>NC_054488.1:30775783-32185783 GCF_017639515.1 Carcharodon carcharias | reverse complement strand
AATGAGAAGGAGACAAAGAGAAATTAACCATATCCAAAGGCGGAACCAAGATAATTGCTTAAGTATCAACAGCATTCACACAGAACCTGACATTATTATACCCACATTTATCATATGTTGTTTATAAAAAAATACAACACACACTCCTTAAGGATTCTGACTTAGTCTTGCTGAAGCTAGAGTAAGCAGTCAAGATGATACGCTTGCCACTTCCTAATGATGATTGCTCTGCATGCCAGTTATTATCTGTACAAATTTCACAGGCACTGCTTGTAAAAGATTTTGTTATATCATTATTTTGATACATGAAGAATATTAACCAGGCTTCCCCGTGTTTCTTCATCCTCGGGTGGAACTTTCCGCTCCCGCCAGCTGCAGGAATCGTGGCATGGGAGCAAAAAAATCCGTTTCCTGACAGCAGAATAAACTGTTGGAATTTTGTTCTCCCAGCTTTCAAGACAGGTTAAAGGCTTCCCGGCAAACGATGTCGGGTAGTGCATCAGCATCTCATGCACACTCATGAAAAGGCCACCTCACCGAACTTAAGTTCTTCCTCCAAAATGAATTCCCTGCCAGCAAGAATTTAGAACGTTCAGTTTTACAACGATATATAAGTGATGTGCGCCTGGCGAGCGTCACTTCTTCCTCGACTTTGAGGTCCATAGATGTTGCTTTCTCCTTCTTGGGGGCCTCGCGTAACTTCACTCGTAGCAAACGCTACGTCAAGGCTGGACAAAAGAAGCAGGCGAAGGCTGGGGGATGGGGGGGTAGAAGGGTGGAGCGAAGGATGGGCAGGGGAGGCAGGCTTACGGAAGAAGGGTGGGGAGTGTCCAGGGAAAGCAGGGGTGGTGGGGGCAGGGGGCAGGGGGCAAGGGGGTGGGGGGAAAGAGTGCCCGTTGAAGTGGAGAAGAAATACCCGGGAAAGGGGTAGTGAAGTGTCTTAGAGAGCAAGGTCGGTGATGTCGATGGTGGGGTTCTGGGGGGAGTTCAGGGTACTGGTGACAGAGAGAGGCAATCACAGTTAGGGAGGGGAGTGGAATGCCATAGAGTGGCAGGTCCAGGGTGAGAGTCTGGTAGGTGAAAGTCTCATTGGGGGAGTCATGGAGAGGGTCAAGACAGATGGCTTGGGTAACAGGAGGGGGCAGGGTCAGAGTGAGCATGGGGACGGTAACAGCCGTCAGCTCGGAGGGGAGGAAAAGCATGTGGAGGTACATGTATCATTATAGGGTCCAGGGTGACAGGGGGAGGTTCAAGAGTGACAGAGGGGAGAGGAATGATGATATTGGGTGGGTCCATGTTGATGGGGGGGCATCATTGATGTGTGATGGGGGAGGGTAGAAATGAGGTGGACAAGTTTGAACAGTGACGCGCACCATTTTTCCATACTGATTTGACCACACAGTCAGTCAGTGATATCCCTCAAACTGGGTGGAGAGTCTTTTTGGGTGGGTGACGAAAGCGACACCCTAATAACTACGAGGTAACTGGATGTCAAAGATGTTCACTTGTGTTCCCCTCTCGATGGTGAAGCCGCATTGCAGCAGGTTTGATCCTGGCTCTTGGATCTCATAACATCAAGATTCCAGCAAGGTGTGGAGCTGCCACTCATTCTGTGCCATTTGCCATTAGCTGCAGTCAGAGGCAGGGATGAGGGGAGGGAGGGAGGTGGATGCCTCCAAGGAGCACGGCTGGTGGAGGGCAGCCAACTTGCAACTCCAAACCTCCACTCTCCTGGGTGAATGTTCATGGCTGACAAGGGATCATGTGGTTAGTCTTTCTATGCTGCCAAGACAATGGTCTCTCTATAGAGTTTTGGGGGTGGTGGAGACAAGCGGAAGAGTGTCCCCGTGAGGCTTCTTGCACGTGGCTCCCATTACCTGGTCAAAGAGCAATGTGTGAACAGGAGGAACAGCCATCTCTGGTCCTCCAGGATGTCCTTTACCTGGAAGGGGTGGAATGGGGATACCATGTCTAGATGGAGGTCAGGTGAAGGGCTTAGCACTTGCCTGCCGGCTTTCAGATGGAGGGAAACCTGTAAAGGACATGTTCACTAAATGTATCACTTCAATTTGTTCACTCATCCACTGAGGCGTCGATGATGCAGGCTGCAGGCAACCCTGCCTTGGTAATGGCTCTCACCCAGATGAGGAGAAGGAGGTTCCATTGCTGTTTGGCACAGGACCAGGAGGAGTAAGGGCCTGAGCAGCAAGAGGGAGCTGAACCTCTATAAGGTCAAGAGGCTGGCGAACATGGGCCACTGCAATGGCGAGCATTGGCCTGACCATAGATGTACCACTGGCAGTGTTCTTATGTAGAGATGAGAAAAATCAATGCTGGAGGTGCCTTCATATGTCCCAGAATGTGCTGGCTCACATCTGTGAGCTTCTCCAGTATGAGCTGTGGCGGAATAGTGCAGGGAGCTCCTGGCCTGCATTGAGTGACTATCTATTTAAATGTGGCACCAAGATCCTCGACCCCATGGGGCAATGGTGGGGTGTGCGACTTCCTGCCCACCCCACCACGACATTCGCTGAGCTCTTCGCTGATGCATAATTAATGAGCTGAAAAGCGGAAGATCATGCGCCTAGCGGGAATCACATTGACTTTTCCACCCACCACCGGACTTAGTCTCCAGAATGGAAAATTCCGCCCTCAAATTTGTATTAGAAGTAAAGGACATACGACAATATCCTGTAACACCCCCACATCAGGGAAAAGGGATGTATGACAAAATCCTATAAGAACCTGAAAATACCTCCAGCAGCTGGGATTTCACATCCCTTTCATTTGTCACAACTCCTCATGCTGCACTGGTATTAGTGGCTGCATACCAGCCAACTTCCATTCGCTTTGTTTGCGTAGATGGCTCCTGAAACCATATTTCTGCCTCTGGCTGACTCTCACTCCATAAAGTGCAGTAATTTAGTTCCTATGTGTAGGCACTTACTCCACAAATTACAGTGATTTATGCAGCACGAGTCAGCCAGTGGCAGAAACGCTGTCTCAGAAGCCACAATGTAAACGGAACAATCAGGGGTCAAAAAAGCAGGCTGTCTGTTCTAGTTGGCAACTACAGAGAAACAATGTAAGTGGAAATACAAGATCAGATCTTCATGTACAGTACATAGCTGTTACAGTCTCGATACTAAAATGTTATCAAGATAAAAGGAGATGATAAATTTAGATTATTAAAACCATTAAGCAAATACTCCGTAATTAGTCCTTACAATGGTTGAATACAGTCAGTATCAGTTTAAACTAAAAAGCAATTTGAGAGAGTGGACTAAAGAGAGCACAGTATATTTATAAAATTGGTTTGTTTGCAGTGCTACCCAAACCAAACTTCATATGCTTTGAAATATATGAAGTAACTAAAAGCATAACATGGGAGCTTTTATTGATGTTATGACACAATTTTAAGAACACTCTCAAAAGCCAAGTGTTAGAGCTTGATCATTAAAATGTTTCTGAAACAGAGTCAACTTATTTAGGTTTAAAAAGAAAATACATTTCCTTCATAACTGGAGAGTTATGTTTAAAATATAACCAAAAAAGACAAGCTCAGTAATAAGGCTGATGTGATTTCAGAAACTGGTGTCATTCAGAACACTCAGAAAACAAAAATTACAAACTTCACCAAATCCAGTTTTGAAAACAGCAAAATGATCTTTCAAGGATTAGCTCAATTTTCCTCATGAAGCATCAATCAGGATATGAGAACTAAACCCAGATTAATACTTCTGGATATTCCAGGGAAGCAGAACAAGACAACAAAGGTTCAGGACCTCATTAGTTAAATTTATGCAGGAAATGATCAATAAATGCTTGGAAATACGAAGACAGGACAACTGGCCTCATTAAAGAGACAACTGGAAATTGAAAGCATTCTGGACAGGCCTGAAGGATCTTCTTCATCCAAAACTGTAGCACCCAAAATTAATTTTTCATTTTCATTTTCATATCAAGTTTAAGACATTTAACAATGCATATTCTGGAAAATCAATCCCAAAACAGCAAGTATTTGGCGTACTTTATACTTCAGACCCACTCTTTATTCCTCCCTCCTCAAATATGCTCAAGGGTAATCACAAACAAATGTTATTCAAGGCTGAGATTCAATTCTAGCCTTTTGATGAAGGACCAATATTCTACCCCTACAACAAATAAAACCGCACTATAAATCCCATAAAGTAAGCAAACCTAATTCAAATCAGATTTCATAACTGTAGATGTTTTTTTTCCAATATTTAAGACTTTTAATACAGGCACTCGAACCTGTTTTCAATTAATACATAATGTAGACTAACTCCCATGCGGTACTATGAAAACTTGCTCTGCCTTGGCTTTTGAAAGAGAGTAGTACGATCCTCAAACAATACAACATAAAAGTTAGAAACATAGCACAGGGGCAGTGGGACCTGCGTGGTAATTTTAATAGGAAAACCCTAAATTCCTAAAATAAATAAATAAATACAAAAGTTACTACTGCTGGAATATACTCTACTGATGCTACTTGTAATTTGTTCTCCTGTTCCAAGGGCCTAGTGAAAAAAAAGGCAAGTGTAATCTGACATCAGCCACATTTGTTCAAATGCTAACCTTTTGATGACCTGTTCAATTTGCTTTTATTTTATAATCATACTATCTATTTAAACTTCCAGATTTTTCACTGGCCTTTAAAAGGAGAGTAGTTAAGTATGGATGTGCACTCATCTTTCATTGTACCCCTAACCTCAGATAACAGAGGTGAAAAGCAGAATAAGTACAGGCAACTGTTCCTCATGTTCATGTATTTAGTATTGGCAGAGACTTTAGGAGGAAAACAAATGTAGAACAATTATATACCTGATTCTAGAACTCTTCAAATTCCTAAAAATGGATCCCGATTAGGTAGGAAGAGGATAGCATGCTTAACATTCCAAGGAAACAAAATTGAATCAGGGATGGGAACTCAACTAAATTAACATAAGCAAAATAAGTCTAATGAAGCAAATAATGGCACTAAAGAGCGACACATCCCCAGACTAGATGGTTTACATCCCTGGGTCTTAAAGAAAGTAGGCGAGAAAATTACAAATGCCTTAACTGTAATCTTCCAAAGTTCTCTTGATTTGGGCACTGTTACTTTGGATCGGAAGATTGCACAATTGCACATGTCACTCTGCTATTTAAGAAAGGTGAGAGAGGGAAATCAGGGAATTATAGACCAGTTATCCATCTGTTGTCAGAAAATTGCTAGAGCTTAAAATTAAGCATAGAGTGATTAAAGACCTTGAATGTTTTTCAGCTAATCAGAAGGAGCCAGAATGGATTTGTAATGCCTGATGAACATGCTCAAATCTTTTTGGAGAGGTGGCTAAAGTAGTGGGCAGGAGATTGTCTATGGATATTGATTATAAGGGATGTGATAAAGTCCCTCATAAAAGACTGTTCATTAAAGTTGAAGCTCATGGAATTGAAGGTAAACTATTGACCTGGATAGGAAATTGAATGAGCAGAAGATGACAGCAAGGAGGGATAATAGGAAGGTGCTGTAATTGGCAGAGAGTGGCTCGTGTCCCACAAGCATGTGTTGGGGCCTCAACTATTCACCGTTTTTATTCATTATCTACATGATGGGATAGAAAGCCGGATATACAGGTTTGTCAATGACATAAAAACATGCATTATTGATAGCAGCATATATGGAAGCACAAAAAAAATTGAATAAATTCAGCGAATGGGCAAAACTATAGCAAATGAATTTCAACGTAGCAAATATGATGTCATCCATCTGGGAACTAAAAAGGACTGAACAGGGCGTTTTTTAAATGGTCAAAAATGAGAAACAGTGGAGGTCCAAAGATACTTGGAGGGGTCCATGCAGAGATATCACTAAAATGTCATGAAAAGGTATGGAAGATATGAAATGCTAGCCTTTATATCGAGAAGACTAGAATACAAAGGGGTAAAAGTTACGCTACAGCTATACAAAACCCTGGTTAGACCATACCTGAGATAGTGTGAGCAGTTCTGAGCACCATGCTTTAGGAAGAATATAATGCCCTCGGGTGGACTGCAGCATAGATTAACCAGAATGATACCTGGACTCCAAGAGTTAAGTTACAATGAGAGATTACACAAACCATTGTTGTGTTCCCTCAAAATTAGTAAGGGGTGATTTGATTGAAGTTTTAAAGATGCTAAGGGGAGCTGACAAGGTAGCTTGAGGGAAAGTAGGTTGAGGAGTCTAGGACAAGGGGCATAATCTATAAATTGAGCTAGGCCTTTCAGGAGTGAGGTTAGAAAACACTTCTACACAGAAAGGGTGGTTAAAATTGTTAATTTAAAATCTGAGCCTGATAGATTATGTTAATCAAAGGTATTAAGGGATATGGGAAAAGGTGAGCATTTTCAGTTCGGTCACAGATCAGCCATGATCTCACTGAATGGTGGAACAGGTTTGAGGGGTTAAATGGCTTCCTCCTGTTCCAATGCAGGCCATCCATATTTAAATGGTCTAAATTTCTTACCTCTGTTTCTTGCCCCCTTTAAAACTACTTATAAATATTCCTGTTTACTAGGTACTTTATATACTGTACCAAACTTTATAACCTCAAAATTTTCCCATTATATATAAGTTATCAGCGATTTTTAAAATTGAAATGCAATACCGTAACATCCTCTCTGCTTCTTCTCGAGTTACCACTGTATCTTTCACTGCCCTTCCACACTTTGTTGGAGTACAACCTATGAAAAATAAAAAGGCATGCAGTCAAAACAGAAGATTTCAAATCAAAATGGTTTAAGTGGCAGATTGTACAGGATTAACAATAATTTTCTTAGTTTCATAATATAATTACAACAAAAACTCTAAACTGCTTGTATTCTCCACATTGGAATAAGATATGTGAGTGCTAACTGATTAGTTTAGAGGATTTTGTCATTGAAGTTAAAGCATCACTGCTTTAATACTTGTTCGCATTTCACAAGAGAAATCAATGAGGTTGGAGTTTGTCATCACTCAGTTACATCACGTGCAAAGTATGACTGATCAGTCCTGATGACAACCAGACATTCTAAACTCCAACCAATCAGACATTATTTGCAGCCATTGTTGGTTGCACACTAACTTGAGGCAGAAACGTTTGAAGATGAACAGTTAGTTTCTGAGAGATGTGTCTACAAGTTTGTGTCCTTAGTGCTAAGAGAAAAGTTACTTATAACAAACTGCCAAAATAAAGCTTTTAAATCCTTTTTACCATCCTCAAAGAAATGTTCTTGGAAAGGTTAGCTGTTCTCTTGTGTTATTGTTTACATTTTCCAATGTTATAGATTCTGGAAGTGATTTGGCATGTTCTATGGTATTTCCGCACCATATAAATTCAAGTTTCATTCTCCTTTCTCTGCACTCCCTATTGAATCAGGTTTGATCTTTCCACAAAGATAAAAGCAAAGTACTGCGGATGCTGGAAATCTGAAAAAAAAAAACAGAAAATGCTGGAAAATCTCAGCAGGTCCAGCAGCGTCTGTGGAGAGAGAAACAAAGTTAACGTTTCAAATCCATATGACTCTTCTTCAGAGCACTCTCCACAGATGCTGCCAGACCTGCTGAGCTTTTCCAGCATTTTCTGTTTTTATTTTACATAATTATTATTTGATCTCACCACTTCATGGTGATGGAAGATAAGGCAATGTTTCTGGTCATGAGATTACATATAGGGGAGATATACAAAGTTGTTGTTGCTGCTTGTGGCTCACAACACCTAATGAATGCCCAGAATTAGACTGCTAGCTCTAAGCTAAAATCTATCCAATTAGCTAGGTAGTTGTGCTACGTTACAGATTGGAGGGTAACCTCAATGTGAAGATGAAACTTACTTTCACAAGGATTATGCAGTGATCATTCGTATTAAAACAATTGGAGAGTTACATGTCTGCAACAGGTAGGGTGGTGAGGACAATGTCAAATAATTTACTCCCTTTTGTTGGCTCCTTCACCACCTGATGCAGGGACCAAGTCTGACAGCTATGTTACTAATAGGGTATAATTCCTCCTTTGATGAGAAACAATTGCATGTTGTTATTTCTCTAAATTATCAAAAAATCAAGTATTTGTCAGTCAATTTCTGTAATTTCATTAGCAGGTCATTAGCTGCATTCAGAAACAGCCATTCTCCCATAATTCATAAAAAAGGAAGATTGGCCCTTTGCTACATTCGAGAAAAAATCCATGAAGATACAAATAGCCTGACAGAGAAAAAAGCTACAGTTGAAGTTCATTATCTGATCTGCCCCGGTGGAATGGATTAGTGAATTTACTCTACTAATGTATAAATTACATTTGTAAGGGTGCCAAGTAAGTAAAATAGTATGCTGAAAATAGTGTGCTTAGGAGTTTCTTTAATCGCAACCTACTGAAGCTACATTTTCTGAAAAATCAACATTTCATCTTTAAAGGCCAATTGATGCTGTAATTGCTTTCATTGACTCACTCTTCAGTCCAGTCAAATTACTTTGAGTGCTGCTCAACCAACTCTCACCTTCTTACCAGAGTCCTTAGCAAATACACATCTATTTCAGCTGGTGCTATTGTCACATTTTTCAATTGAGGACTTGCTGTTCCGATGTGAAACTAATTCTGTGACAAAATGTGCTTATACAAATGTTGCTTTCTGATTTCCAAAAATATGTAAATAACAAATAACATGATGGTTCCCACTTACAAGAATGAGGGATTGATGACCTGCACTCGTGAAATGAAATGAAAGATAAATATAGTGTCCCATCATGAAGAATAAAGAACATAAACCAGGAATTCAATGGGGAAGAGTTCTTGAATTTTCCACTTACAGTGATATAAAGACCTTGTTTACAATTTCACTATAAATAGCCAACAACAGAGATCCTCAATATTAAAGACATGGCCCACTTTCAATAAGGGTAAACTTTTATTTAACTGCTTTCATTGCTACAGTTACCATATGCAAATTTGCCTCTATTTATTGGTTAATATCAGAGACTGGGCCAATTCGTTCAATTTTTGCATAATATCCGTTTGATTTTATATTTTGAAAGAAATATCTTCAATGATTCTGCTCACGGGAAATATCGGATTTTCTCTGTCAGCTCCTTATCCAGCCTCAAACTGGGGTAAGAAGCCTGCATTGTGGAAAACAGTCAATTACCTAAGAGTTTCCCTGAATTGGCCAATTAGAGGCCAGGGGGTAGTCTCACAATGCAAATAAGGCACCCTCTCTCAAACTTTTTCAAATTTACAAAATATGGTCTTTGTAGCCGGGTGTGGAGGGGAGGGGGGAGATCTTTAGCTGCTGTTGAACCCGGCCAAGCAAGAAGGGCCTCTAAGCCTGCCTGTGGGGACTTGGCCACCTCCAGGCAGCTGCACTGCCCTGCTGCCTCATGGGAACTGGAGGCTGGCTTGAAAATCCCAGATGGCCTCTTACAATAGGCCTCAATAAGCCTTTAATTAGTTCAGTTGGATACCTGGATAAAAACAAAAAAACTGCGGATGCTGGAAATCCAAAACAAAAACAGCATTACCTGGAAAAACTCAGCAGGTCTGGCAGCATCGGCGGAGAAGAAAAGAGTTGACGTTTCGTGTCCTCATGACCTTTCGACAGAACTTGAGTTCGAGTCCAGGAAAGAGCTGAAATATAAGCTGGTTTAAGGTGTGTGTGTGGGGGGGCGGAGAGATAGAGAGACAGAGAGGTGGAGGGGGTTGGTGTGGTTATAGGGACAAACAAGCAGTGACAGAAGCAGATCATCAAAACATGTCAACGACAATAGTACAATAGAACACATAGGTGTTAAAGTTGGTGATATTATCTAAACGAATGTGCTAATTAAGAATGGATGGTAGGGCACTCAAGGTATAGCTCTAGTGGGGTTTTTTTTATAATGGAAATAGGTGGGAAAAGGAAAATCTTTATAATTTATTGGAGAAAAAAAAAGGGGGAAACAGAAAGGGGGTGGGGATGGGGGAGGGAGCTCACGACCTAAAGTTGTTGAATTCAATATTCAGTCCGGAAGGCTGTAAAGTCCCTAGTCGGAAGATGAGGTATTGTTCCTCCAGTTTGCGTTGGGCTTCACTGGAACAATGCAGCAAGCCAAGGACAGACATGTGGGCAAGAGAGCAGGGTGGAGTGTTAAAATGGCGAGCGACAGGGAGGTTTGGGTCATTCTTGCGGACAGACCGCAGGTGTTCTGCAAAGCGGTCGCCCAGTTTATGTTTGGTCTCTCCAATGTCCACTCCTCCATCACCCCCTACTCCTCAACCCCCTCCTATGGCACAACCCCATGCCCACGCAAAAGAAGCAACACCTGCCCCTTCACTTCCTCTCTCCTCACCGTCCAAGGACCCAAACACTCCTTTCAAGTGAAGCAGCATTTCACTTGCATTTCCCCCAACTTAGTCTACTGCATTCGTTGCTCCCAATGTGGTCTCCTCTACATTGGAGAGACCAAACGTCGACTGGGCGACCGCTTTGCAGAATACCTGCGGTCTGTCCACAAGAATGACTTTAACACCTATGTGTTCTATTGTACTATTGTCGTTGACATCTTTTGATGATCTGCTTCTATCACTGCTTGTTTGTCCCTATAACCACACCAACCCCCTCCACCTCTCTGTCTCTCTATCTCTCCGCCCCCCCACACATACACCTTAAACCAGCTTATATTTCAGCTCTCAGGTAATTCTGTTTCAGTTGGATACCTGTTCCTTGCAGGCAGGTAGGGTGGTCACTTATGCTGTGCAGAGAGATGACATCATCATCATGGGTCTCCTATCCACAAGGCCACAACTGAAAAATGCACCAGAACCACCAGTGTTCATGTGTAAATCATTTCAATTATCTCCCATTATTATTATTATTAACATTACAAGAGGAAAAGAAATGTCATCCACCGATAGTAAATCTGAGCCTAGCCCGGGAAAAGTGC
This sequence comes from Carcharodon carcharias, assembly GCF_017639515.1. Lineage (NCBI taxonomy): Eukaryota > Metazoa > Chordata > Chondrichthyes > Lamniformes > Lamnidae > Carcharodon > Carcharodon carcharias. The sequence goes on along the minus strand of NC_054488.1, from coordinate 32,174,842 downwards.
CGGTGCCACAGTTCTTTGCCAAGTTGTCAGTATTGATGGAGAGGCATAACGTGCAAGCTGTGAGTAAACAAGCCCTGCTCACTCATCACCATAGCAATAGGGCCTACTACGCATGATGAGCCTCAATCAGCGCTTTACTGGAACAGCTATCAGCTCCCCGCTTGCGCCCAGTTATAACGAACGTAAAGGCATCTGTGGTGTAAGGATGTTTGGGTTAATGAAGGCTTTATGTCTTGGTAAATGAATTCGTTGGACAGGCAAATTCTAACTGCATGCCTTCCTATGTTTTCTTCGTTGCAATCAATAACAGGGAGAGACTGATGTTTGAATAAACAGGATAGTTTATTGAGACATAGAGCAGAGCACCAGATCATATGTGCTCACTCAGAAATCTCCAGAGCTTGACTTACAGTTCTCAGTTGCCCGTGCCGTACAGTGATTTGTCAGTGCTGTCACATGGTTAGTCCACTTGCATTCTCTTAAAGGGACAAGATACCTCACTTTACCACATCCCTCCCCCTTTGCTTAAAAGGAAAGCCAACAATCTTACAACACATTAACTATTTACACAATAACTATTTACAGGTCAAGTCTCTCGGGAGGCTTTCTTGGACGTGTTGAGCATCTCAGTTCATCGTCCTCGGCTGGTTTTTCTAAGACCATCTCTTCAGGAGTCAGTTGTCCACTAGGTTCCTCAGTGGAAACTGGCCGGCTTGTTTCCCTGAACCCCTTAGGTCCCATAAGCCCTGCCAGTGCTTCTATGTGACTTGTCCTCTACGCAGTATACGAAATAAGGTAAATGAGCTTGTGGCGCAGATTGAAATTGGCAGATATGATGTGGTGGGCATCTGGGTATCGAGACTGGGAGCTAAATATCCAAGGATATACATCCTATCGAAAAGATAGGCAGGTTGGCAGAGGGAGTGGAGTTGCTTTGTTCGTAAGAAATGAAATTAAATTGATAGCAAGAAATGACGTAGGGTCAGATGATGCAGAATCTGTGTGGGTGGAGTTGAGGAACCGCAAAGGTAAAAAAACCATATTGGGAGTTATGTACAGGCCTCCGAACAGTAGTCATGATGTGGGGCACAAGATACACCAGGAGATAGAAAAGGTGTGTAAGAAAGGCAAGGTTACAGTGATCATGGGGGATTTCAATATGCAGGTAGACTGGGAAAATCAGGTTGGTAGTAGATCGCAAGAAAAAGAATTTGTAGAATGTCTACGAGATGCTTTTTAGAACAGCTTGTGGAGCCCAGTAGGGAACAGGCAATTCCAGATTTAGTGATGTGTAATGAGGCAGATTTGATAAGGGAGCTTAAGATGAAGGAACCCCTAGGAGGAAGTGACCATAATATGATAGAATTTAGCCTGCAATTTGAGAGGAAAAAGCTGGAATCAGATGTAATGGTATTACAGCTGAATAAAGGCAAGTACAGAGGCATGGGGGAGGAGCTGGCCAGAATTGACTGGGAGATGAGCCTTGCAGGAAAGACAGTGGAACAGCAATGGCAGGAGTTTCTGGGAGTAATTTGGGAGACACAGCAAAAATTCATCCCTAGGAAGAAGAAGCATACTAAAGGGAGGACAAGGCAACTATGGCTGACAGGGGAAGTCAGGGACAGCAAAAAAGTTAAAGAGAAAGCATACAATGCGGCGAAGAGCAGTGGGAAACCAGGGGATTGGGAAGCCTACAAAGACCAACAGAGGACAACTAAAAAAGAAATAAGGAGGGAGAAGATTAAATATGAGGGTAAACCAGCCAGTAATATAAAAGAAGATTGTAAGAGTTTTTTTAGATATATAAAGGGTAGGAGAGAGGCAAAAGTGGACATTGGGCCGCTGGAAAATGACGCTGGAGAAGTAGTAGTGGGGAACAAATAAATGGAGGAGGAACTGAATAGGTACTTTGCATCAGTCTTCATGGTGGAAGACACAAGTAACATCCCCAAAGTTCAAGACAGTCGGGGGGGCAGAGGTGAGTATGGTGGCCATTACCAAGGAGAAGGTGCTAGGAAAACTGAAACGTCTGAAGATGGATAAATCACCTGCGCCAGATGGATTATATCCCAGAGTTCTGAAGGAGAGAGCAGAAGAGATAGTGGAGGCGTTAGTGGTGATCTTTCAGGAATCACTGGAGTCAGGGAGGGTCCCAGAGGACTGGAAAATCGCTAATGTAACCCCCCTGTTTAAGAAGGGAGTGAGGCAAAAGACGGGAAATTACAGGCCAATTAGCTTGACCACGGTCGTTGGTAAGTTTTTAGAGTCCATTATTAAGGATGAGATTTCAGAATACTTGGAAGTGCATGATAAAATAGGGCAAAGTCAGCATGGTTTCATCAAGGGGAGATCATGCCTGACAAATCAGTTAGAATTCTTTGAGGAGGTTACAAGTAGGTTAGACAAAGGAGAGCCAATGGATGTTATCTACTTAGACTTCCGGAAGGCCTTTGACAAGGTGCCGCACAGGAGGCTGCTCAGTAAGATAAGAGCCCATGGTGTTAGAAGCAAGGTACAAGCATGGATGGAAGATTGGCTGTCTGGCAGGAGGCAGAGAGTGGGGATAAGGGGGTCCTTCTCAGGATGGCAGCCGGTGACTAGAGGAGTTCTGCAGGGGTCAGTGTTGGGACCACAACTTTTCACCTTATACATTAATGATCTAGATGAAGGAACTGAGGGCATCCTGGCTAAGTTTGCAGATGATACAAAGAAAGGTGGAGGGACAGGTAGTATTGAGGAGGTGGGGAGGCTGCAGAAGGATTTGGACAGGTTAGGAGAATGGGCAAAGAAGTGGCAGATGAAATACAACGTGGGGAAGTGTGAGGTCATGCACTTTTGTAGGAAGAATAGAGGCATGGACTATTTTCTAAATGGGGAGAGAATTCAGAAATCTGGAGTGCAAAGGGAATTGGGAGTCCTAGTCCAGGATTCTCTTAAGGTTAACTTGCAGGTTGAGTCAGTAGTTAGGAAGGCAAATGCAATATTGGCATTTATTTCGAGAGGACTAGAATATAAAAGCAGGGATGTGCTGCTGAGACTTTATAGTCTCTGTGGCAATGAATTCTATAGATTCACCACTTTCTGGCTAAAGAAATTTTTCCTTGTCTCTGTTCTAAATGGTCTTCCCTTTACTCTGAGGCTGTGCCCTTGGGTCCTAGTCTCTCCTACTAATGGAAACATCTTCTCCAGGTCCAATCTATCCAGGCCTTTCAGTATTCTGTAAGTTTCAATCAGATCCCCCCTCATCCTTCTAAACTCCATCGAGTATAGACCCAGAGTCCTCAAACGTTCCTCATACATTAAGCCTTTTATTCCTGGGATCGTGCTCGTGAACCTCTTCTGGACCCTCCCCAGGACCAGCACATCCTTCCTGAGATACGGGGCCCAAAATTGCTCACAATATTCTAAATGTGGTCTGACCAGAGCCTTCAGAAGGCTGTGGAGGCCAGGTCATTGAGTGTATTTAAGACCGGGATAGATAGGTTCTTGATTGGTAAGGGAATCAAAGGTTATGGGGAGAAGGTGGGAGAATGGGGTTGAGAAACTTATCAGCCATGATTGAATGGCGGAGCAGACTCGATGGGCTGAATGGCCTAATTTCTGCTCCTATGTCTTATGGTCTTACATGCGGCACAAACTCAAGCGTAGATGAAGACTAATTATTCGGCCGTTTACCGATATGTTACAGGAGAGGGGCCCAGTTACTGCACTCACCTCGCCTAATAGCCAATTGGGCCCATCTCCAAAATTCTTCATGAGGACCCCATCTCTCACCATGAAAGTTCTTTCGCGACCGTGATTATCGTGCCTGGTCTTCTGAACCTCTTGGCAATTCTCCACCCTCCCCTCTAAATTAGGCCGGATAAGGGTCAGGCAGGTTGGGAGACTTCTCTTCATTAATAATTCTGCAGGGGCAATGCTGGTCACCGTATATGGCATAGTCCAGTATGCAAACAAGAACCAGGATAATCTCATGCTGATGGAATCCCCTTCCACCTTTATCATCCCAGATTTAAAGGTTTGGACTGCCTGCTCAGCCATGACATTCGATGCTGGGTGGTAGAGTGAGGTTTTGAAATGGGTAATGCCGTTAAGGGTCATGAACCTGTGGAACTACCCACTGGTAAAAACGGTCCTGTTGTCAGACACAAGGATCTTCGACAATCCATGCACTGCAAAACTCTGCCACAAACAGTCAATGGTGGCAGCCGACGTGGGCAACTGGACTCAGACGTCCATCCATTTGGAGTGGGAGCTAATCATTAAGAGGATCATTGTGCCCAAGAAGAGTCCCTCGTAATCGAAGTAAAGGAGCACCAATGGCCACCCCAGCCATTCCCATGGGTGCAATGGAGCTAAGTGGGGGAGCTATTGCACCAGCTGGCATTAAGGACAACTTTTGACCAGGGTTTCTATATCAAAGTCCATGCCTGGCCACCACAAATGCTGCATACGAGCATCTTCATTCTGATAATGAGCGCTATGTGGCCTGGCTAATAATGGCCTTCACCCCCTCGGGGGCACAATAACCCTTGCTCCTCAAAGTAATATGCCATCCTGGCAGGAGAGTTCACATTTGCGATCAGGATAGGGCTTCATCTCCTCAGATTTAGTTCCACCCGACCAACCGTTCAAGACCTGCTCCCGGATGTTAGACAATAGTGGGTCCCGGCGTGCCCGCTCATAGATTTTTCTGGTCTAAACAGGGAGGAATCCAGAAAATTTAGCACTAAGACCAGTTCCTAGGGAATCCGTGCCTCCCCGTTATTAGCTGGCAGGGTAAGGTAGCTTAGTGCATCAGCATGTGCGATTTGACTACCCGAGCGGTGAACAAAAGTGTATTGGTAAGCAGCTAATATTAGTGCCTATCTCTGGATGCGAGTTGATGCCATAGGCGGTATTCGCTTTATCTTCTCCAAGTAATCCCAGGAGAGGCTTGTGGTCAGTTATAATATGGAAATGGTGACAGTGGAGATATTAACGAAACTTCTGGATGCCGAACACAATAGGTAGGCCCTTATTTTTCAATTTGGGAATATCGTCGCTCTACGTACTCGTCGCACTGACTGTGCGAGATGTATAACCAATGGGTCGTTCGGAGACATCTGTCATCTGATGTGAAAGGACAGCCCCTATTCCATAAAGGGACACATCACATGCTAAAATTAATTCCTTCTTGGGGTCAAAGTGAACCAGCAAGGCCAACGATCCTAACAATCTCTTCACTTATAGGAAGGCATCCTGGTGTGGGGCTTGCCAACTCCATTTCTGGTTCTTCTTAAGCAATCTGTGCAATGGGGCCAGCACAGTCAAGAGTTTGGGAGGAGTCGGCCGTAGTAGTTTACCATGCCTAAGAAGGTCTTAAGCTCTATGGTATTTCTCAAGGCAGGTGGACTTTTTCTTCCACAGGATGCAGGCCCTGCACATCAACCTTGTGGCCCAAGTAAACCACCTCCTTAACTTGGAACAGACACTTCTCTCATTCTAAACATACCCCCGCTTGTACGAAGTGTTTGAGCACCTCTCCTAGATGTGTTAAGTGTTCATCATTGGTTAGTCCCGTGACCATTACAGCATCCAAGCAAATGATAACATGGGACAATCCTTGGCACAAGTTTTCCATCGTTCTTTGGAAAATAGCATACGCCGAGGAGACCTCAAAGGGTAGACTTGTGTATTGATACAATCCTTGGTGTATATTAATGGTGACAAATTCCCTAGAGTCCTTTTCCAACTCTACCTGCTGGTAGGTATGGCTCATGTCTAATTTTGAGTATGTGGTGCCCCATGCCTAGTTCCAATACAATTCCTCAATCTTGGGTATCAGGTGTCTATCAAGTTTGCCCACCTGATTGACAGTAAGCTTATAATCACCGCATAAACACACGCTTTGGTCCGGCTTCAGTACAGGTACCATGGGTGCCGCCTACTCAGAAATTTGCACTGGTTGTAGGATGCCCAGTTTTTCCAGAATGTCCAGTTCGGTTTCAACTTTGTCCCATAGAGAATAAGGGACTGATCTGGCTCTTATAAATCTGGGGGCTGCAATTGGGTCCACATGGATCCTGGCCTGTAGCCCTCGAATCCTTCCTAACTTGTCATTGAAAACGGAAGCGTTCTTTTGCAACAATTCATGTAAGCCTTTCGCTATAATTTGAAATATTTTGGCCCACTCAGTTTAATATTTTCGAGCCAGTTGTGGCCTATTAAGCTGGGGCCCTCTCCAGCTGCCACTAACAAGGGCAACCTATCAGACTGATCTCCATACGTTGTCGAGACTTGACATAACCCTTTCAGTCTTATTTTTCGCCTGTGCATGTCTTCAGCTTTGTGTCCGGAACTTCTAACCTCCAAGGACAGGTTCCTTTACTCAGATACCTAAATGTATGCTCTCCAATGACAGACATTGACGCTCCCTTATCAACTTCCATTTTAATTGGTTGTCCATTAACTGTAATGACTGCTTGGATTGGCTCGGTTCTACCCACTTTGAGGTTATATAATGAATGGATGTCTGATTCTATTTCTTCTGGCTCATCCATGAGGCATGTTTCACGATTTTTCCTTCTGTCTTTATAGTGTTGTTTTAGCCTTTCCCTGCAGTGCTGCCTAATGTGGCCATAGCAGTGGCAGAAAAAACACTCGACTCACTGGAGGCCTGGATGTATTTCACTCATTCATTTTGTGGGTTTTCACTGCAGTACTGGCCTGGAGCTGGAGAGCGGTTCCCGCGTTTCCGTGAAGTCCAAAGTTTTCACGCCTTTTGTTGCCAGGTTGTCCTGCTCGACTAGGTGGATGGCGCCATTTTGTGTATCTTTTATAACTTCGGAATTTCTAACAGCACTCTCCATCGCGGAAATTAATTCTAATGCCTTACTGAAGTCTAGCCTAGGTTGTGCTAGCAAACACCTTTGGATAGTGTCATCTCCAATCCCGCATATTAACCAGTCTCTCAACATATCACTAATGGACATTCTGAATTCACAATGCTCTGTTAATGCCTTTAAAACAGCCACACAGTCAGCTACTGTCTCCTCCAGAAGCTTGTTCCTTGAATTGAACTTGAAGCGCCACATAGTAACTGAGGGCTTTGGTCTCAGGTGCCTCTGAACAATTTTTATTAACTCATCGAAAGTCTTCAAATCTGGGGCACTAGGTGATGTGAGGCTGCGGATCAGCCCACACGTTTTGCTCCCGCATGAGGACAAAAGAATCACCCTCTTCTTCTCTTCCCCTACGACGTCGTTAGTGATAAAAAAAACGTTCGACATACTGAGACCAGTCATCTGAAATGGAATTAAATGGATTGACATGCCCAAACTGTGGCATCATGAATGGCACTTCCGACAGGCTTTCTAGATAATGATGAATTTAAGTGCTTGGCTTACCGTGGAGATGCCCTCTCTTTGGAGTCTTTTATAATTTTCTGTCCATCGTCATTTTTCATGTACTTACCCATTTAAATGTATTGCTGCTTTAAGAGCAGTCACCGTTTTTTTAAAAACTCTGTCTCTGCAGCTGTCAGCTTTTCTCCGCTGAGTTCCACACTCTTTTTGAGTTTTGGCAGGATCCCCACAATCACGATTCTACAGGGTCTTTGCAATTTTAAGCTGCGGTATTGCTTTCTGCTCCAATTGCCAGCTGTCGCATATTTTACAAGATACCTCGCCAACAAGGTAATCATAAGAAAAAGTATAGATGAATCCTCAGCCACACTTGGTGAGGTAGTAAAAGTCTTTGACAAGTATTTCTAACTCCAAGTTGTGCAGAATGCAGACCTTAAAAAAGGGTACAGAACACCCTGAATAAAGCACCAAAAGGACGTGGAGGCCCAAGGGTGAGGGAGACTATACCCAAGCAAAATGCAATATGGTCACAAACCACGTCAGCGCAATGAAGTGCATGAGCCGAACAGTTTAGTGCAGAAGAAAGAAGAGGCTGAGAATAAGTAGAAAGGCTTAAAATAGAGCTTTTTGAAAATTTCGACAGTATGCAAATGGCTACAGCAGGTAGCATTGCAGAGCAGATGGCTGTGAATGAAGGAGAATTATCTGATGTAGCCTTAAGTAACAAAAGCTATAAAAAGAAAATGAAACCATTCCACAGGAAAATGCTCGTACCAAAGCTGAGTTGGAAGAACTCAACCAGACATACAGTCAGGCACAAGGGCAGGCAGAAAAGGTGTTCAAAGAAGTCACTGCCCCAAAAGACTCTTAGAAGAATCAATACATGGCCCTGGAAAAACATGAGGGGTTAAAAAAGATGTTGAAAACTACTTCAGAAAAAACTGTTGGAATTATCAGTAGCAACAGAGCAATGCACTAAAGCACAAAGTGAGTTGGCAAGAATAGCTAATCATCCTTCAAGATGAAATGCAAAAGGATTACATAGCCCTTCAGCAGCATGAAAAAATTAAGACTGCCTTGAACAGCAGAATAGAGGAACAGCAGAAAAAAAAGTTGGGAAGACCCTTGAATTACAAGAAAACTCAATGAAGCAATTGAGCTTCACAAATAAATGGAAAACCTATGGAAGGACCCTCACACTCCAAGGATCCCTGTGGCGACAGTCTGTTCCTCTGGAAAATTACAAAGAGAAGCAAAATCAATTTAATGTCATTCTAAATGAACTGAAGAACCTGTTGGCAGAGAAGGCTCAACAATGTTCAATATTCCAAGGTGAAGCCAAGGGGTACGAGAAAGAGACTGAAGAGCTGAAGATGGTGTTGGACATTTGGAAGAAAACTTGGAAAAGCAATACATTTCCAAAGATATACATGAAGAAATGAAAAGCAAGTTTGTTAATGCTGTGTGTGAAAAAGATGAGCGCATGGAATAAGAGATGAGAAAGTATGCAAAGGTCAAACTACAAAGTGAAAGACTACGAGACGAAAAGGGAAAGATGAAGAATTCTTAGGTAAGGCAGCAATAAAAAGCAGAAAACTTGCAGACCCAATTCAATAGTCAGAAAAATCGTTCTCTGCCATTTTTGCAGCATATCCATTTGAAAGAAAGGATGAACATGGATATTGATAGGCTGAAGAACCAGTTGATTGAAAAAGAGGAGGAATTGAAAGGAAAAAGTGTAGAGCTTTCCAAGCCGCTCAATTCAGGGCTGGAGTGCGGCCGGATGGGCGCCGCCTCTCTCCTGTTAACACATAGCATGTTCGTGGGGAACCTGGTGTTAAATCATTCGTAGGCGACCTGCAAATGAATACTGAAGCCATGAGTAGCACTATTACAGGGGTGAAACAAATTAGGGCCTCTCCAGAGACAGACCTGGTCAACAGCGAAAGCAAAATACAGGACAAGGTCAAAGCTCCGCTGCAGAGGGAGAAAGAAAAGACAGAAATAAGATTGGGAAATGTAAAACTGATGCTGAAGATCAAGGAACTAGAAGTAGAGGCACTGGATGCCTCAAACTTACTGAGAGCCAGTGAGTTGTTGAAAAATTACATGGTTGGAATGAAAATCAAGAACCTAGAATGTCAAGAAAAAGTTGAACAGTTGCAAGAAAAAGTGTAAGTTCTCACAAAGAAGTGTGAAGAATCTCAGAAACAGCCAGAAGTAAATTTTTTTAAAATGGCGAGTTTGAAGGCTAGCACAGAGGAATTAGATTCTGCTAAGGAGAAACTGTTCAGTGTAGAGAACCAACTTGCATGTACAGAAAATGGGTTTGCTAATTAAAAATTGGAACTTGATGAACTTCAAGTATCTGGAGTCTCTACTGAGTATTGTGAAAAATAGCTGGAACAAGAAAAGGAATTACTGTGTGTAGTAAAGTCAGAGACTTGGGAGAGAATGAGTAGCATGAAAATATTATATTGTAAATATAGTTGGATAAGGATTTGTGGGAGGTGTAGTATAAGGGTGATTGGGTTTGTAAAGGTTCACGTGAGACTGGGGAAACAGTACCACCCACGTTATGATGTAGAGAGTCACATGATGGTAAACTATACGCAGAGAGAGAGTCTAAGAGAAGTCAGTATGAAGATAGCACCTAGATAGGGCGATACCTTGGAGATATGTGTACAGTTGTGTATTAACAATAAACAGTTTATGTTCAACCACATAAGCCTCCGGACCTCTTAGTGATACACCAAACAACCTTACAACAGCTTCCAGTGCCAGGCAATGAACAGACCAGCTAATTATCAGGCTGATCGCTATAAAACTGGGTGCATTGCCACACTATAGCCCTGCTGTCAACTTCATAGATTCATAGAATCATAGAATAGTTATAGCATAGGAGGAGGCCATTTGGCCCATTGTGCCTGTGCCAGCTCTCTGTAGGAGCAACTCAACTAGACCCACTCCCTCACCTTTTCCCAGGAGCTCTGTAATTATATTCCCTTCAGATAATTATCCAATTCCCTTTCAAAAGTCTCGACTGAACGTGCCTGCACCACACTGTCAGATAGCGCATTCCAGATCCAACCATTCGTTGTGTGAAAAAGATTTTCCTCATGTTGTTGTTGCTTCTTTGGACAGGTTTATCATATAAAGTTCTTACTTTTTCTCCCTATGTCACTGCTTATGAAGCGAAGGACCCCATATGCCTTATTACCCACTCTCTCAACCTGCTGTGCCACCTTCATTGATTTGTACATATATACCTCCAGGTCCCTCTGCTCCTGCACCCCCTTTAGAATGTACCTTTTATTTTACATTGTCTCTCTGCGTTCTTCTTACTAAAATGTATCACTTCACACTTTCTGCATTAAACCACAACCACCACCATCTGGAAGGACAAGGGCAGCAGATACATGGGAACACCACTGCCTGGAATTTCCCCTCCAAGCCATTCACCATCCTGGCTTGGAGATATTTTGCTGTTCCTTCAATGTCACTGGGTCAAAATCCTGGAACTTCCTCCCTAACAGCATTGTGGGTGTACCTACACCACATGGACTACAGCAGTTTAAGAAGCCAGCTCACCACCACCTTCTCAAGGGCAGTTAGCGATGGGCAATAAATGCTGGCCCAGTCAACAAAGCCCACATCCCTTGAATGAATAAAAAAACAAATTTCACCCACTATGTGTTTGCCCATTCCGCCAGTCTTTCTAAGTTCTCTTGTAGTCTATCACTATCCTCCTCAGATTTCACAATACTTCCAAGGTTTGTCTCATCTGAAAATATTAAAATTGTGCCCTGTAACCCAAGTTCAATTCAAGAAAAGCAGTTGTCCTAATACTGACCCCTGGGGAACTCCAATAGACCTTCCTCCAGCCTGAAAAACAACTGTTAACCACTACTTCATCACTCAGCCAATTTCATATTCATTCTGATGTTGTTCCTTTTATCCCATGAGCTTCAACTTTCCTGGCAAGCCTATCATGTGGCACTTTACCAAATGCCTTTTGGAAGTCTATGTAAACCACATCAATCATATTACCCTCAATAACCCTCTATGTTATATCATCAAAAAATTCAAAACAACTTAATTAAACACAATTTGCCTTTAACAAATCTATGCTGGCTTTCTTCAATTCATCCACACTTGTCCAAACTTGTTTTGTTTATCCAGGGTTATTGTTTCTAGAAGCTCTCCCATCACTGAGATTAAACTGACTTCGTCCATCTCACCTCTGGGAAAATGGTCTGGGGGAGCTGGTGAACTGGCATGTCAGCCAGCAGTGTTATTTTTAGCGCCTGGCCATCTCCATGTCTGGCCCAGCAGGAGCTCAAAATCCTGCCCATCCTTTGATAGAAAGCTGTAGTGCCCATCTGCCTGGGGCTTGAGATCTGTTTTGTTTTGGTTCGGTCAACTCACCTTTCCCAATCATTGTGTTCAATGGATGAAGGTGGAGGGGGAAAGAGAAAGAGATGATGACCTTTGAAGCATCCTGGAAATCGTCTGCAGTGCAGAGGGGATCAAAATCAAGTTAGGATTTCCAACATCTGCCATCTTTTTTCGATGTCCGGTGCTCTGGGTTAAAGGAGTACAGTGATTACTCCCGGTTAATGCTACTGTATTCTTGGCAAAATAAATCTTTGGAGTGGAGCTGTTCATAAAGAAATAGGAGCAGGAGTAGACCATCTGGCCCATCAAGCCTGCTCTATCATTTAAAACGATCATCTGTTTACCTGGTCACATTAAACTTAAAGCATGCAGTTTCCAGGGAACCACAATGAAATATCTGAAATATTAATCAGCATAAATGAAACAAACCAGGGTTATTACTTCAAAATAAGCTGGACAATCAGTGAAAACTAGTAATAAGTAAATGTAGAACAGGTAACTGGAAGAGCTTCTCCCTTGTTTGAAATAATCAATCGGGATAGCAGAAATATTGGGTAGTTCAAATTATAGTTCAATGCTAAGGTGTATTTCCTCACCTAAATATCAGTTTTCAAATAGAAATAAAAATTTTGTAATATCCCATTGCCACTTTGTTGGCTGTTAATAAATATACTGATACATTTTTATATGTGCGATATCAGAAAAAGGCAGAAAAAGAGAGTGACACAGAGATACACATCGAGGAACCCATCACAAAACATCAAATTCAATGTTTACAGACATTTCTTAGAAAATCACATACCAGTGCTATCAGATGTAAAATCCCCTCCCATTAAGTGTTATTAAACTCATGATCTGTCCCTTCTACTGGCTGGAGAATCTAGAACATGGGGGCACAATCACAGGATAAGGGGCCAAGCACTTCAGGCTGAGATGAGAAATTTCTTCACCCAAAGGGTTGTGAATCTTTGGAATTCTCTATTCCCAGAGAGTTGTGGATGCTCCATCATTGAATGTATTGAGGGCTGAGGCTGGACAGATTTTTGGTCTGCCAGGGAACCAAGGGATATGGGAAGAGATTGGGGAAGTGGAGTTGAGACAGATAATCAGTCATGATTGTACTATTGGCGGAGTGGGCTTGATAAGCTATATGGTATACTCTGCTCCTACTTCTTATGTTCGCTGAGTTCTAGCAGACATTAAGAATCCACCAGTGAGACACACTTCACCCCGAGTTGCACAAAACCTCTAGTACACTCTCTACTGTTCTTCCAAAGGTCAGGATCCCTATTCACAATGATGCAAGATCAACAGATTCCCAATGCTGGCTGTTATGATGATGTGCTTATATCAAATAATAATTTCTAATCCATTGGCTGGAATAGGAATTGGACTTTTAAAAAGACATTTTTTTTGAAGCAGACTACATCAAGGTGGTCAGCACAAATTTACATTACTATATATTCCACATTCCAACCCAATGGAGAGGAGACAGCAAGTCTGCAAAGCCCATCACAGACAATGACCACTCCCTCATACCCTACCCCTCCATTTGTGAACAGCCTCCCTTCCTGCCCTATCAACAAAGGCATGGGAAGCCACCCACAGTATTCAACAAGCTGAAGATGAACCATTAAATAGTTAATTGCTTGGATAAAAATACCTTGATTTTTAAGGTAGCTTTCCAAGTGAGCTAATGGTGTTATAATTGGAATATACAATTATGTTTGTATTACTGGCAGTTGTAGAGAGATAACATGATCAGCCTAATGCTTTGTGTGGTTTAAACACATGGGTCTCTCAGAAGAATTGGACTAGCACACGAAGACCAGAAGTAGGAGCAGGAGTAGGCCATTGGCCCATCAAGCCTGCTCTACCATTCAATATGATCATGGCTGATCTCAGGCTTCAACTCCACCTTCCTGCTCACTCCCCATACCCCTTGATTCCCTGAGGAACCAAAAGCCTGTCTACAAGAATATAAGAAATAGCAGTTGAGCTGTGTGAAGCTTCTGCTCTCTCTCTCTCAATCCAACTAACAAGCTTGGATCCTGTCTACTAATTTGACTTTGTCTCCATTCTGCTGTACATAGAGATTATAAAGAAAAAGTTCAACACCACAGCTGTGTCTCCAAGAAGACTACCAACTCCAGCATCTACATCTTTACATTGGAAGCATCAAGAACATTGCACTCAATTAAGTCACCAAACTACAAACTGAATACTCTTTTACCATTTTTAAGGACGCTAATTTAGCCAATCTATCCTGCCCTCTTTTTGTGGTGTGTGGAGTTCAAGTATGTGTGTGCGCACAGAGGTGCAGCGTATATTATTTTACTTAAATCGGTTTGATTATAAATAAACTAACTTCTTTCTTTGTTAAACTCAAGGAAACATGTCCATTGTTTCTTTTTATGACCACAGCGCATCAACAGTTAAGTGCTCATTGAACTGGCAAGTATAACCTTTTAAAAACAAAGTGTTGCACAAACGGGGTGAGGGAAAAGAAAGGAGCCATTCAAACCCTTCCTCACCTGGTCATAGCAGAATTTTGGAGGCTGCATCCAAGATCAAACAAGGGAAATTGGAAACAGGGAACCAAATTGATCCCTATGAGTAAGTTAGAACATAAGAAATAGAAACAGGAGTAGACTATTCAGCCTCTCAAGCCTGCTCCACCATTCAATAAGATCATGGCTGATCTTCTTGTGTTTCAATTTCCACATTCCCATCTAACCCCAATAACCATTGATTCCCTTGCCTAACAAGAAACTGTCTACCACTGTCTTAAAAATATTCAATGACCCCGCATCACCACCTAATGAGGCAGAGTATTCCAAAGTCGCATAACACACAGAGGAAAAAATTCTCCTCATCTCTGTCCTAAAAGGGCGACCCCTAATTTTAAAACAGTGCCCCCTAGTTCTGGACTCACCCACAAGAGGAAACATCCTTTCCACGTCCACCTTGTCAAGATTGTTCAGGATCTTGTATACTTCACTCAAATCATCCCTCACTCTTCTAAACTCCAGTGGAAACAAGCCCAGTCTGTCCAACCTTTTCTCATAAGACAACCCACTCATTCCAGGTATCAATCTAGTAAACCTCCTTTGAGACGCCTCCAATACATTTACATCCTTCCTTAAATAAGGAGATCAAAACTGCACATGGTATTCGAGGTGTGGACTCACTAATGCCCTGTATAACTGAAGCATAACATCCTTACCTTTATGTTCAATCTCTCTCGTAACAAAGGATAATATTCCATTTGACTTCTTAATTACTTGCTGCACCTGCATACTAACTTTTTGTGTACAGGTTTGTACAGGCTTTCTTGTAGTTTTCAGTACTAGAGTATTAAAAATGTCCAAATTTGAAGTCAGTACCTTCCTAGAACAGAGTGAGGTAACTTTTGAAGAGTTTAAAAGTCCTATCCATTGAAAAGCTAAGGAGTATAGCTAGGCATTTAGAGATAAATATCCATCCAAAAGCTAGGAAATCCGAAATCCTAAACTTTGTTGCCACCCGCTTTGAAACTGAACTTGAAGAATCAGAGTGTAGCAGAAGTTCAAAACAGACTAGCTAGCCTTTGCAAAAATACAGCTAGAATAGTGGAGATTAGAACTTGAATTCCAGGAAAGGGAAAGAGAGAGAGAAGAAAGAGAAAGAGAGAGGTAAGAACGGAGGGAGGAGAGAGAGTACCAATTAAGGCCGCTCAAACCAAGAAGGGAAAGATTCACATTACCCAGCGAAGGCACCAGTAACGCAAAAAACTGCCCCTAGCTCGGGACCAAGTGTCGAGCTCTTAAAGTTATTCCAGTTGATTCCAAAATTTGATGAGGGAAATATGTGGAAGCATTTTTCATCTCATTTTGAGAAGCTTGCAAAACAACTAGATCCCATTACTGCAAAGCAAGTTAACAGGGAAGGCCCATTCCCTATTATCCAATGTGAGTTCATCAAATTATGAGATGATCAAGAATGCTATCCTGAGTGCATCCTTGGTCTTGTGCTAACACAACAAAGTTTGCTCAGGCAAGGGAAACATCAGTTTTATTAAGAAACAACTTAATGTGGCTTCCTTGCCATGGGATCTACAAGAGAAAGCAGGGTCATGAGACATTGCATCACTTCCTGTGATAATGCATACTGTGTCACATTTGCATATTACACATTTAGAATTAACCCCTTTTTACATACATGAGCTGGTACCAGAAGCTTACTGCCAAAAATTCCAAACTCTCCAAAAATGGCCCAAACAAACTTACATCAAGATTGAAAGGGTTAAGCAACTTGCCTTTGACCAGTGGGCATGGGTGCTTAAGATAGAGTCCACCAAAGGCTCAGAGATGAAATTCTCCTTGAGGAGTTAAAAAACTCACTTCCCATTTCCATAAAGATCCACACGGTGGAACAAAAAGCTTCAAGAGCCACAGAGGCGGCCCTCTAGACAGATGACTATGAGTTAACCCACAGACTCTTAACTCTAAGTAAACTGGGATCTGGTAAGTCTTAGAAGCTAGGGAGTGTAGATGAAGCCAAAGCAGGCTTGAGAAAAAAGGAGAGTAATGAAGGAAGGGAAGAACAATCCCCAACGTTTAAAACAAGGAGCCAAGATAGCAAACCGTTTGGAAACCGCCAAATGTATTTAAAGTGTGATAAGCTAGATTACCCGAGAGAGAACTGTCGACATGCGAAAAGACCCACAGGAGACACTGCAGTCAAGACAATGTCCATGGCCATGAAGATCATGAGCCCATGTCCAAATGTGGCTGATGGCCAGAATACCTGCCAAGATTCTGTATTTAAGGGGGGAAAATGACCACTAGCTTTCAAAAGAGCCGGAGAAGGGACTCAGCATTCTCTGAGATACTGGCTGTTTACAGACTCTGCTGGTGGCAGAAATTGGTCGCACACGCGAACTGAGTGAATACCTGAGTGCTGGTTAAGGAGCTCACTGGAAAGTGTGTAGAGGTGTCATTAATGAAAATTTACTTGCAGAATGAGCTAGTTCTGAGGCTATTATTGGTGGGTGTAATCCTTAGCTTGTCCATGCAAGGCTTCTGTTATGAAATGATTTAGCAGGTCAAAAGGAAGTAAACCCGAAGAGTCCAAGTCCATGGAGACTGGGAAGGCTGGGGGAAGCCAGAAAAATGCTGTTCAAATGCAGAAAACCTGAACACTTACCGTGTCCCACGCCTGCTCCCACCCCACACCAATCCCACACTCCCCATCCCCCGCTCCCTGAGGATATTTAACCATGATTTAAAAGGAAAAAGGAGCTGGAAAAGGCACCAGGTTCTAAATCAATGCTTCCCTAAGCCGGACTCCAAAAGGAACAAAGAAATCCAGAGCCAAAATGCAAGGTTATGCCTGTGTTTTTGAAACTTTAGCATCTAAAGATTACCCACATTGTAAAAATAAATGTGAGATCTGATGCTTTATCCAGCAGTAACAGTTAAGTATTCACTGAATTGGCAAGCATAACCTTTAGAAAATAAAAAAAAAACCTGTTGAGGTCAAACGAGGAGAGAGAAAAAGGGAGAGCCACTCAATCCCTCCTCACCTGGTCATAACACTGTCAACCTCAAACAGCTTCTGAAGTAATTACATAGAGTTACATCCAACATAGAAATGAAAAAATCATGAACAGTGTTTATGTTCCACACAGGCCTCTGCCCACTGTGCTTCATCTCAATCAACATATCCTTCTATTCCTTTCTTAATCATTTATGCTTCCCCTTAAGTGCATCTATGCTATTAGCCTCAACCTCGGGTAATACAATTCACAGTCTAATTACTCTCTCAAGTTTCTCCTGAATTCCTTATTTGATTTATTAGTGACTATCTTACCTTCATGGCCCCTAATTTTGAATTCCTCACAAGTAGGAACATTTTCCTGACATCTATTCTATCAAACCACTTCACAATGTGAAAGACCTCACTTCACAATGTTGGGGATCTCTACTAGATCTCTGTTGATGAAGTGTTGTGAAAAGAGGAAGGTTTTGAACCTCCTATCTTTGCCAGGGATTTGTGGGCAAATAGTCCTTCTACAACATACCACAGATTTATGGGAAAACCAAAAAAGGTTGGTGCTGTCAATCTCCGAGTTGACAAAGAAAGGAGAAGAGAGGACATATGAAGACATATACATGCTAGGACCACCAAACTATCCTAAAATGTTTATTTCTGGGATCCCAAACCCTAAATTCATTTAATGCCATTACTCCATAGCAGCAGTTAACACCATCAATTGCCCAAAAGCTAATACCTCCAATTAATGAAACTTATATACCATCTTCCTCCATTTTTTTGTACATATTTACTTTTGGAAAATGAGCATTACTGGCAAGACTAGCATTTATTGACCATCCCTAATTACCCTCGGGAAGGTGGCAGTGAGTCCATGTGGTGTAGGTACACCTACAGTGCTGGTGGGGGTGGGGGTGGGGCGGTGGGCGGGGAGTTCCAGGTTTTTGACCAAGCGACAATAAAGGAACAATGATATAGTTCCAAGTCAGGATGGTGAGACTGGGTTGGAATTTAATTAGAAGAATGTGGCTCCTGGCAGCGGGACAGGGAGTGCGCGCCACTTCTGCTTCCTTGTCAGGAGCTACAATGCATTCAACCACAAAGTAAATTTTAAGCGCGTGCAGCGGGCACATATCTCATGTACAATCACATGGCAGGGGATCGCTCTCAGCTGCCTGCCACCTCATCAGCTGCTGATGTCAGGGTTATGATCATAAAAGAAAAACTAAGTGTCGAGGGCACGTTGGTGGCATGGGTACTAGGACGTTAATGTATGCACATTTATAGATACTATAATAGGTTTTGTTCACTTGACTATGGTATTCATGAGCATTTATTGGACGTTCTCTTTTGGATAAGATGTTGCACTGTCATGCTTCCTGTTTGACAGTGAGTATTGAATGAAAGGCACTGAGGCACATCTCACCTGCGTAGGTAACAATATGGTGGTGTACTAGAGGTCAGTCTTTATTGGATGGTAATGTGCGTGGTGTGATTTTTATTCTCAAGGCAATATGACATGGCTGAACATGCAGCATCTGCTGGGCTCCCCATAAAGGACATGCCAAGCAGATTGATTGAAGTCACAGATGGGCACGAGAAGTAATGTGCTGCTTGTGAACTCATGGCCATAAAATTTTGGGCAAGGAGCAGAGAGGTGGCTCATGATAGCTTCATTGACTTAAGTGTCAGTGCAAAGTTGGTATCCACGGGTGGGGTCTCATCTCTTTTCATCCCGTGTGGGAACGGTCCACTCCCCTAAGTCTTCTATTGGGTAGAGGACATGTGTAGTGAGGTAGCTCCGGTTGGAGGCTAGCAGAGGTGGACGCACAATTGGAGCCATCAAAGGTTTACAGGTGAGGAAATGATGGTCAAGTAGGTGCATCACTAGGGTGAAAGCATTTGAAGATGAGGCTGTCCCTGACAGCTCGGCCACCTCTCCCCATGGCCCTGACAGTTGGGTGAGCTGCTGAGAGATCTCTATCCTCCTCCTCCTCATTTCCTCCCTGTCATTCTCATCTGAGGAGTTCAGCAGCTCCATCTCCCTCGATTAACAATCCTTCTCCCCTTTGCAATGCTTCAATATGCAAGGCACAGCAGACGGCAATCCTGGACATCCTCCATGCCACATATTGTAAAGCTCCACTGAACCAGTGAAGACATCGGAAGTGCATTTTCAGCTATCCTATGGTGTATTCCATGTTTGCCCTTGTTGAGCAATGTCCAGTGTTGTACCGCCTCCCCACAGGGTTCTGCGAATGATGCACTGGTGTCATCAGCCACGTTCTGAGAGGATCGCGCTATGGACAGGGGACATAGATAGCTATGGCAGCTGAGAGTTATGATATATGCATCATCAGAGCTCCCTGGGAAACGAGCATACACCTGCATAATTCTTTTCCGGTGGTCATAGACAACTTGCGTGTTAAAGGAGTGAAACCCTTTCTGATTTACAAGTGCAGTTGGCTGTTCCCAGGGAGCTGTCATAGCCATTTGTGTGCAGTCAATTACTCCCTGTACCTGTGGGGACCCCGCAATAGTCCCAAAGCTAACTGCTCTAGCAGCCTAGCTATCAGTTGTTGTTGAGAATCGGATGAAGTCATTGGCCCTTTTGAACAGGTCATTTGTCACCTCCCATACACATCTATGTGTTGCAGCCTGGGAGATGTCACAAGTGGAGCTCTGGAATGAGATGCTGGCATAGAATTTTAGGGCTGTAGTTACCTTGAGGGTGATTGGCATAGGGTTCTCTCCAATGCCACGGGGCTGCATGTCTTTTTGTAGGAACATGCACAGGACAGTAACCACCTTCCAAGAAAGCCTTATGCGTCTCTGGCATTGCCCTTCAGACACCTGGAGCAGTTGGTAACACATGCGCCAATGCTCTTCAGCAATGAAAACGTCCCCAGTTGGGTTTCTCCTGACCTCAGATAGCTGGTGCTGACCGGTGGTCTCATGGCCTATGTTGTTGTGTGACCAAGGCCCACCTCTGGTGAATCCTCTCCTGTACCGCCTGAGGTACAAAGATTTTGGGCGTATGAAATCCACAGCGGTCCCACAAAGCGAACTATGTGAAGAAGGCAGGGAATAATATCGGCATTTCTGCTGACATGGCTGTCATTCCTAGAGCAGCTGCAGTTGGCCAATGGATGATCCTCCCATGGGCCACACCTAGAACTCCTCCCAATCCACAGTGGCCTCTTCCCACAACAATCTGATCTCCTGTGAGATAAAAACTTCCTAGCAGCACTAGATCTTCAGCAAGTCAGCAGTTTCTTAGCAGCCATGTCAATGGACACTAACACTGTAACCCTGCTGCTGGATATGCCCTGCTTCAAATTCAAGGTCCCTTCCCTGACTGTTAACCTGCCATGTGTAGCGCAGCTGCTTCCCTTGGACACAGAAGACAAGACCATTGTAATGACGGACCCCATCCAATGGGCTGGAGCCTGGCTCCCTTCAGATGCCTCCTCCACCCTGCTCCAAAATATGCCAGTGCCTTGCTTTATTGCCATTTTAGAACCAGAGCACAAGCCCCATCCTCTTGCCAGACCAAACAGCTGCACCATTTGAGCACCTGAGCACCACACTCTCCACCACGTTTCATCCTTTCCACTATCTTCCCCAGTAACGTCCCCTGTGTTGCTAAGCTTCATAAAGACAAAACCTCACCTCGAATCCAGAGGTTGAACAACCTTGCCCGGTGCATGCCATCTTTAAGCTATCAGAAGGAAACATGCGTTTCTTGTGCTCCACTGACTGAATCTTGAAGGTCAGTCTGAATTTGGTGTGCTTCCCAACTAATGAAGCATAACGTGCAAATATATTACAAGTGGGAAGCCACCACAGGATGGCGTGAGGTCTGACATGCCACAGCCACACCGCTGACTTAATTTCTGCATCTCAATCTGCTGTTGGGAAATCAAAATTTCATCTCAGACCTAATTCAGTTACATTTCCCACTTTCGCAGGTTCCACTTCAAAATAATATTGTGTGAAACACTTTGAGATATTTCAATAAAATAAGGCACTAGATGAATGCCAGTACATTCACAAACTTGCAGGCAGTGATGCTCTCATAGGTCTGCTGCCCTTATTCTTCTAAATGGCAGAGATTGACTTATTTAGCCTTCCAAACCCCCAAAGTGAGTTGCTGCAGTGCATCTTGCTGATGGTACACACTGCTCCCAATCCCTGTTGATGGTGGAGGGAGTGACTGTTTAAGGTGGTGGATGGGGTGCCAATCAAATGGACTGCGTTGTCCTGGATACTGTCAAGTTTTTAAAGTATTGTTCTTAAATTTAAAAACAGTCAAGGCAGAATGCTAGATGCATAATGTCACAAAAATGCCTCTTTATTTTTGAAAAATAATGTTTTAAAAAACTTTCAACTGACTGGAAATTCAACACTTTAAGAAATTAGGCAGCAAACTGCTTTAAAACGCAAGGGCCACCTTCCAAGGTGAAGGTGAGAAAAGCAAACAAGAACCCCCTCCGAAAGCAAGTGTGAAGAGAGAGACATTGAAAGGAAACCTACAGACATCAAAACACAACACTATCTAAGGAAGAAATTAAAAATACAAAGTGCTGAATTTTAATCAGCAGTCAAGATAATGGGAACTGCTAACCAGCCAGAGATATTGAAAATACACTGAATCCCCTCTGGAGCACGAAATAACTCCATCTCCTGTTGGTTTCTACTATCTTGAAATGTGTCAAAAAACTCTGAGATGAAAGATCAAATTACTTGTTCTATAACAATGATTGAAAGAGGAGTTAATTGAATTCCTTTTTTGGGAATATACAGACAGAAAGTTTTTGAAAACTTGTTTTGCCAAGCCAGACACAGAGGGCAGAATTTTACGTGTTGGCGAGCAGGGGTGGGGCCCACTCGCCAACGGGTAAAATGACACGTGGAACTCCCGACATCACTGCGCCCCATTTAAATTTTCAGGAAGGCGGGGGCGCAGCGAAATCAGCTGATCACCCACCGACCTGTCAATGACCAACTGAGGCCATTGACAGAATCAATTAAGTAATTAAAGGACCTGCCCGTCCAACCTTAAGGCTGGCAGGCAGGCCAGGAGCCCCGGTGCCAACTAGAAAGAGCATGAAACCTCATCCACGGGCGGGATGAGGTTTCATGTCGGTTTTTAAAAATTTTAATAAAGTTTTTGTGAAAGTTATGGACATGTCCCAACTCATGCGACAGTGTCACATGAGGGGACATGTTAGGGAAATTTAACTTTTCTATTTTTAGGTTTTTTTACATTTAAAGCCGACCTCCCTGAGGCTGCACTTAGCCTCAGGGGGATGAGTGCGCCCTTTCATGCACATGCTTGAAAGAGCACATTCTTGAGTTTGGGAACCCCCACGCCTGCATAGGGAGTGCAAAGCACTTCTGTGCGGACGTCACGCTGGGTGGGCCTTAATTGGCCCGCCCATGTAAAAGGCACCGCACCCCCAATCAAGGGTGCCGATCGAAAGTGCGCCTGCGCACGCCCACCCCTCAACTTCCCCCCCACTGGGGGGAAAATCCTGCCCAGAGAGAAGTCATTGGAGTCACCTGGGAAAAGTGGTGAAGGGGACAGTAAGGAATCTCTCTCTCTCTCTCTCTCAAGTTAAGGAAGTCCGATCTCTACAGTATAAAAATCCAGCCCTAGGGATAGTGACTGTCCATCAGAAAAATTCTTGGGAGAAACCCATTGATTTCTGGGAGATGGATGATGGAATTTAAAGAAAGGAAATTGTCTCCAGCAAAGTGCAGTTACCTGGATTTCAATTCAACTCCAGGATTTTAAAGGGAACCAGCCAACTTCAAGCAGCTGCAACATTCAACAACTCAAGGACAAGAAAAGAAGCAATCATTTTTTATTTGTACTTTAACTTTTCTTACTCCTGATGTGTGTGTGTGTGTGTGTGTGTGTGTGTGTGTCTGTGTGTGTTTGTTTTATTATTTTTCCTTGGGTTTAGTAGCTAATAAACTTGATCTTTCTTTGACTCAAGAAAACCCGGTTTGATTGGCTCCATGTTAAAAAAATAAATACATTTGGATTGGAAAAGGTATGAATGGGGAAAATAATTTTAAAATTCTTTGCTGTGACTAACCGAGGAGGCTGAAATAAAAGCAAAATGCTGCAGGTGCTGGAAATCTTAAATAAAAGCAGAAAATGCTGGAAAAACTCAGCTGGTCAGGCAGCATCTGTGGAGAGAGAAACAGAGTTATCATTTCAAGTCCGTATGACTCTTCTTCAGAGCTAAAGGGAAGTAGAAATGTGATGGGTTTTATACTATTTAAGAGGCGGTAGAGCAAAATTGGTCAGGGATAGGTGGGGGCTCAAGAGAGATTCACAAAGATGTCATAGACACAAGACAATGGGAGTGTCAATAGTAACGTTAAAGACTAAAGAAGGTTCTAATAGTGGCATAAAGGTAAGATAGCAGAATGTGTTAATAGCAGAACAAGGGTCAGCGTTCTGTGAAAGCACAACATAGAAACAAATGACAGGTGGCCCTGTGGAGGTGGAGGGGCAGTATCGTTGGGGGAAAAGGGTAATAAATGCTATGAAAAAAAACTGAAAAAAATGAATAAATACATTTTTTTTTAAATTTTTAAATTAGATTAAAAAAGGGGTAAAGAGGGAGGAAAGAGTTCATGGTTTGAAGTTGTTGAACTTAATGTTAATTCTGGAAAGCTGTAAAGTGCCGAATCGGGAGATGAGGTGCTGTTCCTCCAGTTTGTGTTGGGCTTCACTAGAGCATTGCAGCAGACCATGGACAGACATGTGGGCAGGATGGTGGGTTGAAATAGCAAGCAACAGGAGGGTCTGGGTCAGGCTTGCGGACTGAGCAAAGGTGTTCCGCAAAGTGGTCCCCAATATAGGGGAGACCACATTGGGACAGCGAATACATTGGATCAAATTGAAGGAGGTGCAAGTGAAATGCTGCTTCACTTGAAAGGAGTGTTTGAGGCCGTGGACGGTGAGGGGGCTGAATAATAGGCAGCCAGTTCATCTCTCCTCACCCAGTTGTAACAATAACCACAGGTATAGGAATACATATTATACATATATATATATATATATACATACACACAATAAGGGGCACCTACAGAATAATAGCTGTGGAATCTGATCCAGGAAAAACCCCATAATATTGTTTAATAAGAATGGTATTTGCTTCATTCAGTCAATATGAGTCAGTGATCTGACACTAATCCAATTGTTATAAAACACTGAATCCTCTGATTCACTTTGAGGAACGCCACACAAAATTCCCTAATAAAATTCATTATAAAATTTAGATTAGTACAGAAATTGCAAAATATTAATTATTTTCCTTACTTAAGGAAATAGCCAAACACCTACGATAAATATACATATATATATATATAAAAACAAAAAACTGCAGATGCTGGAAATCCAAAACAAAAACAGAATTACCTGGAAAAACTCAGCAGGTCTGGAAGCATCGGCGGAGAAGAAAAGAGTTGACGTTTCGAGTCCTCATGACCCTTCAACAGAACTATAAATATATGGATGTTACTTTTTTCCACTGACACATCAGTTATCCAACAGATTAATTTGGCAGCAAAAGACAAAAACAAGCTTTTGCATTATAACATAGTACTGCTTCTTGAAGGCAAAGAAAATCTGAAGCTAGGCGTTCTGTTTGTTTTCCTGGACATACCATCCAAGTTATCTCACTATCAAGATAAGTGTAAACACTCTCGGAAGGAAGTGAAACTCACCTATGAAAGTCATCTATGATGCAGGAAACTAAAGTATATCTAGAGTAAGAAGAGGGCATAAGACCTAAAAATCCAACAGCGTTTCCTTTTGGATGAGATGGTCCAAGTTGTCTTATCAGATTGTCCAGGATCCCACTGCGCTATTCGTGAAGGCCAGGATAATGAACTCTTTGTTCCTTACGAAATACTGTAGGTAAGGGTTAGCATGTTTCTCTACATCAAAACAATCACTGTACTTCAAACTAATGTATTGTGTGAAACACTTTGAGATATTTCAATATAATAAGGCACCAGATGAATGCAACTACATTAAGAAACTCCTGTTCATTTATGTTTTTCTTTTAAGTCCTAATGGCAGCCTTTGCCCCATTCCTTCTTTTAGACAGGAAGAATTCTCCCCAACTAACACTGACCATCAGAACAAGGTACTTTGAGTAACTGAACAAACACTGCAGATCCTCTCTTCAAACCCACATCATTTTTAATTCGTTTTCTCTTCATCATTAGACCATGAACCCTGTAGGTACAGAGTTTGTGTAGCACACTATCAACATAAAAGGACCATTGACAAATCCAAAATGGTCTCCAGATTATAAAGCCAGTGTTCCGCAACAAGCCATGATTTAATTTCTTAATTAAAGTCTTAATTTCCCTCAGGATAAGATCCATAGATTCTAACTAATTGCTCGACCGAATTGAAGGGAAACAGGCTGAACACTGGATTAGCATGGTATTTCTGAAAAAAGGCATAAATAATGTTATATTGTTTTGATTCACACAGTGCAATTTTACAAAATGCCAAATGCTTTTGCCAGATAATTAAGGGGCCAAAAGAAAAGTTTCAGGCAATTATACTACTTATGCTGCCACAATAATGTTTTACAGTTGGAAAGATTTGCAATGTGCCAGATATGACCCGCAACTCAGCGGGACTTGCTAAACCTGCCAAGGAAATTTCCATTCCACATTGTCAAACGACACTCATTCTTCTTGTTTCTTAACATACCACAAAATTTTATTTCTATCATTTTAATTTTGCTTACTGGAAGATAAATTATATTTCTCATGTGCGGAGGTCATAGGGGCTTTGTCAGTCATTGGTTCCAACAAGTAACTAAAGTAATAGCATTACTTGTTATTCTGGAGTTACTTAAGGCAGATGACAGAATGTTACAGGCCTCAAAACAACAGGAGCTTTTTTTTATATTCATTCATGGCATGTGCGTGTTACTGCAGTCCATCCAAGCAGTTTGTTCAACCATTTTTAAGGACAGTTAAAGTTACACAGTGTTGAGAGTCTGCAGTCATATTATAGGATAGTCTGGGTAAGGTTACCCTCCTTATAGGGCATTACAGTTGGTTTTTATGACAACCCAGTGGTTGCAGGGTCAGCATTTTAGATTTATATTTCAGATTTACTTAATTACCTGAATTTAAATTCCCCAATTGCGATGGCGGGATTTCAACTCATATCATTATGCAGGCCTCTGGATTACTAATCCATTAACATGATCCCTCCGTTACTGCACCCGCTGCAAACATGCCATCATTCCTGATAGCAGGGTTGACTTTGTTCTATATAAAACCCAGGAAGGCATCATTGCATCATTTGATTATTAATGGCATACTTAACTGCCTGCTTTGAACTCATCTAACTCAAGATTTGAGGGGGATGTCCAATAGCATGTCCCTGATTGACAACCAGAGAAACATATTCAATCACTTTCAATCAATTTATTGTATCTTTCTGTTCCACTGTGCCAAACGTTGACCTCTGCCGTCACTCACAGCCCCTTCATCTCTCCCAATCTCAACACCTGTCCTTGACCTAACCATGTCTGCATCCTCCCCATTCTTTGCAGCATCTGCACTTCTCCAAATTTCTCCCTCGGATCACCTATTACATTGAGGAAGGCCTGTTCACTGCTGCCAATCAGGCACTTAACTGGACAGCAGCGGCCAATCAGAGACCAGCAATTCTTCACTGGTGGGAAGGCCACCGGGAAGGTGGTGGCTGCTGCTGGCAAAACAACAACCAAAGGCCCAGGATTGCTGAGGGTCACAGACCACAGGCAAACGATGGTGGGAGGGCAAATGTAGGGAGAGGGGGTCGGCAGCAAGGGCAGGGGGATGGCTTTTAGCAACCCTCCCCCCCTCCTGATGCCAGGTCCCTCGATCAGGCATCGAGTGCCTTTGAACAAGGGACCCCCCTTCTCGGAAGCCCGCAAGCAACCCCGACAGGAGTTTCTTTGTTGCTTTTCGGGCTATTTTTTATTCCTTGGTGTGGGCGTCAATGGCAAGACCAGCATTTAATAGCCATCGAACTGAGTGGCTTGCTAGGCCATTTCACAGGATAATAAAGAGTCACCCACATCGCTGTGGATCTGGAGTCACATGTAGGCCAGGCCAGGTAAGGGTGGCAGATTTCCTTCCCTAACAGACATTAGTGAACCAGATGGGTTTTTACAACAACTGCTAATAGTTCTCACAGTCACCATTGCTGAGACTAGCTTTCAATTCCAGGTTTATTAAATGAATTTAATTCCACCAGCTGCCCTGGTGGGATTTGAACCTATATCCCCAGAGCAATAGCCTGGGTCTCTGGATTACTAGTCCAGTGATGTTACCATTGCACCATCATCTCCTGCATGGTGAGAAACCACCCCCCCCCCCCACCCCCCCAAACAACCCACTGTTGGATGAATACCAATGGTGGCAGGATGAAGCCCTTAAGTGGGCATTAAATAAGGGCCACAATTGGCATGGGGCCAGGAAGGCTGTCCATAAGCCTTCCTACCACAGGCTTAAACAGGGCAGAGTTGGGGAGGTAGAAGGGTTCCCACCCCACACCCTCCCACCCAATTAAGTGTTCCCCTCACCGCCAAACACACCACAGGGGAAGGCATTAAATTCCACACTCTGAGTGGGGTCAAAGGCTATGACTTAGTGTTCCCAAAGTTTAACTGAAGAAAGTTGCAGCCATCCAGGACTTGATATCAGACAAGCAGGCTTCCATCAGAGAAGCAGTCGAGGGGTTGAGGGAGGTGATGGAGAGGTAGAACTGTCAGTAGTGTACGTGTTACGCCTGATATCATGTCTTTTGATTATGCTCCTGAGAAGCAACATATATATGCAAAATCAAAAGAGGCCAAGAATAGATCCTTAGGTGGGCCATTCATTATAGGAGATTTTCTGGCTAAGGCTGGATGGATGCGTTCAGCAAGGAAAGACTAGTCCCACTCAGCCAGACAACAAGGAGATGTTGGAGGAAGATGGTGTGTTCAATGGTGCTAAGATGTCAAGAGAAAGGACAGAGCACCACAGTCAAAATCACAGAGGATGTCATAAGCAACTTTCAATAGGACCACGTCCGTGACGTTGCACGACCGGAGACATTCAAGCATGGAATTGTTGGGAATATAAGCGTGGATTTGGGATTAGGAGAGGAACGGTGGGTTGGTAATTTGCAAGGACTAGTGACTAGTGTG
The DNA here is from genome assembly GCF_017639515.1 of Carcharodon carcharias. NCBI lineage: Eukaryota > Metazoa > Chordata > Chondrichthyes > Lamniformes > Lamnidae > Carcharodon > Carcharodon carcharias. Next base: position 32,146,326 of record NC_054488.1, on the reverse strand, counting down.
AGTTTTTTTGAGAAACTTATGATGATAATAGTTTTGAAGAGGAGAGGAATAAATTCTGATGAGAGAGAACTGTTTACAATGTCAGCTAGAAGGGGGCAAAGAGAAGTCAGGCAATCGACAGTTCAGTGGGAATAGGGTTGAGACAGGTGGACAAGACCTGCTTAGACAGAACATGAGGGGATGTGAATTCAGGACTTGGGTTGGAAAAACCTGAGGAACATTGGCTTTGTGGACAAGAGGAAGGAGAAGCTGTGGCAAAGGCAGCTGTTTGGATAGTCTCAATCTTAGTGACAAAGAGGTTCATGAGCTCCTCTCACTTGCTTTTGGAGGGGAGAGGAGTTTAAGGAGATGTTTATTAGTACAGAGTAGAGGCACAGGGTTATTTTTGCATTCCGTGTCAAAGCACTTGAAAATTATAAAAGCTTGCGTTCAAAGGAGAAGCATCCCCATTTTTGTCTGGTAAAGCTGGTAAGCAAACTAATATTTTCAGATATATGGCATCAGCTCAATCATTAATGGTGACAGAATTTGGGGATTTCTCTCCAGAAAGTTCCCTGTGTATAAATATATTGATACAGGGTATTGATGAAGGTTATCTAACCACTCCATTGTGCAAAGTTTGTTTAAAATGTGGTTTAATTTTCAGTATTATGGTTGTGGGGATTAAAGATATTGATTTTATATTAGGAAACAACCTAGCTGGAGATAAGGTGTTACCAGCTCCAGTGGTAGACAAAGAGTCAATGGTAGTTGGAAACAAATTGAAGCTCTCCAAGGCGGAACCTGAGCGAGAGGTGCCAAAGCAGAAAGCAACAGTACTGGTAAAACAACTGAAAGCATTGCTTTGATACCGATGGACTCAGCTACAACCAATAATGAAACCATGGAACTACGAGGATTTGAGTTGTTGAATGTAAATAAAAACTTCAAAATGATAAAGCGATCATTCTTGCGAGAAAAGCACTGGACACAGCTCATGCTGAGCGAGAAGTCAAAAAACAAGAAGAATTGAAAGGAATTTGTGAACTCACTAGAAAAGAATATCAAGATTTTTTTGTCTGATCATTTGCATAACATTAACAAGGTTCTAAAAACAGCTCAGGAGGATTTTACTCAACAGAAGAACAAACTACTTACACAAAAGGAAGCAGTTTTAAAACTGTCTCCAAAGAGGAACATTGAAATTTTAAATCATGGGAACGAACTCAAATATAAAAGTTATCCTGCATTTAAACAGGAGGAGGACAATTAGGATGTTTGGCTGATTGAGACTTTCTCTACAGACTTAGATGTTGAAAAATCTGCAGACATGGAAGAGATTGGAGGTCAGGAGATAAAACTTGAACAGGGTGGTTAAAAGGTCAACACCCTGATGACAATGCAGTGTCTGGTTTGATGAAGGACAAAGGGAATGAATCCAGATGATAGAAAGTGTTATAATAGAAGACTTCTTCTAGATTTACATGCCAGCTCTAGAAAGCCAAAGGGATTATCAGAAATCAGCAGTGTTGTTATCAAACCAAGTATATAATTTTCTAACCCAGGACACGGAAAAGCTGTAGAAGCTTCTCAAAATAAGAAAGGAGGTTTGCTGGAATGGGTGACAGAAAGTGAAGCCACTAGTAGTAAACACCTCACATTTGCAAGAGAGTTGGAATTCCAAGAACTCATAGAAACTGAACTTTAAATCCTAATTGTCACACGAGATTGGGTGTAACAGGTTAAACTTTATAATGTTGCCAAGACAAATTGCTTAATGGTGAAATGAGACAGAAAGGAAGAGAATATTACTTGTAATGTCTGTAGCAACTTAGTTGTATTTTGATAGTAAATCATTACTATGGTAATTTTTTTTTTCATTTTTAGGAAGAGGTGTTACGAGTCTGAAGCTTTATAAAATGGTTATGTTTTAATCTGCCCCTTTTAACTCAAGGTCAAATGGCGCATGTGACCTGCTACTATTTCTGCTGATCATAACAATATGAATAGATGACTCTTAAAAATGATCTATTGTGGCAAAAGTTAAAACAACCATATACTCACAGATCACCATATGCCTATTTCTGAAAGGAAACAAGGGAAATCGTCATTTATATAAATGATATAGATGACTATGTGGGGGAGAGGATTAGTAAGCTTGCGGATGACACAAAGATTGGCCGGGTGGTTAACAGTGAGGTTGAGTGTCTTGGGCTTCAATAAGATATAGATGGGATGGTCACATGGGCAGATAAGTGGCAGATGGAATTTAACCCTGAAAAGTGTGAGGTGATACACTTTAGAAGGAGTAATTTGACAAAGAAGTATTCGATGAACGGCATGACAATAGGAAGTTCTGAGGAACAAAGGGACCTTGGCGTGTGTGTCCATAGATCCCTGAAGGTGGGGGGGACAAGTTAGTGGGGTGGTGAAAAAGGCATTTGGGACACTTGCCTTTATTAATCGATGCATTGATTACAAAAGTAGGGAGGTCATGTTGGAGTTGTATAGAACCTTGGTGAGGCACAGTTCTGGTCGCCACATTTTAGGAAGGATATGATTGCACTGGAGGGGGTGCTGAGGAGATTCACCAGGATGTTGCCTGTGATGAAACATATAAGTTATGAAGAGAGGTCGGATAGACTTGGGTTGTTTTCGTTGGAGCAGAGAAGACTGAGGGGTGACCTGATCAAGGTGTACAAGATTATGAGGGGCATGGACAGGGTGGATAGGGAGCAGCTGTTCCCCTTAGTTGAAGGATCAGTCACAAGGGAACATAAGTTCAAGGTGAGAGGCAGGGGGGGATGTGAGGAAAGACTTTTTTACCCAAAGGGTGGTGACGGTCTGGAATGCACTGCCTGGGAGGGTGGTGGAGGCGGGTTGCCTCACATCCTTTAAAAAGTACCTGGATGAGCACTTGGCACGTCATAACATTCAAGGCTATGGGCCAAGTGCTGATAAATGGGATTAGGTAGGTAGGTCAGGTGTTTCTCACGTGTCGGTGTAGACTCGATGGGCCAAAGGGCCTCTTCTGCATGGTGAGATTCCGTGATTCTGCTTTCAAAGTTATGCAAATGGGATCTGAGAGTCAGAAAGTACAGTAATGTCATAACTACTGGGGGATGGTGAGGAAGATAAAGGGATTTGTCCCACTAAATATTTTGGCATTTGATGACTTTCTTTTCCCTAATGTCCCCCTCCCCTTACAAATCCCAAATATTTCCCTCGTGTTGTCTTCCCAGCTCTTCTTCATGTCATATCTCGATGTATAGATCTATAAATTCAAACTTATGATTGGCAATCTGGGACTGATGAAAAGTCACAGGAAAGTTTAATTAACATCATCTGAAGAATTTTAAATTAGCAGTGGCAAAAGAAATTTTTCACATACATGGGGAGCTGCAAACCTATTTATTCTGCTTCAGTGGTTTTATAAAAATGCAAATCTGAGTTGCATTAATTGCTCTGATATTGTAGCTCGTATAATTATTAGTTCTTATAATTAAATACAACATGTAATCCACACAATACAGAACTTAATTCATTTCAAAATATGATTCAGAATGGCTTGTCATTAAAAATAAACAAGCAAAAGGACTTTAGAGAATGTACCAGCACAATTAACTGCACTTATCAGAACCCATCTAACCAGTTACCATAGATGACGACCCCATTTATCTCAGCACCAAAAATCATGCTTTTGCATATGCTCGGCATATAAGTTGACCGCACAACCCCCACTTTTTGAGCTACAAAATGCTAGACTCACATTTGTAGTCAGCTTCAACTTTTCATCCCAGAAATGCATGTTTTACTTAACTTATATTGTAAATCAGCGCATGGGATCAAGCAGGCAATATTGGCTGTCTAACGAAGAAGATGGGCGGGATTTTAAGACATGTACACACAGAACAGAAGGCTCATGGCAAGTGACAAATAGGAAAGGGTACTCCAGCAAAATAAATGAAGTATAAAGCTGGTTTCAAGCTAAAAGTCATAACATTTGTTAACATATCAAATAACTGAACTTATCGGAACCTGTCAAGGTTACAGGGATAAAGCAGGGGAGTGGGACTAGGTTTCAGAAAGCCAGTGCAGACTTGATGTGCCGAATGGCCTCCTCCTACACTGTAAAAATACTGTGATACTGTGAACTGTGCGAGGGAATTCAATGTTAGTGAAAAACTGGTGTGGGAATGGAAGAAAGAATCTGCCATGAAGAAAATGGCTGAGACCAAACGCACCTTCAGATCAGGGGCCAGCCACAGGCCTGATCTTGAGAAGCATGTATCAGAATGGGTCCTTGGGAATCATCCAGTGTAAAACCATGTCGCACAAGTTCCTGGCATGAGATTTTGTGTATGACCATGACAATGTTTGGATGGAGTGAAGTTGTGGATCGATAATGAGTGAAACAGACACCCCAGTGCCCTATGTAAAGAATACAGTTTATTAGTGTGGGACAAGGTCAGGTCCCATGGGGAGAATTTTCTCCCTGTCGTGCAGGTTGGGTGGGAGCGGATGCGCAGCCGATCACCGCCTACGATCAGCTGCATGCTGCCATTTTACGTGGGCCTCCCAGCGTGACACACACCCAGAAGCACTCAGCACTCCCTGAGTGGGCGGGGGAGGAGGGAGAGTCAGAGCTTGCGCTCTTTTGCGCATGAGCACAGAAATCTCTGAGGCATGGAGCTGCCTCAGGGAGACTAAAGCTATTGTGGAAAACTGTTAAAAAGATTTTTAAAAATTATTCGGACATGTACCCTCAATGTGACAGTGTCACATGAGCTGGCCCATATCTATGAATTTTATTAAAATTTTTTATTAAAGTTATAAGCCTTTCATGAAACCTCATCCCGCCCAAGGATGAGGTTTCATGTGAAATGCAAAGACCACCTGGGCTCTTTGACTGCCCGCCAACGCTAACCTTAAGGTTGGGCAGGCAGCCCAGGCAATCAGCTCAATTGGTTTTTAAACAGCCTTAATAGGCCTTTGACAGTCAGCAGGCGCGCAGTTGACTCCGGTGCCTGCCCGCCAAACCGAAGATTGGAATGATGCGCGGTGACATTGGGACACACGCCTGACATCACCACGCATCATTTTATACGTCGGCGAGCAGGACCCTCCCCCACACGCCGACCAGAAGGGTCAGGCCCATATAACCAACAGGAGCTTCCTGTGAAGAAAACACCCACATTGCAGTTGTACCAGGTGGATTAACATCCATAGTTCAACCTTTGAGTGCGTGCCTCAGTAAGCCATTCAAGAATCGTGTTCGGGCTGAATGGATTAGGTGGATGGTTGATGAAGGAAAAACCTTTACAAAGAGTGGAAATATACCTGCTGCCCCACTTGATGTTTTATGGCATTTCATTATCAAATCATGGGATGCAATTAGAACACCAAGTGTCATCAGATTGTTCAAAGAATGCAGTATCCAAATCAATGGGTGGAAAGGGAAATTATTTGTTGTGGAGGGATGGTTCTGAGGGTGAAAGTGTATATGCGATCCTGAGTGGAAGCCTTACAATGATGCCATAGCCACAGTGACTCAGGCTAGCGGGGAGCGGGGCCTGCTCGCCGACACATAAAATCGCGCGCAATGACGTCGGACGGAACTCCTGATGTCACTGCTCCTCATTTAAATTTTCAGGTAGGCGGGGGCTCAGCAGAATCAGCTGTGCGCCCACCAACATATCAATGGCCAATTGAGGGCATTGACAGAGTCATTTAAGTAATTAATGGACCTGCTCGTCCAACCTTAAGGTTGGCGGGCAGGCCAGGAGCCCTGGCGGGCATTAGAAAAAGCTTGAAACCTCATCCATGGGCGGGATGAGTTCTCATGTAGGTTTTTAAAAATTTAGCTAAAGTGATTTTGAAAGTTATGGACATGTCCCAACTCACGTGACAATGTGGGGACGTCAGGGAATTTTCTTTTTCTATTTTGCAAATTTTTTAATGTACAGCTGATCTTCCTGAGGCAGCACTTAGCCTCAGGGAGATGAGTGCGCTCTTTCGTGCGCATGCGTGAAAGAGTGCACTCTTGGCTGAGGGATTCCCTCAGGGATGTGAGGGAGCACATTGCGCTTCTGTGCGGACGTCACGTTGGGTGGGCCTTAATTGGCCGGCCCACGTAAAATGGTGGCGTGCCCCCAATCGGAGGCGCCGATTGGAGGCGTGCCTCTGCACACCCACTCTTCAACATCCCCCCCGATGGAGGGCAAATTCTGTCCTCAGAATGAACTTGATGAACTCTTTGCATCAGATGCCGAAGACAATGAAATTTACAGTTTTAAGATGCTTTGATTGTGGCATCTTTGTATAACTCATTCAATAAACCATGCCACATAATTTAGAATGAATTACTGATGTTATGTTTACTTTCATATTTCAAAATGGTGATCACCAACACCAGTGGTTCACATTTTATACTCAGTGTCTAAGTCGATCCCTGATTTGGAAGGATTTTTGGAGGCTTCAAAGTTTATATATATATATATATATATATATATATACACATAAAAATAGATAAAAGTATACACGGTGATCATCTGTAATTAGTTATTACTTCTCCAGAACATTCTCAATGCTTAGTCCTGTTTAGTCCACATGTGTTGGTCTGCTTTTTACTTTCTGACTCCCAGTATCATTTCCAATAAAGTTGCAGTGCAAGCACAATGAGGAAGTTCAAAACACAAAAGAAAATTTTCTGCAAGCTAGAGTACATAAACAAACTAGCATTACTGACACCACAAATCCACAAATATGTTTTCTCTCAGGTCATGTCAAGCCAACACAAGTTCCTAAAGGATTGTTGACACCATATTCTGGGGTAGGTCTATTTCCCAGAACAGCCTACCTGTTCCACTAACCCATCTATCAACCTAACCTCTATCGCTTTACCCATAGCAGTAAGGCCCTGCCCTGTCAAACACCATATGCCACAACACAAATCTCTCTGAATGTGCACGTCATTTTTGCTCATATTTACTGGAATTACAAGACCAAATTCCGAGTACTGAAGATAATGGGCAACATATCCAATCACTTTGCCTTAGCTTTTAAAAATTGTTAGCTCTCCATTTGTTTAGAGGATTATTAGCTTCAAATTTATAGCAATTAAAGCCACTCATTTGTCCTTCTGGTTGCCACTTCTTCCCCTTCACACATTTACTGTTCAGGTTATTTATTTAAAGAATAGAAAATTAAAATTGGCAAAAGTCAAAATGTCATAGAAACAGAACATCTCTAAGTGAAGGGACAAAGACCTGGCACACAGCCCTGTAAAATCATTTATGATGATAACAAACAGAGTATCATCATTCCTGTTGGCTACTTATATAAATAAATAAAGCAGTGTCGGGTCATATTGCTTCTCCAGCAAAACAAAGTTCTTTTAACTGCTAATATGAATGTGACAGAAGTCAGGGACAAGAACAGGTTGTACAACTCATCTAAGGTCTGAAGAAGAGTCATACAGACTCAAAAAATTAGCTTTGTTTCTCTCTCCACAGATGTTGCCAGACCTGCCAAGTTTTCCAGCATCCACAGTATTTTGCTTTTATATGAATACACGTCCATCATCATATCAATGGTTGCCATTTTAAACGACTCTATTGTTGTGCCTCTACCACCCTGTTTGATAGATTATTTCAAACATTGTTTCTGGAATAAGTTATCCACAGTATCTGTCTTAAATTATTGTCACTAATTTCTCTTTGTATTCTCTTGGTCTTACTTTGAAGTAACAACATGGGTTTACTTTATGTAACCCTGTATTTATATATTATTTTAAAAGGTGTGACTGTCTGCAGTCTGACTCCCTTTTAAATCCAGCTCTTTTCAGAACACTCATTGGTCTGAAGGAACCACATGATCAGTAAACCTGCATTCTGACTGGTCACCTTGCTTCTTTCAACTGAAAGTAGAAAATGCTGGAAACACTCAACTAAGGCAGTGTTCTGATGAGAAGTCATTGACCTGAAATGTTAAATCTATGTTTCTCCCCTCACAGCTGCTGCCCATCTTACTGAGTGTTTTCAGCTATTGTCATATTTTGCTTACTGCCTTGGTTACTGCAATTCACCAAACACCATGCACACTCCTCTACTCAGAGTTTTCAGTTTTAAGGCCTCCCATTCTTACTCTCCCAGGCACAGTTGTCAAAACTTCACCTCCTGCTTTCTCTTTCCCAACCTTGGGCACTCAGTCCCTGCTCAATTAGGTTTAGATTCCCACTTTTTACCCCAGTCCTCTCTGCGCCTCTTTTTATACCATGATGAGGGGGTTAGGTGACAGGTGCTCAACTAAGCAAAGCAAAATGAGACCTGCCCACACAGTGGGAGTGCACCTCCTCCCTCCAGTTGGCATTGGTGCCATGGGAGTTTGCTGTGTTTCTGTGTGTGCAACAGGCAAAGGCTGAGCTGCTGTTTCTTTTGAAAGTGGAGCCTCCCTAAAAAAGGATGAAATAGAAAGCTGAGGAAACAGAGATGAAGTAAGTGGCAAATTAATACCAACAGCCAAGAATGTTTGAAAAATCATGAAAGCAGAGGGTGGAGAGAGGTCAAAGCAGACTGATCAAACATTTCACATGAGTGGTTCAGATCTGGAGAGTGTGGTAGAGGCAGGATCAATCAAGGCATTCAAATGGGAACTGGAATCTTATCTGAAAAGGAAGAATGTGCAGAGCTACGGGTAGAAGGTGGGGGAGTGGCACCAGGTAAATTGATCCTACTGAGGACAGGCACAGACACAATGGGCTGAATGGCCTCCTTCTCTGCTGTAATTATTCTGTCCTAGCCAGCCAGCTCTCTCCCTCCAGACCTACCTCCTATTTACTTGCTCCCTCCCATCACCGGTTTATGCCCCTGATCTTGCCTCATGCTCCCAGGTATTGTCATTGGGACTCCATCAGCCAACCACTCGAAGGCTCAGTCCCAACATTCCCAAAAAAATATGGGTACTTGAGACCATCCCACAATCTGAGGTATTCTCAGCTCCAGTGTCTAGTAGAACTAGCTGCAACTAAATTATTGGGCAGCATTAATCAAAACGAGTATTGTCCACAGCAGGAAGAAATTGTAACAGCTCATTAATCCCCCATAAACATCCCAGTCAGATGGATGCCCTTGGACACTGATGATCCCATATGACATTAATCAGTCAATGATGTGCACAGGCTGACAAAGGACAGCGCCAGACCAATAAATCTTACTTAGCCGCATTATGAAGTAAGCAGAATGGAAATGTCCCCCGTGAAGACTTACAAATACTACATACAGGGGATATAACTTTAAAATGAGAGCTTGGCCATTTATGAGTTACAACTGGAAACACTTTCTCACAAGAAATCTGGAAGTCTTCCTCCTTTTCTCGCCCCTCAAAAAAATTCCAGTTGAGGCTGCATCAGTTGAAAATTTAAAAGCTGAAGTTGATAGATAGTTAGGATCAGATTTTAAAGGATATGGAATCAAGACAGGTACAAGGAGTTAAGATACAGATATAGATACAGTTTAATTGAACACAGCAACAGGCTCGATAGGATGAATGACCTACTTCTGTTTCCACCTGGAAGAACAGACAAGTTACCTTTAAAACTCTCAGTGCTGCACAGAAGTATCGGCCTAGATAATGTGATCAAGTGCCTGAAGTGTGTCCTTCTTATGGAGAGCTCCCAGTGCTACCACTGAGCCAAGGATAATATTTAAAAGGATCACATTTAAGAAATAAAATTCTCTCTGTTTTCAAAAGAGCAGGAGAGGGGGTAACATGGGTGGACAGTGGGGTGGTCAAGCATATCTGAAATCCTCAGAATCAAGATTTCTGTATTACAGTTCTTCACTGTTAATATATATTTTATAATTTAGTTATTACAAATGAATAATTGCAAAAAAATTATCTGGATAAAAACCAATTCTACATAATCTCATCACATTAGCTATGATGCCCTATCTATTGCAGTGTAATAGTATGCAACATTATCAAGCCTATTCCTTCCAACGGTGCTTAAATAAAAGCAAGAAACATGCAGATGCTGGAAATCTGAAAGAAAAACAGAAAATGCTGGAAAAGCTCAGCAGGTCTGACAATATCTGTCGAGAGAAAAACAGAGTTAACGTTTCGAGTCCATATGACCCTTCCTCAGAGCTACTTCCAATAGTGCAATTCTTCCTCTTTAGATAATTTAATCTATAAAAGAAGATAAACTGCAGGTAAATACAATCTTCCACCCTGGCCAGAGACGTTCCACGGATGTTATTAATTTTGATCCCAGAAGAATTGGGTCTATAGTAGTCTGCAGAGGTATACTGAGAAGCAGTGTAATTAAAGAACAACAAAATCTCAGAGGCAGAAATATCAAACTGAGGAAGGTAACTTGAAGGTTAAGTACACCAGCTGAGCTAAATTGCGATATCTGACAATAAGCTGAAACCAGCACTCATTTCCTCTGCAGGCAGTTTTAAATTAAGCTTGGTATTGATGCCAAGTTCTTCGATAATACAAAATTGACTTTCCCTTTCCAATTCCATTTGAACCAGAAGTAAACAGTGGGAATGTACATGTGTAAAACATGTACCTTTATTTGACACTGAAGTAACTGGACTTTTACAGGCCTTCAAGTTTCTTTTTTGCCCCCTAAAGATAATTTCCTTCTTGCATAACAATACTATATCTTGGGCAAAGGTTGCATTATGAAGGTAACTATGCTTAAGTAGGACACCAATACCACGAGCATTACTAAGGCATCCCACCAGAGAAGGGACAATAACATATCTTTTCCGAGTTTGCACAATAACTTTCTGTTTTAATCTGTAATCTAGCAATACATTTCCACCAGTGCATTAAATTGTAATTATTGCCCAAATGTGCCAGTTGATAATCAGATGGTTGTGGGTTTAAGCCCCACTCCAGAAAATTAGACACAAAAATCTCCACTGCAGTACTGACAGAGTGCTGTACTGTCAGAAGTGCCAACTTCCAGAGAGAACATGAAACTGATGCCTTATCTGCTCTCAAATGGAAGTAAAATTTGATGTTGAGCACTTTCAGTCATTTCACTTCTTTTTCTGCCCAATGAAAAATGTTGCAGCTATTTTGTGTTGGTTTTTAAATTAGAATGGCCAGCTCAAAGAAATAACTAAAATACAACAGAAAGGAAACCCTCCAATGGACTTTCCTCTCAGTCTTAATCAAGAACAATAAGCCCAGTTTAACCCCGAACAAGTTTAACAGAAGAACCCCTACACATGCAAGAAACAGTTAAATACAAAAATGTGAAAAAAAACATCAAAATACTACAGGAAAATAGGATCTATGGAAAAACATTAAAATATCACCAGCATCAAGAAGGATCTAATATCCTCATCTTCCATAATCAGAAACTGTGAGCACCTTGTATATATTTAAAGATTATACCTGTTACTTCTTATAACCCTAAATGTTTCCAAGTACAAGTAGAAAACAAGCAATTTTAGCAAAAGATTAAGAATGTAAATGTACAGGAGATTTCACAATATTGAACTTGAACATAACATGGCATTGTTGGCTTTCTTACAGAGTGTTGTACCTTAAATCAAATCGGCCTATAAGCAGAACAAAATACTACTAAAAGTATCCTATCTTGGATTTCCTTTGTTTACAGTGTGTGTTCATCCTCAAACTCCAAAGACGTACAGTTCATCTTTATTGTGTTAAAACAAACACTCCATTGTTTTCTCCTGAAATTCAACTTTCCTTTCTGAAGATCTCAAGATACTGAACTCCTTCTATCGATTTATCTTCTCCTCCTTTTCTAACTGAAAGGCTTTTAAAACCCAAGCTTTATCTCACCTAAGCCTTGATTCAATTTTGTTTCTCTACAACACTTTCATTGGCAGTAGTGGTCTGCAATGGAGGCCCTAGCCCTGCACTTAGGTTTCGCAATTAAAAACAACACTAATCTATATTTGCATTTTTTAGTGCCATAACTATTATATAGAGTGCCCTTGACATCAGTGAACACAATACTTGCACTCTTCCTGGTTGTCTTGGAATCGTAGTACCCAGTAATGTATTTGGTTTTCTACAAATTGTTAGGCTGCCTCACATTAGAACAAAACACAAGTCAATCAAACCATAATGTACAGTCTGATAGGGTTTAGGTATCGGGAAATTGTTTAGCTGAAAAACCACTTGCACATTGGTGGTATAAAACTTTATTTGCTAATACTAATACAAGAACTTGCATTTATTATAGTTCTTTCTAAAAATAAAAAACGTCCCAAAGCTCGTCACAATGACATAATCAAAACTGGATGCAGAGCCGAAGGAAAGGTCAACAAAAACTTGGCCAAAGAGGCAGGTTTTAAAGATGGTCTTCAAGGAGGAGACAGGAGTTCCTCTTTAAGACCATCAAGAATTTTGAAAAAGAAAAGATGGGACAGTAGTTTGCAAGGACAGAGGAGTTAAGGTTCTGTTTTCTGAGGAAATGGTGGTGCTAGTGGTTTTGTAATGGACGGGAACAATACATGAGGAAAGGAAACCACTAATGTCAGCAAGAATGGAGACCATAGGGAAAGCTGAACAGTCAGACCACTTAACAGGAATGAGATCAAGGCAGCAGGAGCTGAGTCACACAGTTTAGATGAGCTTGGAGAGTGCATGGGGGGAAATGGGAACAAATCCAGAGAGACGTGTGGGCTGAGGGCATGAATAGGAGAAATGTTAGGCTCAATAGGCAAGGAGAAGGAGAGAAGGCAGTAGAGGCAGCTGAACAGATGGTACCAATTTTAGTGACAATGAAATCCTGGAGCTTCTCGCATTTGATGCTGTGGGTGAGGGGAGATGAGGCAGGAGAGAGGGGTTTAAAAGAACAGTAATGGAGTAAAATGCCACGGCCTATCTTTCATCTCTAGATTGACCCTGGAGTAGTGAGCAGTTTTGGAAGAGGAGAGCAAGGCCCAACAATGCTTTTGTGATGTAGCCAGACTTGGTGTTAGATGATTAAACTGATAATGCACCAAATAAACTCAAGTCTGCATCCCTGGGTTTCAGTCACATCAGGAGGTATAACCAATGGACAAAGGTACAGATGAGGCAATGGTCGAGTACAGCAAAGAAATGAAATTGAGTACGGACAGAGGCCAGTGCCCATCTTTGGAATAATGCTGAAATAACTTCTCGTTATAACCATGTATGCATGTTTGAAGTATTTGCCACAGGTATTGGTCATCGTTCTTCACCATCAATATCAACCATTCTTCATAATCTTTGTACACAGGAACAAAACCTCTATCTCTAAATATCTGTACAACACTGAACTAATCTGTGCTGGTAATACATTCCTCTTGCCTAGATCTTTCAAATGCTTTTTTTTTTCAATAGGTACATTTTATTGTTGGATATATCATTCAAATTTATAACTAAGCAAGTGCTACTGTGGGAAGAAATACAGCACAGTAGCACCACCACATGGGCACTTACTAATCTGCTACTTTGCTAACTCTTCACAACATCAGAGATCAAGGGGAGAATGAAAAACATTATAACCTGATCTGAAGTTTAGATAAAGACTTACTTTAATTAATGCCGCTGTATCAGGCTCATCAAACAACACACTATGATGTTTACCTGTATAGGTATTTCAGGGTTCTGGTGTCGTACTACAAAACACAACCGTTCAAATGCATGAAAAAATTGAAATCTCAGAACTATACTTAGTGCACATATATGCTGAAAAGTTGTCAGTTTCCAGAGTACTTTTCACCCACAAAAGAGCTATGAAAGCTGATTGACCATAGTTTCTGAAAATGATGAGGAAAGCCACTGATGACTTGGAGTATAGCATCTGGAAATAACTATTTTTTCTGTTTATTCAATCAAGTTCCAGGTCTTCATATTTGCTGCTGCAGCATTTCGAGGTTTAAACAATAGTTAACTTTTGACCTCAATACTGAGAGATATACTGGAGGCCATAACTCTTCCATAGCTGGAGGTGTCTTTTGCAAAAAAATATACTTTTTGCAGAACAACTAGAAATGGTTTTAAATACTTTGACCAACCGCTGAGTGAAGCCAAAGATAAGACAGAGTTGACTTCCAAATTTTACCTGTTCTGTTGAAGAGTCAGACGGACTCGAAACGTTAACTGTGTTCATCTCCGCAGATGCTGCCAAACCTGCTGAGTTTTCCCAGGTATTTTTATTTTTGTTTTGGATTTCCAGCATCCACAGTTTTTTGCTTTTATCCAAATTTTACCTATTGCCTCTGAGGAAATTCCTCTTCCAGATGCTCCAATCATCAAAAACAATTTACATCTGTATGAGAAAGATGTCTCAGACTGCTTTACAGGGCAAAGGGCACAAATAGAACTGAGCAGGAAAGCAAAGGAACTTGGAGATCAGAAAGGAGTTAAAAGTAAAATTAGGGAACAGTTTTTAAGGGGGCTTTTAGAAAAAAGGAGAGAGATGGCAAGAAAGGCGTTTAAAATGGGATCACAATGGCTGAAAACAAAATGACATTGGTGGGGTGGAGGGGGTAGATTGCAAGCCATAGTCAAAAGGAGTGAAGATATGTAGAGGGACATTTGGCAGAAGGAGTTCACTGAGTTACAACGGACAAGAAAAGATTCAAGGACAATGGTTTTGAAATCAAACTGCTTGGTCAAGAGGAGTCAATGAACTGAGCAAGGACAGCAATGATGACAGTATGGGATCTTGTACAATAGTAGATGCAGGCCAATGTGCTTTTAAAAAGCGCAGATGATATGAAGCTTGGAAGCATTGTGTAGAGTGAGGGGGATAGTGCAGAAATTCAAAAGGACATAGCCAGGTTGGTGGAATGCAGGGACAAGTGGCAGATGAAATTTAATGTAGAGAAGTGTGAAGTCATTCATTTTGGTAGGAAGAACATAGAGGAGCAATACAAAATAAAGGGTACAATTCTAAAGGGGGTGCAGGAGCAGAGGGACCTAGGTGTATATGCGTATAAGTCATTGAAATGGCAGGGCAGGTTGAGAGAGTGGTTAATAAAGTGCAGTATCCTAGGCTTCATTAATGGGGGCATCGAGTCCAAGATCAAGGAGATCTGGGCACCACACTTTCCGAAAGATGTGAAGACATCAGAAAGAGTGCAGAAAAAATGGGAAACTTCAGTTACATAGAGACTGGTGAGGTTGGGACTGTTATTCTTGGAGGAGAGAAGGTTGAGAGGAGACTTAATAGAGGTGTACAAAATTATGAGGGCTGTGGACAGAGCAGACAGGAAAAACGTTTCCATTGGTGGAAGGATGAAGAACAAGAGGGCACAGATTCTGGAGTTCTTTGAAGGAGTAACTTGCGCCATGGATAAAGGGGAGCCTGTAGATGTGCTGTACTTGGATTTCCAGAAGGCATTCAATATGGTGCCACATCAAAGGTTATTGAGGAAAATAAAAGCTCATGGTATAGGGTGTAACATATTAGCATTGGACAGAAGACTGGCTGGCTGGCAGAAAACAGAGTATGCAGCTTCTGATTGGCAGAGCATAACAAGAGGAATCCTGCAGGAGTCTATGCTGGGGCCTCAACATTTTATAATTTATATCAATGACTTAGATGAGGGCAGCGATGCAGACGGATATAGATAGGTTGAGTGAGTGGGCAAACATCTGGCAGATGGAGTATATGTGCGAAAATGTGAAGTTGTTCACTTTGGCAGGAAAAATAAAAAAGCAGAGTATTACTTGAATGGAGAACAACTGCATAATTCTGAGGTGCAAAGGGATCTAGGTGTTCTCGTGCATGAGTCACAAAAAGTTAGTATGCAGGTACAGCAAGTAATTAAGAAGGCTGATGGAATGCTATCATTCATTACAAGAGGAATTTAACATAAAAGTAAGGATGTTATGCTTCAATTATACAGGGCATTGGTGAGACCACGTCTCATGTAGTGTGTGCAGTTTTGGTCTCCTTATTTAAAGAACTATGTAAATGCATTGGAGGGGTTTCAGAGGAGGTTTACTCGATTGATATCTGGAATGAGTGGGTTGTCTTATGAGGAAAGATTAGACAGACTGGGCTTGTTTCTACTGGAGTTTACAAGAGTGAGGGGTGATTTGATTGAAGTATATAAGATCTTGAACGGTCTTGACAAGATGGATGCGAAAATGATGTTTACCCTTGTAGGTGAGTCCAGGACTAGGGGGCACTGTTTTAAAATTAGGGGGTGCCCTTTCAAAGATGAGGAGGAATTTTTTCTCTCAGAAGGTTGTGCAACTTTGGAACTCTCTGCCTCAGAAGACAATGGAGACAGGGTCATTGAATGTCTTAAGGTCGGAGGTACATAGATTGCTGTTAGGCAAGGGAATCAAAGGTTATCGGGGGTGGGTGGGAATGTGGAATTAATAATACAAACAGGTCAGCCATGACCTTATTGAGTGGCGGAGTGGGCTTGACAGGATGAATGGTCTACTTCTGCTCCTATTTCGTATGTTCATATTTTAAGATAATTGGCAAAAGAAGCAATGGAGATATGAGGAAAAACCTTTTCATGCAGTAAGTGGTTTAATGCACTGCCAGAGAGTGTGGGGGAGGCAGGTTCAATTGAGGCATTTAAGAGGAAAATGGATTATCAGAAAGGGAAGAGTACTCAGGGCATTGGGGAGAAGGCCGGGGAGCGGCACTAAGTAAGTTGCTCCTACAGAGAGCCAGTGCAGACACGAAATGCTGAATTGTCACCTTCTGTGCTATATTCTGAGAGTCTATGTGATCAGCCTTCTCCATCCATCTATCTATCTGCAACATTCTGTTGAAAGTAGAATCAATCAATCAGAAGATGCAGTGTTAAACTCCCAACTTTATTTTACCTACAAGTAACAGTGATATTTTTTTTTAAATACTAGCTGTTCTACAATATTTAGCTCCTGTAATAACTGCTGCCTAAGGGAATATGTTGAAAGGCAAGAAGTTTTTTTCAGTCTGAATGCAGTTACAGACTCTGGTCACAGAGTGTCACTGTGGAGCAACATAACTCTGAGGTTCCATCTCCAGCAGCCTTGGAGAATGAACTTTTCACTTTATATTGTGATTTTCACATACGAAGGACATCCGAAACCACTTCACAGCCAATGAGCTACTTTTGAAATATTGCCATTGGTGTTATCCAGAAGCCAATTTGCCTACATCAAGGTCCCAGCAACAGCAAATGAGAACAATGACCAGTCTGTGTGCTTTAGTGGTTTTGGGTGTGGGATAAATGTTGGCCAGCCTGCTCTTAACTTCCTTAAACAATACCACGAGCTCTTTCACATCTATACAACCATGAAGGTGGGGCCTTGATTTAAGGTCTCATCTGAAAGATGGCACCTTTGACAATACATTGAAGGGACAGTCCAGATTATGCTCAAATCCTGGATTGAGATTTAAACCCACAGCTGCAATCCGTCTTGTTGGCAAGAGTTTCACTGTTGGGTAAAAGAGACAAGTAACTAATTTTTAAAGAAAATGTTCACTTTTTAAAAAAAATTTGCTCCTTGACAGTGCTCTTAGAATACGTTCCAACTCCACATCACAGCCCTATGACAAAACATTGATGAACTCCCAGCCCATTCACCTCCACTTCCATGCCACACCATTTGTGCTTTTAACTGCCAATACTTCTATCAATATTCACTGTCTGTTGGGCCATCAATCCACCCAGCAGAGCTCTCTCCTGCAATGGGCCATCCTAATGCCCTCACTGCCAGCCTGACCTGCCTAACCTCTCCTGTGGCTCAATGAGTTTGTCCATCTCCTAAACTTCAAGCTCACCTTGCAGTTCCTTCTACTCCACCCAACAGTCTCCAGGTCACTGGCTGGGACATGCTCCCTCCCTCACCCAAAGTTATACTCCTGATGGCCAGTTGGTGAAGGAAGAATCCAAAGCCAAGATTTGCTTGGAATAAATGTATTCATATACTCCACTCTTGTATCATTAAGTGTCTCTTTATAGTGCTCAAATAACAATCCAAAACAATCCCCTCCAACTGAAATAAAAACAGAAGGTGCTGGAAAAACTCAGCAGGTCTCGCAGCAGCTATGGGGAGAGAAACAGAGTGAGTGTTTCAAATCCATATGACTGTTCTTTGGACCTGAAGAGACATAGAAATGTAATGGGTTTTATGCTGTTGAAAAGGTGGGATGGTCAGATAGAACAAAAGGAAAGGTCAATGATAGGTTACAGGATAGGAGATATTAAATGAAAAAGTTTTCATGGAACAAGCAGCAAAGTGAGTAGTAGTAGTTGTAGTCAAGGACCAAATCATTGGTCCAGAGTAAGTGTTAATTGCAGATTAAAGGATAGCTCTGTTTAAAAGCAATTTAAGATTGTCAGTCAGGCTCGCAATGTGGCACATTTGCATGTACTGGAAGCTACATATATTAATACACAGGGCACTGTTCTTTGCAGATGGAAAGAACATGAACACATATTGTGCCTGTTTCAGCTAAACAAAATAATTGACAGCCATTCGCTGGTTTATTCCTCAGGGCAATGCCTTGACCAATCAGGGTCAAGCTGTCTGGTTTAAATTTCAAACAATGCAGTTAACTGTCAGTCACCATCACTGGTTCATTCTCCATTGACAACGCCTCTATCAATCAGAGTCCAATCAGCACTCGCTGCACATACAGTTTAAATTGTCTTCCCTCTATATTGGTATTCTTGTGATGTGTCCTGACAGACAGCTTCAATATGTCTCTTTTTTCAGCAATACTCAAGTTCTGGACCACCAAATGACTACTAATCATATTAGACTCAAAACGTTAACTCTGTTCCTCGCTCCACAGATGTTGTCGGACCTGCTGAGTTTTTCTAGCACTTCCTGTTTTTATTTCAAATTTCTAGCATCCACAGTATTTTGCTTTTATTTTAATGCCCTGTATGTAAAGTACAAATATATGTACTTAACTTCAATTAATACAATTAACACTCCTCACTCTCACCCCACTGAGCTATATTATACTCACAGATTATTGCAGGTCTAACAACATCTTTTAACCAATGGTCACCTTTCTCCAATCAGAAATATTTCTCTTGTATCCAACAATTAGCGTTCGCACCTTCCACCACCCCCAAATCATTTTAGCTAACTTTCCACATCATGAACCCCTCCTCCCCAATTCAACATAAATTAATATTCCTCTATTTCTGCTTCCCACATAAAGATCATTTTGACAGTCACCTTCCAATGAGCAGAACTGTGGCACCCATTCCTCTCACTAGAATGGCAGTCCTGCCTCCATATACATTTCAATTCTGACTAATTAAAACTCGTCCTTACACAATGTGTATCCTTTCCTCCCACGTCTCCTACCCAGCAGGTAAATCACCGCTGGTGCACCATTTCTTCATCCACCTCACCACTGAGCAGGACAATCATCCTGACCTACACCAAGACTCCTTCCCCCAACTCTCCTCTCAACAGCATCAAAATGGAGCCTGTGGAACCACTTCCTCCTAAATATTAATTCTCCAAACAACCTCTATCCCTGTCACATCTGGATCCAGGCTGAGTTTGTAGCTGCTCCAATGGATTTCTATGTAAATTACAGCAAGGGTCTGCTAGAATGGCCACCAATTTGCCATCCCAATTTAAGGGTTTTTTTTAAATAAATATATTGAAGATTAAAGGTAAACTGAAATAACTAATAATCCCTCATGATGACATGTGTGATCTTATTGAGGGGAATGCCTCAGGGAACCAGGTGGTCAGGTCCATTATGGTAAGGGGGTACTGATAACCTGTCCTGGTTTTGGGTAGTGGCCCTATACAGTCTATCAGGATTCAGTGAAAAGGTTCACCAAATGCCGGTAAGGGTTTGAGAGGGGCAGGTTTAATTGTGGCCTGGAGTTTCCCTGCAAGCAAAAAACTTTTTTTCGAACTAATATTAATGTTTTGAAATTCCTCATTTACGCTAGTCCCTTGATTCTCCAGTTTTTCTGGGAAGTTTTTAGTATTTTCCTCCATAAAGACAGACACAAGGTATTTGTTTAGTTTCTCTGCATTTCTTTATTCCCCATTATAAATTCTCCTGACTCCACTTGTAATGGACCCACGCTTGTTTTAGTTACATGGCAGACCTGAAGTCAGACTGTCTGGGGGTTTATTGTCCCTGTGTTTTGGAGTGAGCCTTGACAATAGCGCTTGTGAGATTCCACAGAGGAGTGCTGTTCAGGCATGTCCACTCAAGGGAGAACTATTCCCATTATAATCCAATCTGGAACTTTCCAGAAAGTTTGCTGGGCTGTTGAAGTTTTCAAAAATCAGATGACCCCTCAGCAGCCATCAGTTCATCAGCAAATGTGACATGGGGACAAACTTTTTCACACAACCAGTGGTTCGGGTCTGGAATGCACTGCCTGGAAGTGTGGTGGAGGCAGGTTCAATTGAGGCATTCAAGAAGGAATTACATGATTAATTGAACAGAAACAATGTGCAGGGGTACGGGGAAAAGGCAGGGCAATGGCACTAGGTCATAATGGTCATTTGGAGAGCCAGTGCAGACACGATGGGCCAAATGACCTACTTCTGTACTGTGAAAATTCTGTGATTCTGAGGGCCCATTTTAAAAGGAATACGGTTTTTAAAAATTATAATATCTTCATACCTGCACTGGCATGATAGTTTGTAGAGTTACATATCAATGCTATCAGACCAAAATCATTCACCATCCCCACGGACACAGCCAGATACCAGGAAACCACCAGTAAGCAAGACTCCACATTCCATTCCATTCTTCCAAATACAGATTCTAACTCCACTGTGATGCCAAACCAAAGAATTTCTCCCTGCTCATAAACCCATTCAGCATCACCAAAGTGCTGCAAAATCGCAGGACCATGTCAGCACCGCCCCCCCACCGCCCCCAAACCGTTCATCCACAACTTCTAACAAGGCCCAGCAACATTCCCAGGACATTTAAAGCACAGGTACATTCCCAATGCAGCTAATCCCCAATTCCCTAAACTTAGTAAATATAAAAAACAAAATTTCCATTCTATTTTTCAGTTTTAGAACATGGGTAAGGGATAATAAGGAATGTACAGAATATATAAGGAATATACAGAAATATTAACATACATTATAAAAGGAAGCCCACTTTCACACAGGACAATGAGTCCTGGAATTCAATCCAAAGCAGCAATACAAGTTCAAGAAAATCATTTAATAAAAATGGAACTTTTATATTAAATTACTGGAAATCAATGGCACTGGTGTTATTCTTAGAAGGCACAAGCATCCTTACTGTCATAAAACAGAGTAGCTGACTCATTGTATCTCCACAGTAGGTCTTCTGGTAATTGAAATCAATATTGGAAGGAACAATGACTTCAAGTTTGGAATTGCAAAAACGATAACTTTTAGCATCCAATGCCATTGAGATAGATGTAAGCTCTCAGGAAGCAACTTTTAACCGGAATGAATTGTGGATATGCTTAAAATGTAGTTTTTAATGCCACAATGTAGTCAAATATCTTAACCTTTCATTACATTTTCTTCACGCATTATAATATATTAAAGCTGTGGACAGACTATTTGGGTTCATAATCTATGAGATTCTGATCATGCTGTGCACCCAGCTTCAAAACATTATTTGGGGTTAACCTTATTATAGCTAAGGGCAAATTTTTGTCTTGAAACTGTATATTTGCCCACTGTGAGATGCTTAATAACCGAAACATACAACATTAACTATTGCAAATATGCGATTCTGCAAATGAGTTGAAAAGGCATTTTGTTTTAAAATAATGCTGTACCTGCAAATCGTTTGTAATTTTCATAATCTTTGGAGCATGGTACATCAAAAAACTTTCCTTCCAACACATCAGCCTGGCGTGCAAGCACCAAGCCATCCTCGTGCAGATAATCCCAAAGCAAGACCACACAAAAAGCAGTAAAGATGGTGGCTGTCAGGATTGCTAACCACTTCCACCAAGTCGCTAACTTGGATTTGTTCTTTTTCATACTGGAAATAAAATAAAAATTTGAATGTATCAATAAGCTTATGTTACCTCATTTTCAAACTGTCAGTTCCTATACAATCATCAACTGTTCAATCAGCAAATTTAAATTAACGCACATTCATCACGTATATTTATTATATGCATAACTTTGCCTTTTACTCTAGAATAATTATTTTTCCACTTGGCATTGTATTTTCTGAAGCAAAAAATAGCTAATGCAATTGCAAAACATCAAAGTTCATGTTTGTATTAATTTCTAAACTATTTGAAAACTTTCACGGGCTTCAGAATAACATAATATATTCAGGCCAAGCATCTCTGCACCAGTTAGCATTGCTCCATTCACTTTGCAAAGTGAGGAAAGAAGTTATGGGGAGGGGAGTGGGGGATAACAGGGAAGGAGAGGAGAAACAATGTGAGGAGAATGGTGGGAAAGTAAAAGTGAGGGGGGGAGGGAGAAAGATGAAAAGACATAGAAAGGAGGGATGGAGTGTGCTTTTGGAGGCAGAATGAGTGGAGAAAGAGAACTGGGGAGTGGAGGGCAAGCTGAGAGGAATGGGAGGACAGAGAAGGAGGAGCTAGGTTTGCACCTCCAGTAGTTGCAGAGACCTTGCATAGATGTAAAAAAAAACATTGGTTAGGGACATTGCCAGTCGCCCGCTCCACTTTCCTTAATAACGGCCCAATGGACAACCAGTCGGAGGGTGCACCAACTGAGGAAATTGATGCAAATGCTTTTCTCCCAGTGTTACAGGAGAAACGGGTTTTAAAATATCATTAATAGGGAATAGTTTCCAATAAAATCAGCAATTGCATATTTAAGAACAATTCCAAAGACTCCAATTTGAAACATGGACATCAATTTCAGGGGAAGTCTTGTTGGCACCACCTTCACCAAGATGTAAAACTGGTGCTTTCAACAGTTGTTATCCTCTTCACATTTTTATGCACTTCTTATTTATTGATGTATTTCGGTATAATTGTTTTCACATCATATGTACATATCAATGCCAACTGCCTTTTGTTTTAAATGCTGACAGCTTGTGCTCCTTTGATGGGTGGGCACGTTATTTTTGTGGGTTAGTTGGTACACAAAACTAATTTTGTGTAGGAGGCACATGGCTCTCCATACTTGCTCTTCTTTACGACCTGGAATTTGTGCTTTTAAGGACAGCAAAACTTTCAGCGCTTGCATCATTTCTGTGTAAAACTGACAGCAACTTCTTGAGCAGTGAAATGTGGAAATTCGGAAGCTGCTGTCAGTGATAGCCTGCTCCTCCACAGGGTGCACTGTTGCAGTCTTCGCTGAAACAATCAGCACAGAGTCAGTGATTTGACGTGAACTTCAAGTTTTTACGCCCTGTTCTCGCTGCAAAAACTACTGAAAAAGTGAAACCTTGTTGAATGAGGTGTAACCGAATTTTTAACAGCCTAAGTCACAATTACTGCCGAACAACCTCTCTGGCCCCAAAAACTAATTTTGGAACTCTGGAGTGTTATTCCCTCCAGTCCATGTAAAATATCCATAGATTTTTAAAGTAATATTTTTTGTTACTTTATTATATTCAGCTTCTAAGTTAATCCAATGTGTATGTCCCAACCTTTATTTCTCTTTCTGTCTGACAATCAGTGTTTTTCAATTCCTGGTTTGCTGGCTGTGAGAATTCTTCAATATGATTGAAATCATTAGGCAAACTGAGTAGTCAATGTTTCTGGATAGCAGAGATCCCCTATAGATTGTTCTAGAATGAAATTGACATTGTAGTCATTAAAATTAATGCCATAGAGCCCAAAAGATCTTTATGGGCAGCTTTCTTCAAGGTCAGTGACAAGCAGCATTCCTTTGTCACTGATCACATAATCTGGGCCATAGAATTTACAAAGAGCAAAAGACTGTTTGATCCATCGGATCTGTGCCAGTGTTTATGCTCGACACAAGCCTCTTCCCACTCTATTTCACCTAACCCTATCAGCAGAACCTGATATTTCTTTCTCCCTTATCTAGCTGCCTCTTAAAGGGACCCATGTTGTTTGTCTCAACTGCTCCATGTGATAGTAAATGCTGCTTTCTAATTACTCCCTGGATAAAGAACAGAAGATCACATGGCCTGTCAAACCTGCTCCGCCATTCAATATGATCATAGCTGATCTCCACTTTTTCTCCCATTCCTCATATCCTGTGATTCCCTGAGCCACCAAAAACCTGTCCACCTCAGCCTTAAATGTATTCAACAATGGAGCATCCAGAAACCTCTAGGGTACAGAGTTCCAAGATCCACAACCCTTTGAAGTAATTTCTCCTCATCTCAGTCCTAAATGATTGGTCCCTTATCGTGAGACTGTGCCCCTACGTTTTAGACTCCCCAACCAGCGGAAACAATCACTCAGCGTCCACCCTATCAAGCTCTTTCAAAATCTTGTATGTTGCAATACGATCACCTCTCACTCTTCTAAACTCCAGAGAATATAAGCCCAATTTACTCAGTCTCTCATCACAAGGCAACACCATCATCCCAGGGACCAAACATGTGAATCTTTGCAAAGGGAACCTTTGCTAAGAATTGCAAACATTACACCCTTGTTCAAAAAAGTGTCATAAAAGTATAATAATTTTCATAATATTATTGTGACTTATTGTAAAGGTAGGTTAATAGTGGGCTTTGGATTAGTTTCTCTGTGTGAGGTTGTGTGTGGGAGGTGGTTTTCACTGAATTGTAGACAGCTAGTCTGGAGCTTTTGAGTTATCAAAGGAGAAGCTAGGTATAAAATGCTAAATACCTAAACATGGCTGAAGTTTTAGTGCAGTGTGAAGAACATTTGCATTTTTAGAAAAACCAGAGTAGTGAATTTCAAAGAGTTCCAAAAATGGAAGATTTATATTATGGAAAAAGTAAAGTTGCAAAGACAGATTGGGATAATAGAATTTACATTAAAAAGGGAGAAATCTGTACAAAGGAGATGAGGTTATGTGTAAGGAGAAAGCGTTCTAAGATCTAACAAGTGTGAAAAGCCTCCAGTCTCAAGGTATCAACGTGCTGTCTCCAGGACCCGAGGCTAAGAATACTCCCTGTGAATCTCACTGTCCAGGATATTGTGTGCTTTGCCTGGGTCTGTTGAAGTTTATTTCTTTTTACTGTTGCCTTACCAGAAGTGTAACTGCGAGTCAGATTAATTAGGGGAGCTAGGAGTTATCATTGTAGTAATTTGTAGACCTAGTGCTTAAAATAATTTCTTTACTTAATAAATGTTTAATTTAATTTTGTAAAAACCTCTAATAAGTCAGTGGACTTATTACTACTGAATTCATGGCACGTATCTCAAGATAAAAATACAAATTGCAAAAACAGTTGTGGCAGCCGTTTCAAGTTTCCCTCTGGAATTTGAGCAGCTCAGCATTTACCATCCGCTGGGCCATAACAAAAGATTGTAAGGACAAGCCCAGCAACTACAGACCAGTCAGTTTAACCTCAGTGATGGGCAAGATTCTAGAAACAATTATTTGAGATAAAACTAGTAGTCACATGGAAAGATATGGGTTAAGGAAGAGCCAGCATGGATTTCTAAAGGGGAAATCATGTTTAACTAAATTGCTGGAGTTTTCTGAAGAGGTAACAGGAAAAGTCAATGGGGATAATGCTGTTGATGTGGTGTACATGGACTTTCAAAAGACATTTAACACAGTGCCACACAACAGACTTGTGGGAAAAGTTATTGCTCATGAAATAAAAGGGACAGCAGCAACATGGATACAAAATTGGGTAAAAATAGAAAGCAGAGAGTAATGGTAAATGAGTATTTTTCGGGCTGGAGGAAGGTTTGTAGTGGAGATCCCCAGGGGTCAGTAGTGGGACCTTGCTTTTCCTGATATATATTAATGATCTAGATCTTGGTGTGCAGGGGACAAAGTTTGCAGGTGATACGAAGTTTAGGAGTGTTATAAACTGTGAGGAGGACAGTGTAGAACATCAAAAGGACATAGACAAATTGGTGGAGTGGGCAGATAGGTGGCAGATGAAGTTCAATGCAGAGAAGTGTGAGGTGATGCATTTTGGTAGGAAGAACATGGACAGACAATATAAAATAAAATGTGAAATTTGGAAGGGGTTGCAGAAGCAGAAAGACCTGTATATGTGTATATACATGTATATGTGCATAGATCATTGAAGGCGGCAGGAGGGGTGGAGAGAGCAGTTAATAAAGCATATAATATCTTGGGCTTTATTAATAGGGGCATAGAGTACAAGAACAAGGAGGTTATGCTGAATTTATATAAAACCTCAGCTGGAGTATGTGTGCAGTTCTGGGCGCCACATTAGGAAGGATGTGAACACATTGGAGAGAGTGCAGAAGAGGTTTATAAGAATGGTTCCAAGGATGAGTAACTTCAGTTACGAAGATAGATTGGAGAGGTTAGGACTGTTCTCCTTGGAGAGAAGAAGGCTAAGAGCAGATTTGATGGAGATGTTCAAAATCATGAGGCGGCTGGACAGAGTAGATAGGGAGAAGCTGTTCCCACTTGTAATAGGATCAAGAATGAGAGGGCACAGATTTAAAGTGATTTTCAAAAGAAACAAACGTGACGTGAGAAAAAACTTTTTAACACAACGAGTGGTTCGGGTCTGGAATGCTCTGTCTGGAAGTGTGGTGGAGGCAGGTTCAATTGAGGCATTCAAGAGGGCATTAGATGATAATCTGAATAGAAACATTAAGCAGGAGTACAGGGAAAAGGCAGGGCAATGGCATTAGGTCATAATGCTCATTTGGAGAGCCAGTGCAGACACAATGGGCCAAATGGCCTCCATCTGTGCCTTTAAAATTCTGTGGTTCTGTGATTTGCGGTACTGCCTCCAATGCAAGTATATCCTTCCTTAAATATGGAGACCAAAACTGCATATAGAATTCAAAATGTGGTGGCACCAAAACCCAGTACAATCATAGCAAGACTTCCTTATTCCTGTGCTCCAATTCCCTTGCAATAAAGGCCACAAGCCATTTGCCTTCCTAATTGCTTGCTGCACCTGCATGCTAACTTTCTGCACTCCTTGTGTGAACACACCCAAGCCTCTTTGAATATCAACATTTACATGTTTCACATCTTTTGCCTTTCTATTCTTATGATCAAAGTAAATAACTTCACGCTTTCCCACATTATACTCCATCTGCCATCTTGTTGCCCACTGACCTAACCTGTCAATATCTCTTTGCAGCCTATGTCCTCCTTACAGCTTACCTCTCCACCTAGTTTTGTATCATCAGCAAATTTAGACACATTACGCTGTCTTGTGATGAAATCCATATTTAATGGCGTTTTTTTGTCTTGTGTATATTTCAAGTGTGGAGCCATGGTCATTTTCAGCAGTGGGGAGGGCTCCCTGGATGACTGGAGATTGTAACATTTAAGGTACAGCATGTACCAAAGGTTGATACATTCAACCCTGCCTCAGAGCTGGAGGATGGAACCTTGTTTGGAGATATTAACAGGACAGATCAGTTCAAGCGTCAGTTAGTCAGGAGCAGATGAAGAGAACGGTTGACTTCACACAGCTTGAGTGTTGCTGTTAGCTCTGTCTGCTAAAGGGTGGGATTCAGGGAAGCCCTGGTATCTCCATGCTGCTGACAGTTGAGACTCAGGTATGTCCAGGGACAGTGGTGTTCTGCTCAAAGCAGCTAGATCATGTCGGTGATTTATTGATAGCTCCATGAAGCTGGTAGTTGGGGCAAAGAAAAGCCTTTAAGCAGCAGTTGTCTGCTGCAGCGATGGAACTGTGCCAGTGATTAGATGCTGGAGTGCAGCCTTATGAATCCAGTGGAATGTAGTCTCAAGAGAAAAGACTGACAACTGGAAGGCAAGCAGCCATTGGAGCAGTTGGAGTTGGAGTTGCTGTTGTGGGAAATCAGTGGCTAGATCCTTGAACCATAAGAGCTGAAATCCCTTGTAAGGAAGACAGAGTTTTAAAGAATTTTTGTGACCCACAGTGATTACTGACCTCTGGATGGGTTACTGAGAAAATTCATGGGATCTGTCTTGGTTAGTGTCATCTAGTGTGAAGTTTGTGGGGTGTTTGACCACTGTTTTTCTGTTAATTCATGTTTACCTTGTGTTAGTTCTGCAAGTTAGAGTATAAGATAGGTAGTATTGACTGTTTGACTTGTTGACTTTTGAACAGTAAAATTTCTTCTGTTAACTGTGGTATCTAGTGGCTTTATTATCTTAGTAAGTAACTGGCGTTTCAAATTTTTACTTTAACAACAAAAAAGGGTTACTGATCCTTAACCAGATCATAACAACATTTGGGGGTCTGGTCTGGGATTGTAACAAGATTGGGGCTTCTTTGTGGAATTTAAAATTCACTGATGGTTACAGGTGTTGGGATTTGCTAAAGTTAAGGCTAACAGGATCTCACTGTGAATTTTACTATACTTATTGAAAAGCAGTTATGGCTTTGTCAATTGCTACGACTTTTCTGGAGAGGGAGGATTTATCCCTGAGTGATTTGCACCAGTTCACCAAGGCTAGGTGAATAGCATTAGCAAAAGAAGTTGGTTAAAGTTAAAAGCAAGGGCTAAAAAAGCAGATATAATTGAGGTAATAGCACAGCATCTGAGATTAGAGGAAGAAAAGCCTGACACAGGTATAGCGAAGCTTGAATTGGCTAGAATTCAGTTGTAGATGAAGCAGCTTAAGATAGAAAGAGACAGAGAAAAACAAAAAATTGAACACTAGCCACAGACTGCCAACTTGAAAATGTCATGTTTATGCCCATTCTCTGCTTCCTGGCCATTGACCGATCCTCTATCCATCCTAAAATAATACCCCCAATTCCATGAGCTCTTATCTTGCCTATTCACCTATCGTGTGTCACCTTCTTGGATGCCTTTTGGAAATCCAGGTATACAACATCTACTGGTCCCCCTTTATCTACCCTACTAGTAAAATCTCAAAAACGCTAATAACTTTATCAAACAGGATTTCCCTTCTGCAAAACCATGTTGACTTGTTCTAATCCTACTACACATTTCTAAGTGCATTGTTGAGACTTCCTCAAAAATAGATTCCAGCATTTTCCCAATGACTAATATTAGGCTAACTAGTCTGTAGCTCTGTTTTCTCTCCCCCTCCTTTTTCAAAAAGCATTGTTTCTTTTGCCAACTTCTGATGGGGTCATCCTAAATCTAAATAATTTTGGAAAATCATAACTAGCATATCCATAATCTCAGCCTCTATCTCTTTTAAAACCCCAGAGCTCATAGGAATTTTAGTCCCTTAAATTTCTCCAACATCTTTTCTTGGCTGATATTAATTATCTCAATTTCCTCACTCTTATTAGCCCCTAGGTTAACCTTAATTTCTGTTATGCCACTTATATCTTCTACTATGAAAACAGACACAAAATATTTGTTCAATGCCTCTGCCATTTTTCAATGGAATGCATTTTTGTTGAACATTTTGAATTGTTTCTTTAAATGTTTCCTATTGTTCATTTACTGCCGAACCTCTGTCCATTTACCCAACCTTAGCCAGTTCTCCCTCATACCTATGTAATTGGCTTTGTTTAAGTTTAAGATTCTTGATTGTGACTTTCAAACTTAACATGGAATTTAAAGGTATTATGATCACTATTTCCCAGTGGATCTTTTACTATAAAATTACTAATTAACCATACTTCATTAAATGATACTGGATCTAAGATAGCTTTATCCCTAGTCAGTTCCACAATGTATTGTTTCAAGAAACTGTCACAAAACATTCTATGAACTCATCTCCTAGACCATTCTTGCCAATTTGACTGACTGAGTCTATATGAAGATTAAAGTCCCCCATAATTATTATATTGTCTTTGTTACAAGCTTTAATAGTTTCTTGTTTAATGTTCGAGGACCTAAGAACTACTTCAACCAATGTTTTCTGACTCTTGCTGTTCCTAATTTCCACCCATACTGATTCTACTTCATGATCTTCTGAGGCTAGGTCTTTTCTCACTAGTGTCCTTATATCATCCTTTACCATCAAGGCTGCCCCTCCTCCATTCTGTTTGTCTTTCTGAAATGTTGTGTATCTTCGAATGTTTATTTTCATACCCTGATCACCTTGCAAACATGTCTCTATAATGCCAATTAAATCTAAACCATTTACCTCTATTTGTGCCACTAGTTTATCTATCTAATTGCACATGCTTTGCGCATAAAGAACCTTTAATTTCATTTCTTTTACTTCTATTCTCTGCAATGACCTTATTTGCTGATGTATATTTTACGTTAAATTCTGTGTCCCTTCCTGTCCCACTCTGCTTATCATTACCCACATTATTACACTGTTCTGCTGCCTTGACCTGTCTCTTTGGATTTTTAGATCTCCCTTCACCCTCCCCTCCCCTCCTCCACCCATCAGTTTAAAGCCCTATCCACAGCCCTCATTATACAATTGGCCAGGACACTGGTCCTAACTCGGTTTAAATGGAGCCAATCCCAGTGGAATAGTTCACCCTTCCTTGAGTACTGGTGCCAGTACCCCATGAATCCCTTTTTCCTACACCAGTCTTTAAGGCATGTGTTTCATTTTCTAATTTGCTTGACCCTCTGCCAATTGGCTCTTGGCTCAGGTAACAATTTAGAAATGATTACCTCTGATGTTCTGCATTTTAATTTGGACCCGAACTCCTCAAATTCTCTTCCCAAAATATCATTCCTATGGCGTTGGTTCCCAGGCAGACCACAACAACTGGGTCCACCCCCTCCGACCCCAGGTTCCTCTCCAGCCCTGAGGAGATGTCCTTAATCCTGGCATCTGGCAGGCTGCACAATCTTCAGAGCTCCCAGTCACAGCTGCAGAGAAGAGTATCTATCCCCTGACCAAACTGTTCCCTATCACTATCACATTCCTTCTGCACCACCCCCCCTTTCCCCCACCTGAATGGCATCCTTCGCCACCGCGTCATGGTCAGTCTGCTCATCTAGCCAGCAGTCCTTCTCCTTGCCCATACATGTAGCAGTTCGTAGCTATTGGATAAAATCAGGGGCTCCTCCGTCAGTACATGTTGGTTCCCCATGCCTTCTATTGATTTCCTTGTTGGATTTATTAGTTACTATTAGTGACTCGTGGCCTCTTTTGGACTTCCCACAAGTGGAAACATCTTGATCTGGATTTCTGCTGACCAAAAGAAAAATGCCCACGAAAAATAGCAATTTCTAGGCTTTGGATGTTATTCTGACATTAATTTGAACCTGGTGCCAAGTCAAGGGGATCTCCATACATCCACCAATGATTATGTTATCAATCAGGGTAAGCAGCCAATCACATTGAAAAAGCTTCACAGAGAAAAAACCGGAAATTAAAATACACTGATCATCCTTCACCTTTTGTACAGTAAGTCCTCACTTAAAATTGTGGTTGCTTTCCTGAAAATCACAATCTTAAATAAAACAATTTTAAGTGAATCATAGGTTCCCATTGGAATCAATGTTAAAACCAGAGTTAGGTTCCTTTGGACATTTCTCCCTCGGAAAAAAAACAATGTATAAGTTGAAATACTGCCCCATATATGTGCAGCACTGTGCATTCCTAGCTGAATTACTTGCAAAGTAAAATTCAGAACTAAGTATGAAAGAAAATGCAATACAGTATACAATACAAAAAAATACACTCACCATACAGGTACCTGTACAGTATTTTTAGATTGACCTGGCTCCATCTAATGGCAGAAGTTGGTCAGTGCAGAAATCAGCTGAAGTCCCAGAACCACGTGCACTTCGCATCTTCTAACACAAGATGGAGTCTAGGATTTCAGTTCAGCATGGTCGAAGCCAGGAGCAGCCAGGAGAAAAACAGCAGATCCCAAGTCCTAATGTAAGAGAACAGAGGTTGGGAGACGAGACCCAGGAGCAAGGGCTGACAGAAAGGCCCAGGAGCAAGAGCAAGAGGCAAGGTCTGGGAGCAAGGGCAACAGCAGGGGAAGAGGGCCTGAGGGCGAGAGCAAAAGTGTTGGGGGGAAAGGTTTTATGAGCAGGCAGGCCACAGAAGAGAAAGTCTCTGGCAAAAGAAGTGTCAAAGTGAAACTGGCAGCATTAAGCGGATATACTAACGCCCGTTTATTAATAACGCTACAGTGAAACAACATGAAAGAAGGCAACGTTAAGTGAGGACTTACTACACATTTTACTGAGAGCAAAATAAAGATTAGGACATATATGTAAGTACTTGTAATACCATAAACTTTTAAAAATATTAAGAAATAATTACTTTTATTAAAAACGCCTATGGAACATTTTTATTAGAATGGAAAAACTTGTCATCACACAAAGATAAAATTATATTTTCAGGGCGAGAGATTTTGTTGAGCAGTAGTTATGACTTATTATGCCCTTCAAAACACAGTTAACAAGACATGATTTTTTTCAGAATTTTTAACAGAGAGACTAATAACCAAAATGAGGAATTTCTCATGTTTAACGACCATCTGTGGGGACTATAAGAGCATACGTTGGTCCAGAAGCAGGAAATTTCTGGATTTTTCTGTTTAATTGTGCATTTGCAGATGCCAAAAGTTGCTGTCAGTTTCACAGGTTAATAATTTTTTTAAATTCACTTACAGGATGTGGGCATCGCTGGCTAGGCCAGCATTTATTGCCCATCCCTAAATGCCCTTGAGAATGTGATGGTGAGCTGCCTTCTTGAACCACTGCAGTCCCTGCATTTTTATGTTTGCCTAGTGCTGCTTTTGGCACACCCTTCTGCACTCTTCATTGAACCAGGGTTCATCCCCTGGCTTGGTGGTATTGGTAGAGTGGGGGATACGCTGGGTCATGAGGTTATAGATTGTGTTTAAGTGCAATTCTGCTGCTGCTGATGGCCCACAGCGCCTCATGATGCCCAGTTTTGAGTTGCTAGATCTGTTCGAAATCCATCCCATTTAGCACAGTGGTAGTGCCGCGCAACACGATGGAGGGTACCCTCAATGTGAAGACTGGACTTGGTCACCACAAGGATTGTGTGGTGGTCATGGGCTACTGTCATGGGCAGATGCGTCAGTGGCAGGCAGGTTGGTGAGGATGAGGTCAAGTATGTTTTTCCCTCTTGATGGTTCCCTCACCACCTGCCGCAGACCCAGTCTAACAGCTATGTCCTTTAGGACTTGGCCAATTTGATCTGTGATGGTGCTACCGAGCCACTGTGGTGGTGCACTTTGAAGTGTCCCCTTGCCACCCTCAGTGCTTCCTCCAAGTGAGGTTCAACAGGAAGGAGTAACGATTCATCAGCCGAGGGAGGGCGGTACATGGTAATCAGCAGGAGGTTTCCTAGCCCATGTTTGACCTGATGCCATGAGACTTCATGAGGCCCGGAGTCAATGTCGAGGACTCCCAGATAAACTCCCTCCTGACTGTATACCACTGTGCCGCCACCTTTGCTGGGTCTGTCCTGCTGATGGGACAGGACATACCCAGGGATGATGATGGTGGTGTCTGGGATATTATCTTTAAGTTTTGATTCCATGAGGATGACTATGTCAGGCTGTTGCTTGACTAGTCTATGAGACAGCTCTCCCAATCTTGGCACTAGCCCCCAGATGTTAGTAAGGAGGACTTTGCAGGATCGACAGGGCTGTGATTGTCAATGTCGTTTCCGGTGCTGAGGTCGATGCCAGGTGGCCCGTCAGGTTTACTCCTTTTTATTGACTTTTTAGGGGTTTGATACAACTGAGTGGCTTGCCCGGCCATTTCAGAGGACATTGAAAAGTCAACCACATTCCTGTGGATCTGGAGTTACATATAGCCCAGACCAGGTGAAGACAGCAGATTTCCTTTCCTAAAGGACATTAGTGAACCAGATGGACTTTTACAAGAATCGACAATAGATTCATGGTCCAGATTTTTATTGAATTCAAATTCCACCCTCTACCATGGTGGGATTCGAACCCGGGTCCCTTGTGCATCACCCTGGGTCTCCGGATTACCAGTCCAGTGACAATACCACTATGCCACCGCCTCCCCGGAAATGGAGTTTTGCTGTCATTATAACTATAAAATCTAGACCATTATCGACAACTACCCTATCAACCCTTTGATCTGAAAGACTTCCATTAGGTCACCGCTTAAGCCTTTTCTTTTCTGGAGAAAGGAGCCCCATCCTGATCCGTTTTTCCTGACGCTGCTTCGCATTTTAATGATCTTGGTAGGTTGCACAGCTACTTCGATGATTTGAGTCTCTGTACCAGCAGGATCACTTTTCTCCCTATCCCATTTAAACTCTTCTTTATCAAAAAGTATGTGCCTCCTTATTCTGCCTACAAAGGTGCACCTCCTCATACATATCTGTATGGAAATTCAGGTGTCACTTATACAGCCATTCTGAAAGTTCATGAACGTCTGCTTGTATCTTGTTGCAGTCCTCCTGTGTAGTAACTATACTCCTCAATTTGGTGTTATCTGCAAATTTGAAATTGTCTGCATCTTCCGACACAAGTCTGGACCAAATTGCTAATTTCATTTGTTTCCACATAAACCCATTATTTATGAGTTCTGCAATGTGTATGCTGTTGTTTAAAATATATCTCCTCCACTAAAATTGGTTGCAATGCCTTTGCTATCCATGCTGCCCCTCTCTCTGGAATGCTGGCCTGTGAGAATTACCCTCCCTTTCATTGTTGCAATGCTCGTATCAGGCATGGCTCGGTTGGTAGCTCTCTCAACTCAGAGTTAGAAGGTGTAGAT
Source organism: Carcharodon carcharias (assembly GCF_017639515.1). Lineage (NCBI taxonomy): Eukaryota > Metazoa > Chordata > Chondrichthyes > Lamniformes > Lamnidae > Carcharodon > Carcharodon carcharias. The sequence goes on along the minus strand of NC_054488.1, from coordinate 32,111,683 downwards.
TTTTTTCACACTCCGGGACATGATCACAAAAATCTGAGCTGAGGATTTGCTGCACTATTGGAGGTGCTATCTTTCGGATGAGACGTTAAACAGAGGGTCCATGACACAATTAGAAAGAACAGCAGGGGAATTATCCCCGGTGCTTAAGCCAGTCACTTTCCTTCAATTCGCATCACAAAAACAAACTATCCGGTCGTTCTCACATTGCTGTGTGCAAACTGGCAACTGCATTCCCTATTACAACGGTGAGCACGTGCCAAAAGTATCCCAATGGTTGTAAAGCTCTTTATGGACAATATTGGGTCATGCAAGGTGCTATACAAAAGCAAGAATTTTTTCTTAACCCCACAATAGCCTATTCCTGCAGCAGGGTGTAGTGTTTGAGCTGCGATCAGTATTAAAGCTGTGATCAGTCAGTGTTTGAGCAGTGAACAGTGTTTGAGGTGTGTTTGAGCTGTGAACAGTGATTGAGGTGTGTTTGAGCTGTGAACAGTGATTGAGGTGTGTTTGAGCTGTGAACAGTGATTGAGGTGTGTTTGAGCTGTGAACAGTGATTGAGGTGTGTTTGAGCTGTGAACAGTGAGGTGTGTTTGAGCTGTGAACAGTGAGGTGTGTTTGAGCTGTGAACAGTGAGGTGTGTTTGAGCTGTGAACAGTGAGGTGTGTTTGAGCTGTGAACAGTGAGGTGTGTTTGAGCTGTGAACAGTGAGGTGTGTTTGAACAGTGTTTGAGCTGTGAACAGTGAGGTGTTTGAGCAGTGAGGTGTGTTTGAAGTGTGTTTGAGCTGTGAACAGTGAGGCGTGTTTGAGCTGTGAACAGTGAGGCGTGTTTGAGCTGTGAACAGTGAGGCGTGTTTGAGCTGTGAACAGTGAGGCGTGTTTGAGCTGTGAACAGTGAGGCGTGTTTGAGCTGTGAACAGTGAGGCGTGTTTGAGCTGTGAACAGTGAGGCGTGTTTGAGCTGTGAACAGTGAGGCGTGTTTGAGCTGTGAACAGTGAGGCGTGTTTGAGCTGTGAACAGTGAGGCGTGTTTGAGCTGTGAACAGTGAGGCGTGTTTGAGCTGTGAACAGTGAGGCGTGTTTGAGCTGTGAACAGTGAGGCGTGTTTGAGCTGTGAACAGTGAGGCGTGTTTGAGCTGTGAACAGTGAGGCGTGTTTGAGCTGTGAACAGTGAGGCGTGTTTGAGCTGTGAACAGTGAGGTGTGTTTGAGCTGTGAACAGTGAGGTGTGTTTGAGCTGTGAACAGTGAGGTGTGTTTGAGCTGTGAACAGTGAGGTGTGTTTGAGCTGTGAACAGTGAGGTGTGTTTGAGCTGTGAACAGTGAGGTGTGTTTGAGCTGTGAACAGTGAGGTGTGTTTGAAGTGTGTTTGAGCTGTGAACAGTGAGGTGTGTTTGAAGTGTGTTTGAGCTGTGAACAGTGAGGTGTGTTTGAAGTGTGTTTGAGCTGTGAACAGTGAGGTGTGTTTGAGCTGTGAACAGTGAGGTGTGTTTGAGCTGTGAACAGTGAGGTGTGTTTGAGCTGTGAACAGTGAGGTGTGTTTGAGCTGTGAACAGTGAGGTGTGTTTGAGCTGTGAACAGTGAGGTGTGTTTGAGCTGTGAACAGTGAGGTGTGTTTGAGCTGTGAACAGTGAGGTGTGTTTGAGCTGTGAACAGTGAGGTGTGTTTGAGCTGTGAACAGTGAGGTGTGTTTGAGCTGTGAACAGTGAGGTGTGTTTGAGCTGTGAACAGTGAGGTGTGTTTGAGCTGTGAACAGTGAGGTGTGTTTGAACAGTGAACAGTGAGGTGTGTTTGAACAGTGAACAGTGAGGTGTGTTTGAGCTGTGAACAGTGAGGTGTGTTTGAACAGTGTTTGAGCTGTGAACAGTGAGGTGTGTTTGAACAGTGTTTGAGCTGTGAACAGTGAGGTGTGTTTGAACAGTGTTTGAGCTGTGAACAGTGAGGTGTGTTTGAACAGTGTTTGAGCTGTGAACAGTGAGGTGTGTTTGAACAGTGTTTGAGCTGTGAACAGTGAGGTGTTTGAGCAGTGAGGTGTGTTTGAAGTGTGTTTGAGCTGTGAACAGTGAGGTGTGTTTGAACAGTGTTTGAGCTGTGAACAGTGAGGTGTTTGAGCAGTGAGGTGTGTTTGAAGTGTGTTTGAGCTGTGAACAGTGAGGTGTGTTTGAACAGTGAACAGTGAGGTGTGTTTGAACAGTGAACAGTGAACAGTGAGGTGTGTTTGAACAGTGTTTGAGCTGTGAACAGTGAGGTGTGTTTGAACAGTGTTTGAGCTGTGAACAGTGAGGTGTTTGAGCAGTGAGGTGTGTTTGAAGTGTGTTTGAGCTCTCCCCATTGCTCACTAACTCTCTACCTCCCTCCCGTGCTGTCCTGTCCCACATGCGCAGTTTGCTGTGTCTTGCTCCGGGAACAGGATGTTTGCAGCGCTGGGTAAGTCGCACCGAGCGAGTCGGTCCTGCCTCTCTGCATCGCCTTTCTAAAGCCGCCCCCTGCTTCCTGCCGCGGGCGCATTGCCCAGGCTGCATCCTACCTCAGGCGGAATTGGCTCTTTGCTGGTCCGCTGCTGCTTTTCTCTTCCATCTTCCTGGAGCTTGCTCTCTTCAGGGCCGACATCGCGCATTGGTGAAAGTCAGGATTAGGGCTGAGTGCTCACACTGCCAGCAGGCACAAGTAATCGAGCTGCTCTAAGGCGAACTCAGGCAAGACAAGGAACCAAACCTCAGCTTCATTTGCATCGAAATGAATGCAGCCCTCCCCCCACCCAGCTGCTGCTCTCGAGCCAGCCTCAGCACTCTGTGTTTAATCTTGTCAATCCACAATACAAGTATCAGTTTATTGGTGCCCTGCTAAACTAGGGCACAACCGCTGATGCTGGCACTGCACCGTGGCCTCTGTGGGCAGAGAGTGGTGGTTTTCAACTGGCTGCCAGCCCTGTTTATACTGGGGGTGAAAAAGTTACCTGCCAACTGAGTGACTCGTGGACTTTCCAGAGGCCTGGACATGTTTGGCTGGTGCTCCTGGCTGCACATTAGCTGTAGGATGCAAAGGCAGTTCCGGCTTCATCTCCGGCTTCGGTTGTGCTGTCATCACAGACTAACATCCATATTCTGCCACCGTTAATTCAGAATCCAAACGTGACCTACTGATATGGTAGTCGCGAGAATGAAAAAAAAAACTGCAGGTGCCAATGGCAGCGTGCATCCCAGCAGCCTCCAACCACTGGCTTCTGGCATTCAGATACCTTACCCATCTACCTTGGCTGCAGGTCAATTTAAAAAAGTATGTTAAACCTTTCCTCGTAGATCTTTGTGGGGCTGACACAAGCGAAGTTCCTGACTGCACAAAATCTTTGCCACCTGCTGCCACCTTGTCCTACCCCCTTAATAGACGTCATCTGCCTCTGCCCTGCAGAGCAGCAGCTTAATTTCCTGGCATCCCTGTGGGTGAGCCGGCAATTACAGGCACAAATAACGCTGACATCTCTCCCTACGGTAATGAGGCACTATCAGCAAATTGGTTGGTACTTCTTTTTTTTAAAAATTCATGTACGGCGTGTGGGCATCGCTGGCTGGGCCAGTATTTATTGCCCATCCCTAGTTGCCCTTGAGAAGGTGATGGTGAACTGCCTTCTTGAACTGCTGCAGTCCCTGTGGTGTAGGTACACCCACAGTGCTGTTAGGGAGGGAGTTTCAGGATTTTGACACAGTGACAGTGAAGGAACAGCGATGTGCTTCCCAGTCAGGATGGTGAGTGATTTGGAGGGGAACTTCCAGGTGGTGGTGTTCCCATGTGTCTGCTGCCCTTGTCCTCCTAGGAAGGTGCTGTCTAAAGAGCCTTGGTGAGTACCTGCAGTGCACCTTGTAGATGGTACACACTGCTATCACTGTGCGTCAGTGGGGGAGAGAGTGAATGTATGTGGATGGGGTGCCAATCAAGTGAGCTGCTTTGTTCTGGATGGTGTTGAACTTCTTGAGTGCAGCTGGAGCTGCACTCATCCAGGCAATTGGTGAGTATTGCATCACACTCTTTACTTGTGCCTTGTAGATGGTGGACAGGCTCTGAGGAAACAGGAGGTGAGTTACTCATCGCAGGATTCCTAGCCTCTAACTTGCTCTTGTAGCCACAGTATTTATATGGCTAATCCAGTTCAGTTTCTGGTCAATGGTAACCTCCAGGATGTTGGTGGTGGAGAATTCAGTGATGGTAATGCCATTGAAGGTCAAGGGATGATAGTTAGATTCTCTCTATTTGGAGATGGTCATTACCTGGCACTTCTGTGGCATGAATGTTACTTGCCACTTGTCAGCCCAGCCTGGACATTGTCCACATCTTCCTGCATTTGGAAATGGACTGCTTCAGTACTTGAGGAGTCGTGAATGGTGCTGAACATTGTGCAATCATCAGCAAACATCCCCACTTCTGACCTTTTGATGGAAGGAAGGTCATTGATGAAGCAGCTGAAGATGGTTAGGCCTAAGACACTACCCTGAGGAACTCCTGCAGTGATGTCCTGGAGCTGAGATGACTGACCTCCAACAACAACAACCATCTTCCTTTGTGCGAGACATGCTCCAACTAGCAGAGAATTTTCCCCAATTCCCATTGACTCCACTTTTGCTAGCGTTCCTCGAAGCCACACTTGGTCAAATGCTGCTTTGATGTCAAAGGCAGTCATTTTCACTCCTCTTGAGTTCAGCTTTTTTGTCCATGTTTGAACCGAGGCTGTAATGAGGTCAGAAGCTGAGTGCTCCCGGTGGAACCCAAACTGGTGAGCAGGTTATTGCTAAGCATGTGCCACTTGGCAGCACTGTTGATGACCCCTTCCATTACTGTACTGATGATCGGGAGGAGGCTTATGGAGCAGTAATTGGCTGGGTTGGATTTGTCCTTTTTGTGTACAGGCCATATCTGGGGAATTTTCCTCATTCCTGGGTAGATGCCAGTGCTTTAGTTGCACTGGAACAGTTTGACTAGGGGCGCAGCAAGTTCTGGAGAACAAGTTTTAAGAAGTTCTCAATATTGCCAGGGCCCATAGCCTTTGCAGTATCCAGTGCCTTCAGCCATTTCTTGATATCAGGTGGAGTGAATGGAATTGGCTGAAGGCTGGCATCTGTGATGCAGGGGACATCCAGAGGAGGCCAAGATGGATCACCCACTTGGCACTTCTGGCTGAAAATTGCAAATGCTTCAGCCTTATCTTTTGCATTGATGCGCTGGGCTCCCCCATCATTGAGGATGGAGATATTTGTGAAGCCCCCTCCTTCAGTGAGTTGTTTAATTGCCCACCACCATTTACAACTGAATGTGGCAGGAATACAGAGCTTGGATCTGATTTGTTGGTTGTGGGATTGCTTAGCTCTGCCTATCACTTGCTGCTTATGGTGTTTGGCACCCAAGTAGTCCTATGTTGGGGCTTCAGCAGGTTCGCTGTTCATTTTTATGTATGCTATGTGCTGCTCCTGGCATGCCCTCCTGCACTCTCCATTGAACTAGGGTTGATCCCCTGGCTTGATGGTAATGTTAGATATGGTGGGCCATGAGGTTACAGATTGTGTTTGAGTACAATTTTGCTACTGCTGCTACTCCCCAGCGCCTCATGGATGCCCAGTCTTGATTGCTAGATCTGTTCAAAATCTATCCCATTTAGCACGGTGATAGTGCCGCATAACACGATGGAGTGTATCCTCAATGTGAAGGCGGGACTTTGTCTGCACAAGGACTTTGCGGTGGTCACTCCTACCAATACTGTCATGGACTGACCTGCGGCAGGCAGGTTGGTGAGGATGTTTTTCCCTCTGATTGTTTCCCTCAGCACCTGCCACAGACCCAGTTGAGCAGCTATGTCCTTTAGGACTTGACCAGCTTGGTCTGTACTGGTGTTGCAAAGTCAATCTTGGTGTTGGACATAGAGGTTCCCTACCCAGAGTACATTCTGTGCCCCTGCCACCTTCAGTGCTTCCTCTAAGTGGTGTTCAACATAAAGGAGTATTGATTCATGAGCTGAGGGGAGGGGGGTGCGGTAAATGGTAATCAGTAGGAGATCTCCTTGCCATGTTTGACCTGATGGGACTTCATGGGATCCAAAGCCAATGTTGAAGACTCCCAGGGCAACTCCCTCCCAACTGTATGCCACTGTGCCACCACCTCCGCTATGTCTGTTCTGCTGGTGGGACAGGACATACCCAGGGATGATGATGGTGGTGTCTGGGACATTGTCTGTAAGGTATGATTTCGTCTAAGGCGGCTGGTTGACTAGTCTGTGAGACACCTCTCCCAATTTTGGCACAAGGAGGACTTTGCAGGGTTGACAGGGCTGACTTTGCCATTATAATACAGAGATAAAAACAAAAAAACTGCGGATGCTGGAAATCCAAAACAATAACAGAATTACCTGGAAAAACTCAGCAGGTCTGGCAGCATCGGCGGAGAAGAAAAGAGTTGACGTTTCGAGTCCTCATGACCCTTCGACAGAACTTGAGTTCGAGTCCAAGAAAGAGTTGAAATATAAGCTGGTTTAAGGTGTGTGGGGGGGGGCGGAGAGAGAGAGAGAGAGAGAAGTGGAGGAGGTTGGTGTGGTTGTAGGGACAAACAAGCAGTGATAGAAGCAGATCATCAAAAGATGTCACCAACAATAGAACAAAAGAACACATAGGTGTTAAAGTTGGTGATATTATCTAAACGAATGTGCCAATTAAGAATGGATGGTAGGGCACTCAAGGTATAGCTCTAGTGGGGGTGGGGAGAACATAAAAGATTTAAAAATAATGGAAATAGGTGGGAAAAGAAAAATCTATATAATTTATTGGAAAAAAAACAAAAGGAAGGGGGAAACAGAAAGGGGGTGGGGATGGGGGAGGGAGCTCAAGACCTAAAGTTGTTGAATTCAATATTCAGTCCGGAAGGCTGTAAAGTGCCTAGTCGGAAGATGCGGTCTGTCCGCAAGAATGACCCAAACCTCCCTGTCGCTTGCCATTTTAACACTCCATCCTGCTCTCTTGCCCACATGTCTGTCCTTGGCTTGCTGCATTGTTCCAGTGAAGCCCAACGTAAACTGGAGGAACAACACTTCATCTTCCGACTAGGCATTTTACAGCCTTCCGGACTGAATATTGAATTCAACAACTTTAAGTCTTGAGCTCCTTCCCCCATCCCCACCCCCTTTCTGTTTCCCCCTTCCTTTTGTTTTTTTTCCAATAAATTATATAGATTTTTCTTTTCCCACCTATTTCCATTATTTTTAAATCTTTTATGTTCTCCCCACCCCCACTAGAGCTATACCTTGAGTGCCCTACCATCCATTCTTAATTAGCACATTCATTTAGATAATATCACCACCTTTAACACCTATGTGTTCTTTTGTTCTTTTGTTGGTGACATCTTTTGATGATCAGTTTCGATCACTGCTTGTTTGTCCCTACAACCACACCAACCTCCTCCACTTCTCTCTCTCTCTCTCTCCGCCCCCTCCACACACCTTAAACCAGCTTATATTTCAACTCTTTCTTGGACTCGAACTCAAGTTCTGTCGAAGGGTCATGAGGACTCAAAACGTCAACTCTCTTCTCCGCCAATGCTGCCAGACCTGCTGAGTTTTTCCAGGTAATTCTGTTTTTGTTTTCTGACTTTGCCATTGTTGTTTCCAGTGCCTAAGTCAATGCCAAGTGGTGTGTCTGGTTTCATTCCTTACTGACTTTTTTTTCAGTTGTTTGATACAACTGAGTGCCTGAGAGTCACATGTCAGTCAAACCAGGTAAGGATGACAGATTTCCTTCCCTAAAGCACATTGGTGAACCAGATGGGTTTTTACAACAATCAACAATGGTTTTGTGGCCATCATTAGACTTTTAATTCCAGATTTTTATTGAATTAAAATTCCACCATCTGCTGTGGTGGGATTCAAACCTGGGATCTCCAGAGCATTACCTTAGGTCTCTGGATTACTAGTCCAGTGACAATACCACTTCGCTACTGCCTCCCACACATGTTACCAGCTTGAAGTGGTTGCCGGGAGCATCCTGCATATTTCGCACCCATTTTTGGCATCAATTGAAAATAAGCCCTCAGATTTTTAGGATGAAGAACTTTTCTCAAGACTTATTGTATGCTGCATCTGATCAACGTCACATAACACAGAGGCATCTTATTCCTGAGTGCAACAGTTGGTTGAGGGTGAATCTATTACAATAACTGAAAAAGCATGTGGTTATACATTATTGTATAGATGCTTATTTCTTGAAAGTCACAACACTCAGCAAAGCTGTTAAGGGGTTTTGCTACTTTCCTATTATTGGGGCCCAAAGCAAATTTAGGTGTTTTATAATTTGGGTGGATGTCACAAGTGAGTATATTCAAATAATCTAATTCTACTGGGCCAATGTTTTCTTTCCCGCCCCCCCCCCAGATTTCACACAGCTCTGGACTTCGTGTGTTTGAAGAATGGCAGATGATCATGGGGACAAACCAATGGAGGCTGATACTAATACACTTAAACCTCCACAGATGGGTTTGAAATTAGTACATCTGGATTTGAAAGGAGCCCCACCCAAGATCTCCTATCTAACACAGGTAACTTATAAGTCACAATAGTGGAATTTTTATATTTCTTCTCAGTGATTATGCTTTACAACAAAAGCAAGATCACTATAATCTACTAAACTGGCTTCAGTAATGAAATATTGACTTTGAATTTTCAGACCTCTGTATTTTTTTAAAAACAATTACATTGAAAGCTTAACTATGATTAACGATGCTTGCACTACAAAGGATGTTATGTCATTGGTTCAGTTGTGATTAAAATATATTATCCAGCTTTGGGCAAGTTTAAGAGGATGTCATGGCCATAGAGGGGATGCAGAATAGACGATTACCTAGGATGAGAAGTTTTAGTTAGAAGATAGACTTGAGGATGTGAGGTTCTATTAATTTGGGCAAGGGTCAGTAGGAGAATATTTGAAAGAAGTGTTTAAATTTATTAAATTTGTTGTAGTAAATCAGAGGAAATTACTTAGACTGGCCGGTGACCCCAGGGTATAAGTGTAAGATCATGAAAAGAATGATGGGAGGAGTTGTTTTGTGCAGAATGATGTTTGGAACTGAAAAGCTCTTGGAAAGTGATAGGAATAGAATTCATGATAGTTTTCAATATAAAATTTGAGAAATGTTTTAAAAAACCCAAAGAGTGCAAGGAAATAGGACTAAATGAATAGCTCTTTATAGAGTTGACATAGACATACTGGACGTGTCAGCACCCTTCAATCTTGTATAATTGTATGATTCTAGTGATTAACTTGGCCAACTTGAAAATTGTAAAAGTACATTGTAATCACTTTTTTTTGCATATGTTGACTTGCAGCCATGTAATGTGTAAAAGAAAAAAAAGACTTGCATGTATATAGCACTTTTCACAACCACATGACACCCCAAAGTACTTTACAGTCAATGAAGAACATTTGAAGTAGAATCACTGCTGAATTTAGGAATAAATAACAATAAAGGAAAAAATTATATGTTAAGCAACAATATGTAAGACTGTAAACAAATGAGCTCCACCAACTTCCTTTATATTACTTGAGCAGAATTCGTGTGCTAATATGACTCGTCATTCTGAAGCCATTAGCGAGTTGTAATTATCTTACAAAATGTATATTTTTAGTTTACATACCTTGATACATCTTGATTAATGTTGTCATTGAAGATGAGAGTTATGTCTATTTTATGTATGTCTTGTACTTAAAAACTGTGAAATTCCAATCATTGCAATTTAAGTCTCACCACAATGGATAAAATAGAGACTAAATTCATTTATATGCACATCTGGTTCTAAAATAATGCAGCAATAATCTGTGAATCTTATAGGTTTCAACTTCTGATTTAAAATAACCCATATATTTTAGATTGATTTTCTGGAATTTTAGTCATTTGACTGAATCTGTGATTCTGTGACCCAGTCTCCTCTTCTCACAATATGAAAGATCACCTTCCATTACTGAAAAGTTTTGTCCAATAAAACAATAGCTTGATGTGGTCTACCTTTAAAGAAGCCAGCACAAGCACATTGGGTCAAATAGCCTCCTTCTGTGCATAGAATCCTTTTGAAATTTGAATTGAAACAGCTCCATTGCAGATTCTATTTTTGTAGATCTTTCCTCTGTTTTCACACCTTGGTGCAAATGGCGTTCTACTGGAGTATGAAGATATGTTTCCATATGAGGGAAAGCTGCAGGTGTTAAGGTCTCCAAATGCTTACAGGTAAAGTGTTATATATGGATTAATAATGATTGCTATAAGTTACTTTGATTTTTTTTCTTAACCATGAGGTGCTTTTGTAAAACATCGTTATTTTACCACTAAAAAAGGAATGGAGAATATTGAAAATAATGCCATTGTTTATTCTTTTAAAAAATCTGGAATTGTCAGCAAATTTTTGTCAAAAAAATCATATTGATCCCCGTTGTTTTAATGCAGCAGTTCTATTTCATTATCCTAAAGCTAAACAATAATCTACTTAGTAATACCATTCCAGTTTATAATTGTTTGTATTTATAATCAATAATGCATTACAAGAGCACTTTGCTCAACTCTTCAAGTGGTCATGTCGCTATAGAATTGGAATTACTTCCTGCCTCACAGTGGCTGGATTGCTGCTTGTTATCCTGCTGCATGAATAATCTTCTCATTCATTTAAAATTTGCTTCCAGTTTGTCACTCTTGGGCCACTAATCTTCACGGATGGTGAGCACCATTTACAGAATTAACAGTGAGGTATTTGGAATCCTATTTGATAAATATTTGTTTTACTTAATTGTACATTGTCATCTGTATGTCCTAATTGTGAAAACAGCAGTAAAGATAGTTCTAAAAATCTGGACAAACGCAAGAATGTTTCGGATTTGACAATCACAACAGTTTGTACCATAGGCGAAAAGGTGTTGATTGGTTGACAAGTCAACTCTGATTGGCTGAGGTGTTGCCATGGAGAAAACAACAGGGAACTATAGGCTCCCCAAGCTCCCAGGTAATTCAAAAAAGGAGCAAGGCTTGAACATATTCCTTTTGCTTGGAGAGACTTGGCCCCTCTGTATGCATTATCAGCTGAACGAAACTGCAGTAACTGATGGGACAGCTCTCCAATTTGCTTGTTTATAATCTACAAACGTGTAGGAGGCAGATAGTTAGCACGTACAAATTAGTCAAGCAAGGTGAGTTGTACTAGAGGAGGTTGTGAGAGGGAAGAGAAACGTCCATCTATGCCAGTAAGGTGGAGTTTGACCATTTTTGAAAGAAATACAAGTTTTGGGGTTTGAAAAAGTACCATATTTGCATTTGTTCCCCTCCAAGTCACTCAGCATCCTGACTTGAAAATATATCACCATTCCTTCACTGTCGCTGGGTCAAAATCCTGGAACTCTCTCCTTAACAGCACTGTGGGTGTACCTACACTACGTGGACTGCAGCGGTTCAAGAAGGCAGCTAACCACCACCTTCTCAAGAGCAACTAGGGATGGACAATAATTGCTGGCCCAGCCACTGAAGCTGACATCCCATGAATAAAAAAAAAGAAAATTACATGCCCTGTTCTCCAGTTTGGCAAAGTCTGCTTCTTTCAATAGAAGGGTACTTTCCATAATAGGAAATAAACCATTAATGGGGGATTAGTTATACCTGGGTTCAGTGAGACAGAAGGCAGCAAAATTAATTGTTCCCTCTGGTGGAGGGAACAAGTCATAATGAGATTGGGATGAATACCAGGGCTCGAGAATTTTTCTATGAAATAAAAACAAAAAAGTGCTGGAAAAATCAGCAAGTCTGGAAACATCTATAGAGAGAGAAACAGTTAATGTTTTGAGCCTGTATGGCTCTGAAGAAGTCATATGGACTTGAAACGTTAACTCAATTTCTCTCTCCACAGATGCTGCCAGACGTGCTGAGTTTTTACAGCATTTTCTGTTTTTATTTCAGAATTCTAGCATTGACAGCATTTTGCTTTTAATTTTACTGTGAACTTCTATCAGAAAGAGCTGGTGAATATTTTCATTAGTCCATTGCACCATTGGACTCTGGTATATGATGCTGAAAATATCCCGTATTGCAGTTGCCACTTTCACTCTTAAAAAGATGAAATTTTATCTGAACTGGATTTCTTAACCAGCTTTAATAAGGGACAGTCATCGATGGATAATTCAAAAGCCAAAGAGTCAGCAATTGGCAACCTGAGCTCCATGATGGCTTGTATACAATACAACATCAGTAGTGGGAAAATGCCACTAGGTATTTTATAGGATGCTATTAGTGCTAAAGTAAAGAGCAAATTACATGAGTAGACATTATGAGCTTACTTGAGGTGGCAACTCAGTTCATTCACAAGGACAATATAGTGAATATAATCAGTTTGGATTTTTAGAAAGCTTTTCACTATGTTCTGAAAATTAGATTATAAATTAAGCTAAGATTAATGGGGTTAACGGCACATTAGCTTATTGAATTGCAGACTGACTTGGCAACAGAAAGCAGGAGGTAATGATAACAGAACAAATGTCTTGGAATTCAGCAGATTTGTTCAGGACACCTTGCTATTCACATTGTTTACAGTAAATATATTGCAACTGACACTAAACTTTGTGGTCAGATGCTGAGTAAGAGAATCAGACTACTCAAGGACTGAATAGATGAGCTGAGGAACGAATGATGCATTTTAATGTAGATAAGTAAATGTCAGGTAAAGTGTATTAAGTTATTACTGAAAGTTAACAAACAGTGTGAGTTATCAACATTGTGAGGAAATCTGTATTTTTTTTAAGTTTAATTTGTGTGTTTTTGAGGCAGCCCTACCTCAAAACAGAAGCTGAACTGAAAAATAAACTAAAAGAGAGCCAGAAAGGGTAAACACAGAAATGAAACTGAAATTACCTGCCTCTAAGGGAATCAGGAGCAAGCTAAGGTTGGGAAATTGAAACTAAAACCTTGGTGAAAGATATAAAAGGACACAGATCACTCCAATCTGTGCAGTAGCAGTCGTTCAGCCCACTGGAACAGAACAGACAAGCTGAAGAAGACTCGAGAAAAGGCTGGATCCAGAAGCTGAGAATAAGCAAAAAGAAAAAGTTGCTGCTGTTGTTTCTGTTACTTGAAGATAACAGTGGTGAGTTTATGCCATCTAGACCAAGTTGAGCAAATTCTGCAGACATGTGCCATTTATGGTGAAGCCCGTGCCCATGTGCCTCATGTTAGTTGTGCGCTGCTGTAGTTTGGGGATCAGACTAGCTCCTGAAAGGAGTGGAAGCTGAAATTCCTCATGAGTAAGACAGAATTTAAAAGATTTAGTGACTCACACTGATCACTAAAATCTGAGTGGACTGCTGAGCAAATTTGTAAGATCTTTCTTTGTTGTATTTGTCATTTGATGTGCAATTTATAGTTTATATTCTACCATAACATGTTTTAACTCAGGTTATTTCTGGATGTTAGAGTATAGGATAGATAACATTTTGTGTTAACTTTATTGACACTTGCATAGTAAAAATTCCCCTGTTTTAACCTGTGGAAACTTGTGGCTTTATTCACCTAGTAAATAACTGGGATTTCAAATTTTGTCTCCTTTTAAAAAAAAAAGCTGCTGGTTTCTATCACAATTGTAACAACATTAATATTGCAACAAGGTTTTTACAAAGTCAAACAATCATAAGCCATCAAAGTGTACAATATAAACTCTAAACCTGAATGATACACCTACAAGACATCTAATTTCAGTCCCATGTTCCAAGCTGAGGCCCAATCCACCTTGTTGTACACTCTATATTTTTGGGTTTTTTTAAAAAAAATCCATTTAGAAGAAATGGAGGATTAATTATCTATTCTGGTCTCAGTGAATCATTGTTTCTGCAGGTTAACTGGAAGTGACATCTGAGAGCAGGGAAACAAATACTCCGAGCTGCTGTACGCTGAGTCCACTTACGTGAAATAGCTTGACTGGTAAAGTAGCAGGAGGAGTGCCTACTGCACTTGTACCTGATTGGATTTAAACTGTCGATACTTTTTAAATTACATAATGCTGAAGATGACAACATGAACAATTGTTATTGGCTTTGTTACCCCACCACCTTGTGCCCTGTGAGTGCTGAACCATGTGGTTGCACAAGCTTTAGATGTGCTGAGCCATGCAATCACAGAAAAAATGGCTTAGAAGAGCAGCCAGGCAGCATGGACATAATCATTTTTGTCATTATGATACACAGATACAAGCATGCACACATTGACTGGGCGTGAAACACTAATAGTTGTCTTGCCTGGCTTCCCCTCCCAGGAGACAGGATGCCTGACTATCCTGTGACACTTCATTTAACGGCTGACAAAATTCAACCAACTGTGGAGGAGCCAGCAATTGGAGGCATTTGCAATATTACCGTCTGTGTTGATAACTTATTAATGATGTACATTTTGCATTGCAGTCCTTCAGACATCAGAGAAATTCTAAATCTTGCCAGAATGCATAATTTTGAAGTAATTCCATTGGTGCAAACCTTTGGCCACATGGAGGTGAGTTTAGAAACAAAATAAAGCTCAAAGGCCATGTTGGGCTAAATCTCATGAAATCTACTAAAAAGACTGATAAATTTTACTGTAAACGATAGGCCAAGATTTTCCGGCCTCCAGATGGTCAGAGACCGGATGTACCGTAGAGGATGTGCCATGGGACTCCTTGGAAATCCCAACCCAAGAACTCCATGGAAATAGTCTGGGAAGTTTCAACTTCCAATGGAAATTCCTCTGCATCTGAAACCCTCCGAAAAAGTCTCCAACTGCGAGTTAGAGTTGGAGACTTCGAGGGTTTGAATTACTTACCTGGATAGTTAACCAGGAAATATTAGACAGGAAAAAACCATGTCTAACTCATGACCCCCCCAAGACTTCTCACTCCCCAACCCCTTCCTCCTGACCCTCCGACTCCCCCCGATCCTCTGACCTACCCCCACCATCCAACTCCTCCCCACAACCCTCTGACCCACCCCCGACCTGACCTGACCCGATCTCAGCACTCTGCCTACCCTGCCACACTACCTGCGCTGCCACCCACCACCCTGCCACCCTACCCACTTACCTCACTCACACTCATTCCCTAACACGGTGAAAAGCTATTTAAATGTCCCAAAGCTGTTCACTATGTTAGTGAATGAAGACTTAACCAAAATACAGCAGCTAGCGCCATACAAAGGGGACGTAAGTTGGTCTCCCCAACAATCCTGCAACACAAAGGAGAACACCCAGAACAGGTCTGAAGATGCCCCGTTGCAGAAATGTGGAGCTCCAACTAGTGTAAAGAAATAGGAGTGGAGGGACAATCCAGTAATGATTGCCATTCCTCGGAAGCTTCAGCTCACAGTGTCTCAAAACAGAATGGATAAGAAACTACAGTATTGACTTAACTTCATTTGCTCAGAGTTTAGATAACAGATCAAAATTGATAAATCTTGTATCTAAAACTCTGCACCATTTTGCTATGTTTGTTAGTGTTTTAAACATAGTACATTAGTGTAACCACCAGGTTAACCTTTTTAGTACGGGTTATGCTACCCCATGCGCTTAATCCTGTGTTGGCCTTGATGTATTTGTATGTGGTAGTGCCTGTGTCAACGTGGGATGCTTATCTAATTAAATACTGAGAAATACAGCAACCATGAGAGATTTCTGTGTATCAGATCCAGAATATGTGGTCCTTTTGATAAGTTGAATTGCCTTGATTGACACTTTATTTTTAAACCTTGTTCCTACAGTTTGTCCTTAAACATAAAACCTTTTCTCATCTTCGTGAAATGAAAAGTTTCCCTAATAGCCTCAATCCTCATAAAAAGGAGTCTATGGAACTAGTAAAATCCATGATTGACCAGATCATGGCAATACATACGGACCTAAAATGGATGCACATTGGATCAGATGAGGTACTGCAACAATTATGTGGAAGTTTTGATGCATACTTTTGCAAAAATATTGTTTGTTCTTGGAGGCCATTCAGTTAATCTTGTAATATTTCATGTTAACTACTTTTACTTTTTTAAAATGAAACATGTTGATCTATATATTATCTTTAGGTTTATTACCTTGGTGAAGGTGAAGAATCCAAGAAATTGTTTGAGCAAAGCCAAACAAATGTAGATAGTCTATTTTTGTCTCACGTGAAAGCTGTTGCAAGCTATATTATCACTAGCCACCCAGATGTGAAACCCATCCTTTGGGATGACATGCTTCGGAACATCAGTGAAGAGAAACTTAAAGGTATTATTGTCTTGTCAGCGACTCCTTTTGAATTAAGTATATGAAATGTATTGAACTAAAAGTGTGAAAGAGAGAGAAGCACTTGGCTCTAAGTTCAGTTTTTCCACTGGCCTGCTTTCCAGCATGGTGTATGTGGTATAGATCAACTATAACATGGAAACACCAGAACCCTTGAAGATCTGCAGTGGGGTCAATCGGGGTTGCATTTGGACACCAGTGCCCTTTTGCACATTCTTCTCTTTGTTGCTGTCATATGCTATCAGTTCATCTACAGAGGGTGTCTACTGGCATACCAGAACTAACAGAAAGCTGTTCAGGCTTGAAATCCAGGACAAAACTGCACCAGGAGCATCACAGAGTTACACTATACCAATGATGCTGCACTCACATTCCATACTGAGGAACACCTTCAGCATCAAATGGACAGACTCTTTCAAACCAGCAAAGAGTTTGGGTTGACCACCAATATGAGGAACACAAATGTCATAGTCCAGAATGTTGCCACACTGCCATCAATCAGCATTGACAACGTATCTCTGGAAGTTGTTGATAGCTCTAAAATCGCTAGTGATCTGTCACTTGATGCAGAAATCAATATGTACATTGCTGCTATATTGCATTATATCCAAGGTGAGTAAGAGATTGTTGAACTACCAAACTTCCAGTTTACCACACGGTGGTGAGACTTGGACAACATATGCTACACAGGAGAAAAGGTGAACAGCTTTGCTGTCTCAGACATACCCTCAGCATCTCTTGGCAGGTCAAGGTCATCAGCTCAGAGGTCCTGGAACATGCTAATTCCATCAACGTACACTACTAAGCCAAAGTTGTCTGTGATGGCTCGACCCACGTTCATTGGATGATGGCCTTACAGCCAAAGACCTTCTATCTGGTGAACTGGCCACTGGGTCATGATCAGCTGAACATATATATCTCTGCTACAAGGACACCTGCATGCAAGATATGAAGATGGTGGACATTGACACCGGCAATACTGAAGGCTGGGACCTTTGGAGACTGATTGTTTGAAGGGACATCAGAAGAGACGAGGTGAAATGGAAAGCTCAGCTGGCTGGGAAGAGGGCCCAGTGAAAATGGAGGCTGACGAATTCTACATCTTCTCAGCCCACTGACTTCGTCTGCAGCAGTGGGCCCCCAAGATACACCACGTGATGTTTAACACAGAGTTGACCGCCATTGCGTAAACCATCATCTCACGAGATGGAAGACTGACAGGGCATATGCTCCTCCGTTAGTATCATTTCAGCATGTTTGCTGCAACTTTAAATACATTTTTTTCTGGTCTGATTTTAAAGGAAGGAGAAAGACTTGCATTTCTATAGCATCTTTCACAACCTCAAAACGCCCCAAATCACTTTACAGCCAATTAATTACTTTCAAAATATAATCATTGTTGTAAAGTAGGAAACATGGCAGTGAATTTGCATGCAACAAACTCCCACAAACACTGACATGATGATGACCAGATAACCTGTGTTTGTGATAATTGAGGGGTAAATATTGGCCAAGCACGGTTAACACCCGTGCTATTCTTCAGAATAATGTCATAGGGTCTTTTTCATCCGCCTGAGAGGGCAGATGGGACCTCAATTTAAAGTGTCTTCCAAAAGATAGCACCTCTGACTGTGCAACAACCCCTCAGTACAACATTGCAGTGCCAGCTGGATTTTTGTGTTCAAGGCTGTGGAAACTTGAAACCATAACCCTTCTGACTCAGATGCAACCGTGTCACAACTGATACCCTTTTAGCAGATCTTTTAGCAATGCCTTCTGGCTGCTGTAAGTGTTGCAGAGGGTATTTATGTGTTGCTGCTACAATGTAACAAAGACGTAACTATATGTGAATTTCTTCATAATCAAAAATTATGCCTTCTGTCACGAAATAATTTCTAATATAATCCTGAGGTACTTAATGACCTTTGTCTAGTACAGTATCTCGAAACCATAACATTCAGCTGTTTTGAAAGCAATAACAAATAGTTTAAAAAAATGAAGAAAACAATATTTGAAACCATTATCCTATAACCCCCAGAAAAATTAGGGATAGAATGAAGTATTTCAAATACATTTCTAGTTTATTTATTGTTCTAATCATTTCTGATAAATTACTCTGAAAGCTTAAAAAGATAATTTTCCTTTAAAAAATGGGACCATCATAGCATAATTATCATATTTTTACCAGAATAATGATATACTAGAATCTTCTTATCAAAGTATCACTAATGAACCAAAAACATAAATGAAGTTGTGAACTAAAAAGGTAATTCTGACATTCTGAGGCTTATATTTATTCTGAGCCCTTTTCAAACAAGCGCGGTAAACCTGTTTCATTTTTCTAAATTATTTTACTTTTGCCTTTTGATGCAAATCTTATCACAGCATTTTTCCTTTTATCTCCCATTAGAATCCATGTTGAGTCAATTTGTTGAACCGATGATCTGGGATTATAACGCCAATTTTGATATGGATAAAATGAGTAAGTTAATTTGATTTATTTTCAATCTCCATAACAATTAAAAGCAATGTGAAAATTAACCAAGTATTTCTTGGCATTTTTTATATAGAGCAACTAAACAGATGCAAACGTGTCACAACTGACACCTTTTTAGCAGACCTTTGTTGATGCAACGCCTTTTGTCTGCTGTAAGTGTTGCAGAGGGTCTTTATTTGTTGCTGCTACAATGTAACAAAGATGTAACTATATGTGAATTTCTTCATAATCAAAAATTATGTCTTTTGTCACGAAATAATTTCTGATATGATCCTGAGGTACCTGCTGACCTTTGTCTAGTACAGTACCTCTAAACCATAACATTCAGCTGTTTTGAAAGCAATATAAATAGTTAAAAAAAATGAAGGAAACAATATTTGAAACCATTATCCTATAACCCCCAGAAAAATTATGGATAGAATGAAGTATTTCAAATACATTTCTAGCACACGGCATTTTTGTATATTGTTATATTTATTTTGGCAGAAGTAATTCAAAATTGGGAAAGTTGTAAATTTGCATTCTAAGTTGAAGTGTAGCTATCATGCCAATTAAAAATGGGAATATAAAATATAGTAAAAATAAGCTTGATAAACCTTATTTATAAATTAAAATCATGCATCAGGTAAGATAAGATGTTCCTTTAATATTATTTCTTGTAAGAATTTGTGTCATGACAATTTATCAAAACAACTCAGAGGAAAGTTATATTCAAAATTATAAATAAATCTATTTTATTATTCATTATAAAAAAAGGCCTTCACAGAGTATTACACTGATTTTCTGCAGCTGAAACACAAACCATTTCTACAGCATATTCCCACAATTACTCTTTTCATAAGCAAAGTTCTGCAGATGCTGGAAATCTGAAATAAAAACAGGAAATGCGGAAAATAGCAGCATCTTTAGAGGAAGAAACAGAGTTAATGTTTTTGTCCCTTCGTTTCCCATTTGACTCTGTTTTCCTTTCTGTCACAACGTCTGCTTTGTTCCTTCCCCACTCTCTGCTGACTCCACCCCTGTACTTGCTTAAAACCTATTACATCTTCAACTTTTTCCAGTTCTGACAAAAGGTCATCAGCCTGAAATTGTAATTCTGTTTTTCTCTCGACAGATATTGCTGGACCTGCTGAGTGCTTTTAAAATTATCTTATGTTGTTTATTTTATTTTAACATTTTATGCTCTTTAACAGTGCATTGTCATTGACTTTGAAAACAAATGAACCCATTGGAGATGTGGTTTCTGATGACACATCTAATAACAACAATTAATTTGTAATTAAAAATGACAGTAAACAGCATTTGAAATTGATGTCTTTCACACTGCCTGTTAATAGGCTGAGAACAGCCTCTTTTATTGCTTTGCAGTAACGTTTATCTTGAAAGGTTTTGAAAAGTACTTTTTTCCATATGTTTTTAGTGTTAAAAATAATGGTAATAATAATTATAATTGTGTGTCGTAAACAGATGTTAATCTGATTTTATTCACTTAGTGCTTCAAATACATAAGTACCAGCGCACTGGATTCTCTCATATTTGGTTTGCAAGTGCTTTTAAAGGAGCTACAGGTGCAGCTCAGTCTCTAACGCCCATTAGCTATCACTTAGCTAATCATCTGCAGTGGCTGAAGGTAGCAGAAGCTGTGCCAAGGGATTCCATCCAGTTACATGGGATAGTACTCACTGGTTGGCAAAGGTATGTCAGAAATATGCCGTTACTACTATGTTTACACCCAGTGTTTCTGTCTGGTTTTCTTATAGATTCAGTAGCTGTGATCAACACACAATCATTTAAATCTATTTTACCTTCCCAAACAATGTTAAGGGACAGAATGAATCTGAAGGGAAAACACTTAGGTCAGGTCAGCGAGCAGGGAGCGGGGCCCACTCGCCAACGCGTAAAATGACGTCGGGTGGAACTCCCGAAGTCACCTCGCCCCATTTCAATTTTTAGGTTGACAGGGGCTCAGCCAAATCAGCTGTGCGCCCGCCAACCTGTCAATGGCCTATTGAGGCCATTGACAAAGTAGTTAATGTAATTAGTGGACCTGCCCGTCCAACTTAAGGTTGGCGGGCAGGCAGGGAGCCCTGGCGGGTATTAGAAAAAGCATGAAACCTCATCCAAAGATGGGATGAGTTCTCGTGTATGTTTATAAATTTTTAATAAAAGTGAAACTGAAAGTGATGGATATGTCCCAACTCATGTGACAGTGTCACTTGAGGGGACATGTCAGGGAATTTTTATTTTTTTCTGTTTTTAATATTTTTTAATGTGTTGCCGATCTCCCTGAGGCAGCACTTAGCCTCAGGAGATGGGTGCGCTCTTTCACGTGCATATGCAAAAAAGCGCACTCTCAGCTCAGGGAATCCGCCCCCTGCCCACACAGGGAACGCATAGCGCTTCCTTGTGGACGTCACGCTAAGTGGTCCTTAATTGGCCCGCCCACGTAAAATGGTGGTGCACCTCCACATGCCCGCTCTTGAACTTCCCCCCTGAAGGGGGGAAAATTCTGCCCTTACAGTTTAACCAATATATTTGGATTGAAATTCCATTATATGATCTTGATTATATCAACTCTCAAACAGTAAAGAGGAATTTCATATGCACCCATCAATGCTGTTTGCTCACAGAATTTTATACAATTTTGACTGTCCGAAGAACCATTTTGTTCTCAGATTAATGTGTGCTTTACAGTTAGATAAAGCCAAAACACTTAAAGTTACCGGTAATAGCAACTTGCAATAGAATAGCACTGTTATGCTCTTCCGTCTCATTTCATTGCATGTCTTATAATATCTGGATCGTTTTTGTCTGTGTGGGCTGCTGATTTTTCTCTGAAATTGATAACCTATCTATGCAGAAACCATAGCTCCTTTTTGCTCTTTCTGGTTATTTATTCAGATTGATGCTGGAATTAAGCTAATCTCAAATGAAAAATCTTAACACAGGTTATACACCAAACTGATTTTTTGCAAGCTGAAATTAACAGAGACTTGAGCCTATAAGAAACTTTCGTAGTTCCCACAGAGGGCCCCATGAGTGGCAAGGACCATCATGTTAAAAGACTACCCTGCCCTCCACACTGTCCCACTCCACACCCTTGCACGATTGGCCCTGGTGAAGCCACCACACTTACCTCTCCTCTGGGGGTGGAGAGGGGGTGTGGTGAAGTGAGAAGAGGGGGAGGGTGGGATGTGATGGGAGGATGGGGGGTGGTGGGAATGTGGTGGGTGGGGTGGGGGCGGGATGGGGGAGTAGGCGGCACATCCATCCTTGTTCTTCTTCCTGGGACTCCTGTAGTAACCACCACTCCCAGTGACCCTGCAGGGTCTGCTGCCGAGCCTCTGATTGCCCAGCAGCTCTTAGAGGTGGGATCCTCACCCTGAAGGTGCTGGGAACTCCAACAGCAGGCAAGCAAGTGCCTGAATGGGATCTAACCTCGTCGGCACCCCCACCCCCAGGAATGGTCACAGCAGGGTTGCCACTGGCTTTGCAGCTGATGGACAGGGCCAGTAAGTTCAGCCCTAGGTGTGCACGCAAAGCGAAGCCAAATAATCTAAGTCATAATTCTTTCTATATTTTTTCTGTTGTCTTGTTTTGCAAGGTATGATCATTTCTCCGTTTTGTGTGAACTACTTCCTGTGGGGATTCCATCCTTAGCGGTCTGTCTGCAAACTCTGAAAAATGGTAAGGCGTACGTATTATATGTAAAGTGTTTAAAGATGTTTTAAATAACCATTGACTTTCTGAGTTATTACATTGTGAAGACCTTGCCATCTGATTTGCAGTTGTCTTGGAGGGGAGTTGTTTCCCAAGGGTAGATTTTCAGGTATGGGTCATTAGGAATGAGATGTGCTCAGTCTGATTTAACCACTTGTCCTTGATTTAGAATGACTATTCGGGTACATACCATTCTTGTAAAGCACTGTTCTAGTCTACAGTCTCTGTGCCCTGAGCATGGGCTGTGGACTCAATAATTTTCTGTTATGCGTTCATGGCATTTAATAAACATTTAAACAGAGTTACAAGCAACATCATCAGAAATGCCATTTCCTGAATCTTGGCCACTTTGCAAGTGAAAGAAATTAATAAGGAAATCATCACCAAGTGTATTCCATATACTAGACATTTACACAGTGCTGGAAGGACTTGCTCACCTTCTCAGGTTTTAGATAAACGTGTATAACAGCAATGAGGGTGGGAACATTATAACCCTTCCCACAAAGTTTCCCTTTGGCAGTTTATTCGAATTAATTAGTATTGCTCACTTTCACAATAAATGCAATCAACTACCAAAGTTAAACAATGTTTACTCCTTTGTAGTTATTTTGTGAAATGAATAACCTCCATATTAAACAACCTCTCTTCCTAACAAAGCCCAGGTTTTCTCTTCCCAGCCTGTTAAATGTACATAGCCTGAATTTTTCAGATGGCGAGGTCTCGCTTCCTGCCATCCAAAGAGTCGGTGGGGAACACACCATGGGTGGCCGGCGGGGCGGGGAGGGGGGCGGGGGTTGGGGGGGGGTGGGGGGGGGGGGGGTGGTCCTGCCTTAGAGAGCTGTCAGCCAATCAGATTGGCCGGCAGCTCTCCAGTTCCTGCAGCTGCAGTGGACAGAAAGCAAGTTCAGGAGGACGTCAGAGCTAAAGTCCGGGGAGCACAGGCCCAGATAAGTTCAAGGTGCCCTAGGGCGGGGAGGGTAGGGAAGGCCAGGGTTGGGGGGGCCACAAAGGGGGTGATCGAGATCTGGAGCTGAGGCCAGAGGATGGAGGTCCCGGAGGTCACTGGACATTAAGCCCGACTTCAAATCCCCTTCCCACCCGAGATGTAACCCTGTAGATTTTCCCCCATGCCAGCTGAACCCTCCCACCAGCCAGAAAATTGAGGCTGGGTGAGAAACAGCCCTTAAGTGGCCAATTCAATTGGGACGAGGGCAGGCTTCCCGTCCAAGGCCTTGCCCACCCCAGCATAAAATCAGTGTGTGGACGGGGTGGGCCCGAACCCGGAGGGAATCCTGTACCTTCAGTTTCACACTTGCCCCCCACTTACCCCACTAGCTAAAAATCCAGTAGGGGAGTGTAAAATTCTGGCCATATGTTTCAATTAAAATGTTTTTTTTTTCATTTGTTTCGACTCTGGCTTAGAATTGAAGCTAAAGCAGATAACTCATTGCCTTTAATCACACATACAGACACAAATTCAAAGCTACATATGTTTTAATGCTTCCATTACTAACCTCAAAGCGGAGTGAAGAAAACTTCAGTAAAATGCTGGAAATGATAAATGATGGTGTTGCAATTTGCTAGTGAACAAGGATAAATGTCTGTGTGTGGGTGAATGTTGCAGAAACTACTTTCCAGCCCTGATGGGACTTAAAAATTAAACAGCTTACAACAAGTGACACTGAGCTTATCCCTTGATTTCTAACCATTTATTTTTGCTTTATACACACTGTGGGAAGATAAAAGTAAACTTTTGCCTTTAGTATTAAACTAATAATTAATTGACAAGTTTTGGCGTGTAATTGGATGAATGAAAAATAAACTGTGTTGCTCCAAGCCATAACATGAGTGCATGTATGGAGTTAGAATATGAGCTAAGTGGAAAAAAAGAGTTGTCAGCATCCACACTGTTGATGATTAACCATTTTAATTTCCAAACAAATATATATTTATCACAGCACCTATATCACATTCTCTCCTAGTTCAAAAGCAAGGTTATTTGTTGTTTTGTGTATCATTTTAATTAGTACAACATACATTTATAATTATAGCAAGTGTGGGAGGAATACAATATATATATATATACTTATGAGTTTTAGTCCAAAATGAACTCCATGCAGAATTTGAACCAATTATGGGCAAAATTAAAAATTCTCTCTACTTGCTTTTGAGTGAGTAATCATGGAGATTTCTGATATACCCTAATTGTTCTACCGACATGAGTTTTAGGAGAAATCAATATTTATAGAATAAACTCAGACTCAAATGTAAAAAGTTTGGCACAGGAATTGTTATTGCCCCAGCTTTAAAATAAATGACATTTTGTATGTTTCAAACTAGGCATATTCTCTGAAAAGGAAGAGGACTTTGTGCAAAAGTGTCTTGGATTCAAAACATTGAGAGTTAACTTTCTAAGGTAACTGATCAACAGACTTCATTTGGATATTTTCTGCCCTCTTGCATTTCAAATCCACAAATAAAATCTGAAAAATTAAATTATTAGAGGAAATGATAATTCATTACAAATCTATCTGAATTGCCTTCACTTTTAGTTTGAAATTAAACCCACAAGAGTTTATTGTTGTAAAAAACAAAGTTCTGTTTCTGTTTTATTTCAGATTTTCAGCATCTACAGTATTTTGCTTTTATCTTAGAGTTTGTCATTGCTCTGGTCTGTTTGAATCTGCTAATGTACATGCATCTATTATAGGAAGGATATTTAAGAAAATGGACATTGGGAGAGTGTAGATTTGCTAAGATATTACCAAAATGAAGAGATACAGTTCTGAGCTGGGGGTTTTCCATTAGGAATAAGATGGTTAAGAGATGACCCGACAGAAGCTTTATGGTTATGAAGGCTATTAGGTAAATAGTGATGGATTTTTGCCACTGGTCAGTAAGAGGGCACAAATTTAAGTCAATCGCAAAAGGAATTAAAAGAACAGCTAGTAAAAAATATCCTTACATGGACAGTAGTTAGAATTTGTAATTCTCTGCTACAAATCACTGTCAAAGTGAATTCATCAATCTTAAGTTCTGTGCTACCGAATGTCTAGAGTATTGCTGAAAAAAGAGATATGCTATCAAAGCTTTTCCCCCTGCACTCATCAGAATAGCTCATAAGAAATTACCAACAGTAATGGGAGAACAACAATTTATATGGCATGAGAAGGGAGAGCTGATTGATTGGCAAGTGGACTCTGATTGGCAAGTGGACTCTGATTGGTGGAGTTGTTACCATGGAGCATGCAGCATGGGGCAGTTAAATGCCCAGTTTTGTTCAAATTCAAACAAGGCAGGTTGACTGTGTTTGGTCAAGGCATTGCCCTGGGGAATGAGCCGGGGAATGACTGTTTCTAAGCTTCTGTTTAGTTGAAAACGGCGCAATGTGTGGACACGTTCCTTCTGCCTGCAAAGGTTAGAGCCCTGTGTGTGATTATATGTGGCTTGTAAAAGTGAGCCACTCTTTTCTCATGCAGTATATTTTGTTGTCCCCCGTTACTGTTGATAATTTCTTGCGAGCTAGATGAGCACAAGATGAAAAGCTTTGAATGCACGTCTTTTTCGGACAAAGCTGGATTTCTGTTTTTACAATTAAACTTTTGTTAAACATTTTGCTACGGGCTTACACTAGTAAAATAACTCAGGGTCGAAGTTTCTTCTTTAATGGGTCCCCTGGACCCATTATAGGTCCCTCTCTCCCCAAGCCAACAACCCCCTGGTTCCCCTCCATGGCCTCTCAAACCATACCACCCCACCCTGTCAAGACCACCAGACACTTAGAAATTTCTGATCCTGCACAGCTCGAATCCTCAAGTCCCGAGAGCAGTACCAGCAGTGCCATGGGAGCAGTGACACTGCCGCTACTGGAGAGCTGGCAATCGCTGATTGGCTGGCAGCCCTCTGAGGCATGAGTTCCTGCCCTGAGGGGTAGAAGTGCCACCTCAAAGTGCCACCTCAAATCTACTATTGGCTACGGGTCAGCTGTTCTTTTACTGGGTGGGCTTCCTCCAGACTTTTTAGCTGAGGGGATGCAGGGACCACTTGCGCCCCATAAAATCTAGTCCAAGTGTAAAAGACATTTGGTGTTGAAGTTTAACAGTGAACAAGGGTACAATAATAGTTTTCACTCTAAAGAAATTGACCAATCTTATTGAACATTTTTATGATGGACCATCTTGTAATGCCTGAGACCATAGAAGTGTCAAAATCTTTGCTTGATAATCATATCTTACATTGTTGCTACATCATGTCAATAAAATGTAATATTAAATAAAATCAGGACAAATTTATTGAAACGAATTAGAACTTGAAAAAATAAGCAGCAAATGACATTTAAAAGGTTAAATTAAGAGGAAGGCAATGTATTCCTTTTTCAGCATTGAAGATGCTGGCAATTTTCCAGGCAGTGATATATTCAACCGTGTAACTCAGATAATCACCTCGTTACAGGAGTCTGTCGATAAACTCCTTGAAGAAAACAGGTAAGAGCTGTACCTTTTGATTTCTGTTTAAATTTTGTACATGTTGGCAATTAACACACTAACAGAAAAAGTAAGAAGTGTTGAATTCCATTTGCCTATAGGGTTTAAGGATTGGGGTTTCAGGCTGGTGAGGCAGAATTTCTGGCCACTGTGAGAACAGTCTCTGACCCTAACCAGATTTCTGGCGCAGGGATCATCTGCATAGGAATGAGGAGGTCTGGAGCCTCAGGCTACAGCTGGAGACTTGCCACGGCAGGCCCCAGGAAAATGTAGCCTTAAAAATCCACCATTTTGTTTTAAAAGAAATTTTCAAGGCCGTTACTGAGGTTTGGGCATAGCATCACTCGAAGAGCAGTTATCACAGATCCTTCTTGCAAAGCAATTAAAAGGGTACTAGTGAAAAGAATTTTACATGGACAGTGGTTAGAGTTTGTAATTCTCTGCTACAAACAACTGTTAAAGTGAATCCATCAATCTTTAGATGTTTGGTAGCACAGAACTTGAGTATTGCTGAAAAAAGAGATATGCTATTAAAGCTTTTCCCCCTGCACTCATCAGGGTAGCTCATAAGAAATTACCAACAGTAACGGGGGGAATAACAATTCATACTGCACAAGAAGGGAGTGCTGATTGATTGGAAAGTGGACTCGGATTGGCGGTGTTACATGGATTATGACGCGTGGGGCAGTTAACTGCCCAACTTTGTTCAAATTCAAACAAGGCAGGTTGACTGTGCTTGGTCAAGACATTGCCTTGGGGCATGAAACAGGGAATGTCTGTTTTCTAAGCTTTTGATTATTTGAAGAAGGTGCAATGTGTGGACATGTTCCTTCTGTCAGCAAAGGTGAGTCAATATATGTGGCGTCTAGCATGTGTAAGTGAGCCACTCTCTTCTCATGCAGTATAAATTGTTGTTCCCCCATTCCTGTTGGTAATTTCTTGCAAGCTATCCTGATGAGGCCTCTTCTGAATGACCTTACAATACTGGATGCTGGGGCCTAGATGATAACTCAAGTACTTAGCATCCAGTCAAGATAAGCAGTATGAAATACAGCAGAGCCATAAAATTTAATTACATGCACCCATCTACATATGGCAAATGCAGAATCTGGCCTATGTATTTGTGATGTTCATCCAAGTGACATGTGAAAGCAATAAGGTGCTTATCAGGGCTGACCTCAAGCTGTGACATAAGAAAAGTGTGAATACATGTGTGTGAAATTCCCCTTTCTACTGGTTCTTTGAAGGCATTAACCTGATTAAATTAAAGCTCCAGTTACTTTCCCTAACAATGCAATGCTAGTTCTACATGTTTTATATACATCTAGACTTTTGTATATTTTATTATATTTTCCAACTGGCATTATTTTAACATGGGTATTAATTAACTTACGAGTATTAAGTTACCTACAATGAGAAAACCTAGTCTTTTATTTCTACGATTCTTTTTCCACATTATTTCACAATCTGTCTTTTAAAAACTTGATGGTGCAGTTATCATAAATATGAATTGTTGAGAATAAATATCAATTGCTATTTAATACTGTAATAATGGCTTTAACTTGGCCTACTTTTCATATAATAAAAGTATTTCTTTTTTCAATCACCTTAACCATACCTTTTCCAAATATTACCTCTGAACAATAGGGCAGATCTTTCAAATGGTGTACACAGTTTAAGGCACATATTCATCATTGGTCCAATTTCAGCCATTTTATCTTTATATCAATTGGTAACAGTTTGGAAAATCATATGACACCAGTGAACATGGAAATAATATCCAAATATTATCACTGGATGCATTTCCGTGCAACCTCTATTATTGGGAGTGTATCTCTTGAATCAAAAGTTATCCCTCAACCAGTACTACCAATGGATTATCCAGTCATTTATCTTATTACTGTTCGTGGAAACTGCTTTGCACAACTTAGCTACTACTGTGGACCATTTAACAATAGTGACAACACTTCATTGGCTATGAAGTTCTTTGAAAGCTCTTTAGGATGTGAAAATGGTGGATAAATGCAATTTTTTTCTCGTTTTAGAAACTGTAATAACATAGTGGAGCTTAATAGAAGTGTGAATTCAATCCTCTCACTTTTTCCTAATTAGCTACATAAAAGGATGGTTCAGTAACTACCACAGAAAAAGGAAGATTGTTCACCCCATTATAATTCGGCATTTTGAAGGAGAAGTCAGAAGGTATGTTTGCATTGTGTTGGCGCTATATTTGTATAATATATATGCATCAAAAATCTTAAAAATTAACTAATGAGAAAGGAGTATGGATATGAAGTCCCAATAACCTATCTGATAAACGACGATTATTGTGATGGAGTAATAGTGGCTAATGATCCTTTTTTAGCGTCCATGCAAATTGGAAAACAGCTGTAAGTGAGCTGAGTACAGCACTGGAAAAAATCTATTATCCAGAGACTGTGGAAGAGTGGCTAGAAGAACATGTTAACCCAGCCTTGACAAGGTTGGGACAGTTTGTGCAAGACATGGATGAAGCTTTGGCATCAGGGAACTTAAAATAAAAATGTAATTAAATTAAGTGCTTTTTATTGAAGTGTTTAATTTGAATGCATGACATCC
Organism: Carcharodon carcharias; assembly: GCF_017639515.1. Classification (NCBI taxonomy): domain Eukaryota; kingdom Metazoa; phylum Chordata; class Chondrichthyes; order Lamniformes; family Lamnidae; genus Carcharodon; species Carcharodon carcharias. The sequence goes on along the minus strand of NC_054488.1, from coordinate 32,082,108 downwards.
TTTGGTGATTTATAATTAGCTTCATTCAAGGTGAATCCAGCCATATGGTAATTAACAAGAGCAAGAGATTTAGCATGAAAAGAGAACAAGACATTTAGTTCATCAAGCGCAATCCATCCACACATACCGTGTTCAGTCTATCCTAGCTATTTTCATCTCCTGAGGGGGAGTCCTACATAAAAGCTTAATACTAACTCCAGCTCCAGATGATCACTACCACTCCACAATTCAGTTCCAAGACAGCAACACCTGCACCCAGCAGCACAGGCTATTGTGAGCAATGAAAGTTTGGTTGTCTCTAAGAACGTAAAAAACAGGAGCAGGAGCAGAACATTTGGCTTTTCCAGCATGCTCTGCCATTCCATAACATGGCTGATCTCAGTAGGTACTTATCCCTATAACTTTCAATCCATTATATTGCTTGGTTCTTGAATAGCATAAGGCCAAGTTATACATAGTTAAGTTTATAAAACATTGCAAGTCAGTGGAGAGTGTTGCTCAGTTTGGCTTATTTAGAAATTGATTTTTTTTTAAGTAAAATGAATATGAAATACAACGGGGACTAGCTTGCACTATAATATCTACCATTCTGCTCAATAAAAATCGTTCTTGTAAAAATGTTGATGTAAACATTGTACTGATTTAATTATTAAAAGAGCATTGGTATGAGATTAATTTTTAAAATTATCCTTATTGTTTTTTTAAATATTCAGGTTAGATTTAGCTTTGATAGTCAAAACAAATGTTAAGATTTCACGTTGAAGACAATGTGTGCAAATAAATTGTTTGAATGCAACTATTGGACTAAATTGTTTCCCTACATTTTCATCACATCTCAACAATGAAATGCTATTTCACAGACACAGATCATCCCTGTAATCCAAAGGGTGAGTGTTTACTATGGTGCACATTACTTTGTGCAAATACAGCAATTCAAACGTTGCAATATCTGAAAAGTTTATACTTTAAAAATGACAGATAAAATACAAAAGTTGGATTTTTGGTTAAATGTTTTTAAAGTAATCACCATATAGAGTGTATCATTTGCCTAGAAGGCCGGAATGAAGCAAAATGGAAATAGCCGGGGCCACTAAATATACACTTAGCAATATTCATCATTTATTCATATTTATGCACAAGTCAAAAAATCTTTTATATTATCCTGAATTATACATTACTAGTATTGTCCCATATTTCATCAAGTCATTTTTGTATGTTGAGGATTCTGTACCATTTCAGACATTTAGGTGATCTGACACAAGGCCCTTTTCGCTGTGAAAATGGCTGCTCAGAGGTGCATAAGAAATGTTTCTTTCCCTAGGACATGGCTCATGGCCTTCTCTAGATGCTTCTCCAAAGTTATATGGAGCAGTTTTGGAACTTGGTAAATGAGGATCACAAGTGTGTACCCATGTCTACATCCTGTATTTTTGGGTTCTATACAGCATATTTTTTATTTGTTGGCGATATTAGGGTGATGCAGCTGAGGCTGTATTTGTTCCCCTGAGGAGGCAGTGGTGCTGGAGGACCTTCTTGAACCATTGCAGTCCTCAGCGTTGGTGTTAAGGAGGCAATTTCAGGATTTTAAATTCTCAAATTGATTGTGTGTATACTGCTGATACTTCTAAAACTGGAATCACATCTAGACTCAAATTTTCCTCATTAAATATTATTTCCTTTAAATGATAATTGTAATTAGCTTGTCATTTGAATTTGAACTATATGCAGGAGAACAAGCCTTACTGTGAAGATGAATAGTGGAAGATAGATGCAGAGCCAAATGTACACAGATTAAACTGTACCTTCTTTGTGCTTTACAATAACCAACAATGTAACCTAAAACATAACTTAATTATGTTGGACTGAACTTTGTTTTAAGTGTAAGAAGAATCAATCCTTCATGACATTGCAAATGGAGTCAAGGCCAAGTACAGCATTTAGTCAGTCAAATGGTGGGGGTTAACTGGTGAAGCAGAGAGGGGAGAGGATGGGAGGAGGGCTGGGAATTGTGCAGGGGGAGGGATGGAAAGGAGAGCGATAAAATAAACAGGTTAGGTTGGGGTAGGGATACAATGTTGATGAGTGAGTGTGCAAGCAGCTTCCATACAGCTCACTGATTTCAGTATATATCCTGCAAACCAAACCTAGATCCAATAAGCAGTTGAACAATCATTCAAAAAAGATGCAACTTGCTTAACGGTTTACTGTAGTTTTTTTGGAAGGCATGTACCTCAAACGGATAACACCTTTTTAAATAAAAAGGTAACTTTTCTGCTTTGGTTCTAAATTCTAATCCTTATACAGGCAGCTTTAGCATTATTTTTAAAAACTGGCAGCTACACAAGTTACTTAATCAGAATTATGGTGGAAACATTTGAAAACTTTAAAATGTAACTTCTGTGGTGGCATTCTGACATTCTTCATTCACAATCATTGGCAGAGTGTGAAGTGTTTTTGTGATTACAGCATTTTCAATTAAATGGGATAGTCATGTTTCCTATTTGATTAAAATGCTGGGAGGTAAACCGAGTCTTACAGTCAACTCGACTTCTCAGGCATTTCAATCTCGCAACAGCCCAATCTACCAAGATTCAGTTGTTCTTGCACCATGTAAACAATTGAGATTTGGAGCAGATTGCTCCATTCCTCAATTCTAGGCTTTTGTGACCTGAAAACTAATGAACCAGTCTCTTACCCGCCAAATCCCTGCGTGACTAATTTCATGCCTTTCACAACATGAACATAACAAGTACATGCCAAATGTAAAGCCGTAAGTACCTTTGTAAGATCATCAAATAATTTTCACATCTCTGCCAAAAGGATAGATTAGGCCACTACTGACAGACAAAAGACTTATCAAGCCAGAGCTTTATTCTCCCCTTCCCAGGGAGTAGTTGTAATTTACAGTGCTTTTTCTTATTTTTTCCACAGGATGTGGGTGACGCTGGCTACGTCAGCATTTGTTGCCCATCCCCAATTGCCTTTGAATGTGGTAGTGAGCCTGCTTCTTCATTCGTTGCAGTCCATGTGGTGTAGGTACACCCAGAGTGCTGTTAGGAAGGGAATTCCAGATTTTTGACCCAGTGACTAGTGAAGGAGCAACAATATAGTTTCAAGTCAGGATGATGAGTGGCTTCAAGGGGAACTTGCAGGTGGTGGTGTTCCTATGCACCTGCTGCTCTTGTCTTTCTAGATGGTGGAGATTGCAGATTTGGAAGGTGTTGTCGAAGGAAGCTTGGCAGGTTGTTGCTCTGCAGCTTGTAGGTGGTACGTCCTCCTGTCAATGCATCATTGGAGGGAATAAATGTTTAATGTCGTGGATGGGGTGCTGATCAAGAGGGCTGCATTATCCCAGATGATGTCAAGCTTCTTGAATATTGTTGGAACTGCACTGATTCCAACAAGTGGGGAGTATTCCAAGTCCTGATGTGTGCCTTGTAGATGGTGGACAGTCTTTGGGGACTCACGAGGTGAATTACTCGTCACAAAATTCCCAGCCTCGGACCTCCTCTGCAATTCCTGGAACCTCAAATAATCTGCAAGCATCACTTTTCTATCTCCCTTATAAAATTAACTTCCTTCTGTGCAGGGTGTTCAGTATTGAATTGCCTTCTAATAGTCTTCTAGCTCTGATAAAAAAATCCATAAGGAAATTGGTGTACAAAATGTATTTATCCAACCACCCTCATTTTGAAATACCACAAAAAGGTCTCAGCGTTTAACACTGTAACTATTCATCTTCCACATTCTTGCTTTTGCTTAAATGTATAAATCATCTTTACATTTCATTGTATTATTTCAGTTTATAGGAAAACAAATATAGGAATTCTCTTTTTACAAGAAACCCCAAAGAGAAAACAAAGTGAATTAAAATGGACTATAAACAGAAAGTACACAGTTATAAGCACAAAGTCACAACACGAAACAAGGTTACCCATTCAGTATTTCCTAAGTATCTGGCTATTATTTCTTAGTTTATAATTTTGATCAAATGTACAATAAAAGTCGCATTCTTCCAAAGCATGTAGTTCACATCAGCGACACTGGAATGTGAAAATTATAGTTTGTTATTTCACCAGCAAAAATGTTTGCCATCCAGCATGTTCATGTTATTTAGAGTTGAAGATTGATTGATTCCTGTGCAGTTTCACAACTTGTTTGTTTGAGGATGATTCTTTAATGTTCCACAAGTGCCCAGACTTTAAAAGCCCTGGATTTACTTTGGTTGTGTCCTTAATGTCCATGAAATGCTTCAGTCTTCTTCATTGTCACTGCTGGTGCCATCACTGCTATCTGGAGACCCCAGCTTAGCATCAAAAGACAGTTTGTTAAGGTTCAGGAAGTTAGTTATAAGATTTGCTACAGAATCAACATCACTGTAAAAGGGAAGAAAAAACAAGACAAAGTTAGAATTGCAGACCTAGGCTCACATCTTCCAGTCAACACAGACCTCTGTATCTGACGCTGATCTGTCAGACAACTACTCACTTACCTGCATATGATTCTTCTGTCTAAACTTCCAATGGGAGGATCCTGAAGGACTCCCTCAGAGCAGGAATCCAGAAAGACAGCAGTAAACAGAATCTGCAGAAGCCATTCCCCATTTTTATAGCACTAGCTGCCATATTGTCATAAGTGTTTAAAGGTCTCCAAGTTTCTCAGTGTGTTAGTGAATGAATCGATAGGAGGGTGAGGTGAGTGTATAGGGTAGCAGCTGGTTAGGTGTCATGGGGGAGTCTGTGTGAGTGATTGGGGGTGTCAGTTGTATATTTGCCCAGGAGTTAGACTAAGATTTTTCTTAGTCTAACATTTTCTGGGTAACTATTCAGGTAAGTAAGTTGGAATTGTCCAAAGTCTCTGACTTTAACTCAGAGCTGGAGACTTCTTTGGAGGTTTCCAGGGAGGAGGGGAATTGTCCGTCAGAAGTTCAAACTTCCCAGGCAATGTACTGAGTCAGTACATCGGGACTTCCACAGGGTCCCGACCTGCACCTTGGGTCATGCATCTGGTCTATGATGATCCGGAGATCAAAAGATCTAGGCCCTGGTGTCAAAAAATACATTTCCAGCAGCAATGTTCATAAACCATGCCATTTTTCTCCTCACCGCTCCCCCCCACCCACTGCAATACTGCCAGAAAGTCATATCATTATGTAACATCAGCTAAATATCAGAAATGTAGCAGACGGAGTCAAGTGCTGGGCATCCCTCAGACTTGAATCCATACTTATCTGGTGAGGCGGCAAATTCTTTATCACTTCCAATTTACTTTCGCTTACATGGTAACAGTGACTACTATCCAAAATAATTCATTGTACAGAAAGTGCTTTGGAACATTGCTGCAGTGTTATAAAAACCGGAGCATTTTCTTCTTCCCAGTACCAGACCACAATATTCATTTTCCTCTTCTAAAATTATTATTTTTTTTTTACGTGTTATCTTTGACTCCTCTTAGTTTGATGTTTTGCTAAAGAGGAGGAGTTTGTGGTTTGCTCCCAGATTTCTCAGGCCTAGTGTTCAGGTAAAAGATGCAAAAAGGCAGCCTAAAAATTCTCCCTTCTCTCCAATGGTGAGGGAGCTGGGAGGCAGGGCACACCTGGCTTCAGGCTGACACTTCCATAATAACATAACAGTGTGGAAAAGCATGAACCCCCGACATCATCACTGTTAATTTTTGGAAACACTTTTAAAATGACTGCCTTTCAAAAGATATAAAGTTACATTTCTGCATTGGCGACTTAAATTTTATAGTTTGTAACCAATGCACTTACATGTATCCAAGCCAAATAGGCAAATGGGGCAAATTTTTCAGTTTTCAGATTTTATAAAATGTGAGATGTATTTGCCTCTGTGGATCGTGTGTAGCATTTGTTCATCAGTTGCACCACTGGAGATGGTGTTGGAAATACAAAAATGCAATTAAGCAACAAGAACTTATCCAAATTAAAGGACAGATTCATTTTTGTGTATAATATTAAAGCAATTGTCTATATCAGTATTAAACAGTAAAATAGTTGATTCTCCAACTCCACAAAGTTATACTAAATTGTCAGTTATTTGAAAAGCAAAAAGTCTCAGCAAGAAATTTGAGTGTTTAGTTACTTACCTGCGATTACTTAGCACTGCGCTTTGGGTAAGTGGATGTGAAAACCCAGTTGCAAACCGCAGTACTACAACGTAACCTTTCCCCAAATAGCGGACTCTCTCTTCTTCTACAGTAACGGCACGAATATGCTGAAGCTGTGCCACCACTGTAATGGAACACAGTCAGTTACCGAAATAGAGCTAGCAAAGAAAATATTGCCCCAAATTATACAAATCAATATTGTGTGAATATCCTTGAGAAAAATAGAGGGGAAGTGGCACAAGTATATTTGAGGTTGTTGTCTGCAGTAGCAGTGACGCAGAAATAGAGTGCATCAAAGCTATCCTGAAGGACAATGGCTACCCTGATCAGACCACTGTTCGTCTTGTATCACTCGCAGCCTCACAAAATGGCCAAAGGTGACCACTTTTGGACTGTGAAGTGCCCAGAGTACCTCAAATTACCCTGGAAAGGCAATTTGAACAACAGGTTAAGGAAGTCATTACATGCTGTGACAATGCAGTGGCTATGCGAATGGTATTTTACATTAATAGGATGCTGCCATTAGTCCATAAGATGTTCTGCCTACCACACAATTGAACATCACGATTGAATTTCAATGCCAGATACGTAGTCCAATCTGATCAAATTAAACAGCATATTTCTTCGGTTGTCCACAATAGACAGAGTACCGTAGCCAGAAACATTTACTGATTTATGATTCTGTAATTGGCCGGCACTACCTGAACAATCCTGAGTGCTCTAATAGCTACACTAACAACAAATTTAAAATAATCCATCGAGATCATAACGTGGCTCATTTACACATGCTAGATTCATCTGCAGGGAACCCCCTTCTCTGCAAACAAAAGGAATATGTTCAAGCCTTGCACTCTTTTGAATTAATTGGGAGCTTGGCGAGCCTATAGTTCCCATTTGCTTTCACCATGACAACGCCTGGACCAGAGTTGACTTACCAACCAATCAGTACCCTATTTTTCTGTAGTATGAATTGTTGCAATAGTTTGAAATTTGGCATTCTTGCATTTGTTCTGTTGCATACAAGACAAAATGCTTCGGCAACATATCTCTCTTTTCAGCAATATCCAAGTTCTGTACTACCAAGCGACTGTTTATTCATGTTGTAGTGAAATTATTACCTGAGTGCGAAGGTTCATGTTAAACTAGCCTTGCCATTAAAGGCCAAATCTTTGTCTTAACATTAATCCTAACCTGAACCTAGAGATGAGTTTGGAAATGTTAATTGGTTGATCTCAGGCAAACCATGAGTGATAGTGGCAGTGGAGGAAGAATTAAAAATTAATTCCCATTCAGTACAAAATGAGTAGTTATTCACCCCAACTCAATGTACTTTGTTTTAAGGTTTCTACCATCACACTCAGAATTTGTCACCACAGCCCACAGTTAACCTGATTGTTTTTTTGTAGTAGGAAATATAAATTTGCACTTCACCTTGTTCTTGACTATTATTCCACATGGTCAATATCCTTGTATAAAGATTAAAATTTTTAAGAACTGCAGTGCCTTTAGTCTTGTCAAATATGACTTCCTGAAAAGCAGAAAAAAACTACTGAATGAATCAGAAAACTTAACTTCATATTGCAATCTTACTGTCTACCAAATGCATGAACATTCAATGGCAAGCAATTTTTTTAAATCCTTGTTGGTTATTTTATGTAATATTGGTATATATATTCAGGAATTGGTAAAGCATTAGATGTTCTCCCATTTAAATTTTTGTCTCTTGCCAATATTCAGATAGCATTTAAATATTAATTGCTAAATATTAACTTGACAGACAAAGTCAACTGTAAGTTGGGAGGAGCCAAATATTGGCAAACATTACACAAGGAGACAGATTCATAAAGACTTAGAAGAGTTGAAATCATATAAATTAATCGAAAATCTCAATGTAAACATTTTGCTCTTGTTAAATTCGGGTAACAAGAGGTTAAATCCAGACAGCATACAAGCTTCTGGAAATATGGATTAGATCAGATAAAGCGCATGACCAAGATGATATCTCTCCCATAGCACATCAGCTTGCCACTTTTTGATTCATTCTCAGTATTGTAGGGATTGCTGGCAAGGACAACATTGATTGTTCATCCCTGGCTACTGAGAAGATGGGCTTCTAAACTGAGGCTTGTTAGGCCACTTCAGAGCTCAGTTAGGAAACAATTATAAATAATAATAAAAATAAAAGCAGAAAATGCTGAAAAACTCAGGAGGTCTGGCAGCATCTGTGGAGGGACAAACAGAGTTAGCGCTCCGAGTCCGTATGACTCTTCTTCAGAGCTCAAGAGAAGTAGACATATGACGGATTTTATACTGTTTAAGAGGGGGTGGAGCAGGTGGAATGAGATAGAAGGTCAGGGATATTCTTCAGGGATGACCTTCCCTGAAGAAAGTTAATGAACCACCAGTTTTCTTTTTACAACAATCCAACAGTGTTTAAATTGAATACAGTTTCACAAGCTGTGTGTAGAATTCAAATTTCTGGATTACTAGTCCAGTAATATAGTCAGAACACTACCATGCACTGGTTAAAAAGGCAGTAAAGTTAAGACCTTCCAGTAACCATTCACAAACTATCATTTAGAATAGCTCAATTTATTTGAACCTAGCAGTGGAGTGACTGCCAATAGAGCAGCTAACAGCAAAGTCCTCAACTTGGGAGGGCAGGAAGAAGTATGAGTGACATCTCAACAGTGGAGAAGTGAGTTTGGCACAGCGTTTTTAAAATAATTTTCAAAATGAACACTACATACTTGGTCACATTATATAACTCACAAGTAGCCTAATAAATCATTCATAACTATGGATTAATGTTGCTTTAATACCTCTACAACTGAAGGCAAGCTTTAAGTATATAAGTACTTTCCTACCTCCCAATCTTCCAAGCTTTGTATGGCCACAAACAAGCAGCCTACTACATAGAATAACTTCCATGCCCAACTGTCTGAAAACAAAAAGTAGAAAGAAATTTTATTCAATTTCACACAGATTGGTATGCCAACTGCAACCCAAGTACTAATATATATATATTTTTTTTAAAACGTCAAGTGCAGGCACTGTTCTGTGTTTTTATTAAGTAATTCTCTCTGATTTAGGCCAACATTCTTTGCAGGAGTCCTGCTCCCAGGCTTTAATTGATACCATTCTGTAACCACTTGGAGAATCTAAGATTAGTCCAGAGAGATTAACCATTTATTTTTATTTCCTGCTTTCACTCTGTAGGAATTGCATAACCTCTAGTCCACACCTTCACTCAAAAATCCAACTAAGATTAGAATTTTTTTGTGCTGCTGGTACACTAACTAATGATACTATCCTGTATTTTTTTTGCTCAATCAGTTGTTATCAAATGATCCAATAGCATCATTTGCTTTTAGATATTGTACACAAGGTAATTAAACCTTTTCAAACTAAAGCTGTAGTGCAAGGTATAAGCATTGTACATTGTTATCTCATTTACTGTTGCACCTTCCTTTTGTACCATTATGGTGCTTAGCCAATTTGTTCCACAATGAATATAATGGAGAGAATTGTCATCTTTGCGTATTCATTTCAATAAAATGAAAATCAGGTGGTTTCTGCAACTTGCTAGTAATCTACTTCACTGAATTGTGCCCACACTGAAGATGAAAATTTACCTCTTGTACTTCCAACTTAAGTTGTAAAGCTAGATGAATTTTTACAAATCTTTTGAAAAACTTCATTTCATGTCAGGCAAGTTTGTATATAGCTAGTTTTGACAAACTTCATGCTGAGATGTCAAACATACGATAATTGGAAACTTAATATACTAAATTTTTCGCCCATTGATAGATGGGGCAATCTAGCCCTGCCATGCCTCAAACTTTCAAGCTAGAGGGGGAGAATAAAGTTCAACAATTGCATTTCCCAGCAGTGATCAATTGATTTATCTACTAAATATTATTTTGATATGCTGAATCCATTCATGCAGTTTGTCACTTTTGCGATTATGATAAACTGAAAAAAAATGTGTGGGGATCATCTAAACCTGTACTTGGGCACAATGAATATCAAAAGCAGGTGAGCCTGAGTGCATGCAAAAGAACCTTCCCGATTTTCCTCCATTTAAATTAGTGGAAGCAAAATCAAGTGGGCTTATGCCCACTGAAGTCAGAAAAACCTTCAATATTACCTCCTTGGAATTACACATCCCGACATTTTATTTAGTTCCTTCACCCCTTGCAAATACCAAATCCGTGATTTTAACAAGCTATCTACCAAAAGTTTCAGGTTTCTACCTGTTTATTTTCCACAATCATTTATCACATTTCTGCATTCTCTCTTACTTTACCCAATCTTACAACTTTACACTTAATTCTAGGAATTCCATCTGTCACTTCTGCACATTGACCAAATCTTTCTAGATTCCTTTTTTCAAAGATGATTGCAAGTGATTGAGAATATATACTTATTTTTAAAATTGGCAAAAGGGGATACAACAATCAGAAGGATATTAAACAATTGTACTCTGACTTTTCTTACCTGCACTGTAGTAAGCAGCAGCTAGACCAATAGAACCAATTCCTACAGAAGAGGGAAAAAAATTCAGTGTTAACTATTCTTTTTGTTGTGAACTTGTATAGCTTTGGTAGTGATGTCCTGCAGAAATTTACATTAAATCACCCACCAACCTTTCCTCCCTACAGCGCAACATTAATTAATATAATTGTTAAATATTTTAGATCAAAACATCTGAAAAACATTCCATGTAATGAATTAATTTTAATGTATGTAGGAAAATGTGGAACTTGCACTGAACCAACAATGAGACAAATGACCAGTTAACTAATACCACCACTCAAAAAAAAGTTAACTAAGGAATATTGATCAGGACACCCAGAAAACTCCCTCCTCTTCTTTGAATAATCCCTTGGAATCCATAGCGTTCACTGGAACCACAAGAGGTAAATTGGACTGATTTAAATGCATGAATCAAAAAAGCAGTGCAACCTGCGCTGATGACCTGTTATGGCACTTGAACCCATGATTGAATGAACCAGAAATGAATGTGCTACCAACCAATTCAAGGTGCTTTAATTATTATGGACTCACCAACTAACACAGACCAGGACCTAACACCTGGAGATCTCTTAAGGCAAAGGATTGAATCTGTTCGCTCCTTAACCACCATGTATGCCATCTCTACAAAACGCAAAACTCAGAAGTATGGACTACAAGTTCCTAAATGATGCTTTCAAATGGATCTGCAATTCAAACACAACATGGAAATATAATGAACAATTAGAAAGGAAATGTAATAAAAAACAAAAGCCGCTGTTCACAATGAGCAAGGTACAGACCGTATCCAACCAGCCAATGCTTGGTCAAAACACATTAGATGTGATTCCGTGATTGAACATTCACTAAATAATCCTCAGTGTGCTAAAAATTACACTGACAGCCAATTTAAGATTGTCAGTCGAGCTTGCAGCGTGGCGAATTTGCATGTACTGGAAGCTACATATATGAAAATACAGGGCCCTGTTCTTTCCAGACAGAAAGAACATGTACACACATTGCTCCAGTTTCAGCTAAATAAAATAAGTAACAGCTATTCGCTGACTCGTTCCTCAGGGCAATGTCTAGACTAATCAGGGTCAAGCCTCCTGGTTTAATTTCTAAACATTGTTTGGCAGCTAACTATCAGTCACCATCAATTGGTAAAGCCTCCATGGCAATGCCTCTACCAATCAGCACTCCCTTCTCACCCAGTATAAATTGTTGTTTTCCCCTTGTATTGGTATTCTTGCAAAGTGTCCTGATGAGTGCAAGATGAAAAGCTTTGACATATCTCTTTTTTTCAACAATACCCAAGTTCTGTGCTGTCAAACATTTATGAAGTGGTATATGCTTCTAGTAAGCCATGAATTTAATAGTTCATGTATTTAACATCACTCTGCACCTTCTGAAGACATCCACACCAGTAAGCCCAGCTTTAAAACATTTTTTGTCTACTTCAGTCTCAAGCACTTGCCAGGGGGACGGATGAAGTTGGTAGCTCGGAAACAGTTTCTTGTGGGAACTGAAAACAACAGCTTCAGTCTTCCCAATATTTAGTTGGAAGAAATTTCTGCTCATCCTATACTGCTTGTCTGATAAGCAGTCGGATAATTTAGCAACAGTGCAGGAGTCAGGAGTCATGGTGAAGTGGGGCTGGGTATCTTCAATGTACATGTAAATCTAACTTGGATGATCTCACCTAGGGGCAAAATGTCGATGAGAAATGGGAGGGAGACAAGGTAACAGTATAGGATTAGGAAGAGAAACCAATGCAGGTGATACACTCAATATGATAAATCAGTTAAGAACAAAGATCAGGTGAGCACAGTCCCACCCAGCTGGACGATGGTGGAGAGTTGTTGAAGGAGGATGGTGTAGTCAACCATGTCAAAGGCTTGCAGACAGGTCGAGAAGAACAGGACCAATGGTTTAACCTTGTCACAGTCACATAGGATGTTATTTGTGACTCTGATAAGAGCCATTTTGGTACTGTGGCAAGGGTGAAAATCTGATTGGAGGGATTCAAACTTGAAGTTCCAAGAAAGATGGCCACAGAATTAGGAGGTGACAACACAGCCAAGAACTTTGGAGGGGAAAAAGAGGTTGTAGATCCAGCAGTGCGTACAAGGATGGTGGGGGTCAAGGGTTAGTTTCTTTGAGGAGAGGGTGATGACAATGGATTTGAAAGTGTGAGGGACAGTACTTGAAAAGAGAGAATCATTGACAAATCAGTTAATGCGGGAACCAGAAAAGGAAGTTGGGAGGTCAGCAGCCTAGTGTCAATGGAATCAAGGGAGCAGGAGGTAGGAGTCAAGGGCAAGATGAGCTTGGAGAGGACAAGAGGGAGGATAATAAAGAAACTAGAGAACAATGCAAGTTCAGAGTTAGGGTGGGGCGAGTTTGAGAGCATTTTTGGCCTGGTAAGCTAGGGGAAGGAAGGGAAGTGGTAGAGGTAGCTGATCGGATAGTTTCAATCTTGGTGGAAAAGAAGTTCATAGTAGGACTAAGATGTCTACAAGCTCCACACACTTGGTGGTGAGGGTGGGGGAGGGGTCTTAAAAAGATGATTTGCAGTAAAGAAAAGATGTACCAGTCCTGCCAGAAAATTTGCTACCAGCTGATTAATTTGAAGAGTTCCTTTATATTATTTTTTTGTGACAGGAAAATATTCTGATACATGGGTTTATGGTCTAGGTTCACAAAGCTAGGTAGCTGATCATCGACCCATTCTCTAGGATGGTAAACTAATCACACGTTTTTCCTGATCCTGCTTGCCATTTGCAACAGAATAGCTAAACTATTTTAAATAACTGAATTAACTACTCATAATAGTTATACTCCTCTCCATGATGCTGTATCCAGAATATCGCACACCTAATGAATATATGGCTACACTATTTTGTGGAAGCAGGACATTGGGTTAATAATACAGCTTTGAGCAATCTTTAAAAGCATTGTGAACAAAACATTTTTAGCTGAAAAGTGATAACACTATAAATATTGTGATGGGAAATTTAGCTTTGTATATATTATTCGAATCAACTCAGAAAAATTAGTTACCATTCATGACCTGATCATTGTGAATCACAACAGGAGTTGGAGATCCTGTGCTTTGTGTGACCTAATGTGACAAGCACAATTCCATGCATGGTATAGCACAATAACATTGTATTCTGCCAGCTGCTGCAGTTCCAGTGGATACTGTGCAGTCCTCCAGTAGATCATGACCTCAAATTTAGGTTTACTATCTTAAATGGCATAATTATCTTAAAAGATACAATTTACAAGCACATCTATCAACTGCTTCAGATTTTTATAAAGAATTCCCAGCGCTCATTATGTTAGCTTTGCATCAGTACAAAGGCACAATTCAACTAATAAAGAGCATTAATAATACAAAATGTATAATGTGCAAACCTGAGATGTTTAGTAACTGACTGCAGTTATTGTGAGCACTCCTGCATCCCAAGCGTTTTATAGCACACGTCACAAACTCCTGGAACAGTAAGTAAAGATAATTTTTTCTTTCTTTAATTGGCAAAGGTTTTGGTTTGTTGAAAACATTGAAGCCTAGAAGCCAATGTTGGTCATATTAAGAGATATACTCTTAACATGTTGATACATGTCTATTCAGCAGAGGCTATAAATGGTTTAAAATGAAGGCGTTAACACCTACATTAGAAAGTGAATGGTGATGAAATCTCATACCAATGCTGTAAGGATTCAATTGCTAATATTGGCAACATTAATTTCTGGACATACACATTTATATACTATTCCAAACCACAACTGATAATAAAGTAATAAAGTTCTAACCTTGACTCCTCTTCATTCAGATGCTGTCCCTTTAAGGTATCATATGCAAACACAGGATTAATTTAATATGTATGTTAATGATTTTCAACTTTTACTCCCCATCACCTTACACACTGACCTCTGTTGTTTGACTGCCTGACTTTAAGTGAAACTTCTACAGCCAAATACAAGAAAAACCAAAGCCATCTCACTTTTCTCCAAAAGTTCATACCTGTTGCTTTTGACTCCACCCCTCTACTCAAGCCTGATCAAATCACGTACAGCCTTAGGCCCGGAACTGAGCTTCAAATCCTACGTTACATTTTTGATTCTTTCTATCCTTATTATTGCAGAGTATTCAGCACTCCTATTTTAGATCATTCTCATTAGCAAATAGCAACTGCTAGTGCCTTCAAAGTATCATTAGTCTTGTTATTTTGGTTATTTTTAATAGCCCAGTATTACAAGCAAGCCAATCTTTCTGTTAGTATAACTTCAGTCACTGTCTCCATAAGATCATTCTGCAGTGAAAAATCACACCACCAGGCTCAGTTTAACTTGAATTATTGAGCAAAATTATTTTATAAAAGATGAAGAAAATAACTATGATATGTACATGCGTGTGTATGAATACACATACACACACACACACAAAGAAATCCATCTAACTACCTGCTTAGAATGAAAATGATAAAAAGCTTCAATCTAACATTAAACTATGACATGACAGATGACTCATATACGTGCAGTGACTCACTTGTAATATTTCCCAGCTTCAAGACCTTGGTACTCTATTTTAACTTTGAGTAGATTCAAATCAGTTTGAATCTCTTCTGTCATAGAATCATAAACTAGAAACAGAGATTGGTTGCAGTATGGAGAAGGCCATTCGGCTGTTGAGCTTATGCCAGCTCTTCGCAAGAGCAAACAAGCTAGTCCCACTTCCCCATCATTTCCCCCAGCCCTGCAATCTTTTTTCCCCTTCAATTATTTATCTAACTCGCTTCTGAAAATCACAATTGAATTTACTTCTGCAATCCTTTCAGGCAATGCATTCAAGACCATAACCACTTGTTGCACAAAATGTTTCCGCTTATCACCTTTGGCTCTTTTGCCAGCCACCTTAAATCTGTGTCCTTTGGCTCTAGGCCCTTCTGGCAAAAGGAAGTCCCTCGCTCTCTCTACTCTAAACCTATCAAGATTTTGAAGACCTCTACCAAACTCTGTTAAATTCTGCTTTTTTATTTAAATATCCTTAAAATCAAACTGAACCTTCCCACATTTTAGGAAAACTGTAACCACATTTGAAAATAATTGCCTATTATACATATAACTAAACAAATTAAATTTACCCCTCGCCCTGGTATTAACTGTTCTGCATTAGCACTCTGTCTCCCAATGCACTGAGTCCAAAATCATGGGGAGATGGTGGCATAATGGTAATGTCATTAGACTAGTAATCCAGAGGAAAAAATAAATAAATAAATAAATAAAAATACCTGGAAAAACTCAGCAGGTCTGACAGCATCTGCGGAGAGGAACACAGTTAACATTTAGAGTCCGTGTGAATCTTCAACAGAATGAAGTAAAAATAGAAGAGAGGTGAAATGTAAGCTGGTTTGGGGAGAGGGGGGGACAAGTAGAGCTGGATAGAGGGCCAGTGATAGGTGGAGATAACCAAAAGATGTCGTAGACAAAAGGACAAAGAGATGTTGAAGATGGTGATATTATCTAAGGAATGTGCTAATTAAGGGTTGAAAGGACAAGCAAGGTACAGATAGCCCTAGTGGGGGTGGGGTGAAGGAATCAAAATAGGCTAAAAGGTAGAGGTAAAACAATGGATGGAAATACATTTAAAAATAATGGAAATAGGTGGGAAAAGAAAATTTCTATATAAATTATTGAAAAAAAGGGGGATTGGAAGGGGCTAGAGGCTAGGGAGCTAGGCAGGAGAGAGTTCATGATCTAAAATTGTTGATCTCAATATTCAATCCGGAAGGCTGTAAAGTGCCTAGTTGGAAGATGAGGTGCTGTTCCTCCAGTTTGCGTTGAGCTTCACTGGAGCAATGCAGCAGGCCAAGGACAGACATGTGGGCATGAGAGCAGGGTGGAGTTTTGAAATGGTAAGTGACAGGGAGGTCTGGGTCATGCTTGCAGATAGACTGAAGGTGTTCTGCAAAGCAGTCACCCAGTCTGCATTTGGTCTCTCCAACGTAAAGGAAACCGCATTGCGAGCAATGAATGCAGCAGACTAAATTGAGGGAAGTGCAAGTGAAATGCTGCTTCACTTGAAAGGAGTGTTTGATCCCTTGGACGGTGAGGAGAGGGGAAGTAAAGGGGCAGGTGTTGCACCTTCTGCAGTTGCATGGGAAGGTGCCGTGGGAGGGGTTTGAGGTGTAGGGGGTGATGGAGGAGTGGACCAGGGTGTCCCAGAGGGAACGATCCCTGCAGAATGCCGTTGGGGGGCGGGGGGGTGAAGGGGAGATGTGTTTGGTGGTGACATCATGTTGGAGTTGGCGGAAATGGCAGAGGATGATCCTTTGAATGCGGAGGCTGGTGAGGTGATAAGTGAGGACAAGGGGTACCTTATCATGTTTCTGGGAGGGAGAGGAAGGTGTGAGTGCGGATGCGCGGGAGATGCGCCTGACACGGTTGAGGGTCCTGTCAACCACCGTGGGTGGAAAATCTCAGTTAAGCAAGAAGGAAGACATGTCAGAGGAACTGTTTTTGAAAGTGGCATCATCAGAACAGATGCGATGGAGGTGAAGGAACTGAGAGAATGGGATGGAGCCCTAACAGGAAGCGGGGTGTGAGGAGCTGTAGTCGAGGTAGCTGTGGGAGTCGGTAGGCTTATAATGGATATTGGTGGACAGTCTATCACCAGAAATTGAGACAAAGAGGTCAAGGAAGGGAAGGGAAGAGTCAGAGATGGACCATGTGAAAATGATGGAGGGGTGGAAATTGGAAGCAAAATTAATAAATTTTTCCAGGTCCAGACGAGAACATGAAGCAGCACCAAAGCAATCATCGATGTACCGGGGAAAGAGTTGTGGGAGGGGGCCGGAGTAGGACTGGAACAAGGAATGTTCCATATACCCCATAAAGAGACAGGCATAACTGGGCCCATGAGGGTACCCATAGCCACACCTTTTATTTGGAGGAAGTGAGAGGAGTTAAAGGAGAAATTGTTCAATGTGAGAACAAGTTTAGCCAGATGGAGGAGAGTAGTGGTGGATGGGGATTGTTCGGGCCTTTGTTCGAGGAAGAAGCGGACCATCCCAGTGGGGGGTGGAGGTGTAGAGGGAGTGGACATTCATGGTGAAGAGGAGGCGAATGGGGCCAGGGAATTAGAAATTGT
Organism: Carcharodon carcharias; assembly: GCF_017639515.1. Lineage (NCBI taxonomy): Eukaryota > Metazoa > Chordata > Chondrichthyes > Lamniformes > Lamnidae > Carcharodon > Carcharodon carcharias. The sequence goes on along the minus strand of NC_054488.1, from coordinate 32,064,311 downwards.
TGATATGATGTAGGGTGTCAGAAGAATCATGGATGTAGATGGGAAGAGACTGGACAAGGGGAGAGAGAATGGAGTCAATAAAGCAAGAAATGAGTTCCGTGGGGCAGGAACAGGCTGACATGATCGGTCTGCCGGGACAGTCCTGTTTGTGGATTTTGGGTAGGAGGTAGAAGCGGGCCATCCAAGGTTGGGAGACTATCAGGTTGGAAGCTGTGGAAGGAAAATCTCCAAAGGAGATGAGGTCAGTAACAGTCCTGGAAAAAATGGCTTGATGTTCAGTGGTGGGGTCATCGTCCAGGGGGAGGTAAGAGGAAGTGTCTGCGAGTTGACGCTCAGCCTCCACGAGGTAGAGGTCAGTGCGCCAGACAACAACAGCACCACCCTTGTCAGCAGGTTTGATGACAATGTCAGGGTTGGACCTGGGAGAACGGAGTGCAGCAAGTTCAGAGAGAGACAGGTTAGAGTGGGTGAGAGGAGCAGAGAAATTAAGACGACCGATGTCATGCCAAGTATTTTTATTTTTGTTTTGGATTTCCAGCATCCACAGTTTTTTGCTTTTATCTTAGTAATCCAGAGGCTCAGGCTAATACTCTGGGGATATAGGTTCAAATCCCATCATGGCATCTAGTAGAATTTAAATTCAGCTAATAAATTTGGAATGTAAAGCTAATCTCAGCACGTAATGGTGACTGTGAAATTATCATTGATTGTTGTAAAAACCCACCTGGTTCACTAATGTCCTTTAGGAAAGGAAACCTGCCATCCTTATTTGGTCTAAATGAAATGTATGTGACTCCTAATACTCCACAGTGCACAATTAGGCTTCCTTTAAAGACGAATATTTAAATGTTGAAGAATCACTGTAGTTGTGTGACTCCAACCCCACAGCAATGGGTTAACTGCCCTCTGAAATGGCCTGGCAAGTCAGTCAGTTCAAGAGCAATTAGGGATGGGCAACAAATGCTGGACACGTCACTGACACCCACATCCCATGAAAGAATAAAGAAAATTGTCCTTATTTACAATTTTTTCCACAGCCTTGCTTCACTCTACTTCTGCAATGTCGGTCAGCCCTCTGGTGCTGTGTGACCCCACCCTAATGTTTCTCATTTTGTGATAGATCTTTCAGATACATTGTTCCCACTCTCTGCAATTGACTCCCTGAACCTTTATGCCCTGCTGCCACCCTTCCTCTAAGCCTTCTAAAAACCTAGATTTTTGACCATGCTCCTTGTCAACTCTCCATTTCTACTACTGCTCACTCCATTTACACATACGTAAAGTGCTTTGAGATGATTTATTTCTTAAGAGTGCTATACAAAAGCAAGTTGTAATTGTATTAGAACAGGAAAGGATGGTATCTTCAGCCTCTATTAAGTTCCCCCATGGACTATTAGCTCAAACCCTATTTGGTAATGCAAACTCATGTTTCACTAGGAACTCAACATCTCTTTAACCATTTTGTTTCTCCTATCCCACATCCAAGCACTCACCTTAAATTATGAATTTTATAGCATAGATCACATTCTACATGCACTGAGTACTAAGAAGACGTCAGTTAACATTTCAGTTCTAAAGATCAGACATTTCAATTCAGTTCTTAATTCTAATCACCCTTGCTTGGAATACGTCAGACATAATTTTTTTTAATGCCTTGTGGCCATTGTGTTTGTACTTGTTCATCTCAACAGGCTTTCATTATTTTCAGCAACCAGCAATTGATGACTCTGTCAAGATCATGGTCAAAACAGCATCAATGGTGTCAATATTACTGGTAAACAACCCAATTAGTAAGATCTGAGGCTGTTTGGGGGTCATATACTGTACTAAATCACTGCATCTTTAGAAGCCAATTTGATGAAAGCAATTACTCAAACTGGTTTCAAACAAGAACATGTATAACATGTTACATGCTACAGCATGGTTAATGATGGCAATGTACACTTTTCCAAGTATCCAACCTATGGTCCCCGAGTTCTGCCAACTGATTCAAAAAGACCAGGCAACTTAGATTTATTTGTAGCTATATTTGCTTTTTGCTAGTCTGTTCTGACTGAATTATGTGGGTCTGGTGTTTCGAAAGGGCTGTTGTAACACTGTCACTGATGAAGAAATCTGAAATCAGAACAGCTACTTAAAATATTTGCAACTAGTGGGAGCATAAATGAAACTCATGTGATTCCTGATAGTCCACAGTGTACGATTAAGCTTCCCTCAAAGACAAATATCTAACTGTTGAAAAATCACTATGGTTTTAAATCATATTCAGGAACAAAGTCAAATAAGTCTTATACATTATTATACGTTATTCAAGGGTATACATATTGAATGGCAAACTATCAGTTTCAAGGGCAGTTTTAAATTGGAATAGACCTCTAAATCTAAAATACAACCCTAATCTGTGGAGATCATTTTTCTTTTAAAAAAGAAACAAAAGCCATACCGCCTGTCCTGCCGTTCTTCCTCCTGAACGTGTTGACTCATTGAGCAGGCGTGGAGGTTTGTGAATGAGTTCTTCCTCTTCCCTCTTGGACATCTTTGATCTCTCATTGGCTCAGCTCAAGAGCAACCTCCCATGAACTTCCCAGCCTGCTGTCCAATGGGTAGGTGGCTTTAACTTTGTTTTTTCCCAATGTATCATCGCTAAACACAACGCAACCCTGACAAACTTCCCTCACCCAACCAATCCCCACGATTTGCTGAGAATCAAATTGCTGTCCGTATCCCATAATTAACAAACAGGAGTTAGTGAATTATCCACAGGTCAGAGTTGGATTTCATGAAACTCACATTGGGAAAAAAAAAGTCACTTTTCTATGAGTTGCACTTTGAAATGAACAGCTTCAGGTCGATTTCATTTTGTGTTCTTTCAATTCCAAGTCTGGTAAAAGTAAAACAAACGCTTAGAGCTCAAGCTGGGAGGGATTTATTCAGCTCTGACGAGGGGTTGAAACTCACTTTGTTTGGCGGGGGGTGGGGGGACCAGATATCTCCCCCCACCCCCGCAGCTGGACTATGCGGCCGATACGTGCTGCTTGTCAGGTTCGCAATGTCGCTGTGAGAGGGGAGGCGGTACCAATGATAAGGACGGGGCGTCCTGCGGCAGGTTCACTCAGAGCGGAGGCTGTGCCGGAGACAGTGACACTGCACTCGGGGAGGGGTCAGAAACTGAAAGGAAAGACGATGGTATGAGCAGCAAACGCTTCTTTTTGACATGTCGGTGATAATCTGTAATTTCTGGCGTTTACCTACAGACGGTTGTCCGTGTATATGAACTACTCATTCAGTTTGTCAGCTGGAACAATTCGGAAGTCCCCCAAAGAAAAGGTCATTTCTTTTTTGTTTCTGCGGATTTGACTTGTAACATTTGCTGGGGCTGCCTAAGCAACCTAAGGTTGTTGTTTTATTTGGGATGATGTGGTCACTGCCCCTGAGCCGAGGAGTATAACGGTGCATTTGCTGCCATTTGTAGACGGGTTCAGCCGTTTGTAGATATGTGATCAGTCTCTGTCTCTATGGCCCCGGTGTTCAGTATCCGCGCACAGTGGCCGTGTGCGTGATCCTCAACTTCAAAGGAGTCTCTTTGTATCCGCAGGCTTGTGAAACACACTGATCGACTCGGCAGAGATCCACATTGTGTGGTGGAGAGAAACAGTGAGAGGAAAAGGCCCTCCTATAGACATGAAGTGTGACAAATGCACTAAAAATGTAAGAAAAATCCTTTGTCCTTGGTTAGTTTCATTTTTCTTTCTCCTTGCGCGACTTGTAACAGTGCTGATATGAGTAGCTTTAGGGGATATTTTTGTACAAGACATTTATGACGAGCTGGATGGGGCACTGAGTGATGATTTATATTTTTAATGTAGAAATGCACTAAAAAGCAGAAAAATAATGAAAACGCAAGTCTGGTCAACGACACGAAGAACCCCACCACCAGCGAAATCGATGAGGTGAGGCACTTGGAGTGAGACCAATATTTTGATTGTTAATAAATGATGTATTATTACTGAATACACTTTATTTTTTTACAGGAAAGTGAATTTCATAAACTAGCAAATGCCAAAATATTTCTTAGTGACTGCCTGGCTTGTGATAGTTGTGTGACATCAACAGAAAGTCTGCGGATTGCCCAACAGTGTCAAGAGGAGTTTGTCACAGTTCTCAGCCTTAACCAGGTAAAAGAAATGGGCAAAAAACCATTCGGCCCATTAAACTGAGCCTTCGGCAGTTTAAAGCAAGACATTGGGCCAAAATTTGTTGAGAATATAATGGTGAATTTAAAGGCGTATAGGTGTCTAAAGAAAAGTCCAACAATTTGAGGTAAGGAAGAGATGAATTGCAAATCACCACAGATTGCTGGACGTTTTAATCCTGCTGTCAGTCTCACCACATGTTTCAAGTAGTTGCTGGATTTGAATTGTAAATATAGTTTAAAGCTGTCACAGAAAATTAGGTTTGGTGTTACACAACCCTTTCCAGGGCAAGATTTCTGTTCCTGCTCTGCCACTCAACCAAGGGGGCCAGAAAAGGAACCCTTGAACTTGTGGAGTCTGACTCCCATAGCTATTAAATCGTCTCTAGAGGTTTTAAAATTTTAAATTCATCTTACTTTCCCTTTCTGTCTCTTATTATCTCTTCCAATCCCTTTTCTTTCTCACTGTATTTAATTTGATTTTAATTCCCCTATTTCATTTTCCATTGTTCATTCTGTTCTTTCCCCTGTTCCTTGGTTAAAAGGAAAAATTATTGGTTCCATCCTTCACTAAGTTCCCAGGTGCCCCTTTTCCCTTGTCAAGCAATTATCAATTTGCACTTCCAAACTGGAGGTAGGGGTAAAAACAAATCTAGCTCTTGGAGTTTAACTGAGATGCCAAGTTCCACTAAATTATAGGTCATCATATTTTCAAATTTGTGCCAATATGAACATATGAATTAGGAGCAGGAATAGGCCCCCTCAAGCCTGTTCCACCATTCAGTAAGATCACAGCTGATCCGTTTGTAACCTTTCGCCCCCTTAATCAAGAATCTAACAGTTGAGAGGTATCAAAGTGCACATTAATTATTGAAGCACAGTGTCAGACAGAAGTGACCTTTGTAGGTTTCCTGCAATAAGAGTTTGTGGTGGTAGTTTATATGTGGTAACTCCTTAATTGCAATTTAATTGAGTTTGGGAAATTGACACCTTTTAAATAGCAGATGATCTTTCCTTTGGAAAGGTGGCCAATGTTTACATTGTACTATAGTGTTTGTGTCACTGTGAACTGTTGCCGTTTGGTCCAGATAAATCCTTGTTAGTATCTCCTTCAACAATTGGAGATTTCAAAAATGTCTGAGTTAGCAGGCAGTAGTATAACTCAATTCTCTGAGTTCAAGTGTACCATAGAGTGCTAACTTGAATGCCTATGAATTTTCAATATATGTCGCAATTGTGCAACAAAATATTGAAGCATAGGTTTTTTTTCCCTAGGCATGATTTATTTCCAGTTTTGCTGCTTGATCTTGGTATAATATGCACAGGCATGCACAAGTATATGTGCAGCAGCCTGGCACCACCTGTAGCATGTTTTCTCACAACCCAATCTTTCTTTACGAACTGTTGGGACAAAGGTGATTGACATATTACTCATTATATATATATATGCACACCTTTGTTTATGAATGTGGTAAGTTTTGCCTTGAGTTAATTCCTCTATGATACAGATTATATCCAAATTCTTTCACAAGTGAGTTGTGTACATGGATTGTGGGGTGTCCTCAAAGATTAATGAGAGCAACATTGAAAATGATCTAGTTGTGCCCATGGAAATGAGAAGCTGTTTATATTATTTACTCAGACAGGGAGAGAGGGAATTAACACATGAATCTTCAAAATGGAGGACTCAAAGCTATGTAGGACGCCACCTGAATCAAAAAGTTAAAATTGAGTTTAAACTTTAATTTCTACTGGGATTTTGTTTCAGCTGCTTATGTTTGCTAGTTATACAGAATTTTAATTTAGCAAATTAATTAGCTGAAATATCCATTGGGGTTTTATCACAGTTGAATTTAAATCCCCTTTTACATTTGTTGGCACCTGTGGGCAAAGATAGAATTAATTGATTTGGTTGTCCTTAACATGCACAAGAGATAGTTTGAATGTTAGATGCAGCCTGTAACTATTGTAATGTTAGAGATTTCACTTTCTTTACAATAGAGCTGTATAATTTTGGGTAAATGTATTCTGTAAAGACTTGGATTATACTGATTTTTCCCTGATCATTACAGAGAGGTGACATTTGAAGGGCAGAATACATTGATGTTATTTAGGACTTGCTGAATCTTCAGTGTACAAGTGGACCAGTTTGTTTCATGTCAAGCTGACTACCAATTGAATACCTCTTTTTATTTAGGCAGATCTTTTAGGCTGCAGAGTTTCACTGAGAACAAACTTGGTGGTGTAATATTTTATGCTACAGCTGCTGAGTACAGTAATATCACATCAGAACAGGCTATGAGGTTTTTAGGTGCAATGAGTATGTTAATTTATTTCAATCTGAATCTATTTTTATTTTTTCATGGGATGTGAAAATGGCTCTCAAGGCCAGGATTCGTTGCCCATCTCTAATTGCCTTTGAGAAGGTGATGGTGAGTCACCTGTGGTGTAGAATATAGAAATAGGAGCAGGCCATTCAACCCCTCGAGCTCCACAATTCAATAAGATCATGTATTATGACACCGCCGATGGTAAAAGCTGAGTTGTTCAAATCCCAGAGGGAAACTTGAAACAATTGTCATAATTCATTTTTGCAATTTGTATGTTTTGAGATGGAAGCTTTGAATCTGGTAGTCATAGTTTAGTTTAAAAAACTAAATTAAACATTTACTAATACATAGATTGTAAGCACATACATATATCTAGAAAATTACCACTATAATAACTGCAAAAATATCCTAATTAATCTGACCCTCACTTTGACCCTTGGTAAGGCACAGTAAAACACAGATTTAAACAGACCCTGGCAAAGCATACACTGGACAGTCACATTCAAAATGAGATTCTTTCAGCTCTGGGTCCTCGCAGACAGACTGGAGGCTTAAAGGCTGGAGGCTTTAGATCTTAGAGTCGCTCCTTTTACCAACAGGTTTCTCTTCCTTTATACATATTTTCCTCTTTGAATGCAAATTCTCATTGTCACAAATTTAAATCTTTTAACAATAAAGCTCTTTCATAATGCCCACTTTTACAAGTAAGCTTTAAAAAAAATAAACACATTGTTTCTGAGCTTCATTTGGTTAGGTATAATATTTCACCCACTCTTTTGAATGCTCTATTTAAAAATGCAAATTTCCCCCTTTACACTTCACCTTCTATTTCCCTATGTTTATCTAATTATCATTTCAAATCTACTTCTCCTCTATACATCAAAGCCTCTAGTCCAGCTGGCTTTAATCCAATTAAGGCGCGCGCACACACACACACACACACACACACACACACACACACACACACACACACACACACACAAACACACCACTTGAACTCTATATCATAATTTCCAATAACATTATAACCATTATTATATATTCTTGACATCCTCCTCCTTATCGTAAAATGAACCATCATAATTTTAAAAGGCAGCTTTATTTTTACTAACCTATCCTATACTTAACTATATATTTACAATATTACATGACCAGATGCATGCATTAACATAATATATATATATACAACTCCTTGGTATCAGCAGAAATCATTCCAGTTCAGTGTCCAGATTTTAAAATTTTCCCTTTAAGCTTCAAACTCTTGATAATGCAGCTGCAATCTGATTCTCTTGTCTAGTGACATGTATTATCTGTAGGTTAAATGGTTGCATTAGTAAATTCCACCTGAGTAGCGTTGCACATTTTGTCTCGAAATTTGTCCAGAAACTTTAAAGGATTGTGGTCTGTATAAATAATTGTTTCTGACAAATTGTTTGCCACGTAGCATTGCAGCTTTTTGAAATCTAACACCAAACCCAACATCTCCTTTTCAATAATATCTTCTGTTGTGCATTCAACTTCTGTGAAAAATAACCAATCGATTTTTCAATTCCCGTGTCATCTTCTTGTCACAGTACAGCCCCAATGCCTATATCGCTTGCATCAGCAGCCAACTTAAATTGCTTGGTGTAATTGGGTACTGCCAAAACTGGTGTCGCAGTTAATACAGTTTTCAAACTATCAAATACCTTCCAACACTTCAGTGTCCATTGAAACTTCTTGTTCTTTTTTAATAGTTCAGTCAGTGGAACAACCACTTGGCTAAAATTTGGTACAAATTTCCACTAAAACCCACTCATGCCAGAAATCTCAAAACTTCTCGTTTTGTTGTCGGCACTGGGAAATCCACCATAGCTTTGACTTTCACATCTCTCGGAGCCACCTTACCATGTCCAATGGTATGGCCTAGATACATAATTTGTGCTTTTGCAAATTCAATTTTAGTCAAGTTCATCACCAAATTAGCTGCTCGTAATCGAGTAAATAATCCTTCCGGATGTTGTAAATGCTCCTCCCACAATATTACATGACCAGATGCATGCATTAACGTAATATATATACAGCTCCTTGGTATCAGCAGAAATCATTCCAGTTCAGTGTCCAGATTTTAAAATTTTCCCTTTAAGCTTCAAACTCTTGATAATGCAGCTGCAATCTGATTCTCTTGTCTAGTGACATGTATTAATTGACTGAAAAATATTAAGTCATCAATATAAATAGCACAATTGCTTAGAGCTGCAATTACTGTGTCTATCAGTCTTTGAAATGTTGCAGGTGCATTCTTCATACCAAATGGCATTACTTTAAACTGATATAGTCCATTTGGCACCACAAAAGCCAATATCTCCTTTGTTGTCTCCAATAATGGTACTTGCCAATACCCTTTTAGCAAGTCAATCTTTGTGATAAGTTTTGATTGTCCCACTTTCTCAACGTAATCCTTCAACCATGGTATAGGATATGAATCCACTTTTGTCATTGTATTCACCTTTCGATAGTCCACAGTCTGTGTTCCATCTGGTTTCAATACCAATACAATAGGCCAAATCCTGTTACTGCAGCTAGACTCAATGATATCATTTTGAAGCATGAAATCTATTTCTTTCTGTACTTGTGATAACTTTGCCAGATCCAGTCTATAAGGATGTTGCCTTATCGAAGGTGAAACTTCTACAAAAACATCATATATAGCTAAATCGGCCCTCCCCAACTTATTACCACAAATAGCTTCGTTTCACTGCAATACTTTTCCAAATCATTTTGACACTTGTCTGGAAGGTAACTTAATATTACGTTTAAGTTTTCAAGTACCCCCTCATTATCCAATTTGATTAGAGGCAAATCAATTTCAGAGTCCTTCATTTCTACTTCTTTCTCATTATCTACCACCATGTTTTGTTCCTCTTCCTTGTCAAAGTTCTTTTTAAACATATTTACATGTCACATCCTCTGCTTTCTTCTATCTGGAGCATTTATTAAATAACTTAGTTCACTCAATTTATTTTTATTCCTGTAAGGCCCATTCAACTTTGTCTTTAATGAGTTACTCAGTACTGGTGACACAACTAGCACTTCCACACCAGAAATAAAATTCTAAGCTGTAGCTTTTATGTCTGCTTCCACTTTCATGACTTGCTGTGATATCTTTAAATGTTCCCTGGCAACTCACATGCTCTGTCTAATCTCTCTCTCTGAAGTTTGATACATAATCCAGGGGAGTAGTTTCTGGGTTTTGACCCACCAATTCCTCATAAATCAATTTCAGTGGTCCCCTTACCTCATGACCATAAACTAGTTCAGAAGGACTAAAACCAGACGAGGCATTAGGAATGTGCCTAATAGCAAATAACAGGAATGGAACACCCCCTTACCAATCCTGTGGATAATCCTGACAGTAAGCTGTCATCATAGTTTTTAAAATTTGATATCATCTTTCCAAAGCTCCTTGTGACTCCGGTTATAAACTGTTAACTTAAACTGTTTTATCCCCAAACTTTTCATTACTTCCTTAAACAGCTGTGACATACAATTAGATCAGGGTTCAAATGTTATTTCCGTAGGTAACCCATATCTTGTAAAAAAAAATGTAGTTAATTCTTCCACAATCATCTTAGTTGCAATATTTCTTAAAGGTATCACTTCAGGAAACCTGGTAGACAAATCCATTATCGCCGAGAAGTACTGATTTCCACTTTTAGTCTTAGGGCGGGGTCCTACACAATCAACCATGACCCTGGTATAATGTTCTTCAAATGCTGGTATTAGGATTAAAGGTGCCGGTTTAATCACTGCTTGTGGTTTCCCTATCACCTGACATGTGTAACATGTTCTACAGAATTTGACTACATCCCTATGCAATCCGGGCCAATAAAAATGTTTTTGTACTTTTGCCTGTGTCTTTCTGATTCCTAAATGTCCCCCCATTGGAATTTCATGAGCAATCCTCAGAATCTCATTCTATACTCTAATGGGATAACAACTTGATGTACCTCCCTCCAGCTTTCATTTGTTGAGACATGATCTGGCCTCCATTTTCTCATTAGGGTACCACCCTTAAGGTCAAAACATTCTGTAATACATTTTGCCTTTGTTTCTGAGTAAGCTGTTTGATGTAAGTGTTTTAATTGCAAATCCATTTGCTGCAACTCAATTAACTGCCTTGAGTTAAACACTTCAGATGAGTTGTCCTCTCCTGTCTATTTCTAAGCAACGTTATCAAACATAGTGCATGCCAATTGGATTTCAATATCTTCTTCCTGCCTTTGAACTGACTGTCTTCCTTGTTTTTCTTGCCTCAACCTGTGTGCCTGTGATCTCGTTATCACACAATCCAGAAACAATCCAGGAACCAATCCCCTTGTAACATCTCTGTTGAAATTTCTTCTACAGGCTGCTTAACTACCATAGGCATCACCCACATTTGCGATCCAGCTATATCATTACCCAGAATAAATTGAACTCCTGCAATGGGCAATTTTTCCACCAGCCCAACAGTCACTTCACTAGTTTTCCAAGTACTTTTTAAATTTACCTTCCACAATGGAATAGGTTTAGCATCTCCATGAATCCCACTTCTTGTCACCTGTTCCTACAATACTCCCTCGGAACAATAAATACCACTATCCCACAACACTAAGGATTGACTAGACCCTGTGTCTCTTAAAATTTTAACATCTTTACACTCTGTACATGCGGAAAGATTTCCCTTCACACACACAGTCTTTAAATATTTCTGCAATCTGCTCGTCCGAATTCTCTTGGGTAAACTGTGAACACATTCCCTCTTCTTTACCTATCACTGATTCTCCCTGTTTCACTTGTACACAAACTACTGGTTTTTCCTGTGCCTGAACCTCAGAACCCACAGTACTTTTACTTCCAGAACTTTTCTGCACCCCAATAATTCCAACAGATTTTCCCTACAATTTTCAACATACTAACTTCGTGTGGCCCCACTTTATTACAATGAAAATACCTCAACTTTCGAATGTCACTGCTACCCTCAGCACCTTCCTTTTTATTCTGAGGAAAAAGGGAATTTCCAGCTACTCCTTCTTTTCCCTGGCTACCCAACTTCTTTTTGCCTTCCCACTTTCTATCCTTTTTGGATTTAAAAGGATGATGACAAAAATAGTTTAGCTCTAATGCACTAACTCATAATCATCAGCTGTCTCTGCTGCTGCTTTACAGAAGCAACCCTCTGTTCCTCCACATGAGTCCTCATTATCGAAGGGATTGAATTGTAAATTCTTCCAAAAGAAATACTTCCCTATGCTGTGTATGTTGTCTCTATTTTTGATGCCTGTATGCACCGGTCAAAATTACTTTGTTTTACTCTCTCAAACTCAATATAAGTTTGCCCAGGCTGTTTTCTCATATTCCTAAATTTCTACCTGTATGCTTCAGGAACCAATTCATAGGCACTCAAAATAGCCTTTTTTTTACCACATCATAATTCACTGATACTTCTTCAGAGAAGTATATACCTCATGCGCTCTACCAACCAACCTAGATTGTAACAATAATGCCCAGCTCTCTTGTGGCCATTTCATCTGTTTAGTTATCTTCTCAAATGAAATAAAGAATGCTTCATTATCCCTTTCATCAAACTTTGGAAGAGCTTGTACAAATTTAAACATCTCCCCACTCGGTTCTATTCTGGAGATAAATGCTTCCTTACCTCCTGGCGTCTCTTTTTTAATTGCCTATGTTTTCAATTGGATCTCTCTCTCTCTCTCCTCTCCTTCTGTAACTTCACAATTTCTAACTCACTTTCCTGTTTTCTCTCTCTCTGCCTGTAACCTTTGGAATCCCTTTCTCTTTTCTTCCAATTCAATCGTTTTCATTTGCAACTGAATTTGAGCCCATTCCAATGAACCACCTCTTGGAGAACTCTGTCTCTCAGATATTCCTTCCAATTTCAAATGCTGTGCCATCACTTCAATTATATCTGATTTCCTAGCCCCCGCAGGTAACCCCAATTTTAATTTATCCGCTAACTCTGTTAACCTACCCTTAGATGCTTTTTGTAACCCAATTAGATTATATCATCTACACCAAGACAAGTCTTAGCAATTACCAAAGCCACCTTGCTTTGAAAAACCCCACCAACACCTAAATTCAAAGGGTTTCTCATACTTGTAACCTTAAGATTCACTAATCCAAAAAATCAAGGAATTTTTTTGTCACGGGCCGGCCTTAATCTTGTTTTTAATTTTTTTGCTTTTGGACAAAGCTGCTCATTATTCTGTCATTGACACTCGCTCTGGACAAAAGCTTTGTTTCTTTACTGCAACCATTACCTTTGCCTTTTGTTCTATGACATGTTTGTCAACCTCCTTTCCAGGAGCTTCCCTTTTGTTGTTCTCCCCCCCCCCACCCTTCCCTACTTTGCTCCCCGCTCCCCCCAAATCTCTACCGTCCTTCAGCTCTGAAGAAGAGTCATAAGGTTCACAACATTAACTGTCTTTCTATCTCCATAGATGCTGCCAGACCTGCTGAGTATTTCCAGTTTATATTATTATATATTGCTGTTCCTTCATCATTGTTTAATCAAAATCCTCAAACTCACTATCTATTAGCATTTTAGGAATACGTTCCACAACCACTTAAGTATACGTGATGAAAGCCCACCACCACCTTGTGAAGGGTATCTAGGGATGGGCACTAAAATGCTGGCCTTAGCCATAACGTGCTTATATCAAGAAACAAAAACATACCGAAGTAGTCAATTAAGTTTAATACATTTCAATGAACTACATAAGTTCTTAAATTTTAAGTCAGGCATCTACTGTAACTCATTTGCAAAACAAATTTTAATTGTTTATAAAAGGTATGCAAAATATAATGTGAAAAGCAGCAATTATAATTGAGGTTTGAAAAAAGCAAATGCCCTTTTTTCGAGACACATTCAAAGGATTCACTAATTCATGCAAAGATCCAAGATATTTACATGCTAGCATATTCATGGGAGTATTTAAAATGTCGTTATAATGCAGTTGATTGGCTTGTGATGACATGAATGGAATAAATTTAATAAGAATTGTTTCAGTGGTTAGGAATGGTTAGGTCATCAAAATGGAATGCTAGTGAGTGGGTGTCACTCAGTAATCACAGGCAAAGCTGGAATATTGTACTTTATGGGCTATTGGTAAAGGTGTTTCCATGACCTGAAGCTCTTATCTTCAACATTTGAATGTGTTATTTATGCAGCCAAGATTGCTTTGTGATTATTATTGTCCCACAGTTCTTTTGCATTCAATCTGTGATTTGAGTATCAAATTGTTGTTTTATCAGCAGAGTAATGTCTCACTGTAAATATGGAAATCTTTTTTGAATCACTAGAGTGCATGCAACAAATATGGAAAATTATTTTTGTTATTCAGTTTTCTCCCCATACCTCTAGGAGATGAGGACTTCTCAGTGCCAACTCATTTATATCTACCATGTATGAAGCTATACCAAGTCAGCATTTGTGCATGGAGGGCAGCCGCAGTTGAGCCTAATTCTCACATCACACACTGATACTTTCAATCTTCCTAAGAACACAAGAACATAAGAAATAGGAGCAGGAGTAGACCATTCGGCCCCTCAAGCCTGCCCCACCATTCAATAGGATCATGGCTGATCTGCCCCAGGCTTCAACTCCACTTTCGTGCCAGCTCCTTGCAGCCCTCAACTCTCCAATATTTCAAAAATCTATCTATCTCCTCTTTAAATACTTTCAGTGATCTGGCTGCCACAACTCTCTGGGGAGAGAATTCCAGACATTCACTACCCTCTGAAAGAAGAAATTCCTTCGCATTTCAGTTTTAAATGAGCTTATTCTGTAACTATGTCTCCTAGTTCAAGATTCCCCCACTAGTGGAAACATCTTTTCACATCTGCCCTGTTAAGCCCCCTCAGAATCTTGCACATTTCAATAAGATCACCCCTCATTCTTCTAAACTCTAATGAATAAAAACCTAACCTGTTTAGCCGTTCTTGGTAAGTCAACCCTTTCATCCCAGGAATCAGCCTAGTGGATCTCTTTTGAACTGCCTCCAATGCTCGTATATCCTTTCTTAAATACAGGGACCAAATAATGCGGCCTTACCAACATGCTGTACAGTTGTAACAAGACTTCCCTATTTTTAAATTCTAACCCCCTACCGATACAGGCCAAAATTCTATTTGCCTTCTTAATTACTTGCTACACCTGCATGCTAACTTTTTGTGTTTCATGCACAAGAACATCCAGATCCCTCTGTGCTGCACTTTTTTGGGGTCTCTCTCCATTTAAATAATAGTCTGTCTTTTGATTCTTCCTACCAAAATGCATGACCTCACACTTTCCTACATTAAACTCCATCTGCCAAGTTTTTACCCACTCACTCAACCTATCTTTATCCCCTTGCAGATTCCTTATGTCCTCGTCACAACATGCATTCCCACCTGTTTTTGTATTGTCAGCAAATTTGGATACATTACCCTCTGTCCCCCTCCTCCAAGTCATTAACATAGATAGTAAATAATTGAGGCCCTAGGACTGATCCTTGTGGCACTCCACTAGTTACGTTTTTCCAACCTGATAAAGATCCATTAATCCTGACTCTCCTGTGTGTTAACCAATTCTCAATCCATGCTAATACATTACCCCCAATACCGTGAGCTCCTATATTGTGCAATAACCTTTTATGTGGCACCTTATCAAATGCCTTCTGGAAATACAAATACATTACATCTACCGGCTCCCCTGTATCAACTCTGCTTATTATATCCTCAAAGAACTCTAGCAAATTTGTCAAGCATGATTTCTGTTTCACAAAACCATGTTGACTCTGATTATGTTAAGCTTTTCTAAATGTCCTGCTATTTCTTCCTTAATATTGGACTCTAGCATTTTCCCAGTGACAGATGTTAGGCTGACTGGCCTATAATTTCCTGCATTTTGTCTCCCTCTCTCCCTTGAACAGGGATGTCACATTAGCAGTTTTCCAATCTGCTGGGACCCTCCTGGAATCCAGTGAGTTCTGAAATATTTCACCCAGTGCCTCCACTATCTCTGTAGCCACTTCCTTTAAAACCCTTGGATGCAGGCCATCAAGTCCTGGTGACTTGTCTGCCTTTAATCCCATTAGTTTGGCAAATACTTTATCCCTCGTGATAGAGATTGTTACAAGATCTTTCCTCCCATTAACTCCTTGCTTATCTGATATCTTTGGAATGTTTATAGTGTCCTACACCATGAAGACATGCTAAATATTGGTTTAAATTATCTGTCATTTCCCTGTTCCCCGTTATCAATTCTCCAGTCACATCCTCCAAGGGTCCCACGCTCACTTTAGCCATTCTTTCTTTTTATGTACCTGTAGAAGCTCTTGCTGTTTGTTTTTATATTTCTTGCCAATTTACTTTCATAATCAATTTTCTCCCTCTTTATTAGGTTTTTTGTCATCCACCACTGGTTCCTAAAAAAAATTCCCAATCCTCTGGCCTACCACTAGATTTTGCCGCTTTGTATGCCTTAGTTTTTGATTGGATACTTTCCTTGACCATGTTTTTGTTAAACATGGGTGGTTCATCCTTCTCACTGAGTCCTTTTTGATCAGGATAAATTTTTTGCTGAGCATTATGAAATATCTGCTTCAATGTCTGCCACTGCTCATCCGCTGACCTTCCTCTTAGTC
This sequence comes from Carcharodon carcharias, assembly GCF_017639515.1. Classification (NCBI taxonomy): domain Eukaryota; kingdom Metazoa; phylum Chordata; class Chondrichthyes; order Lamniformes; family Lamnidae; genus Carcharodon; species Carcharodon carcharias. The sequence goes on along the minus strand of NC_054488.1, from coordinate 32,048,121 downwards.
TATTTTCCCTACCCACTTTTGACAATGCTTTCTTCATACCGCTGTAATTGCCCTTATTTAAGTTGAGGACACTGGTTTGAGACCTAAGTTGCTCGCCCTCAAACTGAATTTGAACTTCTACCATGTTGTGATCGCTATCCCATAGAGGATCCTTAACTACAATATCTCTTATTAATCCCACCTCATTACACATTACTAGATCTAAAATACCCGGTTCCCAGGTAGGTTCTGCAACATATTGCTCTAAGAAACAATCCCTGCTGCACTCTACAAATTCGTCTTCCATGTTACCCCTGCTAATCTGATTTGTCCAGTAAATATGCAGATTAAAATTACCCATGACAATTGTAGCACCCTCCTTACATGCCTCCATTATTTCCCAATTTATATTTTGTCCTACAGTGAGGCAACTCTTCGGGGGTCTATAGGCGACTCCCACTCGTGACTTCTTTCCCTTGCTATTCCTTATTTCTAACCAAACTGATTCCATATCACAATCTATTGCACCTGCATCACTACTCACCAGTGCACTGATACCTTCCTTTATTAACAAAGCTACCCCACCTCCTTTTCCTCTTTGCCTTTTTTTTGGAACATCAAATACCCTTGAATATTGAGTTCCCAGTCTTGGTCATCCTGTAACTGCGTCTCTAATAGCTATCACATCATATTCGTTTACTTCTATTTTTGCCATCAACTCATCTATCGTGTTACAAATGCCATGTGCATTCAGATAAAGAGCCTTAAGCTTTAACTTTTTACCATTATTGCTCATTCTGGTTCTGATTTCCACTACACTCTTCTGCTTATATTTCTGCCCCTTCGTGTCACACTTTGATTATCGTTCGCATGTTCGCTACCCCACACCTCTGCTCCCTCGTTTCTTATTGATTCTTTTAAACTTCCCTTCAAATGAACCCTTCCCACCACCACCCCACCAACTAGGTTAAAGTCCTATCTACAACCCTAGTTATACAATTCACCAGGACACTGGTCCCAGCATGGTTCAAATGAAGCTCATCCTAATGGAACAGCTCTCTCCTTCCCCAGTACTGGTGCCATGCCCCATGAATCAGAACCCATTTCTCCCACACCATTCTTTGAGCCACAAATGTACCTCTCTAATCTTATTTACCCTACGCCAATTTACAAGTGGCTCAGGTAGTAATCCAGAGATTATTACCTTTGTGGTTCTGTTTTTTTAATTTAGCCCCGAGCTGCTCATAGTCCCTCAGCAGGACCTCTTTCCTAGTCCTACCTATGTCGTTGGTACCTACATGGACCACGACAACTGGATCCTTCCCCCTCCCACTCCAAGTTCCTCTCCAGCCCAGAAGAGGTGTCCTTAACCTTGGCATCAGGTAGGCAACACAGCCTTCAGGACCCAGTCTTTGCTGCAGCGAACAGTATCCAATCCCTTACCTATGCTCTCCCCTATTACTACTACAGTTCTCTTTTGTCCCCCCACTTGAATGGTGCTCTGTTCTATGGTGCTGTGGTCAGTTTGCTCATCCTCCCTGCAGTCTTTGCCCTCGTTCACACTGGGAGCAAGAACATCATACCTATTGGACAGGGGCAGTGGCTGTGGCTCCTCCAAAGCTAAATTTTAGATCCCCATACCTGCCTCACTCACAGTCACACTCTTCTGTCCCTGACCACAGTCCAGATTTGGTGTAATTAATATAAGTGGTGTAACTGTCTCCTGAAACAGTGTCCAGGTAACTCTCCCCCTCCCTGATGTGTCGCAGTGTCTACAGCTCGGACTCCAGCTCATCAACTCTGAGCTGAAGTTTCTCAAGCAGCCCACATTTGCTGCAGATGTGGTCACCGTGGATGGTACCGGTGTCCACCAACTCCCACATACTACAGCTGCAACATATCACCTGACCAGTCATCCCTATTCTATTTAATTACTTAATTTGGATATTAAATATTTTTAAAATGAATATCTTAACTGTACTCTTCAGCTGTAATAACGTCTCCTGATTTAAACCACATGACCAATCAAAAGAGACACAGGAGAGATATTCACCAATCACCTAACTGCTTTCCTTCGATGGTTTTGACAGGTAGAAACAGGTCCTCCCCTCGCAGTCACCTCTAGGTGCTGCTGACTGCCTGTCCCAGGGTGGTCCTCTTGCACTGTCCTCCATTCTGATATGACTAGAATACTCATGGATCTTTTCTTCTCTCGTCCTGTCCCAGCAGTATCCAAACCATTTGCAGCATCCGCACCAATGTCCCAAGGAGAAAATCCAACCCAAAGTTTTAGAAATATAATTTGATTTCGAAGTTGCCAAATATCTACATCAGTTAATGTTAATTAATTAATCTCTGTACGCTTGCCACATTTTTCCCAGACTGCTCAGAGCTGAATCAATAGAGTGCCATCCAAGTCTGAGGATAAGGCATCTGAAATGCAGCTATCTAGTACTTCCACCTCCGCAATGTGATTTGCCTTTTCTGCTGCTTCACTGCTACTGAAAGCTTTATCCGTACTTTTGTTATTTATAGATTCCACTTCTTCAATGCTCGCCATACCAGTTTCCCAAACATCTACCAGATATAAGTTTAGAGCCTATGGGGGACAAGTAAAACAGCTCATTAAGCATAAAGTAACTACTTATTGATTAATGGATTTGGCTAATGGATGTTTCCTTTCCTTTTTATGCAGAGATGTGATATATCCAAACACAAAGTGCTGATAGTTTCAATTTCCCCTCAATCAGTGCCCTATTTTGCTGCGAAGCATTGTATAAATATTACTGATGTAATCCAAAGACTTTCTGGATTCTTGAAAGGCCTTGGTAAGTAATATTGTTTTTAATATTTAGTTCCTTTTTGCTTCGATCAGATAGGTTACAATATGCAACATCAAAATGGAAGCTATTGTAGACCTAAATTATTCAATTGTGAAGTGGAAATTATCAATTTATTTTTCTATTTTCAAGAATTTTTCTTGTGTAAATTATTTCTTATGTAATAAAGCAAATCTGAGACAATCTACATGACAGTTTAGTGTACTACTTCTGAACGGTTAGCATATTATAATCTTGGCAAAAATTTCCACAATCTCATCACATTAGATCTAGTTAAGATGTGATATTTTACTCTTAACCATTATCAAGAAGGTTCTTTTTAACTTGATAGTGTTTGAAGATCAAGGCAAATTGCGAGTTTAAAACAGGATATAGCAAAATTCTGAAATGTTTAAATCATTAACAGGAGCACTACTTGGTACCCATCCTGAGTTTGAGTTTCTGCACTAAGACCAGTTTTAAAGTGAAGTGGCTTCTCATTAGTCTCACATTGAAAACAAAAGTGCAGTCACGGGTCTCTGTGCCAGAGGCAAGTAGCTCTTTCTTTGAACTAAACTTCCCGCACTGTTGTTCATTAATGCGAGTGCAATCAAGATCAGTAGACACAGTGAAAAGATTATGTACTTCCATCTGGAAAATCTAATTATGGTTACATCAGATTCTGTATCATGCAGCAAGATGAATTGACTATTTCTCACAATTAGTGCTATATGCTTTGTTTTTCAGGAGTACATCATGTATTTAATATGACTTTGGCAGCTGATTTCAGCCTTCTTGAGAGTCAAACAGAATTTGTTCAGCGCTTTTACCAGAGAAGCCAAGACCAGCATGCTTTACCGATGTTTGCCTCTGCTTGCCCAGGTAAGCCACTTCATAATTTTTTTACTACGTTTTGAAGCGTGTTGCGGAAGTAACAGATAAATAATTGCATTTAAAACTACTGACGTTACCTAACAGCTCTCCCATATATCATTGACTTTGGTATGTGTTTCTTTCATAAATGTGAATGAACTATAAATTATATAGTTCTGATCGATTAGTATGATTTCTGTTCAAATATGTATTGTTGTGTTTTATGATTCAACTATCCACTTGTAATACTACCTGGAACTGTGTCATGAAGCCTATTGAATCAGAAAATAATGTTGAGATGTAGGTCTGGTTTTACAGTAGGACTGCAACATATCCCACCCTGTGTTATCTGTACAAACAGTGGTTGCCTGGCTCTGCAGTGGTTAAGAGAGGTACACCCATAACATCAATTGTCACTAGGATATACTAAATGTAATTCCTATAGTGACCTCTTTTTGTTGATATGAACAAGGGAGAAACAATGGTCACCAGTCTCATTTCTGTATATAAACATCCCCTTCCGTCCTGACCTCCCCACTCTCTATGAACATTTACTTTTTTTCTTCACAAAATACAGGTCCAGAAATTTGACTCAATGGCTGATGTAGCGTACTTAAAATCATAAAAAATAGGAACCGAAAAATGCCATTCGTCCCCTCGCGCCTGCTCTGCCATTCAATAAGATTGTGGCCTTAACTCCACTTTCCTGCCCCATTACGCTTGGCCCCTTGTCAATCAAAAATCTGTCTAACTCGGCCTTAAATATATTCAATGATCCAGCCTCCACTGCTCTCTGGGGAACAAGAATTCCGAACTTTTTTTTTGTGTATGTTGACAATACTTCCAGGAAAACTGCATTTTAAAATTTGTTAGTATATATTATAAAGTTAATACTCTTGGGCATCTTTTATTATTGATGGGGTGGCAGCTTTCCATCTTGTAAGATAATGGTTAGCGCCGCTTAGTTTTGAGAGATATTATTGTTGTTTATTCTCGAGCTAAAAGCATTATATGACCAGAATATGCAGAATCAAGCTCTTGGGGGAATTATCTGAATGCTGTGGTATTATCAAAGCATGTTCCACAAATCTTAAACTAACACAATAGAAACTTAGAGCATACAGAGAGCTTATTCAGCCCATTGTGTCTGTTTGTCAGCTCTTTGCCATGGCAATCCAAAATTAACCTTCTTGTCCTGCTCTCTTCCAATAGCCCTTTATTCTTCTTTGCTTCAAATGTTTATCCAATCTAGCTTCACAAGTGCAGCGGTCTCTACTTCAGTGACTCCCTGTGGCAAAGCGTTTCACACTTAACTCCCTGATTGAAGAAATTTATTCAAACATCTTTTGCCTTCTTATTGGTATTTTAAATTGATGGGCCCCCTTATCACTGATTCTCCAAACAGAGAAATAGTCTTCTTCTATAAAAACCCTTCTTCATTTTTAAAAACTTCAATTAAATCTCTAGCCTTTCTCTGCTTCAGTGAAAATAGTCTCTATGTTGCAAATTTTTTCTCTATAATTCTGTGTTCCCTGTAATATCCAGGTGAATCCAGGATTTGCATTCCCTGTGGAATGAATGCCTGAAAGAGTTTTGCAAAGAGTAGATGAAAGGCTCAGTCTTGACATGTATCTACTGAAAAGCAGAATTAATTTACTGAGAAACTGAAAACTTATTGGTTTTGATTTTGAAAACCTGGTTGCATTCCCGGTCTGATTTAGTATTCATGTTGTAGCTTGTCAGTTAAATTTGGAGGATCCTATCTTAAACAATATAAATACTGGATCAAACAAGGAGTGCTATTGATTTACTCGTAGACAGAAAAAGCCGGACATTCTTGTCCAAGAACAATTGCTTGAAGGAGCAGAAGTACAGCTATCCCTCATTACACGTTGCTAATGTGTTCCTAAAAAAAAAACGTCATACTAAATGGAAAGATGCTAAACAAAAATTGTTTTCACATAAGAAAATATGTTATGAGTGTGGGTCACTTTTCTGACCTGCAACTTACTTTTCTGACCTGCAACTTTTACATTTAAAAAAACTATTGGCTGCCTAACAGGCCCAAAAATTCTCTTGCTAACTCTTAAGCACTTACTAACTCTGAATAACATACAAACCGAACTCTTACAGCTTATCTACTTCTTGCCACCTCCAGCTCACAGACCCACCCGCTTACTGCCTTTCCTGACTTGCTGCTTCTCTCCCACTTGCCACCTCTTCCGACTTGCCACTTCCCTCCCACTCACTGACCTCCTTTGCCAATTCACTCTGCCGCTCCCTCTCGCTGGACTCTGGAGAGGGGCAGCAAAAGGGAAGGAGCAAGGGAAAGGAGCTACAAGTGGGAGAGGGGGAGGATCAGGGAGAGAGAGCAAGTTAGGGGGGTCGGTGAGTCAGTAGTGTCAGCAAGCGGTAGTCTGATTTTTAAAGAAATTGAGCATGCTCACTAACCACACTAAAACAAACATGGCGGCAGCGCTATTGGGGAACCCACCTGCGCTAGAACAAAAGCGCACAATTAGAATGCATTTTAAACATCTTTATTGAAAAATAAACAATTTCCAAAGGAATAAGTAGTTTTTTTTTGTGTGGAAGAACTTTCTGCTCTTCATATAAAGTTTAAAAAAAAAAACTGAATTGAGGCATCAATTCGGTAATGTTATTTTTAAATCGATACCAGTGGGGAATTTGTTTCCTCACTCCTACACCCAACCGTGACTCAGTAGAAATGATGATTGTATCTGTAAGAATATCAGTCAAGTGTTGTGCAACTGCAAAAATCATATGGCAATCATTATGTTTCCTGTCATGAAATGTTTGCAAATGTCGACAAAGGGGAAAAAAAAAACAAGTAAATTGAAAATACTATGACACGACCACAGTCTAATTGGTAGGCTCTGGCCTCACAGAAAATCCAGCATCACCAATATCGCTATTGTTCCTTTGTCTGCGAATCAACATAAGCAGTTAAAATTCTAACTTATAAAGTTTTATAGCCATTAGATTCATCATAGATTAACTATATCTATTTTCAAGTTCTAAATAGAACCAAGTTCTTTAGAGTTGTTTGGCCACGATTGTTTTCTGTTGAAGCGGTGTGTCCGCACACTTTCAGGGTAAAGCCCTCTGCTTCCAATCCCAGAACTTTGGAGGAAAACATCTACCTGTAATTTTTTTGCCTTTCTTCCAACTCCCTCCACTTGACAGAAGCTACCAACCAGTAGGTAAATAAGATGTCACTTTGCATCCCAGAGTACCTAAGCTCTTTGATATGAGATTTCCAATGGAACTTGTCATGGACATTAGCTGAGTCGCTCTCGATTGAGAGAAGACACTTGAAATCAGGTTAAAAATAAATATATCTCTTCCCAGCTTGAAGAATATATCAAGCTGGGGTGAATTCAATATTGAAACAGCCCCTTGTTTGTGCCACTTTACACAATTTAGGTGATCCTATTATAAAGGAATGATGTTTCATAGTAAATATATGGAGATGGGGGAGTGGCTGGGAGCAGGAGCAGGGCAATGTCAGGAAAGCAGGAGGGAGAGGGGAGCTGGAGAACAGCAGCCAGGGACCCTGCTAGAGCAAAAGGCTGGGGCATGAAGGAGGAAAGTCTTGTGGGAGGGCTGGGGCAATGAATGGGGGGGTTCCTGTAGGAGGGAGAGAGAGTTTAGAGGAGGGGTAGAAGCTTGGGGAGGGGTTGACTGGATGCAAGTAGAGGGTACTGCGGCAAGGATCTGGGAGAGTGAGAGGATATTGCGATGGGGATGTCTGGTGGGGACTTGCTGGTGGACAGAGTGGCAGGGGTGTCATAACATCAGGACCTTCATGGACAGTGACAGATCTGAGAGCTACATAGCTTGAATTCAGCTGCCTCGACATTGACATTGCTGCCCTATGTAAAACATGGTGTGCAGGAGAAGGCCAACTGAAGGAGCAAGGCAGCGGGAGCACCTTTTTCTGGAAGGGCCTTCCAGGAGAGGAACAACACCTCCACAAACTCAAATGAATTTGTCTGGTGCCTCAGTGACTCCCACTGTAGGATAAGCAAATGCTTCATGACTACCCAGTTCACAGCCTAATGAGGAAACAGTGCGCCACTGTCATCAGTGCATACCCTCCTACACTTGGGGCAAATGAGACCAGGGAGGGATTCTACATCGACGTTGAACAATCCCTAGTCCAAGTCCCTGCAGACAAACTGATTCAACTCAGAAATTTCAGTACCAGGGTTGAGAGAAATGTGAATCTCTGGAAGGATATGATTGTCAAGGAACTAGTAGTGAAAACAAACACCAGTGGAGTCATCCTCCTGACAAATGTCTAGAACATGACCTTAATCATAAAAAAAAAACACCCTGTCCCTCCAGTCAAACAATCACACATCCTGATGGCAACAGCCATGGTCCAAACAGTGGCACCTGCTCGAGTACGTCATTGCTCAAGCAAGGGACTGCAGGGACATTCACATCAGCTGCCCATGACAAGTACTGACAGTTACCAACATATTATCGCATTATCCAATCTACCATCTTCATCAGCCTGGCTTCCAAACAATGGAGGCAATAGAAATAATACCACAAGAAAATTAACATTAGCGGCCTCAAAGATCCCACCAAATTGAATCTCCTCAGTCAACGCCTCACTGTCAACCTCTTAACCTCCAGCCACCAGGAGCTACAGTGTGTCCATAGTGCCTGGTCAACCCTAAGATCCACCAAGCAAGCATCTGCAAAGAGATCCTTGGCCTTTATGTCAGGAAACATCATGAATGATTTAACAAAAGCAACCATGAGATACAGGACCCAACTGACTGTAAACGCAAAGCTTTCATTGACTGGAAACTTCACATCCCAAGAGAAAAGCAGTAGTCATTCAGGTGTGTGAAGACAAAAGTACAGCATAAAACTGACGACATAAAGAATGAATAGTTGGTAGAAAGAGCATGGGATATCCAGCAACTTATAGACACCAGTGACATGCACGGTTTCTTCAGTGCTGTCAGGATGATCGATGTCCCAAGCACTTGAGGCCCACACCGCTGAGACACAAATATGTAAGGTACTCAGCAAGGACAGGGAGGCAGTCAGTCCTTGTTGGTCAGAACATTTTTGAAGAACAACTCAACTAAGACTCTTTCTTCAATTTGAATACCTAGTCTGGAGTGAAGTTATAAAGCCATTCAATACCTGAAAAGCAAAAAAGCCTCAAGCATTTGGAAATCCTGTCAAAATTCTGAAACTTAGCAGAGATATACTCCTGGCAGAGCAGCACAGCCTCATCCCTCATCTGGGAAGAGGGTACATGCCGGAGGATTTCAGGACTGTAAACGTGACTAAATTCAAGAATGAAAACAAATCTCATTGATCTTCCCTAATGGTAACACATTGTCAGGGTCCTCCTCAATCAGCGCCTCCCATTGGCTGAAGAGCTTCTTAGAGGTGCAGTGCAGTTTTTGCCCATCATGGGCATCACAAACATGATCTTCAGAGCACAGCAAATGCAAGAAAAACACAAGGCACAGCACCAACCCCTGTACCTGGACTTTTTTGGCCTCACAAATGTCTTTGGAAGGAATGATCCCAGATTTGCACTAAGTGTGGTTGCGAGCGCACTGTCTTATCCGCAGCAGGCGGCAGCAGGGACTTCTTTCGGAGGACTTCTGGAGGCCAGAAATTTGCTGAGTCCGAGTCTTATGATGAGCCTCTGGGCTCAGCCATGTCACAGTTGCAAAGGCAAGCTCGGATCAGGAAGGGATGTCCACTGCATTCCGCAGATTGCAAGGCACAATGGAGGAGTCCGTCTGCCTTGAGTCTGAGGTGATAACCGCTGGCATACCAACGCACCAAGGTCAATGCTAGTAGGATGGCAGCTGCCATGGAAACCTTGGTCCAGGACGTCGCTCCTGCACTGCAGCGTGGGCTCAACCCCATCGCTGACGACATAGTTGGCCTCCAAAAGTTTGTACGCAAGATGGGTTGCGGCAGCTCGATCTCACTCCAGCTACCCCTTCTCCTCAAGCAGTCAACCAGGGACCCTTGGGCACCCATTTGGAGGAGGATCAGCAGGTGTATCCCCTGAAGCCATCCATCCAGCTGAGTCTGGGAGCATCCAGCTCATCTGTAGCTCTTCAGCTGCTCCAGCTCCACAGGCTGAGGAGGGTGCCACTGTCACACAGCAGGACCCCAAAAGCAGGCCAGGGCCCTCCAGGTCTTGGTCTTCAAGAAGATACCTGCCAAGATCATCACCGACAGTCAGCATGCTGCCTCCACCTCCACTATGGATGCCCGAGGAGCACCAAGACTTAGCAGCAGGGTTAGGAAAATTAAGATGATGTAGTTGCACAGCCTGGGCACTGTGTTAATCACTTGTACATACTGTTCACTATTGTCAATAAACTCCAAAGAATGTTTCCCTGCCTACGGCTCCTTGTTCTGATGAGCAGTGTTCGTATCATTCAGATGTGAAACCTTTCAGCACAAGATAAAGGCAGATGCCAGTCCAGGCCTCTTCCCTGTGCTCTGTGCAGCCTTTAGGCCTCACGCTCTCTGGACATATTACTGATGCCTGCACCTCGATGGTGCTTGTCCTTGCTGCCAGAATGTCGTGGATAGGCACCACAGAGTTCTCTCACTCTCTGTGTGCGCTCAGCACCTTTTTAAGGTGGGGCTGGCCCCCATCTCCTCAGCATCTGATGCTGTGCTCCTGAAGGGGTCAGGTGCTGAAGGCGGACAAAGGATCAGATGCTTCTGTGGACCCTGGAAGACTTCAGCGATCTGTGACCGACTGAGAATGTAGGAGTCGTGGACACTCATTGGAAACCGTGCACTGACCTGCCGGATGTGTTTGTGGTGGTCGCACACCAGCTGCACATTCAGCGAATGGAATCCCTTGAGGTTGACATAGTTAACTATGTGTTGCGATGGAGATATGTGCGTCACATGAGTGCAGCCAATGGCACCCGGCACCTGTGGGAAAGCTGAGATCTGGGCAAATCCAATCACTCTTGTACTCTGGCTGTTCTGGTCCTGGGTGAAATGCACTGTGTTGTGTGTCCTCGCGAAGATGGCATCTGTGACCTCATGGATGCATTTGTGGGTGGAGGCTTGTAATATCCCATAGAGGTCATCTGTGGAGCTCTGAAAGGAGCCCCTGGTGCAGAAATTGGGCATCTCAGTCACTTTCACGGCCACTGGCAGTGGATGCCCTCCATGTCTTTGTGTCACCAAATCCTGCAGTAGCTGGCAGATGTGACCGACCAGTTCCCTGGGCATGCGCAGTCTTCGGCAATACTGGTTCTTGATCATTTGCAGGAATGAAAGGTGGTGTCTACAGACCCTGGCTCTAGATAGGCGCCGATCAGAGACAGCTCACTGTGGCTCTTCAGCAGCATGTGCGGGAGCCCCAGCCGCCCCTTCTTCCTGAGGGTGCTGCTCCTCCCTCTGTGCAGCCAGGTGCTTCAGTCACTCTCTTCTCCTTCATCCCCACTCTCTGTAAGTCACGAAGCATACAGATAGGTCACCAGGCTCCATGATCCTGATGTACTCCTCCTGCAGGATGAAAGAGAGAGACGTGCGGGTTAGCATGGGTGTACTAAGAACGCATCTTAATTAAGTGTGAAGGCCCCTTAACATTTCCTGGAGTGTGTGGGTCACCACTTGGATGGCCAGAGATTAGTGTGCTGCACAACTGCCTGAAACTCCACCCATCTCCACCCCACTCCATCTGACTGGTTGGCGGTAGCTTTGCCCATTGGACTACGTGCTGTGCTCTCAGCTCAGGCACAGGCATTCTCCTAACCCGCACTGCAAGGCTGCACTTAGCTTGAACCATGGGGGAGACTGGTCCAAACTGGGATGCTGGCATTGTAAGGGTCTGTGAGCACCTCCACCAATGAGTGCTCCATGGCCAGCTTTAGCAAGAGATTGGACAATGTGCCCAGTCGTCCAACCGTTCTGCAGTCCACTGAAATGCTCATTAGTTTACAGTCTGTGCCCAAGGCGTGAAAAGCTCTGGAGCATTTGGTAGCACTTTCATGCCTCTGCATTGCTAGAGTGGGCAGAGAAGCTAGAGGCCTGGTTCCAATCATATCAATGTGGCTGCGCCTGAACTGTCTCAGCTGCAGAAGAATGGCCACTTTTTATACAAGGTGTCCCTAATTCGTGTCTGCTTCCCTTGCCCACCTTCCCCACCACCCCACACGTGGTTGTGTGCTATCTTCAACCACAGGGCACCCCTTGCACCCCCACCCCCACCCCACTTCAATGCACCTGAACCTTGACGCACAACAGGCAACCCGGCTAAGCGCTCCGCAATGGTACTGCATACTCACCTCTGAGTTCCCCTCAAAATTTCAGCCCACCAAGTGTATGCCTTTTATATGCTGCTGTGAAACATGACATGCAATCATGCCGACGTTGGCAGACGATCCAGTGGCAGGGCACGGGGGGATCGATTTGAGGGGGCTGGCCTTATAATGATATGTTAATGTATTATAACAAGGCTCCCAATGTCTGATGATGGGCCACGTTTCCTGCCATTGATGGGCAGAGCAGCCGATCACAGACTCATTTCACAAAGCCGTGAAACTGATTTTTGCCACCTTGCCATCTTGTTCGCTCACGCCACCGAACACGCCCAATGCCAGTGGCACAGAAAATCCCGGCCTTTGATTCTGTCAACCTTGAAACCTTGTGGAGTATCCTCTTCAAATTTGACTGCCTTCAGAAATTTTTCGCCTTCCTGCACCTACCCCATGATGATATGCAGGCAATGATCCTCGCCAACAGAACCACCACTCAGTGAAGACTGGGATCAAACAAGGCTGTATCATCACACCAACATTCTTCTCAATTCCTCGCTCCAATACTGCACCTCATCTCCAGCAAATTTCCCACCAGCATGGGGATAATCTACAGAACAGATGGGAAGCTGTTCAACCTACACTGCCTACAATCCAAAACCAAAATCATGCCAACTTCTGTCATTGAGCTTCAGTATGCAGATGATGCTTCTGTGTGCACTCACTCAAAAACTGAGCTTCAATTCATTGTTGACTCCTTCTCTAAAGCATGTGAGAAAATGGTTCGTTCTCTAAACACCCGGAAAATGAAGGTCCTCTTTCAACCTACATAGCACAACATCCCCCCACCGACCTATAAAGATCAATGGTGAGACCCTTGAAAATGTGGATCATTTTTCCTTTCTTGGGGAGCCTCCTCTCAACAAAGGCTGGCACAGACACCTCCAATGTGCCAGCTCAGCCTTTGGCTGACTGAGGAAAAGTGTATTTGAGAACCAGGATCTCAAACCCGAGATGAAGGTCATGCTTTACTGCGCAGTAGTGATCCCTGTGCTCCCATATGCTTTGGTGATTTGGACAACCTAAGCAGGCACCTCAAAGCACTAGAGAAGTGCCACCAGCTGTGCCATCACAAGGTCCTCCACAGTCAGTGGCATGAAAGGCAGGCCAGCTGCAGTGTCCTCTCCCAAGCCAACATGCCCAGCATGCCAGGTGAGAAGTGGTTGAATGGCACCCCCCTCTTTCAATCAAGAGGCAGTAAGCGTAGTGTGTGTTTTTAAATTGACAAGCAAATTGAGTATTTAAGGCTGTGACAGTAAAATACACACATGGACATGTTTTCTTGTAAGTTTTAAAAGAAAAGGAAATAATGTTTATTATTCTTAACACCCTATAACACTGTAACTCACACGTGCATCCAAGAGGCTCTCTCACACACAAGTAGGTTAAAAGCAGGGAGGGTAGGTTAAATTGTTTGAATGTCCAAGTGTTAACTCAGTATTAAAGCCATTTTTGATATAAAACATAGTTTTATAACAGCACTAATCTCTCAAAACCAGCTCTGCTGGGCAGAACGTGCCGCTTATATGCCTGACACCAGATTCCCAAAACAACTGCTCTCTTTGGAACCCGCTCGCAGCAGCAGACTCTCAGAAGGACAATGGAAATGCTTTAGGGATGTCCTCACAGCATGCCTGAAGGGGGAAAAACATCCCTGCCGACTCTTAGGAGACCCTGGTTTGTGACCAACCAAAGTGGAGAAGGTTCATTTCAAAAGGTATCAAACACATTGAGGGACATCGTCAGACACATGTAGGTGTGAAGTCGAGGTGTTGAAGAGCGCGCAGAACCCTCCATGAACCCAACTCTTCAAGCCCAGGATGTGGCAGAGTCTGCAGATTGCATTGGACTTAACAGCCATCTTCAGAACCCATCAGACTGGAGTGGAGGCAAGTCACCGTCGATCCCGAGGGACTGCCTAAGAGGAAGAGGTTAAGATTATATCCATTTTATACATAATGGCTCTTAACATATGCAGGCGTTACAAATTTCAGTTCTGCATTAAATATTCTGCGGAGCTCAGCATTACTATATAAGGAGTAAGGAGTGTAAGCATCATATGGGGAGAAGTGTACCTCTACTGCCCTATAACTAATCACACAATAACCTATCGGAATGAGTATGACAATAACATGTTTGTGATCTGAACTGCATATCATGCTCTTGTACCCTCCCCTGTGCTTGGGTGGAGTCAGAACGCTTTTGTGGATAAAGCCAGATATGAATTGTTCAGCTGGTTTCTTTTACAACAGGAAGTGAATGTACTGAGTCACAGTGATAATCAAATTTCACAGCAATAAAGTTCAATTCCTCCTTGTGAACAATAAATATATGTTGCACCATTCCTATTGATGGAGTCACTTAAGATTTCCTCAATTTTCTGGTCCTGACCGGTTGAAGGCATGAGGTCAAGCTTATCAACAATTGATGTGGAGTTAGTGGCTGCAGCTCAGGTCTTAATACAATTTGTAAAAATATTACATTGATATTGTCGTCTTTTAAATTCAATGCATCGCCACCAGGATCGTCTGGTTCTGCCAAAAGTCAATGGACTTTGGGCTGGGCGGTCGCATCCCCAACAGCAGGTCCTGACATGGTGGGGCCAAAAAATCCCAGCCAATGTCTCTGTTTTCTCCTTCAGCTGACCAAGGTTTTTAAATATCGGTGTTGGTGGCTCATTGAAGTCTTGTGGAGCATTAGGTAATCCCATCTGTTAACATTATGAAGGAGACATCAAATATCTAGGAAAATCTAGGAAAGTTGGCAGGGAGGAGTCCCAGGCATCTCCCAATTTTCTAAAAATTCCAATCTAAAATTATTCCAATTAAAATAAACAAAAAAGTTATTCAACTACAGGAAAGTAGTACTTGGTATGTGATGATGTCCCTGTATAACCAATGCCAGCAGCCAATACGAAAGAATAGTCGAGCGAGCAACAGAAAGAGCTTCACTATTATATCCCGAATGTTGCAGCCATCATTGTGTGTTACTGGAAAGTGGTACAACAAACTCTTGTGGCCATTGATTAGAAAGTGTAATGCTAATCTTTTGCAGGCTGGATTCGTTATGCTGAAAAAGCCCTTGGGAGCCTTGTACTTCCCCACATCTGCACTGCCAAATCCCCCCAGCAAGTCATGGGATCTCTGATAAAGGACTATTTTGCCAAAAAGCAGGTAAATAAAGGTGTCATTGTTTAAAATGTTAGTCTTGACCACATTTCAATTTTTTTCTTTATTCTTTCATGGGATGTGCCCATTGCTGGCAAGACCAGCATTTGTTGCCCATCCCTAATTTATTGCCCTTGAATTGAATGGCTTACGAGTTACGAGTCAGCCACTTTAATGTGGGTCTGGAGTCACATGTAAGCCAGGCCAGGTAAGGACAGCAGATTTTCTCTAGTGAGCCAGATTTTTACAATTATAGTTGTCATGATCACATTACTGAGACTAGCTTTATATTCCAGGGTTTTTTTAATTTAGTTTAAATTCCACCAGCTTCTGTGGTAAGATTTGAACCTGCATTCCCAGAGCATTCGCCTTGGCCTCTGGATTACTAGTTCATTGACATTACCACAATGTCACCATCTCTCCCTCCATAGTAGGACTTTGACCATCATCATAGATTTTGCGTTCCTGTTGTCCTGACTAACACCCAGCACTTGGGCAAAGCTTAAAAAAAGACAAATTGATCTTAGTCATCTCAAAACTACTGCTGGTCGAACCGTACTGGAATTACTGGTGTGTTGGTCAGCCTGTCACTGAACATCAAAAATGGTTCTGAAGAAAAATCACACGGATTCGAAACGTTAACTCCGTCTTTCTCGCCACAGACGCTGTTAGACCTGCTGAGCTTTTCCAGCAATTTCTGTTTTTGTATCAAAAAATAACTCTGCCTTAAAGCAATGTGAGACATGAGAGTGCCTTACCATTCTCTCATGGAACAACTCATTGCTCTGCACCTTCTGACAGCCAAGAATGTTACGAATAAGACT
Organism: Carcharodon carcharias; assembly: GCF_017639515.1. Classification (NCBI taxonomy): domain Eukaryota; kingdom Metazoa; phylum Chordata; class Chondrichthyes; order Lamniformes; family Lamnidae; genus Carcharodon; species Carcharodon carcharias. The sequence continues at coordinate 32,032,096 of NC_054488.1, read as the reverse complement.
AACGACTTTCATCACTTGCATTGCTAATAGCACTGTGCTGTGCTCCCACAGATGGCAATCTATTTACACCAGTCATTATGGGCTGAAGGACATAGTCAAGATTTTCCACAAGATGAATGATTTCATCAAGAACTCTGCTGAGAAAAGGCAAAAGTTAGAACTGTAATTGCTCATTATTTTGAAAGTTAACACTAAATTAATTATCAAAATGAAGGATAACTGCAATGTGTTAAACAATGCAATGTTGACCAATCAGCATATTATTTCTTTCTTTCAAAATACACTGCACATTTTTATGCAGCAATCCTTTCTTAATATATCAGGGTGAAATAGGCCATTGGTCATATTTTTAAACAGAAAATCCCAAAATTTAAGGGGGTCTAATGCAATCAAAACCCAAAAGAAATGGTTTGCATCTTTTGCGGAAAAAAGGAGAAACTGTTCCTATTAGTGGAAGGATCAAGAACCAGACAGCAGAAATTTAAGTAAATTGGTAAAAGAAACACAGGCAACATGAGGGGAAAAATGTTTTCATGCAGCAAGCGGTTAGGACCTGGAATGCAATGCCTGAGAGTATGGTGAAGGCAGGGTCAATTGAGACTTTTAATAGGGAATTGGATCATTATAGGAAAAATTTGCAGGGCTATAGGGAAAAGGCAGAGAAGTGGCATGAGACGAATTGCTCCTTCAGGAGGATAGCACAGACACAATAGGCCAAATAGCAGCGTCCTGTGCTGGAACCATTTTATGGTTCTATGTGAGGATCTTGTGACTACACTATTAAAATGTTTTCAAATGCTGTAAGCTTCTTTCAAAATAATGTCCCTTTAATAAAATCCTTTAATCAGAAAACTGGGTAGAAAGCATCACAGATTATCAATGATGAAAATTTGTTTTTCTAACTTTCAGCTCAGCCTATTGAGACAAACCGCCACGTGCCCTGTAAATATTTAAGAACCAAAAGAACATTTCATCATTCAATATGTTAGCGGCTTAAGCACTGACTTGTTTCAACATTTTTGGTTCTTTTTTCCAGCAACTCTCCCCTGAGAAGATCTTCCATGTAGTTATAACACCTTGTTACGATAAAAAATTGGAGGCACTTGGAGAAGACTTTTACAGTAGTGTACACAAGATACAGGGTGTTGACTGTGTATTAACTTCAGGTAACATTACGACAACAGATTTTATTATAAGTTTGATTGGGAAAATGCATGAACATAGCAAGAAAAAGAGTGAGATTAATTAATTAGGTGAAGAACATGAGATGGTTAAATGAGAGTGTTTTCATCATTTTCTGTTTTTGTTTTGGATTTTCAGAATCTACAATATTTCATTGTGGATTTTTGGGAGTTTCCACTTGTGACCAGAGTATTTGTTAAATGATTAGGAACTGTGGAGCAGCAGAAAAATAATAGTGTGAATGTACAGAAATCATGACAAACTAATGGACGGGTGCAAGAAGATGATTAAAAGCTAATGAAATTTTACCCTTAAAGAGGACTGGAATAAAAAGGGGTGGAAGTTCTGCTACAATTATATAAAGTTCTGCTTCAATTGCATCTAGTTCTAGACACCACACATCAGGAAAGATATGTTGTCCTTGGAGAAGTTGCAGCAGAGATTCCATCAAAGAATTCTGCTTAAGAATTAAAGTTCCAAATAGCTTAGAGAGAAACTTCAACCCCTAATTATCTTTGAAAGATGATGTTTCAAGAAGGATTAAGGCCCTGATTTCGAACTGGTGAAGTAGAACTAAGCTGCTGGGTTCAATTTGTTACAGAAAAGTTACATAGCAGATTGGCAGAATTCCCCAACAAGGAGCAAGTGGAATCTGGTCTCTTGGCGAAGAGTGGACTGTTTTTTTTTAATTCATTTATGGTATGAGGGAGACAGAAAGCAGGGAACTACAAGCCAGTTAGCCTAACATCTGTCATAGGGAAAATGCTGGAATCAATCATTTAGAAGGTTATAGTAGGGCACTTAGAAAATCTTATATTTCAGTAAGGTCACCTCTCATTCTTATAAACTCCAATGGATACATGCCCAACCTATCCAATCTTTCCTCATAAGATAGCCTCTCCATCCCAGGAATTGGTCAAGTGACCCTACTCTGAACTGATCCCAATGGAATTATATCCTTTCTTAAGTGAGGAGGTCAAAACTGTACACAGTGCTCTGGATGTGGTCTCACTAACTGCAGCAAGGCTTCCCTACTTTTATTGCAAGAGGAATGGAATATAAATGACAACATTCCATTTGTCTTACAAATCACTTGGCGTACTTGCATGCTAACTTTTATGATTCTTTACAGATCCCCCAGTGCTGCAGAGTTCTGCAATCTCTCCCCAGTTAAATAAATGCTGCTTTTCTATTCTTCCTGACCAAGTGGACAAGTTCACATTTTCCCATGTAATATTCCATCTGCCACATTTTGCCGCTCGCTTAACCTTTGATAACTTTTGCAGATTCCTGATGTCCTCTTCACAGCTTAATCTCCGACCTATCTTTGCTAAATTCACTAATGACAGAACGACATTTCCAGTCCCTTCATCCAAGTCATTGATATGGATTGTAAATAACTGAGGCCCCAGCACTGATCCCTATGGCACTTAACTTGTTACATCTTGCCAACCTGAAAATGACCCATTTATCCCTGGGGCTGGATTTTGCTGGGGGCGGGGCCTGCTCGCCGTGGCAAAATGACGCGGGATGACATCAGGGGGAACCCCCGACATCATCCCGTCCCATTTAAATATTCAGGAAGGCGGGGGCACAGCGAGATCAGCTATCTGCCCGCCGACCTGTCAATGGCCAATTGAGGCCATTGACAGGATAATTAAAACAATTAAAGGCCCTGCCCGTCAAACCTTAAGGCTTCTGAAAAAACATGAAACCTCATCCACCGGTGGGATGAGGTTTCATGTAAGGTTTAACAAAGTTTATTAAAGTTTCAGTGAAATTTATTAACATGTCCCATCTCGTGTGACATGTTAAGGATTTCATTATTTTTCTATTTATAAAGTTTATACAGCTGTCAGCGATCTCCCTGAGGCAGCACTTAGCCTCAGGAAGATGTGCACTCTTTTGTGCGCATGCGCGAAAGAGTGCACTCTCGCTTTTGGGGAATCCCCCCCTCGCACAGGAAGCGCATATCGCTTCCCAGCTGATGTCATGCTGGGCGGGCCTTAATTGGCCTGCCCACTTAAAATGGCGCAGGGATCAGCTCCCCACCCGCCAGAGATTGGGTTGGGCCCGTCCGCCCGACAGACAGAAAATTCTGCCCCTACTCTCTGTTCCCTGTTAGCTGACCAATCCTCTATCCATGTTTTACACCATGAGCTCTTATGTTGTGTGGTAACCTTTAATGTGGCACCTTGTCAAATGCCTTCTGGAAACCCACATCTCTTTTAACCATGTTGTTTGTTATTTCAATAAAGAACTCCTAATAAATAAGTCAAACATGATTTCCCTTTCACAAAACCATGTTGACTCTGCTTGTTTGCATTAAGATTTTCTAATGCCCTACTCTAACCTCCTCAATGATTGATTCCAGCATTTTCCCTATGACAGATGTTAGGCTAACTGGAGTTTCCTCCTTTCTGTCTCCCTCCTTTTCTTGAATAGAGGAGTTACATTCACAGGAATCCCAAATTTACTATATGAGATGCCTCACTTGACTGTTGGTATCTTGTTGTCCGCATTCAACAGTGAAATGCATTGAATGGTGTGAAGTTGCTGTATTTTCACAGTAGGTATGAGCTAAACTGGCCAAGAAAGTTAAATCTTGTCCATTCCAGTCTAACTATTCTTTCAGTGACAAAATAAATATTAATTACTGCAAGTTAACCTCATTGAAAATTAATGTTATATTACTTTGTTTTTACTTTTCTCATGTGTGTGTCTCTTGCTCTTATCTTCCCCCCCATCTCCCCCTCTCTAATCCCATTGAACTCACCCATTCTAATTTACTCTTTCTTCTCCATCTGTCTCCTCTGTATTTCACTCTGTTCACTCAGGTCCCAGATGGCCGGTTTCCCCCCACTGTGTTATCAGCTCGCACTTTCAGCAACTTGTCGCGCAAAATATTTTACAACCTAAATGGCAAGTCTAATTAATGGCAGACACTGTTGGATACACTTCTACAGCAACGTATGGCCCTATAAGTATTTATAAGTGTGCATTGAGAATCTTGTGACGCATGATTTAAAGTGAAGTAGGCAGGCCAGCAGCCAGAAGCTTGAATATTGCAGCTTCATGGAACGCTTCTTACCCCAATTTCTGGACTGTTAAATCTCCTGTGCCATTATTCATTATAAGTTAGAAGATGCACATTTCTCAAGTTTGGTCCAGTTATACCATATAACTCACCATGCATTATTCTGCTGTTAAGGTGGGGCTATATGCAATTTAGCCTGTCCTTGAAAACATAACATGAGCTAATTGCTGTTAAATACACATCTCATTCATTAAATGCAACAGTTCATTCAGAGTTTAATCAGTATTCAGTGTAATTATTTGGTTTTCTTTAATTACAATTGGTATGATAGTTAAAGGGAAAGATATTCTGGATCTGATAGTTGCCTATGATCTTTTTCACTTTTTCCAAATACGGCAACATTTTAGTTTTAAATGTGTACATAGATACTATTGATGATATGCATCTTCTATGTAGTTTGTATCTTCTATGACTTTTCTCACGATAAAATGAAGAATATAATGTGTATTGCTGGGGAAATGTTAAATGATGTCACAATTATATTCTGATGGCATAATTTTGCTAACGTTGGCTGTGTGCATGGGCTGGTAGTAATCATGCAGAGTATCTGGAGTTCTGGTGCTGTTTGGGTGGGGTCTGGTAGCATGTGGTAGCAGTCAGTGAGATTGGGTTGTGGACCTGCTTGTGAAAGCAAGGGGATTCAAGGTTTCACCAGGAAAAGTGAAAATTACTGATAAGCTACATCAATTTCAAAGACAAAAGAGAGAATCAGAGACTATGTGAGTGAGGTTTGGAAATGCCTCCAGAAAGAAAAAAATAAAGTAAATGAGGAAGCACGGTGGTAATAAAGGTTGAAGTGAGGCTGATATGTAGAAGAAATTGCTGGAGAGAGAATTTAGAGATTTGATCTATAAGGTATAGTGCTGGTTTATTATGTGCAATTTTAGAAAGAGAAATGGTGAATAGATTTCGCGGAATATTGAGAAACAATGAGCTTGAAGCCTTTGCCATAAAAGAAGATTGATAAATATTTGATTTAAGGAACATTTTTTTTGACAGTGAAGATAGTTTATGTCGAAGGCCATAGTTAATATTAAGAGCACAATTGGGTAATGGGGTGTGTCAGTAAGTACCATAGAAGGCAGAAAATGTTGCAGTTCAAGTAGGGACTCAAGCCTTGGGCAACAGGAATTAAGTGGATAGTCAAATGGGATTTAACAGCACCTTCAGCTAGAAAGTTGGGTGGGAGTCAGTCTAGGGCTGATAGAAATTTTGTATGAAGTCAGAGCAAGAAACAGGAGGCATCATAGAATTGTATTATGTTTTCCAATGGCAACAGAAGACAGAAATGAAAGAGTACAGGTAAATTCCTTTAAATATTCACAAAACCTTTAGATGTTCACTACTATAGTAATTGTGATGATTGCTTAGAATCATAGAACGCTTACGGCTCAGAAGGAGGCCACTCGGCCCATCGTGTCTGTGCCAGCTGAAAAAATGAGCCACCCAGCCTAATCCCACTGTCTGGCATTTGGTCCATAGCCCTGTAGGTTACGGTACTTAAGGTGCATATCCAGATGCCTTTTTAAATGAGTTGAGGGTTTCTGCCTCTACCACCCTTTCAGGCAGTAATTTGCAGACCTCTACCACTGCGTGAAAAGATCTTTCTTCGTCTCCCCTCTAGTCCTTCTACCAATCACCTTAAGTCTATGTCCCCTAGTCACTGATCTCTCTCCTAAGGTAAATAAGCCCTTCCTTTCCAGTCTATCCAGGCCCCTCACAGTTTTGTACATCTGAATCAAATCTCTCCTCAGCCTCATCTATTTCAAGAACAACTCCAGCCTATCCAATCTTTCTTCAGAGCTGCACTTTTCCATTCCTGGCAACATCATCCTTGTAAACCTCCTCTGTACCCTCTCTAGTGCAATCACATACTTCCTGTAATGAAGTGACCAGAACTGCATAGAGTACTCAAGTTATGGCCTAACTTATGTTTTATATGGTTCCAGCAAAACTTCCCTGCCCTTATATTCTATGCTTTGTCTAATAAAGGAAAGGATTCCAAATGCTTCTTAATCACCTTATTAGCCTGTCCTGCTACCTTCAGGGACCTGTGGATGTTTGCTCCAAGTTCCCTCACTTCCTCTACACCTCTCAGTATCATCTCATCTATTGTGTATTCCTTCGCCATGATTGACCTCCCCACATGCACCACCTCTCATTTTTCTGGGTTGAATTCTATTTGCCACTTTTCTTCCCATCTGACCAGTCCATTGATATCTTCCTGCAGTCTCCTCATTCACAACCAAGCGGCCAATTTTTGTATCATGTGCAGACTTCTTGATCATTCCCCCTACATTCATGTCCACATCACTAATATATACCACAAAAAGCAGGGGACCTAATACTGAGCCCTGTGGAACCCCACTGGAAACAGCCTTCCAGTCGCAAAAGCACCCATCAACAATTACCCTTTGTTTCCTGCCACTGAGCCAATTTTTTAATCCAGCTTTCTATGTTGAACTGGATCCCATGGGCTTTTAATTTTTAACCAGTCTACCATGTGGACCCTTGTCAAAATATGGCTACTTTTAAGAGTAACTTACAGCTCTTCATTTTGAAATACAGAACAGAAATAAGGAAGTAAAATTTGCATATGACTCTATCAGCTTTTCGAGTGACACAAACCGTTGCCTGTGTTTGGGATATTTTTAGCAAATTAATTGTAACAGAAGATGTAATGGAGACGAAATGTAGCTTAAAGAACAACAAATGCCATTTTCAAGTTGGGGGGAAATAGTTTTAAGTTTCACACTGATTGGTTTTTTACTATGCTTACAAACCAGTAAAGCTGCTTTTTATTGTGAGATAGGAATTGGCATGCTTTGTCAAGCTGCTTTTTTTGGCATGTGTTTTATCCTTCAAAATGTTTAAATGCACTTCAAAAATAATTCAATGTACCTCAATATTGTTCCAGGTGAAATAATGCAGATGATGGAACAAAAAGGTCTCCTGTTGACAAATGTGGAGCCAGCAGCTTTAGACAACATGTAAGATCTCCATTTTTAATTTTGTTTATCTATAATACTGTTCTTTATTAATAAAGAAACATTAGATTCTTTATTAGTTCATTTTTCATGTTTTATTTCTGGTGAAGCTTTGAAGAAATTGGTGATGTGTGTATTGCAAGGCATGATGGGAGAGGATCTGATGGCTTCCTAGAACACATTTTTAAGTATGCTGCTAAAGAAATCTTTGACATCGAGGTCAAAGAAATCACCTACAAGACACTCAGGTACGTTTAGATGTTTACAAACATTCTAAGATGGCCAATTTTACAGGAAGTGTCAGATTGCTTTTATTTAATCGTTCAACAAATTTGTCAAGTTTCTTGGAATCAAACCTGAGAAAATCAACCCCTGCCAATGTAAATGTTTCCACTTCTCATTTCAGCTGTTCTTTATGATGCCTTTGAATGACATTGCCACATTGGATGACTTTGAGCTGTGCACTTGTATTCACTAGGACTGGTGTAAAACTACCCAAACACTTTTCCTTTAGGACATCTAATTATTCTTGACTGTATTCCAAAGGTAAAAGACCATATAAACACCCACAGGATGAACATTTCTGAGTACATGATGGTGATGAGAAACCTTGCTGCTAATACCCATCAGAAAATGATGTTCCAGTGTGCCCATGTTTTCATATTTTGCACCAACAGGCTTCTTGCCACCAGCATATATTTAGAAAATTTTCCCATATGAGTTCTCCTCGAAGGCCCTGTTTAAAAACACAATACAACATTTAAACAACATGGAGCATCTATTAGAAGATGAATATGAAGCAATGGATGTAATAAACAGAGAGCTGTATTTGAACCTATTAACTTCAAGACAATTTACATCTGTTTAATCCTGGCTATTCAGCCTGCTTGTGTGGAGCAGGGTAGCTCCTGAGTACTGAATGACTTTCTTAATTGTTGAGAAGAGAGGCAAGGTATCTCAAACATTTATACAACGGGTTAAGCAAGCCATTCCAGGCTGCGACGATGCAATGGCTACGCAAGAGATATTTTCCACTAACAGGATGCTGCCATCAGTCCAAAAAGAAGTGTGCCTACCACATAATTGAGCAACATTGTGTGAATTTCAGTGCTGCTGTGATGCCAGGTACATAGGCTGTATGTCCCAATGATCGGCTGATCGAATCCAACTGCATGTTCCTCCGGTCAGAGTACAGACCGTACTCAACCAGCCCGTGCTGCAAACCCAAAACAAAATGTCTGCCGTTAGATGTGACTCCATGATGCAACAGCACTTGTTGAAAAATATTGTGTGCTGAAAGCTGCACTGACAACCAATTTAAGGTAATCAGTTCAGCTCATAAAATGGCTCAATTACACTTGCTAGAAGCAACATACATTCATACTCAGGTACCCGTTCTGGGCAAACAAAAGGAATATATTCAAGCCTTGTGCCTTTTTTTTGAACTACCTAGGAGCTTGGGGAGCCTATAGATCGCCATGCTTTCTCCATGGCAATGTGTCAGCCAATCAGAGTCAACTTTGCCAACCAATCATCACCCTTTTCTGCTGAAGTGTAAACTGTTCTGATCATTGGAAATTTGGCATTCTTGAGTATGTCCTGATGTGTTCAAAGCACAAAGCTTCAGCATCATGTCTCTCTTTTTAACAATATTTAAGTTCTGTACTACCAAGCGACTGACTTTATTCAGCTTTTTTTCTGTTTAGGAATAAAGACTTTCAAGAAGTTACTTTGGAAAAAGATGGTGAGATTGTTTTACGATTTGCAGCTACCTATGGGTTCAGGAACATTCAAAATATGGTTTACAAACTGAAGAAAGGAAAGTTTCCTTATCACTTCATTGAAGTTCTTGCGTGTCCAGGAGGTAAAGCATTTCTACTTTCAGCCATTCAGTATAATGTTTTAGTGACAGTAGTTAATAGTTTTCAAGCTGTTTTTCCTGCCTGGGAAAAGTTGCTGAATGCCGAGGAATGATCACAGTCTACATGATTTATCTTCCACAGCTATTCAGGGTTATCAGCTGTGGAATTTATTGATGGGAGGTTGGGGAAGAATTTGAGTGAAGCTGATGAATAGAAAGAATCGTAGAAATTGATTATCTCACTGGAAGCTCTTCACCTCCCTGAATCATTTCACCTATGAGGAAAGCTTGTTTTTTAAAAAAATAACAAGGAGCTTCTAAGTAATATAAAATGTTTCAATGAAGCAGAGCATTGATGCAAAGAATAATCCATCAGAAGGTTCTAATAATGGACCAAGGAGGAAGGAACAAAGAGAGATGATCAAATGATAAACTGGTAACAGACCTGTCCTCACCAATTAAACTGAACAGTTTGTAGATATAAAAATAAAAAAAAAACTGCAGATGCTGGAAATCCAAAACAAAAACAGAATTACCTGGAAAAACTCAGCAGGTCTGGCAGCATCGGTGGAGAAGAAAAGAGTTGACGTTTCGAGTCCTCGTGACCCTTCAACCGAACCAAGTAAAAATAGGAGAGGGGTGAAATATAAGCTGGTTTAAGGTGGGGGGAGAGAAGTGGGGGGGGAGGGTTGTAGGGACAAGCAAGCAGTGATAGGAGCAGACAATCAAAAGATGTAACAGACAAAAGAACAAAGGTGTTGAAGGTGGTGATATTATCTAAAAGAATGTGCTAATTAAGAATGGATGGCAGGACATGCAAGGTACAGCTCCAGTGGGGGTGGGGTGAAACACAACTAAAAGGGCATAAAAGGTATAGATTTAAAAATAATAGAAATAGGTGGAAAAAGAAAAATCTATATAAATTATTGGAAAAAACAAAAGGGAGGGTGAGGAAACGGAAAGCGGGTGGGCATGGAGGAGGGAGTTCAAGATCTAAAGTTGTTGAATTCAGTATTCAATCCGGAAGGCTGTAAAGTGCCTAGTCGGAAGATGAGGTGCTGTTCCTCCAGTTTGCGTTGAGCTTCACTGGAACAATGCAGCAAGCCAAGGACAGACATGTCGGCAAGAGAGCAGGGTGAAGTGTTGAAATGGCAAGCAACAGGGAGGTCTGGGTCATTCTTGCGGACAGACCGAAGGTGTTCTGCAAAGCTGTCGCCCAGTCTGCGTTTGGTCTCTCCAATGTAGAGGAGACCGCATTGGGAGCAACGAATGCAGTAGACTAAGTTGGGGGAAATGCAAGTGAAATGCTGCTTCACTTGAAAGGAGTGTTTGGGCCCTTGGACGGTGAGGAGAGAGGAAGTGAAGGGGCAGGTGTTGCAAATTTTAAGTATGTATGGGGAGGTGCCGTAGGTGGGGGTTGAGGAGTAGGGGGTGATGGAGGAGTGGACCAGGGTGTCCCGGAGGGAGCGATCCCTACGAAATGCCGCCGGGGGAGGGGTGAAGTGAAGATGTGTTTGGTAGTGGCATCATGCTGGAGTTGGCGGAAATGGCGGAGGATGATCCTTTGAATGCAGAGCTGGTGGGGTGATAAGTGAGGACAAGGGGGACCCTATCATGTTTCTGGGAGGGAGGAGAAGATGTGAGGATGGATGCGCGGGAGATGGGCCAGACACGGTTGAGGGCCCTGTCAACGACCGTGGGTGGAAAACCTCGTTAAAGGAAGGAGGAGGACATGTCAGAAGAACTGTTTTTTAAGGTAGCATCATCAGAACAGATGCGACAGAGGCGAAGGAACTGAGAGAATGGGATGGAGTCCTTACAGGAAGTGGGGTGTGAGGAGCTGTAGTTGAGGTAGCTGTTTGTAGATGATTTTGCTGCTGTTGGCTAATATATTTTGTTTGAAAAAACTTATTTACTAAGTTAAAATTTAGTCGAGGTACCTGAATACTGCTTTTTGTAATAGCAGAAATGCATTTCAGAAGTTCCCAGATCTGATTTCCCAGTAGGTACTTTGCGTGCCAGTAGGTACTTGACGTGCTAGATTTCAGACAGGACAGCGATAGGAGTTTGTGATTTAGCACTAACCTCTCTAGATTAGGGATGGGAAAATCAACCAAGATCCCTGCTCCTAATTGCTATCCAGTCATTCTTGCTGGACTGCTTATGAACATTAGGAGCATTAGGATTGGATTTACCCCTTAATCTTCCCAATGGTTGAATGTCCTGCAAACATTCACTGTCTAAGCTCATACATGAAATAGGCACATGGGTCATGTGCCTGCATCAATATTTACAGTTAATATAGTTGACTGTTTAATTGAACAAGTAAATATTTTGGGACAGTTTTGCTGGCTTAGATTGCTTCAGGTATGCGAAGGTGCATGGTTTAGTTTTGAAGCCATTACAAAATTCTTTACATTGAAAATAGGTCTACTAGACCTGGGTATTCCAACTATTAATTGTTTTCATTCATTTTCTTTTGTACAAGATCTCTAATGTGAACATTTCAGGGCGATACAATGTTTTATCTGTAGAATGTAATGGGAATTTATTGCTTCATATAACATAACTGCTTGGAGGGGGATGAAGTGAATGTACTTCCCAATATTTTTATTGTAAAGCTTGCTTTATTGTTTTCTGGTATGAAGTTCATTTCTTGTTGTGTGGCATTTAATTTTAATGCTGGCTTTTCATCCATGGTCTTTTTGTATATGTGCCTAATTCCAAGCTACTTCAGCATCAATTCCCCATTTTTTAAAAAGTGCAATTTAAAACCACAGTTTATGCCAGGCCTGTGCAACCTAATAAACGTTAAAGATTGAGTGAGCTGCAACATTCCACTTTAAGCCCCATTGATAGCTCATATATGTGGCAAAATTGAATTTAAAAAGTGTCAACTTATAACAGTTGTAGGTAGCCTTGTGATAGACATTTATTATGATTTTAAAAAGGCCATCAGATTAATGCTAATCCCAAATTCAACACTAGTTCAGTATTTTTTAAATGCAGTTCCTATATGCAGTCACTTTGTGTCAGCAAGTGAATCTGTTTGGCCGTAGCACATACAGGAATAATGAAGATGAAAGGCGTTAGTTGTTTGAACCTAAACTAGTTGAAAACCACCTAGAAGAGCAATAAATAAGTGCTCTTCTAGGTGGTTTTCAGACAAATTTCTCCTCATAGCAGTGTGGAGGCCCAATGTCAGCTCAACATCACTGACCACATAATGTCTTAGGCTCATGTGGAAGTGTACGTCAGCCTGGTTTACATTCAGATATAAAAACAAAAAACTGCGGATGCTGGAAATCCAAAACAAAAACAGAATTACCTGGAAAAACTCAGCAGGTCTGGCAGCATCGGCAGAGAAGAAAAGAGTTGATGTTTCGAGTCCTCATGATCCTTCAGTAGAACTGGGTGAATCCAAGGAGAGGGGTGAAATATAAGATGGTTTAAGGTGGATGGGGGTGGGGGGGGTGGAGGAGAGAGAAGTTGGGGGGGTGCTGTGGTTGTAGGGACAAGCAAGCAGTGATAGCAGATAATCAAAAGATGTCACAGGCAAAAGAACACAAATGTTGAAGTTGGTGATATTATCTAAATGAATGTGCTAATTAAGAATGGACGGTAGGGCACTCAAGGTATAGCTCTAGTGGGGGTGGGGGGGATAAAAGATTTAAAAATAATGGAAATAGGTGGGAAAAGAAAAGTCTATATAAATTATTGGAAAAAACAAAAGGAAGGGGGAAGAAACAGAAAGGGGGTGGGGATGGAGGAGGGAGTTCAAGACCTAAAGTTGTTGAATTCAATATTCAGTCCAGCAGGCTGTAAAGTGCCTAGTCAGAAAATGAGGTGCTGTTCCTCCAGTTTGCGTTGGGCTTCACTGGAACAATGCAGCAAGCCAAGGACAGACATGTGGGCAAGAGAGCAGGGTGGAGTGTTAAAATGGCAAGCGACAGGGAGATTTGGGTCATTCTTGCGGACAGACTGCAGGTGTTCTGCAAAGCGGTCGCCCAGTTTACGTTTGGTCTCTCCAATGTAGAGGAGACCGCTTTGCAGAACACCTGCAGTCTGTCCGCAAGAATGACCCAAACCTCCCTGTCGCTTGTAGGTTTACACTCATCTCAGCTGAGGAAGTTTTCCTGTCTTTGCTTCCTATCCCTGCATTTTTTCTTTTTTCTTTCCCTTTCTTTCACTGCCTCTTCCTCTCTGTTGCATTTAATATTGACTCTGTGTGCAAAACTACTGAACAACTAATATTCCAAAAATTAAATGTTTCTGCCAAGTGAACTAAGTAATTACATAGATTGAGCTGAAGTTGAAGAAATTTCATTGACATATAATGCATATGTTATAACCCGTTTGTTGATTCTGGCTGAATTGTGTTGTTTTACAATATCAAAATCACGCTTTTGATGATGGCTAAAACAAATTTATTTTTTGGTTTGATTTGAAAGGATGCCTCAATGGAAAAGGTCAAGCAATGACAGAAGATAGGAAAATGGATAAGGATTTGCTGCATCAAATGGAAGGAATGTACACCAGTCTGCCTGTCCAACTCCCAGAAGCCAACATGCATGTCCAAATGCTTTATCAGGAATGGTTAGAAGGAAGAAATTCCACCAAAGTTCAAGAGGTCCTGCACAGAAAGTATCATGCACTGAATGAGATGTCAAATAGCATTGACATCAAATGGTAGGCCATCTGGTGCTGGACCACAAGATTTTTGGAATCCCAATTAAGGATTCACAATTTCCCCAGGGAACATTGGTACTCTTTGTATTAACAATGGTGCAATTTAAACCACAAACTTTCAGCCACTGAGATATTAAAATGTAATGTTTTGTCATTGAAAGAAATATAGACTTGAATTATGTAATTATTCAGGACTTTGTTCTTCACAGATATCTTTAACAGATATGTTTGTCTTCGAAGCCACTTGATGAATGTTTCCATTTTTTGTGCTTGCTTCCAAATGAATATAGCCATAACAAGGCCATAACTTTATTCATAAACTCAGTTGTTTGTTCTCAGATGGAGAAGTGAAGTCCTTCAGCGATGTAAAAATGGTACTTTGAAGATTCTTCAGATCTTCCTCGTCCCTAGAACTACACCTTGTAGATTATACGATTATATATTTTTATATATATATATATATATATATAATAGTGTGTGTGTATGTATGTATATATATATATATATATATGGTTTTGAGAGGAGCGAATTATCTAGAACTGAACTAAGTTGATGCTTAACCTTGAAATTATGAAGGGAAATGTGCACATAGAAAATATTTGTTTGCAATCTCCATTGAAAACCTGCAGTTCTGTTACTCTTGCTTTGCATACACCTGTTCTTGCACACAAGGAGCACTTCACCATTGAGAACATACAAGGCTACATCTGTTGTTCAAATGTTAAGTCCATATTATGTTTGATGCATCTCTATTCTGGATAGCCCAATTATTGGAAATTTTAGTACTACTGTTTAACATTTTAAAGCAAACATCATACTTAACAGTTCTGTGGTTCCTGTCATAGACTTTTCTATAATCTGTCAATTGTAAAAATGCATTTCTGAAGTTTAACAATTACTCTACTAGCAATAGTCTGCTGACTTAATTGAATGTAGTCTCATAACTCAGCTATCAAACTCTTTGAAATGGTGCATACTCCAAAAAGACTAGGACTTTACATGCTAAACTAATGAATACATTTACTTAAAATTTAAATAGTACAGAAATGTGTAATGGTTCAAACAAAGGGTATTTTGTTTAAGCAGCTTTGAGTATAGAAATTTCTATTGTATAATGAAGGAAGTTTGTCTTTGTAGAGGATCAATTATCCGCTTTCATCTTTTTCAACTCAAACAATTCAGTTTCCCTCAAGCATTCTTTTTGAAAGTTCTCTTATTTCTCAAAGCTGGTGCTCTCTCATGGCGGTTATGGTAAACAACTCTTCAGTGAGTTCTTTGATTAACATCTTACCATAACCTACCATCTTAGCATAACAATGAAATAATACTTTAGACACAAGCAAAATGGGAAGATGAGAAACAAAGGGAAGGAACGATTATACAAACACTAGAAGAAGTAGACAGCTTTGCAATTTGGTTTCAATCATTGAGCTTTAACAAATCATGTCTTTCATATTGGAGTACACAGCTAATTCCACCCAGGAAGAGCACCTCTTTGACCTTTTAATGAAGATGTCATCTTTAATTTATAAGTGAAATAACTTAGCCCTTGGTTAAAAATAAGAAATCTGTCCGTCCACGCTCCCCCCTCACCCCCTCAAAAAGAAATCAATGTTGTAGTTTATTCTGTGTATACTATTGTAATGAATGTAATAATTCTATGAATTAACATTTGTTGACTCAATGTAATAACTCATTCTATTCTTTAAATTGAGTATCAAAACTTTGAAATTTATATTGGTGCTAATGTTAAGAAATTGAATCAGACACTTCAACATATTGGACGCAATTCTTTAAGCTAGATATTACTGTTGGGGCTGTAACCATATGTACCCCATGTCAAATGTGATTGTGAACACTGTGAAGTTCTTGGTAAGCTCAACAGCAGTTTGTGCATGTGTTACTACCACGTGGTAATAAATAATTTTGGGGTTTTTTTTGCTCATTTGTAATTACTTAATGAGAAGTAGCATTGTTTTAATGTGCCTGATATAAGTAAGCTCACATAAAACAAAAATTAATTTAAAAACAAATGGGTGTTTCTGCCTTCTTTAACATAAATGCTGTGATACATTTTTACCTATCCTTCACAGAGGATTGGCTGTGCCTCCAAATGTCTCGTATGAAATGTCTCTGTTGTGTTTCCTTTAGAAAACACGCTGATATTTCCTTTCAATTGATTTTTGAGAGTATCATGCAATGATACTTGTACACTGTAAAGTGAAACATTAATAGTCCAAATTCCTTAATTATTTCAGTTAATAGAATTTGCAGCTCAATCATAACATTATCACATGCTCAATGACTTTACCACTTGAATCAATAATTACTAAACAAAGAGATAAAAACAAAAAAACTGCGGATGCTGGAAATCCAAAACAAAAACAAAAACAGAATTACCTGGAAAAACTCAGCAGGTCTGGCAGCATCGGCGGAGAAGAAAAGAGTTGACGTTTCGAGTCCTCGTGACCCTTCGACAGACCTTGAGTTCGAATCCAAGGAAGAGTTGAAATATAAGCTGGTTTAAGGTGTGTGTGTGGGCGGCAGAGAGGGAGAGAGAGAGAAGTGGAGTGGGGGTGTGGTTGTAGGGACAAACAAGCAGTGATAGAAGCAGATCATCAAAAGATGTCAACAACAATAGTACAAAAGAACACAGGTGTTAAAGTTAAAGTTGGTGATATCTAAACGAATGTGCTAATTAAGAATGGATGGTAGGGCACTCAAGGTATAACTCTAGTGGGGGTGGGGAGAGCATAAAAGATTTTTTAAAAATTTAAAAAAAAATTTTTTTTTTTTAAAAATAATGGAAACAGGTGGGAAAAGGAAAATCTTTATTGGAAAAAAAAAGGAAGGGGGAGACAGAAAGGGGGTGGGGATGGGGGAGGGAGCTCACGACCTAAAGTTGTAGAATTCAATATTCAGTTCGGAAGGCTGTAAAGTGCCTAGTTGGAAGATGAGGTGTTGTTCCTCCAGTTTGCGTTGGGCTTCACTGGAACAATGCAGCAAGCCAAGGACAGACATGTCGGCAAGAGAGCAGGGTGAAGTGTTGAAATGGCAAGCAACAGGGAGGTCTGGGTCATTCTTGCGGACAGACCGAAGGTGTTCTGCAAAGCTGTCGCCCAGTCTGCGTTTGGTCTCTCCAATGTAGAGGAGACCGCATTGGGAGCAACGAATGCAGTAGACTAAGTTGGGGGAAATGCAAGTGAAATGCTGCTTCACTTGAAAGGAGTGTTTGGGTCCTTGGACGGTGAGGAGAGAGGAAGTGAAGGGGCAGGTGTTGCATCTTTTGTGTGGGCATGGGGTGGTGCCATAGGAGGGGGTTGAGGAGTAGGGGGTGATGGAGGAGTGGACCAGGGTGTCCACTAAACAACCTTAGCCTTGAAAGGTGAGTCAGCCTGCTGGAACTTTGACAAAGTGATGTGTCTTATCATTAGGATAGTGGCTTAAATAGTTCATGACAAGTAAGCCTGCCACTGTGTTGAAATTTTCAACATTCAATTCAAATCCAATTCAAACTTGCTTTTCTGGCAAGTTCCTGTAAGGATCTTTAGTTTGAAATGATGACAGGTTTACAGCACAAAACTTCTGTGTTAGCATCCTAGGATAATTGGGTATATGTTCACATACTCAGCTACAAAGATGTATGACTTTAGTGTGACGAAAGGATCTATGCAGGACATCTTAAAATGTGTACACCATTCTAACATCCTAATGATTGATTAAAGTGGTAAAATCGATGAGCATGTGATAATATTATGATAGAGCTGCAAATGCCTATTAACTGAAATAATTAAGGAATTTGGACTGTTAATGTTTTACTTTACAGTGTGCAAATAGAATTACACAGCACAGATGGAGACCATTCAGCCCATCATGCCAGCTGAAGGTCTTTGTAAGACTATGCAATGAGTCCCACAGACCCTTCTCTTTCCCCATGCCCTTGCAAGTATGTCTTCTTCAAAGTAAATATTGAATTTCCTTCCATAACTTTTACTGACAGTGGATTCCAGAACAAAACAATTTGCAGTATTTATTTAAAAAGGCATCTGCAACCCCCCCACCGGGCCCCCTAGAATCTTTTGCCAATTACCATACTTCTGTGCCCTCTAGTTACCAATCTCCTTGCCACTCAAAATAATTTCTTTCTATCCATTTTATCGAAATGTTAACCACTTCTAACTGAATCTTTGCTTTAAGGAGAATGAGTAGGATTATAAACACGAAGCAAAAGTTACAGCCTAGTCTCTGGAAGATGGATTTGAATGGCAGAAGGCTTCCAAAAGTGAACTTTTTAAACAATAACAGAAAATGCTGGCAGTACTCAGCAGACCAGGCTGCAACTGTGGAGATAAAAACCAAATGAATGTTTCAGTACCATGAATTTTCATCAGGGCAGGTCACAGGCCTGAAACATAATTCTGCTTTTCTCTCCACAGTTGCTGCCTGACTTTGAGTATTGCCAACAATGTATATTTTTATTTCAGATTTGCAGCATCTGCCGTATTTTGTTTTTGAACTTCTTAACAGTTAAATTCAGGAAATTAAAGCCACTAAAATTTTATTAAGGACTAGTGTACTGTAAAATGCAAGAGCTCCAATTACTGTCATGGTATTTTGCTGAGTTACCAATATTAGTTGGGGAAGTTAACAAACAATCAGAAAGTTACCATCAGGCTGCAGTTGCACCATTGGTTCACTCTGCTCTGCCTTACATGATATACGTGAACAACAATTTCATCTGAGCAATTTACAGTGATTCCAATTTGTGTGTTCTCTCCACATTCCCTTTGTTCATTGTTTAAAAACTGTTCATTTTCAGTTTGTACTGATGAAGGATAAAATGTATATTTTTGGTTCTGTTCAAAGCTGCTCACTGATCAACATTTTCAGTCTGGATTTGATTTGATTCCTTCAGAGGGCTAGCACAGACATGATGGACTGAATGGCCTTCTGTGCGGTAACCACTATTATTCCATGTTTAGGGTCATGTAGTGCCTAAAACTTTCTATGACTGAATTGATGCCTCTCTGGCATAAACAGGGTGGCTATTTTGGAATGTAATTTCAAAATAGCAAGGTCTATCTACCATGTACATTATAAATTAATTGTTTGGTGCTGTAATACATTGAAAAGCCTAGCACCAAAATATGAAACACATAAGCAAGGGTGAACTAGCCACATGGCTGATTAGGAGAGTGGTTAGTGATATTGCTGATGTTGTTGATCAGCTTTTCTGCTTTTCCAGCTCAGGTGTTGGTCGAATATGGACTCTGTTCCTTCTCATCTGCTTACCTGTTTTGGTCACAATGTTATATTCTTTTGATGTCTTTATATATGCCAATTCAATACACAGCTGATCTGGGTCTGAGCTTCTCTAATCCCATATGGCCATCATGTATCTTCTGGAGAAGTTCTTCCTGCATTGTTTTGGGTTAATCCAGATTTGGCTAACAGAACATCATCATCTACTGAGATGTCATCTCTGATATACCAGGACTGCCGTATTGTTGGTTGTGTTTGCTGTATCTTATCAGGCCATCCTTGGATCACTTGCTAAAAGAGCATCTGTAACTCTGTCTTTGCTGCCCTTATCTCTAATTTGACTCCGTTTCGGTGATGTTACATTCACCAGATGATTGATTTTTATACCTAGATCTTATATCTCATGTTTCTTCTGTGATGACAACCAAGATAGGGCATCAGCTAGCACTATTTCTCATCCTGTCTTGTATTTCAGAGTGAAATCATAATTCTAAGGCCTCAAGAGAAACCTTTCTATTCTTGCTGGTGCTTTACACAGATTCTTCTTGTAGAACTGCTCCAGTGCATGATGATCACTCTCCAGTATGAATTTTCTCCCATAGAGATATGAATGAAACTCCTCACATCCATACACGACTGCCAAACACTCTCTCTATATGTTGGCATATCTGGTCTCAACTGAGGTTAGAGCTTTAGATGGGAATGCTATTGGCTTTCCTTCTTGTACCAGAGCTGCTCCCAATTCTTCTGTAGAAATATCAATTGCAGAGGGACAGGTTTATTTCTGTTGTGGTATGACAGACTTGCCTCCTTGCAAACTACTTTGAGTTTGCTGAAACTCCTCTCTTATGACTAGAACGACCACAGTTCTCCAGCTGTGGCCTCACCAAGGTTCTATACAACTCCAACATGATCTCCCTACTTTTGTAATCTATGCCTCGATTGATAAAGGCAAGTGTCCCATATGCCTTTTACACCACCTCACTAACATGCCCCTCTGCCTTCAGAGATCTATGGACACACACGCCAAGGTCCCTTTGTTCCTCAGAATTTCCTAGTGTCGTGCCGTTCATTGAATACTTCCTTGTCAAATTACTCCTTTCAAAGTGTATCACCTCACTTTTCAGGGTTAAATTCCGTCTGCCACTTATCTGCCCATTTGACCATCCAGTCTATATCTTCCAGTAGCCCAAGACACTGAATCTCACTGTTAACCACCCGGCCAATCTTTGTGTCATCCGCAAACTTACTAATCCTGCCCCCCAGATGGTCATCTATGTCATTTATATAAATGACAAATAATAGGGGACCGAGCACAGATCCCTGTGGTACGCCACTGAACACTGGCTTCCAGTCACTAAAGCATCCTGAGTCATCACCCTCTGCCTCCTACAACTAAGCCAATTTTGAATCCATCTTATCAAGTTACCTTGTACCCCATGTGCATTTGCCTTCTTTATAAGCCTCCCATGTGGAACCTTGTCAAAGGCTTTGCTGAAATCCATATAAACTACATCAACTGCACTACCCTCATCTACACACCTGGTCACCTCCTCAAAAAATTCAATCAAATTTGTTAGGCATGACCTCCCTCTGACAAAGCCATGCTGACTAGCCCTGATCAAACCTTGCCTCTCCAAGTGGAGAGAGATACTCTCCTTCAGAACTTTCTCCAATAGTTTCCCTACCACTGACATAAGACTCAGTGGCCTGTAGTTCCCTGGCTTAGAATCCAGAAATCTATTTCCTTCTTAAATATAATCAGTCACTTGGCCTCCACAGCTTTCTGTGGTAGAGAATTCCATAGGTTCATTACCCCGTGAGAGAAGAAGTTTCTCCCCATCTCAATCTAAATGGTCTACCCCGTATCCTGAGACTGTGACACTTGTTCTAGATTCCCCCATCTCGAGGAAACATTATCCCTGCATCCAGTTTGTCCATCCCTGTCAGAATTGTATGTTTCAATGAGATTGCCTCTCATTCTTCTAAACTCCAGTGAATACAGGCCTAATCGTCCCAATCTCTCCCCAAACGACAATCCTGCCATCCCAGGAATGAGTCTGGTGAAACTTTACTACGATCCCTCTATGGTAAGTATATCCTTTCTTAGGTAAGGAGACCAAAACTGCACACACTATTTCAGGTGAGGTCTCACCAAGGCCGTGTACAGCTACAGTAAGACATCCTTGCTCCTGTACTCAAGTCCTTCCGCAATGAAAGCCAACATACCATTTGCCTTAACTGCTTGCTGCACCTACATGCTTGCTTTCAGTGATTGGTGTGCAAGGACACCCATGTTCCTTTGTACAACAACATTTCCCAAT
Source organism: Carcharodon carcharias (assembly GCF_017639515.1). NCBI lineage: Eukaryota > Metazoa > Chordata > Chondrichthyes > Lamniformes > Lamnidae > Carcharodon > Carcharodon carcharias. The sequence goes on along the minus strand of NC_054488.1, from coordinate 32,010,694 downwards.
CTGTCACCAGTTAAATAATACTCTGCCATTCTGTTTTTCTTACCAAAGTGAATAACTTCACACTTATCCATGTTATGCTACATCTGCCATGTATTTACCCACTCACTCAACATGTCTAAATTGCCTTGAAGCCTCTTAACACCCTCCTCACCGCTCACATTCCCACTAAGTTTCATGTCGTCAACAAACTTAGAAATCTTGCATTTAGTTCCCTCATCCAAATCATTGATATATATTGTGAATAGCTGGGGCCCAAGCACTGATCCCTGCGGTACCTCACAAGTCACTGCCTGCCACTCCAAACAAGACCCATTTATTCCTACTCTCTGCTTCCTGTCTGCTAACCAATTCTCGATCCATGCCAATACACTACCCCCAATCCCATGTGCTTTAATTTTACACACTAACCTCTTATGTGGGACTTTATCGAAAGCTTTCTGAAAATCCAAATACATCAAATCCACTGGTTCTCCCTTATCTATTCTGCTAGTTGCATCCTTAAAAAAACTCCAGTAGGTTTGTCAAACATGATTTCTCTTTCATAAATCCATGCTGACTTTGTCCAATCCCGTTGATATTTTCTGAGTGTCCAGTTATCACATCCTTTATAATCTAGAGTCTAGAATTTTCCCTACTACTGATGTTAGGCTAACCGGTTGGTGATTCACTGTTTTCTCCCTCCCTCCTCTTTCTGCTTGCTTAAGATCGTTGGGATGCAGGCATATTCTACTCCATCTATTTGGCTTCTTTCTCAGCACGAAGGAATTTGCACAACCTGAAGGCTGTGTGACTCTGGCCCACCTTCTTTTCTTCCATCTCTTGGAGATCTTTTTCAAGCTTTCCTTTTTAGTGCTATTGGTACTTTATATGGGAGATGAATCACTGGTTTCATCGCTGGATCAATAGTGATGTGACATTCAAAATCTTATAAGTATGCAAATATATCATCAAAACACTCTGGGTGTTTTTGTACTAGATCCTCCTTGCTTCTGATCAGAGGGCACTGTTCAATGGGTGTACCACTTTCAACCATCAATAATGCCTCTTTCATTTTCTGGTTTACTGAGATCTTTGCAACTGTTCAACTCCTGCATAGCTGGACCAACTGTTTCAGTGACATAGAACATATAGTTAACATCTTTTCCTTTGTGTGTCCCTCTGATTTGAATTGTTCTTAGCTACCAAATCTCAGTTCTCCCTTATGCATTTAATGCACTGTTACTCAGTTTCAGGGTGCATTTCCTTGGGTACCCATTTACTTTCAAATTTTCTGGTATAGTCTGAGCATAGTGATGTTACTCTGTGCTCCAGCATGAAGCTTCAGATTTATGGTTATGGATTTATTGCTCGCCATTTTCCTGATTTGAATGGTTCTGTAGATTTTGTTTCCCTCTGGAAATCGTCACATCCAGCCATTTCATGCAGTTGTATGGTTCCTATGCCTATTGTATCCTCAAACTCATTGTCATCTTCCAGGAATGGACGTTTTGGTTTCCTTTAATTCTCAGTTGCTCAGAAACTGAAACAGGCTCAACAGTGTCCGGCCCAGCTCACGCACATCCACCCTCACACCTTCTTCTCCCTCCCAGAACTATGATAGGGTCCCCCTTGTCCTCCCTTATCATCCCACCAGCCTTCCACATTCAAAAGATCATCCTCCACCATTTCCACCAACTCCAGCATGATGCCACCACCAAACGCATCTTCCCTTCACCCCCCTTGGTGGCAATCCGCAGGGATCGTTCCCTCTGGGACACCCTGGTCCACTCCTCCATCACCCCCTATACCTCAACTCCCTCCCACAGCACCTTCCCATGCAACCGCAGAAGGTTACCTGTCCCTTTACTGCCCCTCTGCACACCATCCAAGGGCCCAAACACTCCTTTCAAGTGAAGTAGCATTTCACTTGCACTTCCCTCAATTTAGTCTACTGCATTCGCTGCTCCCAATTCAGTTTCCTCTACATTGAAGAGACCAAACGTAGACTGGGTGACCGCTTTGCAAAACACCTTCGGTCTGTCCGCAAGCATGACCCAGACCTCCCTGTCACTTACCATTTCAACACACCACCCTGCTCTCATGCCCACATGTCCGTCCTTGGCCTGCTGCAATGTTCCAGTGAAGCTCAACGCAAACTGGAGGAACAGCACCTCATCTTCCGACTAGGGACTTTACAGCCTTCCAGACTGAATATTGAGTTCAACAATTTTAGATCTTGAACTCTCTCCTCCATCCCCACCTTCTTTCTGATCCCCCTTTTTTCCCCAATAAATTATATAGATTTTTCTTTTCCCACCTATTTCCATTATTTTTAAATGTATTTCCATCCATTGTTTTATCTCTACCTTTTAGCCTATTTCAATTCCTTCCCCTCACTCCACCCCCACTAGGGCTATCTGTACCTTGTTCATCTTGCTTTCTACCCTTTATGTCACCTATTAGCACATTTCTTAGCTAATATCACCACTGTCAACACCTCTTTGTCCTCTTGTCTATGACATCTTTTGGCAATCTCCACCTATCACTGGCCCTCTATCCAGCTCTACTTGCCCCCCCCCCACCCCCGCAAACCAGCTTATATTTTTCCTTAGTTCTGTTGAAGAGTCATACGGACTCAAAACATTAACTATGTTCCTCTCCGTAGATGCTGCCAGACGTTCTGAATTTTTACAGGTATTTTTATTTTTGTTTTTGTTTTGGATTTCCAGCATCCGCAATTTTTTGCTTTTATCACCTGATTCCTGCCTCAACTCTAGGAATTCATATCTGTAGGTCTGATGCTTTGATTTTGGCTGGAGATGTGTGCTGAATTTTTCAAAAGGTTTGTCTGGGTTTTTCCTGTCATCTCCACTCATCTCCCACCTATGAAACAAATTTAACTCTTTCTCTCCTGCCCACAAAAGAATATCACGGACCCTTTCCTGGCATTTATAAAGCTACTGAATGTTAGTCTGCACTTTTGTTTAAACTTCTCAGGTTACTCTCAGCTAGAGAGGAAAGACTGTAATAAACTAATTTTCAAGTGTGTTAAGGAAACTACACTAGGTAAAGAATCTTAAATACATGAAGAAATACTTTTTAATGGAAAAAAAAACAATTACATTTGATGATGTTATCGTTGCATTGATATATGACAGATTTAGAGACAAATGACTATTGTACATTCACAATGAATAGTGGCATCATAACCTAAGGAGCAAATGGGGGTTCACTAATGGGGGATCTATAGCATAATGGTTAGCACTCTGGACTTCTGATTATGCAAATGAAATTTAATGGACACAATTTCAAGTGCACTTTGGCTGCAATTTTCAAACTTGAGCCAGAAACAAAAAGTCCACTCCATTTTTGCTGAACCTGACTGATAGCATTTAACCCTAAAGCTTACACAGCACAATGATGAGTCATGACAGTTGCATTATTACATCAATTAATTATGTTAATCTACCATTTGTAGTCCCATTGTTTTCACTTTATTTCTCGATACTTGCCGTATTATGCATTTATCTTACTTTTCAATGTAGCCTCTGTCTATTATCAAAATTAGTAAAAGTGCCTTGTGGTTATTGTATGATTGTCGAAAATGTTCCAGTAGATTCAATCCATCAACAACTGTGCTCCAGTGTAAATATTTATTGAACGCAGTAAAAGAAAATCTCATATCTATTTTTATACCTTCCCTTTTATATATATATATTCCATCTCGCCCACCGCTGGTCTCATTTAAGTTCTTGCAATGCACTTGCATGGTTACTACAATTCAATTCGCTTCAGCCACAGCTCTGATCCTCCTAAAGGAATGCACATTCTGCCTGCAGAAGTATTTATTAAACACAACCCACATATAAAATAACTCACGTTGTTTCTATATTTTAAAAGGGGGTTGCTGCACAAAAGCAGCATGATAAGGTTCCACCGAGATTTGAACTCGGATCGCTGGATTCAGAGTCCAGAGTGCTAACCATTACACCATGGAACCCCCACTAGCGGATACGAATGCACCATTTCCTCAGATTAGGGCGGCACTATTCAGTGTGAATGTATAAAGTAATTATTTTGTTAATTTAGTTTTATTCATAAAGTATAGCATGTTATGCAAACAATTTCTATCGTAATTAAGACTCACCATAAAGACTCCACTCAGATTTGAATGTGGATTAAAAGTGCTAATTAACTGAACCGCCCGGGAAAGACAAGCCATGAGTTCACCTAACGTGAATTTAACAAATTGTTTTCGGTTCCACATGTTTATTCTTCTAGAAATTCGTTAAAATATTTGAATGGAATATTTCAATAACGCGCAGAGGTTTTTAAGTGGTTTACTGCAGCTTAATGTTCTTGCTCTGATGATTATCTTGAATTAACGCCAACAATAGTAAATCATTCAATTCAAACCCATGGTCTCTAAATCTATCATCACCCGATTCGCCTAAAATGTACATTTGCATTTCTTTGTTAGACGACCCAGCTCACAAATAATATAACCATCAGACACAGCTATCAAACATTAGGCTTCAGTTAAGAAAAAAATGCCTATTTATTGGTAAATTGTTTATAAACTTTCGGACCAAATTGTTCTTATCAAACAACTTCCGGTTTGATCCTCATTCCGCAAGGTCCGAACTGCCCTCAAGGCGCATGTCACTGCCGGGCTCACTCTCCTCAGTGCGCATGTCACTGCCGGGCTCGCTCCTTTCAGTCCGCATGTCTTTGACGGTCTCCTAGCGACAGCTTGTACACTAGTCGCTGTTGAGCTTCTTCAGCTGAAATTGACGGGACTCTCAAACCGACAAGTCATGGCCCAGGACACCGAGGACATCTCTCAACTCGCGCTGGAATCCATCATTGGGTTTAATGGTAAGGGATGGAAGCTCTGGCAGACACAGGGTCCACGGTGATAAAAACAAAAAAACTGCGGATGCTGGTGGGGGGTGGTGGAGAGAAGGGGGGGTGGGGTGGTGGAGAGAAGGGGGGGTGGGGTGGTGGAGAGAAGGGGGGGTGGGGTGGTGGAGAGAAGGGGGGGGTGGGGTGGGGGTGGTGGGGTGGTGGAGAGAAGGTGGGGGGTGGAGAGAAGGTGGGGGGTGGAGAGAAGGGGGGGTGGGGTGGGGGGTTGGGGAGAGGGTGGGGTGGGGGGGTGGAGAGAAGGGGGGGTGGAGAGAAGTGGGGTGGAGGGGTGGGGGGTTGGAGAGAAGTGGGATGGAGGGGTGGAGAGAAGGGGTGGGGGGGTGGAGAGACGGGGGTGGAGGGGGTGGTGTGGTTGTAGGGACAAGGAAGCAATGATAAGAGCAGATAATTAAAAGATGTCACAGAAAAAAGAACAAAGAGGTGTTGAAGGTGCTCCTATCATTGCTTGCTTGTCCCTACAACCACACCCCCACCCCCCACCTTAAACCAGCTTATATTTCACCCCTCTCCTAATTTCACTCAGTTCTGTTGAAGGGTCATGAGGACTCGAAACAAAAACTTTTTTCTTCTCTGCCGATGCTGCCAGACCTGCTGAGTTTTTCCAGGTAATTCTGTTTTTGTACAGGGTCCACGGTGATTGCTCTCTGGTGATGGTCTGGAGGGAGTCATGTCCCTGCTGCTTCCATCTAAAGCTGCCTCCATGCTCTGAGGACCACAAACTCTAAAATATTAAACTCTAAAATAGATTCATGTGCGGGTCTCGACTCATTTCTTTCTGCCAGCTGTAAGTTTTTAAGGGAGCCAGCAGACTGGGGTTCGAAGAGGTGACCAGGTTTATAGATGAGGGCAATGCATTTGACGTAGCCTAGTTGGACTTTAGCGAGGCTTTTGATAAGGTCCCGCATGGGAGACTGATTACGAAGGTAAGAGCCCATGGGATCCAAGGCAGTTTGGCAAATTGGACCCAAAATTGGCTGCGTGGCAGGAAGCAGAGGGTGGTGGTCAAGGGGTGTTTTTGTGGCTGAATGCCTGTGTCCAGTGGGGTTCCGCAGGGATCGGTGTAGGGTCCCTTGCTGTTTGTGGTATATATAAAGGATTTAGACTTGAATGTAGGAGGGTTGATCAGTAAGTTCGCGGATGACATGAAAATTGGTGGGGTGGTAAATAGTGAGGAGGATAGCCTTAGATTACAAGAGGATATAGACAGGCTGGTCAGATGGGCTGATCAGTGGCAAATGGAATTTAATCTGGATAAGTGTGAGGTGATGTACATGGGCAAGACAAACAAGGCACGGGAATACACGATGAATGGTAGGACCCTGGGAAGTACCGAGGATCAAAGGAACCTTGGTGTGCATGTCCACCGGTCCTTTAAGGTAGCGGGACAGGTAGATAAGGTGGTTAAGAAGGCATATGGGATACATGCCTTTATTAGCCAAGGCATAGTAAAAGGAACAGGGAGGTTATGCTGGAACTCTATAAAACGCTGGTTAGGCCACAAGCTAGATTATTGCATGCAGTTCTGGAATCCGCATTATAGGAAGGATGTAATTGTGCTAGAGAGAGCACAGAGGAGATTTACCAGGATGTTGTCTGGGCTGGAGAGTTTTAGTTATGAGGAGAGATTGGATAGACTGGGGTTATTTTCCTTGGAGCAGAGAAGGTTGAGGGAGCACATGATTGAGGTGTATAAAATTATGAGGGACATTGATAGGGTAGACAGGAAGGAAGTTTTCCCCTTGGTGGAGGGATCAATAACCAGGGGACATAGATTTAAGATAAGGGGCAGGAGGTTTAGAGGGGATGTGAGGAAGAATTTTTTCACCCAGAGGGTGGTGGGAATCTGGAACTCTGCCTGAAAGGATGGTAGAGGCAGAAACCCTCATAACATTTAAGAAGTATTTGGATGTGCACTTGCGATGCCATGGCATACAAGGCTATGGGCCTAGTGCTGGAAAATGGGATTAGAATAGTTAGGTACTTGTTTGACTGGTGCAGACTTGATGGACCGAAGGACCTTTTTCTGTGCTGTAGACCTCTATGACTATAACTCTATGACCCTATGACGATCCCAGCACTTTTAAAACTTAATTGCACACCAAGATTATTGCACTGGAGTTGCACATAAAGTTAAGCTCATTCGTTAACTTGGTGCTAACTCGCAACAAGCCCTGTTTCCCTATCATCCCTTTGTCTGCTGACTTACATTGGCTCCCAATCAATTGTTCCTCCCTATCTCTGTAATCTTCCCCTGTAATCTACTACTGTTCTGTAGTACAATGGTACAAGATAATCCAACTGCCTGTATATTCAAGTGGATAAGCCACTGCACAACAAGCCTTCAATGTTTTGAGAGCATGGCATAATGCAAAACATAGCATTTTCCTAAATTCTGGTGAAGTTTGAACACTGAGTTTGCTTTGCTGTGTTTACAGGGAAAGTACCTTTTGGCTTATCTGTGCATCCTGATTGTGAAAATATAATTTACCCTCTGGGATGTACAACTGTCGTACAAAACCTGAAGTCCAGCCGCCAGGCTTTCCTGGAAAGCCATACAAACAATATCTCCTTTGTTGCGGTTAGTAGGAGTGGGAAATATATTGCAACGGGACAGGTCACTTATATGGGTTTCAAGGTAAGAAAAATGCATCAATTTACAAACTTTTACCCAGGCTTGAATCCCCATGGATAAGACCGCAACTGTGCTATAAGCTTTTCTTGCCATTCTCTGAAAGGCTCATCAAAGCACCCATTGCTTGCTGCTTATGAGCAGCAGCTACTTTTCACCTACCTTTTTATCCTGTTTACGCTCTCGAAGCAAATTTGTCATCCTCCTTTCCTCTCCCACTCATCCCAATCATCACTGTGGCCTTGGGCTTGGTCAACAATCATTGCCCCTCTCTTTACATCTACAATCTTATTGTGGATGATTACATTGACATAATGATTTTGACAAAAACTTAACTCATGGGTGGCAATACCCTGCCTCTTACTGAAACCTTCTGTCTAATTATATTCTCCACCATCTGCCCTGCCCAAACCACCAGGATGGCAGTGTGCCCGATGCCACCAAATCGCACTTTGCTTTCTCTATCCCTAGTGCACTGCTACGTTCTCCATCTTTGAGCACTTATTCAATTTGTTCCACCACAATCCTTTAAATACCTCATCTTTCAACCATCTTCCAAAGCTTCATCCTGTTTCTCACTGAAATATCCTTTTCCTTTACTCTGCCCTAAGATACCCTCAACCACAGTAATTTAAATCTTTATCTCAGCTATCCTTGTCCCCTCTCCCCTGAATTTACTGACCTCCTGTTCTCCCTAAACTTCTCCCTGCATATAAAGCCTCCACCCATCCCCTCAGCCTTGCCATCTTGCATAGCTTCTTAAACCAATGGTCCCCGCCCCCCCCGACAGAAATGGCCATCCATGACCACTTCCTTGTTCTCTCATAGCGCTCTGTGTCCTATCCCTGAAGTTGTGTCTTTCACCAGCTCCTTTCATATCTTTCCTGCTTTTTCAGAACTCATTTTGTCAATGAAACTTCTGTCTTTTTCCCTTGACCCAACTTTCACTGAACTGGTGACCACCCTTTCTGGGCTTTATGCTAGCTGATCTTAATTGTGAGAGGACACGTCGTGCCCCTCTTCCTTTCAGAACTGCCACCGTTATCTCCATCTTTAATACCCTTGCCAAACAATTTTTGATTGAATTAAAGAACAGAACAGGCCCTATGTGCTGAATAAACTACTCCTGTTTCCATATAAAACCCCACTGTCAACCTTTCTGACCTTGCAAACTACTGCTCCATCTCAAACCATTTACTCTAATTTTCTTGAACATGTTGTTGCTTTCTAAGCCCATGCCAATCTTTCCTATAATTTCATATTTGAATCACTCCCAAAGGGTTTCCATCCCTGCCACAGCCGTGAAATGACCCAAAGCAAATCCACCATGACATCTTCTGAGACTGTGGCTATTGTGTCTTATCCCACCCTTCCCTCTTCAACCTCTTTGCAACAATTGAAGATTACTGAGTTGTGATTCTGGAAAACATATCATTGAAAGTTAATTCCAATCAAATCATTGGAAGAGTAATGGAGGCATAGAGCACATGATTATCACAGCCGAATCAGATTATGGAAGCAATTTACACCCAAAAGGTTCCCAGTTCAAGTTCCACTTCCATTCTGAGCGAGCATCGCCTTTTGACAATGTTGTCTTTTGGATAAGACATTAAACCAAGGCCCCATCTGCCTGCCCAGGTGGATGTAAAAGATGTAATGGCACTATTTCAACGGAGAGCAGGGGAGTTATCTCTGGTGTCCTGGCCAATATTTATCCCTCAATCAACATCACAAAAAAACAGATACCTGTTCATTATCACATTGCCATTTGTGGGAGTTTGCTGAGTGCAAATTGGCTGCTATGTTTCCAACATCACAAACAGTGACTACATTTCAAAAAGTACTTCATTGGCAGTAAAGCACTTTGAAACATCTGGTGTTCATGAAAAGTGCTATGTAAGTGCAAGTCTTTGTTTTTCAAAAAGTTAACCAGATCACCGGAAGCAGAAACTCATTCAGTTTAATCTTTTTTAATAACATGGAGTTCGATTATTATTCTCAGGCAACTGTACAAATCGTGATGATAAGACAATATTGGGGCAAAATATGTTCCAGGAATATTTGAAACCATTCGGCTGTACTTACAACTCAACAGAGGCAGTAGCCTATACATTATAAACCCACAGAAAATGAATGAAATGCCAGCTTAACACAGAAACAGCAACACTACCAAAAACTTGTGTAATCAAGAGATATTGTCCTGAAATGGTACAATATTGGCTTTAGTTCATAAATAAACATGCATGAGTTTTTTTTAACCAACCCAGGAATTTAAAGTTATTAATACTGCTATCACAAGTGCAACATAATCTATTTAATCTAAGGGCAAATAACTTCAGGTGGCAGTCTAAGATTATCTTTAATTTAACAGTAGAATAAACTCTAATGTTCGGACAGCATTTTTAAAATTCCAAACAGTATTGTTTACTTTCAATTTCAAATCCTCTCCAATATGGATTTTGTGACCATTTAAAGTTACCATAAAAGAGAACAAGTGGAAGATCCACTGTGCCAAGGTTTCGTATTGTAATGAGTAGTATTCAGTGTGATCTAGACTGAAAGCTGAGCATTGTATATCTTTGCAGGCTGATATCATCATCTATAACTATGTTGAAAAAGCAATTCATGCAACTATGACTCTTCACCAAGCCAAAATTGAAGCGCTGGCATTTTCCCCAAATGATCTCTATTTGGTATCACTTGGAGGTCAAGATGATGGCAGGTAACATAGATTAAGAACCTAGTAGAACTGAAATTAATGGGAATAAGGGGAAAACTCTCCACTAGCCGATATTATATCTAGCACAAAAGAAGATGTTATAGAAAAGTTGCAAAAATTCAGTAAGTCTGGCCATATTTGTGGAGAGAGCAAAACAGAGTTAATACTTCATGTCGATGACATGATGGTGATGAAGGTGCATTGACATAAAGCATTCACTCTGTTTCTCTCTTCACGGATGCTGTAAGACCTGCTAAATATTTCCAGCATTTTCTGCTTTTATTTCAGGTTTCCAGCATCCAAAATGCTTTGCTTTTGCAAAGGAAGGTAATTGTGGTTATTGGAGGTCAATCATCTCAGCCCAGGACAAGTTCCTCAGGGACGTGTCTTAGGCCCAACTATGTTCAGTGGTTTCATCAATAAATATTAGTTCTTGTAGTAGAAGGAGTTGTTTGTCTATTATATGTAGAAAGATGTCTCTGTTAAATCAGTGCATCACCAACAGAAAGAGTAAGAGAGAGAAAGAAAGAGAGAGATTACAGAAGTTAAGATTGTACAGCTATACCAGCCAGTACAGGCAGATATGTCATTTAGAAGACCAAGACAGGTGAGGTTTAGGACAGCTACCTAGATGCAGAGATACCTAGACAAGATGCAGCTACCAGCACAGAAGGTGAGTTCATCCAAGAGCAAATGATGCAGGAGAAACAGCAGCTCAACAAATGCAGATTCATCACTTTGATGTATCAAAAGTCTAATACCACTGTCCCAAAGGAAGGCAAGGCGTCAATGTCAGCTCATAATGATGCAATTAGATAAATACTAAAAAATCTTTTGAAGTACAAGCAAATAGATTTCATCGTAATCTGGATACCAAATTCTGTTAGTTTATCACATATCTAATGTCACAACTCACTGGGTTTAGTGCACTGTAATATCAAGCCCCACTGTTCCGCATGCCGTGACAAATGTGAAAAAGTTTAATCGAACCACCGGATTGTCCCAATTCTACCTAACTGTTTAAGTTAGGTTAACAGAATACGAGCACCAGATTTGTAAACTCAATAAGTAAATAACTGTTTATTGAACAAATTATCTTTAACCATTGGGAAAAGAAATATGAACTGCTAATTTCTAACACTATAACTTAAACTCTATCCCCTTCTTAAATCCCTATACACACACATACAAGACACACTAGGCACACAGAAATATGGATCTTAAGGGTGGAATAAAACTGTTCAATAGCACCAATTCCGGAGTACAGGATTCGATAGATTGAGTTTGATTGATGTCTTCCAAATTCCTTTCAGTTCTTGTTGATGACACAAGGTGATCTTCCAGCACTTTCAGTTTTAGTTCACTGGTTGAGCACTTGCCTTTCAATGTCTCTAACCGTGATTTTCCCCTTTGCCTTTTGCCAGGGGTTTTCAGAGACAGCAGGTTATAGAGATATGAGAAGAAAAGGATTTTAGATGTTTTCTCTTTGTAGGCCAAGAGTTTTTTATTGTAGGATTACTAGAATCTTATACACACAGGAGAGAGAGAGGTTTTAGGTCTTGTTCCTTTCAGGCTAGGAGCTATTCCGCTGCCTTGTTCTTCACACAAAACCTTGGTCACCTGGTCAAAGGCCAATTAAAATGCTGTTGTCAGGCAGCTCCCTTGGTCCATGACTCCTTTCTGGCACCATCCTGTCTTTCTTGGCACACTCTAATCCAGGACTGCGACATTGTTTATATCTCTCATCCTGTTCCAGTGGACATGTCTTTCAACCTGCAGCCATTGTAATTCTAATCCACAGTCCAACAGAAAATAAAAATAAAAGCAAAATACTGTGGATGCTGGAATTCTGAAACAAAAACAAAATTGGCTAGAAAAACTCAGCAGGTCTCACAGCATCTGCGGAGAGGAATACAATTAACGTTTTGAGTCTGTAAGACTCTTCATCAGAACTAAGCAAAATTAGAAATGAGGTGAAATATAAGCTGGTTGAGATGGGGACAGTCACTGAGGAAGGAAATATGTCTGTGAAAGCAAGTTTCAAACACCTTGTCAAATACCAGGAGAGAAATGGAAAGCAATGAAGGTGAGCAGGGCAAAAGAGAAGAGGAGTACTTCTTCAAGGTATGCATTCCTGGAAGAGAAGTGGCAGTCAATTAAACACTAAGATAAAAGCAAAATACTGCAGATGCTGGAAATCTGAAACAAAAACAAAAATGGCTGGAAAAATTCAGCAACTTTTCTGAGTTTTTCCAGCCATTTTTATTTTTGTTTCAGAAAATAAAAATATATGTTCCTTACACTAAGGAGTTCTTGTATCCTTGTGATTTATTTTTTTCAATTTACTTTACATGCTAATTACTAGCTTATTCAATGTTGAAATTTAAACTGCCTGAGAGTGTGTTGGAGGCAGATTCAATTGTGGCTTTCAAAAGGGTATTGGACAAATTTTTGAGGAGAAAAGAATTGCAGGGCTATGGGCAAAAGTTGGGGGGGTGGGTGTGACTATGCTGAGTTGCTTTTGCAAAGAGCCAGCATTGAATTGAAGGGCCAAATAGTGGCCTCCCATGCTGTAGCAATCCTTTGATTAACAAACAGTTGTTTTGTGACATTGTTGTCTGATTTCTTCTCTGATAATATCAGTAAAGGTTAATTCACTCAATAGCTTGTGCACATCCTGACAGAAGGTTGGCAGTCTAACTGCTTAAACTGGTTGATGTAAAATTGTTTGATAAGTTATTGTTGAGCATCATTAACTCCTAAGCATAAACTAAGTGGCAATCCCTGATAGTTTCAATGATAAAGAAGATGAAGGGGTTAAAGATTCATCTGGTGCCCTTGATTAATATTTTTGCCAAAGTACCTCAAGTGCCCCAGTCTTCTTGTATTGCCATTCTATGTTGAAAAGTGTGTATGTGGATATTAGATGAAGGTTTAAAGCATGTTTCTTGAGGTGAAAGAATAATCATTATGTCATCCAGTCCTCTATTTTTTCTGTTTAAGCTGTTCAGAAGGCTGGATTATTACGTTTTTTTATTTCTGTCAGGCTTCACAATGATCAAGAAACACACTAATCATTTGTTTTCTCACTATTACAGTGTTGTCATTTGGAATATTGCAACAAAATCATCCATCTGTGGCAGTCCTGCTTGTATTGCTACAGCAGGAAATGCACTAATTATAAAATTCGCTAACAATATGGATGATACCTTTATTACGGGAGGAACGTAAGTTGGCAAAGAAGATTGAGATTTCCTTGATCAGACTTGGTGCTGAAATGACTCAGATCTATGCTTGTTTCTACTTTGATCTTGCTCTGAGCTTTATTGAGAATATGCTGAAATGTAAAAAGCACCTTAAAGCAAGCAGAAATCAATGTGGACAATCGAGGAGCCCAGCACATAACATATACCATCCTCCTTTTTTAAGTCACTCTATATCTTTTTGATGTTATGGAAATTAAGTGTTGAAGCCATCAAATTATCACTTATGTTAAGCACAATATGTTTAAGAAATTATAGAAACACTCCTCTTTTTAGTGTAACAGATTCTGATGCCATAAACATTCAAATATATAGAACATAGTGCAGATCACAGTAATGTAAAATTTAAAAAAAGCCCAGAAATAGTGACATCAGGTCCAGATATTCTAAAACGGAATTTAAATTTACACTTGTTTGGTGTAAATGCAGGAAACTGGTATTCTCTGTTTCTTTGCACAGCGTGGAGCTATTTTAATTGGTGAGTAGGGTTTCAGCACACTTGCTCGGGGGAAAAAATGATAGTAGAAATTCACGTGTAATGATATTTTGGTGCGAGTCACTTCAAGGTAAGTTTCCTCAGGTAAAAAAAAAATGATGTATGTCCACTCTTGTGTTGTAATTACAAAGAAGAACAAGGAATAAAGAAACGTACAGCACAGGAACGGGCCCTTCGGCCCTCCAAGCCTGCACCGATCATATTGCCTATCAAACTAAAACATTTTGCACTTCCAGGATCCGTATCCCTCTATTCCCATCCTATTCATATATTTGTCAAGCTGCCTCTTAAACACCACTATCGTACCTGCTTTGAAATTTTTTTTATAAATTTATAACTTACATTGAAATATTCCAGAAAATTCCAGGTTAATATGTTGGCTCAGAGGGTTTGCAGCTGAAACACCATGTAACGTAGGAAATTGTATGAGCTGATATTCTTCTGGACGATTTGTTTCCTTTCTGTAGTGGTACACTACGTCTCTGGCTCTTAGATTTACCCAACAGAAAGATTCGTCCCACTGAATGCCAAACTGGACCATTGAAAAGAATGATCAACTGTATTGAAGTGAGTTGCACTTTTTATTGCTCAGTTCCTTCCAAGTTCAGCTATATTTATTATACAGGTAATAATACTTTGAAGGAATACTATTTCTCAATTATATCAATGACACCTGAAGGATATAAGAATTGTTTGGAACCGGAAAACACTGTTAGGCTCAATAAGCTCATCTCCTTAATGATGAATCAACCATAAATACCCATCCTGTCACCAATGGGGAATACCTGTACAACCAGCTTATTCCCTCATGGTATTGTGCACCTCACACTGAAATGTTCTACTTGTACAAAAAAACACAAAGCATTATAATTGTTTAAACTAGCAAAGTCAATTATTATCAGATAGCCACCAACATGTTGCTGTGATATTAACAGATGGAGTTGAGAATTTGCTACACTGCAAGTTTTTGGAAGATGGATTTGTAAATAATAAGCCTTTCTCCTTTCATTTACTGGTAGACACAATCACAGTTTTAATGAAGTGATTCAGGTAAAACATCAAGAATTCAAAATGAACCCAAGATAAATGCCAGAAATACTTTTCACTCACAATTGTCTGCAGTCAAATGAATTGAATGAAAAGACAATTTGAATCAGCTTTATGTTGCTAAGACATCCAAAATTAATTGTTGCAGCTTAAATATAGACTGCATGGGGAATGCTTCAGTATCTGAGGTTTCTTGGTGAAGATGCCATTAAATCTTATCAAGTGTCAGCGGATATTTTGTTGCAATCAGGTCATCAATCAAGTTTAAAAGAAAAGAGCTGTCAAGTTAACTTAGCTACAAAGTATTTCCAAATGTCAGCCTTTACTTTCAAAATACACTTCTTGTTAATGTTTTTATTTAGTGACTGCCTGACAATTTGTCTACTTTTAGCATAAATGTGCTATTTGTTAATAGCAGCTGATCTCATGGTTTGTTCACTTCTCCATTGATAGGTAACAAAAGATGATAACTTCTTCTACTGTGGAAGTACTTCAGGTGATATTTTGATGATCAGCATGAAAACTGGACTTCTTAACAATTACGGGCCATTAAAGAATAAATTCAGTTTGGTAAGCTGGGAACTTGAGCAGTGGATACAGTTTACTGGGTACCAAAGTGTCCAATGCTATTTTCAGATAGTATTGTATTAATTAAAGCAATGAGGAAGATAGGCAAGCATTTAGTAATATCTGAGTGCTAAATTAGTGTCCAGAAATGTTCTATTTGATGTATGCATATGTTTAGTAGGTCTCACAAAGAGGTTCTGAGTCTTGCGTGGTTAAACATTAACTGTTTATTGGTAACATATAACTATGTACGTATATATAGGCTATAGCCCAAGCTATAATCTAACTCCATGCTTACTTCTACACAGGTTTCTGTCCAGTCCACAATTGATTCTAGGCTCAGGTCATGTGTCTTTTTATATCACACAATGGGCACTGTTTCCCAGTTCCACATTAACCCTTGATTTGTCAGATACTCTTATATTACACTATTTCAGATAAATATTTACTTTTCAGTCTTGATAGTTTTCACAACAGGTCATAGTGCCATAGAGTTACTACAGCAGAGAAAGAGGCCATCTGGCTCTCTGTCGGGCTATCCAGATAGTCACATTTCCCCACTCTATCCTCATAGCCCTGCAACTTTATTTCTTTCAACTGGTTATTCAATTTCCTTTTGAAGTCATTGATCACCTCCATTTCCACCATCTACATCAGCAGTGATTTTACAGGTCATTACCACTTGTACACAGAGAGTTAAGTGCATTCTTCAGGTGAACAGGTGACAGATAATTAAACCAGAGCTTTGAGAGTTAACTCAATCCCAATTTAAAATAATCAATTTTGTCTTTATTTTTATGTATATTTCCATTTTAAATTTCACTGTCAACATTTATAATGAAAACTACCTGTGTAAACTTGCACACTTGAATTTCTCTCTCTTCTCAATTGTAGTGTTACAGTGCTTTCTTTGGTGGGAGGGTATAATTACATTAAGTTTAGCTAGGTGGTATTCAACATAAATGTATACGTAGGAAAGTATAATTAAAAATGTTGACAGGACATGCACATAGATATAGACCTAGATACAAAGGCGATGGACCTCCACAGAAAAATACTCAAGCATCATTTAAGGAGGATATAATTAATCTGTTGAGGAGAAAGAGTTTGAAAGTCCTGGCGTTTTTGGTGATTGTTGTAGGGGACACTATAATTATTTAGATATTTTATGTTTTGCACTATGTGTTACATTATAACTTTATAACTTTTTGTGATGCATCTAAGGGCTTGGCCTAAATAGCCAAGTGGTTATGGTACTGGGTTTGTAACCCCAAGATCAAGAGTTCAAATCTCACAATGGCAAACTATGAAACAATGTAACTTCATCTGAAACAGATGGAAATGGGTTTGTACTCAAAAGAGTTACAAGGACAACCAGATCCCTCTGTACTGCCGCATTCTGCAGCCTCCCTCCATTTAAATAATTTGCTGCCTTTCCTTTTTCCTGCCAAAGCGAACAAGTTCCCATATTATTTTCCATCTGTTATTTTTTTGCCCACTCACTTAACTTATCTATATTCCTTTGCAGACTTTTTGTATGCTCACAACTTGCTTTCCTACCTATCATTGTAGCATCAGGGGTCGGTGGGTGATCTTTATGGAGTCTCCCAATCAGCTGTGCACAGTTGTGTCAAGCTGGTGACTTTCATTCACTACCGCTCGGATGAGGCCAGCCAAGCAGAGCGAGCCAGAGGCTTTGCCATGATTGCTGGCTTCCCCCGAAACCAGGGTGCAATTGATGGCACACATGTGGCCATCAAGGTGCTAGCGGGTGAGCCGGGTGCCTTCGTCAACAGGAAGGGATTCTACTCTGTGAATGTGCAGATAATGTGTGACCACAGGGTGCAGATTCTGCAAGTCTGTGCAAGGTACCCAGGCAGCTCCTATGACGCTTACATCCTGAGATACTTCCAGGTGCTGAGGCTCTTCAGTGCTCCAGCCCGGCTGGATGGATGGCTGCTGGGTAACAAGGGCTATTCTCTCAAAAGGTGGCTCATGACGCCTCTCTGCCATTGAAGAACAAAGGCTGAGTAGCAGTACAAGAGGAGCCATGTCTCCACAAAGGCTGTGGTAGAGAGAGCCATCGGTCTTTTCAAGATGCGCTTCCAATGCCTGGACCGTTCAAATCGTGTGTCACTGATAGTGGTTGCGTGCTGCACTCTCTTCAATCTGCCGCTGGAAAGGGGGGACGCAGTGGAGGAAGAAGATGTAGATGCAGATGCTCTGGCTGCAGATGATGAATCCAGTAGTGAGGACGAGCACGCTCAGGAGAACGCTGAGGGGATAGATGCTGACAGCGGAAACCTTCAGGGAGGCAGGACACCCGGGAGGCTTTGATCCAACGCTCCTTCAGCTAGTCGACCAAAGATGAACCACCACCACATGTCAGGGCTCCATACTTGATATCTGAGAGCAACATTTGCCTGATCAGTAACATTGACTATGTGACTTGTCAATAAATCTCAATGACAAACAAGTCATTCATAACTTCATGGGTTACCCTTCACCTGCAGAACTGATGAAGCACCCAGAGGCTTGTTGAGAACCAAAACATTTAATGATTGCCAACTTGCATACAGAAATCAAAGTACATTGAACAGCACACCAACTTAAAAACAACTTAAACGTGGGACTAAAGAAAACCGCCAGTGATAAGCCCGTGTTGTGCCTAAGGTGATTTACGCTTACACCTGCATGTGCTACATCTCGATGCTCCCCCCTTGTTGGAACCGGCACTGGAGACAGCCTGTTCACTCTGCTGTCCTGTTGGCCTTAATGATCTTGGCGGGCATCCTCTGGCCAATGGAGCCTGTGCTGCCCCCACCTGGGAGGGAGCGGCCAGGGCACGACTGGCATCTCCCCAGTCACCGCAGCCTCATCAGATGCCACGGTCACTGGCAGAGGGGCGGAGGAGCTGCTGCCGTCATCCGGAGTGCCCTGAGAAGAGCCCACAGAGTCAACAAGTAGCTCGCTTTGGACCTCCTTGCTCACTAGGGCACCTAGCTGGGATGCTGGGTGCCCAATCCATCTCCCACACCGACACTGACCACCTGAGGTCATTGCTGCTGTGAGGCCTTGCAGGTCCAAGCGCATCCCCAGGAATCCCTGATTGTTCTTTTGGAGGACCCTCTTCATGAGAGTTGCCATTCTTTCCATAGAGGAGGCATTGGGCTCAGCCATGATCATGCTCTGCATAGACTCCTCCATCACAGAGACAATGGCACATTTTCCCTCATGTATCTCCGCCAGATCTTCCCGCACACCCTGCTGGACTTCCAGCATCTGCTGCCTCAGGGACGATTCCAGAGGCACATCATAAGCCACCGACTGAGCATGTTCCTGGTCCCCAGCATTCCCCTGACTGCCAGCGCCCAGGGCACACTCTGCTGTCACCTGCACCTCAAGCAAATATGAAGTGCCCTCACCATTGTGCCGAGATACTAGCCAATGATCTTATTCCTACCGAGATGCTGGTATCTGCGCTGGTGCCTGCCTGGCTGAGATGGTGTGACACTAGTGCATTTATATCTCCAGTGCCCTCAGGGGTCAGTGGGGGTCCCTCTGCTTCCTGAGTCCAGGCATGCTCTGATGAGGCTGAAAGGAAGAACAAGAACATTTGATTAGTTGAAGTTGTTACACTGTTAATGTGTATGCCTGGCACCCGGATCAGGATGCGCTCCTCCATCCATTATCAATGGGCAACCCATGTTGGATGCTGAAATCAATAAATAGTCAACAGTGGGATGTTTGCATTGACAGACATTGTAACCTCAGTGCACGGCACTCTTACTCCCCAGTGGCACCCCAATGTCACCACGGCTGGTTGACCTGGGTGCATGGCGCCTCTCCAGCTCCAGTGCCTCCTGCTCATATCTGGTCATGATGAGAAGGTGGGGCTGCCCTCTGCCAGTCCGCAGCCTCTCAGCATCATTGTGCTGTCTTCTCCTGAAAGGAGAGAGGAGCATTGATTATTCCACCCTGTACCTGCATTGACATTGCAACTTGGCCACCCCAGCGGAATGAAATATTGCAGGGCTCATCTGATTCCAGGGTTATGGAACCGCCATACACTCACTCCAAACAGGGCTCATCTGATTCTTAAACCTGGAACCGCCATACACTCACTCCAAGCAGCCAGGGCTGACCCCTTTGCCTAGATGCTGCCTCCATCATATTTGTCACTCACACTCTTAAGACCTTCCAAACCCATGAGCACTACCATCTAGAAGGACAAGGGCAGCAGATAGATGCATACACCGCCACCAGGAAGTTCCCTTCCAAGTCACTCACCATCCTAACTTGGAAATGTTTTGCTGTTCCTTCACTGTCATTGGGTCCAAATCCTGGAACTTGCCCCCTAACAGCACTGTGGGTATACCTGCACCACGTGCAGCAGTTTCAGAAGGCAGCTCACGACCACCTTCTCAGGGGCAACTAGGGATGGGCAATAAATGCTGGCCCAGCCAGCGGAGCCGACATCCCATGAATGAATGAATGAATGAATACAAAAACAAAATTTTGAGTTTGGGTGGGTGGGGAGGGGGGTGTGTGTGTGTGTGGGGGGGGGGGGGGGGGGGGGGTGGTGTGTGTGTGTGGGGGGGTGGTGTGTGTGTGTGGGGGGGGGGGGGGGGGGTGGTGTGTGTGTGTGTGGGGGGGTGGTGTGTGTGTGTGGGGGGGTGGTGTGTGTGTGTGGGGGGGTGGTGTGTGTGTGTGGGGGGGTGGTGTGTGTGTGTGGGGGAGGGTGGTGTGTGTGTGTGGGGGAGGGTGGTGTGTGTGTGTGGGGGGGGTGGTGTGTGTGTGTGGCGGGGTGGTGTGTGTGTGTGGGGGAGGGTGGTGTGTGTGTGTGGAGGGGTGGTGTGTGTGTGGGGGGGGGTGCTGTGTGTGTGTGTGTGGGGGGCGGTGGTGTGTGTGTGTGGGGGGCGGTGGTGTGTGTGTGTGGGGGGCGGTGGTGTGTGTGTGTGGGGGGGGGTGGTGTGTGTGTGTGGGGGGGGGTGGTGTGTGTGTGTGGGGGGGGGTGGTGTGTGTGTGTGGGGGGGGGTGGTGGTGTGTGTGTGGTGGGGGGTGGTGTGTGTGTGTTGGGGGGGGGTGGTGTGTGTGTGTGGGGGGGGGTGGTGTGTGTGTGTGGGGGGGGGTGGTGGTGTGTGTGTGGTGGGGGGGTGGTGTGTGTGTGTGGGGGGGGGGTGGTGTGTGTGTGTGGGGGGGGGGGTGGTGTGTGTGTGTGTGGGGGGGGTGGTGTGTGTGTGTGTGGGGGGGGTGGTGAGTGTGTGTGTGGGGGGGGGTGGTGAGTGTGTGTGTGGGGGGGGGTGGTGAGTGTGTGTGTGGGGGGGGTGGTGAGTGTGTGTGTGGGGGGGGTGGTGAGTGTGTGTGTGGGGGGGGGTGGTGAGTGTGTGTGTGGGGGGGGTGGTGAGTGTGTGTGTGGGGGGGGGTGGTGAGTGTGTGTGTGGGGGGGGTGGTGAGTGTGTGTGTGGGGGGGGGTGGTGAGTGTGTGTGTGGGGGGGGTGGTGAGTGTGTGTGTGGGGGGGGTGGTGAGTGTGTGTGTGGGGGGGGTGGTGAGTGTGTGTGTGGGGGGGGTGGTGAGTGTGTGTGTGGGGGGGGTGGTGAGTGTGTGTGTGGGGGCGGTGGTGAGTGTGTGTGTGGGGGGGGTGGTGAGTGTGTGTGTGGGGGGGGTGGTGAGTGTGTGTGTGGGGGGGGTGGTGAGTGTGTGTGTGGGGGGGGGTGGTGAGTGTGTGTGTGGGGGGGGTGGTGAGTGTGTGTGTGGGGGGGGTGGTGAGTGTGTGTGTGGGGGGGGTGGTGAGTGTGTGTGTGGGGGGGGTGGTGAGTGTGTGTGTGGGGGGGGTGGTGAGTGTGTGTGTGGGGGGGGTGGTGAGTGTGTGTGTGGGGGGGGTGGTGAGTGTGTGTGTGGGGGGGGTGGTGAGTGTGTGTGTGGGGGGGGTGGTGAGTGTGTGTGTGGGGGGGGGTGGTGAGTGTGTGTGTGGGGGGGGTGGTGAGTGTGTGTGTGGGGGGGGTGGTGAGTGTGTGTGTGGGGGGGGTGGTGAGTGTGTGTGTGGGGGGGGGTGGTGAGTGTGTGTGTGGGGGGGGTGGTGAGTGTGTGTGTGGGGGGGGTGGTGAGTGTGTGTGTGGGGGGGGTGGTGAGTGTGTGTGTGGGGGGGGGTGGTGAGTGTGTGTGTGGGGGGGGTGGTGAGTGTGTGTGTGGGGGGGGTGGTGAGTGTGTGTGTGGGGGGGGTGGTGAGTGTGTGTGTGGGGGGGGTGGTGAGTGTGTGTGTGGGGGGGGTGGTGAGTGTGTGTGTGGGGGGGGTGGTGAGTGTGTGTGTGGGGGGGGGTGGTGAGTGTGTGTGTGGGGGGGGTGGTGAGTGTGTGTGTGGGGGGGGGTGGTGAGTGTGTGTGTGGGGGGGGTGGTGAGTGTGTGTGTGGGGGGGGTGGTGAGTGTGTGTGTGAGGGGGGGTGGTGTGTGTGTGTGTGTGGGGGGGGTGGTGTGTGTGTGTGTGTGGGGGGGGGTGGTGTGTGTGTGTGTGTGGGGGGGGGTGGTGTGTGTGTGTGTGTGGGGGGGGTGGGGTGTGTGTGTGGGGGGGGGTGGTGTGTGTGTGTGGGGGGGTGGTGAGTGTGTGTGTGTGGGGGGGGTGGTGAGTGTGTGTGTGGGGGTGGTGGTGAGTGTGTGTGTGGGGGGTGGTGGTGAGTGTGTGTGTGGGGGGTGGTGGTGAGTGTGTGTGTGGGGGGGGTGGTGAGTGTGTGTGTGGGGGGGGGTGGTGTGTGTGTGTGTGGGGGGGGTGGTGTGTGTGTGTGTGGGGGGGGTGGTGTGTGTGTGTGTGGGGGGGGTGGTGTGTGTGTGTGTGGGGGGGGTGGTGTGTGTGTGTGTGGGGGGGGTGGTGTGTGTGTGTGTGGGGGGGGTGGTGTGTGTGTGTGTGGGGGGGTGGTGAGTGTGTGTGTGGGGGGGGGTGGTGAGTGTGTGTGTGGGGGGGGTGGTGAGTGTGTGTGTGGGGGGGGTGGTGAGTGTGTGTGTGGGGGGGGTGGTGAGTGTGTGTGTGGGGGGGGTGGTGAGTGTGTGTGTGGGGGGGGTGGTGAGTGTGTGTGTGGGGGGGGTGGTGAGTGTGTGTGTGGGGGGGGTGGTGAGTGTGTGTGTGGGGGGGGTGGTGAGTGTGTGTGTGGGGGGGGTGGTGAGTGTGTGTGTGGGGGGGGTGGTGAGTGTGTGTGTGGGGGGGGTGGTGAGTGTGTGTGTGGGGGGGGTGGTGAGTGTGTGTGTGGGGGGGGTGGTGAGTGTGTGTGTGGGGGGGGTGGTGAGTGTGTGTGTGGGGGGGGTGGTGAGTGTGTGTGTGTGGGGGGGGGGTGGTGAGTGTGTGTGTGGGGGGGGGTGGTGAGTGTGTGTGTGGGGGGGGGTGGTGAGTGTGTGTGTGGGGGGGGGGTGGTGTGTGTGTGGGGGGGGGTGGTGTGTGTGGGGGGGGGGGGGTGCGTGTGGGGTGGCGGGGGGGGTGGGTGTGGGGGGGTGCGGGTGTGGACCAACCTAACTGCTGTGCTAAGTGACCCATGCCAACACTGTACTCACCCTTCCTGATCACAAGAGGTCATTAAGCCGCTTGCGGCACTACACCCAGGTGCGTCTCACCACACTATGGGTGCTGAATCTTTCTGCTGCCTCCTCCCAGGCAGGTTTTGTTATGCTGGGTGGGGGGGTCATCCTCCCATCCCTTGGCACCAGGATCTCACGACGTGTTGCCACCTCCTTGAAGAGGACAGTGAGGCACTCATTCAAGAACCTCGGGGTCAACTGCCCCACCAACCTGCCCTCCCGCCTGGCTTGCTCTCCGAGGACATTATCTGTCATGCTCCTGTCCGACATCAGTGGCAGCCTCAGGATGGCTGCCTAGGCCGTTTTTGATTAGGCTCCCAGGTCGCCATTGGACCCAGCGGTTGTTGGCCTCCTGCCACCACCCACCCCTTCCTGCTGATCTCGGGAGCTGCAATTTACGCTGGTTGGGCCTTAATTGGCCTGCCCGCGTAAAGTGGCAGCACAGAGCTGATCACAGGTGGTGATCAGCTCTCTACCCGCCACAGGAAAAATCCTGGCCTTGGTTCCCAATCATTTCTGGGAAGTTTTTTCCGTCTTCTTTCATGAAGACAGAACTAAACTAGTTGTTTAATTGCTCTTTGCCATTTGCTTGTTCTGTGTTATAAATTTTCCTATTTCAGATCGTAAAGGACCTACATTTCTCTTCACTAATCTTTTTCTTTTTACATACTTACAGAAGGTTTTATAGACTGCCTTTTTGCCCCTTGCAATTTTACTCTCATATTCTATTTTTCCCCTCTTAATCAATCCCATGGTCTTCCTTTGCTGAATTCCAAACTGCTCCCAATCCTCAGGCTTGCTACTCTTTCTTGCACCTTTACTTGACTCCTCTTTGGATCTAATATTATCCATAATTTATTTTGTTAGCCATGGTTGGGCCTCTTTTCCTGTTGTATTTTTGCACCAGAGAGGAATGTATAACTGCTGCAATGCATGCATTCTTTCTTTAAATATTATCCATTGCCTATCCTTTGCCTTTTAATAAAGTTCCCCCATCTATCATAGACAACTCATTCCTAATATCTTTGTAGTTTCCTTTGTTTAGTTTTAGGAGCCTAGTTTTGCATTGGACTACTTCACTTTCCATCTCAATGAAGAATTCGATAATTTTATGGTCACTGTTCCCTAAAGGACTGTGCACAACTAAGTTATTAATTAGCCCCTTCTCAATACACAATAGCAGATCTAGGATAGCCTGTTCCCTAGTTGGTTTCTTGACGTACTGGTCTAAAAACCATCTTGTACACACTGCAGGAATTCATCCGCCATAGTATTATGATATGATCAGGCAGGTGGTATTTGCCAGGCTAACCAAATCCCAACAATTTTGCAATTTGTATTTATTATGAGAAGTAAAGAGGCCACTACCACCTTTAGAGATTTTAAAGATATAAATTAAAATGTTTTAATTTAATACAGTTGCACAGTTAAATTTAGCCTTACAGTACTTCCCAAAAGTCTGACTGCCTGTAGTTTAGTTAAACTAGACACACACACACACAAAACACAGCCCCACAAGCCTGCTTTAAAGTATCCCACAGTAATATTTGGAAAAAATTATATTTCCTTTACAATTATTGCTAATTTGGTTTGCCCAATCTCTCTGTTTTCCTGTTTAATGCTGTTCCCTACCTTACCACTACTGTTTGGAGGCTTATGGACAATCCCACTAATGGTTTCCGTCCTTTGTTGTTTCTTAGCTCCAATTCTACATTTGGATTTTCTGAGACAATATCCTTTCTCACTATTGCATTGATTTCATCCTTAACTAACAATGCCACCCCACCTCCTTTTCCTTTTTACCTGTCCTTCCTAAATATCGAATACCCTTGGATATTCAGTTCCCAGACTTGGTCACCCTGCAGCCATGTATCCATAATCACAATCACCATTTACATCTATTTGTGCTGTTAATTTGTTTACCTTATTTTGAATGCTCTGTGCATTCAGATACAGTGCCTTTAGGCTTGTCTTTTTAACATTTTTAGACATCTTTTTTGTACTATAGCCCTATTTTCTGCTAGCTTGCCTTCCACTTTTGCTTTCTACTTTTCTGTCTTTCATTTCTATCTGTTTCCCTTTCTTGTGTCTCCCGGCTCAGGTTCCCACCCCCTTGCCATTCTAGTTTAAACCTCCCCCCACCCCCAAGACTACAAGCAAATACCCCTTAGAGGATATTGGTCCTGATCCTGCTGGGGTGCAACCCATCCAGCTTGTACAGGTACCATCTTCCCCAGAATTAGTCCCAATGCCTCAGGAATCTAAATCCCTCCCTCCTACACCATCTCTCCAGCTGCGCATTCAACTGATCTTTTCTCCTATTCCTGATCTCACTAGCACATGGCATTGGGAGTAATCCTGAGATTACTACCTTTGAGATCTGTTTTTTAATTTATTTCCCAGCTCCCTATGTTCTGCTTTCTGGACTTTGTCCCTCTTTTTACCTATGTCGTTGGTACCGATATGTACCATGACCTCTGGCTGTTCACCCTCCCCTTTCAGAATGTCCTGCAGCCACGGAGTGACACCTTTGACCCTGGCACCGGGGAGGCAATCCTGGTGTCGTCTGCAGCTGCAGAAACATCTATCTGTTCTCTTTAGGATAGAACCCTCTACCACTATTATTCTCCCACTCTTTTTTTCTCCCCCATACCCGTGCAGCTGAGCTCACTCGTGGTGCCACAGATATGGCTCTTGCTGCTTTCCCCTGAGAAGCCATCTCCCCAGTGATATTGAAAACGGAAAATCTGTTGGAGAGGGAGATGGGCCCAGGGGACTCCTCCTAAAGTTTAGTGCTTCTACTCTGTCTGGTGGTCACCCTTTCCTTTTCCGCCTGTGCACTCTTCACCTACTATTAAATTGGTGGAATGAAAGCATATTAGTGTTAGGAGAGGTCAAATTAAAAACCTAGTAATACAATGGAAAATTTACATTCAAAGGAAAAGCTAGGTATAAGCAGAAGCATTCACGATCTAACCAGCCTATAAGCCTACAACTTTGTCTGCAAAGGAACCAAATTGCAAGAAACTTCTTTTGGAATTTGTAAGATCAAATGTGCTTTGCCTGGTGTCTGTTTAAAGTCTATGGGTTACTGTTGCCTTGGTGAAGATTTACCTGGGAATGATTAATTTGGGGTTTTAAAAAAAAGTTATTATGGTAGTAATTTGTAGACACGTGTGTGTTTAATTTATTGTTAAATTAATAAATGTTTAATTTAGTTTTATATAAAAAAAACGCTTGAGGCTCGGTGGTCTTATTTCTAAATTCAGAGCTGCATCTCAAACATACCAATTGAAAATATAGGTTATGACATTTGTTCAAGGTTCCCTCTGGGATTTAAACAACTCAGCCTTTACCAACTACTGTGTCATAACAAGATAGTTGGTAACACCAGTGGGAACAACTGTCAAGCACAACAGAGGCACAGGAGGAACATTTTTCTGGAACGCTTTCAGTGCTGCTATTCTGGTCAGACTGTATAGAATTTGATTAATGATGTAAGTATTTTACAATAGTTGTCACTTTGTTTTGAAATGCAATCTCCTTTCATTTGGCCAGAGAGGTAGTGGTATTGGTAGAGGGTTAGGACCTATTTGCTTCAGGTAAGGGACAGTCTGGAGGAATCAAAAACAGGAGGGGAATCATCTTAATAAAGCTATCTAGGCTATTAGAAGATTTTTGATATCTTATGAGCTTTGGTTTTGTATTTTTCACACTTCAATGTTGGCATTTACTGTACAAGAATTATCACTCAAGTGAATTGAGAATTTGAATGCTCCATCTCACATGTCATCTTCAGGGAATCACTGCAATAGTAGAGCTAAAATCGGGGGACATCCTTGTTGGATCAGGAGATGGTGTTGTAGCTCTGTGCAAAGCACCAAACTTCAAGCCACTCAAGTATGTTGGAATATATTTAAATGTCTCTTTCTTAACCTTGTGTGCTAATAAATTACTACTTGTAATGACCTAAGTATTGCTTCATAGAGGAATTGCAAAATTGATAAATGTAGAGTTTAATACAGCAGTATTTTGTTGTAAAAACAGCACAACTTTTTAAAAAAAAGACAAACAATGGTTTATTGTTCAGATCAAAGTCACCTGACATTGCTTTGTTGAGTTGAATTACATTTATCTTTTAATGTATGTTAGAATTCTCTTAGACACTCAATTATTCTTTTTTTTTGTAAACAGATTTTTATTGGATAATATAATGATTATGCTACGGACTAGAAATCCCAAGGCTTGACCTAATAACCTGGAGGCATGTGTTCAAATTGCATCATGGCAGGGGAATTCAAATCCAGTTAATTAAGTAAATTTGGAAATGGTGACCATGAAACTATTGGACTGTTGTAAATCACAACTGGTTCACTAATATCTTTTAGGGAAGGAAACCTGCCGCCCTTAGAAGATGTGGCCCTTATTTAACTGGAGACCCATGATAATATGATTGACTCTTAACTGCATGCCCTCTTTAGAATATACGCACTGTCTTGGAAGTTATCCATTCGTAGACAGGTATTTCAAAATTTGAATGCAGTTATGTTTAACACTCTTTTTGACAACTGTAAATGCCTTGCATATTTGCAAAAGAATCCAAAATTCGCTCTGTTCATGAAGCTTGCACCTTTGCTTTAACAAGATGCATTATTTAGGTCCAAATCTGGATTCCCTACACATTCAGTGGTAAGACCATCAACATATTTTCATCAAAAAGTGGAGTTCTCCCCATATTCTTTGCAGCTGGCCTGATCTCTGTCGAAATTAACAAAGGTGTGTGCCTTGGCAAAAAGGACATCTGTGATATCCTGGATATATTTGTGGGTGGAGGCTTGCAAGATCCCGCAAAGATCCCCAGTGGAGCCCTGTAAGGAGCTACTGCCGTAGAAATTGAGCATGGTGGTACCTAACTGCCACTGGCAATGGATGCCCTCCAAGTCCCTGTGGTGCCAAATCCTGCAGAAGGTGGCATATGTGTGTGATCAGTTCCCATGACATGCGTAGGCGTCAGCAACACTAGTTCTCACTCAGCTACAGTTAGCACATGTGCTGTCTGTAGACCCTGAGCGTATGAATGAAGGTTCTGTGGGGTTCGTCCTCTATGTGCGGAGGAGATCATATCGTTCCTTGGTCTTCAGGGTTCTGCTCTTCCCCTGGCGAGCCAGGTACCTCCATTGCATTCTTCTTCTTCTTCCCTCCTGCGTATAAGCAATCAAGCAGACAACGAGATCATCAGGCTCCATGTTCCTGATAGTCTCCTCACTGCAGTATCAAAGAGAGAGACGCAAGGGTCAGCAGTTTTCTCCTAAGGACCACTCTTGGTCAAGTCATCACCTGCGGCTTCCTCTCACAGCCCCTTAACGCATGCCAGAGAGTCCAGGCCACCACATGGATGCCAAGGGTTTACTGCGCATGATTGTTCACCATGTCCACACCCAGCACCGCCCCACACCACATGAGTGAGTGGCAACAGCTTCAGCCACTCTTGATTGCATCCTGAACTCTCAGCTCAGGCGCAGGCATTTCCCTAACCTGCACTCAAGATTTTGTGCTTTGCTTGGACCATGAGGGAGACATTTCAATGTCAACGTAAACATAAGCAGGGGATTAGAAGCGACCCCTTTGTTAATGTTCCTGGCCACTTTTCCCAAGAGGACCATCAAGCTTGGCCAATCACCCAATGTTTCTGACCATAGCACTCATTCGAGTTTGAAGTGTGTGCATGAGGGGTTAACAGTTGAGGAGCAATCATTGGCACTGTCAGGGATTAGTGCTGCTTGAAAGGGCACAGTTCCTTGACTAGCCTGACTCCAAACATGCCAATTTAGCTCAAGCTAAACGCTCTCAACTGCATATTAGTGGTAATATTTGACATGTTTTGGCACTTGCCTGGCCATTCCCACCCACCCTGCTCTCCCCCCCCCACCCCACCCCCCACCCCACCTCCCACCAGCATGCATTTGTGTTCAAACTTCAGGCTGTGTTGCCATGACCCCCACCCCTTCCATTGTAGCCCCTATCCCAAGGTTCCCTTCCTGCCGGCACTGTTGTCCTTGTCCCAAGCTTCCCTTCTGCCCGGCACTGGTGCCCCCTGCCCAGAGGTTTCCTTCTCCCCTGGCACAAGTCTTCCTTCTCCCCTTGCACTCTCGCCCTTGCCCTGAGTTTCCCTTCCCCCGGCACTGTTGCCCAGCCACAAAGAAGCCACGGTGGCGATTTGCCTATGACCCCGCCCCGAATCTGCAGAGCTACTTCCTTGCATTGGGATCATCAGGAGTGCTGTGCAATGTTGTGTGCATTCACCTCTGAGTTCCCCTTGAAGTTCAGGTCACCAGGCCCAAGCCTTCTAAAGGCAGTGTAAATCATGCCATCATAAAATCTCACAGACGTGGGCTTTTACTTTGACGTGGGGGTGTTGATTCCGGCATGTGGCCACAGTAATGTGATGCAAATAAATTCAAATAAAGTTCCTGACGTTTGAGGGTGGGAAATGCAGCATGCCATTGACGGGCGGAGGGTATAATTGCTTCCTGGATTTATGTCACCGGGAAATGTGACTAGGGCCTTCTCGCGAGATTCTCCGATCTCACCACTGAACATGCTCATCGCAAAGAACAAAGAAAGAACAAAGAAAAGTACAGCACAGGAACAGGCCCTTCGGCCCTCCAAGCCTGCGCCAATCATATTGCCCGTCAAACTAAATCATTTTGCACTTCCGGGGTCCGTATCCCTCTATTCCCATCCTATTCATGTATTTATCAAGCTGCCTCTTAAACACCACTATCGTACCTGCTTCCACCACCTCCTCTGGCAGCAAATTCCAGACACTCACTACCCTCTGTGCAAAAATCTTGCCCTGCACATCTCCTCTAAAGTTTTCTCCTCTCACTTTAAATCTATGTCCCCTAGTAATTGACTCTTCCACCCTGGGAAAAAGCTTCTGACTATCTACCATGCCACTCATAATTTTGTAACCTTCTATCAAGTCACCCCTCAATCTCCGTCGCTCTCGTGAGAACAATCATAATTGGGAATGGAAAATCCCAGCCGATGACTTTCCATCCGTTAATTTTAAAGATGGTCAGAACATTTGAATGACACTCTAGGGTGTGTATTATTACTTTTGTTGCTTCCTTAGAGACTTGTTTTTAAAACTTCAAACTTTAGCAATAAGTGTCTACTTTGTATTGCAACCTTAACCTTTTTAGATTGGATGTAAAGATTTTAAGCTCTATCACAAATTGTTTATTTTCAGCCTCTCTGAAACATTTCTCTTCTTTCAATATAATTGACATGTTTGACTAGCATTGATGAAATAACCTTAATTAATTTTGGCCTGAATTTTGTGGTCAGCAGTGAAGCAACAGCATTCACTGCTGACCTTGAAGAAAACCAGCCACAATGATCGAGTGATCTCTGGATTTCCCCTTTTTTGACACCAGTTTGAATTTGGTGCCAAGTTGAGAGGATCTCCAAGTGTCTAGCAACAGTGATATCATCTAGAGGAGTAAGTAGCCAATTGTATTGAAGTATTTTCACAGACAGTAATGTGATATATCACTGCTCATTCACTGAGTAAAGGAGGAATCTAGAGCCTTTCCTGAACATAGACTTGTTCAAAAAAAACCCAGAAAACACAGGCACAGACTCCCTTTTTCTTCCCCCCACACAGATGGAAACATGTTTTTATATGTACTTAAGAATAATTCCTTAACCTTCCCCAATTAGTAACAGCTGCTCACACTTATAACTAGAGAATGTACTTCATTGTGATAGGATTACAACATTAACAAGTCAACTAGAAAGTAAAATGCACTGAATTTTTCACATTAAATTACAACTTTACAAAGAGCAAAATAAATGTTTGGGACATACCTGTGGGACTAAGGTAGAAACTG
The DNA here is from genome assembly GCF_017639515.1 of Carcharodon carcharias. Taxonomy (NCBI): domain Eukaryota; kingdom Metazoa; phylum Chordata; class Chondrichthyes; order Lamniformes; family Lamnidae; genus Carcharodon; species Carcharodon carcharias. Next base: position 31,979,609 of record NC_054488.1, on the reverse strand, counting down.
AAATTGCAAATAAGCTTTTAATAAATATATATATATATATATATATATTTGTTTTATAATGGAGAATCAACAAATATTAGTTTTTCAGGGCCAGTGAAGGTATATATTAGTAATTATGAGGTAATTTTAATTGGCATTTAAAAACCCAGTTACTCCTCATTCTTCACGGTATGACTTTTTCATGGATTTTTATAATGAGATTAATAGCATAAAAGTGCACGTTCAATAATTTCTATTTGATTGCACTCTGGGATCGGGGAGAAGTGGGTGCAACTTCAACAGCACATCCCATGGGAAAGCATAGAACCATTGACAATTTTTTGGAATTCCACATTTAACTGCACACATGTGGAGTCCAAAAGTTGCTGTCAGTTTCAGAGGAGCAATGACAATGAACGCTGACAGCTTTAGTGTCATTACCACAAAATCTAGGTCAATCAATACCAAAGAAACTGGATGAAATCACTTGTAATGCACTGTACACAATATTCTGTCTAATAATGTGTATTTAATTCAGTACATAGTTATAATTTGTGCATTTAACCAATTATTTTAATGTCATAATGGGAAAATCTTTGTTTTCATTCCAGAAAAGTGCAGGTGGATGGCGGTGTTACTTCAATCAGTCTTCGTGGTCAAGGACACCAGTTCTTTGTTGGTACCATTACGTCCCAGATATATCGATTTAACTTCACTGAGTTCAAAGAGGAACTGATCACCACATGTCACTGTGACGCTGTTCTTGATGTAGCATTTCCCTGGTAAGTTTGTGGAACTTGTGATATTTGTGGACGTTTACCCAATTTGTTATTTATCTATATTACCAAACAAAAAATGGTTATCAAAATATTTTATTTTCGAAATCTTATGGAAAATGCTATTTGGAAATACCTGCAGACTTCATTCAATTGCTCATTCAATGTTACCGAAATTTAAAGATGTCAAAATAAGAATTAAATTATTTTGCTGGAGAGAGAAATGCAATGGCAGAGTACCGATCTCTAAGAAACAACAGGACTACAGACTAAGGAGACAACTTTCCTCTGCAGGCAAAAGTCATGTTTAAAATCTGAACAATAGAATCCAATTCTACCTGAATGGCATCGTACAAATAGCAGTCGCATTTACTGAATTGGCTCATTTGTGTCACATGCAGAGATTAAAGTGCAGCTCAAAGCAATTCATTTTTTTTATTCTTTCATGGGATGTGGGCATCACTGGCTAGGCCATCCCTAATTGCCCTTGAGAAGGTGGTGGCGAGCCATCTCCTTGAATCGCTGCAGTCCATATTGTGTAGGTATTGCCACAGTGCTGTTAGGGAGCAAGTTCCAGGATTTTGACCCAGCAACAGTGAAGGAACGGCAATATTGTTCCAAGGCAGGATGGTGTGTGGCTTGGAGGGGAATTTGCAGATGGTGGTCTTCCCATGCATCTGCTGTCTTTGTCCTTCTAGGTGGTAGAGGTCGTGGGTTTGGAAGATGCTGTCGAAGGAGCCTTATTGAGTTGCTGCAGTGCATCTTGTAGATGGTACACACTGCTGCCACTGTGTCAGTGGTGGAGGGAACGGATGTCAAAGGTGGTGGATTGGGTGCCAATGAAGTAGACTGCTTTGTCCTGGATGGTGTCGAGCTTCTTGAGTGTTGTTGGAGCTGCACACATTCAGGCAAGTAGACAGTATTCCATCACACTCCTGACTTGAGCTTTGTAAATAGTGGACAGGCTTTGGCGAGTCAGGAGGCGAATTAATATCCACAGAATTCATAAAGAATGTACTACTTGTGGGAGAGAACAGTTGCATGCAAGCAGAATTTAAAGGGGTGAGAACAATGAAGAGGCACGCCCCAATGACAACATTTTGAAAGCTTTAACCTATCTGTTGACTTTTCCAAAGGTCAAGTGGCAGCGAATTGAGAAGTTGCAGACAAAACTGAAGATATAGGAAATCCCAAGTGCAGGCTTAAGATAGGCATGGATTTTCCGGTCCTTCCTACGGCGTGTAATAGCGGGCGTGAGGGGAAAATATATCGGGAACGAATAAGTCAATTTCTCATCAGCGTAAAAACAGATTGTGAACGTCTGCTCCCACCCGCAATCACGGCGTGCTTTTCCCATCCCACCGTGTCGGGAATTCTATTTGAATATATTAGAATATCATGAATGCTCATTATCAAGGCAGCTTATGTGAATCACACCCCAATGCTGGATCAAAAAGCCATGCTGGCATTTAATTAAACTGGCGTGATTCCCAACCTCATATAAGCTACGCGCACCCGGCAACCTGCATTCGTGACTTCGAAGTTTGTTCACCTACCTTGCATCATGCACCTCAATCTTCCCATCGGCTTTGCAGGTAACACCACCATGTTCAAGGGGGTTACAGAGGCAAGTCTCTATATAGCAGACCAGCAGTAAGGTGGGGGTAGGTTGGAATGTGCTGCAGGACAAGGGCTTGACTCAAGTGTAGGGGCGTGGGGTGTGTCGGGGCTGGAGGCCAAGGGCTCAACTGGGGGAAAGACAAGACAGAGGCAATGGAAGGGGCTGGAGGGCAAGTGCTTGACTGGGGAAGTTTGCACTCAATCACATGACTAGGGCAGGTGTAGTGAGGCATGGAAGTGTCCTCTGGACCCGAATTTGGAGAGAGTCTCTTACAGAAGGACATAAGCAAGTTTAGGCCAGAGAGGTGGGATTGCGGAGAGAAGAAATGCTTACATTGCTGGGTTTCCAAAGACTGTCTTTGTCCCAGCCCAGGGACGGGGATGACATGTCTGTCCACTGCCAGTTGCGCCCAGCATAGTGTGTGTAGGACGTAGTCATCATACGCATGGCAGTCCGGGGAGCTCCTAGCATAGTATTCAGCCGCAGATGGCGCAGTCACACTCAGGGGAGGCTCCTGCAGCCTGTAGATCAGGAACAGGTAGTGTAGCGGCGGGCACTCGAGGGTCTCATGAGAGTGGTCCCTATTTGCGATGGTACAGTAGGCGTCAAGATGGAGAGATGGGATAAGGTCTACATGGGGCAGAGACACATCTACCTCAAACAACTCAGTAGGAAACACAGGGATAACACAGGGCAAGCATTAAGGAAGGAAGGAGATACAGGAGATATCAGAACAATGTTCCTGTGTGATTTAAACATTAGGATGAATCTCTGACTGTGTCACAGAGGAACTACCTCCACATTGCCCACCAGAAATGCATGTAATGGAGAAATAAGACAGAAACATGATGTTACAGGTCTCTACCCTTTTTCCTTACACTAATGCCCTGAAAACTGGTGCACATTGGCATTGTGGTGAGGAAAATCAACCTCACCTATCAGGAAAGACAATGCGTTCAGACAGGAGCTTGAAGCGGTATAATGTACTACATTAATTCAACCCCCCCCCCACCCCACCATTTCATAACGGTGCTGGTTACAGAACATGTCTGTTAAGGAAGCCTTTGTAGTCTTCTGTATGTTAAAAGCAAGTCTTTATTAACTACTTAAGCTATATACATACATACAGTAAAGGGTACAGGCAAGGAGCTATGTCCATGTTTAAATCTTAACACATCTCTGCTCAACACCACATTGAACCTAGGTCCGGGTCATGTGCCTTTGTACATCATTGTGTGGGCAGTACTGTGCTCAGTCCCACATTAACCCCGTATATACCAGACCATTATACTACAAGAGGGGGTGGTCAGTGCCAATGTCCTGCAAAAGAGGACAGCCATCCAGTGCAGCAAGAGACAGAATGGTCTCATCCATTCTGCCAGGGTAAGTCACTCTTCTCATTATTCTCAGCTCACACACTCACAAACCTATCATACATCCACAGGGATCTCACACCTCACAGGACAACACCACTAACTCTCACACACACACCCTCACATTGCCATCGAGCTCATATCCTCTGGAGCTTGCATCCTTATCCCGTCCATGGCTCCGTTCACCACAAAAACATTCCATGCAGTGCCATGTGTCCTGCTCATGCTCTCTCCATCTGTTTTCATGCAGGAGAAGCTGGCTCACAACAGCAGGGAGCAGTCCCAGACCAGGGGGGCTGGTGTGGCCCACATTAGACCCCTCAGTCACTTTGAGGAGCGTGTCATTGCATTAATTGGTGAGGATGTGGACTGTGCCTGCGACAACGGTGAGGTCGGCAGTGAACACCCATGTGAGGATCCTTCACCACTCTCAACGCAACTGTGAGTGCTCTCTCTCCTGCTTTGACTCTGGTGCCATACACTCATTATCTCTATTTTGGTTCGCAGGGAGCTCTGCCAAGCGACCAACATCCTCAATCAGCCAGTCCCTCAGCTCCATCCTGGTCCATACTGCCAATGAAGAGGACACCTCCTCCATTGAAGAGCTGGAGATAAGCAGCCTGGAAGACCAGACACAGCGCTTACCCACACCATTCACCAGCACAGCCTTGGGTTCACAACCTGGTGGTCACCGCACAGACACATATCTGCAGCAGGAGGAGACTGGTTCAGCTGAACTCCCCAGCACTCAGAGGACTGATGGGGAAGAGACATCTGTGAGTCCGAGTCAGATGACGAGCCTCTGGATTCGGCCTTCCAACTCATCCTGGAAAATCAGCAGAAGATGGGGGATCATCATGCAGAGTTGTTGCAAGCCCTCAGCAGAGTGGCATGTGAGTCAGAGGAGTGCGTCCGCCAGCTGTATGATGAAGTGGTGCTCACATGTGCACGTATGGATGCCTAAATGGGAAGGATGGCAGATGCCATGGAGACCCTGGTGCAGCAGAATGTGGAGATGCGTGTAGACCTGCACTCCATCACAGCAGCCATGGGTCAGTTCCTGCAGTGGCAATACGAGAGGGAAATGGGGCATCTCAATGTCCCTCCATGTGCTCCTTCCCCTCAAGGAGTCAGGCCAAGGCCCTCGGGCATCCGAAAGGAGGAGGAGCAGCAGCTGGGCACCCCGAGGTAATCCCTCAGGAATCTCAGAGACTGTTCTCTCCCTCCGAGTCCCCTTTCTCTGGGACCCTCTCAACCTTAGAGGAAGCAGTTGGCCCACAGGAGGACAGCCAAAGCAAGCCTGGGCCCTCAAGGCCTCAGCTTTTCAGCGGACCCATGCCAAAGTCATCAGAGGTAACGAGGCCAACCTTTGCACAGGCTATCTCCACCCCTACTGCAGATGTCAGGGCAGCATCTAGAAGCAGTGGTAGGCCTAGAAAAATTAACAATTTCTGATCACAAGTGGTTGCACGGGTGAACACATTTTGTCACTTAATAATCTGAAAATATATTCACTTTCACTGAATAATGTGTAATGTTGTCTTTCAGCTTCATTTACAGGCTTCACGAGTCCTCCCCCCACATCCCCCCAATTAACAGTTCAGTTGCATGCAGCCGGCCCACGAGTGATTCTGGAGGGAGAAGTGTGTTTGTGGCAGGGCCTTTCGGAGCCCCATGCAAGCATTCGCCCACGTTCATGGTGCCTTCCTCAATCACACTCATCTCAATGTCCCAAGCATTTTCAATGCTGCCTGCAAATTTCTTTCAGTTGTCCATCAGAGCTGACCTGCATCTCCGCCCACCCACTGACCGCACTCCAATGCAGCACCTCTGCCCGTCCAACACAAGGCTCCTCTCACCTTCAATTTCAGAAGCATGGCGGTTGTTAAGTATGTTTTCAGCTCCCCCGTCCTTTCCCTCTACCAGTCACTCATGTTCTTTCTCCTATCACTGTTGACCCTCCCTGGCATCACGTTCCACCTCCCCTCTGTCACCTACCAACCAGAATCCTTTTCTTTTCAGGATGTTCGGGTGAATGTGCACATTCCCGAGAATCCCACCCCCATCCACATTGACCTCCCCGACCTCCTCCTTCCCACTCTGAGTCCCTGTCTGCCTCCGAGTACTCACCAACCACCCTCACCATCCCTTCCATCGCTTCCATTGCACCGTCACCCTCCCACCCTACTGGTTCACTCTACCCTATCTCACACTCACCATTCCCTTCTACCATGCACAGCTTCAGTTCGCTCCCCAGAAAGCAGTCAGGAGGGGTCCACCCTTACATGTTCACCTGGACATCAGCCCCCCCTTACTCCCTCCTCCACCCTTACTCCTTCCTCCCCCTAGACTCTTGGCTCCCCCTAGGTTCCATCCCCCCACTCTGAACTCCATCCTCCCTCCAGACACCTTCCTCCCCTGGATTCCTTCCTGCCCTGGACTCCTTCCCCCCTCTGAACTCTTTCCTCCCCCCAAGGTCCTGCCCCCCTGTGAGCTCCTTCCCTGCTCCGAACTCCTTCCCTTACACTTCCTGCCCCCTTATGCCTACGTCCTCAGTTGCTGTATTCTCCCCAGTTACATTCCCCCTCCCTGTACTCCTCTCTAACCTCACCCCCACCATCATTCCGCCCTCCGAACCTCACCCCCCCCAACACCATTGTTCCCCCCCAACCTCACCCCGACCAACACTATCGTTTCCCGCCTCCCAACCGCAGCCCCCAACCGTAACCCCCCCCCCCCCCCCCCCATACACCAACCCCCCCCCAGTCAAACCTAGACCTTTGTCTCCACCCCCTTGATGATCATCCATCGCAGCCCATGGCAAAGACCCTGATGTCCCAAAGCAGACCCCAGACATCAGCGGTGACCTTCCACCTTCCATGTGCTGCTTCGAGGCAGAGTCATGTTCATGAGATTCCACCCTGCATGCAATGCACATGTTCCCCCGGAGTCCGGTAGCTGTAGAGCTCCAGCATTTTCTGCTCCTCAGATGTCTGTGACATGAGCAAGGCCCTAAAGGTGTGTGCCGCCTTCTGCATGTCTCATTTGTCCAGATGTGTTCTAGGCCGACATGCCCCGATGATGCAGTATGGGGGGATGATTCTGGCAAGCAGGCCTTGTAATTATATGCAGATATATGAAAACGATGTACCCGACATGCAGTGGTGGGAAAGGTAGCCTGCCATTGATGGGTGGAGCGGACGATTGCAAACTGGTTTCACACCGTCGCAAAACCGATTCTTGGCCTTCCCGCCATATTGTCCACTCACGCCCGACACCAACAGGGACAGAAATTTCCAGCCTATGGAGCAAGAAGTGGTTGAAGAGATTCAGGCCAATGACTACAAAACGTTTTCTGGGACTAGAACCCTTTATCACTACCATTGCAAATTATACTATATTAATTTAACCCCCTTGGAATACACATTCCAATCACTCTTCCAAGTTATTAATGTGAAAACAATGTGCACTGTTACGATTATTAAGTTTATTTGAGTATTATGTTTTAGGACTGTATCTTGTGGTTTAAATGAGTGTTTTCATTTGAAACTGAATCTTTAAATTTAGGGTACATGAAAGGGGTCATGTGACCTATGCTGGGATCTGCCTGACAGTAAAGTAAACCTGGGTGGTTTAATTGTTAAAGATCAAAGAAAGACCCAGGTTGTTTTATTGACAGGGAGGAGACAGGTATTTACACTTGGGGACAATGGCTACTGTTTCCAAGTCCGCAATGAGGAGACCCAAAGTCTCCTAAGAGCCAGAAAAGCATTATGAATAACAGGTTTTAGACAGCTGTTTTGGAAACTGTCCCTTTGTTTTTAAGATGAAAGACAGTTATGATCAGAGATAGTTAATTCACATTTATACTTGGATTCAGGGCTAGTGTGTTTCCCATTGCCATGGAAAAGGGGATAGAGGAAGCCATTTTGAGATCAAGGTTCCCAGAAATATCACAGATAGGAAGCAGTTGCAGTTTATGTCTGGCAGCATCAGTGGAGAAGAAAAGAGTTGACGTTTCGAGTCCTCATGACCCTTCAACTGAACGTTCTGTTGAAGGGTCATGAGGACTCGAAACGTCAACTCTTTTCTTCTCCGCCGATGCTGCCAGACCTGCTGAGTTTTTCCAGGTAATTCTGTTTTTGTTTTGGATTTCCAGCATCCGCAGTTTTTTGTTTTTATCGCAGTTTATGTCTTGTTTGGGTTGCAGCCGGCTGGGAGGTGGAAAGTAAAAGAAGTAGAGTCAGCCAGACATGCACTTTAAACAGAGAAGATTTGCAGACATGCAGAATGCAAGTTCAAGCTCAGGCCCAATTTGAAGACCAGTTTGTAAGGAGTTAAAAAATAGGAGGGTTTTCCTAGCTGGAGCTAGAGGGAGAATCAGCCAGAAAACTCTGTGTCAGATAATATTGAGAAAGAACAGAAGTAAACCCTTGGGAGTTGTAAATCACTTTAGGATTGGTTCCAAGAGAATTGGATATCTACTGAAGAGACCGAGTAACATAACAAAATTGGAGTTTCGGTTGCCATTAAAAGTAGAAACATTCTGTTTTTGGTAAAGTATGTTGCCTACAAGATGAAAATAGTGTTTAGTAAAGAGCGCTTTTTTTACATTTGTCTCAGTAAAAGTCTTAAAATGTGAAATCTTGTTGCGTGGTCTTCTTTCAGCTCATAACTGGAAGTTCAAATTTCTCTAAAAGTTATCGGTCTCTTTGCAGATCTTAAATGTACAAAAAAGTCAAAGGAGTTGTATAGGACTTTTTCTTTAATTAATCATCATTTTTTGCAACTGATTTTGAAGGGAAATCTTGAAGAAAGACGTCTTTAAGTACTATCTCTTTGTTCCAAATATAGTGGAACCTCAGACCTGTTTGGAACATGCTCTAAGTCTGAAATAAGAATCTGGCATACCCCTACCAATAAAGAACTTCTGCGAATCGTTGTGCCAAACATGACTTGCAATGCCATTGAATTTATGCAAGATGGGAGAAGCATTATTAGTGGTAGGCAATAGAATTTACTCAGTTGTTAAAACCATTAGAATTTCATCCTCCTACATTTGATACATTTCACCTTATTTCCTGAGTTATTTTCTGATTTGAAATTTTCAAAGCTTGGAATGACGGGAAGATCCGTGCTTTCACACCAGAGACGGGCAAATTAATGTATACAATCAATAATGCTCATCTGGATGGTGTCACAGCAATTGCTGCCACTAGTGACTGCAAGAAAATAATCAGTGGAGGTGGTGAAGGACAGGTATGTACAACACGTCACAGCCTAATATATATCTTGAAATAATTCTTTATTATTGGGTTGTGCATGATGTTTTACTGAATAACATGATAGAGATTTGCTCTCATGATTATAAGATACTACCAATCACGCTAGTAATATATGATGATATTGGAATACTGCTATATTGTGGTTTTGGTTAACTTCTTAAAACTGTTGCCTGTCTGCCCTCTATATTTGTGGTACGGGATAAATAAGCAACAGATGTAGAATCTTACAGCACAAGAAGGCTAGTTCATCCATCCTACCTCTATCAACTCTTTGAAAGAGCTGTCCAATTCGTCCCACTCTTCTGCCCTTTCCCCAACGTTGTTTCCACCATCCATTCAGGCAGTGAATTCAAGATCATAACAACTTGCTGCACAAGGAAAAAAGTATTTTTCCCTTTTGGTTCTTTTGTCAATTATCTGTGGCCTCTGGTGACTGACTGACTCTTCTACCAGTGGAAACAATTTTGTGTTAATTGCTCTAACAAAAACATTGATAATTTTGAACAACTCTATTAAATCTCCCCATAGCCTTTTCTGCTCTAAGGAGAATAATCCCAGATTCTCTAGTCTCTTCACATAAGTCTCTCATTCTTGGTAATATTCCAATAGATCTGCTCTGCACCCTTTGCAAGGCCTGGACATCCTTCCTAAAGTGGACACAGTGCTCCAGTGAAGGCCACTGATTTATATAAGTTTAGCATAACTTCCTTACTTTTATGATCTTTGCCTCTATTTATAAAGCTTAGGAACCCATATGCTTTTTTAACAGCCATATCAACTTGTTCTGTCACCTTCAAAGATTTGTGTACGTTAACACTCAGATCTCTCTGTTCCTGCATCATCTTTAAAATTGTACCATTTAATTTATATTGCCCCTCCTCATTGTACTTTCTGAAATGCATAGAATGTACAGCACCGAAAAGACAATTTGGCCCAACGAGTCTATATCCATTTAAAAAAGCGCTTCACTTGAACCTTATCTCATCCTTCCTCATCTAACTCTATCCCCTTCTCCCTCAGTTGTTTATTGAGCTTCCCCTTAAAAGTGTCATTTCACACTTATCTGCATTAAATTTTGTCTGCCATGTGTCTGCCTGAAGTCTACTTCGGATCTTCTCAACGCTTTCTGCATTTTCACGTTATGTGTTGTCTGCAAACTTTGACATTATAAACTTTATGCCCTAGTACAAGGTATTCATAAATCAAAGGGAACAGTGGTGGTCTTTGTGGACACCACTGTATACTTCCCTGCAGTCCAGACAAATACATTTGCCACTACTCTTTGCTTTCTGTCTGTTAGCTCATTTGTATCCACCTGCTCTGTCTCTTTAATCCCATGAGTTAACAAGTCTATTATAAGCCATAAGCCATAAGACATAGGAGTGGAAATGAGGCCATTCAGCCCATTAAGTCTGCTCTGCCATTCAATCATGGCTGATAAGTTTCTCAACCCCATTCTCCCGCCTTCTCCCCATAACCTTTGATCCCCTTACCAATCAAGAACCTATCTATCTCGGTCTTAAATACACGCAATGACCTGACCTCCACAGCCTTCTGTGGCAATGAATTCCATAGATTCACCACTCTCTGGCTAAAGAAGTTTCTCCTCATCTCGGTTCTAAAAGGTCTTCCCTTTACTCTGAGGCTGTGCCCTCGGATCCTAGTCTCTCCTACTAATGGAAACAGCTTCCCCATGTCCACTCTATCCAGGCCTTTCAGTATTCTGTAAGTTTCAATCAGATCCCCCCTCATCCTTCTAAACTCCATCGAGTATCGACCCAGAGTCCTCAAACGTTCCTCATATGTTAAGCCTTTCATTCCTGGGATCATTCTCGTGAACCACCTCTGGACCCTCTCCAGGGCCAGCACATCCTTCCTGAGATACGAGGCTTAAAATTGCTCACAATATTCTAAATGTGGTCTGACCAGAGCCTTATAAAGCCTCAGTAGCACATCCCTACTTTTATATACTAGTCCTCTTGAAATAAATGCCAACATTGCATTGCATTGCATATGTGGCACTTAAGAGTATTCACAGAGTAATTATTTTACATTGCACCAGCTCGATTCTCTATATTGTTGAGACCACAGCCGGTGTTAACTGCTGCGCAAACCAAATCCCAGAGCGAAGCTTGGCTTATGGGCCAGAAATTTTTTTTTGTATTCTGATAAGGTGAGGAAGATGTACCAATGTCAGCAGTAATAGGTCCAGTAACACTTTTGTGTTTTTAAAAGTGAAAAGTAAAAGTTTAATTAACAAATAAAAGAAAATAAAACTTAAGCACGCAAGATTACAGTTATACAATTAAGGTTAGTCTTACAAAACGTTCCTCCACAAGTAAACGCTTTCCAGGCAACACTCCCTTACAGATATTTAAATATGGAATCCAGTAATATCACACAAGGCAGACTGCTGTAGCTTCAATAGAGGTGTACCACATGACCTGAACCCCCTTCTACTTTGCTATGGAATTCACTTCAGAAAAAAACTGCTATGGCAACCCAAGACTTCTCAACAGCTCAAACAGCATCAGCTATCTCCAGCCATCTCCAGCTTAATGGCTCAACAGTTATCCACAGTAACTCTAATATACCCTTTTCCCTTTTCATCTCAATCCCATTATTCTCACACCCCTTTGGAACTCAAACCCTTCCAAATATAATGTTTCCATCTTCTCTCTACTTTCGGGTTAATAAAAATATAATATCCCCAATACTTGCTTACCTATTAACTCCTGCAAAATGCAAACATTTTCGTTGTTACCTCTGACTCCCCTTCAAACAACCTCTCAGTTTATCTAAAAATGCAAATGTTAGATCTAACCTATTTACTTGTACATCAAACTTAACACCATTATCCTTCTGGACTTAACATTAAGTTCAACAACTTCAGACCATGAACTCGCTCCTTCATCCTGACCCACTTTTTTAAATCCCCTTTCTTCTACATTCATTTTTATTTTTGATCCACTTATTTTATTTTTATTTTTATTCATTTATCCATAGTTTTATCCCCTTTTTAATCCCATTTTCTATCCTTTTTTCCCACCACCCCCTCCCCCACCCCATCCACTACAGGGCCATCTGTTACTTGTTCCATGGTGTCCTTTTACACAATGCTATCCTTGTTCTGCTATAATCACATTCTGCTTTCTTACAATTAGCACCTTTTTTAGCATTAACCACTACCATTAACACTCCCTTTATCCTTTAGTTCATGACATCTTTGTCAATCCCTCCTATGTCCCCACCTATCACTAGCCTTCTATCCAGTTCCACCTGCCCCACCCCCCTTAAACAGTATAAATTTCATCACACTTCCACTCTCTTCAGCTCTGAAGAAGGGTCATAAGGACTCGAAACATTAACTTTGTTTTCTCTCTCCACAGATGCTGTCAGACCTGCTGAGTTTTGCCAGCATTTTCTGTTTTTGTTTCAGATTTCCAGCATCTGCAGTATTTTGCTTTTACCTTTATCCTTCTCATGTTTCCAAACCCCCTGACACCCTGAATCCTATCAAGCTCATGTCCTGCTTAATTAAATCACACACACACACACACACACACACACACACACACACACACACACACACACACAGGCACAGACAGAACGTTTACAGAATAACACAATATTCCCCAAAATGTTTTTTTAAAATCCATTCTCACAATATTACAAAGAAAATTTCAGAGTAACCACGTGGTCAGTCCCTTCAAAATAGCTTGCTGTCATTCCCACAGATCACAGAAAGGAGGAGGAAAATTGGAAGATTGATCAGGAGACAGAATATAGATGGGAACATGAGGGAAGGATTTTATTCATTTATTAATTGGACCTGGAGGCCAGCATTTATTGCCCATTCCTAAGTGGTAGTGAGTCATCATTTTGAACTGCTGCAGTCTATGTGATGAAGGTACTCTCAGAGTGATGTTGCATAGGAGTTGCAGGATTTTGATTCAATGACGATGAAGGAACAGTGATATATTTCCAAGTCAGGATGGTGCATGACTTGGAGGGAAAATTGCAGGTGGTTGCATTCTTAAGTTCTTGCTGCCCTTGTTTGTCAAGGCAGTAGAACTCATGAATTTGGAAGGTGCTGTGAAAGAAGCCGTGCTGTGAAAGAAGCCTTGCTGTAGTGCATCCTGTAGGTGGTGTCCCCTGAAACCATGATGACTGGTGGCAGAGAGAGTGAATGATTAAGGTGATGGATGGGGGCCTAACCAAGTGGCTGCTTTGTCCTGGATAATGTTCATCTTATGTGTCATTAGAACTGCATGCATCCAAGTAAGTGGAATGTATTCCATCACACTCTTGACTTGTGTCTTGGAGATGATGGAAATACTTTGCTTAGTCAATGGCCACAGAATTCCCAGCCTCTGCTCTGCTCTTGTAATTGGTCCAGTTAAGTTTCTGGTCAATGATGACCTGTCACCCCCCCCCCCCCCCCCCCCCCCCCCCCCCCCCCCCCCCCACCTTCCCCACCCCTGCAAATGTTGATGGTGGAGGATTTGGCAAAGATACTGATGATGAATGTCAAGAGGAGATCTCTTTTGTTGGAGTTATTCATTGGCTGGCATGTGTGGCATCAATCTCATTTGTCACCTATCAGTCAACCTGAATGTTGAGCAGGTCTTTCTATATGGGCACAGACTGTTTCATTACATGAGGAGCTCCCTTGAACTGAACCCTGCAATCATAAGCAAACATCTCCAGTTCTGGCAGCATCGGCGGAGAAGAAAAGAGTTGACATTTCAAGTCCTCATGACCCTTCAACAAAAATGATTTTTCTTTACAATGAGAGGGGTGAAATATAAGCTGGTTTAAGGTTTGGCGGGGGGGGTGGGTGTGGTTGGAGGGGAGAGGAGAAGTGGAGGTGGGGGGGGTGTTGTTGTAGACCACCGATGCTGCCAGACCTGCTGAGTTTTTCCAGGTAATTCTGTTTTTGTTTTGGATTTCCAGCATCCGCAGTTTTTTGTTTTTATCTCTAGTTCTGACCTTATGATACAGGAATGTCATTGACAAAGATTTTTGAGCCCATTACACTGACAGGAGGAACTCTGACAGCAATGTTCTGGGGCTGAGATGATTGGCCAACTATCTTCCTTTGTGTGAGCTATGACTCCAGACAGTGGAAAATTTACCCCCCAATTCCCATTGACTTCCATTTACTTGGACTCTTTGGTGCACTTTAGGGAAGGGAATCTGCCATACTTACTTGATCTGGCCTGCATACGGCTCCATCTGTTTGACACTCAACTGCCTTGTGATATGACTTATTAAGCCACTCAGTTGTATCAAACCGCCACAAAAATGTCCAGTCAGAATAAAAATGGATGGAATATTCAAGCATTGACCTAAGCACTGGACATGACAAAGGGACAGCTGACCCTACCAGTCAACCCTACAAAGTCTTCCTTACTAATATCTAGGAACTTTTGCCAACATTGGGAGAGCTGTTCCACAAACTGGTCAAGCAATAGCCTGACATAGTCATATTCAGCGAATCATGCCATAATGCTAAAGCCCCAGATTCCTCCATCATTATCCCTGGATATGTCCTGAGTCACCAGCAGGGCAGACCCTTCAGACGTGGCAGCACAGTGGTATGCCGTTGGGATGGAGTGGCCTAGGGACCACTCAACATTTACTCTGGACCCCATGAATTCACATGCCAGGAGGTCGTCATGGACAATGATAGATGCTGATTACCATCTATAGCCCTCCCTCAGTAGTCCTCCATGTTGAAAACTACTTGGAAGAAGCATTGGGCGTAGCAAGGGTGCAGAATGTACTCTGGCTGGGAGACTTCAATGTCCATTACCAAGAGTGGCTCAGTAGCACCACTACTGACCAAGTCTTGATCGACATATCTGCCAGACTGGCCCTGTAGCAGATGGTGAGAAACTAACATGAGTAAAAATCTTAATTGATCTTGTCTTCGCCAATCTACCTGCCACAGGTGCATCAGTCAAAGACAGTACTGGTAGGAGTGATCAACTTGCAGTCCTTTTGAAGACAAAGTCCTGTCTTCACACTAAGGACATCCTCCATCTTGTTTGTGTGGCACCACCACTGTGCTAAACGGGATGAATTCAGAATATATCTAGCCATTCTTAAGGCAACCTGGGCCATCAACAGGAGCAGAATTGTATGCCACCACAGCCTGTAGCTTCATCCATCACTGTACCATTACCATCAAGCCAGGGGACCAACCCTGGCTCAATGAGTAGTGTAGAAAAGCATGACAGGAAGAACACCAGGCATTCCTAAAAACGAGGTGCCAACCTGGTGAAGCTACAACATAGGACTATGTGCATGCAAGACAGCAGAAGCAGCATGCAATAGACAGAGCTAAGCAATTCCACAGCCAACAGATCAGATCAAAGCTTTGCAGTTGTGCCACATCCAGTTGTGATTGGTGGTGGACAATTCAACAACTAACGGGAGGAGGAAGCTCCACGAACGTCTGGACAAGTGTGCCATGCAGAAGTTGGAACTTACCGTTAGGACCTTGCTCAGATTGCAACATCCAAGGAGAAGATGATGCTGGAACCCTACAACTTCCAGGCCCTGGAATAACACGCGTATCACATGTAGGGTGCATCTGCATGCATGTGGCTCCGCCGTGAAGCAGCTCTCGAAAAGTGGGAGGTCGCCGTTGATGCTTCGAACCTGCTTTGAGACATCATGGTCTTGGCCATGGGCTGCTACGGATGATAGGTGAAGCGGGGGAGTGGGAGAGAAACCTCTAGCTGTGAATGGGAGAGGAAGGAGTGCCAGGGTGGGTGGTGGGAGAGGAAGGTGTACCGGGTGGGGGTGGGGAGGGGGGGTAGTGGGGGGGGGGTGCGGGGGGGTGGGTGGTGTTTGCAGGGGGTTGGTGATTGAAGATGTCAGGGGAGTGAGCTTGGGAGGGTGGGGATGAAAGTGTCAGTGAGGGGCGGGGGGGTGAAGTTGGGATGAGGGAGACAAAGGTGAGAGGGAGGTCAGTTTGAGAGGGAGGGCACGAAGATGAGGTGAGATTTGGAGGGGAAGGAGTGTGTCCAGGGGGACGAGGGAGTATGGGGGAGGAGAGAGTATTTGGGGGAAAGGAGGTTATAACAGGGAGAATGCTGCAAGTAGGGAGGTAGGTGTAAGGCAGGGAGGAAGGTGTAAGGGAGGGAGTTTGGAGGGGGAAAGATATCCAGGGGGAGAAGGGAGTAAGGGTGGAGGAGAGAGAAAGATGGGAGGGGGTATGTCCAGGTGAATGTGTAACGGAGGTGGCTGTGGAGTCAATTACTGCTTCCTGGGGAGCCAACTGAGGGTAGGTGTGGTAGGAGGGAATGGTGAGCATGAAAGGGGACACAAGGAATCAGTAGGGTGGGAGGGTGAGGATTCATTGATAATGGTAGAAGGGACGGCAAGAGTGGTTGCTGGGGACTCGGAGGCAGATACGGACCCTGGGGGCGGGAAGGAGGAAGTCGGGGAGGCCAGTGTGGATGGGAGTGGGATTTTCAGGTGCGTGCACGTTCACCTGGACATCCTGGAATGACACGGGTGTGGGTTGTAGGTGACGGTGGGGAGGTAGAATGCGATGCCAGGGGATCTACAGTGATGGGGGAAAGAATATGGGTAACTGGAGGAGGGGAAAGGATGGGGGAGCTTACAAGAAACTTGACAACTACCATTCGCAGAAATCAAAAGTGCATGGAGCCTCTTGTTGGACAGGCACAGATGCTGGATGGGATTACAATCAATGGGTGGGCGGAGATACAGGCTAGATGTGGCATTCAGGGGGAAGACTCGCGAAGCCTGTCAATGAATCTGAAAGACTGCTTTTCTAGGCCCACTTCTTCCTCTAGGTGACATCCCCAGCAGGGGTGGAGACAGCCTGTGCAATGGTTGGCCCTATTGCTTCTGATAACTTTGGCATGTGTCCACTGGAAGCCTTGAGGGCCCGGGTTTGCTTTGGCTGTCTTCCTGTGGGCCAGCTGCTCCCTCTGTGGTGACAGAGGACGAGGTTGAGGGGGTCACAGGTAAACGGGACTCAAAAGGAGCGGACAACCTCTGAGATTCCAGAGTGGATAACTCAGGGGTATCCAGCTGCTGCTTCACCAGCCTTCGAGTGCCCAAGGACCCTGGCCTGATTCCTTGAGGGGAAGGAGCACCTGGAGGGACATTGAGGTGCCCTGTTTCCATCTCACATTGCCACTGCAGGAACTCACCCATGGGGTGCAGGTCTGCACGAATCTCTGCATTCTGCTGAAGCAGGGTCTCTGTGGTGTCTGCCATCCTTCCCATGGAGACCTCCATACGCACACATGTGGGCACCACTTCCTCAGAGAGCAGGCGGATGCACTCATCCAACTCGCGTGTCACTCAGTTGAGGGCTTCCAACAACTTTGTGATATTCCCCCACCTTCTGCTGACTCTCCAGGATGAGTTGAAAGGCCAAATCCAGAGGCTCATCATCTGACTCGGATTCACAGATGCCTCTTCCCCAGCAGGCCTCAGAGTGCCAGAGAGCTCGGCTGAACCTGCCTCCTCCTCCTACGAACACATGTCTGTACGGTTACCACTAAATTGTGAACCCAAGCCTGCTCCAGATCTAGGTCCTACCGAAGTGTGTGCCTCTGCACTGGTGAAGTGTGCGGGTAAAAGCTGTGACAGGTATTTCAAGCTGCTTATTTCCAGTTCTTCAATGGAGGAGGTGTCCTTTGACTGGAGGTGAGGACATGGATGGAGCTGAGGGACTGGCTGGCTGAGGGCATTGGTCGCTTGGCTGAGCTCCCTGTGAACCAAAGTAGAGATAATTAGTGCATGGCAGCAGAGTCAAAAGCAGGAGAGAGAGCATTCACATTTGCATTCAGATTGGGATGATGTGGTGTAGGTTTCTCAATTGGGTGTTCGATGGCAACCTCAATGTCACTGCAGGCTCGGTCCACACCCTCACCAGTCATCAGAATGACACACTCCTCAAAGTGAGTGAGGGGCCTAATGTAGGCCCCTCCACCCACGGCCGAGAACCTCTTTCTGCTGTTGCAAGCCAGCTTCTCCTGAGGACAAGAGCTCCAGGGGATATGTGCCTGATGGAGATGTGAGGGTTTGTGTGAGAGTTAGTGGTGTTGTCCCTTGTGGTGTGATATCTCCGTGGATGTGTGATGAGTTTGAGAGTGTGTGAGTTGAGAGTGATGAGGTTGATTTACCCTGGCAGAACGGATGAGAGCGTTCATTCTCTTCCTGCACTGAATGGCTGACCTCCTCTGTGCCCCAGTGGTGCTGACCGCCGCTGCCACCGCCTCCCAGGCCAGATTGGTGACTCTGGTGGATCGCCTGCAGCCAGAGCAGGAGTAGAGCACATCTCATAGACCTTCCACTGTGTCCAGCAAGCGCCTCAGAGAGGCGGCACTAAATTTTGGGGCTGTCGCCACCTTTGTTTTCAAGGTCATCTGTTGTCTGGAGCAGTCCTGGTCTGTAGATATGATGTAGGCTGCAGCCTGGTGCGCTTTAAATATGGTGCCCAGCGCGAAGGAGTGCTGAGGTCACACTGTGACAGGCAAATCCAAACCCGCCGCCAGCAATCCGGTGTGTTTCCTGAATACGTTATTAATGAGGTGGGATGAGCAGGGAAGGGGATGAGACGGCACGAAATTCCACTATTGCAGACAGTGAGTAGAACGTCTTTTTTCACACCTGTAATCACACTTAGTGCAAACCTGGGACAATTCCATCCTGTGAGTCCTGACAACATCCTGATTGTAGTGCTGAAGACTCGTGCTCCAGTACTAATTAAGCCCCTAGCCAAGCTGAACCAATGCAACTACAACACTGGCATCTACCCAACAAAGTGGAAAATTGCCCAGGTGTGTTATTATTTCCACAAAAAGTAGGAAAAATCCAAACCGGCCAATTACTGTCCCATCAACACACTCTCAAGTGTGAGTAATTTGATGGAAGATGTAGTCAACAGTGCAATCATACAGCACTTACTCAGCAATAACCTGCCCACCGATGCTCAGTTTGTGTTCTGCTAGGATCACTCAGTTTCAGCCCTCATTGCAGCCTTGGTTTAAACATGGACAAAAGAACTGATTTCAAGTAGTGACGTGAGAGTTGTTGCCTTAGACAGCAATGCAGCATTTGACCAAGTATGACAACAAGGAACCACAAGTAAAAGTGAAGTCAATGGGAATCAGGAGGAAAGCTCTCCACTGACTGGAGCACATAGGAAGATATCTGTGATTCTTGGGAGGCCAATTATCTCAACTGCAGGAGTTCCTCAGGATAGTGTCCGAGGCCCAAACATTTTCATCTACTTCACAATGGCCTTCCTTCCATCATAAGATCAGAAGTGTAGCTATTCACTGTTGATTGCACAGTGTTCATCATCATTTGCAAGTCTTCAGATACTGAAGCAATTCATGCCCGCATGCAACAAGACTTGGGCAACATTCAGGCTTGGGTTGATAAATGCCAGGTAACATTTGCACCACATAAGTCCAAGCCAGTGACCACCTCCAATAAGAGAAAATCAAACAATCTCTCCTTGACATTCAATGGTTTGCGTCAACAACTTCCCCATACCATTAACATCCTTGAGATCACCATTTCCCAGAAACCTAACTGAGCCAGCTTTATAAATATAGTGGCTATGAGAACAAGCCATAGATTGGGTATTCTTCAGTAATTAACTCACCTCCTGACTTCCTAAAGCCTTTCTACAAGGCTCAAGTCAGGGACGTATTGATATACACCCCACTTGCCTGGATGAATGCATCTCCAACAACATTCAAGAAGCTCAACACCATCAGGACAAATCAGGCTGCTTGATTGGTACCCCATCCCCAGCTTAAACATTCACTTCCTCCAGTGCACTATGATTGCAGCATATACCATCAACAAGATGTACTGCAGCATTCTTCAACAGCATTTTCCAAACCCACAACCTCTACTTCTTAGAAGAACAAAGGCTGAGATGCATGGGAATGTCACCACCTGCAAGTTTCTCCTCCATGTTACACACCAAGTAATGACTTGGAATTTCATCACCTTTCTTCAACATCATTGGATCAAAATCCTGGAACTCCCTCTCTAAAAGCACAGTCCTGCACCAAACAGCCTGCAGCAGCTCAAGAAGGTGGCGCATTACCACCTTCTCTAGGACAAACAGGGATAGGCAATAAATGTTGGCCTTGCCAGTGATGTCCATGTCACATGAACAAATTAATTTTTGAAAATGCCACCTTGGTCAAATGTTGCCTTGATGTTAAGAGCAGACATTCTCATCTCACCCCTGGAATTCAGCTCTTTTGTCCATATTTGAACCAAGTTTGTAGTGTGGCCTGGAATCAGGTTGCCCTGGTGGAACCCAAACTGAACATCAGTGAGCAGGTTAATAATGATTACGTATCGCTTAATAGCGATCTCAGCAGCACCTTTCATCAGTTTGCTGACAAATGAGAGTATGTTGATGGAGCAGCAAATGACTGGATTGGATTTGTCCCACTTTTTGTGCATGTGGTGACATACAATGAAAACTATGATTTCCTTCTCAATTACTACTTTTAATTAGCCCTATTTGAGTACAGTACTTTACAACTAACTTTAGATAACTAAAATAAGAAGAGACTTTATTTTCTATTATTCAGCTGCTTTTTATTTGTTGAACTACTGCTGGGTGAGACTTTCACCTTTAATCCTGCAAATTAGAGGGAAGTTGTGCATGGCACCAGTGTAAATACTGAGCAGAATAGTCAGGAGTAGCAGTCACAGTATTTCCGCCGCTACAGTGTGCCAAGAGTTGAGGAAGCTGTTACCTATCCCACAACACTTGCTTTCCATTTTGTGTGGTCATTCTTTCCATACAGTTCCCCAGCAGAATTCATGGAAGATAGCATAATGATGTTGTTCCCACATATTTGCATACAACTTAAATGTTCCTGCCTATTTCAGATGGGAGCTACCTACCCCAACCCAATATAAGCACATCAAACAAAAATTGTGTGGGGACTCTATTCCACTTCCTTGCCGTAATTCTCCAAAATGTGGTGCACATGAAACATTGCACAGAAAGAAATCTCCTCTACATGTCTCTATACTAAAATTACACTGCTCCAAACTCACTCAAGATAGGGTTTATATTTCCTGAATTTTTTCTGAGTACCCCAGTGCTTCCACTCTTTCCCATTAAGTGGTTTATGGAAGTATTTTATTGGAATACTGCTAATGTTGCACTGAATTTACATTTGTATCGGTATAGATTTGCTGCGGTATTATTAATATAGTGTTTAGCTGAACCAATTTCTTTAGAATCGTTATTTTTGTTGTATACATTTTAGATTTTTTGAAAACAGGAGGCTGACTCTGTACTCACCTTCTAACAGCTCCAAAGTAAAAGCTGGTCAAATAAATTACTTGCATGATTTCAACATTCCTTAAGTTGATACAGCTGTGTTATCTCTGTTAAGTATGTGGTACTTTGTTGAAGCAAGCCTGTTTTTATAAATAAAAGCAGAAAATGCTGGAAAGACTCAGCTGGTCGAGCAGCATCTGTGAAGAGAGAAACTGAGTTAACGTTTTGGGCAGAATTTAGCCCTCGATGGGCAGGCGGGCCCCACCGGCTCGGCGGCGGGCGAGCAGCTGAACTCCACTGCCAAAACGAGCCCGGCCGCCATTTTGAGTGGGCGGGCCAATTAAGGCCTGCCCAGCAGGCTGCCAGACGGGAAGCGCAGTGTGGGGGTGGGGGGAGGAGGAACTCCCCAACAGCCAAAGTGCGCTCTTGCGTGCATGCACGCGAAAGAGTGCACAGCTCCCTGAGACTAAGTGCTGTCTCAGTGAGATTGGTGACAGTTTAAAAAACATCAAAAATAGCAAAATAACAGAATTATTAACATGTCCCCCTCATGAGATGGGACATGTTAATAAATATTACATAAAATTTATTAAAGATTTTTTAAACAGACATGAAACCTCATCTTGCCAGTGGATGAGGTTTCATGTTTTTACAGAAGCCCACTGGGGCTCCTGGCCTGCCCGCCAGCCTTAAGGTTGGATGGGCACAGCCTTTAATTAGTTTAATTATCCTGTCAATGGCCTCAATTGGCCATTGACAGGTCGGTGGGCAGACAGCTAATTTTGCTGTCCGCCCACCTTCATGAATATTTTAATGGGGCTGGATGATGTCATTTTCCCGTGGGTGAGCGGGCCCCGCCCCCAAATCGCTGACAGAATAACTCTGGCCTTTGAGTCTGTATGACTATTCTTCAGAGCTGAAGAGAGGCAGAAATGTGATGGGTTTTATACGGTTGAAGAGGGGGAGGGTTGTGGAACAGGTGCAGCAAAATAGAAGATAGAAGGTCAGGGAGAGGTCAGAGCTCAGGAGAGATTTGTCATGGATCAAAACAAAAGGAATTTTAATGGTAGTGTTACAGACTAAAGAAGGTACTAATGGTAACATAAAGGTAAGAAAACAGAATGTGTTAATAACAGAACAACGGACCAGCAGCAAAACATAAGAACAAGTTACAGATGGCCCTGTGGAAGGAGGAGGTTGGGGAAAGATTTTTTAAAAGATCAAAATAGAGGACAGAGTTAATGGGCAGGATTTTCAGCTCAGTTTGTGTTTGCGCTTGACACGCACAAGTGTGAAATAGTGCACAATACTTCGGTTGTATGGGAGTCGGCAGCACGCCCACCGACAATTAAGAGGGCTATTAAGCCCATTAATCAATTAATTAAATACAATTTTTCGCTGCCTGTCCAACCTTATGGTTGGCAGGTGGGTGAATAGGCCAGATGGCCTTACATTTTTTGCGAAACCTCATTCATGGGCGGGGTGAGGTTTCCAACAGTGACTAAAAAAAAATAAATACTTTTTAAACTCATTTTTCAGATGTCCCTGTTCATGTGACAGAGTCACATATGGGGAAATGTTTTCCTTAGTTTTAAAATCTTTCTTTTTCATGTTAAAAATCTTCAGCTCCCTGAGTCAGCTCTGTGCCTTCAGGGAGCTTTTACTGAGTGCACCCCCGTGCATGCGCACACTTTAGCGCTCGTCCTCCTCCCGCCCCCAACCTGGCAGCGCTGAGATTATCAGCGTGCGATTCACGCTGGCTGGCCGTTAATCGGCCAGCCGGTGTGAAATCGCGGTAAGGGTCCGATCGCGGGCAGCGGATCATTTCTCGGCTGCTCCCAGGCCCGCCTGCCATGCCTGCCTGATGAGGGGAAAGTCCTGCCCCATGGCCTGAAGTTGTTGAACTCATGTTAAATCCAGAAGGCTGTGAAGTGCCTAATCGGAAGATGAGGTGCTGTTCCTCCAGTTTACATTGGGTTTCACTGGGACGTTTCAGCAGGCCAAGGATAGAATTGTGACCATAATACAGTTAGATTTAGCATCATTATGGAAAAGGACAAAGAAAGAACAGGAGTAAAAGTTCTAAATTGGGAGAAGGCAAAATTTACAAAGCTGAGAGGTGAACTGGCAAAAGTGGACTGAATACAGCAAGTGGAAGGGAAAGCAGTATTCAATCAGTAGGAGGCATTCAAAAGTGAGATTCTATGTGCACAGTGTAGACATGTCTCCACAAATAGAATGGGTGGTGCTGCCAAATCTAGAGCCCCCGGTTATCCAGAAGCATAAAGCAGAAAAAGAGAGCTTATGACAGTCACAAAAAACTTAATACTGCAGAAAGCCTAGAGGAGTATAGACAGTACAAGGCTGAATTAAAAAATGGAAATTAGGAAAGCAAAGAGAGGATACAAAAAATATTGGCAGGTAAAATCAAAGAAAACCTAAAGATATTTTACCTGTACATTAAGAGCAAGAGGATAACTAAGGAAAGGATAGGGCCTATCGGAGATGTGCATGGTAACTTGTGCATTGGTGCTGAAGATGTCGGTAGGGTTCTCAATGAGTACTTTGTCTCTTTCTTCACTGAGAGGGATGATGCAGACATTCTAGTTAAAGAGGTAGTGTGCATAATATTAGATACAATAAGCATAATGAGAGAGGAAGTACTGGAGGGACTGGCATCCTTGAAAGTGGATAAATCACCAGGGCTGGATAGATTGTATCCCAGGCTGTTAAAGGAATCCATGGAGGAAATAACGGATGCTCTGAGGGTCCTTATCCAGTCCTCACTAGATACAGGCAAGATACCAGAGCTTTGGAGGTCTGCGAACTTTGTACCAATATTTAAGAAAGGTGAGAGGGATAGGCCAGAAAATTATAGGCTGGTCAGCCTGACTTTGGTGGTGGGCAAATTATTGGAATCAGTTCTGACAGACGGGATGAACTGTCACTAAGAAAGACGTGGAATTGATCAGAGATAATCAGCAGAGTTTTGTTAGGGGAAGATCGTGTCTTACTAACTTAATAGAATTTTTTGAGGAAGTAACAAGGAGGTAGGTGCAGTGGATGTTGTTTACATGGATTTTAGTGAGGCATTTGAGAAGCTCCCACATAGCAGACTTGTTAGAAAAGTGAGATCCCATGGGATACAGGGGAAAGTGGCAAGTTAGATCCAAAATTGACTCAGTGACAGGATACAAAGGGTAATGGGTGATGTATGTTTTTGCGAGTGGAAAGCAGTTTCCAATGGTGTTCCATAGGGCTCAGTGTTGGGGCCCTTGATGTTTGTTGCATATATTAATGATTTGGACTTAAATGTGGGAGGCATGATTAGGAAATTTTCACATGACACAAAAACTGGCTGCGTAGTTGATAGTGAAGAGGATAACTGTTGTCTCCAGAATGATGTCATTGGTTTGATTGAGTGAGCGGTTAAGTGGCAAATGGAATTCAATCTAGAGAAATGTGAGGTAATGCATTTGAGGAGGGCAAACAAAGCAGGGAATATTTAATAAATGGGAGGATATTGAGAAGATTTGAGGAAATGAGAGACCTTGGAGTGCATGTCCATCGGTCCCTGAAGGTGGCAGGACACGTGGATAAGGTTGTAAAGAAAGCATATGGAATGCTTTCCTTTACTGGATGAGGTATTGAATAAAATAGCTGGGATGTCATGCTGGAACTGTATGAAATGCTGGTTAGGCCACAGCTGGGATTTTGAATACAGTTCTGGTCACCACATTAAAGGAAAGGTATAATTGCTCTGGAGAGAGTACAGAGGAGATTTATAAGAATGTTGCGATGGCTTGAAAATTGCAGCAATGAAGAAAGATTAGACAGGCTAGAGTTTTTTTCATTAGAACAGAGGAGGCTAAGGGGTGACCTAATTGAGGTGTGGAAAATTATGAGGAGCCGAGATAGGGTAGACGGGAAAGTCCTGTTTCCCCTAGCTGAGGGGTCAGTTACCAGGGGTCATAGATTTAAGGTGATTGGCAGAAAGATAAGAGGGGACGTGAGGAAAAATTCTTTCACCCAGAGGTGGTAGGCATCTAGAATTCACTGCCTAAGTTGGTATTTGAAGCTGAAATGCCCAACTCATTTAAAATATACCTGGATATGCACCTGAAGTGCTGTAACTACGGACCAGGTGCTGGAAAGTGGAAATAAAAATGAATGGCTACTTTTTTTCTTTTTTTATGGCCACTGCAGCCACAATGGGTTGAATGGCCTCCTTCTGTGCCATTATCTTTCTGTGGCTCTATGGTTCTATGGAAATGTGGGCATGAGAGCAAGATGGTGAATTGAAATGGCAAGCAATAGGAAGGTCTGGGTCATACTTGTGAACTGACCGAAGGTGTTCCACAAAGCAGTTACCCAGCCTACATTTAGTCTCCCCAATGTAGCGGAGACTGCATTGTGAGTTTGTATAAAAACCAGGGTGTCAGCTAGATGGTTGTGAATAAGGCATTGTTGATTATTTTGTACTTCTTGCCATCACTGGCACTGAAATTGCTAGAACAGCAGCTATTAACAGCAATAGCAATCATTGTCCAGATGATACCCCAATGCTTGCAAATTACAGCCTTTGTGGAATCTACACTTTATATTCCTCTGCATTTCAAAGATGTAATGTCTATATTCCATTGAGTTCCACTCATGTAGATTCTGCCTCCCCATCTCCATCTGATTAACCATCCTAATTACCCATTTCAAAACTATCTTTACATTTCTGATTTCAGGTGCGGGTATGGGAAATTACTCCAAAAAGTCATAAATTTACTGCAGGTCTGAAGGAGCACTCATCAACTGTGTCATGCATTAAAATTAAGAAAAATGACCAAGAATGCGTAACAGCAAGTTTTGATGGTACTTGTATCATCTGGGATATAATGTAAGTTCTGGAAATGTAATTTCATTATAAAATGTATAGGCCTCTATCATGTCACTGCGATATCCACATTCCTGGTCCTGGTCTCACCACTGTTGTGTGGAGCAACAGTAATTTCGAGGCTGCAGAAAATCAATTAATTCCACTGTTTTGGGAAATATTTTTTGATTTTTATTACATATAAATATAAAAATAATATAAACCTTATCCCACTTTCAATTTGAATCATTGTACAGTTAACACAATTGTGTGTTTCTACTTCATGAAAATTTGTTTCCAATTTTTGCAAAAACATTTAGTAAATTAACAACTTAATATCATAGACTGCATTCAACTGAGAGTCTTGCATTCATTGAATGCTGCTGTATGGATATTATTATTTAGAGTGGCTCTCAATTGACCTCAAATAAAAGGCCATTGAGTCTAAGTTTGATAGCACCAAAAAGCAATGTGCGATTAACCTGTGTCCATTGATTTGATGCAGGCAACACATCACCTTTGTGCTAGCTGCTTATTTCACTGATTTCAGTGTTCAGCCTCCTCTTGCCTTGCTAGATGCATCATCAGGAGGCCAGTATCATGAGTGGCTAGCAGCATTTAAAGCTAGCTTGCACTGCTTAAAGCTGGTCTGCATCTCTTAAAGTGGAGGCGTATTGTGGTTGGAGCCAGAGTCATGATGGAAGTGACTTTGACCTAGGCAACATTGAAGAATGGCATCTAGCTCTAAGGTATTGGACATTGCACAGGAGGACTTACGGGAGGAGACAGAAATGAGGAGAGAGATTGTCTGAGGAGGAGAGGGACCAAGAGGCCCTCCGACACATGCTCAGAAAGGATTGGGAACAGATAGTTAGGAGTTGAAACCTCAAAGACCTGGATACATTACTGCAAGAAATTCAATGACCATACATGAATAATCAAGGTCAGTGGATGTATCTTCAAATGTCATATCCTACCATCTGACGTCAGTCACTGCTCAATTTACCACATCTTCCTCCCACCCCCACCACTTGCCTATTAACAATCTCTATCAATCAGACCTCTTATGTGGTGTTCACATGCTCCACCGCATATTCTAAAATTTTCACCCCTTCAACATAGCCTTCCTACTGTGTGGGTGGGTCAAAGGGGGCATTTAAAATTATGGCCTTCATAGTTGATCAGGGTCAAGAAGCAAAGTTCAGTACACTGCATGGTTGGAAAATAAACTTAGTTCCATTTTAGCTCTGATTTTAACACTGCAAGTGGGTTGATTATGAGTGAGCTAAAAATCACGTTAGGTGTCAGACTTTTGAAGATTTATACATTAACATACATTTGAGATGGTTTAAAATTCAATTACTCTTTGAACTTTCAAAATAATTGTTAAAATTCAGTTTGCTTCTCATACACCTTTTAACAAGCAATGATATATTTGTTTTCTTTACTTAATTGAACTCTAATTGAAAGAGTTGTCTGGTCATGTTAACATGCATTGCATGACTGTGCTCCTGTGCATAGGGACAGAAGTTGTCATGTATTCTGCATATGTAATTTGTTCCTCCATCTTTAATAGTTATTTAAGATCAGAAACAACCATAGCCTGCATTTATATGGCAACTGTAACATCAAAAATCATCCTGAGGTGCTTCACAGAGGTGTAATCAGAGAAAAATGGATGTGTTAGGAGAGGTGACCAAAAGCTTATGTAAAGACATGGGATTCAAGAATAGTATCAAAAAGAAGGGAAGGAGATAGAAAGATGGAGGAGAGTAGGGAGCAAATTCCAAATCATTGAGTCTAGATGGCTGAAAGTATAGCTGCCAATGGCGGGGTGAAGGGAGAAGAGAAGTGACCATTTTAGTGTTATGTTCAGAGGAGCAAGTCTTAAGAAAAACAACAACTAAGAGATGGAAAGAAAGGTTGGACAGTTAAAGGGACAATGGGCTAGCAGTGAAATGCTTTTTATTTCTCTGTATCCTGCTTGGGGATGTAGGAGAAATAAATTTCCAGATAGAGGAACAGCAGTTAATTCCTGGCGTTGAAATCAAAATCCTTGGAGGCAGCTTTACCATTGGATAATGCCGCAATTCCGGATGTGATAGTAAGACCAAGAATGCCGATTGAATAAGATCAATCTGTGTGCAAAGTCATCAAAGATAGCTTTTGGTTATGCATACAAGGGAAAAATAATAACTATATCTTTGAAAAGAAAACTACAGACTAGAAATTTTTTCAAATGTAAAATTCGCCAGTTTCTGTAGATTGTTGACACTTGAGAGAACACACTTGCATTTATATAGTGCCTTTCACAAGAATATCCCAAAGTACTTCACAGCCAATGAAGTGCTCTTAAAATGTACTCACTGTTGTTGCGTAGGCAAATGTGACAGGCAATTTGTGCACAAGTATATCCCACAAACAGCAACAAGATATATGATCAGTTAATGTATTTTTAGTGATGTTGGTTGAAGAATAAATGTTGGCCAGACTTCTGCTCTTTTTGAAGAATACCTGGGATCTCTTATTGCACCCGAGAGGGTAGATAGCCCTTGGTTAAAATTTTATCTGAAAGGCATTTCTAACAGTGCACTACTCTCTCATTGCAGCACTAAATTTTCAGCTAAGCTTATGAGCTGAAGCCTCTTGATTCAGGGTTGACCCTGCACCATCGTGACTCAGAAGAGCTGGCAACAGCTAAGTTGACACAATCCCTAGTGTTTTATTTAAAATAAAAGTAACAGGTCCAATTTGTCAAGATTCTTTTTTTCCAATTCTCCTGATGGTAATGACTGGCTTTCCTCCTTTTTGAGCCATCTTTGCTGCTGAATCTAAACTCTACCATCTTGCCATAGACTCGTTCCAGCGAGCAATTTTTTGTCCCTTGGAATGAGTTTTTTATTTCTCTGACAAATGCACCTGGGAATTTGTGTTCACGTTTATCTACCAGCAGATGGTGGTATTGGCTTTGTACTATGAATTGTGAATAGTTTGATATTCTGTGTTTGTAGAAATCCAATACCATGTTGTAAGTTTGAATTCTTTAAAGATTACTTTGCAGCTCATCATGATTCAGTTGATAAACACATGTACCGGTATGGAATTGAGCAATGCAGATGAGATGCATTGCTTTATCCAATCCTGTGCATCATTTCTAGATTTCACTTGCAGTGGTTCAATTGGCCTGCATTATAACTCCCTGGATTAAAAAGGCAAAATTGTATGAAAGGATTCCTGCTAATGATATTCGGCCCCTGAATAATGATCAGAAAAATTGTATGGCGATCATGTTCAAAATATGCACCACATGGCCAAACAGTCTGCTGCCACTCAGAGCCTGCGCTCGGTTGCCAAGTGCAGATGGTGGCTTTGAGCTGTAACATAGTACTAGT
This sequence comes from Carcharodon carcharias, assembly GCF_017639515.1. Classification (NCBI taxonomy): domain Eukaryota; kingdom Metazoa; phylum Chordata; class Chondrichthyes; order Lamniformes; family Lamnidae; genus Carcharodon; species Carcharodon carcharias. Next base: position 31,949,994 of record NC_054488.1, on the reverse strand, counting down.
CGGAATCTTGCGGAAAAAAGAGAGAAGTTGAAGTGGAGCTTTTTTGTTATCCCTGATGAATTTTAAACCCAACCTTAGCCCATTTAGCTACTGTATTTATTGTTAATCCCTAAATTACATGTTGCTTATTTCTTACAGACGCTATACAAGACATCAAATGATTTTGGCAAACACCCTTTTTAAATGTGTTTGTTACCACCCTGAGGAATATCAAATACTAACAAGTGGAAAAGACAGGAAGGTAAGAGGAATTGTACCTGGAGACCTGTTTATTGCTTTAGGAGAAAACATTGCCAACAATCAATATGACCATTTTTTTTTGTCCACATGCAACTCAATCAATTTATATAAACAAACAACCTATTTTTAAATAATGTTATTTTTGGGGATTGAAGATTTTATTTCACCAAAAGAAACTCTCCATTTCACCACAAAATTGTTAAAGCACAGAAGGAGGCAATTTGTCCCTGTGCTGGCTCTCTGAATGAGCAGTTCACTTAGTGCTACTCCCACACCTTATCCCCGTAGCCCTGTACTTTGTTCCTTTTCAGAAAATAATCTAACTTCCCCTTGAATGCCTTGATTGAGCTTACCTCTACCACACTCTCACAACGCGCATTCCAGATCTTAACCACCCACTGTGTGTCAAAGTTCCTTCTCATATCTCCATTGCTTCTTTTGCCAATCACCTGAAATCTGCATCTTCGCATTCTCAATCCTTCCACCAGTGTGAACAGTTTTTCCCTACCTTCTCTGTCCAGACTCCTCATGACTTTGAATACCTCTATCAAATCTCCACTTAACCTTCCCTTCTCCAAGGAAGTTCCTCATCCCTGGAACTCCCCTCATGAATCTTTTCTGCACTCTCTCTAATGCCTTCACATCATTCCTAAAGTGTGGCATTTAATACCTCAGCTTTGCCCTTTGCCTCCATGCGTAAATCCCCTTTTTGGTCCCTATTCGCCCCACTCCTCTTATTTTTGCTGGAATCAGATAACCCCATAAAAACTAGTGATCAAGGCCACGGCTTTGCTGTTCTGTTCTTACTGGATGGAGCTGCTGACTTAAACCATTAAAAAGGATCCAGACTCATTTTACTTTGGGCAGGATTTTCTGGCCCCGCCCACGACCAGAATCGCCCAGTCTCGCCGACAGTCAATGGATTTTTGGCTAGGCTGCCGAATCTCCTGCGGTGAATCCCACCATGACAGGGCCGGAAAATCTTGGCCTTTATTTTTGTATATTCCATCCCCTTCCGTTATGGTTGATGTTATCTTGATTTTTGTTTCAAAACAGCAAATGATTATTCGATCAGTAACTCCTCCAAGCATGTTCCAATTATGATAATCCTCACTCATTGGAATAATTTGAAGGAATAATGCATGTTACAATTTCAACTATTAATTAACAATGACTGGTGATTTTAGGTAATCCCCAAAGCCCTCCATACATTTAATCATGTTCACTCAAACTTATGTTTTTTATTAAGATGATTGCATCATTATGTCTGCATTGCTCAAATTATCTGCTTCACAGAATGCTATTGATATCTTGACATCTTGACATTACCTGCCTGTAAGTTTAAAATGAGAAGTAATTACAATTTATTGGTACACTGGGAGATAATTTGGACATATTGCTTTAGTATAGTTCAGATTAGTTTTTAACCAACCCACAAATGAAACATGTAGGACCAAAATTTCCTGCAACATTGTGACATGACAATAGCAGCATAATTGTGTCATTTCTTTCACGTAGAAGTTTGCACATAATTGATTTATGCCGGTAGTACAATAAAATTCTGAAAAAGCTTGATCTTTTGTGATGCTTTGAAGATATGTCCACCAAAATCCTCAGCCATTCGCTCATTAATTATAGCTTTGCCCCCAGTGCTTCACACAAGCTTCCTGAATATATGCAAATAATAGGCTGGCATAGATTAACACACCTAGGGCATAGGAGGGCCTGCAGGTATCTGTTTGGGTGTAATTTAGCAGTTTCAACCATGAATTATTTTGCAGTGGGCCAGTGCATTAGACTAATCCAGTGCCACCAGAACAAAAAATCACAATAAACAATCCCTTCATTGAGGTCTCTGCTGATACATAAATGGATCACCTCAACTGATAGGAACAGGAATAGGCCATTAAGCTCCTGGAGTCTGTTCTGACATTCACTGAGATCTTGTTGAGTCACAAATATAACTTGCCACTTATCAGCCCAAGCCTGACCGTTGTCCAGGTCCTGCTGCATATGGACTGCTTCAGCATCTGAGTTGTGGATGGTGCTGAACATTGTGCAATCATCAGCAAACATCCCCACTTCTGACCTTAAGATGGAGGGAAGGTCATTGATGAAACAGCTGAAGATCCTACCCTGAGGAAATCCTGAAGTCAGTGACGTCCTGGAGCTGAGATGATTGCCTTCCAACAACCACAACCACCTTCCTTTGTGCTAGGTATGACTCCAATCAGTGGAGACTTTTCCCCCTGATTCCCATTGACTCCAGTGTTGCTAGGGCTTCTTGGTGCCACACTTGGTCAAATGCTGCATTGATATCAAGGGCAGTCACTCTCACCTCATCTCTTTAGTTCAGCTCTTTCGTCCATGATTGGACCAAGGCTGTAATAAGGTCAGGAGCTGAGGGGCCCTAGCAGAACCCAAACTGAGCATCAATTGAGCAGGTTATTTCTGAGTAAGTGCCGCTTGATGACCCCTTCCATCACTTTGCTGATTATTTGGAGTAGTTCGGTTGGGTGGTAATTGGCTGGATTGGATTTTCGTACACAGGACATACCTGGGCAATTTTCCACATTGTTAGGTCGATGCCAGTGTTGTAGCTGTACTGGAGGAGCACAAATTTTCAGTACTAATGCCAGATTGTTGTCAGAACCTACAGCCTTTGCAGTATCCAGTGCCTTCAGCCATTTCTTGATATCATGTGGAGTGAATCGAATTGGCTGAAGACTGACATCTCTGATGCTGGGGACCTTAGGACGAGGCCAAGATGGATCATTCACCTGGCACTTTTGGCTAAAGACGGTTGCAAATGCTTCAGCCTTATCTTTTGCACTACTGTGCTGGGCTCCCCCATCATTGAGGATGGGGATATTTGTAGAGCCTCCTCCTCCAGTAGTTGTTTAATTGTCCACCACCATTCCCGACTGGATGTGGCAGGACTGCAGAGCTTATATCTGATTCGTTGATTGCGGGATAGCTGAACTCTGTCTATCGCATGCTGTTTACACTGTTTTGTTAGTAGTCCTTTGTTGTATCTTCGCCACGTTGGTATCTTACTTTTATGTATGCCCTAGGCGCTGCTCCTGGCATACCCTTTGGCACTCTTCATTGAACCAGGGTTGATCCCCCACTTGATTGTAATGGTAGAGTTGGGGATATGAGGTTACAGATTGTGGTTGACTACAATTCTGTTGCTGCTAATGACCTCATAGATGCACAGTTTTGAGTTACTAGATTGTTCAAAACCTATCCATTTAGCATGGTGGTAGTGCCACACAACACAATAGAGGGCATCCTCAATGTGAAGGTGGGACTTGGTCCCTACAAGGATTGTGTGGTGTTCACTCCTACCAATACTATCATGGACAGATGCATCTGTGACAGGAAGCTTGGTGAGGACAAGGTCAAGGAGGTTTTTCCCTCTTGTTGGTCCCCCACCACCTGCCATAGACCCAGTGTAGCAGCTATGTACTTTAGGATTCGATGAGCTCAGTGTTTCCCAACTTCTCTTCTGAAAAGTATGGCTCTAATTTTTAGGCTATGTCCTATGGTCGTATGATCCCTAAACAGCGGAAATGGTTTCTCTCCATCTTCTCTATCTGTTTCTCTTTAATATCTTGAAAACTACAACCAAATCATACGTTACCATCTAAATTACAGGGAATACAATCTAAATTCTTTAATCTCTCCTAATTAAACCTTAAGAGTCCGGGTATAATTCTTGTAAGACTGTTCTCCCTCCAAGACCAGTATATCTTTCTTAAGGTGTGATTCTCACAACAGAACACAGTTCTCCAGGTGTATTCAAACTGGTAAAAGCAAAATACGGCAGATGATGGAAATCTGAAACAAAAATAAAAATAGCTATTCCTCTCCGCAGATGCTGTCAGACCTGCTGAGTTTTTCCAGCTATTTTTATTTTTGTATTCGAACTGGTGCTTTGTATAGCTGTAGCATGACTTCTACCTGCTTGTGTTCTAGTCCTCAAGATATGTCCCCACATATCCCTTGATTACCTTACCTAACAAAAATCTATCAGTCTCAGCCTTGAAAATTTCAACTGACTCACCGTACACAGCCTTTGGAGGAAGTGTTCTACAGTTCCACTCTGTGTCAAACAGTGCATCTTAATCACTGTCTCTCCAGCCAACACAAGATGGCCACAAGTTGGCCACCGATACCCGTCTGTGCATGTGCACTTGTCCGCACACCTACAGAAAATCCTGATGCATTTTGCCCTTCCAAACTTGGGTTGTGTCAGGGGCTATTTTTAAATTATAAAGTACCATTATAAATTGATGTTGCATGATCAATGAGATGAGTGGAGAGCTGCAGTCATACAAATAAGAAATCTGAATATAAACCAGCCTCACAGAGACTAGCTGTAGTATAGACTAATGCTAGTCCAGCCTGTAAAACATCCCATAACATTGCACACCTTTTATTCATCAATCAGCTCTCCAGTTGCCTCTCATAATTTTCTAACAATAAAACAAGCAAAAGGGAAAAGGGTAAAATACAGAAAGAATGACACATATAAATGGAAAATGCTGGAGAGAATGAGAAGATCCTGTAGCATTTGTGTAGAAGCTTGGGATAATTGGTCAGAGCGCTGAACATTGTTCGAACTGAAAGCTAAATCCTAGATTCCTCACCAAAGATATAATTGCAGTTTATTTTCCTTCAATTCTGCCCTGGCCGCTGCCTACTCCATCGCTTTCAATGACATCACGGAGTAAACAGTACAGCTGTGCATGCTCTGCTTTGGCAGCAAATGTAGCCCATCATAATTAGTCCTAGTGGCCTCACTCAAATTGGCGATTCCATACCATTGCTCTGATGGGCCCACCAGAGAAAATAAAGAGAAACTGTCAAATGTCTTTATCAGTTAAATGCTTCAATTCTTCTTTCAAACTTCAATATTCAAGGGAATGCAAGGCATGTTTATGCAATTTACCCTTGCAATTTAGACCTTTAATCTTGGCATTATTCTGGTGAACCTTTATTGTAGCCCTGCCAAGGGCCGTGCATCCTTCCTGAAGTGAAATGCCAAAACTTAAATGCAGAAATAAAAACAGAAAGAGCTGGAAAAACTCAGCGGGCCTGGCCGCATCTGTGGAGAGAAAAAGAGTTAACATTGAGTCCAATATGACTGTTCATTGGAACCAACCAGACCTGCTGAGTTTTCCAGCACTTTCTGTTTTTATTTCAGATCTCCAGCATCCAGAGTATTTTGTTTTTATTTAAATACAGAGCTCCTGGTTAGGTCACGAGCACCTGTATAACTAAAACATAGGCCTGACTTTCACGCTTGGCATGAGTGCCAAATTGTTGGGAGCAGCAGCAGATGTGGAATCCGTTCCTGGTCGTGGTCACTTTGCAAACGCGATTTCATGCTGGATGGCCAGTTAAGGTCCGCCCAGCATGAAACATGTCTTCTCAATTGTCGGCAAGGGCCAGGTGGGGGTGGGAGCCTGTCGGGCGCCGGGTCCAATGCTGACCGGCAGGCGCTTTAAAACTGGCAGAGGCAGCTCCCTGAAGGCTGCCAGGGGAGAATCTTTGGAGTCTGTCCAGGATTCCATTTCATTTGAACAATGGACTCACCAGCAGCTGGAGACGTCAGGTAGGAGGGCAATTCATGTCACTCAGATGTGGAACTTTTCTGCACAAGATAAAGGCAGATGTTTCAGTTCAGGGCCTCTTCCCTGTGCTTTGTGCAGCCTTCAGACCAAAATGATGGTCCAGCCTCACACTCCCTGGACACATTAGTGATGCCTCCACCTTGATGGTGCTTGTCATTGCTGCCAGAATGTCGTGGGCAGGCATCAGAGTTCCATCATTCTCTGTGTGTTCTCAACACCTTTAAGGTGGGGTTGATCCCACCTCTTCATCATCTGTGACCAGTGATGCTGTGCTCCTGAAGGGCTCAGGTGCTGAAGGCAAACAAAGGTCAGGCACTTTTAAAGTTTCATGGCTGTGTCTCCATGTTATCCTGATATGAGATACCGCAAGCGAGCTGCCCTTGGCCAGACAGGAGTCACATTCTCAGAGTCTATGTGAAGATCTATGGAGTGTCCTCACTGCATGTCGTCATCATCCTCCTGCAATCAAGTGACTATTAGGGCCACTACTGTGTCTCCATGACGGGAGCATGCTCACAGAGAGTATTGGCATTGCCATAAGCCAGATTGGAGTCATAACTTCTTGGATGCAATGTGAGGATCTATGGTGTCTCCTCGCTGCATGTCGGCATCATCCTCCCAAAAGCTAGCAAATATGAGGGCCTCCGGAGTGCGCCTGCCTCGTCCGGCCAGTGTAAGGGCCTCATCACCTTCGGGGATCTCCTCACCCTCATCACCATTGACTTCCTCCTCATTGGAGGAGACCTTCAGCTCCTCCATCTCCTCCTCAGCCAGCTCCCCTCCCCATTGTAGCGCCAGGTTGTAAAGGGTGCAGCAGGCGATGACTATGCATGATGTCCTCTGCAGACTGTATTGCAGAGCTCTGCTAGACTGGTCCATGCACTGGAACCGCATTTTCAGCATCCCGATGGTTTGGTCCACTAAGTTGTGAGTTGCAGCATGAGCCTTATTATACCTTCACTCTGCTGCAGTCTGAGGCCACTGCACGGGTGTCGTTAGCCATGTCCTCTGTGGGTAGCATTTATCACTGAGGAGCCATCCCTGCAGCCTCTATGGGCCCGGGAAGATGTCAGAGATTTATGACCGACTCAGAATGTGGGAGTCATGGACATCCCCTGGACACCGTGCGCAGATCTGCAGGATGCCTTTGTAGTGGTCGCACACCAGCTGCACATTCAATGAATGGAAGCCCTTGCAGTTGACATAGTTGACCACTTGTTGTGATGGAGATCTGAACGCCACACGAGTGCAGTCAATGGCACCCTGCACCTGTGGGAAATCCAAGATCTGGATAAATCCAATTGGTCTTGCATCCTGGGACTCTTGGTCCTGGGCGAAATGCACAAAGTTGTGTGCCCTCGTGAAACTGGCATCTGTGATCTCACAGATGCATTTATGGGTGGAGGCTTGTGATTTCCCACAGAGGTCATCTGTGGAGCCCTGAAAGGAGACACTGACATAGAAATTGAGCACCACGGTCACCTTCACAGCCACTGACAGTGGATGTCCTCCATGTCCCCGTGTCATCAAATCCTGCAGTAACTGGCAGACGTGACTGACCAGTTCCCAAGACGTGCAGTCTTTGGCGACACTGGTTCTCTGTTACCTGCAGGAATGAAAGGCGGTGTCTATAGACCCTGATTCTAGCTAGGCGCCGACCAGTGACAGCTTGCTGTGGCTCTTCAGCGGCATGTGTGAGAGCCCCTGCTGCCCCTCTTCCTGAGGGTGCTGCCCGTCCTTCTGCACAGCCAGATACATCCATTGCTCTCTTTTATGTCACCTTCGCACTCTACACCACTAGATGTACAGCTAATTCACCAGGTTCCATGCTCCTGTTACACTCCTCCCTGTATATCATTATATGGCCAGCCCGCTGGAATCATCCCCCCACAACACTGGATTGTCTGTCCATGTGGCGTGATTACATGCGTGGGTTAGCATGGGTGTTCTAAGAACCTTTCTTTGGTTAAGTCTGAAGGCTCCTTAACACATCCCAGAGAGTGCTGGCCACCACTTGGATGGCCAGAGTTTAGTGTGCTGCATTGCTGCCTGAAACCCCACCCACCTCCACCCCACTCCACCTGACCGATTGGCGGCAGCCTTGCCCATTGGACTGCATGCTGTGCTCTCAGCTCAGGCGCCGGCATTCTCCTAACCCGCACTGCATATTTCCCTCACAAAACACACTTTCCCACATTCACATTTGCTTCTTCTCTTCTTGTTGGATTGTATGCTGTCTCAAAGTTGCTGCTGAGACCCAGACCAATAACTGCCCCTCAAAGTCAGCTTTTCCTTTCTTGTTGCTGAACTGGTTTCAACTGTTTAAATTCTGTGGCTCTTGAATCTTGGTGTTTGTTATTCATGTTACTATTGGTGGATTTAGGATTTATCCACCAAAAAATTCACAATAAATAACACCCATCCTCAAGAATCAAGGAATTAAACAAGTAAATCCAGAACAGCAATAAGTAGCAATCAACATTATGTGAAAATATGTATATTTGAGGCAGGTTTCCCACCCCAGAATTGGCATTCTCATGTAGAAAGAGCTGGTTTAAGAAAAAGTAATGTTACATTGATGGTTAAGTTCTGGTCAGTTAGATACAAGTTTTGGAGGTAATCTGAAGAACAGCTAAGTACCTATTCATATTATCAGCAATTAATTTATAAAAAAACCCCTGAAAACTTTATAGAAAGCAGGAGTGGAATATTGTGGAGATAAACAGGATAAATGGTATAAAAAGGATAATTTTGAAGTGCTTTGAACTAAACCACAACAATAGGTTAGGGGGCAAGTTTCAAACTAAGAAAGGGCTGAAGTCTATTGCCTTTATCTTCTACTCCATGCAGGGAAATAAAACTTATATCCTTTAGTTCTGTCATCGGTTTAGAAGTAGAAAGAACTTGAATTTACATAGTACCTTACTTTTCTATCTTATCTGAGCTTTGCTTTTGAAGGTTTATTACGTTGCATCTTCTATTACGACTATTCTAGCCACCCCGTTTTACGATGTAGCTCCTCTTCATGAGATAAGAAGAGGTGGTAATTTAATTTCATAATATTAGACTAAGGACTGTTGTAAGGAGAACTGGCAGAAAGACGGGTTTTTAAAAAGAGATTATGCTGTTTTGCGGAAAAATGCCATTCCTATATGTGAGGAATTATTTACAATTTAAAGTAAAATAATACTGAATTAATAGTTAGTTTATACATGCTTGGGGGTATTTTTATTTCTATCATTAACATACTGCATTGCTGTTATTTATTTCAGATTGGTTATTGGGAAGTATATGATGGATCAGTTATCAGAGAGCTGGATGGCTCCTTATCAGGTTCTGTCAATGGAATGGACATCACAGCAAATGGTGACTGCTATGTCACTGGTAAGAAAAATCTCAAACTATGATTTGGCTGGAAATTTTCATTAATGAAAAAATTTTCTCTAGTTATTGTGATCATGGAATAATCTAATAAAGCGGTTTTGAAGGTTTCAAAAATTTCTAGATTGCTGCCTTCCAATCATTGGGGATGTCTACTTTAAAAATAATATGTGTGTAGTTAACATAATGAACAACTTTTCTCTTCTGTTTCTGCGTTTTACTAGCAGCAGTGCTCATTGTACAGCGATTTCCAAAGTAATCCATGCCAAAGAAATATGATGATTTTCAGATTGAAATGCAAATAATTGTGAAATAAGTTTTCAGTGATCACATCTAAATTATTTCTCAATAATCTAGCAGCAATTACATCAAAATGCAATCCTGTAATACACTCATCTTTATAAATCAATAAGAGGGTATGTATTGATATTTGCATTGTAAGCACAAAACTCGATAAAAACGTATATAAAATTAAAACTTCATATTACTGGGGAAAAAAAACTACCAATAATCAGGATGTATTTGAAGATGTTAGTCTAATCTCAGTATTGAGGGTACCAAGACATATTCCATTAAGAAAGAAAGACTCTGAGAAGGATGGATTATCAGTGGCTAACGAAGGAAGTTAAGTATGGTATCAAATTGAAAGAAAAGGTTTACAATGCTGTGAAGATTAGTGGAAGATTGGGATCTTTTTTAAGAATCAGGAAAGGATGATCAAAAAAAATAAAGAGGGAAATTTAGAGAAAACTAGCAAGAAATAGAAAAACACAGTAAAAACTTCTACAAGTATATAAAAAGGAAAAGAGTAACTAAAGTAAGCACTGGTCTCTAAGAGGATGAAACTGGGGAATTAATAATGGAAACAAGGAAATGGCAGAAATTCTGAACAAGTATTTTGTACCTGTCTTCATAGTAGAGGACACAAAAGCATCCCAAGAATAGTAGAAAATCAATGGGCAAAAGGGCGTGAGGGACTTAAAATTACTACTATCACCAGAGAAAAAGTACTGACAAAACTAATGGGACTAAAGGCTGACAACTCGACTGGATCTGATGAACTGTATCCTAGAGTCTGAAAAGTGAAAGTGGATGCATTGGTCATAATCTTCCAAAATTCCCTGGATTCTGGAAAGGTCCTAGCAGACTGGAAAACTGCAAATGCAACAACTCTACTCAAGAATGGAGGGAGACAGTAAACAAGAAACTATAGGCCAGTTAGCCTAATGTCTGTCATTGGGAAAATGCTAGTATCCATTATTAAGCATGTAGTAGCAGGACGTTTAGAAAGTCATGATACAATCAGGCAGAGTCAACATGAAAGGAAAATTGGGTTTGACAAATTTATTTGGTTCTTCCAGAATGGAACAAGCAGAGTAGATAAAGGGAAACCAGTAGATATGATGTATTTAGATTTCAAAAAGGCATTTGATAAGTTACCACATAAAAACACAAGAACTCAGGGCATTGGGAGAATATATTAGTGTGGCATGGTTAGAGGACTTGCTAACTAACAGGAAACAGAGAGTTGGGATAAATAGGTCACTTTGAACTTGGCTAAATTGCAATTAATGGAGTGCCATAGGGATCAGTGCTGGGACCTCAACTATTTACACTCTATAGCAATGACATGGATGAAGAGACGTACTGAATTATAGTCAAATTAGCTGGCGATGCAAAAATAGGTAGGAAAGCAAGTTGTAAGAAGGATACAAAGAATCTACAAATTGATATAGATAGGCTACATGGGTGGGCAAAAATTTGGCAGATGGAGTATAATGTGGGAAGATGTGAGGTTGTCCACTTTGGCAGGAAGAATGGAAAAGCAGAATATTATTTAAATGGCGAGACTGCAGAATGCTGCGATACAATGTAATCTGGGTGCCCTTGCACATGAATCACAAAGGGTGGAATTTTATGGGGGCAGTGCGGAGAGCCATTCAGATGTCTATTGACTTTGGTATGACCATAAAAACCCATCAGTGTAAAATTCCATCCAAAAAGTTAACTTGCAGGTATAGCAAGTATTACGGAGGCAAATGGAGTGTTGATGCTTATTGCAAGGGAGATGGAGTATAATAGTAGGAAAGCATTGCAACAACTGAACAGGGCATTGGTGAGACCACACTTGAGGATTGTGTGCAGTTTTAGTCTCCTCATTTAACAAGGGATATACTTGCATTGGAAGTGGTTCAGAGAAGGTTAACTAAGCTGATTCCTGGTTGAAGAGGTTGTCTCCTGAGGAAAGGTTGACCAGTTTTGGCCTATACTCATTGGAGTTTGGAAGTATGATAGGTAATCTTATTGAAACATATAAGATTCTGAGGAGGCTTGATAGGGTAGATGTTGAGAGGATATTTCCCCTGGTGGGGGAACCTAGAACTAGGGGCACAGTTTAAAGATAAGGTGTCTCCCATTTAAGATGGAGATGAGAAGGAATTTGTTCTCCCAAAGAGTCATTAGTCTTTGGAATTCTCTTCCACAGAGAGCAGTCAAGGCTGGATCATTGAATAGATTCAAAGCTGAGTTAGCTAGATTTTTGCTCAACAAGGGAGTTGTAGAGGTCAGGCAGGAAAGTTAAGACCACAGTCAAATCAATCATGATCTTATTGAATGTCAGAGCAGCGTCAAGGAGCTGAATGGCCTACTCCTGCTTCTATTTCTTATGTTTTTATTATGTATTAATTGTTTATGCTTCACTTGCATTGCGATTGACATCCTCTCTATTGATTTAGTGTTTTTTTTTAGATTTGCTTCAACATATTTATTATTCTCTATCTTTTGTTTATTTATCTCAAAAACTACTTAACGTCTTTACTGATAGAAATCTTTTTCATTCCATTGAATAAATTGAATTCTGGACTGCTTTAGAGCTGTTTATTGACCAGTGTGGCATATATGTGATATCAGTGTAAAACTACTTGCTATACCAGTAGCAACAGAAGGAACTCATTGATAAGGGAATGTAACTTTCACATTTAAACATCATACAGAGTAAGCTGTGCTGCTTTTAAACCTATTAGGAAAACATTCTGAAATATGAATGATATTGTAGCGACACAAATTCCCTACATTTAAGGATAACTGTTTTCTTAAGGGAGTCTCACACTTTCAAAGAAGCCACAATGCAATTTTATATAAGTTGTTATGAATATGAAGTTTATAGGATCTTATTACATCTTATAGGATGTTTTGCATCTTTTTTTAATTTAAGCTAAAAGGAACTAGTAAAGGGCATCATGTGACTTCTTCTGAATTCTGCCCGACAACAAGCCAGGGTGGCTTGGTTGCTAAAGGTTAAAAGGGGGGTCCAAGTTGATTTACTCGGAAGAAGGTGCAAGATGTTCACACCTGTAGACAACGGAGAGGGCAGCTGTGCTGGTGTGGGTAGACTGTTGGGCCTAGAATTTTGCAGGGCGGAACCATTTAAAAACGGTACATGGGACCCGGTTGCAGGACTCGCTATTTTTGCCAATGCAGGATGTGGACAGTGACTCATTCCCAACCTGGCTGGCTCCACTGTAGGGGTTGGCATCTCATAGCACTGCCCCCCCTCATTTTTATGGAGGTGGGCCAGCTCCTCCATGACTTGTGGCTCATGGCCCCTCAGAGGAGTTGTGAACCATTGTCTGGATTTGGGAACTTCTGAAAGTTAATTTTAAAAGGTCTTACCCATTCCCCCCTGTGCAACTTCCATGCCCCCATGCCACCTCTATGCCCCCTCCATGGCCTCAAAGCCTCTCCCATGCCCTCCAAGGCCTCCATGCCACCTCCTTGGCCTCCATGCCCCTTCCATGACCAATCATCCAGTGTGCACTATGTATAGAACCAATGAGCCATATAATAACAATGGCAAGAATTGAAATGCTGAGAAAAAAGCACTCATTCAAAAATCTTGCCAGAAAAAAAAAACTGCTGCTCTTACAATCCTATATTCTGTCAAGCAGACAGGGCAATTATTCTTGCCTAAGTAAAGATTCAGACATTGACAAAAGAGATCACAGAAAAATACCTTATTATTGTCACATAAAGATGCCAATCAAGCAAGTAAACACTCCACTCAGTTGTCAAAACTCCTGCTGAATGCATTCATGAGTCTTGGAGCTCAGCAAAGCATTCATAATGAGCACAAGTTGAGAACCCAGATGTCTGGCCATCAGTTTCTACTGAAACAGTTCCCAGATGGCCTCATTAAGATTAATTCCTATTATTCACCATGCAGAATGTGGGTGGGAGCCCACACTCAGATTAAAGAGACTGAGTTTGTGAGGATGTAAAGGAATGTGGAAGATTCACCTAGCTTGGGCTAGAGGGATGGAATCTCCAGTGTAACCCTCACGGTGAAAGTCAGTTTTGGGATTAGAAGTTCCCTGGTTGAGAAAGGGGGGAAAAAGGAAGCAGGCCATTGTGAGCAAATAATATTTTTGCTCTGGTTCCAGAAGAATTAAGTGTCTATTGAAGGGACAGTGTAATGTATAACCGTAGTGGGATACCTTCTGTCATGCTGGAATTTAAATGGGGAGTTTCTTTTCTATAGAGTATAAATTTGTTACAATCCCTATAGAGACTGATAACTTTTTAAAAGATATTTGAATTTCCAGTTGAAACCAACTGAAAAGATCATGTAAGATTTCAAAGTTTTAAGACTTTTACTGTAATAAACTGACGAAGAGCAACATTGACTAAATACTATTTTTGTAGGTAACGTATATTCTAAAGTACTGAAAAATTTCCTTATTTAACTTTTAAAATGACTGAAAATTCCTTGACATGTCACTATCTCTTAAGTAGACACTGCATCCTCCTAGAACCAGTCCAAAGCAATTCTTTGCTCCAAATGGGACAGCTTCCTTTTTTTCCTTTCTCAGCTGGGTAACTTCTTATCCTAGAACTAACTTTCACTATGAGGGTTACACTGGAGATTCTTCCCCTCTAACCCTAGCTAGGTGCATCTTCCAGCCTCCTTTAAACCCTCATAAACTCGATCAGTTCAATCTGAGCATGAACTCTGTCCATATCCTGCCTGATGACGAATAGGGTCAGCATTTTCTCTGCTTCACATGCAGGACTAGCCGCCTCTATTTCTTACTCCCTTTCTTTCAGATTCTTGCGGACTCACTTGGGTTTGTAAGGTTCAGTGATTTCTTAGGAATTCCTAGGGCTGTATTTTCCGGTTAGTGAGCAGGGGGTGGGGCCTGCTCACTGACACGTAAGATGACATGGGGTAACATCGGGTGTGCGTCCCAACGTCACGTCGTGTCATTTGGATTTTCAGTTCGGCGGGTGTGCACCCAAATCTGCTGTGCGCCCACCAAACTGTCAAAGGCCAATTAAAGCCATTAAAAAAGTAATTAAAGTGATTAATGGACCTGCCCATCCAACCTTAAGGTTGGGAACCAATCGGGAACCCTCCCTCCTGCGCCCGCTCCCACACATCCCCCCCGACAGGGGGAAAATGTTGCCCCTGATAGTACAATAGCTTGCAAGAGGCACTTGCCTTCCCAGAGCTCTTCTCCATGGCCTCATGGATCACATGGATCATATATCTAGATGAAATGCCAATTAGCTATCCTCCAGACCCCCAATTCTATTCTGTCTTAGAATTAAACAGTTTAAAGTATAATCATTTATAAAACCTGACATTCCTAACAGCTCCCTGTGAGACTTCGATACGAACATACAAATTAGGAGCACGAGTAGGCCACTCAGCCCCCCTTGAGCCTGCTCCGTCATTCAATAAGATCATGGCTGATCTGAATGTAATATCAGCCCCACATTCCTGCCTACCTCCAATAACCATTCACCCCCTTGTTAATCAAAAATCTATCTAGCTCTGCCTTAAATATATTCAAAGACTCTGCTTCCACTGCCTTTTGAGGAAAGGAGTTCCAAAGACTCACAAACCTCAGAGAAAAAAAATTCTCCTCATCTCTGTCTTAAATGAGCGACCCCTTATTTTTAAACAGTGACCCCTAGTTCTATATTCTCCCACAAGAGGAAATATCCTCTCCACATCCACCCTCAGGATCTCAAAGGCTTCAATTAAGTCACCTTACTCTTCTAAATTCCAATGGATACAAACCTAACCTTTCCTCAGAAGACTACCTGCCCATTCCTGGTATCAGTCTAGTAAACCTTCTCTGAATTCCTTCTAACACATTTACATCTTTCTTTAAATAAGGAGACCAGTATTGTACACAATACTCCAGGTGTGGTCTCACCAATGCTCTGTACAACTGAGACATAACCTCTCTACTTTTGTAATCAATTCCCCCCACAATAATTGATAACATTCTATTAGCATTCCTAATTACCTGCTGTACCTGCACACTAACCTTTTGTGATTCATGCACAAGGACACCCTGATCCCTCTGAATCTCAGAGCTCTGCAATCTCTCACAATTTAGATAATAAGCTTCTTTTTTATTCTTTCTGCCAAAATGAATGATTTCCCATTTGCCCACATTATACCCCATTTGCCAGATCTTTGCCCATTCACTTAACCAATCTATGTCACTTTGTTGTCCTCTTCGCAGTCTACCTATCTTTGAGTCATCAGCAAATTTAGCCACCATTCCTTTGGTCCTTTCATCCAAGTCATTTATACAAATTGTAAAAAGTTGAGGCCCCAGCACTGTTCCCTGTGGCACACCACTCATCACATCCTGCCAGCCAGAAAAAGATCCATTTATGCCAACTCTCTGCTTCCTGTTAGCTAGCCAATCTTCTGTCCATGCCAGTATGTTACCCCCTACACCATGGCACTTTATCAAATGTCTTCTGGAAATCTAAGCACAGTACATCCACTGGTTCCCCTTTATCCATAGCACATGTGACTCCTTCAAGAACTCCAGTAAGTTGGTTAAACATGATTTCCCTTTCACAAAACCATGTTGACTCTGCCTAATTGCCTTGAATTTTTCCAAGTGCCCTGCTATAACATCTTTAATAATAGCTTCTAACATTTTCCCAATGTCAGATGTTAGGCTAACTGGCCTATAGTTTCCTGCTTTCTATCTCCCTCCCTTTTTGAATAAAGGAGTTATATTTGCTATTTTCCAATCTAATGGAACCTTCCCCAAATCTAGGGAATTTTGGAAAATTAAAACCAGTGCATCCTATCTTACTAGCCACTTCTTTCAAGTGAAGTCCATGCGGAGCTGGGTATTTGTCAGACTACAGCCCCAACAATTTGCTCAATACCACTTTCCTGGTGATTGTAGTTTTCTTGAGTTCCTCCCTCCTTCCATTTCCTGATTTACAGCTATTTCCAGGATGTTACTTGTGTCCTCTATGGTGAAAATCGAAGCAAAATACCTGTTTAATTCATCCATCATTACCCTACTTTCCACTATCAATTCCCCAGACGCACTTTCTATAGGACCAACACGCATCTTGTTAACTCTTTTCTTATTTATATATCTACAGAAACTTACTATCCATCTTTGTTTCACTAGATAACTTTCTTTCATACTGTAATTTTCCTTTTTTATTTGTCTTTTTGTCATTCTTTGCTGTTCTTTATATTCTTTCCAACCTTCTGATCTGCCACCAGTCTTTATGTAATTATATGCTTTTTCTTTAAGTTTGATACTGTCTTTAACTTTTTTAGTTAACCACGGATGGTGGGCCCTCCCCTTGGAATTTTTCTTTCTCATTGGAATGTATCTATTCTCTGTTGTCTGAAATTTCCCTTCTAATATCTGCCATTAGACCTCTATTGCCAGTTTACTTTAGCTAGCTCTGCTTTCACACCCTCATAATTGCCCTTTTTAAAGTTTAAATTACTAGTCTTGGACACACTCATTTCTCCCTCAAAATGAATGTAAAATTCAATCATGTTATGCTGCCTGGGGATGCCTTCACTGGGAGGTTATTAATTAATCTTATTTCGTTGTTCAATACCAGGTCTAGTATAGCCTGCCCTCTGGTTGGCTCCAGAACATGCTGTTCTAAGAAACTATCCCAAAAACATTCTATGAACTCCTCATCTACGCTACCTTTGCCCATCTGATTTTTCCAGTCTATATGTAGATTTAAAATCCCCCGTGATTATTGCTGCACCTTTCTGATCATATCCCATTATCTCTTCTTTTATACTCTGTCCTACTGTGTAGTTACAATTAGGAGGCCTGTGCACCACTCCCAAAAGTGACTTCTTACCTTTATCATTCCTCATCTCAACCCAAACCACTTCTACATCCTGATTTCCTGAACTTAGGTCAGTGCTCTCTAATGTGCTAATACCATCATTAATTAACAGAGCCGCCCATCCACCTTCTCCGAACTTCCTGTCCTTCCTAAATGTCATGTACCTTTCAATGTTCAGGCCCCAATCTATGTCATTCTGTAGCCATGTCGCTGTAATGGCTATCAGATCACACTTATTTATTTCTATTTGGGCTATTAGTTTATCTCTTTTGTTTCGAATGTTATGTGACTTCAGATGCAGAGCCTTTAGTTTTGTACTTTTGTTATTTTTGTAGCGCCTAGCCTTATCTGCTGCTTTTTTCTTAGAATTATACTCTCTGTCCCTTCCTGTCACAGATTGTTCATCATTTTCCATATTAATACCTGTCTCTCTTGCCTTGTCTCTACACTTTGGTTTACTATATCTTCCCAAATTTGATCCTTTGCCCCCACTATTCAGTTTAAAACCCTCTTTACTTCCCTAGCTAGGCGGCTTGCGAGGACACCAGCCCCAGCATGGTTCAGGTGCAGACAATCCCAACGGTATAGATTCAACTTTCCCTAATACTCATCCCAGTGTCCCATAAACTGGAACCCACTTCTCCCACACCAGCCTTTGAGCCACACATTCATTTCTCTAATCTTAGTTGTCCTATGCTAATTTGCACATGGCTTAGGTAATAATCCAGAAATTATTACCTTTAAGGTTCTGCTTCTTAATTTGGTGCCTGGCTCATCGTACTGACTATGCAGAGCCTCCTTCCTCATCCTGCCTATGTCATTGGTATCTACATGGACAACGACCACTGGATCTTCCCACTCCCACTGCAAGTTCCTCTCCAGTCCTGAGCAGATGCCCCAAACCCTGGCACTAGGCATGCAACAAAGTCATCTGGACACTTGCTCTACTACAGGGAACAGTGTCAATCCCCCTTACTATACTGTCCTCTATTACAGCTACATTCCTTTTTGCTCCCCCCACTCAGATGGCATCCTGTACCATGGTGCCATGGTCAGTTTGCTCATCCACCCTACAGCCCCCACTCTCATCCAAACAAGCTGAGAGAACCTCACACCTGCTGGACAATTGCAGAGGCTCATATTCCTGCACTCCTGACCTCTGGGTCCCCTTACCTGCTTCACTTGCAGTCACATCCTCCCGTCCCTTGCCACTGACCAAATCAGAAGACCCTTTCCTAAGTGGTGTGACTGTCTCCTGGGTATAAAACATCCAGGTAACTTTCCCCCTCCCTGATGTGTCACAGAGTCTGCAGCCCAGCCTCCAGCTCTGAGCCAAAGTTCCCCAAGCCGCAAATGCCTACTGCAGACGTGTTTACCCTCACAATGTTATCCAGGAGCTCCCACATGCTACAGCCTTGTCACATCACCTGTCCTGCCATCATTAATGTGTTTAAAATAATTACTTGGTTATATTAACCACTTATTTAATGTTGTTTTTTTTACATATTTGATTAACTTTATCATCAAATTGTGTACTATTTTAAACCTTAAGGATAGAATAGAACTTACCCACTTACCAGATATTCACCAAACAGCTAGCTCCTTTCCCTATATTAGAGCAAGAACCAATTTCTATGGGATGAGAAAGAGGAAACAACTAACTCCTTCCCCAACTCCCCTCTCACCAAACTCCAAGTCTTCACTCAGTTTGTCAACTGCACTCAGTTTGCCAAGGCTGAAGTAAAGAACCCTGAATTTATAGCAAACAGAGCTGGAGCTACAGGAACCAGATTCAACCAGGTAGCTAACTAACTGCTCAGCTCCTACAGCTGAGAGTGCGTTTACTCTTTCCAAACTGCTTGGCCTAAATAGCCAAGTGGTTATGGTACTGGGTTTGTAACCCCAAGATCAAGAGTTCAAATCTCACAATGGCAAACTATGAAACAATGTAACTTCATCTGAAACAGATGGAAACGGGTTTGTACTCGAAAGAGTTACTCTTTCTAAACTGAAAGAAAGAACTTAGTTTGCTTACACAGTTACTGCTAATTACAGACTAGATTAGATTTCAAGAGCAAAATTTTAGAACAAAATTAATATTAAAATTCCCCTCTCACCAAACTCCGAGGCCAGAATTTTTGGCTTGGTGTGTGGGTGCAAGCCCGACACACCCAAGTGTGAAATAAAGTGCGTTGACATCAGCCGAGCGTGCTGACGTCAACACGCACTCTTGCAATATTGCGCTAGGCGGGTGTGCGCGCCCACCATTAATGAAGTGATCAGTAAAGACCCTTGAGACACCAATTCTCTGAGGGCAGAATTTTCCGGCTGACGTGCGGGTGGTGGAGCCCGCGCATCCGCACTTAAAATGTTGTGCGCTGACGTCGCACGAGTGTCCTGATATCAGCGCACGGCATTGCGATATTTCGGTCGGTGGGCGCGCTCAGCAGCGGGATGTTCGCCCACCGTTAATTAAAGGCCTCCTTAAGGCCCTTAACTTGCTAATTGTCCAGGATTTTGAGGGGCCCGTACGAACCTTGGGTCAGCGCATGGGCCCAACGGGCAGGCGGGGAGGAGATTTTTAATCAAAGTCATGCACTGGCGGGATATGTGGGCTCAGAGGGGTTGTTCATGTTCCCCATGAACTTTTAATTGCAGAAAATGTTTTAGTTGCCTGTTTGATTGTTAGCAGTTTGCATCGATTTCCAAGAGCTTTTTGTGTACTTTGAAACCAGTCTACTGACAGTAATATTTCTTGGGCCTGCAGCTTTCCGGAGACCTCCATTTAGCCTGGGTATGGCTTCTGACATCTCCACTGGAGGCAGCTCCTCGGAGGAGGAAGGGAGAGATAGAATAAGGAGGAGGCCAGGAGTGGACAATCAGCCTCAGGGGAGCCACCTTTGGGAGGCCAGGCGCAGGCACAAGGGGCGCAGGGCCAAGAGGTTGTCCAATGTGGAAGGGGAAGACACCACTATCCTGCTGCCAGGGTATACAGGCGGCGAAGCAGCTACCTCAATATGACTGAGGTGCAGTGCCGAAGGAGGCTCCAACTCTCAAGGGAGACAATCAAGTATATCTGTCAGATGATTGGCCCTGAGATATCTCCTAACTGTGTGGGTGGACACCCCAGCCAGTGGTGAAGCTCACAGTTGCCCTCCACTTCTATGCCTCTGGCTCCTTCCAGGGCTCAGCAGGTGATCTTTGTGGTGTCTCCCAATCAGCTGTCCACACTTGTGTCAAGCAGGTTACAGACGCTCTGTTCAGACGGGTATTGACCTTCATCCACTTCCGCTGCGACCAGGCAAGTCAGGCACAATGAGCCAGAGGCTTCGCAGCCATTGCTGCTTCCCCCGTGTCCAGGGTACAATAGACTGTACACATGTGGCCATCAAGGCACCAGCAAGTGAGCCCGGTGCCTTCGTCAACAGGAAGGGCTTCCACTCCATGAACGTGCAGATAGTGTGTGATCACAGGATGCAGATTCTACAAGTCTGTGCAAGGTACCCAGGCAGCTCCCATGATGCCTACATCCTCAGACACTCCCAGGTGCCGGGGCTCTTCAGTGCTCCGGCTTGGCTGGATGGTTGGCTGCTGGGTGACAAGGGCTATCCCCTCAGAAGGTGGCTCATGAAGCCTCTCCGCCATCCAAGAACAGAAGCTGAGGAATGCTACAATAGGAGCCACGGCACCACAAGGGCTGTGGTGGAGAGAGCCATCGGTCTTCTCAAGATGTGCTTCAGTTGCCTGGACCGCTCAGGGGGCGCACTCCAGTACCCCCCAGATCACGTCTCTCTGATAGTGGTAGCATGCTGCGCTCTGCACAATCTTGCACTGGAAAGGGGGGATGCAGTTGACGATGAAGACCTTGACGCCCTGGATGAGGCTGCACATGATGAATCCAGCAGTGGCTCAGAGGATGAGGAAGCACAGGGCGATGATGAGGGGCAGCACGCCGACCCGCTACTACACCAAGGAGGCAGGGACACCCGGGACAATTTAATCCAACGAACCTTCAGCTAGCTCCACAAATATGGATCAGTAGGACCAGCATTGCCTGGCGCTTCCACACGTGGCACTTAGGTGCTACATCTTCCACCTCATCAGCTGCAACTAAGGGCTTCGTATAGAAACATCAATGTCCACTCAAACACTCATGATATGCCTGTGAAAAAGAAAAATGCAGCACAAAGGAAACACCCTCAGCCATGGTCAGAAAAGTGGACTTTATGATGTCCAAAATATAACAGAGACTTCTCCATTGCAAACATAAGAATTTTGTTCCCTATTCTAAGGCTAACACAAAATCACCAGTGACATACCTGTTGAGTGCCTAACGTGCCTTATGCTTTCATTTGCGGGTGCTATGTCTTGGTTCCGCCCCATTGGTTGGAGTGGCTTGTGAGACAGCCTGCTGACTCTGCTGTCCTGTTGGCATCGATGACCTTGGTGGGCGTCCTCTGGCCCGTGGAGCCTGTGATGGCCCCGCCTGGGAGGAAGTGGCCAGTTCCAGCACTAGCACCTACCCAGTTGTCGCAGCCTCAACAGAAGCAACGTTGACTGCCAGAGGGGCGGAGGAGCTGCTGCCCTCATCTGGAGCACCCTGAGAGGAGCTCACAGCAACGACAGGCAGCTGCTGCGCCAACCTGAGGTCCCATTCGACCTCCCTGCTCACCGCAGATGCATGGGCACAGAGCACCGATGCTTGGTGCCCACAACATCTCCCATATTGGGAATGACCACCCATGGCCAGTACCGCTGTGAGGGCTTGCAGGTCAGAGCATAACCCAATCAGAAGATTTTCCATCCGATCGAAGGCCCCGCTCCATGAGAGTCACCAATCTCTCAGTGGAGAAAGCCTGAAGCTCTGCCCTGAGGTTCATGCTTTCACATGTACTCTGCCTAGACTCCTCCATCACAGAGTCCAACTGAAGCATACCCTCATGCAACCCTGCCAGATGCAAATGTGCTTCCTGCCACTTGTCCTGGAGCTGCTGCATTGGTGACAACTCCAGAGGCACATTATCAGTGCCGGACTCAGCATGTGCCTGGTCCCCTGCAGCCCTCCGGCTGCTGGCGCCATCGGCACTCTCTGTCCCTACATCTCCTCCAGCGATTGTGAAGTGCCCTCTCCACTGTGACCCGGGACACTAGCCAATGGTAAATTCCCCACCGAGGTGTGTGTGTCTGCGCTGGTGCCTGGCTGGCAGAAATGATGTGCCACAAGTTGCACATGTTGGGCCACAGATGTGGAGGGGGGTGCTGCGGTGCCTTTATGCGCGGCCTTGTGGTGGTGATGCTGAAATTAACAACAAGGACAGTGCATCAGTTAGCGTATAGTCAGTTAAACCTTTCATCCCTTTCCCTCCCAGCCTCATAAGTCACTCACCCTTCAAGAGCCTAAGGAGACGAACATTGGTGGGTTGGAAAAGAATCAAGAGGAGCCCCAAACATTAGACGTGCATACAGACAGGCTGGTCAGATGGCCTCAGGAATGCCACATGGCATGTTATGTACCATTGGAGTAGGAAGAGTGCAGAGGTACCTGACCTGGATGCATGCTGGCCTGGAGAGTTGCGGTGCTGAGGAAACAACGTAAACACTTGCAACATTTGCCGTGGATCACAGGCGATTGAGAGGTCACATTATTGACCTTCATACCATTAGGAGGGGCATAGACTGGATGGACAGAGGCAACATTTCCTCTTGGCGCAGCGATGAGTAACATGGTGCCATTTATTTAAGTTGAGTGCCATGAGGTTGACAGGTGAGGTGCTGAGGACCTTTTGGACAGAGTAATGTGGCTGAAAGGGTGCTGGAGGTCCCAAACCCACTAAGATGCAAAAAATCTTTGGCTGTGCAGCAGCGATGCCATGGCATGTTAGACCATGGGGATAGTGGTCACAAATGGAATAAGGTGACTTTGGAAGGTGGTGGAGATGCAAATCCTCAAGGGGACGAGGGACCTTTGTGTATGACCCACACCTCAGAGTGTCTCAGTCTGTGAATGAGCAGTGTTACAGCATTAACGATTGCAGCAACCATCAGTGGTTTGGATGGTGGGGAGACAGAGTAAATGGGACTGTGGACCTCAAATACCTGGCCGCTGGACCCCAGCCTCGCAGCCACCGGCCGCCCTGGTCGCCTGCCTCCTCTCCAGCTCCATGGCCTGCTCCTCAAAGGTTGTGAGGTGCTGGAGCAGGGCATGCCCACCTCCAGTACTCTGGCTGTCCCGCTGATTGTGTTGACTTTTTGCCTGCAGAGCAGAGAAGAGTATTTATTGGGGCTGATCGCTCTTGTACTCTGCATGCGCTGCTGCATCCCCACCACAGTGGCCCATCTGAGGCATCCAGCGGCTCCTGTCCACACTACTGGTGATCAGTCCCCAGAGGATAGTACAGCTGGTCCCAACCCCCTCCCCCAACACCCACCTTGGACACATTCAGCGTCCATCACTTTGAATAGCACACGGATCTTAGCGCCCATGGCAAGGAGACGCAGCTAGGTGCGGCGCCGACGCCAGCAGATGGCACTTGGCCACAACACCTTGAGGCTCCCCTTGCACCATCTCATCACCATCAATATGACATGTGTTGGAGTTCTGAGTATGTGTCCCGCTGCCTCCCCTGCAGGTTGCCCCCAGACTACTCAGATGCGACAAACACCAACATATGCTGCGGGGAGAACCCATCTTCTCCTCAACCACGAAGGCTGATGTAATCATGGTCACTATCTGTTTGCCCACCCAGTGTGCACCAAATGCCCAATGCAGTAACAACAGCAAGACATTGGGGGGGGGGGGGCCTCAAAGGCTAAGGCTACCTGCTGGGTCAAATGGCCAAGGCCTACATTGTACTCACCCTTCCAGAGCACAGCAAATCATTGAATCTCTTGCGGCACTGGGTGCCAGTGTGCCACACATCATCATGGGCACTGACATCATCACCAACCTCCTCCCACGCCTGGCTGGTGACATGGGGGGCCCTCCTCCTCCCATCCTCCAGATACAATACATCCCGACGGCTGGAAACCTCTTGGAGGAGGGCAGCAAGACATGCATCGGAGAATCGAGGGGCACAGTGGCCCTCCCGCTGGCCTCTCCTGCAGCCTGCACCCCCCCTCCTCCTGCTCATGCACAACCACAGCTGCCTCTCTCTCTTTCCCCGAGTGGCCATGGTGCACTACCTCAAGCAGGCTGCCTGGCCGTTCTTTAAACAGGCGGCTGGCTCCCCATTGGAACCAGCAGTCTGAGGCCACCCGGCCCCGCGACTATTTTCCCGTTCTCCACAGGAGTCGCTAACCCGCTGGGTGGGCCTTAATTGGCCCACCCGTGGAAAATAGCAGCGCGGCTCGTTTCAGCGGTGGCAATCGGCTGTCTGCCCGCCACCAAGTCGGTCGGGCCCGCCCACCCATAAAGGGCAAAATTCTGGCCTTAGAGTTTATGTAGCCTGTGCGATTTTCAGGCCATCGCATAGGCTAAGCGGGCAGGCCACACTTTCAAAAACCTCATCCATGGGCGAGATAAGGGGGGTCAGTGGGCTTGTAAATGTGAGTAGTTTGTAGTTTAGGATATAGGTTGCTGCTGCTTGCATGTGTGAACAGGACATTTTCGCTTCAGAGCTGCATTGACAGAAATAAGAGGCTTCAATTCTGGACTCAGAGAAGTTTTCCAGGCCCCTGGAGGATTCATACCACTTGGGGCCTTCCAGGTATCAGACATACCCTTACCCTGGTAATGGGGATTGTGCTCTCCGCTGGAGGTACCTCCTCTGAGGAAGAGGAGAGGGCCAGAAGGGGGAGGAGGACAGGTGTCCCTATTCAGCCTCCAGGGGAGTGACCTGTGGAGAGGGAGGCGCAGGCATAAGGGGCGCAGGGCCAACAAGAAATCCAAGGCAGAAGGAGCCACAGAAGATGCCACTATCCTGCTGCCAGGGTTTACAGGCAGCGATGCAACTGCCTCAATATGTCTGAGTTGCAATGCTGAAGGAGGCTCCACCTCTCAAGGGAAACAGTGACCTCCATTTGTCAGAGGATCAGCCCTGAGATCAGCTCCGACTGCATGGGTGGACACCCCATGCCAGTGGCTCTGAAGGTCACCTCAACTTCTATGCCTCCGGCTCCTTCCGGGGAGTCTCTCAATCAGCTGTCCACAGTTGCTGTCAAGTTGGTGACAGATACTGTTTTCAGGCATACATTGACTTTCATTCACTACCATATGGACGAGGCCAGCCAGGCAGAGCGAGCCAGAGGCTTTGGAGCGATTGCTGGTTCCCCTGTGTCCAGGGTGCAATCGACTGCAAACATGTGGCCAGTAGGTGAGCTGGCTGCCTTCGTCAACACTTCATGAACGTACAGATAGTGTGTGACCACAGGATGCAGATTCTGCAAGTCTGTGCAAGCTACACTGGCAGTTCACATGACGCTTCCATCCTGAGACACTTCCAGGTGCCGAGGCTCTTCAGTGCTCCGGCCCAGCTGGATGGATGGCTGCTGGGTGACAAGGGCTATCCCCTCAAAAGGTAGCTCAAGATGTCTCTCCACCATCCAAGAACAGAGGCAAAGCAGCGGTACATAGGAGCCATGCCTCCACAAGGGTGGTGGTAGAGAGTACCATCAGTCTTCTCAAGATGCACTTCCCATGCCTGGACCGTTCACGGGGCACACTGCAATACCTCCCAGATCGTGTGTCACTGATAGTGCATGTTGCGCTCTCCACACTCTGGCACTGGAAAGGGGGGACCCACTGGAGGAAGAAGATCTTGATGCAACTGCTCAGGCAGCAGACAATGAATCTAGTAATGAGACAGAAGACGAGCATGGTCGGGGGATGCTGAGGGCATAGATGCAGACCCGGGCAACCTCCAGAGAGGCTGGGTGACCCAGGATGCTTTAATCCAACATTCCCTCAGCTAGCCTACCAAATAAGAGCCATCACTACATGCCAGGACTGCAGGCTCCATACTCGGTCCCTGACAGAACCAGTTCCTTGTTCAACAACAAACATTATGTGCTATTTCAATAAAGTTTAAGGAGAAACACGTCCATCATAACATCATAACTTACCCCGCACCTGCAGAACAAATGAAGCATCCAGAGGCCAGTCGCACAACAACACATTTAATTGAATGGTGCCTGGCAAACACTCTACAAATTAACATTGACAGGTGTTTTCCATCACACCGATAAACACTGAACAGAAAAATAGGGGAAACAAATATCACCCATGACCAGGCCATGTTGTGCTTTACGTTTTTGCTTGCAGGTGCTATGTCTAGGTTCTCCCCCCTTGTTGGCACTGGCATTGGAGACAGCCTGCTCACTCTGCTGTCCTGTTGGCCTTAATGACTTTGGTGGACGTCCTCTGACCCATGGAGTCTGTGCTGGCCCCGCCTGGGAGGGAGCAGCCAGTGCTGTGGCTGGTATCTCCCCAGTTGCCACAGCCTCTTCAGATGCCACAGTTACTGGCAGAGGGGCGGAGGAGCTGCTGCCCTTATCTGGAATGCCCTGAGAGGAGCCCGCAGAGACAACAAGCAGCTCATGCGCTAACGTGAGGTCTCTCTGGACCTCCCTGCTCACCACTGATGGACAGGCACCTAGCTAGGATACTGGGTGCCCAATCCATCTCCCACACTGACACTGACCACCTGAGGCCATTGTTGGTGTAAGGGCTTACAGGTCCGACCGCATCCCCAGGAGCCCCCGATTCAGCTTCTGGAGGAGCCTCTCAATGAGAGTCGCCACTCTCTCCATGAAGGAGGCAGTGCGCTCGGCCATGAGGGTCAATGCATTGCTCATGCCCCGCAAGGACTCCTTCACTACAGAGACCATGGCACACATTCCCTCATGTATCTCCGCCTGATCCTCCCGCACACCATGCTGGACTTGCAGCATCTGCTGCCTCAGGGACGACTCCAGAGGTTCATCATCAGCTGATGACTGAACATGTTCCTGTTCCCCAGCATTCCTCCGACTGCTGGCGCCCTGGGCATTTTCTAGCTCCGCCTGCACCTCAAGCAAGTGCGAAGTGCCCTCACTAATGTGCACCGAAATAGTAGCCAGCAATCTAATGCCCACCGAGGTGCTGGTATCTGCACTGGTGCCTGCTTGGCAGAGTGGGTGTGACGCAGGTGTGTTCTGATCAGTGTGGTCCCCAGGGGTCAGGGATGGGCCTTCAGGCTTCTCATCCCGAAGAGCTGTTGGTGAGCCTAAAATGAACAACAAAGGCATGTCATTAATTGAAGTCATCACACTGTTACCGTGCATGCCTGGCAGCCTCATGAGACAGAGATCAGGGAGCATCAGGGTGCCCCTGTCTTTCCATTATCAGGAATTCCAGGTTCGAGGCTCACATCAATATAGAGACTACAGTGGAATGGTTGCAATTACTGACATTCTCACCTCCAGTGCACTGCATTGTTATCTCCCTGCGGCACCCCAACTTCTCCACGGCCGCTTGACCTAAGCACACAGCGCCTCTCCAGCTCCAGGGCCTCCTGCTCATAATGAATGAGAATTAGTAGGTGTGGAGGTCCCCTGCCAGTTCGCAACCTCTTTGCATTGTTATGAGGTGTTTTCTCCTGAAAGGATAGAGGAGCATTGATTAGTCCATTCTCTACCTGCAGTGCCATCGCATCCTGGCCAACACCACCAGAGGAATACCTCACAGGGCTCAGCCAATTCATGACTCTGGAGCCACAAGGCACTCAGTCCAAGCAGCCAGGGCTCACCCCCTTGCCCAGATGCTGCCTTGTTGACATTTTCCACTCACACTCTAACACCTCTGAGGTCCAAGGGGGGATGGGCAGCTCTTAACTGCTTTGCCATGCCAACACACTACTCCTTTCCCAATCGCAGTAGATCGCAGAAGCACCTCCGGTACTGCACCTATGTGCACCTCACCAAGTTGTGGCTGCTGACCCTGGATGCCACCTCCCCCCAGGCCTTTTTGGTGAGATTGGGGGGGCCTCTTCCTTCCATCTCTGGGGACAAGGATTTTTTCCCGTGCTGCCACCTCCTCCAGGAGGGCAGCAAGGCACTTATCTGAGAAACGTGGGGCTGACTATCCCGCCACCCTGCCCTCCCACCTACTGTGTCCACCCACAACACTGTCCATCACGATTTTCCACGTCCTTCGGTGAAGCCTTCCAAGGGCTACCAAGGCTGCATTTAAATCGGCCACCGGGTCACCATTGGACCTGGTGGACATTGAGCACCCGCCCCATCAGGCTCATTCCACCAATGCGTCTTAATTGGCCCGCCGGCGTAAAATTGCGGTGCACTGCCGATCTTGGTGGCGGTCAGTTTCACGACCGCCCCTGCCTGCCTCCGCCAAGCACCCCACCAAGGGTAAAATTCTGCCCCAAGTCCTCACTCAGTTTGTCAGCTGCACTCTATTTGCCCTGACAATCTACCCACAGTCAGCACAGATGTACTTGCGATTGTCCAGAGGTGTGAACACCTTGTACGTTCTCAGCAAATCTCGCTCTTGTTCCCTTAGTGACCAAGACACAGAGGCTTGTTGTCAGGCAGAATTCAGAGCAGGCCACATGACCCTCTTTATACCTCCATTTTATCTTAAAGACAGAGTCCCAAAACATAACAATCTTATAAACTTCATATTTGTAAAAAGTGGCCTACAAAATAATGGTTAGTCAATGTTGTTTTTGGCTTGTTTGTTACACTAAAATTCTTAAAATTTGAAATCTTGTTGTGTGATCCTTCCAGTCAGTCACTGGAAATTCAAATATCTTTCAAAAAGTTATTGGTCTCTTCGGAGATCGTAACAAATCAAACTTTTTTCTGAGGTGACCGACTAGGGGTCAGGGGCAAATAAGAGCCGGAAGGAATAAAAAACTGAAGAGGTTTGAAGTTGGCATGCCAAGTGAGGGAGTTGAAGACATGAATAATGATTTTAAATTTAATATGTGGGGGTGCGGTGGGGTGGACATGGTGACATGAAGAATGCAGGCAATCAGGACTTATGTGAGTGGCTGAATTTTGGGCAAGTTATCTTTTTTTGGAATGAGCCAGCAAAGAGGGCATTAGGGACACTTAGCCTAGTGGTCATAAAAGCATTAATCTATGCTTTGGGACTGGAATAACTCTTAGACCAAACCAAGGACATTAGTAAACCAGCTGGATTTTTGCAACAATTCAACAGCTTCTGTAGTCAAAAATAGTATAACCTCATTAAAATTCATTTTTTTAGTTGGAAACATCAATGGTTACAGCACAGAAGACCCATTGTGCCTGTGCCAGGTCTCTGCAAGAGCAACTCAGTCCCACTCTCAACCCTTTTTTCTGTAATTCTACAAGTTTTTGTTCTCTTCAGTGCTTATCCAATTCCCTTTTGAAATCTAGTATTGAATCTGCTTCTTCCACACTCTCAGACAGTGCATTCCAGCTGTGTAAAAATGTTTTTCCTCATATCGCTGTTAATTCTTTTGCCATTCACCTTAAATCCAGGTGCTCTGATTCTTTTTGTCAATGGAAACAGTTTCTCCCTATTTAATGTCCAGACTAGTCATGATTTTGAATAGCTCAATCAAATCTCCTCTCAACCTCCTCCTTTCTAAGGAGAGCACTCCAGCTTCCCCTATCTATCCAGGTAATTGAAGTCTCAGGTGTGGGGATGTGGGATGGGAGGAGAGAGGCACCAAGAGCAGGTGTGTTTGCAAGTAGACAACTGCATCAGGGCAGTCCCCAAAAACTGCAGTGCAACAGGTCTGTCTGTCTCTCTCTCTCTCTTGCTCTTGTGCACTCTCTTTCTCTGACTTTCTTCTCCTCGACACACCACCTCCCCTCAACACCATCACTGCCCTGAGTTTTGCTTTAGTGCATGTGCATGGCTTAGTTCCTTAGTTGGCAATAACTCTAGTTTATTTTATTGGCTGACAACACTGAAAATCCATTGAAAAATAAAGTTTCAGAACAATATCAAAAAAAAAATTACACTTCACAATCACCTGGATTTCACATTCAGCGGTGAAGCAAGGGCACTCACAAGTGACCTTGTGGAGGGCTGCCCACAAAGATCTAGCAATCCCAGTGGCATGGACCTCCCCTTTCCCAATGATGGTTTAAATCTGGCACCAAGTAGGTCAGCAGCCAATCACATTGAAGTATTCACACATAGCAAACCACAAATTTCAAGGCACTTAATATTCTTTAGTTTTAATTTAAATTTTCAGATAGTGAAATAAATGATTTAGATTTGAAATAAGATGGAATCTAAAATAAAGATAAAAAATCTTGAAAAAAAAGGAAACAATTATATTTCAAAAGTGGGAAATTTTCATCGTTACAGAGAAATTTAACACTCCACAAATATGAAAGTAGTTTTTCATGGTTAATGAGGGGTTTTAGTAGAACTAAAAGTAAGTTAGTACTCTAATAAAAACTCAAGTTACACCTCCAGTGGAGGACAACTTATAACTTTTTGTTCAAATTATATTGGATTAAAAAGAATTAACATGCAAATCATTTATACTTGATAGTCTTTCTTTTTAAAGTATCTATTTGCTCATCCTCCTATGTGACTCTCACTGTAGAACATCATTGCTTGTTTGGGAGTACAGACAGATGTCCTATACCCAGGCTTGTACCTACCTGCTTTGCTACCTGCTTTGATAGATATAAAAGAACAGCCAAGATGACTCACCACTCTCTATTTTTAGCTTCCTTCTTGTTTGAAGGCAGCTAATTTTTGCTTTGTAAGCTCCCAGAAACTCACCTTCCAGGGAATTCCAAACATAAACTTAGTTGTTACTCAATGACACCACAATTTGGAGTTGCATCAATATGCTTATTCCGATGTATTTTCGAATTGAATTATTATATTAATGGCCTTCTATGTAATGTGTATTAAGCAGACCAGAAGGACCTAAAATAGGGAAACATAGGTGCAGGATGAATAAACAGTTCTATTTATTGAAGCTGCACTATATTCCTCTAAATTATACTAGTCTGAACCATTTAATATCCTGTGTGTGT
Organism: Carcharodon carcharias; assembly: GCF_017639515.1. Lineage (NCBI taxonomy): Eukaryota > Metazoa > Chordata > Chondrichthyes > Lamniformes > Lamnidae > Carcharodon > Carcharodon carcharias. The sequence goes on along the minus strand of NC_054488.1, from coordinate 31,918,591 downwards.
TGTAAATTGTTACCACAATACAGTGAATGTAATTATTCCACATAATATATCATATTTTGCACTGATTATAAAATTGAATCTTCATGTTTTTTAAATCAGGGGGTGAGGATAAGCTGATAAAATTCTGGGGGTACAATGAAGGTGAGATTACACATATTGGAATAGGTCACAGTGGAGCCATCAATCGCGTTAAGATCTCTCCCTCTGCGAAACACATAATCAGTGTGAGTTCCGATGGAGCAATTCTGCGATGGAGATATCCTTATACAAACTAATTTACAATGCACTTTATTGACATAAAACAGTATTGCTTCAGAATTCCACCTTTGACTTTTTTAATGTTTCCATTTCAGTGATAAATTTTCATGATATCTGCTTATGATTCCAGAGAAATACATCTGCTATAATGTCCATCCTGTTGGTACTTTTCTCAAATACTGCCTTCCTTTAGCTTTTAATGTCTTTAGTGTCTTTATTCATTGAAATAGAAATTAAATAATTTTGGGAGAAATCCTCTTTTCCAAAGGTGTAATTGTAAATGGCTTGACGATTAAACACATTAAATATTTTGTGGTTCTGTAAAAACTGAGTTAAATTAATGTATCCACTTTAATAACTTTTAACTGTGTAAAATCAGTAAAAACTAATTCCATACAGTTATGCATTATCTTTTTAGTAGCATCTTCTATATCTGTCTATTTCAATGGACTTATGATATTGAATGATCCATAATTTTTAATTACATTGTAACTTATAGAAGAAATAAATCTTAATTTGACAGTATTGCACCTAGTATCTTGAAATAATGATATTTTTAAAAATAAATTATAAACTTGTGGAAAAGATTTCCTCTGCCCAATATGTGCAATAAAACCTAAACCAGTTTTAAAGAATGGGTTTATGACTTTCTTACAGAGTGCAGAAAGGAATGTAACCTTGCAAAGTTATTGCTTTCTTACAGTCTCCCTGGAGAATGGAGCAAAGATTTGAAGAAAATAGCCAATAAACTATTTTAATGTATTGATCTGTGACCTATAGGTCTCAATTACCTAAAATGATTTTGTTCATTATATTGCAATAGTTCAGCCGCCTATGTATGGCAAAGGGGATAGGCACATGATTCAGGATGGATGAGTTGCAAAGATGGAATAAAACTGCAAATTATCAGCTCCAGGAATTGCAACCCATATATTGCATCAACTTTGTAACTTTTGGTACATTGTCACTTTGCATGGCAAAAGCCAGATCCCTACGTCAATTATTGAATCGCCTCAAATAGTATTTTAACATTTACTCTTTTACTGAGCAAGTTCAATCTTGTTTCTTAAATGTGCTCACAGCTGACATAGCTTGCAGGGACCCACATAGGTTTCTCATGCCTGTTTCATAAATCTTCAGACAGTGCATAGCATATAAGTAAGTACTGTTGGAAGTTGTCTCTTTCAAAGACCCACTGAACAAAATGCTGACAATGAACCCAAGAAATTTTAGACTAATTTGCCTTTTATTATTTTTATTAGTGAGCGGTGTGAATGATTTTTAAGTGCTTGTATTTACTTAATTTTGTATGTTTCCCTATATACTGTTATAAGAATGATTGAAACAATGAAATGCTCTATTAGATATATTGAATGTACATCATTGACCTTTCGAATAATCCATTTTGATCTGTCAACTTCAAGTTCAATTCACTTTTGAACTGTCTGCCTATGAAGTACTTCATGATCTTTGCATTCCAATAAAGTCTTTCAATTCATTTACACACTTTGAGAAATATACACTTTTTTAAATGACTGGTATTGTATAACTGAGGCTTGAGATCTAGAGCTAACTTTGAGGAGTATCCCAGAGCCTTGTAGTACTTCACAGATGATCGTCACTGCACAGGAAAATAGTAGAAGCCAACAACTATATCACATTTTTATTTACTGAATTCAATCCAAAGGTATTGCAACAAAGTAATATTTATTAAGGACAAAGATGATCATAAAAATGGTATTAAAGGAACTACAGAGTATTGTGGGATATTTAAATTTTGGTTGTCAGGTCCTTCGATTCAGGTGGAAGATATGCCCTTGTCACAAGACAAGTTACCATTCTACTCAAGTACTGCTGAGATGGAATTTAATTTAGCAATGTGGCAAAATTCCACAATGTTTTAATGGGTGACAATGTGGTTTAAAATTCAATGACTAAATGCATCATTTCACAAATGTAACAAGAACCTGCGGTTGCAGAGCCTTCTTAGGAATTCAGTCTAAATGCAAAAGTTGTAAAGATAACATATTCATTTTGTGGTCAGAAATGTTTTAGTCACTTGCTTAATTAACATATATACAGTCTGGTCTGTAGCTGAAATTGTTAATAAGCAAACCTGGTAGGGCACCTAAATTGCAATTCTAATGAAGCAACTTGTTTCTCCTGTAAAGCCAATTACTGTTGCAATCTGTTTCCAATGGGAATGTTTCAATTCGTTGGCTCACACAACGTATAACTAAACTCAAGTAGTCCAGGAGCACTGTGAGAGTTTGCATGTTCCTTTGTGTAGTTTATATACACATAAATATTTTATAAAGAGTTCTGGCATTTGATTTAGGAGAAATTTCAGGCGGAATATAAGCTGCAGACAGCACGTATAGTGCTTTTCAGGATAGGTAATTGGCCTTATTTTTCTAATTCAGCATTTAACCAAGTTTTCTGTTGCAGTGGGGGGAATTATCTTTTGAGCATCTCGCACAGCAGATGTGAGCCCTTCACAATAAGAAAGTGTAATTTTGCAGCTTGATTTAGTACAGAGCAGGTAATGGTAGTAGCGCTCTGTGATGTTAAATCTTAACAAAAACTGATGGTGTAATGATGTTGAGATTTGGAGACCACATGCTGAGAGTGATATCCAATATTTTATATTCAAACAAGGTTAGTGTAGAACACCCTTAGTCTGGTTAGACCTCCAAATAGTTAATGGTCATGTGTAACATATTGTGGAGTAAATTTTGTAAGGCAAGCCTCACAGCATAATTTGCCGAATGGGAACATGCGTTAAACATTCACATCAGCATTTTGGATTCGTAGTACTCCCTACTCCAGTGATGCAAAACCATATATCTTCTGTCAATACCAGAACACTGATCAAAGAATATCAAAATCTGCCTTAGTTGTAAGAGGCAGAGTTATAAATCATTCAACTCTCTTTAACGCTTACCTGTATTTATTCAGAAATCACAATGGATTTTTAATGTGATATCAGTGTAACAAAAATTAAGCATTTCAGGTCCGAGATTTAGTATGGAATTGGCTTCCTCAATTCTCTCACGATACCTAATTGGTTGAAAACACTTTGCTCACCAAAGAATATTTATAACAGGGTTCATTACAACCTTTATAATGCAGTAAATTGTGACGTATAAGTCAACCCGGCGTATAAGATGACCCTATTTTTCGGTGCCAAAATGCATGTTTAGACCTATGCACGATGTAAACGTTGATCACCATTTTTCAGCCAATAAATACTGTTTGGGACTATACTCACATTAGGAGTCAGCCTCAATTTTTCAGCTCAGAAATATATGTTTAAGGTTACTTGCCATATGTCAGCACATGGGATCAAGCAGATGATATGGGTCGATATGCGTGTTGCCAAGAAGATATGTGGCAGTTTAAGACATGCCCACACAGACCATGGCAACCAACAAACAGAAATTTTGCTCCTGCAAAAAGGAATGAAGTATGAAGCTGGCTAACTCATCAAATAACTGTGCTGTAATGTTGGAATTCTGTGTCAGTGAAAAACTGGTGTGAGAATGGAAGAAGGAATCTGCCTGAAGAAGATGCCCAAGGCCAAATGCACCATGAGAACAGGGACCAGCCACTGACTTGGAAGCATGTAATGGAATGGGTCCTCGAAAATCATCAGACTGGTTACATTGTCACCAGAAATGCAATGCATATGTGTGTACTTACGTGGGCCAAATTGAACCCTGAGTCCAGCAAAGATTTCAGAGCAACAGCTGGTTGCTCTGAAATGGAACAAAAATATTTGGAGTGTTGTGGTGGAAGACCAAGATCGCTCAGCGATAACCAAAATACCTTGATGTCAAAATTACCGGTTTCCAGTCAGATCATCAGACAGCAGCAAAAACACAAGTAGCCATTATGTCACATCGGCAACATGGATGGAATGCCCGTGAATTTCGATATGCCCAGCAATCAAACTGGAATGAAAAGGTTCTAAAACAGTGAAAAGCACAGGACAAGAGAAGACAAGTGTTACGATCCCTATAGAGAATGATAACTTTAAAAAAAGAAATTTGAGCTTCCAGTTGATAGCTGAAAGGATAACCAAGATTTCACATTCATATTTTCTCAGCCTGGTAACGTACAACTTCAGAACTGTGTTTCACAGTGAGGTTTTTTTTCCCTGCAGATTCCTCCTCCAGCTCAAGCTAGATGAATTTTCCAGGCTCATTTTAACTTCTCACAAATTTAGTCATCCCAATCTGAGTGCAAACTTCCACCCTCATTATGGTACAGTAAACCACAGAGACTTTGGCTTCTTGCTGCTCTGTCACCCCCACACCCTGGCAGACTAACCAACCTTCTCTCAACCAACCTGCTCTCTCAAAGCCCATCACCATGGCAATGTGAATCACATGGGCTTTGTATTCAGGCAGAAATGCTGATTAGCTTGAGACTACAAGAGCAGGTCAGGAACTGGAAATTTTGCAGAGGGTAACTCAGCTCATAATTCCCAAAGCCTGTCCACTATCTACAAGGCACAAGTCAGGAGTGTGATGGAATACTCTCCACTTACATGGATGAGTGTAGCTCCAGCAACACTCAAGAAGCTCGACACCACCAGGACAAAATAGCCTACTTGATTGGCACCCCATCCACCACCAACACACAGTGGCATCTCTGTGTACCATCGACAAGATGCACTGCAGCAACTCACCAAGGCCCCTTTGACAGCACTTTCCAAACCATGATCTCTACCACTTAGAAGAACAAGGGTAGCAGATGCATGGGAACACCAGCACCTGCAAGTTCCTCTCCAAGCCATCTACCATCCTGACTTGGAACTATATCGTTGTCGCCGGGTCAAAATCCTGGAACTCCCTTCCTAACAGCACTGTGGGTGTACCTACACCATATGGACTGCTGCAGTTTAAGAAGGCAGCTCACCACCACCTTCTCAAGGGCAATTAGGGATGGGCAATAAATGCTGGCCCAGCCAGTGATGAAAACATCCTGTGAACGAATAAAAAAATTTGTAAGTAAATGCCTTTCTTTCAGAAAATGGCAAAAATTGCTTAAAAAAAATGTTTACATAACAACCATTGGAGTTTTATATTGCCTTTATGTTAATAAAATGTCCCAGAGGTGCTGCACAGGAGCATTATAAAACAAAACATGATACCAAGTCACATGAGATATTAGGGCCAATGTTCAGAAGCTTGATCTGAGGTACGTTTTAAGGAGTCTTAAAAGAAGACAGAGGTAAAGCAGCAGAGAAGTTTAGGGAGGGGAAGGGCCTACGTAGTTGAAGGCCAACAATGGTGGGGCAACAAAAATTGAGGACTGTTGTAAGGTGTTTGGCATTGTTCAGTAGGTCTTATTAAGGAATTCACAATCTTAGGTAGTTCAACAATAAGAATTATCTACTAAAAGCTATATGCATAGGTACAGTAAATGTCAAAGCTAGGAGCTGTCTCCTACTGTTCTACACACTGCTCTGTCCAACACTACACTGACCCCTAGATGCAGGTCATGTGTTCTCTTACATCATTGTGCAGGCAGTATTGTACTCAGTCCCACATTAACCCTTTATGTGCCAGTCCCTTATACGTACATTCAAGAAGCCAGAATTAGAGGATATCTCAGAGGATTATGAGGCTGAAAGGATTACAGAGATAGGTAGGGCAAAGCCATGGAGGGATTTGAAAACAAGAAAGAGAATTTTAAAATCTAGATGTGGTTTAACTGGAAGCTAATGTAGATCAGCAAGCACAGGGTGAACTGAATTTGGTGTGAGTTAGAACACTGGCAGCGGGGTTTTGAATGATGCCCAGTTTACAGAGGGCAGCTTGTGGGAGGCTGACCTTGTACTTTTAGTTATGTTGAATGCACTTACAGGATGGCCTTTTGCTGTGACTCTTTTTGAACTTGTCTACCCACAGAAGGCAATAGATACATGGGTTAGAAAGGATTCTATTGAAATACAGGAATAAACTTTAAATCTAGTTGATTGAATCTCTAATCGGCTTTGGGTTTCCTTAGTCAGCCTTCTTAGTTGTCACCCAACCCTGTCCCTTTGAACTCTGTATTTGCATTGTATGGTACATTGAGTCCTGCACCTGCATCTGTAGAAGATGTAAATTAGATACTGAGTAGATTGAAGAAGAATAGAAAAATAGCATTAAGGGCACCAGTTCTGTATCTGACTCCTTAAAATACCATCAAGTGAACTAAATGGCTAAGTGGTCTTTCATTTGAACATGTGCATCCAAATCCATTATGAAACAGGATAATGTTAACAATAAAACAATTTATGACGAGATTTGAAGGAGAAATGGGGAAATAAATGAAATAATAAATAATAATATATAAAACACCAGTGATTAATAGATATGTCTGGTTAAAGAATCTATGTACAATAGGGAACAGTGTGATGCAGTGAGTTACTGTGCTAAGAATTATTGCTGAGAGTTACCTCTGAGATAAATGGTTTAAGTCCAGTCCCAGCTATTGGAATTAATAATGTCCTCTTGTACATTGGCTGTAAACATTTTATTCAAAATTAAGTTTTCTCAGTATCAAACGAGTTTCTAGTCCACAACACAATTTACAATCTCACTCGCAGAGATCATAAGTGCAAAAGGCGACTGTAAGCCTGGGGCAGAGTAGAAAGAGTGTTACTCTGCATCTACTCTATCATAGGCTTGACAGAATATTGACTGATGCTGACTCAAGCTGTGTAAAATGGGGGTGTTCTATTTTCCACTGTCAACACTCACCTCCCTGGTGAGCACAAGTGCAAATAAGTCATCTGAAGACAGTGTTTCTTATATTTTTTATAACTGGCTCTTCTTTGAAAAAAATTCAAGGACATACCCTGTGAGGTACTAACTGGGGTAGATACCTGTTATACATAAGAGTATATCTAAATAATAATTTTATATAGTTCAGTTATTATCTTTGAAATTTAGGGTGCATTCCACAAACCTCGTTTTTCACTCAGCTGCATGTAGATTAGTTTGAAGGATTTGCATTCTAACATATCACTGATGAAAGCATGATGAATCCTAATCTGTCTTGCCCATGTTAACTGGCCTCTGTACATGTGCAGTATTTTCTATTTTTATTTCTTCCTGTTGATAGCTATGTAGTGTCCTCTGCTGGAAGTGAGCATATGTGGATGCTGAATGAGATCATGATCAAGCTCAGTTGTGATGTCCTCCACAGTCATATGTCCTGCTGAACAACTTGTTGCCAAGATTCACTCATGAATAATTGTCTCTTGGCTAAGGTTGAGAAAGCAACTGATACTTGCGAAACCATACCCCAGTGAGGGTTCAATGCACGCATTAGAGGATGGTATGAGAGAAAATAACACAAAAAAGAAATACAACTGGTATAGAGTTATATCTAATTTACTTTACACTAGGGGTCCTTCTTTAAATTTCTTAAAGACACAGACTGGGATTTTCCGTGCCCACTGGCGTCGAGCATGTTCGGTGGCGTGAACAGACAATATGGCAAGAAGGCCAAAAATGGTTTTCACGACATTGTGAAACCAGTTTGCAATCATCCGCTCAGCCCATCGATAGTGGGCTGCGTTCCCCGCCATTGGACGTCAGGAACCTCATTGTAATACATCAGCATATCGTTATATGGCTTGGCTGCCGGACTCACCCGTCCCCACCCCCCACAGGTGGATCATCCGCCCCTACCGACAAGTATCACAACAGCATATATAAGGCATGCACTGGCGAGCTGCACTTTGCTCAGGACTTCAAGGTTTGTTTGCCTACTTTGTTTCGGTCAGCACTCGCAGTCAGCGCCAGGCTTCAAAGACAGCACCACATCACTTTTAGGGGGGGCTCACAGGCAGGTCTCTACCTACCAGACCAGCCATATGTGGGTGGCTTTTCAATGTTTTCAGGGCAAGGGCTTGCTCGGGGAAGGGGGAGAAATAGCCCTAGGCAGGGAAGAGGCTGCAAGACAAGGGTTGTACTGGGGAAGGAGGGTATCCCAGGGTGTGTGGGGGAGCACATGTTGATCTGCGCAAGTGGCCTCAAGATGGTGAGGGCTAAGGAGGCAGTCTCCAGAGGAGATGAGGCCAGATGGACATGTGAGGGTATGTGTGTGAGAATGGGTGGTGATGTCCCTTGCGCTGGCAGTGAGTGAAATGCCAGTGAACGTCTGATAGACTTGAGTGTGTGAGTTTAGAGCGATGAGATGGTTGCCATAACCTGGATGCACGGGTGAGATCGTTCATCCTCTATCTGCATTGGATGGCCAACCACTTCTGTGCAGCATTGGCACTGATCACCGCAGTCATCGCATACCAGGCCAGAGTGGTAATGTAGCTGCCCCTTCTGCGGCCAGAGCAGGAGTAGAGGACTCCACGGCATCCAAAAAGCACTCAAGGGCTTCAGTCTTTTTGCCATTCACGGCCATGTCTTCTTTGCTGCAGTCCTGGGCTGGAAGCACTGAGCGCAGCTGAACTTTAAATGTGGTGCCTGGTATGATGAAGCGCTGAGGTGGTGGTGTGGTAGGAGAATTGGAGCCCGTCTGCCATTGAAGTGACATGTACCCTGGGAACGCATAATTAATCTGAGGGTTTTGGGACGATATGGTGTGAAAAGCCACCATTGTGGATGGTGGGAAAAACATCTTTTTTCCCACCCCCTACTGAATCTGGGACAATTCTATCGACAGATGCTTGGTTATCCCAGTTGTATATCTCACTGTTCCCTTTATAGGAAATGTAACCTTATTTGAAGAACGATGACCACAGCATCCAAAATTGAATAATCCAATTTTTCTTACTTATCATGAAGAGATATTAATGTCTATAATGTTATTGGAAATTTTTTTTTTTAAATAGAATTCTAATGGGATCTGTGTCTATGTGTTTTTTGTATGTGTCTTAACTGGATTAAAGCCAACTAGTCTGGGTGCTTTGACGTATAGTAGTTTTGAGATATTAATTAGGTAAACGTAAGGAGGGTAGAAGGTAAAGCATAAATTTGCATTTGTTAAAAGAAACCATTCAAGATTTCAGATGAAATCTTACACCTGGCTAGAAGATGCCAAGCATCCATTTTTTCAGCTAACTGATAAAATTGGTTGGATGAAAGGATGTTATGGTTAGAAGAGATAAAGTTAAAAGCCTAGTGATACAATGGAAAATTTACATTTGAAGAGGAAGATATGTATAAAGGAGAAAGGAAATTGTATGTAAGGCAGAGGCATTTTAAGATTCAACAAGTGTAAGAAGCCTCAAGCCTGTAAGCCTTGCTGTCTGCAAAAACCCAGCGCTGAAAGAAACTCATTATGAATGTGACTGTCCAGGCTGTGCTTTGTCAGATGTCTGCTTAAGTCTATGAGATTTACTGTTGCCTTAACGGTAGTGTAACTGAGAGTCAGATTAATTTGGGGATTTTTGTAGTTATTATAGTAGTAATTTTATACAAATATGTATGTGCTTACAATCTTTCTTGTATTAATAAATGTTTAATTTAGCCTTATAAATAAAGCCTCCATCTCGAAACATACAAATTGCAAAACAAGGTTATGACAGTTGTTTCAAGTTTCCCTCTGGGATTTGAACAACTCAGCCTTTACCATCGGCTGTATCATAATATACCAAAGTATTTGAAATCACAATATGAGTTGGCTCGAACAGGAATAATAAAGGAGAATATTTTCCTTCTGTGGAAACGTGTTCAATGTTACATTCTTATTCATGATGTATGTTGTCAAGTGCACTCCCCAGTATTGAAAGCAATTTTAATGAGTAGAGTATTTTGTGTCTCCAAAACATAATATATATCTGCATGAGTTGAATGGAATAATCCATTGCAATGTCTCTGTGCTGATGCCATTCTAGGTATTTCTTGCCAGTGTCAGTACTCAAGACCTAAAAATGATTACTCAATGGTTATAAAACTGAATTATTAGCAGATAGTCATTACCCCCAGGTGCTTCAATTATCTTGTCATCTGAATTGTGTATATTAATTCAGCTTCCTCACTATCAAGCTCAGGAATTTCTCTCAATGAGTTTCTTTGATGATAGGATGATAATGCTACACTTAAATAAAAGAATTTGGGAAAAAGAAGAACTAAAAGATACATTTGAACAAAAAAAACCAAGCAGAAGATTGTAATGAAACAATATCAAAGAGAAGTTGTCCTCTTCAACTTATGTAGTGATAAACTTTTAAAAAATAGAAATTTCTTCTGATTGTGTAGTACAAAAATTATCACCTGATTTTCATCTCTAAATATGTGTTCCAAATTTGGCAAAAATATTTGTAGTCCATTGCTTGACTTTAGCACAGAGAGATAGCAAACACCATATGTACATTTATTTGAAACTCATTCAGTAGGGACATTGACAAAGAGCTTCTGTAATTCAGCACAGCATAATAGTCACATTGGATCAGAGGTTGAGAGTTTCTGTGCTCAAAGAGCTTACATTCCAAGTATAATTATAATGATGGTAATACTGTTCATAAAGGGAATACATTTTTACTGAGAGGGCAAGATCAGAGATCCCTTTATTCAAATAATTTCTATTTAGGTTACTTCAAGCTAATGATTTGTCAATTGTAAGGAGACCCTCCTTATAACCATTAGTAGGTGCAGCAAAAAAAATGCTGTGGTATAATTTTGTAACTTTTCCCATCTTTATCTCTTCTATGTTGCATCTATTTTTCTGTGTGTTCATCGTTTAATTTATCTTCTTTCATCACTTAATTGTGTTACATTGTCAGCGACACAATCTGAACATATAATCTGAAAGCTGGGTTCCACGTGAATGCTTAATGAACCCCAGCTCTACCTTATGATCACCACCCTTGACCCTCCACTGCCTCAGATTTGTCATACTCCTTGTTTAAAATCCAGTATTAGGTGAACAGAAATTTCCTTCAATTAAATATTGGAAAGACTGAAGGCATTGTCTTCAGACCTCACCACAAACCCCATTCCTGAGCCAACGACTCCACCTCTCCCTAACCTAGCCTCAATACCTCAATATTTTATCTGCCGCTGAGAGGTGTTATTCTGGCTCCATTTCCTCCCAAGCACCAATACTGCCTACTTCCAACTGCATGACATTTCCTGACTCCAGCCTTGCCTCAGTTCATCCACTGCTGAAATCCTCATCCATATGATTGTTGCTTTAGCTGCAACTAATCCAATGATCTCCTGGCCAGACTCAGACTTACAGTATCTTTGAAGTGCAGAAGGAGGCCATTCACCCCATCAAGTCTGCACTGGCTCTCTGAAAGAGCATTCTACTTAATCCCACTCACCTACCTTATCCCCTTAATCTTGCATATTCTTTTTTTTGAGAGCCTTCCAATTCCCTTTTGAATAGCTCGATCGAACTTGCCTCCATCACCTTCTCAGGAAGTTTGTTCCAGACTCCAACAGCCCTCTGGATGAAAAGATTCTTCCTCACTTTTATTGCTATTGCCAATTACTTTTAACCTGTGCTCTCTGGTGCCCTTGAGTGGGAATAGTTTCTCACTATTTACCCTGTCCATACCCCTCAGGATCTTGAATACCACTATCAAGTCTCCTCTCAGCCTTCTTTTCTCCAAGGAAAACAGTCCCAACCTCTTAATCTATCCTCATAGTTACAGTTCTTCATCCCTGGAATCATTCTTGTGAATCTCCTCTGTACTCTCTCCAAAGCCTTCACATCCTTCCTTACGTATGGTGCCCAGAACTGGACACAGAGCTACAGATGAGGCCTAACTAGTGTCTTCTACAAGTTCAACATGACCTCCTTACTCTTGTGCTCAATGGTCCTATTAATAAAGCCTAAGATACTATATGCTTTATCAATTGCTCTCTTAACAAGACCTGCCATCTTCAATGACCTGTGTACAAATACACCAAGGTCCCTCTGTTCCTGCACCTCCTTTAGAGTCTTTCCCTTTATTTTATATTGTCTCTCCATATTCTTCCTGACAAAATGAATCACCTCACACTCCTCTGCATTGAACTTCATCTGCCACTTGTCTGCTCAAATCCACCAACATGTCCTTTTGAAGTTCAAGACTATCGTCATCACAGTTGACGACATTTCCAATCTTCATATCATCTGCAAATTTTGAAATCATGCCCCGAAGACCACAGACTAGGTCATCAATATATATCAGAAAGAGAAAGGGTTCCAACACTGAGCCCTGAGGAGCTCCTCCCTCCAATCTGAAAAACATCCATTTACCGCTAATCTTTATTTCCTGCCATTCAGCCAATTTCTTATCCAAATGCCTACTCTCCCTTTTATTCCATGAGCTAGAACTCTGTTCACAAGCCTGTTGTGTGGCACTGTGTCAAATGTCTTTTGAAAATCTATTTACACCAACAGCTTTACCTTTATCAACCTTCTGTGTTGCCTCAAAAAACTGCAGCAAGTTCGTTAAACATAATTTTCCCTTAATGAATTCATTCTGGTTTTTGTTAATTATCTTGCACTTGTCTCTGTGTCTACAGGTAGTCCTTGACCTTGTGACATTCAAGTTAGGATGAGTGGCACTTAACGACATTTATAAATTGACACCTTGTTTTGACTTTACAACACTGGTGTCGACTCTCTGATGCCATGCCGGTGAATGAGTTCAAACATTCATACATGCACATCAATGTTCTGTGCTGCCCATCTTTCATATTTTTATTATACATTGGGTCACTGACCAAGAACGAGCCCGGGGAAGTGGAGAAATCTCCCTCCAAACATTCGGCCCGCAGGACCCTTCACTCACTGGCTGCCCTGCCGAACTAGAGCCCAGAAGATGGAAAACAGTTTTCGGTGAATAATTCCTGCATCTGAACGCTTCACTGCATCAGAGGGCGCTCAGTCGATGTCAAACAGCCCCAAAAGTAAATTGGCTTCTGGCAGAGTTCTGAATGCATCAGGACGAATGTCTAAAACCTGCAGGAAATGAGGTTGTGATTTGTTGGTAAACATGTGGCCTTGCCCACTTCCCCGGGCTCGTTCTGGGTCAGTGACCCAATGTATAATAAAAATATGAAAGATGGGCAGCACAGAACATCGATGCACATGTATGAATGTTTGAACTCGTTCACTGGCATGACATCATAAAGTCGACACCAGTGTTGTAAAGTCAAAACAAGGTGTCAATTTATAAATGTCGTTAAGTGCCACTCGTCCTAACTCGAATGTCGCAAAGTCAAGGACTACCTGTAGTCACTGAGACAAGTGCAGGATGTTTAATCCCATTGGTTACAATGGGATTCTGGTGCCCGTGGTCTGACACAAATCATCCTGGAATGCTGCATCTGACCGGTTCTGTGCAACCTGTTTGCTCAAGTGTCATCCAACACTGCCAAAGCCAAGTCAGCCAGCCCACAGGCAGCCTTCTGGGAGAGGTCTAAATTAACCGGGTTGAAGCAGTAAAACACGTGGGGATGGAGGTTGTTCTTCATGGGCCAAAAAGATCCATTATCACTCTATAAAAATCCCGAAAACGGGTTAAAAAGTGTGAAATCATTTACCAAAATATTGAACATAAACCCCTGAGATTAAGTCAAAAATGGGTAACTAGTAAATAGGGTATCAGGCCTTGGTTCACAAACCAATCCCCCATTTATAACATTGGGCAGAATTTAGCCCTTGATGGGCGAGTGGGTCCCACCAGCTCGGCAGCAGGCGGGCAGCTGACCCCTGCCGCCAAAACGTGGCCCGCCACCATTTTGAGTGGGCAGGCCAATTAAGGCCCGCCCAGCGACCTGCCCGACAGAAAGCGCATAGTGCTTCCTGTGTCGGGGGTTGGGGGGATGGAATCCCCAACTGTCAAAAAGCGCACTGCTCCCTGAGGCAAAGTGCTGTTGCAGGGAGTTTACTGACAGGTAAGAAAAGTCAAAAAATAGAGAAATAGTAAAATATTTTTAGCTTGGACGGGCAGGATCTTTAACAAGGTTAATTAGCCAGTCAATGGCCTTAATTGGCCATTGACAGGTCGGCAGGTGGACAGCTGATTTCGCTGTCCGCCCGCCTTTCTGAATATTTAAATGGACTGGGATGATGTCAGGGATTCCTCTCGACCTCATCCCGCATCATTTTCCCCTCGGCGAGCGGGCCCCGCCCCCAAATCGGCGAGGGGAAAATCCTTCAGATTGTTCCTATGAAAAATCGTTTCCGACTTAAGACATTTCGACTTATGACATGGTTTTCAAGAACCAATTGTGTCATAAGTCTGAGGAAAGCCTGAATTGATTTTGTCCTGAACTATTGTCTCCAGAAGTTTCCCTACCACTGAAGTCAAGCTGACTGGTCTGTAGTTGCTAACTTTATCCTTCCCCCCCCCCACCGTTCTGATCAAGGGTGTAACATTTGCAATTCTCCAGTCCTCTGGCACCTCCCCTGTGTCTATGGAAGAATGCGAGGTTATTATTAATACCTCTGCAATTTCACTCTCACTTCTCTTGGATGCATCCCATCCGGTCGTGGTACCTTGTCTATTTTAAGTAAAGAAAGCCTTTCTAAACCTCCTACTTTTCAATTGTAAATTCTTCTAGTGTACCAGTTATCTCCTCTCTCACCTTGGCCTGGGTAGCATCTTCTTCCTTTGTAAAGAGAGATGCAAAGTACTCATTTAATACCTTTGCTACTTCTCCTCCCTCCCCTTTTTACCCTTAATTGGCTCTACTCTTTCTTTTACCACCCTTTTATTATTTATATGCTAAGAGAAGACCTTGGGATTCCCTTTTACATGAGCTACCAATCTCTTTTCATGCCCTCTCCATGCCTTTCTTATTAGTTTTTTCACTTCCCCTCTGGTCCTTCTATATTCGGCCTGATTCTCCATTGTAATTTCTAGCTGACATCTATCATGCTTTTTCATCTTCACCTCTATCTCTCTCGTCATCCAAGGTACTTTGGATTTATTTGTCCTACCTTTCTCCTTCAAAGGAATATACCTTGACATTGCCTGCAATACCTTTTCTTTGAAGGGGGGCCATTATTCAGCCACTGTCTTTCCTGCCAACATTTGATTCCAACTCACATGACTCAGACGCATTCTCATCCCATCAAAGTTGGCTTTCCCCTAATTAATTATTCCTGCTCTGGGTTGTTCCTTGTCCTTTTCCAGGGCCAACCTAAACCTTATGATACAATGGTCACTGTCCCCTAGAGGCTCTTGTGCTGATATATGACCCACTTGGGCCAACTCATTCCCCAGAACCAGATCCAATAGTGCCTTCCCTCTCATTGGACTGGAAAAATACTGCTGCAGAAAAATATCTTGAACACATTCCAGAAACTCTCGCCTCTCTTGTTCCTTTGCACAATTCCTATCCCACTCTATACTTGAAGAATTAAAGACCCCATTATAATTACTCTATAATTCTTGCACACCTCTGTAATTTATTTGCAGATTTAATTCTCTACATCCCTTTCAATATTTGGTGGTCTTACCCCTAGCCAGAGAGATTTCGTTCTTGACCTCTCTCTCTCCGGTATTGTAATACCATCTTTAATCAATACTTCCACTCGCTACCCCCACCCCCTTTTGTTCCTTTCCTGTCTCCTAAACACCTTGAAGCCCTTCTTTGAGCCAGGTCTCTATTATAGCAATAATATCATGGTTTCATTTGTCAACCTGTGCCTGTAGTTCACCAATCTTATTAAACACACTCCATGCATTCACATATATGCCCATTAACCCTGATTTAGGCATTTTTACTTACCCCCTTACTCTGACCCCATCTAATGACTTATTATTGCCTACTCTAATGCTACCAAACTCTCCAAGTATTCTATTTATCTTGACATTATTCTCTGATACATCCTCCTTATCAGTTAATACTTCTCTACTTCTCACTGCCAGTTTTTCTCCTCTCCACTCTGAATTTCCCCTCATGTTCCCATCCTCCTGTCAATATAGTTTAAACCTTCCCCAACAGCACTAGCAAACCTCCCCGAGTGGACTTTAGTCCCAGTCCTTTTAGTGTCTAACCTGTCCTTCTTGTACATGTCCCACCTGCCCCAGAACTAGTCCCAATGCCTCAGAAATCTAAAGTCCTCCTTCCTACTTCATTTCTCCAGCACGTGTTGAACTGCTCAATCTTCCTATCCTTATATTCATTAGCACGTGGCACTGGGAGTAATCCTGAGATTACTGCTTTTGAGGTCCTGCTTTTTAATTTCCTTCCTAACTCCCTAAAATCTGCTATCAGGACCTCATCCCTTTTTCTTCCTATGTCATTGGTCCCAATGTGGACCCTCTGGCTGTTCACCCTCCCCCAGAAGAATGTCCTGCAGCTGCTCTGTGATATCCTTGACCCTGGCACCAGGGAGGCAACATACCATCCTGGAGTCATGTCTTTGGCTACAGAAGCACCTATCTGCTCCCCTAACTATGGAATACCCTACCACTATTCCTCCTCCACTCCTGTGCAGCTGAGCCACCCATGCTGCCACAAACTTGGTTCTTGCTACAGTCCGCTGAGGAACCATCCCTCTCACCAGTATCCAGAATGGAAAAACAGTTTGAGAGCGAGATAGCCTTGGGGGATTCCTGCACTACCTGTCTGTTTCTCTTAGATACTCTGGCAGTTACTAATTCCTCTCTGCTTGTATACTTCTTAGCTGTGGTGTGACCACCTCGCTAAACATGCTATCCACATATTTCTCAGCTTTGCGGATGCACCACATTGACTCCAGCTGCTTGAGTTCTGCAATCCGGAGCTCAAGTTCCTGCAGCTGGTGACCCTTCCTGCAGATGTAGTTGTCAAGGGCACATGGCCGAGCTGCACTGACATACCTTAAACTTTATATGAAGTGTTTACTATAGTATGGTATAATATAATAACCTATCTGTCATTCAGCAATTGTCTCCTCTGTGCCAAGTCCAGAAAGGCCTACACTTACCAACCAATCAACTTACTGTGATGTCACGTTTAGATTTTACATGTAAATTCCCAGCTTTCTCTCTGCTGCTTTATGGGCTCTCTTATGTTGTTTAGTTAGCTTAATTTAATTACCCTCTTAATTAACTTTGAATAATTCCTATGTATAACACAGTTCTTTCCCCCGTGCACCAAATTCCCACATGAACCTAATTCACTACTTGCTCGGTCTCTATCTCACTCTGACATAGTCGCCTGTCTCCTTATGTGCTCCTCACTCTGCCTTGCAATGCATAATAATACCCCATAGTACCTCATAAATGTGAGTTTATCCTGACTCACACATCTCTTTCATCCGTCACCCCAATCCAGACTGGCAGTGCCTTGATTTTAAATTTTTCATCCCATTTTCAAATCCTTCCATGGCCTCATTGCTCCCTGTCTTTTTTAGCTCCTCCGGCCCTACAACTCTGCAGGATCTTTGCGCTCTTCCAATTCTGGGTTTTGCTCCATCATTTAGAGGCATTTCTTCAGTTGTCTGTATTCTAAACTCCAGATCTCCCAACACCTCTCTGCCTCTCTTCCTCTCTCTCGTCCTTTTCGATGCTCCTTAAAGCCTTCCTCTTTGACCAAGCTTTTGGTCACCACTGTTAATGGATAGGTTTTGAATGAGTAAACAATTCTGTGACTATGGGCCAGCATTTCCAAAGAATGACAATCACAGTCAGATTGCCACTCCATTTCTTTTCACTTAGTCGGGAGCTGCACGTTTCTCGCCTGACCTTCCAACTCGAACCTGCTAAGGAATGTGCAGCATACTGGTTCCTAGGATTCTTCATTGCAGGGCAGCAGCATTGGGGGGAGTGAAGTCATTCCCCTTTTTCCAGCACTAGCTGCTGTAAACCAAGGCAATTTAAAGGTCCCAGCCACTTTGAGATGCTAGGGGGAAGGTAAGTGTGAAAGGTAAGTGGTAGGATGGGTGTGAGGTAGGATGGGTCAGGGGGTATAGGATGGGTCGGGGTAATCAGGAGCTCGGGAGGGTAGTTGAGGAGGTGGTGAGAGGTGTAGCCGGAGGGTTCAGTTGGGGGTCAGGGCAGTCAGTGGCATATTTACCCATGAGTTAGATGTGATTTTAATCCTTCTAATTCTTTCTGAGTAGCTATTCTGCTAAGAGATCTGGAACCATCTGAAGTCTGATTTAAAACCTCTGAGTTTCAGTTGGTTCCTAGTGCAGGGTAATTGTCCATGGGAAGTTTAAGCTTCCCGGGCAATTCCTGTGCAGTCCTTGCATGGGGATTTCTGGGGCTACCCCAGTATATCTTCTTGGGTACAACCCCCTGGGCAAAGGGAGTTCTGGGCCCAATATCTACTATACCAATGGTGAAGACATGCAGGTTTCTTTGATAGAGCCAGGTGCTTTATCATTGGGCTTAGTGGCAACACCTCTGGCTGTGAGTTCGGTAGAAAAGCTTATTCAGTGGACACAAAGTTACTGAGAAAAGTTGTTTTAAAGAACTCAAAACAGCAAATTAACAATGATCACAGGATACATACTGGTTAATAGTGACACATGTGATCAGCAGCAGAGCAATTTGAAATCTAGAGATGTGTTGCAGCATTACAATGTACTAGCCGGACCATACTTAATATATTATATTTAGTTTCAGTTATCATGCACAAGGTAGATCTGCTTAACCTGGAAAGGGCAGAGTAAACAAGAAGACTGATCTCAAGTCTAAAGCTGATGGCCAATGAGGAAAGTTCATAGAAGTTTAAGTTTCACGAAGGACTTCCATCTAATTTATTTCTGGTAATTAATTCTGCTTGGCCTGGCTCTGCTTAGGGAAGGAGTGTTACTCATATCTTCCCTTGTGAATACTTGGAGGAAGTAATCATTCAGAACATTAACCTCTGTTTCAGCTCCAGTTATATTGTTTATAGTTCTCATCTCATGTCTTACACTATTCTTATTGTTGATACTGAAAGAAAGCCTTACTTTATGCTTTGCATCCTCCAGATGCTTCTTCCAGATCTCACTTCGCCCCATGATGATACTTTTAGCATGTTCCTTAATTCATCCAAATTCATCCTTGCCTTTTCTCCTGAAGGTTTTTTGTGGGATTTGTTTTCTCTCCTCTCACTTTGAACTAATAAGTTCATGCTCATTTATCGTTAGCTTTATCTTTGTTATATTAAAGATATCTAACCACAAAGTAAATCCATTATGTGACATCACATCTCCTACAGGATGAACTCCCTTTACCTCCCAGCTATATCATTTCATATTTTGTCCACTGTATATTTTTTGAATACTCTATATTTTGTATCTGTTTTCATTCTCTAAAGTCGTAGATATTTCTGATATTCCTCTTGCACTATTGGCTCAAGAGCTTTGTACTTCTAGATCCATTACTTCTAATGTTCATGGACCAGTCTATTGTCCTCAATTTGATTTCTTTCGTGCTCTCTATTGTCCACTTGTTACTGGGCTCTGGTTCATATATGTTTCTGTCAATTTCTTGTCTATACCCATCTTTTGCTGTACAATTATCTGAGTTTCAAATTTCTCTCTGCCCTATTCCCCCCAACCTAGTTTAAAAGATTCTTGATTGATGCCTCAATTGGTTTGTCACAAACCTCATTGTTCCTACTTTGTTTATACTTTGAAAATACCCCCAATTACATAGGAATTATAAATTTTTGAAGTAATGTCCCATAGGGTAGTAGCAGCCATAACAAAGTAGTTATTCAGGATAAAGTTAAATGCTGTGATATTAGAGTAGGGTATGAGAGTGATGAGCTCTGGCAGACTGAATGGACTTATATATGTTCTACTTCAGAGTTGTTGCTTGATAAATATTCAATAAACTCATAACAACAAGATTTACTGTACACATGTTTGCTGACAATGTAAATAAAGGCAAATTCCGCATCCTAGGATCTGTTAGTTCTGTTATATATATATATATATATATATATATATATATATGATGTCCTGTGAAAATCATCACATTCTAGAGTTAAATGTGTATGCAGCATTCCTACCTGATTTCTTCAGGTAGTAGGAATGGTGGTTTTTCCTGGACAAATTCCAATTTGCAAAGAAGGACGGTACTTGTTCCCACTGGCCCATGATACAATAATATTTCACTAATATTCCTATTGCACTTAGGTGCAATTTAAATCATGGTGAATGCAATTATATAACCCCCTTTCTAGGCAGTCTTGTGGCACAATGGGTGTGTCCCTGCCTCTGAGCCTGAAACTCGGTGTTCAAGTCCCACTCCAGGACTTGATGCCCAAGGAAGGTGTGTTCATAACATGATCAAACAGGTTGAGTATCAACTTGTTAATCCTTCCAACATATACCAATAGCAGGAGGTAAGAATGGGAGAGATTCCTGGTCAGCCATGTGATGGAAAGAAATTGGAGCCTCTATCATCACTATCCATAGCTCAGGGTACAATATGCCTGTAAAAGTGTATGTTGCTACATCCTTGAGGTGGTGGTTGGCTCAGTTGGCCAGTGTGGATCAGATTGGTGCCAACAGCACAGAGTTTGATCCCAGTTCTAGCTGGGTTGGATTTGGGACCTGCCTCCCTGTCAGGCAGAGAATTCAAGAAGGAGAATTCTCTTTCCATATGAAACAGTTCTGTTCTTCATTCACAGGATAACTATAAATTGAAAGGATTGAAATGGTTACTTATTTATTTTAAGTTTTTATTGGCCCATATCTTCCTTTATTGGAGATGCATCAATCCTGACACGCACACATCCACGGTCCTTGGGTGAAGACTTCTCATTGCCTCATATTTACCCTGTTTTTTACATGTATTCACTCATAGCAGGTATAAATCCAGCGTAACTCGAAGTAAATCAGCTGGTGTGTCAAATGACAATGGAAGAGTCCCAGTGGATTGAAAAATTGCCAATGTAACACCTTTAATCAAGAAAGAAGAGATACGGAAAGCAGGAAACTACAGGCCAGTTAGCCTAACATCTGTCATAGGGAAATTGTTAGAATTCATTATTAAGGAGGTTATGGCTGGATACTTCGCAAATCATAATATGATCAGGCAGAGTCTACATGGCTTTTTGAAAGGCAAATTGTGTTTAAAAAATTATTAGAGTTTTTAGAGGTAGTAACAAGTGAGGTGGAGAAGGGAGAACCTGCAGACATGGTGTACTTGAATTTCCAAAAGGCATTTGATAAGGTGCAACATCAAAGTTAGTACCCATGATAAGAGAACATGGTTTGGGGATAACATATTAGCCTAGATAAAGGATTGGTTAGCTCACAGGAACCAGAGGAAAGGGTTTAAATGGGTTTTTTACAGGTTGGCAAGCTGTAATTAGTGGAGTGCCACAGGGATCAGTGCTGGGACCTCAACTATTTACAAACTATATCAATGGCTTTGATGAAGGGACTGAATATATCATAGTTAAATTTGCCGATGACACCAAGATAGGCAGGATATTAAGTTATCAAGATAAGGTAGAGAATCTGTAAAGGGATATAGACAGGTTAAATGAGTGTGCAAAAAATTGGTGGATGGAGTATAATGTGGGAAAATGTAAACTTGTCAACTTTGGCAGGAAGAATAGAAAAGCAGTAAACTATCTAAATGGAGAGAGATTACAGAACTTGGGGGTACAGAGGGATCTCGGTACATGTGCATTGAATCACAAAAAGTTAGTATGCAGGTATAGTAAGTGATTAGGAAGGCAAATGGAATATAAAAGTAGGTAAGTTTTACTGCAGCTGTACAGGGCATTGGTGAGACCACATCTGGAATACTGTGTACAGTTCTGGACTCCTTATTTGTAAAAAGGTATAATTGTATTAGAAGCAGTTTGGAGAAAGTTCACTTGACTCATTCCTGGGATGAGGGGCTTATCCTATAAAGAAAGGTTGAATAGGTTGGGCCTATACCCCTTCAAGTTTAGAAAAATGAGAGGTGATCGTATTGGAACATAGAAGACCCTGAGGGGACTTAACAGGATAGATACGGGGAGGATGTTTCCCCTTGTGTAAGAGACTAGAACCAGGGGGCACAGTTTGAGAATAAGAGGTCTCCCTTTTGAGATGGAGACGAGGAGGATTTTTTTTCCCTCAGACGGTCATTAATCAATGGAATTCTCTTCCCTAGAGCACAGTGGATGCTAGGTCATCGAATTTATTCAAGGCAGAGTTGGACAGATTTTTGATAGACAATGGAGCAAAAGTTTATGGGGGGGGAGGGGGGAGACAGGAAAATGGAATTGAGACCACAACCAGATCAGTCATGATTTTATTGAATGGTAGAACAGACTCGAAGGGGTGAATGGCCTCCTCCTGCTCCTAAGTCTGATGTTCCTAAAGATTATTTTAATGGCTCTGAGGATGATTTTAAAAAACATCAATGTTGCTCAAAAAAAGTTAATGGGTAGATAGTTGCCAATAAAAGGTGATGTTAGTATAGATACAATGTCAACATATCACCAATCACACATTATCCAGTAAACATTCAAACTCTTCCAAGTAATACAATTAAATCACAAATACTTCACTTGAGTTGCAACCAGAATTTGAAAATATAGTGCAAGTACTTTCATTAGCAGCCAAGCATCTGTCCTAGCCATGCTATATCTACCTGTAAACTTTACCAGAGAACAATTGTACCTTTGAGGAGAAACTGGGATCTTCCCAGCCCTTTGAAGGCAGCTTTAGATCTGGGGGCAGAGGTGTGGAAAATTGGAACTCCGCAGGGTGGGTCAGCTCCAGGATCAGGACCAGGTCTTCCCACCTCCGCGCACTTTTCCCTGAGGCAGGCCCCCAGCAGCAGCAATTACTCAAACTGCATCAGCAGGTAGCCAATTAAGACACTTAAAAGGGCAAATTAAGCCCTAATATGGGATAAGAGTTAAAAGTTTGCAAGTAGCACACAGGTCCATTGTATAAAATCCTGAGAGGTCTTGGCATGGTGGATGTGGAAGGGATGTTTCCTGTTGTGGGAGAATCTAGAACTAGGGGCCACCATTTAACAAATAAGAGGTCGCCCATCTAAGACAGAAATGAGGAGAATTTTTTTTCTCTCAGAGGTTAGTGAGTCTGTGGAACTCTCTGCTTCCACCACCTTTTAAGGAAGAGTCTTTGAATATTTTTAAGACAAAGGTAGATTCTTGATAAGCAAGGAGGTGAAAGGTAATCAGGGGTAGGTGGGAATGTGAAGCTGAGATTATAAGCAGATCAGCCATGGTGTTGTTAAATGGTAGAGCAGGCTCGAGGGGCCAAGTGACTCCTGCTCCTAATTTGTATATTCTATGTTCGCTGTGTACACTCCCCAATCGGTGAGAGGAGACACCTGGTGGTTGGAGCCTCATAACTTCTAAGGTTGTTGAAAAGTTTATTGGCAGCAAATAGCAAAGCTGCTGTCTGTCCATGTATTGCAGTCTTGCCATTGAGGTCTGAACCAGTGGAGGTGGAGTACCCTGATGGCCGTACACGTGTCACCTTTCAGCTGCCTCATGGATACTAATGGCAGCTGGAGTTCTTCCTTTCTGGACCATCAACCCTTCCAGTGGAGGATTAGAGTTTTCATTGGAGTGCACCGTGATGTCCTCTACTGCTTCAGGAATCTGTTCACTGTCTCTAATTGGACAGTGAACACTGAAGTAGCCTGCTAATTGGCCACCTATGGAAGATCTTTGCCTCACATTTGTGTCATATTCACCTTAAAACATTGGCGCTGATCTTCCACAGAGCAACAATCGTCCTCGGATTACCACTCTGCTCAAACTTTACAATGTCCTGAAGCTGCTCCATATTTCTTACTGGGTCTTTCGAACCCAGCTTTTCCAGAAATAAGGGGTGCAGTGTCCATCATAGAACTCCATCACAGCACAGTAGGGTCAGGGGGGAAGAAAGACAGAGCCCCTTTTTACTGCGCTACCTGCCATATGGTAAGTTTAAAGATCCTGCGTGAATATTGGTGAATGAATGAATGGATGAATAAGTGAATGGAGAGGGTGGTAGGCAGGGTAGGTGAGATAAGTGGGCAGGATGGGTGAGGTGAGTGGGTGGGGTGGGTAAGGTGGTAGTTGGGTCAAGTCAGGGAGGTAGATGGGGTGGGGGGCTTAGTTCAATGATTTGGGGGTCAGTTCTGGAATTACCAGAAGTTAGACAAGGAATTTTCTGTCTAACATTTCCTGGGTAGCTATTCAGGTAAGTCCCACAGAACTGTCTGAAGTCAGAGTTGGAGACTTTCGCAGAGGGTCTGGAAAGCAGGGAAGTTGTACATTGGAAGTTCAAACCTCCCAGTAATTCCCACAGAGGTCAGCACACTGGGACTTGCACAGGGTCCCTGTTTTATTTATAAGGACAGCAGTCTTCATTAGTGCCTTTCTCAGTAAGAGCCTTTATTGAACTTGTTAGAAATGGCAGCCTACAGTGCTTGTCTCATGGCAGAATCACATGAGCTAGGTGGTTCACTGGTGGTACACTTAGTAAGACCGCATTTCCAAAACCCAAACACCCCCCTTTTCATATCAAACAAAAGATACAAACACGCACTTTTCCTAGCGAACACAGGACAGGCTTGCTTGCATGATCCTGTATGACTGTGAGTTACCCAAGTTACCCACTAGACACCCACTGTTCTGATGCATTATCAACTATTTGTTCTTCTAGTCAGTCACTGCACATGCATTACACTCAGTGCAATTCTGGGACAATTCTGCCCTAAGAGCAGTAGTGGGCGTGTAAAATGACGTTTTATCCGTCGGCCGCAACGACAGTATGTCACACCATATCGCCCCCATCCTGCCTCATTATTTATGCAGTCACAGGAAACATGCTGTTTCATTGGCAGGCTTCCTCCGAAACACCCACCACACGTTACCTCGCTGTTTCCTGAAGCCAGACGCCATATTTAAACTGCAGCAGTGTGCACAGCTCTCAATGCTTGCAGCCCAGGACTGCTGCACAGAGGACCTGGCCCTGATAGGCAAGAAGATTGTAACCCCCTGTTTTTCTGACGTATCCTGGAATGCCTTTTGGACGCTATGGAGGGCCATCGCCATGTCCCCTACCCCTGCTCTGGCCACAGGAGGCCCATCGGTGCCACCACTCTGGCTTAGGAGGTGGTGGCAGTGGTGATCAGTGCCAATGCTGCACAGAAGAGTTTCACCATCCACTGCAGAAAGAGGATGAATGATCTCATACTCTCTGCCAGGGTAAGGCAACCATCTCATCACTCTAAACTCATACACTCATAAGCCCATCACACATTCACTGGCATCTCACTCACTGCCAGCTCAAGGGACATCACCACTCACTCTCTCTCACACACCCTCGCATCTTCATCTGGACTCATCTCCTGTGGAGACTGCCTCCTCAGCCCACACCATCTTGAGGCCACTTGCACAGATCAACTTGGCCCCCTACACACACTCTGGGATACCCTCCTTCCCCAGTACTGCCGTAGCCCTGCAGCCTCTTCTCTTGCCTGAGGCCACTTCTCCCCTTTCCCCAAGCAAGCCCTAGCCCTGCAGCCACCCCCGCCTTACGGCTGGTCTGATAGGTAGAAACCTGCCCGTGAGTCCCCCTCAAAATGAGGTGGTGCTGTCTGCAAAGCCTGGCTTTGTTGACCACATGTGCTGCCCAAAGTAAGGTAGCCAAACAAACCTCAAAGTCTTGAGTGAAGTGCTGCTCACCAGGTGCACGTCGCTTATGTTCAGTTGTGAAACATGTCGGCATGCAATCGTGCCAACGTGCCCGGATGATCCAGTGTAGGGGATGATTCTGGCAGTCAGGCACAATGATGGGATGCAAATACATTGAAATTAAGCTTCCGACGTTGGATGGTGGGAAAAACGGCCCTCCATTGATGAGCGGAGCAGATGATCGCAAACTGGTTTCATAACAGCATAAAACTGATTTTTGGCCTTCTTGCCATATTGTCCGTTCATGTGTACCATGACGCCCAATGCCAATGGGGGCAGAAAATTCACACTGTAGTCTTTAAACTGTGCAGATCCCTTAATGGAACACGTACACGTTGACATTGGCTATACATCTGGCTGATTTTCCTTGTCCGGAGAGTGTCATTCCCATGGTCCTTGTTGCTTTGGTGACTGTTGTTGTTCCATTGCGGTTGTTAGGGACTTGTGGACCTCTGGGATTGATGGTAGTTCTGTACTCAGTGCAGCTACTGAGATCCCTTCTTCCTGACCGTCCGATTGCTGTGAAGCAAGAGTTTTGTGCTGTAAAAGAACAGCTTCTCCAGTTATTCGGATATGCCTGGGATGGTGTCCGTATATTTGATCATTCACTTTGAGGTCATTTCACTCACACCTGTCACTACTTCTGGTTTCAGTAGCTTTTTTGCTATTGGAAGAGTAGTTTTCATGCGGCATAACATCAGTCTCTGGATAGGACTACTTTCCATGCCTTCCATCGGTGTGTTTCTCCACTCAATGATTTCCTTGTATACATCTATGCTAGATTTGCTCGATTTCATGTTGAGTTCTTGGGTGATTTTCCCTGCCACCTCAGCCTTTCCATTTGACGGGGGTAGTGTGGAGATGATGTGTAGTGCTGAATTTCCCAATCCCTTGTGAATCGGCTGAATTCTTCACTTGTGAACTGAGGTCCATTGTCACTCATCACAATGTCTGGAATGCCGTATCAACTGAAGTGTGCTTTTAGACATGCTACCATTTTTCTCATCATCGTTGGAGACAGCTGGTCTAACTTCCAGTAGTCAGAATAGTATTCTACAGTGACAAGATAATCAGTTCCTGCCAAAGTGAAAAGGTTTACACCCAGCTTCATCCATGGTCCGTCTGGGATATCATGCATCATCAATGGCTCTCTAGCTTGTTTAACTTGGTATTCATTACACACACCACACCAGCCAAAGTGGTCTTCAATTTCATTGCTCATAGCTGGTGAGTAAAGCACACCCGTTGCCTTTTTCAGACTTGATTCAGTTCCTCAATGGCTTGCATGGATACCCTCCAGCATCTCATTTCTTAGGGATGATGACTCTATTTCCTTTGTATAAGATGCCATCTTGGGCTCTCAATTTATCCTGCTTTGCTCACTATGCCCTTGTGACTACAGGTGTGTCCTTGATGCTCTCAGGCCATCCTTTCATCACTACCTCTCCTGGTTCTTGTTAAGTTGTATCTTGTTGGGAAGTTCGCTTGATTTGAGCAAGGCACTTGTCTGTCAGACTCAATTAATCTGCTGGGCCAATCGCTTCCAGAGCATGTCTAGCTACTGCTTCACGTTGAATCTGGAAAATGTTGCATTCTGTTGTAGCCTCCTCAACTTTCTTCATGGGGAGCACTGCCCTCAACAGCATGTCTGCGATGTACATCTGTTTCTCTTGAATGTCATGTCTAGATCATATCTTTGTAAACAAAGTAATATTCTTTGCAGTCGCTCTGGAGCAGATGGTAGGGGTTTACAAAAAATACTTTGAGGGAGCTTGTGGTCAGACTGCACTGTTACTTTGTCTCTCCCAAGCAGGAACTGATGAAAATGCTCACGGGCAAAAAACAATAGACAGGCACTCTTTCTCAATCTGAGCATAGCGTTGCTCCGTTTGCATTAGTGTCCTGGATGTAAATGTGATTGGATGTCCTGGCTGCATTAGGGTTGCTCCCAGACCCGTCTCGCCGGCGTCACACTGCAAGGTGACTTCATCATTGACATCATAGCACTTCAGCACTGGCACTACCATCACAAATTGTTTGATTTTACTGAACGTCATTTTCTTGTTCTGCTCCCCAATATCACTGCACATCCTTGGCAGTGAGCTTGTGTAATGGCTCATAATTAGCTGACAAATTAGGCAGAAGTTTTGCTAAATAGTTCACAAATCCAACAGATCATTGCACTGCTTTCACATCTGCTGGATGCAGTATAACTGCTACAGATCTCAACTTGTTAGGATCTGGTCGAAGACCTTTTCCTGTTGATACATGACCTATGTACTTGATTTCAGACATCTTCAGTTGCAATTTTTTCTTGTTCAGCTTCAAGTTCATCTGGTGAGCAGTCATATTAAATTCTGATCATGGTCAGCTATGGCTTCTTCCATTGTGTCTCCATATCCATCGACTAGTAGATCATCGACTATGGCTTCCACTCCAGGAAGATCACTGACTATCTCATGCTGTCTGCATTGATTCTCTTCTGGAGCCATGGCAATGCCAAGTGGCATCTGCAACCATCTGTATCTCCCAAATGGCGTCCAAAATGTAGTTCAAAAGCTGTCATCCAGCTTCACTTGCCAGTAACCATCCTTCACATCTGGAGTAATGAACATCTTTGCCTTGGAAAGTTGTGGCAACACTGCTTTGATGGTTGGCATCGGCAGTGAGATCTCTTCAGCATTTTTTTTAGGTCCTTTACATACTCACAGCTTTCCAGGTTGTTTCACTATTACCATGCTGCTGATCCAGTCTGTGGGGGTTGTCACATTTTTGCTTACTCTCCTCTTTTCCAGCTCTTCTATCTTGTCTTTTAGGCTTGACTTGAGGGAAGCTGGAATTCTTCTCAGTAGCTGCTGAGTTGGTCTTACACTCTCACCTACTTCCAAATGATATTCTCCTGGTAGACATCACAATACACCTTTGTCCTCCTCTAGGATCTGTTCTGCCGTTAATGGTTTTGTGTGCCGTGACACGTTGTGAATTGCTGTTGGCATGTTAGCAGTCTAAACTTTAGACTTGCTTCAGCTGAAATGAATGGCCGTTGTGTCCCATCGATGATCTGGAACTCTAGATCTTCCTTCTTGCCATTACATTGAGCTCTCAGACTAATTTTGTCCTCTCGGTGTGAGTTTCATGCTGTCATGTAGCACAATCTTTCTTTCAAGTGTTTCATTTTCGGATTGCCATGTTTGGCCACTTCACACAGATATGTGAAGTTCATGATGTTGCATGATGCGCCAGTGTCTATCTGGCATTTCTTATTCAATTGGTACTTCCCTTCTGCCATCATCATGGTACCATTTGTCGCCTTTGGACTTGACTGAACCAACCTGTTGTATCATGTATAGTTCTTTATCAGACTTGTCTGCTGATATCTCTCCAGTGGCCATCTGTATAGTGTTTTGTTTTGCTTTTTTCTGGCCAAGTGTGAAATGATTCAGCTTCTTATAATTAAGACACTGCTCACTGCTTTCCCCATACTAGGTAATCCTCCTTTCCTTGTATACTGTCCTCCACAGTATTTGCATCTGCGATTGCTTCTGGACAGTCTCTCAGCTTAATGTATCTCCTGGTTTGCTCTGCCATACAGATGCTCTAGCCAACGTTTCATAACTTCCACATTTTGGCACATGTCTATCGATTCCTTCAGCATCAGTTACTCATCTTTCAGTAGACTTGCTCTCACTGAGGGGTCTCCCATGCTTGGGAATAATCTTTAATCAGATTATCTTTTAGTTGTCTGAATTCACATGATTCTGCCAGCTGCCTTACTGCCATCACATAACATTCAATGGTCTCGTTTTCACTCTGAACTCTAGTGTTGAATATATAACGTTCACATGTAACATTCACTCCGGGTTCAAAATATGCATTCAAGGCTTTGAAAATCTCTGTCAGCACTTTTCTTTGCTTGTCTGTTAGGTTAAGTGTGGCATACACTTTGTAGCAGTCCCTCCCAGCAGTGTTAACAGTATGGCTACTCTTATTGGTTCAGGCTTGTTAATTAAGACAGTTGCAATCTCATACTTTTGCCATTGTAAGTGGAAAAACTGCTAGTTTTGCCATACATCAGTGTCCAATGTTACTGGAGATGGGATTGGCAAATTTACTGCAATAATTTTTTACTCAGTCAGTGGGAATTGACCTAGATTTGCACTAAGTGTGGTAGCGGAGAGCGAAAACGATGTTTTACTCACCGGCCGCAATGGCGGTTTCTCGCACCATATCATCCCAAACCTGCTGCATTAATTATGCGTTCCTGGGAAACATGCCGTTTCCATGACGTTCAGGCTCTCATTCACCCTCCATCCCATCACCTCACCACTTCATCTCTCCAGGCGACATATTTAAAGTGTAGCCACACACACAGACCTCTCAGTGCTTCCAGCTCAGAACTGCTGCATGGAAGACATAGCCCTGCAGGTTCAATGATGTATCCCTCAAGGGCATTTTGGACGCAGTGGAGGCCTGTCGTGATGTCCTCTACCCCCGCTCTGGCCGCAGGATGGGCAGCAACATTACCACTCTGGCTTGGGAGGCAGTGGCAGCAGTGGTCAGCGTCAACTCCCTGTAAAAGAGGGCAGCTACACAGTGCCACAAGAGGATGAACGATCTCCTTCATTCTTCCAGGGTAAGTCACTCTTCTCATCACTCTCAACTTACACACTCACAAACCGATCACACATCCACAGGACCCTCACTCACTGCCAGTTCACCATTCACTTTCTCACACACACCTTCATTATCCTCAACCCATCCATGGGGCCACTCACCATTCACACATGCCAGGCATACTTATCATCTGGCCTGGTAGGCATCCTGCTTACACTCTCTCCATGCGTATTTATGCAGGACAAGCTGGCACACAACAAGAGGGAGAGTTCGCAGACTGGTGGAAGAACGGCTGAAATCAGGGTCCCCATGGACTTTGAAAACAGAGCCATCCATCTGGCCGGCGAGGATCTGGACCGTTCATGTGCTGACAGTGAGGTCAGCGGTGCTCAACCAAGTGAGGATCCAGCCAGTGCAACATACACCAGATAACTATGCCATGAGTGATGTGTCCCACAGGCCACTGCCATACACTAATTATCTCTCCTTGCTTTCGCAGGCACTTCTGCCAAACAGCCAAGAGAGTCCGCGACCCAAAGCCTGCAACAAGCCCTGAGGGAAACTCAGAAGAGGAATCTGGAGGCACCCTCCCTAAAGTCCTGTCACAGCAATCACCCACACCTTTCACCAGCACAGTGCTTCCAGCCCAGGACTGCTGCATGGAAGACATAGCCCTGGAAGGCAAGATGATGACTAATTAATGTTGCTGCAATGACATTAAGATCTGAGAATAACATAAGAGTGGAATATGAAGTATTGCACTGAATTGAATTCCTATCCCTAGAGCTTTACAGTCCTGTCAACTGTTAAGTTTAGTGGTTGGCACAAAAGCTTAATGGTGCTACAAAATCTTTTAGAATGTCCATGGACTAAGCAGTCCCTTTTACTGTTCTTAGACAGGTGCGGTGGTACTTTTAGGCTTTTAATATATCTGTTAGTAGATGTTGATAAAATGTTTCCCTACAATTATTTCGATGGGACCTAGCTTTAAAGCAGCCTTGGGATCACAATCTGGTGAGCACATCCCACTGTCTGATTCACAGCAGGAGGAGGCAGGGACTTGCCAGCTGTTCAGCATTCGGAGGATTGCTGAAGGCCAGAAATTTGCTGAGTCTGAGTCAGATGATGAGCCTCTGGAATCGGTCATGTCGCAGTTGCTGGGGCTGCAGAGGCGAGCTCAGGAATATCAGTTTGCAAGGCACGATGGAGTATTCCATCTGCCTTTAGGCTGAGGTGATAGAGCCAGCATGCCAATGCACTGAGGTCAACACTGGTAAGATGGCAACTGCCGTGGAGTCCAGGATATCATTCCTGCCCTGCTGTGTGGGCTAAACTCCATCGCCGACGCCATAGTTGGCCTCCAACAGTGTGTATGCGAGAGGGGTGCAGTGCAGCCCAATCTCACTCCAGCTACCTTGTCTCCTCAAGGAGTCTGCCTTGGACACCCATATGGAGGAGGATCAGCAGGTGTACCCCCTTTGAACATTGTGGGAGAGTTGCAGCGTAAGAAGAGGCATATTAAGGCAAGGACTTGGAATGGATGAGTTTAGGGGTAAGAAAGGAATTGATGAGAGTTTCAGTGAAAGGCAGAAGAAGGGTGAGGTTATGGAGGTGGAAGTGGGCAGTATTGGTTATGGAGATGATATAGGGTCAAAATTTAGCTCAGGGTCAAATAAGATGGCAAGGTAGCAAACAGTCTGGTTCAGCCTTTGGCAATTGTCAGGGAGAGGGATGGGGTAAATGCAAGTACCCATTTAACAATCTGGTAATTGTTCATGCTGTACCAATAAATCTCCCTGATGCAGAAAGGGAACAATTTAAATTTTTCTTGGAGATTTACAAAATGTCAATTTTAAATTTTTAATTAGTTTTCTTACATTTCCTTTCTGTCTCTTTTATTTCTCTCTTTATCTAGTCTTTCTTTCCCTCTCTGTATTGCTCTTTCTCCACTTAATTTGATTGTAATTCCCCCAATTACTCTGTTGTTCCTCTCTTTCTTTCTTTCTTGAAGCCTAAATCTCAGTTTGGGAGATAAACCGTTGGTCCCATTGTTCCTGAGGGACCCTAATACCGTTTTTACTTTTTTATTGGTTTGCACTTTCAGTAAGTTATAGCACACATCACATTCAAGCTGAAGAGTGCAGGAAAAAGATCAATAGTGCCCCACTCCAGCAAGCTTTGCCGTGTTATGATTATTGCATGTGTGATATGCAATTTATTTTACATTTGTATCTTTATTTAGGTTCTCTAAATATTGGTGAATCAATGATTAATTAGTTCATTTGTCATTCTGTTGTTTGCTATTTTAATGGAGGCATTAGCACATTTATTTCAAATGGGTTTGTGATTGTTAAAATAGCAGAGAAAGAAATTTTGTAATAATTAGTCAATGACTGTAACAAACTTACATTAATTTCACACAAAACACCTCCATGTGACTCACAAGAAAAGGGGATTGGATACTGAGCGGGAATTGAAAGAAGAGTGAAATATGACTGAATGCAAAGTGAAAGAAAAAGGTTTAGAGGAAAATTGCATGCTACTATTGGAAGAGCCTCGCTTAAAGCATGTGAGTGACATTGTTCACATTTATGTTTCTTCACCTTATGTGGCAGCAACAGCAACTGGAGCTTTACAGGTGCAATAAATAATTTTAAAAATGCACTCAAAGTAACAATGATCCCATCCTTCAAATGATCCCAGGAGCAAAATTGCCATTAATATATATAATTTTTATACACACATACACACACACACACACGCGTTGTCTTCTAGAAAGTTTAAGTGAAAAGGAAAGAGAAGGCAGGCCTTTTGATGCATTTCCCAGTGTAACCAACCTACTTGTTTGCCTTGTGCTTCCATGGCACTTCCAAAGTTATTAACATAGATGATATGCCCTTTACTTCATCGAGTAAATCAAAGCATGGGCATGCCCATAGTGCCAGTGTACAGAAAGCAATTACAAGAATGGAAAAACTCCTGGAAACTGATTGTTTTCAGAGTGGGAGGGAAAAAATTTTTCAAGAGATTTCTTCTGTGCATGAGCAACATGTACGCATGGCATAGGCAAACTGTTCTCCCATTTGTTTTATTAATTCCACCTTTCACTAATAGTGTGTGATAGAATGGAAGAGGTTTCATACCTGAGCAAAATGACAAATTACTTGCTTGTTTTTAGTTTCTGAGACTTTTAGCTTTCCCACAAAGAATTATATTTTTGAGATATTTCTTGTGCTGAGCTTCCTGCTGAGTTTAGAGTGTGCTCCTACAAATGGCCCAATTATCACAAGTATGCAAACAGCAGTACAGTCCTGAACTGAAATCTTCTCTTGCTTACTTTGTTGCAGTGATATGATAATCTCTGTGTGGTGGCAAAAGTTGCCAAAACTATTACATCCCAGAATTCACCACATTTTATGAAATATGCTCTAATTCCTCCCTGGGTCCTATGGAACAGATGGAACAATATCACAGAATCACAGAATTGTTATAGTGCATAAGGAGGCCATTCACCCCATCATGTCTGCACCAGATCTCCAAATGAGCAACTCACTTAATGTCGCTCTCCTGTCTTCTCCCCCTAACCCTGACCGTTCTTCCTTTTCAGGTAAGTGTAATTTCCTTTCAAATGCCTCAATTGAAATTGCCTCCACCACACTCTCAGGCAGTGAATTCCAGACCTTAACCACTCACAGTGTGAAAAAGATTTTCCCCATGTTGTTTTTGCTTCTTTCACTAATTGCCTTAAATCTGCGCCTTCTTGTTCTCAATCCTTTCATGATTGGGAACTGTTAGCCCGACAGATTGGCCGGCAGCTCCCAGGGGCAGGACTTGCTCCCGAGTGAGGGACAAAAGTTCCACTGTTAACTAATATAGCCTGCCTGCAGTGTGTTACAGCTTCAGGGCAGACCTGCACAGAGCAAAAATAAAAACAAAAAACTGCGGATGCTGGAAATCCAAAACAAAAACAGAATTACCTGGAAAAACTCAGCAGGTCTGGCAGCATCGGCGGAGAAGAAAAGAGTTGACGTTTCAAATCCTTATGACCCTACGACAGAACTAGGTGAATCCCAGGAAGGGTTGAAATATAAGCTGGTTTAAAGTGGTGGTGATTGGGGGGAGGGGGTGTTGGGTGGGGGGAGAGAAGTGGAGGGGGTGGTGTGGTTGTAGGCAAAAGCAGTGATAGAAGCAGATCATCAAAAGATGTCACAGACGGCAGAACAAAAGAACACATAAGTGTCGAAGTTGGTGATATTATCTAAACGAATGTGCTAATTAAGAATGGATGGTAGGGCACTCAATGTATAGCTCTAGTCGGGGTGGGGGGAGCATAAAAGATTTAAAAATATTTTAAAATAATGGAAATAGGAGGGAAAAAGAAAAATCTATATAATTTATTGGAAAAAAAACAAAAGGAAGGGGGAAGAAACAGAAGGGGGGTGGGGATGGAGGAGGGTGGTCAAGACCTAAAGTTGTTGAATTCAATATTCAGTCCAGAAGGCTGTAAAGTGCCTAGTCGGAAGATGAGGTGTTGTTCCTCCAGTTTGCGTTGGGCTTCACTGGAACAAAGCAGCAAGCCAAGTACAGGCATGTGGGCAAGAGAGCAGGGTGGAGTGTTGAAATGGCAAGCGACAGGGAGGTTTGGGTCATTCTTGTGGGCAGACCACAGGTGTTCTGCAAAGCGGTCGCCCAGTTTACGTTTGGTTTCTCCAATGTAGAGGAGACCGCATTGGGAGCAACGAATGCAGTAGACTAAGTTGGGGGAAATGCAAGTGAAATGTTGCTTCACTTGAAAGGAGTGTTTGGGCCCTTGGACGGTGAGGAGAGAGGAAGTGAAGGGGCAGGTGTTGCATCTTTTGCGTGGGCATGGGGTGGTGCCATAGGTGGGGGTTGAGGAGTAGGGGGTGATGGAGGAGTGGACCAGGGTGTCCCGGAGGGAATGATCCCTACGGAATGCCGACAGTGGGGGTGAAGGGAAGATGTGTTTGGTAGTGGCATCATGCTGGAGTTGGCGGAAATGGCGGAGGATGATCCTTTGAATGCAGAGGCTGGTGGGGTGATAAGTGAGGACAAGGGGGACCCTTTCATGTTTCTGGGAGGGAGGAGAAGGCGTGAGGGCGGATGCGCGGGAGATGGGCCGGACATGGTTGAGGGCCCTGTCAACGACCGTGGGTGGAAAACCTCGGTTAAGGAAGAAGGAGGTCATGTCAGAGGAACTGTTTTTGAAGGTAGCATCATCAGAACAGATGCGACGGAGGCGAAGGAACTGAGAGAATGGGATGGAGTCCTTACAGGAATCAGGGTGTGAGGAGCTGTAGTCAAGGTAGCTGTGGGAGTCGGTAGGCTTGTAATGGATATTGGTGGACAGTCTATCACCAGAGATTGAGACAGCGAGGTGAAGGAAGGGAAGGGAAGTGTCAGAGATGGACCATGTGAAAATGATGGAGGGATGGAGATTGGAAGCAAAATGAATAAATTTTTCCAAGTCCCGACGAGAGCACGAAGCAGCACCAAAGTAATCATCGATGTACCGGAGAAAGAGTTGTGGAAGGGGGCTGGAGTAGGACTGGAACAAGGAATGTTCCACATACCCCATAAAGAGACAGGCATAGCTGGGGACCATGCGGGTACCCATAGCCACACCTTTTATTTGGAGGAAGTGAGAGGAGTTGAAGGAGAAATTGTTCAGTGTGAGAACAAGTTCAGCCAGACGGAGGAGAGTAGTGGTGGATGGGGATTGTTCGGGCCTCTGTTCGAGGAAGAAGCTAAGGGCCCTCAGACCATCCTGGTGGGGGATGGAGGTGTAGAGGGATTGGACGTCCATGGTGAAGAGTAAGCGGTTGGGGCCAGGGAACTGGAAATTGTTGATGTGACGTAAGGTGTCAGATGAATCACGGATGTAGGTGGGAAGGGACTGGACAAGGGGAGAGGGAAGGGAGTCAAGATAACGAGAGATGAGTTCTGTGGGGCAGGAGCAGCTGACACGATCGGTCTACTGGGACAGTTCTGTTTGTGGATTTTGGGTAGGAGGTAAAAGCGGGCTGTCCGAGGTTGGGCGACTATCAACTTGCACAGAGCAAGTTGGCTGCTGGCTGACTTTCCTTTGGTGGGTGGGGCAAGGCAAACAGTTTATCCCCTGGCAAAGTTCTGCTCCTCTTGTTTGAAGGTAGGCCATTGTCCAGCTACCGTTTTTCCAACCAACATTTGACTCCAATTTATTTGGCCCAGGTCCATTCTTACCCCATTGAAATTGGTTTTCCCCCAGTTAATTATTCTTACTCTGGGTTGTTCTTTGATTTTTCCAGAGCCAGCCTAAACCTTGTGATACAATAATCACTGTTCCCAAACATTTTCCTAATGACACTTGATCCACTTTGCCCATCTCATTTCTAAGAACCAGGCTAGCAGTGTCTCCTTTTTCATTGGACTGGAGACATACTTCTGTAGATAATTTTCCTGACCACGGTCTAGTAATCCTTGCCCCCACTATTCTTACACCACTGCTATCCCAGTCTATATTTGGATAATTAAAGTCCCCCATTATAAGTACCTTATAATTTTTGCACCTTTCTGTAATTTCCTTGCAAATTTGTTCCACTACATCCTTCTCACTAGTTGTTGGCCCAGACACTGAGCAATGTAATTGCGACTCTTTTGTTCCTTCACTCCAGTGAAATAGATTCCATCCTTGAACCCTCTGGAACATCGTCTTTCTCCAGCACTGCAATGCTCTCCTTAATCAATACCACCACCCTCCCCCTTTTCTTCCTTTCCTAACTTTACCGAACACCTTGATTTTTGATATCTTTTCAGTTTCTTCCAGCAAAATCTTTGAAATTGAATCCCCTTCTTATGGACTTTATAACCAGCTTCTGGCATGAGATTTTCAAACTAAAGTGTTGTTGATCATTTCTATAGAGGAATCCTCTCATTCTATTGTTTTGTTGAAAATTGCTGACCAGAGAAGCTTCCTGAAAGAGTTTAATTAAAATAGGGTCTTTTTTGTCTTCTGCAAGTATCTTTTGAAATAAGAGTTTATTCCAAATGGGAATTACTGTACACAAATGCTTACCATATCCGTAATGTTGTCATATTATTCCAAAGTGATTTAGGAGCTATATTGTAATGCGTGGGTGTACATGTATATCCAGAATGCCACATCACTTGCTACTCCACTACAGTCAGTGTACCAATGCAATAATGCAGCATGTGGAGAGAGCCAGAGAAATACATTTAATGTCAAATCCAATATTTGTATCTAAAATTGTGATTATTTCAGACTTCTGGCAACCACAAAAATAACATGGTGGCAACAGGTGTCTGTGAGTAAAACCCAAACATTGCAAATGAAATAAATGCTGAATTAGATTGAGAAAAATCAACCTGAATTTGTGCCAGAGGGATAGATAAAACTGAGGGAATCATGCAAAAACAAAATGGCCCCTGCAGCACTGAATGCACACCACCAGCCCATGGTGAATTGGAAGGCTAATGGTGTCATGGAGACATTTGAGTAGTTTAAACAAAAGTGCAGTCTGACATTAAGTAATTTTCTAAACAGCACTACTGATGAGGCAAGAGTCAGCTACATCCTTTTTTGGGTAGGAGAGAAAGGTTTAGATCTTTTCAATAACTGGGAGATGATTGCGGACAACAGTAAAAGCCTAGACAAATGTTTTCCAAAGTTCAGCACACCTCCAGCCAAAGTCAAACCATCGGATCCACCAATATGAATCTCAAAGCCTGAGGCAGGAACCTGGTGAGGCCCTTGGTACTTTCTTAATGGACAGGATTTTCCCGTCAGCGAGCAGGGGACAGGGCCCACTTGCCAATGCATAAAATGACACGTGGCGATGTCGGGCAGAACTCCCGATGTCACCGCGCCCCATTTAAATTTTCCAGTAGGCAGGGGCGCAGCAAAATCAGCTGTGCGCCCGCTGACCAGTCAATGGCCAATTGAGGCCATTGACAGAGTTATTTAGCTAATTAATGGATCTGCCCGTCCAACCTTAAGATTGGCAGGCAGGCCAGGAGCCCCGGCGGGAATTAGAAAAAGCAGGAAACCTCATCCACAGGCGGGATGAGTTTCATGTAGGTTTTTAAAAATTTTATTCAAGTTTTTGTAAAAATTATGGACCTGTCCCAACTCCTGCAACAGTGTCACATGAGGGGACATGTCAGGAATTTCTTTTTGTTCTATTTTTAATATTTGTCACAAAACAGCCGATCTCCTTGAGGCAGCACTTAGCCTCAGGGAAGTGAATGCGCTCTTTCGCTTTCACTTTCACTCTCGATTTAGGGATCTCCCCCCTCCCACCCCCCCCTCCCCCCACCACCCGCACAGGGAGCGCATAGCTCTTCCGTGCGGACATCGCGCTGGATGGGCCTCAATTGGCCGGCCCAGGTAAAATGGCGCCGCGCCCCCAATTGGGTGTGATCAGAGGGGGTGAGAATCCTGCCAAATGAGATTAAGGAATGCAGTCAGCAAGTGTAAATTCAAAGAAACAAGTGAAAGGCTGGTAAATCAGCTCATCTGGTGGTCTACACACCCTGATGGGCCCAAATCAGAGGGAAGAGACGATAACTGCGTGTTCCATGTCACTGAAACAGATGGTC
Source organism: Carcharodon carcharias (assembly GCF_017639515.1). Taxonomy (NCBI): domain Eukaryota; kingdom Metazoa; phylum Chordata; class Chondrichthyes; order Lamniformes; family Lamnidae; genus Carcharodon; species Carcharodon carcharias. The sequence continues at coordinate 31,879,541 of NC_054488.1, read as the reverse complement.
CTGCTGCCCTGGTGTTGAATAGTTACAAACAGCTGCAGCTCATCTCAGTAAACCATGAGATGAAGGAGATGTCACTAAAGGTTGAAGGTAGTATATCCAATGAAAAGCACCCTCTGATCAGAAGTAAGAAACATCCAGTACAAATATATGCAGAGTGTTTTATTGAGATGGTTGGATGCTTTGAAGATTTTGAGCATTACATTGATCCAGAGAAGAAACCATTGATTCATCCTCCACATAAAGCATCAATAGAAAATAAAAAATGAAAAACTTGAAAGAGAGCTGTAAGAACTGGAAGAAAAGAAAGTGATTGCCAGAGTCACAGAGCCTACAGATTGAATAGATCCATCGTGATGAGAAAGAAGCCAAGTAGATAGCTACAAATTAGCCTGGATTGAAGATCTCAATTAAGCCATAAAGAGGAATCATTACCCTACTCCAACACTGGAGGAGATCACACCAGCACTGGCTTGGGCAAAAGTTTTCAGCAATCCTGGTACCAGATATGGCGACTGGAACATGAAGCCTGATGAAAAATCTTTGCTGTTGACAACATTCAACAAAACCTTTGGATGCTACAAATTACTGCACCTATCTTTGGTCTTAGCATGAGCCAGGATATGTTCCAGCAGAAAGCATACGAGGGATGTAAAGGAGCAGTTGGCAAGTTGGCATTGCTGATTATATTCAGATCTAGGTGTAGATGAAAAATATCATGATGACCAACTATATAAGCCTTGGAGAGAACCAGCAAAGTTGGGATCAAGCTAATGCAGACAAATGCATTGTGAAAGTGCCAGAATGCCACTTATTCCAAACGGTGTATACACCTGACAGAGTGAAGCCAAGTCCTAAAAAGTCGCAGTCATCTCTGAAATGGAAGCTCCAAAAGACAGGAAAGAATTGAGGTTTCCATCGCTTGATCTAGTACATGAGTTCATTCATACCTCACATGTCAGACCACACAGAAATCTACCAGAGCTGATGAGAGAAAGTGGTCAGAGTCACATGAGAGGAGTTTCATCAAACTCAAAAAAGTACAATGCCAGGAGACAAGTCTGTCATACTACGATAGAAAGAAACCTGTCACTGAGCAAGTAGATGCTTCTACAAATGTACTGGGAGCAGCCCTGGTACAAGAGGGAAATCTAATAGCATATGCATCCAAAACTCTAATTTGAGATGAGATCAGATGTGCCAACATAGAAAGAGAGCTTTTGTCAGTCATGAATGGATGTGAGAAATTCCATACATATCTCTATGGGAGAAAGTTCATAATGGAGGGTGATCATCATCACTGAATCTGCTAGCCGAGTCCAAAATAATCATACCCAAAATGATGCAGAGAGAACTTGTTCAGAAGATACATGAAGACCACATGGGAATGTAGAAGTGTAAGCTCAGAGCCAGATCAGCTGTGTACTGGATAGACATCTACAAGGACATCAAAACAATTGTACCTACATGAAGTGTATGCCAGAAGTACACAGCGGAAAGAGGAGATGATAGCTACCGAAGTACCACACAAAACATGGCATACTGTGGGAGCTGATTTATTCACACAAGGCCAAGAATAGTTTCTCATAGTAGCAGACTATTAATCAAGGTTCCCATTCATCAGAAAGGTGAAAGATTTGAGAGCTACAACAAACACCTCACCAGCCTTCTGTTTGCTGAGCCAGGGATTCCTGAAAAAGTAATTTGTCACGATGGAGCCTAATTCATCTCCAGCGAATTTAAGTAATTTGCTTAACAGTATGGGTTCAATATCATCACCTCATCACCACATTGCCCAAGGGGACACGGGTCTATAGAAAGACATGTCCAGACGGTCAAGAGAAACCTCATGAAATGCCAAGAGACAAAGGAAGACACAAACCTTGCCTTATTGTCACTCCAATCTACACCTCCCAAAGCTGACCTTAAATCACCTATAGAGCTACTCAATGGCAGAAAGTATAAGACAACCGAGCCAAGCAAGATATTTCCTCCAAATGATCATAAATTTGTAAGATAACAACTCATTTTGGACAGGTAGAAGGAGGTCAACACTTCAACAAGCGTGGCACATCCTTGCCTGAATTATTGAAAGAACAAACTGTACATGTACAGGATCCAATCTTTGAACCTGGAATCCAGCAAAAGTTGTTGGTGAAGAGGAGATTCCAAAATCTTACATCACTGAGAGTGAAACTGGTAAGCAGGTGAGAAGAAACAGAGTCCATATTCGACCTACAGCTGAGGTGGTAAAGCAGAAAAGGACATCAGCAACATCAACAACAAGCAACACAATATCAGACACAACACCTACAACATGTACAACATTGCCTGTGCAGTGTACTAACCCATCACTCAGAGCGATGAATACGAAAACTGATGGATACGCAACAATCTACCACCTAAGCGCTACTGTAAATAATGAGAAAATGAAACAGCCTATAAAAGACTCTTAAGATGTTCAATTTAATAATAAGTGGATTGTAATCCTAGTTTTAGGTATAATAAAGTCCCGCGGTTTGCAAGGGTTACATTCCCGCCATATCTCACAAACAGCGAATTCGCAAAGGGAGAACATGTTTTTGAATGGGATTCAATTTGATCTGTTCCAGCCATGTGAGGGCAGTACTGGACTCTCCAGCAAAAAGGTGGTGCAGTACATGTATAGGACAGACGGCAGAGCTTCTGAGTGTCATAGCTCTTGGCAAGAGATTACCAAAGCATGCAATGTGCTTGGATTCCTCTTCTAACAATAACATCCTTTGATTCCACCAATTTTATTAGTAAGCTGAAAAAAATAAACACGTTGCTTAGCATCTTCTAGCTAGGTGCAAGATTCCACCCATTCTTTTGGATGGTTTATTTAAAAATGCAAATTGCCCCCTTGACACCAATGTTTCTAAGTTTCCCCATATTTATCAGATTACCATTTCAAACCTACTACTTTCTATGCATCAAATCCCCTAGACGAGCTAGTTTTAATCCAATTAAGACACACAGACATACACACACACACACATAGACTCAGACACCACTAAACTCTTACAAACTAATTTCCAGTAACATTATAGACATTAATCTCTTCATGACATCCCCCTCCTTTTTGAAAAATTAACCGTCACAATTTTAAGAGACAGCTTCATTTTTAATAACCCATCTTACACTATCTCTTATACTTATTATACTATTATATTACCAGATCCATGCATTAACATAACATTATATATACAAATCCTAGGTGTCAGCAGAAATCATTCCAGTTCAGTGTCCAGGTTTTAAAATATCCAATTTTCTCTTTAAGCTTCAAACTCTTGATAATGCATCTGCAAACAGATTCTCTCATCCTGCAACGTGTATTATCTGTAGATTAAATGGTTGCAGTAACAAATTCCATCTGAATAGCCTTGTTTGTCTCGCACTTTGTCCAGAAAGTTTAAAGGAATGTAGTCTGTATAATTGTTTCTGATTAATTGTTTGCCACATAGATTTCAATATGCTGCAATACTAACACCAAACCCAACGTCTCCTTTTCACAGAATCTTAACAGCACAGAAGGAGACCATTCGGCTCATCGTGTCTATGCCAGCTCTCCAAATGAGCATTATGACCTAGTGCCATTGCCCTGCCTTTTCCTTGTACCCCTGCACCTTGCCATTCAAATAATCATCCAATGCCATCTTGAATGCCTCAATTGAACTTGCCTCATCCACTCTTCCAGGCAATGCATTCCAGACCCGAACCACTCGTTGTGTGAAAAAGTTTTTTCTCACGTCACATTTGCTTCTTTTGCAAATCACTTTAAATCTGTACCATCTCCATTCTTGATCCTCATATAAATGGGAACAGCTTATCCCTATCTACTTGAATAGCCCTCTCATGATTTTGAAAACTTCTTTCAAGTCTCCTGTCAGCCTTCCCCTCTTCAAGGAAAACAGTTCCAACTTCTCCAATCTATCCTCATAACTGAAGTTTCTCATCCCTGTGACCATTCTTGTAAACCACTTCTGTACTCTCTCCAATGTGTTTACATCCTTCCTATAGTGTGGTGCCCAGAACTGTACATAATACTCTATCTGAGGTCTTATATAAACTCAGCATAACCTCCCTGCTCTTGTACCCCTATTAATAAAGCCCAGGATACTATTTGCTTATTAACTGTTCTCTTCACCTGTCCTGCCACCTTCAATGATCTATGTACATATATACCCAAGTCTTTCTGCTCCTGCACCCTCTTCAAAATTCCACCCCTTATTTTACATTGTCTGTCCATGTTTTTCCAACCAAAATGCATCACCTCACACTTCTGCGCATTGAACTTCATCTGCCATGTATCTGGCCATTCCACCAATGTTCTTTTGAAATTGCACACCATCCCCCTCGCAGTTCACAACACTCCCAAGTTTCGTATCATCTGCAAACTATGAAATTGTCCCCTGTACACCAAGATCTAGATCGTTAATATATCAGGAAAAGCAAGGGTCCCAATACTGACCCCTGGGGCACTCCACTACAAACCTTCCACCAGCCCAAAAAATATCCGTTGACCATTACTCTCAGCTTCCTATTTTTCAGCCAATTTTGTATCCGCAAATCGTTGAATATCTTCTCTTCAGCTTCTGTGAAAAATACCCTATCAGTTTTTCAATTCCAATCTCATCTTGTAACAGTAAGTCCCAATGCCTATATTGCTTATGTCAATGGCCAACTTAAATTGCTTGGCATAATTGGGTACTGCCAAAACTGGTGTAATAGTTAATACAGTTTTCAAACTATCTTCTGATACTCCAGTGTCCATTGCAACTACATGTTCTTTTTTAATAGTTCAGTCAGTGGAGCAACAACACTGCTAAAATTTGGTACAAATTTCCAGTAAAACCCATTCATGCCCAGAAATCTCAAAATTTCTCATTTTGTTTTAGGCTCTGGGAAATCCATGATAGCGTGGACTTTCACATCACTCGGAGCCACCTTACCAAGTCCAATGGTATGGCCTAGATACGTATTTGCACTTTTGCAAATTCGCTTTTTTGCCAAGTTCATCACCAAATTAGCTTCTTATAATTGAGTAAATAATTCTTCCAGATGCTGCAAATGCTCCTTCCACGTCTGACAGAAAACTATTAAGTCATCAATATACACAGCACAATTGCTTAGACCTGCAATTACTTTGTTTGTCAGTCTTTGAAATGTCACAGGTGCATTCTTCATACCAAATGGCATGACTTTAAACTGATATAGTCCATTTGGCATCACAAAAGCCAATATCTCCTTTGCTGTCTCCAGTAATGGTACTTGCCAATACCCTTTTAGCAAGTCAATCTTTGTGATAAGTTTTGATTGTCCCACTTTCTCAAAACAATCCTTCAACAGTGGTATAAGATATGAAACCACTTTTGTCACTGCATTCACCTATCGATGCACACAGTCTTTGTGTTACATCCAATTTTGGTACCAGTATAATAGGCAAACTGCAGTTACTGCAATTAGGCTCAATGATATCATTTTTAAGCTTGAAATAAATTTCTATCTGTGCTTGTGATAACTTTGCCAGATTCAATCTATAAAGATGTTGCCTAATTGAAGATTAAACTTCTACAGAGACATCATGTATAGCTAAATATGTCCTCCCAACTTATTTCCACAAATAGCTTTGTGTGACTGCGTTGGTTTTCCAAAACACTTTGACATTTGTCTGGAAAGTAACTCAACATTACATTTAAATTTTCAAGTACCCTCTCACTATCCAATTTGATTAGAGGAAAATCAAATTCAGAGTAATGCACTTCTACCTCTTTCTCATCACCTACCACCACTAACACCTCCTTTTGGTCCTCTATCCTGCCAAAGTACTTTTTAAGCATATTCACATGAAATACCTTCTGCTTCTTTCTTCTATCTGGAGTATTTATTAAATAATTTACTTCACTCAATTTCTTTTCAATCCTGTAAGGCCCACTCAGTACTGGTAACAGAACTAGCACTTTCTCTCTAGCAATAAAGCTGAAAGCTTTAGCTTTCTTATCTGCCTTCACTTTCATCACTTGCTATGAAATCTTTAAATGTTCCCTAGCCAACTCACATGGTCTGTCCAATCTCTCTCTCTCGCTCTCTGAAGTTTGATACATAATCCAGGAGAGTAGTTTCTGGATTTTGACCCACCAATTCCTCATAAATCAATTTCAGTGGTCCCCTTACCTCATGACCATAAACTAGTTCAAAAGGACTAAAACCAGTCGATGCACTAGGAGTATCCCTAATAGCAAATAACAAGAATGGAATTCCCCTATCCCAATCCTGTCGATAATCCTGACAGTACGCTTTCATCATAGTTTTTAAAGTTTGATGTCATCTTTACAAAGCTCCTTGTGGCTCCAGATGATAAGCTTTGACTTAAATTGTTTTATCCCCAAACTGTTCATTACTCCCTTAAACAGCTGTGACATAAAATTTGAACACTGAACTGATTGTATTTCCTTAGGTAAATCATACCTTGTAAAAAAATGTAGTTAACTCCTCTACAATCTTATTAGTTGTAATATTTCTTAAAGGTAATATTGCTTCAGGAAATCTGGTAGACACATCCATTATTGTCAGTAAGTACTGATTCCCACTTTTAGTCTTAGGGAGGGGTCCTCAACAATCAATCATGACCCTTGTAAAACGTTCTTCAAATACTGGAATTGGGATTAAAGGTGCCTGCTTAATCACTGCTTGTGGCTTCCCTACCACCTGACATGTGTAATATGTTCTACAAAATCTGACTACATCCCTATGCAATCCTGGCCAACAAAAATGTTTCTGTACCTTTGCCTATGTCTTTCTAATTCCTAAATGTCTCCCATTGGAATTTCATGAGCAAGCCTCAGAATCTCATTTCTACATCCTAATGGGATAACAATCTGATGTACCTCCTTCCAGCTTTCATTTGCTCAAACATGATATGGCCTCCATTTTCTTTTTAAAATATCACCCTTAAGGTAAAAGCATTCATATACATTTTGCTTCCGTTTCCAAGTAAGCTTTCTGATATAATTGTTTTAATCTCAAATCCTTTCGCTGCAACTCAATTAACTGCCTTGAGTTAAACACTTCAGTTGAATGGTCCTCTCCTCTGTCATTTCCTGTGTCTTTCTGAACGATGTTATCAAACACAGTGCCAGCAAATTGGATTTCAATGCCTGCTTTCTGCCTTTGAACTGCCTGTCCTTCTTATTTTTCTTGCTTCAACCTGTGTGCCTGTGATTTCATTATCACACAATCTGGAAACAATCCAAGATGCTCCTTCTGTAACACCTCTGTTGAAAACACTTCTACAGGCTGCTCAACTACCATAGGCATCACCCACATTTGTGATCCAGCTATATCATTGCCCAGAATAAATTGAACCCTTGCAATGGGCAAATTTACTTTCCACAAGGGAATATGTGTAGTATCTCCATAAGCCCCATTTATTACCACCTGTTCCTTGCAATACTCCCTCTGAACAACAAATATCACTATCCCACAACATTAAGGATTGACTAGACCCTGTGTCTCTTAAAATTTTAACATCTTTACCTACTCCACCCTACACGCATGGAAAGACTTTCCCTTCACACAAAAAATCTTTAAACATTTCTGTAACCTGCTCCTCAGAATTCTCTTGGGTAAACTGTGAACACATTCCCCCTTCTTTACCTATCACTGATTTTCCCAGTTTTACTTGTACACAAACCACTGTTTTTTTGTGCCTGAACTTCAGAACCCCCAGTACTTTTACTTCCAGAACTTTTCTGCACCCCAATAATTCCAACAGATTTTCCCTGCAATTTCCAACAAACTGACTTTGTGTACCCCACTTTATTACAATGAAAACACTTCAATTTTCAAATGTCACTTTAACCTTCTGCACCTTCCTTTTTATTCTGAGAAAAAAACTTCCTGGGAATGTCCAGCTACTCCTTCTCTTCCCTGACTACCTGCCTTCCTTTCAGCTTCTCACTTTCTATCCTTCTCTGATTTAAAAGCGTGATGAAAAAAGTTTCGCTCTATGAACTAATTCATAATAATCAGCAACTCTGCTGCTTGCCTAACAGACCTCTGTTCCACTGCATGAGTTCTCACTACCGAAGAAATTGCATCTTTAAATTCTTCCAAAAGAATTATTTCCTTAAGTGCTGCATAAGTTGTCTCTATTTTTAACGCCCATATCCACTGGTCAAAATTATTTTGTTTTACTCTCGCAAACTCAATATAAGTTTGCCCAGGCTGTTTTCTCATATCCATAAATTTCTGCCTGTATCCTTCAGGAACCAACTCACAGGCACTCAAAATAGTCTTTTTTTTTTACCATATCACAGTTCACCAACATTTCTTCTTATAGCAAAGCATATACCTCATGTGCTCTATCCACCAACTTGGATTGTAACCATAAGGTCCAGTTTTCCTGTGGCCATTTCATCTGTTTAGCAATCTTTTCAGGTGAAGTAAAGAATGCTTCAACATCCCTTACCTCAAACTTTGTAAGAAACTGTACAAATTTAAACATCTGGGTTTTACTCTAGAGATAAGTCCTTCCTCACCTCCTGGTGTCTCTTTTTACCTGCCAACTTTTTCAGTTGAAATTTTCTCTCTTTTTCTCTTTCCTCCTTCTCTATCTTGACAATTTCTAACTCCCTTTCCTGCTTTCTTTCTCTCTCCTGCCTTTCTGCCTGTACCCTTTGGAATGCCCTTTCTTTTTCCTTTTCTTCAAATTCAATCATTTTATTTGCAACTGAATTTGAGCCCATTCCAATGAACCACCCCTTGGAGAACTCTGTCTCTCAGGTATTCCTTCTGATTTCAAATGCTGTGCTATCACTTAAATTATGTCTGATTTCCTAGCCCCTGCAGGTAACCCAAATTGTAATGTATCCATCAACTCTGTTAACTTACTCTTGGGTACTTTTGTAACCCAATCAGACTTATATCTTCTGCTTCCAAAAAAGATTTAGCCATGGATACAGCCTTTTTTGCAGTCTCATTACTTCTGAAATACCTCACACCTACTTCAAAGTGCTTCTCATACTCGTAGCCTTAAGATTCACCAATCCCCCCCCAAAAAAATCAAGGAATTAGAAATATATCCCCCCAAAAGCTCTAAATTATTATGGCATAGCTGATGGTAAAGGCTGAGTTGTTCAAATCCCAGAGGGAAACTTGAAACAACTGTCATAACCCATTTTTGCAATTTGCATGTTTTGAGATGCAGGCTTTGAATTCAGTAGTAATAAGACCACCAAGTATCAAAAGGTTTATTTTAAAGATAAAACTGAATTAAACATTTATTAATAAAAGAAAGATTGTAAACACATACATATGGCCACACAATTACGACTATAATAACTACAAAAATCCGAATTAATTTAACTCTCCATTACACTCCCCGTAAAGGCAACAGTAAATCTTAAAGATTTAAAGAGACACCTGGCAAAGCACACCTTGGACACTTACATTCAAAGTTAGTTTCTTTCAGTTATGGATCCTTGCAGACAGCAGTTTGAGGCTTTTCACACTTGCTGGATCTTAAAAATGCCTCTGCCTTATACACAATCTCCTTTTTCCTTTATACATATCTTTCTCTTTGAATATAAATTTTCCATTGTATCATTAGGCTTTTCATTTTACCTCTTCTAACAATAACATTTTTTGATTCCACCAATTTTATTAGTAAGCTGAAAAAAATAAACACATTGCTTGGCGTCTTCAAGCTAGGTGCAAGATTTCACCCATTCTTTTGAATGATTTATTTAAAAATGCAAATTGTCCCCTTGACACCTATGTTTCTAAACTTCCCCATGTTTATCTAATTTCCATTTCAAACCTACTTCTTTCTATGCATCAAAGCCTCTAGACCAGCTGGCTTTAATCCAATTAAGACACAGACACATACACAAGCATAGACACAGGCACCACTAAACTCTATTTTAAAAAATAATTTCCAATAACATTATAGACATTAATCTCTTCATGACAGTATCAGCTGCCTTGGAGGTACGAGATTTGTTGTTAAGTAACTCACCGAAGTAATGTCATACACAAAGAGGCTTTGTTCTGCCTCAGTTGCTTCATTTCTTTGCACTTCAAGCTATGTAGGCATTTCATTGAAAAAATTAACTCCATTTATCTTGGAGTAGCATGCCTCAATTAGAAAAACATGCACATTACTACATACTTGAAGATAAGTGTATGTATCGATAAATGAAACATTTCCACAAAGACAGCCCTTGTAAATTGAAACAACTTGGCACAAAGCAATTTCCTTGAAATTTTGTTGTACAATATTAGTGGAGAAGTACTTACTTCTATATCTATACATATCTGCCTAAACTTCTAGATGTTAACCTATTTAAGATAATAGATAAACACTTCTAAAATAGCAGAGAGCAGAATTTCAAATGAACATGTTAAGCCTTTGATTAATAATACTCACATTATAATTTCAAGATCAATGTGCTTGTATTGTTGTATTCTATAAAATAAATGATAGATATTTTGGAAAACTGTCAACAAATTAAAATGCATATTCAAACAGGTATTGTAAACATATTTTAGTTCAAATCAATCATCCTGATTATTTATAATGAAAGCCACATCTTATATGACAATATTAATAGTATTACTGTGGATGTATATTGCAATGTGAAGGAAAGGGATTATTTTAGAATTAATAAGGGTTGCTATCACCCATGTGTGTGTAACTCGTGCCAATTGATTTGCAAATTTCAATGCATATTACTGAGTTCTCAATACTGCTCAGGATTTTGACACTGGTGACCCATTGCTGGGTATCAATGTAAGGGATGCGCAGATTAGTGTCTTATTGTGTTAGCCTTTTGTAGTTTTGCTGCTGACTTACGTATTATATCATATGATATATGTTAAAATGATGGTATGATTCAAAGGCATGGCTCTTTAGAACTAATATAAATTAAAAGAGAGTGTGAACCTTCTCATAACTAAGCTCTGAATTGACAATATTCCACAGCACACAGGTTTTAAGTGACTACTTTGCACCAGTCTTTAAAGGCAAATGAGCATACTCCAGTGATGAAATATAGTGCTGGATATTTTGGTATGCCCAGGTCCCTGTCTCCCCAGTGTCACGACTCACTGGGGATAGTGCACTGTAGCATCAGGCCCCACTGCTCTCTGAGCTTCAACAAATGTGAGTTTAATCAGGCCACCAAATTGCCCCAATTCTACCTTGTGTATGCATTTAATTTAGGTTAAAAGAAAATGAGCACCAGGTTTGTAAACCCTTAGCTGGTAAATAACTGTTTATTAAACAAAGAGATAAAAACAAAAATAAAAACAAAAAAACTGCAGTTGCTGGAAATCCAAAACAAAAACAGAATTACCTGGAAAAACTCAGCAGGTCTGGCAGCATCGGTGGAGAAGAAAAGAGTTGACGTTTCGAGTCCTCATGACCGTTCGACAGAACTTGAGTGAGTCCAAGAAAAGGGATGAAATAAGGGTGAAATAATTAAACAAATTGCCTGTAACCAGTGGCAAAAGAAAGAAATATGAACTGCTAACTTTTAACTCCAAAAATTAAACTCTGCCCCTTCTCAAACCTCTATACACAAACACATGCACATATAAGACACACAAAACATGGATTTTGAGAGTGAGATAAAGCAGTTCAATAGCACCAATCCGGAGTTCAGGATTAGATGGGTTGACTTTGATTGCTTTCTTCCAAATTCCTTGCAGGTTGTTGTGGCTGACATGAGGTGATCTCCCAGCACTTGTAGTCTGCGGTTCTCTGGTTGAAACTTGCTTTTAATGTCTCTACTCGTGATTTTTCTCTTTTCCTCCTGAATGGGCTTTCTCAAAGGAAGCAGGATACAGCAATGTGAGGAATAGCCAGCGAGCTACTATGGCAGGATTACAGGAGTCTTACAAAACACAGGAGAGAGACGTTTCAGGTCCTTCCTCTTTTCAGGCTAGGAGCTGATCTACTGCATTATCCTCACACAGAGCCTGGCCACTTGGTCAGCAACCAATCAAAATGCTGTCGCTAGACAGTTCCCTCTTAAACCAAGCCTCCTTTCCAGCACCATTCTGTCCAACCTGGCGCACACTGTTCCATTGTAACATTACAGATTTTCTTCTTTCTGTTCTAGTGAACATCTCTTTTAAACTGTAGCCATGGTAGTTTTTAAAGCCACAGTCCAATCTTAAAGCCAGAGTCTAAGAAAAAATAAAAAATATGTTCTTTACACCAGCAAAATGATGGGAGTGAACCTACCCCATTGAAGCAGGTTTTCCACAGGGAGCTAATGACCATCAGACATTAATTAGTTGAAAGTGGGACTTAGGAGACAGAGAGTTGGGTTAAGGGGGGCATTTTTGGGATGGCAACCTGTAACTAGTGGAGTGCCACAGGGGTCAGTGCTGGGCCCTCAATTATTTACAATATGTATTAATGACTCAGATGAGGGAAGTGAATGTACCATCACCAAGTTTGCTGATGGCTCAAAAATAGGTGGGAAGGCAAGTGGTGAGGAAGACACAAGGAGTCTGCAGAGGGATATAGACAGGTTAAGTGAATGGGCAAAATCTTGGCAGATGGAATATAATGAGGGAAAATTTGAGGTTATGCACTTTTGCAGAAAGAATAGAGGAGCTGAAAATTATTTAAATGGAGAAAGACTGCAAATAGCTGCAGCACAGAGGGACTTGGGAGTCCTTGTGCATGAATCCCATACAAGTTCAATAGGTAATTGGGAAGGCAAATGGAATGTTGGCCTTTATTTCAAAGGGAATGGAGTATAAAATAGGGAAGCCTTGCTAAAACTATACAAGGCACTTAGACTGTACCTGGAATACTGTGAACAATTTTGGTCTCCTTATCTAAGGAAAGATGTACTGGCATTGGAGGGCAGTCCATGGGAGGTTCATTAGGCTTATCCCGGGTATGGAGGGATTTTCTTTTGAGGAGAGGTTGAGTAGGTTGGGCCTGTGCTCATTGGAGTTTAGAAGAATGAGAGGCGACCTTATTGAAATATATAAGATTCTTAGTGGCCTTGACAGGGTAGATGCTGAGAGGTTGTTTCCCCTTGTGGGAGAGTCTGGGACCAGAAGGCATAACCTCTGAGTAAGGGGGTGCCCATTTAAAACAGAGATGAGGAAGGATTTCTCTCAGAGGGTAGTCAATCTGTGAAATTCTTTACCAGAGAGGGCTGTAGAGGTTGGGTCATTAAGTATATTCAAAGCTGAAATGGACAGATTTTTAATCAGTAAGGGAATCAAGGGTTATGGGGAAAAGGAAGGAAGGTGGAGTTGAGGATTATCAGATCAGTAATGATCTCATTGAATTGGGAGCAGACTCAATGAGCTGTTTGGTCTACATCTGCTCCTATGTCTTATGGTCTTATGGACTTTCCCCCACCCCCATCTGGAGAGGAAATCCCATTGCTGTGAGTTGTTGGCTAATTAAATGGCGGGCAGCTCTCTGGTCCCAGCAGCACATGCTCCCCATGGTCTGCTCGGACAGCACTCAGTCCCCATCAATGAGGTGTAATGAAGCTGGAATTAAAGGCAGGTGGCTGGGGGATATCACTGGTCAGGCCCCAATGAGGAGGGCCGAGAGTGATGTGGGGCACTGGCGGGCAGTGGTCTGCAGGGCAGGGTGGGCTGAGGATTGTGGCTGGGGGAGGGGGGGTGGAAGAACTTGGGTGGAGCCTCTGTTGGGTCCTTGATGGAGGCCTACTGCCATTGGCTGCCACCAGTCCATGCATGGAAAGCATTCTGCCACTGGTTAAATCCCAGCAGGACGGGAAATGAGTACCTCCAGTGGCCAATAATTGATAAAATTGTGGGTGGAGGCAGGGGTGGGAGGGTAGGTGACGGGGCGTGGCATGAAATACAATCGCTACAGTTGGCACTAAAATTACAAATGTCAAAGTGGATACAGCTGTAATCCAGGAAAGAATACCAGTTCCAAATGAGATTGAGCTGTTTGTCTTGGCATTCACCCAAAGATAGTCAAGGAATTGGGAGCAGTGCTAAATGTACCTCTCACTTATATATTTAACACAAACACAAAAATTGCTGGAAAAACTCAGCAGGTCTGACAGCATCTGTGGAGAGAAAGACAGAGTTAACATTTCAAGTCCGTATGACTCTTTTTCAGAACTAAAAAGAAGTACAAATGTGGTGAAATATATACTGTTTAAGGGGGGTGGGACAGGTGAAGCTGGATAGAGGGTCAGTGATTAGTGGAGGCAAAGGAGAGACTGCAAAAGATGTCACCATTAGGTCAGAAGTGGGGATGTTCACTGATGATTGCACAATGTTCAGCACCGTTCACAACTCCTCAGATACTGAAGCAATCCAGGTCCATATGCAGCAAGACCTGGAAAATATCCAGCTTGGGCTGAAAAGTGGCAAGTAACATTCATGCCACATGTGTGGCAATGATCATCTTCAACAAGAGAGAACCTAACCACTGCCCCTTGACATTCAATGGCATTACCTTCACTGAATCCCCAATATCAACATCCTGGGGGTTACCATTGACCAGAAACTGAACTGGACTAACCATATAAATACTCTGGTTACAAGAGCAGGTCAGAATCTAGGAATCCTCACCTCCTGACTCTCCAAAGCCTGTCCACTATCTACAAGGCACAAGTCAGGAATGTAATGGAATACTTTCCACTTGCCTGGATGAGTGCAGCTCCAATAACACTCAAGAAGCTTGACACTATCCAGGACAAAGCAGCCTGCTTGATTGGCACCCCATCCACAAACATTCACTCTCTACATCACTGACGCACGGTGGCAGTAGTGTGTACCATCTTCATGGTGCACTGCAGGAATTCATCAAGCCTCCTTACACAGCACCTTCCAAACCCACGACCACTATCACCTAGAAGGACAAGGACAGCAGGTAAGTGGGAACACCATTACCTGGAAGTTCCCCTCCAAGCCACTCACCATCTTGACTTGGAAATATATCGTTGTTCCTTCACTTTCACTGGACCAAAATTTTGGAACTCCCTCCCTAACAGCACTGTGGGTGTACCTACACCACATGGACTGCAGTGGTTCAAGAAAGCAGCTCGCCATCACCTTCTCAAGGGCAACTAGGGATGGGCAATAAATGCTGGTCTAGTCAGTGACACCCAGATCTCATGAACAAATAAAAAAGAAACTTTACAAGATGGTGTCCTATAGAATTGGAGACTCAATCCTAGTGTGGGTAAGGCAAAAAATTGTTATTGATGATAGTGGTGCTGCATACAAATGGGTTACTGGTGGAGACCAGCAGGGAGTGACGTTAAGACAGTACTGTAGTTCTTATCTATCAACATTAATGATGTGGATGAAATATCTGTGAGAAAATATTGAGAGAACTATCTGTAAGTTTATGGGCGACATAAGGACTTGTGTTGGTATTTGAACAATGCATGATAAAAATGGGTGAGGTGACCAAAAAGTAAAAATTGAGGAATAGCTTAGCTACAACAGTGGGACAAAAATCTAGTATGCAATTCTTCTTGAAATTTGCTCATTGTTTTGTTGGTGCTTTGCAAGGAATGTGCGTGTGGGCGTCTTCCGAGTGGGCGATACCTTCGGAGAAGATTATTGAGGTCAGACAGCTTTTGTCAAACCAGTCTTTCTTATTTATATCGTTATCTGACTGACATTCCTTCTTTCTAACTGGGCCAGCTGTGTTTGTTTTTCTCGGAGAAGATGGGTGATTTCAATTTACATTATACTTAACTGGTTCTGAATTACGTTTTTCATTGCTATGATAATTTAGGATAAAGTTTGTGTTTATTTTTTAGGGATGCAAACTGTAGGTGGAGTATACGCTTAGTTATTCTCCTTTTTCTATCTAAGAGAAACCAAATAATTTGTAGGCCAATCTTTTATTTTCTGGTAGGATGTGTAGAAATCATCCTTGTAAACATCTTACCTTTCATGATAATGGAATAAATTTCATGTCACATAAAATGTGGTGCATTTGTGGTGTATACAATCTGAGACATGTGGGACTGGATTTTCAAAGAGTTGCCATGCCAGAACTTGTTGGAGATGGTCATTGCTACACGCATGAATGTTACTTACCACTTTTCAGCCCAAGCTGGATATTGTTCAGGTCTTGCTGCATATGGACTTGGACTGCTTCAGTATCTGAGGAGTTGTGAATGGTGTTGAACATTGTGCAATCATTGTAGGTGCAATTTCAAAATCGCAATTGCTGAGGCTGGCCTGGATTTTCATCCTCGAGGCAGGTAGCAGGAGTCAGGAAAATTCCTGGCTCTGCCCACCCACCTCAGGAGGAAGTGCCCACAAGGGCAAGATTTTCATTGTGGGAACTGGGTGTGGGCTGGAGTCAGGTCAGCTGACCCAGGAGAATGTTTGGAGGCAGCCACAGGGGCTGTTAGGTATCAAGGTGGGCTGTTTAAAGGGCCACCTTGGTGCAATGGGACTTCGTGCCAGTTAAAATACAATCACAAAGGCCCTGCTGCCCTCACCCCTCGCACCCCCTCACTCTCCAAACACTCCCCATGCCCTATTGATGCTACCTCATGCCCCCACCCTCTGTGCTCCCTGTACCAAACTCTGCCCTTCCACCTACCCCTTGTGATCCCTTGTGGCCCCTATGCAAAGCTATGCTCTTTCACCCACCCACCATGGCCCTTCATGCTATGATGCCAAGCTATGGCACTTCCATGCTCATTGAGCCACTATATACAATATAGAACCAAAGAACCCTATAGTGACACTAGTGTGTGTAAAAAAAACTTTTTAAAAAAGTAATTCATTCATTACTTTCTACTATGTGAAAAAAGTCATTTCACTTGGAAGGAAATAAAAGTGTCAATCATCCAGACCCTTTAAAGTATCAACAACAAAAAACACAAACACTTGAAACCACTTAACCTTATGTAAATAAACATTGTGCAATTGATCACAGAGATCAGAGAGCCAGAGCTGCCAATCAAATGATGTTTCCTCTGGAGTGCAGCTGATTCAACAAGCATAATGGATGTCTGGGCTCTCAACCAAGCCTCCGTTCTGAATTAATGGCCCATTAAGCTCCTTAAGGAACTTGTTAAGGGGCTTGTTCAGTAAAAATAGATTTTTTAAACCTTATTTTGACAAGCATAAACTGTCTGGTGCACACTTGTGCTCAGCTGGTAGGTTTGCCTCAAGGCCAAGTAAAGCTTATTTGTCTTTGTGTTCAAATTTCTTTTTCTGGGAAAGTCTAGTGCCTGTGATTGTGCTGGACCTTCATTTTTCCTGCATGACCCCTTTCACCCCCATTGACACTGCTGGCCCTCTAAGGAGCTGCCTGCCTTCTTCGGCAAGACAGTGATACATTCCCCCCCCCACCCCCCATCCCCCCTCACCAATTGGCTGTCACCTGCCATTTCCATTGGTGCCAGGTTGGTAGTTCCCACCTCCCGGAGGCAGTCGATCCCAGTAATTAGGCACCAAGCTCTTCTCCAGTGCATATAAGACTTTAAGATTAAAGATATTGTTGCAAAAGTAACTCAGCTAAGGTGTGGGGTTGGGGACCCAGAATTCATCTGGGTGTCGAATGCCCAACCCTGCTTTGAAAATCCAGTCTGTGATGTTTTTTTGGCCAGCTAATGGTGTAATCAGTACAGCAGATTTTATGGTATATAATCAAGCAAAAACAGATTGATTGGTCCCTACTTCCTGTGTGAACAGGTGACAGTTTGTCATATATCTGTGAGTAGAGGCATATTGCTGTGCAATAGCCGATTTTAGTTTACCTATTTTAAACAAATTATTTCTAGTTTGCTGATGTTATACTATACTGCTTTTAGATCATGATTTTTCTAGGTTGAAGGAAATCATACAATCTGAAATTTGAAGTTTGGGTTTCGTATACTGTCAAAAATGTACTCTGTTCCCTGTGGCAAATCCACTTTATGTTAATTACCTCTCTGGCTCAATTAATCTCCTCTATTCATTCCTGTCAGCTGGCAAAGAAATACCCCCTGAGGTTGAGCTGTACATGCAGGATCCTTCCTCAAAAGTTTGGTATGTTTACCCTTTCCTGAATTAAATTACTGGATATTGATACTGAACCAGTTTTTGCTTAAATTGACTGATCTTGAGTTTAAAGTAATGGGCCTCTAATCAAAGAAAAATAATTTTTGTCTCATCTTTCAGTTTATTAAGAATCGGTAATGACAAATTAGGATGAATTATGTACATAGTTCTATGGTACAGATCCAACATGCAACTGTGGTAGAAATCACACAAATGTGAAATGGAACTGCAATCTATTCCTGTAATAAACGGAATCTTTAAGGTCAAATTATTATTCTTGTTACCTCAACTAATAGTAATATTACCAAACCCAAGAAGTTTTATTCAACTGGGAAAAATGATCAGCTCAAAATGAGAAGAAGGGACATCCTTAGGTGAGATAGCCAAACTGAGAAATACACTTTCTAATTATTATTAGAACAAACCTGAAGTTCAGGATAGCGTTACTGAATTTGGAAAGCATCCTTAAACAATGGACACTCGAGCTGCTGTTCGTAACTAAGAACACCTGCAAATGAGTGCTTGTAAATTTAGAACAAGTATGATTTATCTGTTCTCTATTGCTTTGTGGTAAAGGTGATGATAAGAAAAAAATGGTGCAAAAACTTAAGTTTCCAAGCAGAAAATGAAACTGTGGGGAGAAATAGGATGTTAGGAATAAATGGAAGCTCTTTTAATGCTGACTTGGAAACAGTGAACCAAAGAATGTATAGTGAACCTAATATTGGATGGAAACCTGTAAATACTATCTGGCACATCACACTGAGAGCCATTGTTTGACTCTGCATTCCAGGATGGTTGTGTGACACAAACTTTTAGAAATTGATCTATGCTGGATACATATCAAAGCAATTAGGGATGGGCAATAAATGACGGCCTAGCCAGCAATGCCCACATCCCATAAAAGAATTTTAAAAATTGTCTTAATAGAGTTTATGCTCTCTGACTGAGGTGGATGGATCCTGTATCAATCAGAAACGCAGAGGCTTCCTGCATTCATTAAGCTGTTGTGAGAGGATTTCTGCCCTTATAATTGAATTTAGGTCCAGTTATTAAAACTCATTTGAGTTCATCTTGTGAAATTTATTGGTATTCTGAGTTGGAAAATTTGCACCATAAAAAGGTCTATTTTTCAGATATATGGAATAATTAATGTAGCTTCACTCTATAGCAATTAAGCAGAGGAAAATGAGTGGATATTATGAATATATTATGATTTGTGATCCCTCTCATTGCTATATTGTTTTCATGGATTTTAACAGCCATCTTGTATGCAGTCTAAGGTTGGAAAAGATTCATAGTTTGTAGTGTTCTTTGAAGCAGCGATGTTTCTCCCACTGAACATTTTATGCTAAAGTTAAACAGTTATTTAGCAAATCAAACAGGTGCCATAGCCTGGGTTCAAGGATAGAGCTGAATAAAGTTCCTTAGCAGTTTGACCTGCTCTAACCCTTCCATCCATCTATTACAACCCTGTGTCTACCGATTCACTCATGCAGAAGATACTTATTTCTCTTGTACCAAATTTTCTACTGTGGAATAACAGCAATAAAATTCAAACTCAGTTTAATTATTTGACTGTTCACGTTTGTTAAATTTGTTTTAAAATGTGCTTGTATCAAATGGTTTTGAACGTACATGGTTTCTGAAACTTTACAGGGTAAGAATATAAGAAAATGAAAAATAGGAGCAGAGGTAAACCATTTGGCCCTTAAGCCTGCTCCACCAATATGATCATGGCTGACCTTCTGCCTCAACTCCACCTTCCTGTCCACTCCCCATATCCTTTGATTTCCTGAGCGATTAAAAATCCACCTATCCCATCCTTGAATATATTTAATGGTGGAACATCTGCAGACCATTGGAGCAGGGAATTCCAGAAATCTGCAACTTGCAAACTGCAAAGATCAGTGAAGAAGGTTCTCCTCATCAGAGTCCTAAATGATTGCCCCCATAACCTGAAGGTGTGCCCTTGTGTTCTAGTTCCCCAGTCAGGGGTAACAACCTCTCAATGTCTACCCCTTCAAGCCCCTTCAGAATCTTGTATGTTTCAACGCGATCACCTCTCATTCTACTTAACTTCAGTGAGCAGAGGTCCAATTAATTCAGGCAATCATCATGGACCAATCCTTTCATCCCAAAAACCAATCTAGTGAACTATCTCTGTACTACTGTACTGTCTCCAAAGTAAGTAAATATTAGCACAGTACTCCAGGTGTGGTCTTACCAAAGCCCTATACAACTGTAACAATATTTCCTGTTCTTGTACTCCAGCCTCTTTTCAATAAAGGCCAATAGCTTTTCTCTGAGGATATTAATTGCCTTAAGTTCCTCACTCTTATTAGTCCTTTGTGTACCTTTGTTTCTAGTTAATAAGTTGTGTCTTCTTCAATGAAGACAGATACAAAAAATGAGTCCAATGTCCTCTGCCAATTCCTCATTCCCTATAATTCATCCTTTATTATTTTCCAATCTCTGCCTCTAGGGAAACAACATTTACTTTAGCTACACTTCTTCCTTTTATATACTTGTAAAAACTCTTATGGTTTATTTTTATATTTCTGGTCAGTTTACTCTCATTCTATTTTTTCCTATTTTATCAACTATTTATTGCCCTTCTGAGACAGTTTTTGTAAACTTAATACTGATCTTCACAACGTTATCAGCCTCTTCTTTTAACCTGGTACTATCTTTAACTTCTACCCAGAATGCGCCACAAACAGCGAAGGTGAAAGTTGTTGACCTTCCTTCCTTGATAGCTGTAAGATGTTCATGTTTCATAACCATACATTCTGGACACCTCATGAAAGAACAAAAATCACAGAAGTGGCAGCCCTCTCAAAGGCAAAGCTCTCAAGTATTTTGGCACTCATCTTCCAGACGTGGTTTCACTAGCTTGGAAATGTTCGCAGGATGGAAGACGGCTTGCATGCCTAAGCATTTACTGTATGGCAAGATAGCTGAAGTCAGATGACCAGTAGAATGCCAAAGCTCTGCTTTAGGATAAAAACAGAATTACCTGGAAAAACTCAGCAGGTCTGGCAGCATCGGCGGAGAAGAAAAGAGTTGACGTTTCGAGTCCTCATGACCCTTCGACAGAACTTGCGTTCGAGTCCAAGAAAGAGTTGAAATATAAGCTGGTTTAAGGTGTGTGTGTGGGGGGCGGAGAGATAGAGAGACAAAGAGGTGGAGGGGGAGGTGGTGTGGTTGTAGGGACAAACAAGCAGTGATAGAAGCAGATCATCAAAAGATGTCAACGACAATAGTACAATAGAACACATAGGTGTTAAAATTAAAGTTGGTGATATTATCTAAACGAATGTGCTAATTAAGAATGGATGGTAGGGCACTCAAGGTATAGCTCTAGTGGGTTTTTTTTTTTCTTTTATATAATGGAAATAGGTGGGAAAAGGAAAATCTTTATAATTTATTGGAAAAAAAAGGGAAGGGGGAAACAGAAAGGGGGTGGGGATGGGGGAGGGAGCTTACGACCTAAAGTTGTTGAATTCAATATTCAGTCCGGAAGGCTGTAAAGTCCCTAGTCAGAAGATGAGGTGTTGTTCCTCCAGTTTGCGTTGGGCTTCACTGGAACAATGCAGCAAGCCAAGGACAGACATGTGGGCAAGAGAGCAGGGTGGAGTGTTGAAATGGCAAGCGACAGGGAGGTTTGGGTCATTCTTGCGGACAGACCGCAGGTGTTCTGCAAAGCGGTCGCCCAGTTTACGTTTGGTCTCTCCAACGTAGAGGAGACCACATTGGGAGCAACGAATGCAGTAGACTAAGTTGGGGGAAATGCAAGTGAAATGCTGCTTCACTTGAAAGGAGTGTTTGGGTCCTTGGACGGTGAGGAGAGAGGAAGTGAAGGAGCAGGTGTTGCATCTTTTGCGTGGGCATGGGGTGGTGCCATAGGAGGGGGTTGAGGAGTAGAGGGTGATGGAGGAGTGGACCAGGGTGTCCCGGAGGGAGCGATCCCTACAGAATGCCGATAAGGGGGGTGAAGGGAAGATGTGTTTGGTGGTGGCATCATGCTGGAGTTGGCGGAAATGGCGGAGGATGATCCTTTGAATGCGGAGGCTGGTGGGGTGATAAGTGAGGACAAGGGGGACCCTATCATGTTTCTGGGAGGGAGGAGAAGGCGTGAGGGCGGATGCGCGGGAGATGGGCCGGACACGGTTGAGGGCCCTGTCAACGACCGTGGGTGGAAAACCTCGGTTAAGGAAGAAGGAGGACATGTCAGAGGAACTGTTTTTGAACGTAGCATCATCGGAACAGATGCGACGGAGGCGAAGGAACTGAGAGAATGGGATGGAGTCCTTACAGGAAGCGGGGTGTGAGGAGCTGTAGTCGAGATAGCTGTGGGAGTCGGTGGGTTTGTAATGGATATTGGTGGACAGTCTATCACCAGAGATTGAGACAGAGAGGTCAAGGAAGGGAAGGGAAGTGTCAGAGATGGACCACGTGAAAATGATGGAGGGGTGGAGATTGGAAGCAAAATTAATAAATTTTTCCAAGTCCTGACGAGAGCATGAAGCGGCACCGAAGTAATCATCGACGTACCGGAGAAAGAGTTGTGGAAGGGGGCCGGAGTAGGACTGCAACAAGGAATGTTCCACATACCCCATAAAGAGACAGGCATAGCTGGGGCTATGCAAACTGGAGGAACAACACCTCATCTTCCGACTAGGGACTTTACAGCCTTCCGGACTGAATATTGAATTCAACAACTTTAGGTCGTAAGCTCCCTCCCCCATCCCCACCCCCTTTCTGTTTCCCCCTTCCCTTTTTTTTCCAATAAATTATAAAGATTTTCCTTTTCCCACCTATTTCCATTATATAAAAGAAAAAAAAAACCCCACTAGCGCTATACCTTGAGTGCCCTACCATCCATTCTTAATTAGCACATTCGTTTAGATAATATCACCAACTTTAATTTTAACACCTATGTGTTCTATTGTACTATTGTCGTTGACATCTTTTGATGATCTGCTTCTATCACTGCTTGTTTGTCCCTACAACCACACCCCGCCCCCCCTCCACCTCTTTGTCTCTCTATCTCTCCGCCCCCCACACACACACCTTAAACCAGCTTATATTTCAACTCTTTCTTGGACTCGAACGCAAGTTCTGTCGAAGGGTCATGAGGACTCGAAACGTCAACTCTTTTCTTCTCCGCCGATGCTGCCAGACCTGTTGAGTTTTTCCAGGTAATTCTGTTTTTGTTTTGGATTTCCAGCATCCGCAGTTTTTTTGTTTTTATCTCTGCTTTAGGATGCCTGCAAGTGTGACATGAAGGCCATAAGCATTGATTCCAGCACCTGGGAGTTACCAGCTGGCACATAGGAAAATGGCAACATCACCTGTGGGCTGACATGTGCTTCCACGACAATAAGTGGCTTTTGCAGATGACAACAGGTGCCAATACCAAATACAACAATGCACAATGACAAGTGATAACCATTTTACATATGCACTTGTAGCAGAACAAACTTGTCACCAGGATGAGAGTTGGTGTAGACAAAAGGGCCTGAAATTTTTTTATGACAAGAAATCATGTGCACATTGCGCAAAATGGTAAATTCACGGCAGCATGAGCAGCCGGTAATTATAGCAATTTTTATGATCTATAGTGAAATGCAAATCCTTCTAGACCACTTCAAATGGCTAGAATAATTAGACTTCAACATCAGTTTTCCCGTTCCTTACCATCTATTACCATCAAGACTGTGGACCAATGCATTTGTATAAAATCACCAAAGTGATCTCAGCATTTCAGCATCTAATGCAGTTGGTACGTGTATTACAGGACAAAGTAAATACCAACACCAGAACATTACCTTGAAAATATATTCATAAATTTGTGTCAAACACAGTTTTACAAACACTGCTCTGACTGACAGGCCTGGTTTTGCCTTTTAGCAGATCTTAGGTGTAAAGGGAGTAACCCAAATCCATCATCCCACTCAAGAACAACTTGCATCTATGCCTTTAATGTAGAAAAACAATGCTTCATGGAAGCAAAATCAGACAATTGACACCGATGCAAAGCAAGAAATGTTAGGACGGGTGACTAAATGCTTGTTCAGAGGTAGGTTTGTAGGAGGGTCATAAAGAAAAAGAGAGGTGGAGACAAAGATTGGAGAGACTAACCCCTTGAAAGTATATATTAGCATCAGGCTCAGTTTCTATTGGTGGGATAAAGAAGATGTCATCATTCCAAAGGGATCTTCTCAGGCAGGCAAGATAACGATGCATGTTTAAATCTTAGCCAGAGATTTTTACCTTGACAATGTAAACATTATAAATTGTATATTGTAAATTGTAAATATTAATATGCACGTGAATCATTGAAAAGACAAAATGAAAAATCACAACCCACGTCAAATCACCTGGGAGTACATCTTGTCTGTATTGTGAGTAAAGCTATTTTTACTTTATAAAAGCATTTAATCTGTATATTTGCTGATTGTTAAAGACAATTTAGGAGGCCTTGTGGCGCAATGGGTAGTGTCCCTGCCTCAAGACAGAAGCCCTGGGTTCAAGTCCCACACACCATCCCTTGATGGCCAAGGAATATGCCTTCAAGCTGTGGCCAAAGAAATTGAATATCAATTTGCAAAACCTCGCAACACACACCAATGGCAGGCAGTAAGAGTAGGAAAAATTTCTTGTTGGCCATGCGATGGAAAGAAAATTGGAGCCTCTAACATCACTGTTCGTAGCTCTGGACTACAACAAGCAGGTAAAAGTCCAGCACAGTGGCTGTTGGAAATGTGGTGAGGATCAGATTGGTGTCAATAGCATGGGGTTCCATCCCCATTCTGGCTGGAATGGATTCAGGAGCTGCCTCCTACCCCTATCTGTGGTGGAGATCACGGTGCTGTGGATCTAGTCAAATTGCTCAAAATTTGTTTTCTCAATGTGCTCAGGAGAATGAAATATTTTATGAACAACTTCAGGTCAAAAGAAAAATCAGCAAAATCATGGGAAATATTCATATTTGAACATATTGTAGGCAAGAATAACTACATCGTCTGCTCTAAATACTGGTTGCAAACCATTTAATAGCTACTACATTTGCTAGTGATTTAATTACTGGCTTTGTTCATTTATTAACTACTGTAAACTGGTATATTTGGACCAACAAACCTTTGAACATCACTAAAAATAACATCAGATACACCAGGAATTGTAAAAGTAGCATGAGATGAATGCAGTTTGGCTCAGTTTTGGTCTCCAAAACCAACCCCCGCCCCCCACCCTGTCTGGCTTGGGATGCTGACCTTGCAGTTGCCTCATATATAAAAAAAGAAAAATGGAACCCTAGCTATAGCTGAGTGATGAGAGCAGACTGTACCTCCTTCACTTGACAGCCAACATGAACAGACACTCATGCTGGGCCAGCACGTGGCTTAGGGCCATGGAATGCTGTCATTGCTAGGGTTCTTTTCCAGTTTAGCGGTTTTGTGCTCAAGGTGGGCTGGAACACTTCATTCAAATCCACTCACATGTACCCTGGGTCTGAAAAAAGGGCTCGCCATGTCTTCCGCCTCTAAAGCAACAAAATCCACCACTTGTGCCCAACAGGCAGATGTCTCCTCACATGAAGCAAATAAGAAAGGAGGGACTGAGAATTCTGACATGCTCTACTCTGCCAATAACCGCTAGCAGCTCCAAAACAGCCAGTCTGGTGCGTGGACCATCTCCAATTGACAAGCTACTCAGACAATAACTTCTGTTATTCTGGCAGTCTCCAAAGCAGCCAATCAGTGATGGCAATGGGTGGGGTCAGACATAAATTGAACAAAACCGTGCTGAATTATGTACATGCAAATCCAAGCAAAGTGAGAAGGAGGTGGAAGTCGGGCAAACATTTCAAAGGGTGGAATTCCATAATTGAAAAGCCAAAATTCTGCCAGAAGGTGGATATTTCTAATCGGTGTTCTCATGCATTGGTCTCTTCAGTCATCAGCAAAATTGAACCATCCCCAACAGATTTGATTGTTTGCATGTCCATCATTTTATGAGAGTGGAAGGATGCTGATGGCGATCTTTAAATTCTCTAGTAAGCCAAGGATGGATCTTTCTCAATGAATTTTTGTTTCTCAGGGGACATATTTTTCTTGAACATTTTGAATTATTGCTTTCAATGTTTCCCACTGTTTATTTGCCAGAATACCTTTCAGTCTATCAACTGTAGTCAGCTCTCCCCTTATACCTACATAACTAGTTTTACTTATGTTTGGGATTCTTATTTGGGACTGGAGTATGTTGCTCTCAAACTTAATATGGAATTCAATTGTATTATGATCACTTTTTCCCAGACTGTGAAATGAGAGAACCAGTTAACCCTCCCTCATTACACAATGCTAGATCTAAAGCAGCTGCTTTTTTTGTCAAGATCTTGTTTTACGTTTCTTTGCGCTAAGAGCTTTGCTATAATGTCAGCTGATCAATTGAATGTGGCGAGCCAGACCTAGAGGACCTCCATTAGTTCTTCTGGATATCGTACTGGGGGTACTTTTTTTTAATGTGGTACCAATGCACAGTGCGTATGCGTGTGTACTCATAGGCAAATTAAACAGTTTAAATGATGGTGTGAATGAAAGGTTTTAGCCAGTACAGATATGGTAGGTGTTGCAGTAGGTTATTGCAATTGGGGCAAGGGAACCTGTTAGATAGCATCGCGTGGATTCTTTGTATCAATCCATCGCCGGAACTCCTGCTGACGCCAGCCCCGCTGATGTGGATCCAGTTTGAAAAGGAAACTGATTGAAAAGGTGAAATTCCGATTATCTATCGCACCAACTGGACATCTGGATTTCAGGCATTAAACAATGCGTTTGGGTTTTTTGCAACGTTGCTGATGGGACTTACATCAACATAGATGGAAATTCAGAAGTTTTATTCGAGAAAATGTCATGGGATCATTTGAAATAGATTGGGTTTCCAGCTTATTATCTAGTAAGACACTGGTGAATTCAAGTCAAGTCAAGGGTTATTGGGGGGGGGGGGGAATGAAAAATTGAGCGAATCTCAAGACTCTGGTGCTGTTCCGTCCAAATTTACAACTGAAGCTGCTGAGCACCGTTCAGAGTGAGGCGGAGGATGGCACAAACACGTCGCTGAGTGACAGCCGAGGCAAAGCTTGTCTCCCTCTGCTCAGACCGGCAGCCAGCAGCATTTCCCGTGTAAAACAAAAGCCCGGGGAGAGAGAGGGGGAGGGAGGGAAGATATCGCAGGGCGAGTGGGGCGGAGCAACATCAGCAGCTCCTCCAAACAGCTCCACTCATTCAAATGGCTGTTGGCGACAACATGGAGTAAGGTAACACACACCTAGTGAGCACTCCCGCCCAGAGCTGGAAGCGCTGTGTGGATGTAAACAGAGCCCAGCCCCACACTCAGAGAGTGGGCAGCCGCATGGGAGCCCGAGCTTCCGGGGCCTCAGTTCAGGTGAAAGGTGCCGATGGAGAGTGCGGCGGGGGAGAAGGTGGGCAAGAGCACCTTAAAGACTAACGTGAACAAGGGGAAGCGCAGGAAATCCTTCTCCGGCAAACTCTTCAGGAGGAGGTCGCTGAGGTCGGTCGGCAGCTTCGTGCGGGGGGTCTTCAAAACTTTGTTTACTTTGGCACCTTTCGGAGAGGTGAACACTGAGGGGGCAACTGGAGGAGGAGGGGGAGAGCGGCAGGAAGAGGAGGAAGAGGAGGAGGAGGACGATGGAGGCTTCAGGGACGGGCCGGTCACCCTCGCCACTTGCACCGAAGCGGGGATGGAGAGCCAGGGGGAGGCCGGCGGGGGGAAGAGCCTGCCCCTGCCCCTGCCCAGGGCACAGGCCGGCTCGGTGAGGGAGCGCCTCTCCTGGGGCTCCGGCCAGAAACCCCCCGGTGTCCTGGGCTTGAAGAACCACGGTAACACCTGCTTCATGAACGCCGTGGTGCAGTGTCTGAGCAACACCGAACTGTTCGCCGAGTACCTGGGCTTGGAGCAGTACCGCTCCGAGCTGAAGCAGCTCCGAGCCAACGGCACCCTCCGCAGTAAGGAGCCACCGTCCCAGCGCAGAGCAGAAGTCACCGAGCAGCTGGCAGCGCTGGTCCGGGCTCTCTGGACCCTCGAGTACACACCGCAGCTCTCAGTGCAGTTCAAGGTACGAACTCCCTACCCCCAGGCAACCTGGTCACTTGCAAAGTGTTTTGAGCGCAGGATTGTTACACTGCCTGTGAATCCGGAGTGAGTGCCCCAAGTACCACCGGTTAAACACTCTCCTTTTAAACAGAATTGATGCAGGGAAGTATCACAATTTTTGCAATCGGGAAAACATGTTTGAGAAAGTGACTGTTGTATTTCAATTTATGCCCGAATGTTAAATATGGTGCAATTCTACCTGTAAAAAGCAGGTGAGATTGCAGAGATTTGGCTTTGATTGAAGCAATTGTCAAAACATTAAAAATCTGATTCTGCAGAAATACGTGGACCTGAGGTGTCATCCGATAGTTTCCTCAAAAACCCATTGAAAGTGACAGTTGTTTGCTATTGGCCGATCATGGAAGGTTTGGCTATTGGACAGAGATTTTAATCTGTTTCTGTAAACTCTGAACAACACTTGGCTAACTTTCAGGACACTGATTAATATCTGTAGTTACTTCCCGCCAATAATGCTTGGTTTAGTTTTCAATACTGCAAACTTCCTTTTATTCTCCAAGATTGAGCATTGGTTGTGGTGACAATACAACCGAATTTAAAAAAAAAAATCTTTTTTGCCTTTTTACAAATTATAGTTTGCATCAAGACACGCTATCTTTATGCAAGTCGGTTTTCTAGGTTGTTTCATTGGAAGCAACACTGCAAGTTTGAGCAGTTACACTGCTTTTGCCTCTAATAATTACAAATTGGTCTGCTCCTGTTTTAACATAGGTAATGTGCAAAGTAAATATAGGGAATTCAAAAGGAGTGGAGAAATGGTTTTGAGAACAACATTCCTGTAAACTCACTGATACTGAGAATTAATGTAGACCTGAGGTTTGCTTCAGGGTTGTTGAATGCATCCTGTAGTTAATTGTGTCAATTATCAATCCCTGTGATACTCACAGTCCTCCGTGGAGTTGTTTGACTGCTGGTACTAGTCTCGGAGCAGTCACTGTAACAGCTCTCCCCAGTGACACCAGAGCTTGGCATGTAAATTCTCACATTCACAGAGCTCTACTCATCAGCTTCTGGCTAAACTTTAATATTAGGAGAGTGCCAGCACTTCCTAACATTAAAAATGAAACTTAATGGACTCCAAAGAAACTTTCAAACTTGCTTTTTGGACTGGACTGCAGTTACATGGCAATAGATGTGAAACTGCATGGTAGACATAGTCTAGCACCACTTGGCCAAGATGAATTATATACATACATGTCTTCTGAAATTTAATTAACTGTTAATTTCTGTTGCATTCACTGTAAGACTTTTGTTCTCTGCTCCATTTTATTAATTGAATGGCAACCTTTATGGCAAGAAAATACGAATGAATTTCTAGACCTTGATATTTTACAAAAAATAGCTCAATCTGGACTAAAGCTGGGTGGAATGTTTTAAAAGCAACAAGTTTATTATTATAAAAACAAAAAAACTGCGGATGCTGGAAATCCAAAACAAAAACAAAAACAGAATTACCTGGAAAAACTCAGCAGGTCTGGCAGCATCGGCGGAGAAGAAAAGAGTTGACGTTTCGAGTCCTCATGACTCTTCGACAGAACTTGAGTTCGAGTCCAAGAAAGAGTTGAAATATAAGCTGGTTTAAGGTGTGTGTGTGGGGGGCAGAGAGAGAGAGAGAGAGGTGGAGTGGGGGTGTGGTTGTAGGGACAAACAAGCAGTGATAGAAGCAGATCATCAAAAGATGTCAACAACAATAATACAAAAGAACACAGGTGTTAAAGTTGGTGATATTATCTAAACGAATGTGCTAATTAAGAATGGATGGGAGGGCACTCAAGGTATAACTCTAGTGGGGGTGGGGAGAGCATAAAAGATGTAAAAAATAAAATAAATAAATTTTTTTTTCTTTTTCTCTTTTTATAATGGAAATAGGTGGGAAAAAGAAAATCTATATAATTTATTGGAAAAAAAAGAAAAGGAAGGGGGAAACAGAAAGGGGGTGGGGATGGGGGAGGGAGCTCACGACCTAAAGTTGTTGAATTCAATATTCAGTCCGGATGGCTGTTAAGTGCCTAGTCGGAAGATGAGGTGTTGTTCCTCCAGTTTGCGTTGGGCTTCACTGGAACAATGCAGCAAGCCAAGGACAGACATGTGGGCAAGAGAGCAGGGTGGAGTGTTAAAATGGCAAGCAACAGGGAGGTTTGGGTCATTCTTGCGGACAGACCGCAGGTGTTCTGCAAAGCGGTCGCCCAGTTTACGTTTGGTCTCTCCAATGTAGAGGAGACCACATTGGGAGCAACGAATGCAGTAGACTAAGTTGGGGGAAATGCAAGTGAAATGCTGCTTCACTTGAAAGGAGTGTTTGGGTCCTTGGATGGTGAGGAGAGAGGAAGTGAAGGGGCAGGTATTGCATCTTTTGCGTGGGCATGGGGTGGTGCCATAGGAGGGGGTTGAGGAGTAGGGGGTGATGGAGGAGTGGACCAGGGTGTCCCGGAGGGAGCGATCCCTACGGAATGCCGATAAGGGGGGTGAAGGGAAGATGTGTTTGGTGGTGGCATCATGCTGGAGTTGGCGGAAATGGCGGAGGATGATCCTTTGAATGCGGAGGCTGGTGGGGTGATAAGTGAGGACAAGCGGAACCCTATCATGTTTCTGGGAGGGAGGAGAAGGCGTGAGGGCGGATGCGCGGGAGATGGGCCGGACACGGTTGAGGGCCCTGTCAACGACCGTGGGTGGAAAACCTCGGTTAAGGAAGAAGGAGGACATGTCAGAGGAACTGTTTTTGAATGTAGCATCATCGGAACAGATGCATTATAAATTTGCTTCAGTTTTCTCACTGAAATGTACAATTATTCCTATGACCTAGCCACTCCCAACTTTACTTATCACCTGCTTGTTGCTTTTAACTTTTCCCAAAGCCCTTAAACGTTGAAGGTTTGATGGACTTCAGGAAGCCATTGATTCACAGTGAAGATTTTGAAAGACACTGCTATCCTTTATATAAAAAAAGGTTAATCAACCATCATTTATACAAGGCCTTTCACATTATAACATCTCGAATTGGTTCACAAGTATTTTGTAAGTATGGTGATTCATATGGAGACAAACATGGTCGTTATTCTGGGCAAAATTTTAACTCAAAGCCCAGGATTAAAATCAGGCTCTTTCTGTCAGCAACATTCACAAACAGCCAATCATCAATCTTTGAACTGATGAAATAAAACAGAAAGTAGCAGAAACACTCTGCTTCTGTGCTTCCCTATTCTTTCACTTTCATCACTTTTCTTATTCAATCACTTCAATCCTCCACCCTGTAATATACCTCTCATTTATTATTAACTTTTCTTCTTTTCCATGGTCCTGTCCTTATTTAAAAGCTATTAATTTCTAACATCTTCCAGTTCTGATGAAATCTCAACTTTGTTTCTCATTCTACAGATGCTGCCTGACTTGCCTGAGTGTTTTCAACATTTTCTGTTTATTTCAGATTTCCAGCATTCACTGTACTTTGCTTTATTTCATGTTGGTGGAAGGGGAATGTTGGCTCGCTTACTTGATTCTTCTTTGGCTAGTGTCATGAAATCCTTTGCATCTATTTGTTCTATCAGAGCATGCAAGTTGGCACTTTAATTAAACATCTCATCTGGAAATCAGATATTCCCATTACAACTCTGTATTGTTTCTGCTACCAATGTATATTAAAGCGAAACAAATTCCACAAACCAATAAGCGGAATCTACTGCATTTTAAGTTGGTCAACAACTGCTTTTCAATTATAATACAGCTCCCAATTACATAGACATACACATGTCAATGGAAATTTGTTCACCAAAAAGGCACCTGGCCATAGCAACTGCCAAATTTGATTCCTGTCACCGCAGACACCATGTATACTTGTTTGAAAGTCAAATTTTTGATGCCAATTTTTAGGCCAAAACTTGTGGGGTTGACTTTTACACAGGCAATGTTTGAGGGGTTAACAAGTGTACTTGATTTGGACTTGAGTGAAATCCAAAAACGACCTGTCTCAATGGAATAAAGTAAAAACTAATAACACTAAAGAATTCATACTAATTATCTAACATTTATTTCATAACATTACAAACTATATACAGTTAATCCATATTAATTATCTTTATTCATTTTTACAATATTGTGAATTTTATATATTTCATTAGCATTTATACATTTAAAATGGAATCATGAACATCTCCAGGATTACACCTTAGTTCTGAAATTTTTGGGCTTTTATCTCTGAAGAGCTAGCGTCATTTATTTACACGAGGTATATGAAATATTAAAGTTTACATGAGATTGACTTTTACATGAATATATGATATTAGACTAAAGACACAATGAATATAAAAAGCTATTTATTTAAATATACTTTAATGTTTGTCTTACTACAGTCATAATGAGGTTATTACTGGTGTTGCTTCATGTTCAGCATTGAGAGTGTAATGCAGACAACGTGTCCATCCCTTGCACTGCATAGGAGGTCTGGAGCTCAGCAAGGTGCATTTGTTCTAATATCCCCTTGGTTCTTTTTAAAAAAAAAGCAAGCTGAAAGCAACTGAACTGATAAGGGACATTCAGGTTGTTGGACCTACTTCTTCAATCTTCATCAACATTCTTTAGGTAATGACAAAACTGTATTTCCAAAGCTTCCTGTTTTTATTTCACACATCTAGCATTCACTGTTTCACTTTCACCTCCATTGGGAGATGGTGGTTCTGGGATAATTTATCACATGTATATCCTGCTATGCACGTGATTTCTGGACTACATGCTGACTAACTGCAAACGTTTTAATGACTATGACTTTTCACCTTTTGAAACACTGTGGGCCTGTTTTGTTTTAATAAAGAATGTTTGTTTTATTTCAGAACATAGTAGCAAAATATGGGTCACAATTTCGTGGGAATTCTCAGCACGACGCACTTGAGTTCCTTCTGTGGTTACTGAACAGAGTTCATGAAGACCTCAATTGTTCACCCAACAAAAAATCAAAGCCTTCCATTAAGGTGAGTTAACACTGCCTGCTTGGTTCATTTGTTACCCAGGTGTCCTCTTACAAGCTGCACACAGTATCTTATTTAGAAGGACACAATAGAATATCACAGTTGCAGGAATGAAATTGGTCTGACTGAATGTTAAAAATATTCCCAAAAAACTAGTTTAATAAATATGTACAGTCTAGATCAGATGTTCTAGACATGTGCTCCTCTTGAACATTTATATCTAATCATTTAGTAAAGACATTTTGAACAACAGAAAACTTTAATTTACTGTTTGCTGAGTATTGATATTCCAGGAATATAAGAAGAACATTCAAAACTTTGTGTAATTAACTTTACACAAGGCATTCAGTCGGAACAGTGTATTGTATGTATTGTTACAGTTGAATTGTATATTGGCTATGAATGACAATTCTTTTGGTATGAAAGTGAACAAGTCATCCTGTTGCATGAGCTTATTACTTTTCCTGGGCTTGACCTTTGTTATCGTAGCATCAATCAGCTGCTTTGATGGTTTTCCAACTATTTTATAGTGTGTGGTCTAAAACATTGTTTGCCACGGGTTAGCACCGTCAAAGAGGATTTCATCTGTAATCTCCCATTTTAGAAAAACAAAACCATATAGTTACTGGATCAAAACTTTCTTCAAACATTTTGTTAAAATTCTGAACACAAAAACAAAAATACCTGGGAAAAACTCAGCAGGTCTGACAGCATCTGTGGAGAGGAGCACAGTTAACGTTTCGAGTCCGCATAACTCTTCAACAGAACTAAGGAAAAATAGAAAAGGGATGAAACATAAGCTGGTTTAAGGGAGGGGGGGTGGATGGGAGAAGAAGAGCTGGATAGAGGGCCCGTGATAGGTGAAGATAACCAAAAGATGTCACAGACAAAAGGACAAAGAGGTGTTGAAGGTGGTGATATTATCTAAAGGAATATGCTAATTAAGGGTAGAAAGCAGGATGAGCAAGGTACAGATAGCCCTCGTGGGGTGGGGTGAAGGGATCGAAATAGTCTAAAAGGTAGAGATAAAACAATGGATGGAAATACATTTAAAAATAATGGGAATAGGTGGGAAAAGAAAAATCTAAATAAATTATTGGAAAAAAACAAAAAGGAGGGGGAAAATTGGAAAGGGGTTGGGGATGGAGGAGAGAGTTCATGATCTAAAATTGTTGAACTCAATATTCAGTCCAGAAAGCTGTAAAATGCCTAGTTGGAAGATGAGGTGCTGTTCCTCCAATTTGCGTTAAGCTTCACTGGAACAATGCAGCAAGCCAAGGATGGACATGTGGGCATGAGAGCAGGGTGGAGTGTTGAAATGGCAAGCGACAGGGAGGTCTGGGTAATGCTTGTGGACAGACCGAAGGTGTTCTGCAAAGGGCCCCAGCTATGCCTGTCTCTTTATGGGGTATGTGCAACATTCCTTGTTCCAGTCCTAATCCGGCCCCCTCCCACAACTCTTTCTCCGGTACATTGATGATTACTTCGGTGCTGCTTCATGCTTTCGTCTGGACCTGGAAAAATTTATTAATTTTGCTTCCAATTTTCACATGGTCCAATTCTGACACTTCCCTTCCCCTCCTTGACCTCCCTGTCTCAATTTCTGGTGATAGACTGTCCACCAATATCCATTACAAACCTATCGACTCCCACAGCTACCTCGACTACAGCTCCTCACACCCCGCTTCCTGTAAGGACTCCATCCCATTCCAACAGTTTCTTCGCCTCTGTCGCATCTGTTCTGATGATGCTACCTTCAAAAACAGTTCCTCTGACATGTCTTCCTTCTTCCTTAACCGAGATTTTCCACCCACGGTGGTTGACAGGGCTCTCAACCGTGTCCGGCCCATCTCCCGTGCATCTGCCCTTACACCTTCTTCTCCCTCCCAGAACCATGATAGGGTCCCCCTTGTCCTCACTTATCACCCCACCAGCCTCCGCATTCAAAGGATCATCCTCCGCCATTTCCGCCAACTCAAGCCTAATGCCACCACCAAACACATCTTCCCTTCACCCCCCCCCCCCCACCTCTGGCGGCATTCCGTAGGGATTGTTCCCTCCGTGACACCCTGGTCCACTCCTCCATCACCCCCTACACCTCAACCCTCTCCCATGGCACCTTCCCATGCAACCGCAGAAGATGCAACACCTGCCCCTTTACTTCCCCTCTCCTCACCGTCCGAGGGCCCAAACACTCATTTCAAGTGAAGCAGCATTTCACTTGCACTTCCCTCATCTTAATCCACTGCATTTGTTGCTCCCAATACGGTTTCCTCTATATTGGCGAGACCAAACACAGACTAGGTGACCGCTTTGCAGAACACCTTCAGTCTGTCCGCAAGCATTACCCAGACCTTCCTGTCGCTTGCCATTTCAACACTCCACCCTGCTCTCATGCCCACATGTCCGTCCTTGGCCTGCTGCATTGTTCCAGTGAAGCTCAACGCAAACTGGAGGAACAGCACCTCATCTTTCGAAGAGGCATTTTACAGCCTTCCGGACTGAATATTGAGTTCAACAATTTTAGATCATGAACTCTCTCCTTCATCCCCACCCCCTTTCCGATTTTCCCCCTTCTTTTTATTTTTCCAATAATTTATATAGATTTTTCTTTTCCCACCTATTTCCATTATTTTTAAATGTATTTCCATCCATTGTTTTATCTCTACCTTTTAGCCTACTTCAATCCCTTCCCTCCACCCCACCCCCACTAGGGCTATCTGTACATTGCTTGTCCTGCTTTCTACCCTTAATTAGCACATTCCTTTAGATAATATCACCACCTTCAACACCTCTTTGTCCTTTTGTCCGTGACATCTTTTGGTTATCTCCATCTATCACGGGCCCTCTATCCAGCTCTTCTTCTCCCAACGCCCCCTAAAACCAGCTTATATTTCGCCCTTTTTCTATTTTTCCTTAGTACTGTTGAAGAGTCATGCAGACTCGAAACGTTAACTGTGCTCCACTTCACAGATGCTGCCAGACCTGCTGAGTTTTTCCAGGTATTTTTGTTTTTGTTTTGGATTTCCAGCATCCGCAGTTTTTTTGCTTTTATTTTGTTAAAATTCTGTATTTTTCTTCTGACATATGTTCTTAAAATAATGGAAATTATAACCTCTTATGTGTGTCATGGACAGCAATTGAGCATTCTATTCATAATTTTTCATAATTACCACATTTGATGAGTTGTGAAATTAGAGTAGACAGCACTGCAACATTGAGCATAGTATGGTGGCACCATTTGCGTAGGTACCACACCTTGGGAGATGCAACATGGGCTCATGCCCGGTCCTCCAACAAATCTACCTCAGGCACATTATTTTAAAATTACACATGGCAGGCAGTTAACTCATTTGTGGGAAAGTCCTTCCTTGCTATCTAAACAGAGGTGGGTATTCACCCATTTATTGTAATATTCACACAACATAATTTCAAAGCTCCTATATGGAGCAATTGAAACAAAAGTGATTAAATTAGGAGAAGATGCACTCTAATATCTGCTTCACAAAATGAGGACGTTTGGTTTCCATGAAAATAAAATCTCATGGTTGAGATCTAAAGATTTTCTCGTGTTTATAGAGTGTTTGTTTATGGTTTATTAGAATATATTTGTGGGTAGTTTCCTGCCTGTGATAGTATTAGTTTCTCTATAAATACTAAAGCAAAAATGTTGAATATTTGCTGATTCCTCTGACCGGTCTTAATGTCTCAAAAGTCAAGAATCAAGAAAGTATGATTTTTGCATTTCATGCTATAGGAAATAGCAGGAACGACAGTATTACATGAGAAACGATCTATGATCCGTTATCTTTTGGTTAGTTAGACCTTGCATTATTTCACAGATATAGTTGAATCCTGTAAGAACATTCGGTAATTATTGATGAGTCATCATTCTCCATGTGGCAATGAACATCAAGCTTACACTGAACGTTTTATTAGTCCTTTCTTAAAAATTTTGATTTTTGTGAGGGATAACTATCATTTCTGGCATACTAGTATATTTCAAAATGCTCTTATTATATTAAACAGTCCTGCTTTTGTTCACATTTTGGTTTATTGAATAATTTCACAGTTAGATTTTACGGTTATTAACTGCTCAACCTTGTGTTTTGGCTGAATAATTTGATTCGACACTTTAGAAAATTTTGAAGCAAATCATCAGGCACAGTAGCTACTAATGTCAAATACCTGAAGTGTAAGCATGCATGCTCCCTACCCGAGAATTGTTTACCATTTGGAGCTGTAACTCTTTTGGCTATAAAACAAATAAACTAAATTAACAAGCCAAGGCACAAGTTAAAAGGCAGCCCCTTGTAGATTACAATTATAAAGCAGCTCTTTGTAGGTGTAGCCTCTATGGCAGTTTTTACCCCATCCAGTTGTTAGGACAGTTGTGTTCTGTGTTCATTAATGTTAATTTTGTGCTTAAGAATTAATTCTAAATCTTTTTTTTAAAAAACCTGTTGATTGCACATTGTGAAGATAAATATTGCACCTTCTGAGCATCTACACCCTGATAAATTGCTATTTTAGAAATTCTCATAGTAATTTTACTGTTACACTCTTGAAATTGTTTTGGTTGGGTAACAATTGTCACAATTATAAGCAAATTGGTTTAATATGATTTGAGAATATGGTATGATAGCAAATTTGTCTTTCAGCCAGTTCTAGAAATTTTTTTGGCAAAAAGAAACAAGACTACGAGGGCAATTGTATCCTCGTTAGGTCTGAATTTCTGCCACTGGTGAGAGTCGAGAAACCTGAGGCATGGAATGGAGGATGCAACTTAATATAGGCAAATGTAAATAGTGCATGTTGCAGGTGAAAATAGGAAGCAGATGTACTCCATGATTGGTGCTGAACTGAATGGTAGTGGTGTAATACTCATAGGATAAAATTGTGATCGAGCTGTATAGTACTCGGTTCAGAACAACCCTTGAGCTGTTTTGGTTACTGACACGGAAGGGAGACATTCGAACATTGGAGAGAGTGCAAAGCAAAGCCACAAAGCTGACCCCAAGGTCTGACTATGAGGAAAGACTGGAGAAACTTGGGTTTTTCACCCTTGAAAGAAGACAACTGTAGAAAGATGTAAGATGTAAACTGTTTAGAAAAGGTAATTCTGGAAGTTTACTTCAACTTAAATTATGAATGCAGGGAAAGGAGCCAGAGGGTTACAGTAGTAAAAAGTACGTTTTCAGACTGATATCAGGAAGTAGCTCTTCACACAAAAGGGTATATTTTGACTTTGTGTGAAATGGGTGACAGCAAATTGGCAGCTTGTTTTATAACTTTCCTGTTTTATTTGCATGGAGAGTGGCCTGTTAATTATAAATTTTGTGCACAAATGTAAAAAGTTAAAATCTATCCCAATATGTGAGAACATGTGGAATGAATTCCCAGAGAACAGTGGAGGCAAGAGCCCTGGAATCTGAAAGAATCAGTGGGATGTTGGAATGAATATGAGTGTAGGGTCATTTTTGATCAATAAGCTCAGAGGGACTGAATGATCATCTTTATCTGTAATTATTTTGTAATCTTGTGATTTCATTGCAATTGATGCACCATGATTGGCCAGTTGAACATTAGTTTTGTAAGCTGGCTAGTCTTTGTACCGCTGTATTTGCCATTTTCCTTCCTTTTCTCCACCCCCACCGTCCCTACTCTGTGGCCCCACCTTCCCCACTCTGTAGCCCCACCCTTCCGCCTCCCCTCCAGCTTCTGGGAGCCAAAATGAAATCTTTTACTAAAACTATTGAGGTTAAGACCTAGTGACCTAACAGGAAGCTAAGTTGCATACACAGACTAGACTGCAAGTTAAAAGTCCTCCTGTTTTCTTTCCTGAAGTGAATGTAGCACTTTGCAGTAAGAGCTACCTGACGATATTGAACATTTTAAGAGCAGATTGCTATGGTAGTTCATGTCATTTGAATGGATGAAAATGGTACAAATATTTAGAAATTGCTTTGTAGCATTTGACATTCTCTTATGTTTAATTGAAGCACATCTTTTATGAAATTACTTTACTATTTATATTAAAAATGATGCTTTTTAAAAAAATGTTTTCTGATTTTTTGGGCTCAGTTGGAGGTCAACATTTAAGTGAACCACACAGACCTGAAGATTTGAAGTTTCTTTTCCAGTTTTTGTAGAATTAGCTGATGTCTGCCTGGGTGGCATTAACAATGCTACAATTGCTGCAGTTGTAGCTCAGTATTAAATATTGTTTGATTATACTCCTGTGAAGTACATTGGGACTTTTTACGATGCTACAGTTGCTAGATAAATGCAAGCTGTTGTTGCAATGTAGTGCTAGCTGAGGGAGTGGGTGTGGGAGAGAATTATGCAGGATTCCTGCTTCTCGTTAAGAAACAGCAATGCTGTTTATAAATGCACACATGTTTTAAAGAAGGGGATAGGAAATGACTTGGATGTCGCATTCCCCATTGGAATGGAGAATAGGTGTTGGGGGCTGGTCGGGTTGGGGGCTAGTCAAATTGGGTAGGAGGGTGGTGTTAGAAGGTCTGTGGGTGGGGGGGGGGGGGGCGGTCAGAGGGAGGTCGTCAGCAGTCAGTCGGCATGAATGATTGATGAGTTACCCAGGTGTTAGACTAGATTATTTTCTAACATTTCCTGGGTAACTATCCTGGTAGGAAAGTCAGAATTATCCAAAATCTCTGACTCTAACTCGGAGGGTCCTGGGGATTGGGGGAATTGCCCATCAGAAGTTCCACCTTCCTGGGCAATTCTTATGGGATTCTGTGGGGTCCTTTAGCCCATATTTTGGGGTACGTCTGCTCTCCGACTATCCAAAGACCAGAAGATCTGGCCCAATGTTTCATGTACATACGAGAAGAATTTTTTTTTCAAAAGCTACCTCTCGTATGAAAGAATTATAATGTGCCCATTGAAAGAAGATTGATTGTGTGTTGTGATTGTTGGTAATGTAAATGTCAAGAAAGTAGCAACTTAAAGATTCATTATCTCAGTAAATCCAGACTGGTGTATTGGCATTATGTACTGTAGTAAATTCAAACTGTCAATTCCCCATTCACAGCTTTGGTCTCTGGAGATGTAAATGCTTCCTTCAAGGGATGTTGAGAAATTAATGTGTTATTCAAACTCCATTTCCTGTTTTTATTTAATGTCTAACACTTGGTTATGGACCAACATTTTCACAGTATGGGATGGAACATGTTTCCCGTCTACTCTCCTGATTACCATACAGTATAGATTCAAGATTCTCTTGACTAAATTACTGAGAAATCCATAAAACCTGATGCAGCACGCATAGCTTCATCTGGAGTTCCTTGTTTAAAAGGATAACAAGGTTTAGGGACCCAGAGAGTGCACAGGATGATTGCTGGAAATTCTGAGATTATTGGCTTTATTACTTGCTAATGGTTGGAACACACTTGTTGCAACTTCATTCTCTTTGCTTTGGTAAGCAGGTGTTGCTGATGCATATAACTTTTGATTAAACTGAGTACAAGACAGCATTGGCTTCCTGTAGCTTGGGTGTTGGACAAGGCAGGACAACTCTTGAATAATGTCCACTTGTTAACAGTGTCCTACTGAAAAAATATTTAATAAAAGCTCTGGGTGGAATTTAATAAGAAGAGCATGGCTCCGATGGCAGGGCTGGAAGTGGGCACCACCTCCATTCATGTCGGGCGCTGCAATTCAGGCAGTTACAACGTAGATTAAAAGTGCGTGCCAAAAATGTTTAATGGCCTTCCAGGTGGGTGGATTTTGCTGCAAACTTTCTGCGAGTTCTCCCTGCCTGTAGAACCCAGGCGCTTGCAGAGGTGGGCCTTTCAGTTCCCACCTCAACCTGTTGTGTCAGCCAATGGCAGAAGATGGGCAGAAAATGTCTGCCTCACTTCAGCAGAACGTCTGAATACAGATGAAGAGTGGCTCCATGGCATCAGTGATGCCTCCCTGCAGGTTCTCCAGGCTGCCTGGGAAAGGGGAAAGGTGCTCTTCCTTAGGGATGGAAATAGAAGACCCTCCCTCTTGACCAAGGCAGCCTGAGTTGAGATCATAAAGGGAATGAGCAGTTGTGGGGTCAAGACATGAGCATGCATGCAGTGCCACAAAGGATGAATGAACTCCTCTGAGCTGCTAGGGTGAGTGGCAATGTGACTTTATAACAAAGGATCTCTCATAAGGGTATCAAGCAAAGGGACTTTCCAAATGGGGAGAGAGGCCAGGCTGGTAAATGCATAGTCATATCAGTGCCACATGGTAAAAGACTGTGATAACTGTGCATGATACCAGATGGAAAGTGTGGCCAGTATCTGGCATGGGGACAAAGGTCTCTTGACCTGCTACTAAGCCTCCACTTTGTCAAGCAGGATATGGAGGCCTTCAGTGCCAGGGAGAGGTCCAAATTCTGAGAAAGAGTGGCCAAACTGCAAGTGTTAACACCATGTGAGGAGGAAGATTGGAGATTGTGGGCTAGCAGGCCTGCTGTCCTGTTGCAGACGATGAGGCTGGATTAGCCAGCCAGTAGAGTGAGAATGCCTCCAACCTTGTGTTGAGACATGGACTCATTAGAGACACACATGAAACTGGATTCCTGAAAAATTGAACTTCTCTTTTATACTTTTCTTGTTGTTCTCCACTGCAGGTCATTGCCACAGGATGCAAAGGCCCAAGACCATTGGAGGAAAGGACGACTCCACTCTGATGGTGAAGAGCAAGAACATCCAGAGGATGCACCTTCACCGCCTCCCTCTCATCCTGCACCAGGGCAGTTACACTCACATAGGTCTAGGCTGATGATCCTGATAGCTGAGGGAGGCCATGCCAGCAGAGGTCTCTGACAGTGGGAGGACTTGGGGGTCTAGCTCTTGCTGAGCCCCAGGCTGATGATGGTCCTCTGCTCTTGGCCACAATAAACCTGGAGATACAGAGGCATGCAGGGGAAAATCTGGCAGAGGTGCCAGAGACAGTGTGGAGCCTTGCAGTGGAGGAATCCATCCAAGCCTTGACTTCTGCCATGTCCAGCATGTGAGCACATGGCTTCCTCCATGGAGAGGCTTGCAACTGCCCTGGAGAGTCAGATCTATCTGTGAGGACCTGCATGTCTATCAATCTGGCCATAGTCTCAGTAGAGTAGTGGCTAGGTGAGAGGGGAATGAGGAATCTGGATCTCCCCATCCAAACCCCCTGCCCCCAACCAAGTCGCCCATTCAATCCAGGGATACAGGCAGGTGCCATTGCATACCAAGAGGGAGGAGGAGGAGGAGCATCAGCCAGCCACCGTGGGGCGCACTCCCAAGGTGAGCAAGTGTTTATCATCCCTTCTGCTAGCGATTCTAGGTGGTAGAGGATGTGGGTAGTGAGGTAGCTTGGATGGACCCTTGGGTGCACGTTCAGAGGAGGCACTGGTTTGCAGACAATGCACTGATGGCCAGGTAGGTGCCTCATTCCTGGCAAAATGATTGAGGCTATGGCACACAGCCCTGGCATGTCTCTCATGGCCCTAGTATCCTGGAGAAGTGCAGCAATATTTCCATCCTCTTCCTCATATTCCTCTCTACTATCATCATCTGAGAAGGTTAGCAGCTCCTCCATGGCCTCACATGGTAATTCCTCTCCCCTTTGTAATGCAATGTTGTGCAATGTCAGTATATTATACAATCCTGGATGCCCTCTGTGGCATGTAATGCAATGCTCCGCTGGACCAGTCAAGGCAGTGGAAGCACATTTTCAGCAAGCCATTGGCCTGCTCTGTGATTACCCTGGTTGATCCGTGTGCTGCATTGAAATGGGCCTCCGGGTGGCTGTGGGGGTGATGCACTGGTGTCATGAGCCATGTTCTCGGGGGACAGCCATTGTCACCCAGGATCCAACCCTGTACTTGGGGAGGAACCTCAAAGAGTAGTAGCAGCTGGGTGTTCTGTAAAATGTATGGGAGCTCCCTGGGAAATGATCACACACCTGCATAATTCTTTTCCATTGGTTATACACAACTTGGATGTTAAGGGAGTGAAATTCCTTCTGAATTACAAATGCTGTTGCTGCCCCCATGGAGCTGTCATGGCCACCTGACTGCAGTCAATTAGTCGGTGCACCTGTGGGAACCCCGCGATGGCCCTGGTAGCCTGGCTATCAGCATCTCTTGTGAATTTTTGGCCCTTCTGAACAGAGCATTTGTTACCTTGATGGTGACTGGCGTAGGGTTCCTTCCAAAGCCATGAGACTGCAGGTCTTGTTGTAGGAGTGCGCACCAGTCAGCGACTGCCTCTCGTGAAGAAAGCCTTAGTTGTCTCTTGCATTGCCCAACAGCCATCTGTTGGTGTGTGTTCTGAACAAGCGCTGACGTGCCAGTGCTGTTTGGCAACAATGACGGCATTGGTTGCTTTCCTCCTGCCCTGCCTGCCTGGTGGTGCCAGCTGATGGCCTCGTGGCCGATGTTGTTGTACGGCCAAGGCCCCCCTCTGGTGAATTTCCTCCTCTATTGCCTGAAGTTACATAAATACTTGGTGTATGAGATCCACTGCAGACCCACAAAGTGAACTGTGCGAAAGAGGCAGGCCAAGATATCAGCACCTTTGTTTACATGGTCTTCAATCCCAGAACAGTTGCACTTGGCAATTGGAAATCCATGACCCTCCTATGGGCCACACCTAGAACTCCTCCCATTCT
This sequence comes from Carcharodon carcharias, assembly GCF_017639515.1. Classification (NCBI taxonomy): domain Eukaryota; kingdom Metazoa; phylum Chordata; class Chondrichthyes; order Lamniformes; family Lamnidae; genus Carcharodon; species Carcharodon carcharias. The sequence continues at coordinate 31,835,670 of NC_054488.1, read as the reverse complement.
CACAGTGACCTCCCACAACAACCTGACCTCCTGCAAGCACAAACTTTCTTAGCAGCCATGTAAATAGCCACACATATGTGACCCTGCAGCTACTGCCCATCCACCTCCACCCTCCCTCCGACATCTTCAAGTTTCCTTCCATCTCCCTTGACCCTCGAACATCATCCTGCTCCTTCCCCCAATCATCCTGTAGCCTCTAACCCATCAGCCTTGACCCAGAGCCAGTGATCTTCGAGCTTTCATCTCTCACCCTCAACCCTCCCTCCATCTCACACTTAACTTTCTGCCATCACCCTAGAGCCTCCCTCTTTCATCCTTGACCTGCTCTCTGTATCTTTTCACCCTCCCTCAGAGGCCATTGACCTGTCCTCCTTGCCCTGCTTCAAGCTTGACAGCCCTTCCCTTGGACACACGGGACCAGATCACGGTAATGATGGACACTGCCCTATAGGCTGGATCCTGGCTTTCTTCAGACACTTCCCCAACAACTGCTGCCAGACATGCCAGTGCTTTGCTGTAATGCCATCTGAGGACCTGACCACCACCCCCTTGCCAGCCCAACTGTTGCACTGTATGAAGATTCAATCACCTCTGTACCTCTTGCCAACACTTTTTTGCACTTTGAAGACCTGACCGCCACCATCCTCATTTCCCCCCTGGACCCCCCATCCCCCCACCCCTCGCTTAGTTAGCTAAAGACAAAACCTCATCTCAGACCCTAAGATTGAACAGCCTCACCTGGTGAATGCCACCTTTAAACTGTTGGAAAACTGGAGGCACGAGTTTCCCATGCGCTGCTGAGTTAATCTTGGAGGTAGAACTGAATTTGGTGAATTCCCATTTAATCAGTATTCATGTTATGCAAATGGATGGTAAATAGTTTCCTGCTGAGCAGTGTAAATGGCCACTCTGCCACTCACACACCACCCACTGATTTTCTGAAACTCAGATCGGTGTCGGAAACCAAGCTTTTGGCTCCCGCCTAACCCAGTCCCATCAGCCATTTGCAGCTCCTACAGACCCATTAAATTCTGCCCTCTGTGTGGGTTCTATTACTAATATTGTGATGCTCATTTTATTATAGTACTGATTTTTATGGGTTATTTGTAGGGTTTATCTGAGAAAGATTACACTCTGATAGCAAGAAAATGTTTCAAAGGAGGGAACAGCAAACAGGAAGAAACAAAAGACAAATTTGTGATTTTTTTTAATTTTTCCCTTCCTCACTCATCCCACTTATTGATTTTATTTCCGTTATCCCGCCCTTCACCCAACCCTGAGGATAAAATAAACCCAGTAGTATAAGTTCTGCTTAAAACTAGTTTCTGTTTTAGAGTTGACATTTGATACTTTAATCAAGGAATAAAAAGTTGACTTGCCAGTAAATTGACTTCGCCTCACAATACTTGTCTGTTCAAATAAAAACATTGACTTGATTTATAAACTCCTGATAGAAAGGGATGATCTCAGCCAGCTGAGCTCATTTTTGCTACATCCAGTATTTAATGCTTGGCAACTGACTTCAATAGTTGGCTGGTGAAATGGACTTCATCCTTTTTCCAGATAATGCCTTGATGCACTGACTCTAATGTACTTATTATCAACACAAAATGCTTTGGTAATCACTTTATAACAGCTTGTTGCTGAATCTACTGAGAAATAGAGAATATTACCTGGGATAAATCCTCACAAGCTTTATTTTGTTCTTACATAAAGCACCCAGGATAGATAAGATGCTGAACTTCTTAAGGTGTAAAGCAAAGATTTCCAAAAGATCTCTGATGGGGTTGCTTAATGTTTCCCATTGCATAATATTTATTACCATACTTAGCTCCAGATTGGTTTAGTTCACCTTGCATCCCTTCACATGAAATCCTGAGATGAAACATCTAGTTTTTCAAGTTGCTACATGACAATTAGTAGTGCCCAGTGAACACTTGAGTCTGAGGCTGATTCTAGGGTATGAACTTTGGCTAAGCTGAGGTTGAGAGCTATTAGCACTGATTTGAGCAAAGCTGAGGCTGTGTGGAGTTCATCCTCTCTACCTGCCTATTCCAAATGTGCTTCCTGCTTCTGCCCACTGCAAGATGTTTTGTCTTTTCTATGTTTAGTATGTCAATTTGCTGGCATTGTGTCTCAGGTGTTCCTCTAGGCTATGGCTTCCACTGCTATTGTGTTATGATGTGTCTTATGCTGGAGCATGACCAACACTTGTATCCCTTTGTTTCACTTGGGCAGTTGGTACTTGCTGTCGGTGACTCTTTTTGCAGCTGGAAAAATAAGCCAAATCAAATTTGCCAATGCTCTAGTAAGCCACCTAATCAGTTACTACAGCTCCCTGAACATGGCAGATGTGATTTGAGCTGCTGACAAAGGCCAATTGAGGGACTGGCTAGCAAGTTTTGGCATGAGCCCACCCCAAATCAGGTCAGTGTGTATGGACGTTGGCCTTGATTGTGATGATCCTATGTCTGTGGCTGTTGATGGCAGTGTAGACAGGTGTATAGTTATGGAGGGTTGAGAAGATCCAAATGTAACCCAGTCTGAGCTGACCTCAGGATACAGGTAGCGAGCAGATCTGAGATCTGCAAACACATAGCTGGGTCAGGGTGCAAGTCACGAAGTGAAGGGTACCGTGTACAGCTTATCCCATTTGTGAGGATTTTGGTTTTCCACAGCATTTCCCAATGAACAGCTAAAGGGTTGGAATGGATACATGTTGCAACTAATGTGTTTCTGAGTTTTATATCAGTGGCTAGGAATTTGCCAATTGCTTGCAAATTCTGCACAAGAACATTTTCTTTTTAGTACTAGTGATAAAGAACAGTCCTAATTATAATTTCTACAACCTTCAGATCCATGTTCTGATTTTTACATTTATCTGTGTGGGCAATGTCATGGCCGCCAGTTCCCCGCGCACCCCCCCCCCCCGCGCAAGGCCTGCCACCATCCTGATGTTATGTAATGCTGAACCTGGTGCATTAACTTGCTGTGCATGAAGGCCCACTAATACCTGACCCCAAATTATGTAGGATTCGAGTATGAATTATTTTCATAACTCTTTTATTCAAATATTGACAAACAGTTTAAAGCTGTCCAGGATCAAAAGTTAAGTTGCTGAACTAAAATTTATGCTATAGTGCAGCACTTGGAAAAATGTTTTTTTTTATTTACCCCACTCTACCTGTTAATCTAAAAAAGAAAAAGGAAAGAAACGAGGGAAATTGAAAATAGACACATGGACACCTCACTGTGAGGGCAAATGTTCATTAGGTAATGGGTTGCTTTGAATAGACAAGTATTTCAGTTATAATTTGAAAAGTGAAATTCAATTGCATGAGATACAAAAACTTCATAAATAATGCGGGGCATCAATGCATTATCATCTAATTTATGTTTACAATTGCATCCATTTAAATGAGATGTGTGTTTACTTCAAATAATTTAAATTAATTGATTTTACATTTTTTGAGACTTACCAGCATTTTAAGATTGTTAAAGGTTTGGCCCAATTGGCACTGAAACATAAATGTTTCCCCACCCGGCTGAATTTTAGAACATCTTCATTACCAAGAAGAATTTGGTTGTATGGCGAACTTATTAAATATTTGGCAACTTAGCATAGTGCTGTATACCAGAAAAACAAAACCCATCATTGAAAACTCTGTAGATACCCAGTTTAACAACATTGCTGGAGCAAAAAAATCTATTGTTAATGCATTTTTAATTTTGCTTGTCTCCGTGGAAACTCTGAATGAATTTATAGGTTTTTACATGCCGATATTCAAAATGTCCTCTGTGCCATTTTAGATCAAGTTATTCATTGAATAAAATATTTTCAGTCATTCAACTGGCAAATGCAGATGCCGTTATTCATGTGGGAAGCTTGTGCCTCCTGAGAAAAGGCCCTTGATGAAGTTTACCTTTTGAAACCTAAAATGTACAGGTTTCCAAGGCTACCAGTTTTTTTTATTGTAGATAGGCAGAACATTTCTTAATTTAAATTAGTTTTCTCTTGTGCCTTCAGTTTCAATACAAGTCAAAGACCCAGCAGCAGGAAAATATTTCTGAAATAAATGCAAATCAAACTACAGTTTGGAATATATGCAACCACACATATTATGGATAGTTTTCATGTTTTTTTTTAAAAAACAATTTTACAGAATTGTTACAGTGCAGAAGGAGATCATTTAGCTCATCATGTACACACTGGCTCTCTGAATGAGCCTAGTGCCATTTTCCCACCTTCTCTCTGTAACCCTGCACATTCTTACTTTTATATGACACACAGCATTGTCAGTTTTAAATAAGGTTTTATGATAGTTCACATTATCGCAGCTTCACAGTCCTATGAATGATATCCATTAAAAAATTGTATATTTCAACACTACTTCACCACTAATACTGTACCTTTAGCATATTGCAAATGGACTATTGAGTAAGGACAAAAAGTTAATATACCCACTCACCATGGAAACATACAGAACTACCAGTCCTTGATGGAAAGCCTTCCTCAGGCTGCTGCAAGTGAAAGGTTTCCCTTTATCCTGTCAAAATAACTGTGCCTGAGTATTTATCAGTAAATGCTTTTTCCTAGCACAAATATTTTGTTTAAAAATCTTGGTTTAGTTATGCAGTTATTCCATTGGCGGTTTGTTACTTAATATGTAAATGTGATCCTTCGGCATGTTGGCTTTGAGTGCAGGGATATTGAAGGGCTCAAGACTGGTTTGTAATTCATGCTTGACTAATTGCTGTTTCAGTGTGTAATGGATAGCTATGTAATGGTGACTTGACAGTTGAAGAAACTGTTGGTAATTGAGTAGCTAGGAGATGTCATAGGCACAACTCCAAAAATGAATATGAATGTTTTATGTTGGGTGACTTGGTGACGCCGCACACTCATTCCAGTTTCTTACAAGCAGGGTTCTTATAAGCAGGGTTCCTTACATCTCTATCAATCTCCTCTTGCCCGTCTGTGCTGTAACTGTAATCTTTCATTCCTGGAAACATTCATACTGGTATCTCTTCTGTACCCTTTCCAAAGCCTTTACATCCTTCCCAAAGTGTTGTGCCCAGAATTGGACACACTACTCCAGCTCAGTCCAGACTAGTGTTTTATATAGGTTTAGCATAATTTCCTGGCTTTTATACTCCATAGCTCGATTGATAGTCAGGATCCTATGGGGTAGAAATTAGTCTCTGGGGTGGCACAAAATGAGTGATATTGAATCAACTATTCATTCTACAGAATGACTGCATATATCAGGTGGCTGCTTGCTTCACTGTTTGAGACACATTTCTACTGCTTGCAACATATTTCTACTCCTATGTGCTTTGAAAATGGCAGGACAAGTTGACAGAACAGCTAATACTTGTGCACACACTTCCCTAGGTCTATTTGTTCTTTCATCCCTTTAATGTTGTGCCATTTAGCTTGTATTGTTTCTCTTCATTCCTCCTACCTAAATGTAGGGCTTGCACTTTCCTCCATTGAATTTCATCTGCCATGTTCCACCCATTCTACTAGCCTCTCTGTGTCCAGAGGCAAACAGGGCATCTGTTTCACATCTCATCTGAAAAATGGCACCCCTAACAGTGCAGCACACTCTTCAGTGCTGCACGGTGCTTGAGTTTCTGAAGTGGGATTTGAACCTATGGCCTTCTGACTGAAATGCAAGAGTGCCACAACTGAATAAAGGCTTACACAGAATAGGAAAGAAGTCATCTCAAGAAGTCACACCTGAAAATGGATCTGTGGTCACAATTACTGGGAATTTCTTTGGAGGTTCTTATGATTGACCACTGTACCTTAAGTGGAAACCCTGAACAAACTGTATAAGCAGGGTTTCTGCCAATTATCCCCAAAAATTACAATCGTCAATTGGAAAATCTGTTAGGAACATTCATCAGGAACTTCCTTAACAGCTGCATTTTATACCTAGAAGCTGAACATCAGGGACTGGGATGTTTATGGAAAATAGATGTCAATAACACAACTGAGCACTTGTGAATTGTGTGAAAGGTTTACTTTCTGTTGGCTGCTTGCTCTTGCTGTTTCTCTGTAGAATAGAGGTAATTGATTTATAGAATAATGTTTCATATGTATAGATATAATTTTTCCCCTCATAGATGGTGAAGTCACTTCCACTTTATTTGTGATGTGATTGATGCAGTATTTTAAATAAGGAATAAATCTTTTGATTTAGTCAAATTTTGTGCTTGTTAATGAGAAGGGCAGCAGCAGTGGGATATGAAACACTTGTTCCCACTCCTGGGTCAGGTATATCATGCTCAAATGTAAGCTGATGCACCCTATGCTTTCTACAATATCATGTCTTAAATTTAACCTCCAAAAGAGGTACTCCATCAATGTGTTTTGTTTTCTAGTTAGTGCAGTCATGGGCCTGTTTGATATCTGGTACCCTGTTTGTGTTGGTTTTTAGAGTAGTTATGGGATTATTCTGATTTCTGTCCTTGATCGGACCAAAGCAATTCTGCAGCCTGATAGTCATTGCAGGGATAGAAGAATCTGCAGCTTGCATTATTTATGCCATCAGTTGTAAATCAGAATGCGCTTGAAATCGGAAGCATTCCAGTTTGCAAATGGCTTCGAGTGCCTATTAGTTGCTTAATGAATACAGAGCCACACCCATTGGGAACTGAATTCACTCTGCCCAACCTTACTTTGCCAGTTATAAGGCTTCAGTCCAATGAAATGTGACTTCTTCATTCTTTGAATTTGAGGTTTCAAACTAGCCAAAGACAGGATGGTGTGATAAGCTAATGCATCATGCCAGTTGCTCCCACTCATGTCAATTTTGGACTTTAAGCAGTTTTAAAAAATGTTTCAAATTAGATCAGAATTTATTGCAATGCATCTTTTATATCTTAAGTGTTTAATACTCCTATTTCTGTATGTGCACATTAGGATTGGATTTAAAAAAAACTTCAATCTCTTTTACTCAAACAAAGCTGTGATGCTGTGTATCATTTGGAAGATTGGTTTAAATAGCACTCGTATAAAAAGAAACAAGTCACAGCTAAAAAGAGAGAGTAAGAGCACCTATTAACCAATAAATAGCAAATAAAAAAAGAGAGAGCACAATTTCCTGCTGTTCCCTTCTGACCTACAGCCAGGAATTTGTAAGCAACTATCTACAGCAACTTTATCAGCAACAGGAATTGGCCTTTAACAATAGGATATTCCTATTTACAGTGGTTAGACACTGTGGCCTTAAAGGGACACTTTATACTTTTGCAGCATACTTTCAAGGGCTGGGGGGAGGAGTGGGTGGGGAAGTGGCCGTGCATTAGGGAAACCTTGTATAAAGTGACTATTGCTTTGCAGCTGAGACAGTTCAGGCGCAGCCACGTTGAGATGATTGGTGTCAGGCCTCTAGCTTCTCTGCCCACTCAAGCAGTGCAGAGGCATGAAAGTGCCACCAAGTGTTCCAGAGTTTTTCACCCCTCGGGCACAGACTGTAAACTAACGAGCATTTTAGTGGACAGCAGAACAGTTGGACAACTGGGAACATTGTACAATCTCCTTCCTAAAGCTGGCCATGGAGCAGTCACTGGTGGAGGCGCTCACAGCCCCTTACAATGTCATCAACCCTGTTTGGACCAGTCTCCCCCATGGTTCAAGCTAACAGTGCAGCTTTGCAGTGCGGGTTAGGAGAATGTCTGCGCCTGAGCTGAGTGCACAGCATGCAGTCCAGTGGGCAAAGCTGCTGCCAATCGGTCAGGTGGAGTGGGGCGAAGGTGGAGAGGTTTTGGGCAGCAATGCAGCGCACTAAATACTGGTGGCCCCACTCTCCAGGATGCGTTAAGGGGCCTTGAGACTAACCAGGAGAGGTTCTTAGTACACCCATGTTAACCCATGCATCCTGCAGGAGGAGTACATCAGGAGCATGAAGCCTGGTGAACTAGCTGTATGCCTCATGGTGTACAGAGGGTGGAGGCGATGGCGAGTGACAGAGGTGCTTGGCTGTCCAGAGGGAGGAGCAGCACCCTCAGGAAGAAGGGGCAGCTGGGGCTCACGCACATGTCGCTGAAGAGCCACAGCGAGTTCTCATTGGTCAGCACCTAGCTAGAACCAGAGTCTATAGGTGTCGCCTTTCATTCCTGCAGATGACTGACAACCAGTATTGCTGGAGGCTGCACATTTCTAGGGAACTGGTCGGTCACATCTGCCAGGTACTGCAAGATTTAGCACCATGGGCACATGGAGGGCATCCACTGTCAGTGGCTGTGAAAGTGACTGTGGTGCTCAATTTTCATGCTAGTGGCTCCTTTCTTAACTTTTCTAACCCTGCCTTGGTGCTCCCTGGACCAGCAGAGGTTGAGGCAGCCTGCTGACTGTGATGACCTTAGCAGGTACCCTTTGGAGGGCCGAGACCTGGAGAGCGCTGGCGTGCTTTCAGGGTCCTGCTGTGTGGCAGTGGCACCCTCTTCAGCCTATGGAGCTGGACTGCGGAAGCCTCAGGAAGAGGGGATTCAGATGGGCCAGTTATTCCCGGAGTCACTTAGATGGATGGCCCTGGGAGGTACACCTGCTGATCCTCCTCCCTATGGGTGCCCAATTGCCCCTGGCTGACTCCTTGAGGGGAAGGGGTAGCTGGAGTGAGATTGAGCTGCCCCGCACCCCTCTCACGTACACACTGTTGGAGGCCAAGTATGGTGTCAGAGATGGCATTCAGCCTGCACAGTAGTGCAGGAGTGACGTCCTGGACCAAGGTCTCCATGGCAGCCGCCGACTTACCAGTGTTGACCTCGGTGCATTGGCATGCTGACGCTATCACCTCAGCCAGAAAGCGGACGGACTGCTCCATTGTGCCTTGCAATCTGAGGAGCGCAGCAGACATCCCTTCCTGATGTCCCTGAGCTTGCCTTTGCAGCTCCAGCAACTGTGACATGACCGAGTCCAGAGGCTCATCATCTGACTTGGACTCAGCAATGTTCTGGCCTCCAGCAGTTGTCCGAGTGCTGGACACCTGGGAAGTCCCTGCCTTCGTCTGCTGTGGATCAGACAGTGCAATGTGCTCACCAGATTGTGATCCTGGAGCTACTCTAAAGCTAGGTCCCACTGAGGTGTGTGTCCCTGAGCTGGTGGAGGGTGTGGGTGAGCACTGTGACGGGACTTCAGGGAGGGTTTCAACAAATTCCTCTTTTGAGCTTCCCTCGGGGCTTGCTTGGAGACTCTGAGTCGTGGACTCTCTTGGCTGCTTGGCAGATGTGCCAGCGAAAGCAAGGAGGGATAATTAGTTTAAGGCCTGTGAAACAGGACACATCACTCACAGAATGGTTGTGTGATGGATGTTGCACTGCTGGGCCTTCACTTGCTAGAGCAACGCCGACCTCACCATCAGCACAGGAATGGTCCAGATCCTTGCCGGACAGTTGGATGGCTCTGTTTTCCCAAGCTGGATCTTGAAGTCAGGCATTCCTCCACCAGTCTGCGACCTCTCCCTCTTGTTGTGTGCTAGCTTGTCCTGCGTGAATAGAGATGATGCCTGCCAGGCCAGATGATAAGTATGCCTGGCATGTGTGGGTAGTGAGTGGTTCCATGGACGGGATGAGGACAATGAAGGTGTGTGTGAGAGAGTGAATGGTGATGTCCCTTGAACTGGCAGTGAGTGAGGGTGCTGTGGATGTGTGATGGGTTTATGAATGTGAGAGTTAAGCGTGATGAGAAGAGTGACTTACCCTGGTGGAATGGAGGAGATCATTCATCCTCTTGCGGCACTGGGTGGCTGTCCTCTTTCGCAGGGCATTGGTGCTGGCCACTGTCTCCCAAGTTGGATTGGTGATGTTGCTGCCCATCCTGCAGCCAGAGTGGGGGTAGAGGACATCACAGCAGGCCTCCACTGTGTCTAAAAGGCCTCGAGGGATGTGTCTTTGAACCTGAGGGCTACAGTCTTCTTGCCTTTCAGGACCATGTCTTCTGTGCAGCAGTCCTGGGCTGGAAACACTGAGGTGTATGTGTGACTGTACTTTAAATATGGCACCTGGCATGATGGTGTGGCGGGTGAATGAATGCCCGCCCGCGATGGAAGTGCCATGTTTCCCGGGAATGCACCATTAATGTGGTGGGTTTGGGCCAATACAGTGAGCGGGCGGGGAAAACTACATTTCCCCTGCCTGCTACTGCATTTAGGCTGGAATCGTCCCAGATTTGCACTATGTATTTGAAAGCCTCCAGATAATTAAAATGGTTGCTGTTAATCTTGATATCAAGTCTGGAAGATCTCCTTTAATTGGTTTATGGTGCTCTGTAATTTCAAACAATGTTTAAATGTTTTTTAAAACTCCAGTTCTGTTGATCCCAGTGATGGCTTTACATTTATAATTCCTTTCTTATTTCCCCTGCGTTTTTGACTTGTTTGGTTTTTTTTTACTGGTGATTCTGCTGAATGGAAAGTGGAGTAGATCAAATGGCTAATGTTGAATTTTCCATAAATAAGTCCGGCAACATCAGGTCTCGGCCTGAATGTTTGAGTAATGGCAGTTTTATTGCAGTGAAATGCCTCAACAATCATGAGCAAATTCCAGACAGCTTTCCAAAGCTACGTTAGAGTAACGATGAGAGCTTATTCAAAGAAGTGCTTAGATACCTAAGCAGGCATGGTGTGTTCTTCCTTTGAAATGTTAACCCACATTTTGCTGGCAAGAATGTAATTTTTTCCACCTAATTTATTTTTAAGTTTTCAAGTACTTAAGAAAAAAAAATTGCTTCACATAAAACTAAGCTAAATAGATGTGATAATTTATTGTAGGGTCACTATGCAAAGGCCAAGCTGGTCAAAAGACTTTTCCATGTGTAGCGATCGGCCCAAGAACAAAAGTGTGATTGAATTGCTTGAGTAAGTTCAAAGTGCTTTGCTAATTTTATTGGAGAGACCAAACGTAAACTGGGTGACCTCTTTGCAGAACACCTGCGGTCTGTCCGCAAGAAAGACCCAAACCTCCCTGTCGCTTGTCATTTTAACACTCCACCCTGCTCTCTTGCCCACATGTCTGTCCTTGGCTTGCTGCATTGTTCCAGTGAAGCCCAACGCGAACTGGAGGAACAACACCTCATCTTCCGACTAGGCACTTTACAGCCTTCTGGACTGAATATTGAATTTAGCAATTTTAGGTCTTGAGCTCCCTCCTCCATCCCCACCCCCTTTCTGTTTTCCCCCTTTTTTTTCCAATAATTTATATAGATTTTTCTTTTCCCACCTATTTCCATTATTTTAAAAATATTTTTAAATCTTTTATGCTCCCCCCACCCCCACTAGAGCTATACCTTGAGTGCCCTACTATCCATTCGTAATTAGCACATTCGTTTAGATAATATCACCAACTTTAACACCTATGTGTTCTTTTGTTCTGTTGCTTGTGACATCTTTTGATGATCTGCTCTATCACTGCTTATAAAAACAAAAAAACTGCGGATGCTGGAAATCCAAAACAAAAACAGAATTACCTGGAAAACTCAGCAGGTCTGGCAGCATCGGCGGAGAAGAAGAGAATTGATGTTTCGAGTCCTCATGACCCTTCAGAGGGTCATGAGGACTCGAAACGTCAACTCTATCACTGCTTGTTTGTCCCTACAACCACACCAACCCCCTCCACTTCTCTCTTTCCCCCCCCCCCGCCCCACACACACACATACACACACACACACACACACACACACACACACACACACACACACCTTAAACCAGCTTATATTTCACCCCTTTCTTGGATTCACTCAAGTTTTGTCGAAGGGTCATGAGGACTCGAAACGTGAACTCTTTTCTTCGCCGATGCTGCCAGACCTGCTGAGTTTTTCCAGGTAATTCTGTTTTTGTTTTGCTAATTTTAATCTTGAGTGAAAACCTGCATTGTCTGACAGTTAAATTGTTTTGGCATGTATATGGGAGGTGAAGGCACATACTTTGCTTTTCTTTTAAAAACATTGTGAATTACTTTTTAGGTTGTTGCCATGTGATTATGCAATGGCTAGTCTAATCTCAGCTGCTCACCCTCATGGCAGTCACAGCTGGGCTTCGCTTTTTTTTTCATATATTCTTCTGTACAAAAGCATTTACAGCACAGAAACAGGCCCTCCAGCCCAACAGGTCCATGCTATTGTTTATGCCCCATCCGAGTCTCCTCCTTCCCCTCTTAAATTTTCTTCTGAGCTCTTTTGATGTACTGCTTACCATGTTCGTCTCCCTGATAAGAACTAAGACAAAGTAATTAATGTATATTTCTAATTACTTGGGATCATTCTGAGTCCTCGGGAGCTGAGCTGGTGAAGAGCCAGTGGCAGGCTCACTTTTTCATGGTGACTGTATAAGTGAAACTCTGATTCCAATTAATTGCACTCGTAACGTTCTTACTGGTGTTTTCGGGATCACAATCTTCAACTTATTCCATTTCAGTTGGGACCACTGATTTATGGTGGCTGCTTGAATAAGTTAAATTCTTATTGCATTGGAATTTTTCCAGGATTCTTGCAATTGTTTTTGGATTGTATTTTGTATTCCTGTTTATTTTCCCATGAAACTCACAAAACAATGACCTTGAATGTAGGGGAAGGACTGCTGATGATTTGCTTTTGGCACTTTGGCCATTTAAAAAATTTGCTTGACTGCATTTCCTGATTAAACCATAGTAAAGAAAAGATCAATAAGAAATCTATCCACATCTCATGTAAATGGAACATGGCTCATGGGAGAAAGTAAAGATATTTGGTTAGATAATGGTTTGCTACTGTTCTAACGTAAACTCTCCTCTGTGTAGTTTTTCTCTTTTCCACTCCTGAAACGTAACTGACCACATGCCCATTGAACATTATACTGAAATAAAAAAAATGTGCTGCATGCTCATAAGGTCAGAGCAACGAAGTGGAGTGTAGTTATAAGGCCTCACCCACCATAATGCTCACACTAGCTCCATGAATGGCTAATGTCTGACCCAGTGTTGGCCCAGAGTGTATTGAAGTGCAGCTGTGAAATATCAGCCTAGATTTTATGATCAGCAGTGCACAAAGAGTGCCAGCTGTTTATTGTGCTTACACTTGCCCTTGGACTACACTTACACTTCATTGCACTCGCCCTTAGACTATGAGTTTTTGCTCTGAAACATGCTGTGATAAGAAAACCATTTTGGCAAGACACCCTCTATTGGAGTTCTGGGGTTTATGTGAACAGGGCAAGCAACTGTGTATCTCCTTATCCAATCAGATTGAAGCATCAGTGATGATTCTGAATCAGGAAGCATCAACTGCAATATTTAATTCAAAGCCAAATCATGTACAGAAAAATGGTTTTAAAGAGAGATGAGAGACAAAAAGTAAGCTTAAAAATATTAAATTAGGTTTTAAATCTCCAACAATAATTGGACATTTGTAAATATTAATTTTCAGTGCTAGAGAGGTTGTTTGGCAGCACTTAAGTATCAGGCCATTAAAAATTCACTCACTGGAATGGATGAACCCTGACCTTTCTGGTGTGTTTAGTGGGTATCTATCATGGAAGTACAGCAACTTTTCACCCTTCACATGTTTCCATGGTGAGTCTCTGGATGTGATACCAGTGTAACAAAGCTTCTGGACAGCACCCTACTGATTTCCATGTCTAACTGTGCATGTGAAATTGCTGGAAGTTGGCTCAGTCAAATCTCATCAGGGCAATTAGAGATGGACAATAATTGTTAGCCTTTCCAGTGATGCCCACATTCTTCAAACAAGTAAAAAAAAAAGTTTATTCCTGGCTGGTTTATTTTCCCATTACTGCACAATATTAGCAGTGGCTAAATTATCATCGAAATGCACAGAACCGCAAAGACCTAAAGCAAAGCAGCCACAGCATCACTGGGGAGGCTGTGATGCATGTGGCCAAATAATTTTAATAAAAACGCAAAATATCACTCCTATAATGATGAATTAGGGCAATATATTTGCACAATTCATGTAAAAATATTCTTTGATATCCCAAAAACCACAAGCTCAATCTTTATGAAGCTTGGAGCTATAATGATTAACTGTTGTAAGTTTCATTAAATTTGTATATGTAAACTTGATCTGTAAAGAATAGACTTTCCCTAGAGAACTTGGTAAGGTATTTGTACAAGATAGTGACTGAGTTTTAGGGGGTGGCTTTTTGTAATATATTGCTAATACACATTTTCAGCCCGAAACAACTTGGTTTATTAGAGCACTCAGCTTAAAGTTCATTCCAAGACTATTTAAAGTACGACAGTTTCATTATATTTGTATTGGTGGCATGTTAATTCTTACATAAGCCTTTCTTGAGGAATGGAAGTGTCTAGAAGCAGAGTGACTCATGCCGTGCTTGTAAGAGATTTCAGCAAGTGCTGGCAAGGGTCTTGGGTTAAATCGTCTGTCTGTGTAAGGTAACAAAGCAAGACCCAAATGAATGTAGAGTAGAGCTTTATTACATGGGAATGGGATGAAACAAAATAGTAAGCTTCAGAAGCATAGTGAAAACAGCCAGCGGTTTGAAAGTGAAAATTGCACAGTATTTTTTGTTAACACTTAAGTAAGAACTTTGCATATGTACAAAGGCAATAGGTGGGCTGTTTTGCACAACTTGACCAATTCAATATGTTTTGCATAGGGAGTTCTACCAAAAACCATATTAAGATGAAAACCTAATGTGGATATTATTAAAATGCACTTTTTAACTACTAGAAGTGAAGTTGAGGGAAAATAAAACTATTTTGGTATTGACTTTACACTGCTGCATGAACAGATTTGAAATCGACACAATTAAATTTTGATGGGATCAGCAAGGTTGACAGAGAGTCCATCCAAGTTGCTGCCAAACTGAAATGATGAAAGGAAGAACTTGCATTTATTTGGTAGCTTTCATGTCCTCTGGATCACTCAAGGCATCTTTCAGGCAAAGAAATTCTTTTGATGTACAGTTATTATTGTTATGTAGAAAGACTGGCAGTCAATTTGTGCTTGGGTCTCCCAAGCAGCAGTGAGATAAAGTAAGCTGTTCTAGTGATGCTTTTGAGGAATAAATGCTGGCTAGAAAAACCTGCTCTCCATTAAATAGTGTCACGAAATCCTTTACTTTCACCTGAACAGGGCAATGAGACCTTGGTTCAGGGTCTCACTTGAAAGGCAGGGCCATTGACAGTGCAACATTTCCCCAGACACAGTAAATCAGGTCAGCTAGAGCGTTATGCCGATTATTGAAATTTATGGGACCTGGTACTTCTAATTGCTTTCAAAGGTATGGTTGTACTTAAATTAACAATCACAGCTTCCTAATAGAAGAAACAAGAGTCAGTGTCCATCACGCTCCAGCTTTCTGGGTTGCTTGTCATTATTACCCCTGATGCATTCCCAGGAAACACGCCATTTTGATGGCGGGCAGGGCTCTCATTTGCCCTTCATGCTGTCACCTTGCCGAGTGCCATATTTGATGTGCAGCCGTGCGTACACCTCTGTGTTTCCAGCCCGGGCCTGCTGCACAGAAAACATGGCCCATAAGGCAAGAAGACAGACAGACAGCACCCCCCCACCCCCCCCCCCATTCAGTGACACATCCCTGGAATGCCTTTTGGATGCTGTGATGGCCTCTACCCCCGCTCTGGCTGAAGGAGGGGCAGCAATCTCACCACTACTGTTTGGGAGGTGATGGCAGTGGTGATCAGTGCCAATGCTGCACTGAAGAAGTTGGCCATCCAGTGCAGATAGATGATGAATGATCTCGTCCATGCCGCCAGGGTAAGACAACCATCTTATCACTCTAAACTCTCACACGCAAGCCCATCACACATTCACTGGTATCTCGCTCACTGCCAGCTCAAGGGACATCACCACCCATTCTCTCACACACACCTCACATGTCCATCTGGCCTCATCTCCTCTGGAGACGGCCTCCTCAGGCCTCCTCATCTTGAGGCCACTTGCACTGATCGATTTGTGCCCTCACTCATATCATGGGGTATCCCTTTTCCCCAGTACAGCACTCGTCCTGTAGCCTCTTCCTTTGCCTGAGGCCAATTCTCCCCCTTTCCCAAGCAAGCCCTAGCCCTGCAGTTGTTGAAAAGCCACCCCAGCCTTATTGCTGGTCTGGTAGGTACAGAGCTGCCCGTGAGCCCCTCTAAAAGAGATGTGATGCAGTTTGCAAAGCCTGACACTGATGAACGCATTGCTGCTCGAAGCAGGGTAGGTAAATAGACCTCGAATGCCGAGTGAAGTGCAGCTCGCAAGCACATCACTTATGTACTGTTGTGAAACATGCCGGTGTGTGCTCGGATAATCCAGCGTCAGGGGTGATCCTGGCAATCTGGGCTTATGATGATATACAGATGTATTAAAATGAAGTTCCCGATGTCCGACGGCAGGAATTATGGCCCACCATTGACGGGCAGAGCGGATGGTTGTCAGTGACATTGAGAAACCGATTTTTGGCTTTCTCACCATATTGTCTGCTCACGCTGCCAAACACACTCACCGCTAACAGGCACAGAAAGTTCTGCCCTTCGTCACATAACATGAAATTTATAGTGCCATCAATAGAATATTGAGGAAATTACTATTTTAATACATGGAATCTATTCGATCATTGGACATAAGGAACGAGCATTAATTTTGGGGAGGGACACGCTGTGTGGAAAGCAGAGGTTAAGTTTTGATCAGTTTTATTAATGCACCTAGCTTTGAAATCATCAGGGAGAACATTAGCCTGCCTGCCATGGTGGGGTTCAAACAGATTGGTATCCAGAGTCTAACCTTGTGCAGAAATACACCAATAAAGACAAGCGCCATTCTCTGTGTGATCCTTTTCATTCCCTAATCTTTGGTCACTGGTTTTGCCAAAACAGGTAAAGTGACGGATTTTTAAGACAAAGCAAGTATTTTGTGAAGGAACGGGATACATTCCTGGTGAAGTTTGAGGAGCTTGTTTTTTTTTGTTCATTTTAGCTGCAGGTGCACCAGAGACATTTGATAACCAAAATGCATTAACTCACAATGCCAATTCCCAAAACTATGGAAATCCTAAACCCTCCCTTTGCCAACAAGCACTGCTTTTTAAAACCTAAGCTGGCATCGTGTAGCTGTTATCTTTTAGTTTATTTTGTCTTTCCTTATTCTTTTCAGTGACCTGCAATGTTGGCTTTGAAAGGAATATGGCTGCTGTAAATTGAAAATTGACAATTGATTTTTCTATTTCTGTGCACTTAAGGGAATATTTCTTATGAGCTATTTGCTTGAGTAAACTCCAATGGTACCATTTTTTTAAAGGCTGTTGATAATCAGCCATGAATCTAGAAAATTGTTCGCAGGAATACATCCATATTTGATCCTCTGTGAGCATCGGCCAGCTGGTTCATTGCTATTTAAAGCAATAATTAGATTAGTAAGGGTAGAGGGTTAAGCCCACCGATAGTTTTCCTAAGGTTCCTCTAAGTTTGAATAGAATGCTGCTGTTCTAATTATATTGCAGCTAAAATCAGCCTTTTGTTTGAAAAGTAGTGCAGTAGTGGGCTTAATGAGGATGTCACATGTAAGAAAAGGTAAAAGGCAGCTGGAATGTTTGCAATGGATGTGTGTCACAAACTTTGACATATTCTCGTAATATCTGCTAGTATTTCTGCTTAAACTACAGTGGTTAGAAGTGACTCAGATATGTGGAGCTCTGGAGAAGCATAGTTAGATTCACCAGTTAAGTGCAAGGCAAGTAAAAGGGATAAAATGCACATGGGTTGTAAATCATATATTAACATTGAACATCAGATGCTGAGGCAAGATGTGAAATAGTGCACAAGTAAATACTGAATGCCATTTTTTCTGCTGTGATTTGATCTTTCTTTTCCTGAGTATATCCCATAAGATAGGAAGTCATCAGGCTGCTCTCCAATCTATTGCTTTATACTTTCATGAAGTTGCAACGTAGGGAAAGTTTGCCCTTGATTCAGGTTTTGTTTTTGAGTTTGAACGCCCAATCTGTAGTTTCCACCAAGAATTGTTATGCTCATGACAGAAACTTGTTTTGAGCTTGAATGCAGTAATTGCAATTTTAAAAAAAATTTTGCAACTTATTCAGAGTAATGCAGGATTTCAGATTCATGGACTGATTCAAGTGAAAGAGGCGGGAACAAGTTATTTATGTTGAAGGTTTTCGAGGTTCTGTGCTGGCCCTCACAATGCATTGTGTGATTGAGGGGTGGACACTCATTTGTGTTTTTCCATGTAGAATTCAGTGAGCTAGGCACTTCCTATTATCCTGGGTACAACTTCTTTGGGACACAAGTCTGGAATCAAATGCCTGGATTTTCTATTCACACAGTATTTCTGGTTCCATTTACAATTCATTTATAGTTTTTCATTATCAACTCTGGCACGTTCACTCCAGGCACAGTAAAGTCTAATTGTTTGTGGCTGCTGTTGACCTAAGGAGCTTAGCAAGTAGAATAAGGAGGAAACTGTAGGTTTAATGGTTGCATTTCTTGAAGCTGTTGCCTGGAAATGTATAGCACACACAAAAGGCAAACTCCATGTCACACTTGGGATGCATTTGACATTGATATCCTACTTATGCAATATGCATGGCTGGAGGGGCAACTTACCATGCATTTTTAAAAATTCCTCTTTCTCTCTAATTTAAACTTGTATTTGCAATGAGAAAAGAAACAGAGGCCCAGGTAACTGCTGGGAGAAATCATCACAAGATTATGGACAGTGCAGATCATATTTTGTCACTTTACAGGCCCCTCTCCCTCTTTGCTGTTTTATTCTCCTCTCTCTTGTTTTCTTTCCTCCTTTCCCGTACTGCTCCTCACCAACTATATTCACTGGGATTCAGTTGCATAGGCCCTGGTGGCCCTCCTCCCTTAAATATTTGCACAGCACCTTATCTCCATAAGTACTTTGTGTCATGAATTATAATCAAGAATGAATACTAGTCAAATTTCTCATGTTTTTAAATTCTCCTTGGTGTTAGGTTATCCTTCAGTTTGGATTTCTGTGATCTGAAGAACTGTGAAATTCTTCATTGAGCTTGTTTATCATCATAACTGAGCTTCTATTGGTTTCCGCTCCTGTTGCTGCCATCACTTAAGTTATAGGTTGAGTCACCTGTTTTCATCTTATGAATGATGTACTTATTTATAACAGCAACTTAGTTTTATATTGCACATTTAATGCAGTAAGATGCCCCAAACTACTTACAAAGTACAATATGAATAAAAACAGTTTTGGCACCGAGCTACAGAAGGATAAATCAGGAAAGATGACCAAAAGCTTGATGGGAGGTAGGTTATTAGGAGCATCTTAAGAGTGAGAGGTGGAGAGACAGAAAACTTTACAGAGGGAATCCTAGAGCTTACGGCCAAGGCAGCTAAAACATGCCTACCATTTGTGGTGTGATTAAAATCAGGAATGTGCAGGAGGCCAGAATTGAAGGAGTGCAGAGACCTTGAAGGCTTATAGATCTTAAAAAATGAGACAGATTGGGAGGGGCAAGGCCATGGAGGAATTTGAAAGCAAGGATGAAGATTTTAAAGTTGAGGTGTTGTTGTATGGGTAACCAGTGAAGGTCAACAAGCCAAGGGGTGATGGGTGAATGAGATTTGGAGTGAGTTAATACAAGCAGCTGAATTTTGAATAAGGACAAAGTTTATGTGGGGTAGAAAAAGGGAGACCAACAAGAAGTGCATTGGAATAGTCAAATCTAGAGGTATCAACTACCTGGTGGAGGATTTAGCAGCAGTTGAACTTTGGGAAGGCTGGAGTCAGGTAACATTACGAATGTGGAAGTCAGCAGGCTTGGTGATGATGCGGATATGTTGCTGGAGCACGACTCTGGGTCAAGAACAAGCAACGGTTGCAAAATGTCTTTTTGAGCTTCAGGCGGTTAGCAGGGATGGAAACAGTGGACATGGAATGGCGTTTGTGGCAGGGGCCAAAGGCAGTGACTCCAGTCTTCCCAATATTTAATTAGAAAATATTTCTTTAAATATTGGGTGTCGAACATGCAGAGATGGTTGGTCCAGGCTGATTGTTGCCTGTATACATAGTGTACATGATGTGTTTTTGGATGATGGGTAGTACGTAAAAGAGGAATAGAAAGAGGCCATTGGTAGATCTTTTGGGAACTCCAGATGTAACAGTGAGAGTGGGAAGAAACAACATTGTGAGTAATTCACTGACTGTGATAAGATAGAAAAGAACAGAAACAAGCTCCACCCAGCTGAATGGAGGGGAGGCATTAGAGGAGGATGGTGTGGTCAACTGTGTCAAAAAGCATAGAGAGGTTGAGGAGGACTGTTTATTATTGTCACAAGGGATGTCATTTGGACTTTATCAATATGAATTCTGAGAATAATAGGGGCAGATTTGGTAAGTGACAATATGTTCAAGGACTTTAGAGAGGAAAGGAGGGTGGAAATAGGGCGGGAGTTTACAGATATGAAAGGGTTAGTAATTTTTTTGAGGAGCAGGTGATGACAGCAGATGTGAAGGAAGAGGGCAAAACCTGAGGAAAGGGAACTAGTAACAATATAAGTTAGGGAAGTTAAGTGAAAAACATGTTGGTTGGAATAGGATCGAGGGAGAAGGAGGTGGGTCTCATGGACAAGATAAGGTTGGAGAAAGCATTGCAGGAGATGATATGGAACCTAAAGGTGTGACTTCAGTGCTTGGGCATTGGGGAGTTTTGGCCAAAAGGGCTAGGGGAAGGGAGCGAAATGGCAGAAGCAGCTGAATAGATGGTCTCAATCCTTGTAACAAAAACCCCTGTGTGCTCCTCACGTTTATTGTTGCAGGTGGCAGGGGAGGGTAGTTTAAGACGGTCTGTAGTAGAGAAAAGAAGACAGGATTATTTTTGCATTCCTTGATGATCTTTAAAAAGTAAGCAATTTTATTGATATAGAATATTGTTCCATAATGCTTTGTGTAGTCCAGCTAGATTTGGCAATATATAGTTAGGCCAGTTGTTCACCACAGCTACTCAAGTCTGTGCACCTGGGACATAAGGGAGCAGAGATGTGGGCCTGGATTTTTGTCTTGGGCAATGGAAACATGAATTGGACCTACTACTGGCTTCCGAAATACAAGCCGACCTCCACAAACACCATTCACACCATATTTTTGTTCCTAAGAGAGGTTTCTGGGCTGGGTTTAGAGGGAAGCTGGTTAGAAAGTCTGCCTTCATTCTAGGAGACAGCAGCTCAACTCCCAACATCGATTCATATGCCCTAAAAACCTCACCCATCATCCCACACTCCATGCCCTAGATCTCCTGAAAGGGAGTCCAAGCATCCTCTGATTCCACAGCGACATCACGAGACTTGAGCTTCTTTCACCGGTTTTATTTGAGCTTGCAGGGGGAGACTGTATCCATATAAGATGGATACAAGCTCCTTGAATGGCTACATTTTCTTGCAGTTATACTTTTCCCTTATCTTACTCTATTTGCATGCACCGGTGATCAATCTCTACGTGTTTTAACCTCGTTACAATACCCAATCATTTACACACACAATTAGTTTGTTAGTTCTATCCTAATATCTTTGAGACACTCGTGCATGGGTTATATTATCCACTCCTATTCAATGTATACACACAGACCTTGACTCTTATCTGGTACAGATTATGACTTGTGGTTTATCAAAAGCCACCTCTTTATCCATTTTATTTTGGTTTTTAACTCTTTCACCTCCCCCTTCAGTCCCCCCTTTTTGACCCCTGGCAAAAGCTCAAGATGGCCAATTACTGGCTTTGAGAATTCCTTCTTTGTCCTTCGGATGCCCAGTCATCCAGACTTCTGGAGGAATCCTAAACTGCCGAGCTATATAAACTGACCTTTCCTCTAGTCCCTTTAACTCCTTTCCCCATGCATGCGGTAGAGATTGGAGCATGTCTTTGGAATATTATGCAGTAGTCCTTTAAGATGCTCTGCTGATAGTAACACAGGCAAATGGTCTAAACCAATACCGCTAGGCTGAAGATTGTCATTGCCATTCAGAGGATCTCCCACCAATTGATCAAGTGCACTGAGGTAGCACAGGCTGAGGCAGACCCATCTAACTTAGTTGCGGATTTAATGGCCAGGTCCACTTAGACATCCTCCTAACTTGGTCCTTTGATGTGCGAGTGTATTGATGTGCTAATTTTGTGACCTGTAACATGGCCGATCGTGCCCGGGGTCTCGTCAGTAAATTCTGTATCATCCCTCCAGGGACTAAATATGTATCCTGCTGTTTGTCCTGGTAGGTGAAAATCTAATGTTAGGGAGTCAGTGATTTGTATACAAAAGCTGGAGTTCACTGAACACTTTAGTCCTCCAAAAGCCATCTCGTCTTCACTGGTCATAAAACATCATTATGTTGGGGACATTTGGACTGTCTTGAAGGCTTCCTGGATGTGAGACATCTTGAGGATAATTCTGCTGTTGTTAGTCAAGGGCTCCAGGGTACTGCAAGTACACACAACATGACTTTGTGATTCCACGCAACAGTGCTTGGGACTCACCCAAATTGAGGAGTTAATATAGGCGAGGTACCCATGGGATCTTGCTTCGTAAACCCACCCATCTCTCTCTGGCCTCAGAGATTCAAATCAATAACTGTCTTGGAAGGAGGTTTTCAGGTAGTACTCTTGGGATATTGTCATTAGGAATTTAATCACCCCATCCCTTCCTCCTCTCTGGGACTGGTTGACTACAAACTCTCGTCATTCTGGGGGCAGGTTTATTAGATTCAGTTGGGATATTGACTTAAACACATGTCTGGGGACAGTCCCAAACCTGATGTCTTCAACATTTGATTTTATCCCTTCAGTTAACTCTTGGGCCAACATGTCTCATGCCCTTCCCCGACTTTGAGTCGGCAACATCAGTGAGCCCTTGTGCGGAAATGTCCAGGGTTTCCAACAGCCCCTCCCCTTGTATATTAATAGCTGTTAAAGCATATTCTGTCCCATATGCGTTATACTGCAGTCCTTTGGCTGCTTCGGTAGCTATTTGTGATGCATAATTATTTAGTTCAGAGAACTGAGCAGAGTTTACCACTGAATTCGCACTTCCAAAGAGACCTCCTATATCCCCCCACAAGCTCTTATTCATCTTCCCTGCTTTCTTTCCCCTGAAGTAATTCGAGCCTTGTAATCCCCAATGATCTGTTCTAACCAATATTTAGCCCACTTAATCGAGTTTCGGTGATTTCTACATGGTCCCTGTAAGACCATTGCTAAACCTGTGAGCTAGTACGTCACCTCCAGGGATACCATAGTGACATCATGCAGCAGGGGTTTGGCCTTCCCGTTCCTAACTATTCTGTCAGGAGGGGGTTTTGTCATCTTCGGGCAGTGGGTTGTTTTTTGATATCCACAAGTACTCAGTTTAAAGCATTGCATGTCATAACAATAATGCCTATCACATATTTACATGTTTCTTGACAGTATTGTCCCTCAGGACCAGGTTCCCAAATGACGGGATGTAGGTCTGTCCATCCGGCGATCATATTAATCTCCCGAGATACACCCAAATGCTTATTGGTGAAAAACTGGTAGGGGGAGCATGCATTCTACACCCCCCCCCCCGCAATACCACCAACCCAGTCCAGTTATATTGTCCTAAATTCCAGTTATTGTTACTCCGCTGTTCGTGTCTGTGCTTATGCTTAGCGCGATATTACTGGGCGGGTGTATTTCACTGGGGTGTACCCTCAGGAGTGCATTTGCCATTTTATCATTGTCCTTGCCCTTGGGCAGGTACCACCACCTGTGAAGTTCCCTTTGGTACATTTGAGTGGTGTTAGCCGGACAGCTGCCCTGGTGCTGATCAACATAACTTACTCTTACAACCTTTTGTGTTGTCACACATGGGGTCCGGTTTCCAATTGTTCGTTTGATTGTGTTTGTGTGGTGACTTGATCCGTAATCCAGGTGTTGGGCTTCTTTACCCATTCCCCAATTCCTCCTCGGGGTAGTAGTACATGTTGTGCAGGGTCGAGGCAGATGTCATTGTCGACATTACCTGTCGGTGCCTCCCACGTCAGCGCTGATAAACCCACGACCAGGATCGTAGACCTGTGGAGACAATAACATTGGCTCCCGTTGTCCT
Organism: Carcharodon carcharias; assembly: GCF_017639515.1. NCBI lineage: Eukaryota > Metazoa > Chordata > Chondrichthyes > Lamniformes > Lamnidae > Carcharodon > Carcharodon carcharias. The sequence goes on along the minus strand of NC_054488.1, from coordinate 31,811,584 downwards.
GGTTACCGCTTGGTGATTCATCATATACCTTTAACTGTGTGTAATGCCTCCACTTACTTCCCAATTTCATATCTACAAGTGCGCACGTATCACCTATCATAATTACCTCGTATGGTCCATGCCACCTGGGGACAAACCCTGTTCGCTCCGGGCTCACCATGATCATCACCTTATTCCCCACTTGGGGGGTCTGATGTTGCTTTTTGGATTTGCCTGTTTCCATATCCTTAATCACCTGCCGGCCTCTGACTTCCTTCCTTAACTCTCACAATTGCTTACTCATTTCCCTTACATAGTCTCACACTCTTACTTTTAGTGGTCCTACATCTCCGTCTCCTACTATGATTCCCTTGGGTAACTGCATTGTTCTTCTTGTCATTAGTTCAAATGGGGTGACTCCGGCGGTCCTGCTTGGGGGGCGGGAAGCCCTAAGGTGCATCAGAATGTTGGGCAACACTGTTACCCAGCTGTTTCCTGTCTCTTGAATTGCTTTTGCTATTGATGTTTTTAAAGTTCGGTTCATTCTTTCCACCATCCCCGAGCTCAGTGGGCAATAGGGAATATGGAATTTCTGTTTAATCCCCATAAATTTACACATTTCTTTAATGACTCTTCGTGTGAAATTAGTTCCCTGACCTGAATCCATCTGGGTAGGCCGCCCCCCCCGTCCCTGCCCAACTCATTCCAGTCCATTATCTCCTGCTGCTGTCCCATGTCAGGCCTCAATTCCTTAAGCTGTCTGCACAACTCTATAATGCACCACCTTATCGTATCTTTCAGTAGCTCGGTATCTTCACTTCCAGTGATGGCTCTCTCTGGGAGCTGCTTAACTCTGCCTGTCATCATGGTGTTAATCTTATGGTCTTACTTTCTGTAGCTTGCAGGCACATTGATATAATCATCTATTTAGCCTTTTTCCAGCTTTCCATTTACCTGTATCCATCTTGTGGTAAATTGTTGTTAAGTATTATTTCTCCTTACGCTTCACTTGCCTCAACTACAGATTCCACAAAGTTTTACCTCTCGGGTTTTTTTTTCCTTGACCATGATCATCCTAAGATCCTCTTGAGGTTAGTTTCTCTATTGTCTTGATCGTTTACTCTTTAGGCCATATTAACTATTCCATGTCAACAAGGATCTCTGTCTCTAGATCTTTGTGTATCTGCCCCTGTGCAGTTCCAATGTCTCGGTTGATGGCCAGATTATCAAATTCAGTTCCCTTAAAACAGTTTGTATATTATGTCCTCTTTCCCTAGTTTTTTTCTCCTACCCTTAATCCTTTCCTCATACCATTTTACACATGCAATAGCTACCATCTTGTTCAGGTTGTCTGGAGAGACTTTACAGTCCAATAAAGCATTCTCATAACAGTTTTAAGACAGAAATCAGGCATTGACATGTTTTGCTTCCTTATCATCTTCTCAAACAACGTTTTATTGTCTCAAAGGTAACCCACTAAATTTCGTTTAGCCTTATCCCAGATTCATTAACTCGGCCAGAAATTGGATTTCTGCCAAACTTTGTCAAGGTCTTGAGCTTAACTTTATATTTTGGGAACAGATTTACAAATACAAAAGCTTGCAGCATTTAATTAGTGTCACTTGTTGTCAAACCTTTTAAAATAAAAATTCCCTTTTGAGAACTTTATCGGGAACCAAATTGCAATTATTTTAAAAAAAAGAAATTTATAAGAACTGTAATTTACACTATCAAAATTAAAACTACCTCTTTCTCATGTGTATTGATTTGTATCCAGATTAAAAGTCACATATGTTTATCGACACATTCTTTATCTTGGGTAGCATTCTAGTTATTCAAAAGTAACCTTCACAACTACACTGTACTTTACATCTCAAGATTGTCCAAAATTTAAATACCAGTGCTGTTGGGATGCAGATTTCCTTTCATATTTAATTCATCTCTTCAAAAGAAACCCGCTTCCATCCATTGGAACCACCTAGACCGTGTGTTTATCTTTTGGTTTTCCTAGAATCCTTTTGAATTTCAGGTAATGTTTTACACCTCAGAATTATAGAATAGCAACTCGTATGAACTAATATAACTTGTATGTATCAGTCCCAATGAGCTTGGAAGCTAGTGATAAGGGTTACCCTGTACTAGTCTGCAAGAGTGGTGGTACAAAGGTTGGTTCATTTCAAACAAAGGCAAACACTGTTTTATCTTTACAATACCTTCAAATTTCGATTTTTGACAGAAATCTCAACTCAAACCTTATACTCAAAACTTTGGAATGTTTGAGTATACTTTTCCTTTAATCTAATATGGGGTTTCGACTCTAACGTGCTGAACTACACACACAAATGACACTTTATGGAAGAAAACACATTAAAGCTCACATACAAATGCTTCCTTGCACAAAAACTTCAGGTAGCAGTAGGGGGAATAAAGGGATCTTGGAGGCTCTGCCTATAGGGACAATCAAACTGACTGAAGCTCACATTTCCTCTGCGCCTGCCTGTCACTGCTCATTAATCCCCCAAGGGGTACCCCCTTTCTTCCTCTCTGTCTCTTCAGCACAAACAGCTCTTGTAACTTAGATCAATTCATTTTTTTTTAAGTTACAAAATATTCAGTAGGGGACCTTTCGGGTCCCAATTATCCTTCAACATATCCCCATTTTCTGTTGTTGGCCCCTGGGAGAAATCAATCTGCTGCAGCGAACAGCGCAACTCGACTGAGATATTTTTGTATTAGCTTAGTTTGTTGCAGATAGAAACTCAATTAGTACTGTAGCTTTGTCGGTTTTATCATTTGTTTGAGCTTTTCACCACCTTAGGCTCTTGAGAAAATTGATATAGGGAGTGACAAGGGATTGGAGGTGTTGGCAGGCTTAAAAGTGGACAAATATCCAGGTCCGTATGATTTATGTTCCAGACTGCTGACGGAGGCAAGGGAAGAGATCGCAGGGGCTCTGACCCAAATTTTTAATTCCTCTCTGGCCACGGGGGAGGTGCCAGAGGACTGGAGAACAGCTAATGTGGTTCCGCTATTTAAGAAGGGCTGTAGAGATAAACCAGGGAACTACAGGCCAGTGAGTCTCATGTCAGTGGCAGGGAAACTATTGGAGAAAATTCTGAAGGAGAGTATCTATCTCCACTTGGAGAGGCAAGGTTGATCAGGGATAGTCAGCATGGCTTTGTCAGAGGGAGGTCATGCCTAACAAATTTAATTGAATTTTTTGAGGAGGTGACCAGGTGTGTAGATGAGGGTAGTGCAGTTGATGTAGTTTATATGGATTTCAGCAAAGCCTTTGACAAGGTCCCACATGGGACACTTATAAACAAGGCAAATGCACATGGGATACAGGGTAATTTGATAAGGTGGATTCAAAGTTGGTTTAGTTGTAGGAGACAGGGTGATGACAGAAGGATGCATTAGTGACTAGAGGCCAGTGTCCAGTGGCGTACCACAGGGATCTGTGCTGGGTCCCCTATTATTTGTCATTTATATAAACGACATAGATGACTATGTGGGGGGTAGGACTAGTAAGTTTGCGTATGACACAAAGATTGGCCGGGTGGTTAACAGTGAGGTTGAGTGTCTTGGGCTACAGGAAGATATAGACAAGATGGTCAAATGGGCAGATAAGTGGCAGATGGGATTTAATCCTGAAAAGTGTGAGGTGATACACTTTGGAAGGAGTAATTTGACAAGGAAGTATTCAATGAACGGCATGATACTTGGAAGTTCTGAGGAACAAAGGGACCTTGGCGTGTGTGTCCATAGATCTCTGAAGGTGGAGGGGCATGTTAGTGGGGTGGTAAAAAAGACATATGGAACACTTGCCTTTATCAATCAAGGCATAGATTACAAAAGTAGGGACCTCATGTTGGAGCTGTATAGAACCTTGGTGAGGCCACAGCTGGAGTTCTGTGTGCAGTTCTGGTTGCCACATTTTAGGAAGGATGTGATTGCACTGGAAGGGGTGCAGTGGAGATTCACCAGGATGTTGTCTGGGATGAAACATTTAATTACAAAGAGAAGTTGGATAGACTTGGGTTGTTTTTGTTGGAGCAGAGAAGACAAGGGTGACCTGATCAAGGTGTACAAGATTACAAGGGGCATGGACAGGGTGGATAGGGATCAGCTGTTCCTCTTAGTTGAAGGGTCAGTCATGGGGGGACACAAGTTCAAGGTTTAAGGGGGGATGTGAGGAAAAGCTTTTTTACCCAGAGGGTGGTGACGGTCTGGAATGCACTGCCTGGGAGGGTGGTGGAGGTGGGTTGTCTCACATCCTTTAAAAAGAACCTGGATGAGCACTTGGCACATCGTAACGTTCAAGGCTATGGACCAAGTGCTGGTAAATGGGATTAGGTAGGTAGGTCAGGTGTTTCTCACATGTTGGTGCAGACTCGATGGGCCGAAGGGCCTCTTCTGCACTGTGTGATTCTGTTGTGGTGGATTGCTTGGCTGCTAACCATGTTATTTTATTTTGCTGATCTTTTTATCCTTCCGGGCGAGGTGAAGGGACATGGTTCCCTCAGCACCTCATTTCGCAACTAACTTGAGTTTGGTTTTCTCGACCATAATCGCACGCCTAACAGGGATCCAGTCATCCCCCAGGACTTAATTGTCCCACTTTACTCATGCACCTGGGACCCAACTGTTCCCATCCACTTGAGCCTCTGGTCTAATGTTCGGATCCGCCTGATTTTGCTCCATTCTGTTCTGACACGAACAACCAGAGAGTATTTTCAAATGAAATATACTTACCAGATCATTGCTCCACGTTCACAGAGGTCCGGGCAAACCCTGCCGACTATGCCACTGAAAGGGAGTTCAAGCACCCTCCGATCCTTCATCGACCACACGGGACTCAAGCTTCTTTCACCGGTTTCATTTGAGCATGCAGGGGAGACTGTATCCATACAAGATGGACACAAGCTCCCTGAATGGTTACATTTTCTTGCAGTTACACTTTTCCCTTATCTTACTCTATCTGCATGCACCAATGATCAATGTCTACATATTTTAACCTCATTACAATACCCAGTCATTTACACACACAATTAGTTCATTAGTTCTATCCTATTATTTTCAAGACACTCGTACATAATTATATTATCCACTCCTATTCAATGTATACACACAGACCTTGACCGTTATCTGGTCCCAGACTGACTTGTGGTTTATCAAAAGCTACCTCTTTGTCCATTGTATTTGGTTTTTAACTCTTTCACCTCCCCTTCACCTCCATTGCCGGTCACCCAGTGTGTTTGAAATGGATATTAAAAAATACTTCGAACAATCTAATTGTCTGTCATTCAAAGATACTTTGTACCAAGAAGATCTCTCATTCAGAAAAGCCACTTTAAAAAAATTGTAAATTCCCTCAAATCATCAATCTGTTGCAAAAATACATCCTCTTAATACATAAAAGACAAATAAACCTTTAATAATCGCTCAAAACTGCCAATCAAGAACACAGACATCGTTGAGATAAATGGGTCTGGAGCATTGGAAACTCAGCCAAGCATTCATAATGTGCTCAGCTGAGATAAACCCTGGGAAATGTAAACAATGCAGTCCATGGAAACTGACTAAAACAGATAGCCTTATGTAAGATGCAGGTGGTATTCATTTCCATTTCATAGCGGATTGCCTGTCAATCAATCGATTGCAGCAGGTGTTCAGATTTTTTTAAACATTCATCTGCAGGGCAATTTTTTTTAAAAACTAAAGATGATGGGACATTTAAATCACAGTATAAAATGTGACAGGAGTTTCCCCCGCACATTATTCTCCAGTTTTGAAAGCATTATAGCATTTTCCTCAATGTGCAAAGTACTCCAATGCATCTGAACATTTAAACCTTGCTGGTCAATGTAATCATCAGGTTATTTTTTCAGGACAGATCCCTGTGGTGAATCACTGCAGTCACCTCTACATTAGAATGCAGCATCTAATAGTGACGTTTTAAGTTGTCAAAACATTTAACACTTGACCTGACTGTTCCTGACTCCATAGCAGGCATCTCTCAGTGACCATGAATTCTCCAATGAGCCAGCTTGCTTTTTTTTAGATCTACCAAAACCTGCACCAGCACACACACACACAGCAGGAGCGGGAGGGAGGGCTTACAGTGGCGATCCCGGCCTCAGAAGAGATGTGTGTAGAATCATGACCCAAGGTCTTCCTGATCCACGGAAAGGCCATAGAAAAATAGTATGGGGTTGGAAAGGCACTGGAAATTTGAAATTGCGGCCAAAAATTAAGTTTTTGTCCTTCCTGACCTCATTCCTGCCTCCGTCACCAAACATAAATCCAACATGAGGAGCATACCTCAATAGTTAGTAATTATAGTTAGTTATTTCATTTAAATTAAGTATATGCATTGCATATGTGGGAGTGGTGAAACCTTTCATAATACACTGATCTAGTTTATGCACCTGTGGTATTCCAACAATGAAGGTCATGTATAGTAATTAGGTAAAGCAGGGTTAGGAGCCAGGGGATAACTGGAACAAAACGTGGGAGGAGGATAGAGTTAACAAAGAAAAAAGAGTCTTGGTTGAAATGGGAAGGGCAACAACTGAAGTTAAAGGCATCACAATGGGACTGTTGTTTGTGGAACTGGTACATAACTTCAGAGGGGAGGCATTGCAACCTGAAAAAGGTGTCATTGAGGAGTAAGATGGGATTGAATACTGATTATGAAGTGGGGTGGGTGTTGCTGCTGATGGACCACAAAACAGGGCAACATCGTGGAAATTGGTTAATGTGTGGTCAATTGAGGAAAAACACCAGTTGTGGAGGCAAGTGACAGCAAGAAACACTGGCCCACTTGGCAGCTATGTTCTGATGAAAGGTCATTGACCTGCAACATTAACTCTTGTTTCTCTCCACAAATGATGCCTGACCTGTTGAGTTTGTCTAGCTGTTGGCATCTGCGGTATTTTGCGTTTGTATTATGGCAGACTTAAGGAACTGTTTAGCAAGCAATATGTTTCTTTTCTCAGTGAGTTGGGTAAGGCTTTCTACCGCATGTTTTGAGTAGTTATAAAGTCATTGTGGACAGTGTCCTTCTCCCACAAATAGACTTTTGAAGAATGCAAACTATTATTTGTATTTTCAGTGTGAAGGTGAATGCTTGAATCACTGAGTATGTTATGGGAATGAATGTATTCCTGAAATGACTGACAACCACAGCATAAAAACAAGGAGGAGGAATGCACAGGGACTGTTATATAATGATTGCAACGTTTTCTAGATCCGTACAGTGAGGTTACCAAACATTATTCAAGCTGCACTCTATTTAATTGACCATTTAACATTACACTCATAGTGCCAGCCAAAGGTGTAGTGCCATTAGGTAGCTGGAGCCACTCATTTTTTAAATTGTATACAGATAACGAGAAGAACATCATTAAACTTGTAAAATAGTATGAGTGTCAGCTTTATTGTATTGGGAGCACACCTGTCTCTGAGTTGGAAAGTTGTGTTTCAAGCCTCGTTTCCAGGATGTGAGTATATAATGCGGACTGGCAGACCAGTGGAATTTTGAGGTAATTTCCTCTTTAAGACAGGGTGAGTCCAGAAACAGATATTTTGTGTAGAATTTAATGTTCAATGCACCAAATTCCCCCAGTGGCTTCTTCTGGCCCCTTTAAACGAAGATCATGAATTTTCACTCCAACAATCTCATTCACTGGGGCAGAAGGTGGTAGCCAACACTCCCAATTTATGAGACTGAACGCATGATGTAACTGAGGCACATTCATTGTTAGACATTGTCTTTTGGAAAAACCCAATGAAGTTAAATCATTCAGGTGGAGTTAACAATTAGAACTGCCATTATCTTTTTTTCAGTTGTATTTCCAGGACTTTTCCTCATTAGTGCCTGTCTTGGTCGAGTAGAGAGTTCTCTTGGACCAAATCCCTTACTTCAAAAATGCATTCAAGTACAACTTAACTGGTCATCTCGATGTTAGTGCAAAAGTGTCCTGATTGGCCATCATTTTTCAACTAGAGTTTCCTTCCTTCCCTTCTTGATCATGTTTTCTTCTAATGTCATATGCTATTGTGTTCTGAGTTGGGAGAGCCTGCTCCTAGCACTCTGGCAAAGCATTCATTGGAAATTATGCAAGAGCCATTCACAGCTCTATGATTCTATCCCATGAGGTTATATTTATTTAATTGTATTTAAGACTTGCTGTCTGTCACCTGGTGCCTTTCTACCCTCCACACTGACTGCTAGGATTGAACTTGTCATATACAAACCCCCAAGTTTTGTAATACTCTGGCGGGGTTCTGTGTCTCCTATCTTCAATAAAGTACATGTAAAGTGGTGGGGGCTTCTTTATTTTGTGTCATACTTTTAAAATGACTTGTGTGAGAGCTTAAGAACAGACCATTGGTGTCAAATCTGACTGAATGTGCCTCAGTTACATCATGCATTCAGTCTCATAAATTGGGAGTGTTGGCTACCACCTTCTGCCCTAGTGATTGAGATTGTTGGAGTGAAAATTCATGATCTTCATTTAAAGAGGCCAGAAGAAGCCACTGGGGGAATTTGGTGCATTGAACATTAAATTCTACACAAAATATCTGTTTCTGGACTCACCCTGTCTTAAAGAGGAAATGACAGATTAAAGTAGGGCTGAAAGAAGCCAATGAATATATAAGCAAAAGTCTGGCATAAATTTATATAACCGCAGTCCTATTGAGAAGTACAGGCTCCAGCAGAATGTATGAGACCCAGCACTTAAAGTTGCATTTCAGCATGGATTCATTTTTAGCACTTTATGGATGCCATGTTCCAAGTATATATTTTGTGCAAAACTGACACTTAATTCTCAGTCACATGCTGACAGATTTGACATTAGTTGAAATACTTGAATTAAAAATCACCAATTTTTTTGTTCGCTTTTCAGTCTTCTTCAAAATTTCACTGAAGTGGACATTTTCCTCCAATTAAATCAACAGGAAGCCACAGGCAAATTTGCATGATATTTTGTTGAGAAATTAATGGCAGCTGTTGGTTTAAAAGGAAGTGAGGGATATTTAGCTAATTTCCCTGATAAAAGAGGTACCGCAAGCTAAATTTTGCAAATGTTTTGCACAGGAAACGAAAGTTATTTAGAAGTTGGACTTCTTTTTTCCTCAAGTGAAATGTTTATTCACTTACAATTATCAGACCACATCTTGCAAGGTTTCTAATAAGTAGGTTTGTGTGAAGGATGGACTTGATTCCATGCTGAAGTGCTTTGTAATTAGAAATACCATTAGCATAATGTCATTTCTTTTGAATGGACAATGAACACAGATCCTTTATCAAAATCCCCTAAAGCATTTCTAAAACATTTGTCATGAAGCTTTGCTTTTACTGAATTGAACATCTTAAATAGCCTTGAATTCTTCAGACAGATGTATGTGTCATGTGATGATACATATGCTTTGGTAAAGCATGTATTTTCTTTTTGTGTGATGCTCCCTTTAAGACCAGATTGAATTGGGAAGTATTCTGAAAGAGGCTAATTGGTTTCCTGATTATGACATTAGGTTCCAAGTAATGCCATGTGACCTGAGGTTACCATGGGGATGAACAACTGTGAAGCAAAGGGTAAATGGAAAGTTTATTGCAGTGCAGTTAGGTCAGCCTGTGTTTTCTATTTGGCAGTTCAAATCACACTGAGGAGACAAGCAAGGTGCTCTCCAAATGAAACACTTTATTGTTTGGCAACCTTCAAGGAGATCCTGGTGTTGAGCCAGGTCTCTGATAATTGAGCAAGATTGTGTTACTGTGTGTTATACAGTTGGAAAGAGCGGACAGCTGAAGACAGGAAGGGAAAGGGATTGTGGATTGGACAAGACCCATTGCTGCTGTTGAAGTGTTGCCAAAGTCCACCAAACAATTTTAAAGTGGTTGGAGAAGGGAGCATCTGAGAATTCAGTGCCATCAGGGACATGAATGAAAGAGGGTTTGTAGAAAAGCACCTTGTCATTGCTAACCATGTCCAGGTACTTCAGATAGAATGCTGATGAATGCGACTTAAGGGCCAAAACAATTGGATGGGAAGTGAGAGATCCTACAAAGCAGAGGTCAAGTTGGAAGGAATATGAGATTGCACGTCACGCCATGTTTGTGCAGGAAGTAATGAGTGCTTGTAACTATGTGAGGCATATTTTTGTATTGCCTGTTTAAAGTGAAATTTACCTCTTTGTTGAAATATCCTTTGCCTGTTCTTTAATATTTGAATTATATTGATTTTAGCTGGTTTGTTGCAGTAAAAGGTTTAGAAAATGCAATCTTGTTCAGTGGTTTTCTTCCGTTGGTGTCATGGGGATTCCATTTTTAAGTTATTGGTCTCTACAGGGATTGTAACAGTCCCCGTATTTAGGTGTTAGCCATGCGTCTGACTGCTTATCTTTTTGCAGAGCTGTTCTGGAGCTTACTTTAAGGACACAGCTTTTTTTTTACTGATTTCTGGTTTCCTTCAAAGTTTTATTGCCGGTCTTATTCGACATTCAGGCAAAGGAGCAGAGGCTAAGCTCATCAACCAGCAAAGTGGCTGTGTGAATAGCTCTTTTTAATTAAAAAAAATTGCTTTTGAGGATGAAATCAAAATGATTTATTTTCAATTGGGGGGGATATTTTTCTTCTTCTACCATATACCACTCAAGAAGCCTGTACCCATTCAGTCCCTCCACCCGCTTGTGGAGGGTCCATGGCTTTCCCCTGCTCTTTTTCCTTCGAGTTCTCCTTGTTTTACTACTTGTTCATTATGCTGTGCAATGTGAGCCTGCTGATTAAGATTTCCATTTTCCACTTGATGTTGCATCTTTTATTTAATTTTTTAAACTCAACAATGAATGTACCAAAATCACTACAAACAAAATACTGCTGAAAATAAATGTTCAATCCAAAGAAAATGAAAACAATGGTAAAAGTTAGACCCCTGAAATTGGATAACTGAATTAGAATCATTCCCAGGATATTTCTTGCAGTGTGTTTTCCATTTGAGTTTTACTTGGGATGTAGAATATTCCGTTTTCTTTGTGCTGGTGATGCCATATGTGATCAGCATTCTCCATGTTTTATACATGATGGTACTGTGTGAAAATGACTGACTGAAGTATTGGCTGCAAGGCCATCCAGAAATAATGAGCAGAATTTGTATTAACTAGAAAATCATTATTATGGTCATTATGTGCTGATAACTCCGATATTGTGAAATATTGATAACAGCTTGCTTTTGGTGTATTAAAATATATTCTTTTTATTCTAAATGTTAAACTTATACAAGATAAAGGAATGGCTTTAATGGAATCTTGTTAATCATTGTCTATAGACCATAATTATTATGGTAAGATTCTCTTGATGTGGAGATGATGATTATTCAGTGCAATTTATCACAACCCTTAGATTGTTCTCAACATCAGACAACCAATCTTTAGCAAGGTTTTCAGATCCAGCTTTCTGTCTACATTTTTTTTGAGGGGAGTCAGTGGGAGGTTGTGTCGGGGGCTGATGATGAGGTGTTGTAAAATATGTTGGCCAGAATAAGGAGCAAACAGGTTATGGAAAGGTACATTTTCAGTAAGATTCCCTTTGCAAATATTCTGCTAAGAAAAGTTTCCAATGTAACTCAGTCAACAATTGTATATTTTTTTGGTGGGAAGGGAAGAAGTGGTGATAATATTTTTGAAGTGCAGTCTTCAGAACAAAGCTTTTATGTATTTGGCATTTGTAGAGTTTGGGTCACAGATGACCCATGCCCGTTTGCCATCTCCATGTGTTTATGTTATTAATATTTCTCATTTTTGAGGGTCTATAATTCTGCCATCAGGATATACAAGCAGATTTTACCACTGTGAATACAAGAGAGCAGCACAAGATTATCACCTGTGACCCAAACTAGAAAAGTACCTGAATTGCACATTGTGTGTAAGGTTGACTCTATGTGCGGACAAAATGAGCAGGAAAGAAAATGTATGAAACAAGTGAAACTGAAAAAGAACACTAATGACTTCCCCCATTGCCAGTGTGCTCCCCTCCCCTCCCCAACCCCCCACCTTGTAAGCCCACATTCAGTAACATGAATGAATGGAACTGACAACTGAACAAAACTGAGTGAGTCAGCTTGTTTGGAGCACTTAATTATTCTTCATCATTGCTGATCATTTCCTTTTTACAGCTGCACATTTTATTCTGCTTTGAATAGTTTGAATTTTATTGTTGTATCCCCTCATTACCCAGTCACAATGGAATGCCTGGAGTTTTTTAGAATAATTTCTCACTTTTTAGAAGATGTTTTAACCCTTTATAAGCCGAGGTGTCGGATTTCATTCTCCTGATACCTTTGTAAAGCTTTTCAAGTCAGTCTTTTATAATTTTTTTTATTCATTCATGGGATGTGGGCTTTGCTGGCTGCGCCAGCATTTTTGGCCTATCCCTAGTTGCCCTTGAGAAGGTGGTGGTGAGCTGTCTTCTTGAATAGCTGCAGTCCATGTGGTGTAGGTACACCCACAGTGCTGTTAGGGAGGGAGTTCCAGGATTTTGACCCAGTGACAGTGAAGGAACAGCGATGTGCTTCCAAGTCAGGATGGTGGGTGATTTGGAGAGGAACTTCCAGGTGGTGGTGTTCCCATCTGTCTGCTACCCTTGTCCTTCTAGTTGGTAGTGGTTGTGGGTTTGGAAGGTGCTGTCCAAGGAGCCTTGGTGAATTCCTGCAGTGCATCTTGTAGATAGTACACACTGCTGCTACTGTGCATTGGTGGTGGAGGGAATGAATGTTTGTGGATGTGGTGCCAATCACGCAGGCTGCCTTGTCCTGGATGGTGCCCAGCTTCTTCAGTGCTTTAGAACCTGCACTCACCCAGGCAGGTGGGGAGTACGCCATCACACTCCTGATTTGTGCCTTGTAGATGGTGGACAGGCTTTGGGGAGTCAGGAGGTGAGTTACTCGTTGCAGGATTCCTAGCCTTGTACCTCTTGTAGCCACAGTATTTATATGGCTTGTCCAGTTCAGTTTCTGGTCAATGGTAACCCCCAGGATGTTGATGGTGGGGGATTTAGTGATGGTAATGCCATTGAACATCAAGGGGCAATGGTTGGATTATCTCTTGTTGGAGATGGTCATTGCCTGACACTTGTGTGGTACGAGTGTTACTTGCCAGCCCAAGCCTGGATATTGCCTGGGTCTTGCTGCATTTGGACATGGACTGCTTTACTATCTGAGGAGTCATGAATGGTGCTGAACATTGTGCAATCATCAGCGAATATCCCCACTCCTGACCTTATGATGGAAGGAAGGTCAATGATGAACCAGCTGAAGATGGTTGGGCCTAGGACACTACCCTGAGGAACTCCTGCAGTGATGTCCTGGAGCTGAGATGACTGACCTCCAACAATGACAACCATCTTCCGTTGTGCTAGGTGTGACTCCAACCAGCAGAGAGATTTCCCCCTGATTCCCGTTGACTGCAGTTTTGCTAAAGTTCCTTGATGCCACACTTAGTCAAATGCTGCCTTGATGTCAAGGGCAGTCACTCTCACCTCACTTTGGGAGTTCAGCTCTTCTGTCCATGTTTGAACCAAGGTCGTAATGAGGTCAGGAGCTGAGTGGCCTTGGCGGAACCCAAACTGGACATCAGTGAGCATGCTATTGCTAAGCAAGTGCTGCATGATAGCATTGTTGATGACCCCTTCCATTACTTTACTGATGGTGGAGAGTAGACTGATGGGGCGGTAATTGGCTGGGTTGGATTTGTCCTGCTTTTTGTGTCCAGGATACACCTGGGCAATTTTCCAAATAGCTGGATAGATGCCAGTGTTGTAGCTGTACTGGAACAGCTAAGCTAGGGGCGTGGCAAGTTCTGGAGCACAAATCTTCAGTACTAATGCCAGAATGTTGTCAGGACCCATAGCCTTTCCAGTATCTTCAGCTGTTTCTTGATATCACGTGGAGTGAATCGAATTGGCTGAAGACTGGCATCTGTGATGCTGGGCACCTCCGGAAGAGGCTGAGATGGATCATCCTTTCGGCACTTCTGGCTGAAGATTGCAAATGCTTCAGCCTTATCTTCTGAACTGATGTGCTGCGCTCCTCCATCATTGAGGATGGGGATATTTGTGGAGCCACCTCCACCTCAATTGCATTGATGTGGGTGTGTTTAGTCTTTATGGTGTGATTTTTGATCCACAAGACTCCACAAGGGCAACTGGAAACTACCTGTCTGTATCTGTGTATTGAAACTACTGCCTTGAGTTGTCAACGCTGTATAATCTGTAATTATTTAATAAAATTCTCTCCCTTGTGAGAACTCTGTCTCCTTAACACCTTACGCTGTCTCCTCAGACAAGCCTTCAATTCCTTTTGCTCACTTGTGTTTAGGGCTAACGCCTTTTCCTTTCTTTGAAGTAACTTTGGGGATGTTTTACCACATTAAAGGTGCTATATGAATACAAATTGTTGTTATTGTCATTGTCACCATCCAGTTGTTCCGACATCACAGGACGTGAATCCTTTTCTATTTGATCTGTAACATCCTAAATTACTTTGTTTGATCTGGTTCTTCTCTAGAGACCTAATTTGTTGCTCTTTCAAGCCCTTGAACCTTCTGTGCTTCAATACCAACATACCGTATATCATCTTAATTTTCCCTTAGTTTTATTTTTATGTTGGAATTAATTCAGAATGGGTTTTATGTTTTCCCAAGAATCTGCTTAATTCTACTCGAACTTCAGCAACATTGCACATTTCCATTTCTCAGTTAACTCTAGGCTCATTCCCCAATCAAAGGTAGAAAAACGTGGCCTATTTTGGGCTTCCTGTATGTTTACCAAATAAACTCACTACTAGAGTTTGCATGGGGTGGTCTAAATTGATCACCCTGTTTTATCTCCAGTCTTATTTCTTCCTTGGCGTTAAGAGTACAACTTATATATTTTAGTTCTTTCCTGAATATTTTGTATAAAATCAAGAATCGCTGTGCAGGGCATAAATAGACTTTAACCTACCTGTATGCTCCCATTTGGTATGTTGGAGTGATGTTTTGTTTTGGTTAAATGGCTACGGCCACAATTTGGAATGAAAACATCAAATGAAATCAAATCACATGTTTGCAATCCTGATGAAGTATGTGACTTGAATTACCGAACCAGATTAAAGTCCACAATCTTGGGATCCTACAGAATAACAGATTTGGCTGCTTAACCTCCAGAGTGATGTATACAGACCCATCAGGTCAGTCAATGACAGTGGAGCTAATGATAAGAAAAGTCTTCAGGAGAGAAGTAGTTAAACATGTGTGACAGGTGCGACTCTTGACAAGCTACAGGAAGCACATAAAGGCCTGTATAAATCTAAGCTGAGGATTATCTTGGGCAAATGAGAGTAATCCATGTTTCAGAAATGTTCACATGAGCCTTGGAGGCAGAAATGTCAAAATATTAGCAAGGGTTATTTGTAACAGAGACCAGGCCAGAATAGTAACAACTTTTATTAATTTCTGAGGAGGAAAAAGAAAACTTGCTATGTAAGAAAAATGGCAAGTGCAGCTGCGTTCATAAATATGTAGGTTTGTAAAGATTTTGGATGCATGGATTGCTCTTGGGTATTATTATTGGCATTAATGTTGCTTTAGAAATATTGTATTTTATAGGGGATTAAGAGATCAAAGCTTGCAATGTTTCAAAAACTGCAGAGGTTTTCAAATCCAAGGACAAGCTGCATCAAAACTAAATGATTTCATTTTTATATGTGAAGGGATCTGTTATGTAATCAGACTGAAAATGTGCCAGGCGATATTGGACCCCACTGTCTGGCACCAGGAGATGGGCTGCATATAACTTGTGCAGGTGGTGATGGGCTGCTCTACACGATGCCACTCCCACTACGTCTTTCTGTCCTGCTTTGAGGTTCTGACAGTGTATTCCTCGTTCCTTTCTCATTTCGCAACCTCCTTTGACTGAATCTTACTGCCACTGGGACTATGTGGGTCACATGGTGCATTCCCAACCAGAGTCTGATAATAAAACACTCAATTCTCTTGACTGCCTGCCATGCATTGCAGTTAATACAAGCAGCAGACAGCTCTTGTCAGTTTATGGTGAGCTGTGTTCATAGGATCTGGGTATGTTTGGATTGATATCCAGACAAGTCACATATGTTGCTGTAGGCATTTTATTCTTAATTAAAACAATTATGCTGATTTTACTGAGCTACTTTTTAAGGTAGGTTACATCTAGAAAAGTTACAAAATCTGCAAAATACTGTCGGTAGGAATTGTTAAATGACTGAAAATTAAAGAAAAAATATGACATGACAAATTCTGCCAGGATTATTCTGAGAACCATCCAATTTCATTTCTCCACTCCCAAATTCCTGTATAATGGACTATACCCTCCTCCCTTCCCATCCCAGGGTGTTTATTTGTTTGTGCATGCACAAGTGTGTGAGTGTATGTATTTATATGTGTGTGTGCCTATGTGTCAACAAAATACTTTTACATTTTACACCTACAGGCTTTTCTACAAGGGAAGGGAAATGTAACTCTTTATGCTGGCTGTAAAACCTAAGGGCTAAAGGAAATTTCAGTATCTGCCCAAAATAGAATGCAGGATTACAATTCAAAGTTAATCATTGCCAGGTAAGTTTTATAAGATTGAATTACTAATCTGGAAAATAAAGATTGCATTGGATGGTGGGTGGAAGAAGACAGGTGGAGGTTGGGCTGAAGCTCTTGCTTAGACAAGGAAGTTAAACACCTGGCTGAATACGTTTGAAAGTTCCCTCATTACCTTCACAAGGGATTTTTGATTTCCTGTAGGGGTTTGTGTCACTTTGAGAAGGACTGCACTATGGTCAACCTATCTGTTCTGTCTCATTTCTAACTTTGCATTTATCGCAATACTTATCATTTGTACATCCATCTAATGTGGATTTGAACTGTTGGTGTAAAGGAAAAAAACTAATGTTTATTCTATTTCAGCTCTTTTCACTCCGAGACTTGTGTAACCTTCCTGAGATAGTCTTTTAAGCTTTCATGAATAGATTTCTAACTTGATTAGTTAGAATTTTGAAGTAGTCTCCTGACTGACCTAAGGGAGGGTGATAGATATGTTTTTTTGACCCCACTATACTGGTAGTTTAAAAGTTTTCTGCGTAGCTGCCAGCTTGCAATATTGACACACCCCTGAGGGCATTCTATCATTATTGACACTCTTTCTGAGGTTCACCTGTCCTAAGCAAATGTTGGAAAACTAAAAGCAACTAGAAAAATTCTGTAAATGTATGGAAGATTCAAAAGTATCTGTAAAGAAAAAGACAGGATAAGGTTATAGGTATAGCTGTTTGTTAAAACAGTTCAAAGTGTTATGTGCAGAATTTCAATCTTTGTTTTCCTCCTTGGGACGTGAGCATCATTGACAAACCAGCATTTATTGCCGTTCATTAACTGTTCTTGAGAAGGTGGTGGTGAGCTGCCTTCTTAAACCACAGCAGTCCATGTGGTGCAGCTACCCTCACAGTATGCTTCAGGAGGGATTTCAGGATTTCGACCCAGCAACAGTGAAGGAACAATGATATAGTTCTACATCAGGATGAAGTGTGGCTTGGAAGGGAGCCTGCCTTATTTGCAACTGTTGAGAGACACATTTTCTATTATTACTACTTTTTGTTTTTGATCCAGCTACACAAATGAAAACTGCTTTTTTGCAGATATTTTTTATTTAGGGTTGCATGAAACAACAGAGTTAACGAGGCTTTACTTTCTCCTTCACTTGCTGGATGATTATCTGGTGAAGAGGATCATTCACTTGTTGTAGACTAACTCTACTTTAACCCCATTGAAATCACTTGAATGTAAATGAAGTTGGTTCTTTGGGCATGTCATTTGTCCAAGCAGTGAAGGTGAAAATCATCCCAAGAGCCCCTTGTGGCTTCCCTCCTCCTTCCCAATGTGCAAGCAAGTCAACTAATACAGAACCTTAGCAATATGCAGAACTGGCAGATCCCCTCCCCTAGAACTGCTTTTGCACTATTCCATACAATAGACCAATGAGAGTGCCAAAATGAGGCCTGTTGCCTGTTAGAGTTTCATTGCAAATCTAAAAAAGTAGTGACCACAGTCATGAAAAAACAGAGCTTCACAAAATGTGAATTGTTGCATCTAAACAGAAAAATAACTGCCAATGTTCATCTTTTCGCATCATTTAAGAAATTCACATTTGCACAAATGTATAGAATTGATGAAGACTTGATGTTTTGTTAACTCCCAAAACTTTTTTTGTTCTTAATATTTGAAAGCCATTCAATCAGTTTACATATGATAATGTTTGTACATGCATGTACACACATTGAGCCTATTTCAGCTAAACAAAATAAGTGATAGCCATTCGCTGGCTCATTTCTCAGGGCAATGCCTTGACCAATCAGTCAAGCCGCCTGGTTTAAATTTTAAACAATCCTTGGCAATTAACTGTCAGTCACCATGGTGCAGTCTCCATGGCAACGCCTCTACCAGTCACACTCCACTTGCCAACCAATCAGCACTCTCTTCTCATACAGTAGAAAGTTGTTGCTTCCCCTGACATTGGTATTCTTGAGATTGTCCTGATGAATGCAATCCTCAAATTCTGTACTACCAAACGACTAATAGTTATATAGTTAGAGCTACTGGGTTTACTTGGCTGAGGCTACAGCACGCTCATCAGTGACATGCCCATTTGTTCAGCTGACTGGAACAGTTCACTGCCTTGTCAGCATCAGGACACCAACTCCAGTTGAATTGCATTATCAGCTGATAATATTCAACACTTTGTTTAAAATAAAAGCTATTTCTGAGATTTAAAAGAAAGGTAAAGTTGAAACACACTCTCATAACTTAGTGTAAAGTTATTATAAGGAGAAATAGCTTTTCAGGAATTTTATCTTCACATAAGGATTGATCAAACCATATTATGGACTTCAAGAGAGATATGTGGAGGCAAAATCTGGGATCTGCCCTGGGATATCTCTCAGGGGCTGGTAGCTATAAGATTGCCTATGAATCTTTGCTGTTATGTACGTAATCAAATGGTATCTGTAAAATTTTCAAAGGGTCCTAGATACTTTTGGAAAAATTCTGTAGAGTGTTGGGAATAGTCTAATTATCAGAAGTGCTTTTAAAAATGAATCGAATGCAAAATAACACTTAGTTTTTCAAAAGATTTAATCCAGGAACTGACAGAGCCTGATGAGATGAGGGAGTTTAACTAGTATCATTGGAGAGTCAATAATTTACAGCACATAAGGGATTTATAATTATAAAACCAGTTAAAATGAGAGATGTACAGAGCTTGCTCCCCCTGTTTGCGAAATTTCCATTTTATATCCTGGGAAAAGTTCACCAACTACCGTCGAAATAAAAACAGAAAATGCAGGAAAAATTCACCAGGCTGACAGCATCTGTGGAGAGAGGAACAGAGTTAATGTTTTGAGTCCGTATGACTTTTCAGAGTTTGCTTTTAACTACAGTCGAATATTCTTTATCCATACAACCAAAATCCGAATACATCCAAAGACTGAACACGCCCAAAACACGAATATTTTTTAGAACAGACCCTAACATGAGCCAACACGAACCTCACCGACCTTTTGCACAGTAGGTCTGTAACCTGAGCCAACATGAACCTCACTGACCAGACCTGACCTTTGGGAAGTCTAGTTGTTTGCCCACACTGTTTACAGTCACACTCTTGGTGAGTTGCTGCAGTGCACCTTAAAGGTGATACACACTGTTGCTACTGTGCATCAGTGTTGGAGAAAGTGAATGTTTAAGGTGGTGGAGAGGGAGCCATTCAAGCATTGTCCTAGATGATGTCAAGCTTCTTGAGTCTTGCTGGAGCTGCACTCATCCAGACAAGGAGAGAGTATTCCATCACACACCTGACTTGTGCCTTGTAGATGGCGGACAGTCTTTGGGGAGTCAGGAGATGAGTGAGTTGCCACAGAACTCCTAACCTCTGACCTACTGTTGTAGCCACAGTATTTATATGGAATACTCTCCACTTGGCTGGATGAGTGCAGCTCCAACTGCACCCAAGAAGCTCGACACCATCCAGGACAAGGCAACCCACTTTATTGGTACCCCATCCATAAATATTAACTCCCTCCCCCAGTGATGCACAGTGGCAGCAGTGTGTACCATCTAAAGGATGCACTGCAGGAACTCACCAAGCCTACTTAGGCAGTATCTTCCAAACCCATGATCTTGACCATTTAGAAGGACAAGGGCAGCAGACACATAGGGACACCACCACCTACAAGTTCCCCTTCAAGCCACTCACCAGCCTGACTTGGGAATATATCACCGTTCCTTCACTGTTGCTGGAAATCCTGGAACTTGCTCCCCAACAGCACTGTGGGTGTATCTGCTCCTTATGGACTGCAATGGTTCAGGAAGATAGCTCACCAGCACTTTCTCAAGGCAGTTAGGGATGGGCAATAATTGCTGGCCTTGCCAGTGATGCCCACATCCCATGAATGAATTTTTAAAACATATGGTTGTCCAGTTAAGTTTCTGGTCAGTGGTAACCTCCAGGATGTTGATAGTGAAGAATTCAATGATGGTAATGCCATTGAATGTCAAGGGGAGATGGTCATTGCCTGGCTTGCGTGTGGCATGAATGTTATTTGCCACTTTTCAGCTCAAGCCTGGATACTGTCCAGTCTTGCTGCATATGGACTCGGGCTGCTTCAGTATGTAAGGAGCCGTGAATGGTGCTGTCCACTGTGCAATCATTAGTGAACATCCACACTCCTGACCTTATGTTGGAAGAAAGGTTATTGATGAAGCAGCTGAAGATGATTGGATGATAGGAAACTGCCCTGAGGAAGTGATGTCCTGTGAATGAGATGACCATCTTCCTTTGTGCTCAGTATGACTCCAATCAGCGGCGAGTTTTCCCCCTGATTCCCATTGACTTCAGTTTTACCAGTGCTCCTTGATGTCACACTCAGTCAAATGCTGCCTTGATGTCAAGGGCAGTCACACCCACTTCACCTTTTGAATTGAGCTTTTTTGCCCATGTTTGGACCAAGGCTGTAATGAGGTCAGGTACTGAGTGTCAGTGAGCAGGTTATTGCTGAGCAAATGCTGCTTGATAGCACTGTCGATGACCCCTTCCATTCTTTTCTTTATGATTGAGAGTAGACTGATGCGGCGGTAATTGGCCGTGTTGGATTTGTCCTGCTTTTTGTGCACACGACACACCGGGGCAATTTTCCACATTGCTGCTGGATGCCAGTGTTGTAGCTGTACTAGAACAGCTTGGTTAGGGGCATGATTAGTGCTGGAGCACAAATTTTCAGTACTATTGTTGGAATATTGTCAGAGCCCATAGCGTTTGCAGTATCCAGTGCCTTTAGCCTTTTCTTGATATCACGTGGAATGAATTGAATTGGTTGAAGAATGGCATCTGTGATGCTGGGGACCTCAGGAGAAGGCTAAAATGGATTATCCATTCGGCACTTCTGGCTGAAGATGGTTGCAGATGTCTTATCTTTTGTACTGATGTGCTGGGCTCCCCCATCATTGAGGATGAGGATATTTTGGAACATTTTCCAGTTAGTTGTTTAATTGGCCACCACCATTCATAGTTGGATGTGGCAGGACCACAGAGCTTTGACTTGATCCATTGGTTGTGGGATCGCTTCGCTCTGCCTATCACTTGCTGCTTATGCTGTTTGGCATGTAAATAGTTGTAGTTTCACCAGGTTGACGTCTCATTTTTAGGCACAGCTGGTGCTCCGTCTGACATGCCCTCCTGCACTCTTCATTGAAGCAGGATTGGTAGTAATGGTAGGGTGGCGGTGGAAGCCAGTCAAAACAAGCAGCTGTATCCCAGATGGAGGGCAAAGTTCAGGAGGTAGAGTCTGCAGCATGAGCAGCAGGCAGGAGGAGAAGATGGAGGACAACCAGGTTCTACCCTGTCGGGAGACTCTATAGACTGAGGACATAATACCTTAACATGACAGAAAACCAGTGCTGGAGAAGACTCGGGTTGAGCCATGATGTTGTGACAGACATTTGTCGCATGGTCCAGCAGCTGCTAGAGCCACAATCCATCGACCCTCACGCCTTGCCAGTGGCTGTGAAGGTAACCGTCACACTAAATTTCTATGCCTCAGACTCTTTCCAGGGCTCAACAAGAGAACTGTCTGTATATCCCAGTCAGCAGCACACAGCTGCATTGAGGAAATGACAAATACATTGTTTTTTCATGTGAGGGAAAACTTTAGTTTTCCTATGGATCTTGAGTCTCAGGCTCAGGCAGCCACGGCCTTTGCCAAATTTGCAGGCTTCCCCAAGGCGCAGGGTATCATTGACTGCACTCACAATTCAATATAGGCCCCAACTTGGCATGCGGACATCTTTGTGAACCACAAATCCTGTCACTCAAGCTCTGTCCAGGTGGTTTGTGACCACAATAAGGTCTTTCTTCAATTGTGTTCAAGATTCCTGGACAGCTGCCATGACTCCTTTATACCAAAAAGTTTGCAAACCCCCAATCTATTTCAGCCACCAACATAGATCCAGGGTTCTTCGAGGATCATCTTCCCCTTTTGGACTTTGTTAATGGGCCTCTTTAGGAACCCACAATCCTAGGCAGTACGAAACTACAATAGTAGCCATGTCATCACCAGGAGCACCATCGAGCAGGCCATTGACAACCTCGGGATGAGAATTGGATGCCTCGATTGCTCAGGTGGAGCTCTTCAATATATCCCAGCAAGGGTTTTAAGAATAGCTGTTTGATGCTGCATGCTGCACAACATTGCGCAGCGGAAGGGCCTCCAACTAAGTGACAATGAGGCCATGGGCACACTCCTAACCTCTGAGGAGGAAGAAGATGAGGAGGAAGGTCTGTGTACATTCAACCTATTTTGGAACAGATGAGGGTGATGAGCCCACCAATGGCAGGGCAGCAGGGAGGCATGGGCATGCATCCAGGGCTGCTGATGTGCAGAAGGGGATCATCACCAGGTGGGTCCTTGTTTAGAATATATTGGAAGACCTCATGAAAATCTTAACAACTGCCATCAAACAATTCCTACTGACATACCTCCACATAAATGCCTGTACATCCTTCTACCTTGGTGTCACAGTCTCTCAAGAGACTGCCTATCCCCTACAATGGAGTGAATGAGCATCAATGAGTTTGATTCAGTTTCAGTCAAACTACAGCTACCCTCTCCATCATAAACATGGTCGTCATCATCTTTCAAGCACCTATCGGTGAATTGACAGCATATCTTCCACCATTACCACCATATGCCAAAGCAATCGCAACACCTCCTTTATCACCTGCTACTAGAGATTTGCCACAGCCAACAGCCTGCTTCTAGGGCATTCTGGCGATTTCCATGGCCATCTGTTCCACTGAGCATATGGTCCTCAGGTAGGCTCTCCTACCCCCAGTCTGAGTAATCTCCTTGGTGATGTTGGCCCTTTTAGTCTGCAACCACAACATGACTTTGTTACCCTCATGGTGCATGCAGAGATATTGTTCTTCAATGCATTTGTGTATCACATTGACTGTTCGCATCTGTTTTGCACACAACTAACTGAGCTGCTTACACACACAAGGTTCAGTGCTGAAGCAGAGGTATGTGCCAGATCACTCACTTTTTATCTGTAGCATCCAGATGTGAGCTGTCCCTTGGACCCCTGTGTCTATGAGCCAAACTACTCACCTTGCCAGAATGTAACAGGTGATTGAATCCTCACCACTGCCACATGGCCTGAATCTTATGTTCGTTGGGCGTGTGCAATTGGTGGGCCTGGACGCAGATGTGAAATGCGCTTCCGCCTGCGATCAGCCCCCGAATGCAATTTCACGCTGGTTGGCCAATTAACGGCCAGCCAGCATGATCCACGCGCTGAGAAAGCCTCAACGTTGCCGGGGGATAGTGGGAAGAGGGCGGGCACCGGCAAAAGCGAGGGTGTGGGTGGGCACTTCTTGCAAGCCCCCTGAAGGCAGACACCTGCTATGGAGCTGCAGACCTGCACAGATTAAATGGCAACAGAAAAATGGAGCAAACTGTCTATGCAGCAAATTCATGCACCTGACAGCAGAACTCAAAAACATCAGCCCTCCGATAACCTTTTTTTATTATATTTCACCCCGGACATTTCATCCCACCCTGGACCGAGTTTTCAGTGAAAATGTAAAGGCTGCCTGGCCGATTGACGCATCTGCCAACCGTAAAAGTGCACGGGCCACGTAAAACTGATTTTCAGTTGTTTCCTTACTGGGCTTAATTGTCGCTTAATTGTCGGACATGCTTCTGACTGCTGTGCATGCCCGCTGAGCGAAATATTGTGAGTGTGCTCAGTGACACTGGGACATGCACCCGACATCTTCTCACACGATTTCTCGCCCTGTTGGGTTGGGCACGTCTGCACAACCAGTGTAAAACTCTGGCCCATGCTGCCTTAATAGCATGGCCAGCTGGGTATGTAATCTCTTTTCTCCCTTGGACCTCGTCTGCAGGTCCAGATCAGAAAAGCAAGCGCCCCATCCCTTCCAAAGTGGCTTCTTTGTGTGACAGTCTATTACTTAATGAATGAATTAATGAAAATGTAAGGTGAGAAGGATCATGAGCAAATCAGAATACATTGTTCTAATTCACTTTTGTGTACCTACATGTACTAACAATTTACATAATTTCATCTATGAATAGCCTTAATGGTGTGGTTGAGAGAGGGGCTCGGCATATGTGCTTGGTGCTGTATATGTTGTGGCTGTCACTCCAAGGTGTCATGCTTTGTGCAATGACAACTAACAGCCCTACTGCCTTACTCCATCTTATTCAGACTGTTATGCTGCTACACTGCGCAAATGTGAGAGACCTGGTTAAAGGTGTGGATGCATCTGTCTGGCGAGACAAGTGGCAACATGGCAAATGGATGAGATAATGAGCATGGGAATGTTGTTCATTCATCCACAGAGTCTAGCCAGCTTACTAAATCATAGCACCTTATCTGCATCAAGTAGTGTTGTCAAGACGATGCCATTTCCATGGCTGTCTTGAGAATCCACTCAGGGCTTTAGTTCAGCATACTTTTGACTCGGAAGCAACAATGACAATTCACCCATAGGAAAAGCCCATGATGGGCCATCTGTTCTAGGATAATCTAACAGTTGGACAGCATTTACAGCTTTGACATACCTGACAACTCAAAAATGCCTCCTCCATGGTTCAATGTGCATAATTCAGGAAGTATTACTCAGACAAAACACTTTTTATATGTACCTGAGTTGCCCGACCCACGTCAGGCCCTCCAGCCCCTCACTGCTTCTGGGCTGTCCTGCCTGGACTCTGAATCTAGCACACACCCCCCACGTATACACACACACACACACACACACACACAACCCATCCATGACCAAAAATTGGAGCTGCAGGCGTTCAATTTTAAAGGTTGGATTCGCAGAGCCGGGAATTCTTCTGTCTCAGCACTCGCGACCCACAAGTGCAAATCTGGCCCTTTGTTTCCTATCCCGTACTCAGTTTAATAAAACACATTCTTGTGCAGATTGACTTGCACTGTGTAGTGAAGTTTGTGTGTTTTCCCCCAAATAAATACTTTGCCAAGCATGTGAATTCTTCCCCAACAAATTCATGACAGAGTTCAGAATAACTGAGCATTTAGGTTACATGCTACTTGAATACGAAGCTTGCTTTGAAGGTTCCCTACAATCCTTCACATTTGGGCCGATGTCTTCTCTGATCAGGAGGCCCAGAACATTTTGGGAATGAAGGGAAGAGGAGCTGACTGGTCTCGAACTACTTTTTAAACCTGAAAGTCAGTTTCCATAAACCTGCAAATCTAAATCTGAGCCCATGCAAAAAATATTTGGGATAAAATACCGCAAGATTAATAAACTATTACTGGGAAATGCATACCAAATAGTATGTGATACTAATGACATAATGGATAAAAACACATTTGGCAATTTATGCAGCTCAGGCTAAACTAATTTGAATTTTTTTCAAGGTCCAAAATTATACAGAAGCAAGAATAGCTACAAATGCATTATTTTTACTTTCAAATGAACTGTAATTTGTTTACCAAGTTGACCAGAACCAATAATTTGGAGATTAGAGTACTTTTATAAGACTACTTTAACTGAGGCACCAACTTTGTAGCCTGGGGCAGATGAGCAGTTTGTTGGGCAGCGTTCCTAGGCCAACTTCATTTCTTTTATTTATTTCCTGTACTTCTATTGCTCCTTATTTGAACAAGATTTAACCCTGAGATTGGTGCTTATTTACCCCAGATTCCAGTGTATTGGTATCTGTGAGCTGATTCCCAACATTTGCACTCATAATCTGGCATTCATCCCAGTAGAAAAACATATTCACAGTGCTTTGTGGTTCTGCAATCTGCTGCAGGGATACAAAAACCAGATCTAGTAATGTAAATGCCAAAAGTGGTTTACAAATGTCATTACCTGAATCTGACCTATAAAACTGAATTGAAAAGAATGATATATAACAGAGAACCTGATGGAATTGCTAGAACAGAGTCAGCCACTGGTTGGGATTTATTTCTTCCAAATTCTCTACTTTAAGCTGCTTATACAAAATGTGTGAATGAATCTTGAGTGTTTGCATGCACCAGTCTGTTTTCTCTTAGTTGAAGGTTGCAGACCCCTTTGCCATTAAGTATGAAAATGTTAATTCAGCTTGTTTGCACTGCCTGACTTCTACAAACTCACGTGACAGACACAAGGGCCTGTGGGTTTTTATTATACAATTGGAGTATACGTGATACTAAATTAAATTTTAACTAGACCAATCCACCAAATTTTTTTTGCATGGGTTCAGATTTAGATTCGCAGGTTTGTCTGACTTTCATGTTTAAAAAGTAGTCTGATTTGTGAAAAGTGAATAGTCAAAACAAATACAATGGATAAAAAAGGTCTGTTAATAATTATTTTAACTAGCTTGTATTGTTAACCATTTTGGGGCAAAGCTTCTGTTTGATTCCAGTGCAAATTACTTCCATTCTGAAAAGTGTAGTTTTTCCTCCCTGACTTTCCACTGGGATTCAGTTGCATCATTGCTGAATGCAAAATTTGCCATGAACCAGTGCAATTGGCAATGTATTAAAAACCAAATTCTTTAAAGAATATTTTTAAAGCATTCTTATAATATATTGAGGAGTGATAACTTGGTAAAGTTTGATTAATACAACTAAAATTAGATTTATCACAGAAAATAAGCATTTTAAGTCACAGTGTCAATCTATCATCAGTAAATAACATGATTTCTTTCGAAATTACTGAAAATGTATTTCCAAAAATAACACAACTATGTTCTAGTTAGATTGGGGCTTAGTAGTTGGGACCTTAGAACATTTAAAATAGAAAAAGCATTCAAAACTTTTTAAAACATAACTATCAGTGTCCTTGCAACTAATTTTAAATTTTTAGAGCGTCCCCCAGAGAAGGAGAGACAAATGACATTAGTGGGCACTTCCAATAGTTATCAATTTATCCTTGTGGGTGGGGCCTGCTTCCACCACAGTGTTTTCAAAACTAGCACAAAAGCTGACGGGAACTCAAGTTGCATGGAATGCAATTTATGCTTAAAATTCCACAATCTGTTGTAGCAGTTAGGCTATTATTTGGGGAATTGCATCGAAAAATTTGAGCAGAAACTCCAGGTTGTTCATTTTTTAAAAAGCAAGTTCAATTCCACCCTTCAGCGTCAATCAGAAAAATTATTTATTGTTTCCACGCTACGATGATTCTGAGGATGTTTATCTGGGAGCAGATCGCCAAGGCATTCAGATGTTGTGAACTAGACAAGTAAAGTTCACATTAGTTAATCAGTACCATCCAAAATTTGAGAAATGCCCAGTCTTTAAACTGCATTTTCAGTGTTTGCTAACTAAAATATATGGCAGTTTTAGGAAGGTCAAAGGCAGAGCTTTTTTGGTGTCTCCTTTTAAATGGTAAGAAAATGCTCAGGTCTGTTGTAGTCTTGGGTTGCAATGATATACTGTGGACACTTATTAGTCAATAAAGCACTTTTTTTGCTCACCTGATATTTAAAATTTCATCAATGTGTGTAATGTTTATTGAATGCACTTTCTCTGACAATTTCAAGGTTTTCTTTGACATTGAACCAGTATAGGTGTTAACATTGACACTGTGTAGCAAAAATAATTGTTGCCAGAACGTTACAGTGCAGGGTCTTGGGTCACAGTGCTGGTGTATTCACTAGGTTGGCTGCTGATTTTCAACCTCAGCTCCTGCACTGTCTGCCTCATAACCAGGAATAGAAAATAAACATTTCAGCTCTGTTGCTGAATTGTAAATGACTCCTCCTGCACG
The DNA here is from genome assembly GCF_017639515.1 of Carcharodon carcharias. Classification (NCBI taxonomy): domain Eukaryota; kingdom Metazoa; phylum Chordata; class Chondrichthyes; order Lamniformes; family Lamnidae; genus Carcharodon; species Carcharodon carcharias. The sequence goes on along the minus strand of NC_054488.1, from coordinate 31,783,227 downwards.
TGTCTACATTTCAGAATGAAATATGGAACTGATTTTTATGTAATATTTATATATTAAAACATTCTTCAGTAGTGGTATGAAAATTTTCTCTGTAGCATCATTTTATATTGCTGACAATTTACTGTTGGAGCTATATATTATTTTGCCTAACACATGCATTGGGAAATTTTCAAAAGACCAACCCAAGAGTTAGTCTCATCCTTAGAACCCTAATTTGAGAATACTTTTCTTCCATGATATAATTGGCTATGAATGCTACACTACTTTTTTTAGCCCATACATTATACACTTTCCCTCTATTGATAGGAGGAACATTTTAATTTATTTGCCTGCAGCCTTCTGATGCACAATCATGTTCACTGTTCAGTGTTACTTGATAAAAAGATATGTCATTAATGATTAAAGCTTTGGAACTGTTTGTGAACACAAAGCAAACAAACAGGCCAAAGCTACTGGGAACTATTTGAAAATGAGTTCCATTTCCTATTTCTCACACTTTCCAGGGCACTAGGTGTATATTAGTTACAGCCTTGTTGCTGAGGTATCTGAAGGATATTGTTTGTTTGTAACGTCTTGTATAATAATTGCAGTCACCCATGGATCTCCTTTACTGCAAGTTTTGCATTTTTGTTTCACTTGCTATGTTGTAGTGATTGGTGGTGTGGCCTTTAGCAAGCTTAGGACTGAGACATTGGTGTCTTTCAAAAACAGCTGTGATTTATAATGAAGGTTGACACGAATTTGCTGTAGTTTGAACATGTTCCTCACTGGTTTTCATCGCTGTTCTAAAATGATGTTGTCATGTTCATTACTGGTGATGCATCTCCAAAGATAACCGGTTACTTTAACATTATCTGTTTTGATAATTATGTTCAGGGTCACTGTTTACGGTATCGTACTTTTTATTCATTCTTGGGATGTTTGCATCATTAGCTAAGCCAGCACTTATTGCCCATTCTTGCCCTTGAGAAGGCAGTGGTGAGTTGCTTTCTTGAACTGCTATAGTCTGTGGGACTAGTCCGTGTGGTGTAGATACACCCACCAAGCTGTTAAGAAGGGAGTTCCAGGATTTCGGCCCAGCAACAATGAAAGAATAGCAACATATTTCCAAGTCAGAATCGTGTGCGACTTGGAGGGAAGCTTGCAAGTAGTGGTCTACCTTATGTCTGCTGTCCTTGTTCTTCAGAAAGGTAGAGGAGTTTGGGAGTTGCGGACACGAACCTTGGCGAGTTGATGAATGCATCTTGTAGATGCTGCTCGCTGCTGCCACTGTGCACTGATGGTGGAGAGAGCAATGTTTAAGGTGCTGATCAAGGATGCTGCTTTGTCCTGTATGGGTTGAGTTGCAATCATCCAGGCAAGTGGAGAGAATTCCATCATACCCTTGATTTGTGCCTTGTAGATGGTGGACAGCTTTGTGGGACTCAGGTGGTGAGTTATCACAAAATATGCAACCTCTAACCTGCTGTTGTACCATAGTTTTTATATGGAGTTGGTCCAGTTAAGTTTGTGGTCAATGATAACCCCCAGGATGTTGATGGTGAAGGTTTCAGCAATGGTAATATTGTTAAATGTCATGGGGAGATGGTTAGACTTTCTCTTGTTGGAGATAGTCATTGTCTGGTACTTGAGTGGTATGAATATTACTTGCCACTTCTAAGCCAAAGCCTAAATGTTCTCCAGGTCTTGCTGCATATGGGTATGTACTACTTCATTATCTGAGGAGTTGCAAATGAAACTGAACACTATGCAGTCATCAGTGGACATCCCACTTCTTAAATAATGTTGGAGGGAAGGTCATTGTTGAAGCAACTGAAGATGGTTGAGCTGAGGATATTCCCCGGAGAACTCCTGCAGTGATGTCCTTGCACTGGGATGGTTGGTCTCCAACAACCATAACCATCTCTCTTTGCTTTCAACTGATCCCCCGATTCACATTGACTTCAATTTTACTGAGGTTTCCCAATGCCACACTGGGTCATGATATAAAGGGCAGTTACATTCACCTCTGGAATGTGGGTCTTTTGCCCATGCTTGGACAAAGGCTGTAATGAGTTCTGGAGCTGAGTGGTCCTGTCAGAACCCAAATTGTGCATTGGTGAGCAGGTTATTAGTAGGTAAGTGCTTCTTGATAGCACTGCCCCCAATACCTTCCATCACTTTGCTGGTGATTGAGTGTAGACTGGTTGGGCAATAATTGGCTGGATTAGATTTATCTCTTTCAGGACAAGATGTTCCTGGGCAATGTTCCGCTTTGTTGGGTAAATGCGATGTGGTAACTGTACTGGAACAGCTTGTTCCAAGGTGTGGCTCGGTCTGGAATACAGGCCTTCAGTACCAAAGCTGAGATGTTGTCAGGACCCAGAGCCTTTGCTGTTTCAGTGCAATCAACCATTTCTTGCTTTCACATGGAGTGAATTGAATTGGCTGAAAACTAGCATCTGTAAAGTTGGGTCACCAGGAAGAAGCTGAGTAGGAGCATCCACTTGGTAATTCTGGCTTAAGTTGGTTGCAAAGATGCTTTAGTCTTCTCTGTTGCGCTAGTGGGCTCCTCCATCATCAAAGATGGGGATGTAAATGGAGCTTCCTCCTCCAGATAGTTGTTTAATTGTCCACTATCGTTCATGACTAGATGTGGCTTTGATCTGACCTATTGGTTGTGAGAGTTAGCTCTGTCCATACCACGTTGTTTCTGCTGTTTAACATGCTTGTAGTTCTGTGCTGGAGTTTCACCAGGTAAGCACCCTATTTTTAGGCATGGCTGGTGCTGTTCCTGGTAACCTCTCATACACCGTTCCATTTTTAATGCATGGGGTTCGTGAATTTTCTTCAGATATTTTGGAATTGGATCTTGAAATCCATGAGTTTATTATTAGTCCCACTAATGGTTTATTGTGATTGATTAGAACAAATCTAATTTTTGTTGTGAATTTACCAGTACACTGGCGGATATTTTACTCTTTCTTCAAAAGCACAAACCATGGTCTTGTCTATGTCCTCATATACAGTTGTAGTAGACTTTCACCACTCTTCTATTTAAAGGAAACTAGTACTAAAACATTAAAATATATATTTGTCATGTTCCTTGTAATGTAGTGAGTTAGAGGGAACATTAGTTTGTTCTTTTCTCCTGTGATGGAATGGTTATACGTATGAAAGCACTTTAACTAAAAGCCTGGCCAAGTGCTCACAGGATTCATTATAAGTGCACCTTAGCGTAACGTACTGACACAGAGTACTGGGCAAAAACCTGTGACCTCTCCATCTTGAGTTGAATGTTTATTTACACTACTGGGTCATTCAGCTCTTTTAAAATCATTCTATTTTTGACATTTTTTGCATAGTCATTCTCATTTATACCAGTTTATTTCTATGTTGCAAACCTCCAGGTGAGCTGTCTGTTGAACTGGGTCGCTCCGTTTTTGTTAACCGCAAGCAGTTCTGTAGAAAACATCGGAGGTAATGAATCACTTCAGCCAGTTGAGAACTTGACGAGGAGACACCTAACCAGTTGCAAGGGGTTCTAAAGAAACTCTTCAGTGCCCAAATGCTGGATAGTACTGCATCTACATAACTGTAGAATCATTAAATTGTTGCAGTACAGAAGGAGGCCATTCAGTCCATCAAGTCTGAGCTGGAACAGAAACAAAAACTGCTGGGAAAACTCAGCAGGTCTGACAGCATCTGTGGAAAGAAAGACAGAGCCCGTATGACGCTTTTTCAGAGCTAAAGGGAAGTAAAAATGTGGTGAAATATACACTGTTTAAGGAGGATGCAGCAGGTGAAGCTGGATGGGAGGCTAACAATAGGTGGAGGCAAAGGAGAGATTGGGAAAGATGTCATAAACAAAAGGTCAAAGGTTATTAATAGTGGTGGTTCTGGCTAAAGGAGGTGCTAATGGTGACATTAAGAGTGGAAAGCAGAATGTAATAATGGCAGGACCAGGGTAAACACTCTGGAAAGTGACAGAAGGCCCTGGTGGGGGGAGGGGACGGTGGTGGGGAAGTAAGATCGAAAAGGCTAAAAGCTGGGGATAAAGCAATGAATAAAAATGGAAATAAATTTTAAAAAATAATAAAAATGAATCCATCACAATCTCTCCTTTGCCTCCACCTATCACTGGCCTTCTATCCAACTTCACCTATTCAACCCCCCTTTAACAGTATATATTTCACCACATTTCTACGTCTCTTTAGTTCTGAAGAAGAGTCATACAGACTCGAAACATTAACTCTATCTTTCTCTCCACAGATGCTGTCAGACCTGTGAGTTTTTCCAGCATTTTTTGTTTTTGTTTCAGATTTCCAGCATCCGCAGTACTTTGCCTTAAGTCTGAGCTGGATCTCTACAGGAACATTTCAGCAAGTCTCACTCACCTGCCATTTCCCCAGAACCTTGTAGTTTTCTTCCCTTCAGATAATTGTCCAATTCCCTTTGGAAAGTCACAATTAAATCTGCCTCCACCACATTCTCAGGCAGTGCATTCCAGTCCTAATCTCTTTCTCTGTTTAAAATAATGTAACTTCTTTGGTTCTTTTACCAATACCTTAAATCTGGATCTTCTGGTTCTTAAGCCCACCACCAAAATTAACAGTTTCTCTCTATCTACTCCTTCCGGATCAAAACTCCTCTCAACCTTCTCTTCCCGAAGGAGAACAACCCCAGAATCTGGTCTGCCCTCATAACTGAAGCCCCTCCTCACTGAAACCATTCTTTTAAATCTTTTCTGCACCCTCTCTAAAGCCTTCATATTATTCCTTAAGCATACTGCCCAGAATTGGCCAAAGTACCCCAGTTGAGACCAAACTAGATTTTTATGGAAGTTCACCATTGCTGCCTTGCTTTTGTGTTCTCCATCTCGATTTTATAAAGCCCAGCATCCCATATACCTTATTACCTGCATTCTCAACTTACCCTATCACCTTCAAAGCTTTATGCACATATGCCCTCAGGGCTGGATTCATGTGGTGAGGGCAGCAAGGTTGAATCAGGAAAGTACTAAGGTGGCAGTGGAGACAGGTGGATGGCAAAGCTGGCAGGCTAGAACACCTGCCTCAATTTATTGGGACATTGGCCCATTTGTAATGATGAATTTTAGACCTTCAAACCCTCACACCTTCCTATCCACCCACCCTCCCTCTTCTCATATCCCCTTCATGCCCATTCATACCCCATGCCCCCTCGTACTGCCATACGCCCTTCATACCTTCATATCTACCCTCCTCATAACCCCATGCCTGCTCCATGCCCAAGCAATGTATCCTCCATAGCCACTCGCCCAGTCCTCACTATGGGCAGATCTCAGGAGCAAATGCAATATCAATGGGATGGATTTGAAATGGACATGAACAAAAATTAAACTTCTAACAATTAAACAGAGCTGTCTCACAAACACACTTCATACTGAGTATTCCCAGAGCAGTTGGCTTTTTTTCCCTGAGTGAAGGCAGCAGACCATTTTGTTTTAAATTTAAAGCATTGTGGACATTTAATTCACTTAAGATAATGAGTTCCTAAGCACTGTTTTCTTCAGTTTTGAATGGATAGTCGCAATTTTCCAAATGGGAAAAGTACTGTAATGCATTGCACCACCTACACAATGCTAATCAATGTAATGGTTGACTTACCTTTTCAGGACAGAGACCCATGATAAATCACTGCAGTAAATACAGATGTAACTCATAATATCATCTAACTATTGAAACTAAAATAACAGGTTTTTTTTGTATTTCAAAGCAACTTGCTTCAACAGAATTCCAGGAGCAGATGGTTGTTTCCTTTTGTCCCCCACTTGGGACTGGGTTCCCCCGTGGCTCATAGCTCCTCTGATGTGCTGTGAACCATGTCTACTTATGGAAGTGGCCCGACTCCACAAAAATTGCAGGGGGATTTGAACTGCCCATCCCCAGAGTGGAGTTGGCAAGGGTGGAAATGGGAATGAGGTTGGAATCCCTAAATTGGACCCTGTCTGCCATTGTTGAAGGACTCGTGAGTTGGCTCAGCTTGGTGAAAACCTGGGCCCAGGCCTCTCTCTTCCTCTATCCCCTTGTATATACAAGCATATGAATTAGGAGCAGGAGTAGACCATCTGGCCCCTCAAGCCTGCTTAGCCATTCCATAAGGTCATGACTGATCTGATTGTGGCCTCAATCCACATTCCACCTACCCCCGATAACCTTTGACTCCCTTCTTAGTAAAGATTCTATCTTCCTCTGCCTCCACTGCCCTCTGGGGAAGAGAGTTCCAAAGACTCACGACCCTCTGAGAGAAAAAAGATTCTCCTTATCTCTGTCTTAAATGGGAGACTCCTTATATTGAATTGCACCCTTAATTTTACATTGTACCTCCGTGATCTTCTTACCAAATTGTGTCGCTTCATAATTCTCTGCATTAAATTTCATCTGGCACGTGTCTGCCCATTCCACTAACCTATATCTTCTTGAAATCTTATCACCCTCCTCACAATTCACAATACGTCCAAACCTGCAAATTTTGAAATTGTAACCCTGTACACCTAAGTCGTTAATATACATTAAGAAAAGCAGTGGTCCTTTGTATTGACCCCTGGGGGATACCACTGTATGCATTTCTACAGTTCAAAAAATGACCGTTTGCTACTAATCTTCTGTTTCCTGTCATACAGTCAACTTTGTGTCCATGCCTTTACTGTCCTTTTGCTGATGCACTTCTTATTATGTAACACTTTAATAGATGCCTTTTGGAAGCTTTTATACACCAATCCATCGCATTATCCTCATCGATCCTCTTTGCTTTAATAAATCCATGCAAGCTTTCCAAAATGTAAGCACCCTTGCCAAAGTGACTTTTAATTTTTGCCCTAAAAGCTTTCCCATCACAGGTTAAACTGATTGGCTTGTAGTCATTGGGTTTAACCTCACACGCTTTTTTTGAAGAATCGTGTAATATTTGCAATTCCTTAGTCCCTTGGCACCTCCCTGCTAAAAGGAGAGTTTTTTTCCCACTGGATGTGAACATTGCTGGTTAGGGGCCAGCATTTATTGCCTATCCCTGGAGTGAAAGGTTTTGGGCAATGCCTCTGCAATTTCAACCCTAATTTCCCTCAGTACCTTGGATGCATTCAGTCATGATTACTTATCCATTTTAAGTATGACCTAATACCTCCATTTTATCAATTTCTAGCCCATCCAGCATCTCAATTACCTTCACCTTCGCCTGAATTTGACAGCATCTTCCTTAGCAAAGCACCATTTAAGTACCCCAGCCATGCCCTCCTACCTTCATGTGTAGATCTGTTTTTTGGTCACTAATCAGCCCCACCCCTCCTCATTGCCTTTTCATGATTTATATGCCTGTCAAAGACTTTTGGATTTCCCTTTGTTAGTTGTCAGTCTCTTCTCATATTCTGCCTTTGTCTTTCTTACTTTTTTTCACTGCCTCTCTGAACTTTCTATCGTCAGCCTGAGACTGGATTATCAACCTGACATATGTCATATGTTCCTTTTCCTGCTTCATCTCACTCTTTATCTCTTTCTTCATCCAAGGGGCTCTGATTTTGGTTGCCTGACCTGTCCCTTTGTGTGAATGTACCCCAACTTTACACAAACCATTCCTATTTGATGACCTCCCCCCATTGTTCTGTTACAATTTTGTCTGCCAGTTGTTCATTCCAATTTACCCAGGACAAGTTTATTCTCGATCTCTGAAATTGGCCTCATCCAGTTAAGTATTTTCGCTCCATGTATTGATGTCCATGCATTGTAAACCTGAATTGGAGCTGACAGTATTTTTCTCTTGGTCTGGTCTGATCTGACCTAATACCTTACTATTTCTTACTCTTATGCTATCTGTCCCCCTGAATCCCTTGTGCACTTTGTTTATCTTGCCTAATGCTACATCCTTGTTCCTATCCCCCTACCAAGTTAATTTAAACCCTCCCGAACAGCACCAGCAAACCACCCCATGTGGCCATTGGTGTGGCCATGTTGAGGTATTTTTTTATTCGTTCATGGGACGTGGGCATTGCTGGCTGGACTAGCATTTATTGCCCATCCATAGATAGTTACCTAGAGCATTTAAGAGTCAACCACATTGGTCTGGAGTCACTTGTAGGCCAGGCCAGGTTAGGACAGCAGTTTTCTTTCCTAAAGGACATTAATGAACCAGATGGGTTTTTACGCCAATCGGCAATGGTTTCATGGTTGTCATCATTACATATTTAATTCCAGATTTTTATTGAATTCCCCCCATTGACTTCAAATTTCACTATCTGCCATAGTGGGATTTGAACCTGGGTCGCTAGAGCATTATCCTGGGTTTCTGGAATACTAGTCCAGTTACAATACCACCATGCTACTGCCTCCCCCAAACCATCCGGTCTGTACAGTCCCACTTCCACCAGAACTGGTCCCAGTGTCTCAGAATTCCTCCTGCACCACTCCAGCCACACATTAATTTGTTCTATCCCCCCTGTTTATACTCAAAAGTGTGTGGCACTGAGAGTAATCCAGAGGTAATCCTTTGAGGTGCTGCTTGCTAGTTCCCTAAAATCTGACTGCAGGAACTCATTCATTAACCTGTGTTATTGGTACTGATATGGACCTCTGGCTGTTTCCCTTCCCACATCAGAGTGCTCTGCAGCCACTCTGACAAACCTGACCCTGCCACAAGGGAGACGAAGTACCATCCAGGATTCAAGTCTGTCTCTGCAGAAATGCCTGTTAGTTAGGTCTGCTCCCCTATCGAATTTCCCAATATGATTGATTTCCAAACCTTTTCCCTGCTCCCCTCTATAGAGGAGCCATCCACGATGCTATGGATTTACCTCTGGCTGCACTCTCTAGATGAACCATCACTCTGACCAGTGTTTTCAAGAACTATTAGAACACGCTGTGCACAACACATGACCTCCAAACCCCAGCAATAAGACCTGTGAAACTCAGACAGCTTAATTCAATCTACACTTTTATCTGTTTCATATTTGCTGGGTTGTCATTTTTAGCATGGGTTTTGAAAGAGCTGTCCTTGGTGTTATTAGTGAATGAATCTTAAATCTTAACACCAAGATCTGTTCATATCAACAGCTGTAAGTTTTTGCAGGTTCATGGACATTAAATTTAAATGCATTATGTATGGGGCCCAAAAAGTTTGGTCAGTTCAGTCGTGTATTACGCAGCAAGATAGCTCTGCAGTAATTGTTTTCAGCACTGGTCTCCATTAATTTAATGTTTTGTCTCACTGATTAACAAGATTACACAGAAAATGATAACTCTGAAAACATCATCTCGTCAAGAATTCTGTACTTCAGCAATTTCTTAAAAGCTGCTGTTGTGTCAGGGAGGTGGAGAGACAATTCATCATTCAATAACTTGACAAGCCAGTTCCTGGCAATATGAGCTGATGATTCACTTTCATAACAGAGTTTCTGTCAATGATTCCAGTTATGTCCTGTACCTCTTTTTAATTTTAAAATCAATTTAAACATTTGCGGAAAGAAAATGCTAAAAGTCAATTGAAAGTATTTGTGGTTACTGTATTTAAGAAATTATTCTTTAAAAAAAAAATTGATGGTGAATGTGATGTTTGACTACAGCAAGTCCATTATTCAGACTGGAATGTGATAGATGCACATTGACTTCCATACTGCGTACAGGCTTCGGGAGAAAAAAATCTTTGACTCTAATTAGTCATACTTTACTGGCTCTTGAAAAATCATTAAAATTGAAGAGTGGCCCCAGAAGAGGTAGAGAAATCCTTACACTTTCTGCGTGAGTTTGGATAAGAGCTTGTTGGACCAAACGGGATGACTTCAAAAGATGTACTTTTCTCGCATTTAGTTATGTGTTGTTAGTCTATCAATAACTTTGCTACTCTGTTATCCAGCTGAACATTTCAAAGCGCAAGTCTAACATTGGATTTCACTGGCTGAATTGCAGAACTGACTGAGCATCTGTTGTTCCTATATTCTATCAGAGCACATTTGTTTGAAAGAAGGAGTAGTCCAATTTATAACAAAAACAATCAGAGAAATTTCAAGGCATGTTTAAACAATGAAGAACACCCACCCCCAGCAGGCCAAGTGTTGAGCTTTTAGAAACCCAAGCAGTATTGATTTTCATTAATGATGGGGAGAAGTGCATGATGATGAATGGAACTGGAAACCCATCATTAGGGCATTAAGGGTTGGATTGTAATTCTTTTCACTCATTTAGTGTCACCACAGCCATTCAACAGCTAATCAACAATAAAAGAAACTAAAGATGACAAGTCATAGTGAATGTGATATAGGAACATTCCCTTGGCACAAATTTTATTCATTAATCAATGTCTAAATGTGACTGCACACCTTTTGATAATATTTCATGGCAAAGTACTCGCTGCTGTAAAGTAGGTAATTTTAAAGGTCCCAGTTGGGTGGGTGGTCACTGGGTCAGGGGTGGGGTGGGGTGGTTGGGTGTGGAGTGAGCCAGGTGGGGATATCAGAGGTAAGTAGGGTGAAGGCAGAACTGGGGAGGGGTGGGGGTTAGGTTGGGGGGGGGGGCTTGGTAATTGGGTGGTCAGAAAGTTCGGGGGGGGTAGGGATTACTTAGGGGGGATGTTGGGAGGGTAGTTGGGAGTTTGGGGGTGTGGTCGGGGGATCAGGAGGATAGTCGGAGGCCCAGCGTTGGGGTTCAGGAGATACCATAGATACCCAGGGATGAGAAGGGTTTTAACCCTTGTAACATTTCCCGGATAATGATTCTGCTAAGAGAGTCAGAAAATTTAAATTGGAGAGTTCTTCAATGCATCTTCTAGGATACCACCGGCGTACAACCCTCCCCAGGGATTGGAAGTTCTGGACCTCCCTTTTCCAACGCTCTTTGCCCCCTTCAACCCCATGAATGATGACATTCATTGAAAAGAAACTCAGTAATAAAATGAGAGTGTTGGCAATAAATCCAGTTTAATTTTTTCCCTCCTCACTTGAAAGCACCTGCTAGTTCTCCTTGATCCAGCCCCACAACAAAATCAGAATTTTAATGTACATAGTGTGTGGTTAATGTGCAGGATGTGATGCCCTGTGAGGGTGTGGGTCCACAATTATTCAGCTTATTTATTAATGACTTGAATGATGGGACAGGAAGTGACATATCCAAATTGTGTGGACTCCAAGGGTTAAATTCAGAGGTGAGATGACACAAATGAGGTTTGTATTTCCTGGAATTTAGAAGGTTAATGGTGGTGGGGATGGGCTGGGGGTGGATTTCATGGAAATTTTCAGGATATTAAGGGGAACTGATAGGTTGGAATTGTTTTCTGCTGGCTGGGGAATCAATGGCTAAGGGAGCCTCACCTTTCTGGAGTGAAGTTAAAAAACACTTCGAGACACAATGGATGGCAGAAGTTTGGAACTCTCTTCTGCACCATTCGCGACTCCTCTGAAGCAGTCCATGTCCAATTGCAGAAAGACCTGGACAGTATCCAGGCTTGGGCTGACAAGTGGCGAGTAACATTTGTGCGACACAATGCCAGGCAATCTCCAACAAGAGAGAATCCAACCACCACCCCTTGATGTTCAATGACATTACCATCACTGAATCCCCCACTATCGACATCCTGGGGGTTACCATTGACCAGAAACTGAACTGGACTAGCCATATTAATACTGTGGCTACAAGAGCAGGTCAGAGACTAGGAATCCTATAGCAAGTAACCCACTTCCTGACTCCCCAAAGCCTGTCCACCATCGACAAGGCACAAGTCAGGAGTGTGATGGAATACTCCCCACTTACCTGGATGAATGCAGCTCCCACAATGCTCAAGAAGCTCAACACCATCCAGGACAAATCAGCCCACTTGATTGGCACCTCATCCACAAACGTTCACTCCCTCCATCATTGACGCACAGTGCCAGCAGTGTGTACCATCTACAAGATGCACTGCAGAAACTCACCAAGGCTCCTTAGATAGCACCTTCTAAACCCACGACTGCTACCATCTAGAAGGACAAAGGCAGCAGACACCTGGACGTTCCCTCCAAGCCACACCATCCTACTTGGAAATATATCGGCGTTCCTTCACTGTTGTTGGGTCAAAATCCTGGAATTAAACCCCCCCCCCCCCCCCCCCCCCCCCCCCCCCCCCGCCCCACCACCAACCAAAAAGCACTGTGGGCGTACCTACTCAACATGGAGTGAGGTGGTTCAAGAAGGCAGTTCACCACCACCTTCTCAAGGGCAACTAGGGATAGAAAACAAATGCTGGCCATGCCATGATTTAAAAAAACAGCAATTGATGCTAAATCATATGTAATTTTTATATCTGAGATTGATGTAGCTGTAAATCAGGAGGTGAATGGGGGAAAGGAACTTGGTGAAATTGAAATCACTAGGGAAATGTACTGAACAAATTGATGGAGCTGCAGGTTGGCAAGTCTCCGGGTCCTGATGGATTACATCCTAGGGTCTTAAAAGAGGTGGGTAATGCGGTAGTCAATGCTCTGGTGTTAATTTTCCAAAATTCTCTAGATTCCGGAAAGGTTCCATCAGATTGGAAGGTAACAAGAAGGGAGGGAGGCAGAAAAAGGTAACCTTTAGGCCTATTGGCTTGACATCTGTTGTCGGGAAGTTATAAGAATCAATCATTAAGGAGGTTATAGCTGGGCACTTAGAAGAGCTGAAGGCAATCGGGAAACGTCAGCATGGTTTTGTGAAAGGAAAACCATGATTAACCAGTTTATTGGAGTTTTTTGAAGGAGTAATGGGCGCAATGGATAAAGGGGAGCCTGGAGATGCACTGTACTTGGATCTCCAGAAAACATTTGATAAGGTGCCACATCAAAGGTTATTACGGAAAATAAAAGTGCATGGTGTAGCGGGTAACATATTAGCATGGATAGAAGATTGGCTGGCTGGCAGAAAGCAGAGAATATGCATAAATTGGTCTTTTTCAGATTGGCAGGATGTGACGAGTGGAGTCCCACAAGGGTCTGTACTGGGGCCTCATCTTTTTATGATTTACATCAATGATTTAGATGTGGGAAGTGAAGACATGGTAGCTAAATTTGCAAATGACACAAAGATAGGTAGGAAAGTATGTTGTGAAGAGGACATGAGATTGCAGTTGGATATTTATAAGTTGAGTGAGTGGGAAAATATCTGGCAAATAGAGTTTAATATGGGAAAATGTGAAGTTGTTCACTTTGACAAGAAGAATAAAAAAGAGTATTACTTAAATGGAGAATGGCTGTATAATTCTGAGGTGCAGAAGGATCTAGGTGTTCTAGTACGTGAGTCACAAAAGGTTAGTATGCAGGCACAGCAAGTAATTAAGAAGGCGGATGAAATGCTATCCTTCATTACGAGAGGGATTGAACATAAGAGTAAGGATGTTATGCTTCAATTATACAGGGCATTGGTGAGACCACACCTCCGTGCACAGCTTTGGTCTCCTTTTTGAAGGAAGGATGTAAGTGAATTGGAGACGGTTCAAAGGAGGTTTACTCGACTGATACCTGGAATGAGTGGGTTGTCTTATGAGGAAAGGTTGGACAGGCTTGGTTTGTTTCCCATGGAGTTTAGAAGAGTGAGGGGTGATTTGATTGAAGTATACAAGATCCTGAATGGCCTTGACAAGGTGGACATTGAAAGGATGTTTCCTCTTGTGGGTGAGTCCAGAACTAAGGGGCACTGTTTTAAAATTAGGGTCACCCTTTTAGGACAGAGATGAGGAGAAAATTTTGCTCTTGAGGGCTGTGAGACTTTGGAACTCTCTGCCTCAGAAGTTGATGGAGGCGGGGTCACTGAATATTTTTAAGGCAGAGGTAGATAGAATCTTGTTAGGCAAGGGAGTCAAAGTTATCGGGATTAGATGGGAATGTGGAACTTGAAACACAAGAAGATCAGCCGTGATCTTATTGAATGGCAGAATAGGTTTGAGGGGCCAAATGGTTTATTCCTTTTCTTATTTCTTATGTTCTTATTTTTGTTAACAGAAGGCATTACTGGATATATGGCAAAGGCAGGTATATGGAGTTAGGCCACAGATCAATCATGATCTCGATGAATGGTAGAACAAGCTTGAAGGGATAAATGGTCTACTGTTGTTCCTAGAATCAGCTGCATGCCCTTATTGCCTTTTTGAGTTATCCGTGAACTATTCATCTCAGATTTTCATTTTATTCAAAGATGTTACATGTGCAACGATGAAGTGTGTGCTCCCAGTCCAGTGTCCTTCTGTAATCTTAAAATCAGGAAGAATATGACTTTTTAATATCTAACCTAAATTATTTACCGCACCTGAACATCTGATCAGAGGTGTTCTGGCTGTAATGAGGCATTAAATTATAACTGAAGGAACAGGTTTAATAGTCTATCATTAGAGCAGAATGCTTTCTTACAATTGTTGCTGGGCCTTTTATTTTGTTTAACCTTATGTTGCGGTAGAGGATTGAAGTCTTGAACTGATCACATTGACATCAATTAAGCCTTATTACACTAATGTTAATAGAATTATGCTGATTTTCACTTTTATCAGGCCTCTTAAATCCTCATCTAAATCTGTGAAGAAGAAAAATAGACCATTAAGTTCAAATAAATGGCTGGTGATGGTTATGATGTGCTCGAGAGTGAACTTCTGATGGGTTGTGTGGATTTTGCTTAATGGCCCCTCTTTAGAGCTACAGTAACAGTAAAATATGAATAAGTAGGAGGTAATGTACCACAATTTCTTGGGAAGATAACAACAAAACAACTTAGCAATTTGTGACCAGGAAAAAAATGTAACTGAGTTACCAATCGCCATTTTGCTTTTGGCCTTGCATAAACGCTTGCTTGCCATCAAAATCGCTGCAACTTTCAAGAAATTGTTGCATTTGCGCTGTTAAAATAAATGAAACTTTCTGCAGAAAGTACTTAACAATGCACGGATCATTTTAATGGCGAGATTTATGTTCCTACAATGCCTGTGAACATCTGAAATTTGAGATCCATTAGAGGCCAATTGTTGGGCGAAATTACTGTTCTTTAGTAGCTGCTTGTAATTCCTGGCTTCTGACATTAAGGGGAGGGTACGTTCTGAAGATCAGAAAAAAACAATTGAAGATGATTGTGACTTTTCCTCGTCTTTTTTAAAAGTACTTCTTCTTTTCACATGTGAAGGATATGCATGAGATAAAAGGGGCAGTATTTTCTTAGCCTCCTTGTGGCTGTCTTGGGATTGTGGGGGGGGAAGTCGTTGGAACTAGAATCTCCATGCCCAAAATAGGGGTCCAGAGGCAGGACAGGGGTCCAATGGACCTGCTTGCTCCTCTGATTTTAAATTTTTACTTAACTCTCTGAGGTACCTCTAGACCATTGACCTGCCTCAGCAGCACCCACCTGTCTTGGTGGAGCTGCCATGGCTGGCAGTATTGGGAGCTCCACCCATCATCTTTAACTTTGGAGAGCCCAGAGGCAACCAATTCGGAGGGCACCTCTGGTAAAATTGTTGAGCCAGTCCTTCCGCTGGCATGTATATCTTGGGAACCCTATTTGGTCCCGATGTCAGGGTTCTGAAGCTCACAGTAAAATTCAGTTCAAGGTGTTTACATATTCAATCTACACTAAAATGATTCCACCTCTAGAGAGTTCTTGTGATTTCTGTTGAAGCAGAAATATCCATTTCTCATAGGGGTGAGACTTGATGCACAGAAATGTTTGTTGATAAATGTATTGTTGCGCCTGAAACAAAATCTCCAGTATCTACCTCTCTGAAAAACCCTGAAAACCCTTATAAAAACTACATGGACATTTAGTTCAAAAAACAGTTGCCATAACAGTGGTTGTAAAATATAAATAGGTATAGGTCAGTGGGTAATCGGAAGTAGCTGTTAACCTGTTTTCTGGCACTGTTTGCTACTAATCAAGTTAACCATGATTCTCCTGAAGTACTACAGTACAACTTTGTAATGTAAGTTTAGGGATTAATGGAACAAGATTTCTCCCCCAAATCTGTTATAAGCAGAGCCACTGTTTGACAGTAACTAAGTCCAATTCGGTATTTATGATTTGCCATTTCAATTACTTTACCACCATTTTAAGATTACACTTTTTTTCTTCAAAATGGAGTGTTAACCTTTGCTTATTGTATTGAGTGGGCTGTTATTTCTCCCAGTCAGAATCACTGGTTTACAGAGTCTGATTTGTGCTTTTGTTGCATGTGATTCCATAAATGTTGTAGTCCTTTTAGGAATCACATTTTACAATTCTGTCCCAATTTTTTGTGAAAACTGAAAACTCATGGTTTTGATTATGTTGCATGGCTCTTATGCCTCACATGTATTTTTTACTTGGTAAACTGATATACTGCAATTTCAGAGTGGTAGTAGAGAATTTTAAGTTTGGCAGAGATATTTTTCCACAATTTCAACTGAACAGAAGCAACAGGGTTTGAGAAAATAAAAATCAGTTAAAAACCGTGCCCAAAACTGTTGATGGTGCTATGAATGTAATATTACATGACAAACTGAAAACAATGGATCAGAGCTTACTGCATGACAACCCCAACAGAATCCTAAACAATCCTCATGAATTCCAGTCTTGGAAATAAAATAAATGCACTTGTAACTCCCCCAAAACCGCTAAATCAAGTAGAGAATATTGCAAATCAGCATGTACAACTACAGAGTTACACGTGAGTGGTGGAGGGGCAGAACAAGTCAGTAAACATGTGATGCAGCCCCTCCAGTAATGCAGGTGAAATTGTGCTGGATTACCCTGACCTTGCCCCTGCCCCTGCCCCCAGTGATGAGAAACATCCACTCTGTCTATAAAAGGGACTCAGGACTAAATCTGGCTGCTCAACTGATGGTGATGGACTGAATTTTACTGTGAGCTTCAGGACTCGGATATTGGGCTGAAGAACTTATTTCTTCTTTGAAATAGAGTCACAAGGGACCTTTGTCCATCTGAGAGGTTAAATGAAGCCGTGTTCTAACATCTCATCTGAGAGACGACATCTCTAATAGTCCAACATGCCCTCAGTATTGCATGGGCAGAACAGTGGCAAATGGAATTTAATCCTGAAAAATGTGAGGTGATGCATTCTGGGAGGACTAACAAAGCAAGGGAGAACACGATGAATGGTGGGACCTAGGAAGTACAGGGGATCAGAGGGCCCTTGGTGTACATGTCCATAGATCCCTGAAGGCAGCAGCACAAGTAGATAAGGTGGTTAAGAAGGCATATGGGATACTTGCCTTTATTAGTTGAGGCATTGAATACAGGAGTAGAGAGGTTATGATCAAGCTGTATAAAGTATTAGTTAGGCCACATCTGGAGAACTGTGCACAGTACTGGTCGGCACACTATAGGAAGGATGTGATTGTACTAGAGAAGGTGTGGAGGAGATTCACCAGGATGTTGACTGGACTGGAGCATTTCAGCTATGAAGAGAGACTAGATAGGCTGGGATTGTTTTCCTTTAGAGCAGAGAAGGCTGAGGGGGAACCTGATTGAGGTGTACAAAATTGAGGGGCATAGATAGGGTAGATAGGAAGAAACTTTCCCCCTTAGGGGAGGGGTCAACAACCAGAGGGCATAAATTTAAGGTAAGGGGCAGGAGTTTTAGAGGGGATTTGAGAAAAAAAATTCACCCAGAGGATGGGAGGTATCTGGAACTCACTGCCTGAATCCTCACAACATTTAAGGAGTATTTAGATGAAACCTTGAAATGCCATAGCATACAAGGCTCCAGGCCTAGTGCTGGAAAATGGGATTAGAGCATATGGGGCTTGTTGACTGGTGTGGACATGATGGGCCGAAGGGCCGCTTTCCGTGCTGTAAAACTCTATGACTCTATGATTTAGGTGCTTCGAGGAAAACCTGAAAGTATATTATAGTGATTTATATTCCTTCCGCTCCCTCGAGAAAAAAAAGTTTTGGATATTAAAATTGAACCTTTTGAACCACATCAGCTGTCAACTTGAGTGGTTGATGTAAGAAAATCAGGCTGTAGGTGCTGACAGCTTGAAGCCCACTTGATAAGCCACCTGGGCATTTCTATTCTTTTTGTCACTGTGGTGCAGTGGGGAAAAAAATCATTTACTGGAAGTAATAACACTGAATGATGAAACCAATTCAAATATCCACTGGAGATCTAGAAAGACAAAGATTTGTAAAATCGGGGAAAAAAAACTGCTTGAGCATTTCAGAAAAGTACCTGAATATTTTAACTTAACTAATGGGATTAGACCCAATATACAGTGTTTGTAAATTTCACAATGAATGAATGCATGTGCCAACTGTGCTCTGAGACACCAAGATGTGATTTCAAGTCCCGATCCAGATACTTTGAGCACACAATCTAGGCTGTCGCTCCAGTGCAGTACTGAGGGAATGTTGCATTGTAGGAAGTGACAGTGTATTGGAATTGTCAGATGAGACAGTAACCTGAGGTTCTGTCTGCTTTCTATGGTGGATGTAAAAGATCCCATGGCACTATTTTGAAGAAGAGCAGGGGAGCTATGCTTCACGCGCCGGCAAATATTTATCCCTCAATCAACATCGCAACAGCAGATTATTTGGCTGTTATCACCATGCTGTTTGCAGGTGTTTGCAGTGTACAAAGTTGGCTGACACATTTCCTATATTACAGCAGTAATCATGCTTCAGTATGTTCATCATTGGCTTTGAAGCACCTTATGACATCCTAAGATCATGAAAGGCACCATATAAATGCAAGGCTTTTGTTTTGAAGATTTGGGAACTGCAATATGCCAATTTGAAACTGCAACTTTGGTTGGGTCTAATTTCCCTTTTCCTCTTTGGGAGGTGGCTGAGTGGAATGGAGGGAAGGATTTGAGTGGAGAGTTAACATTGTCACAAATTGATGTGACTGAGTTACAAACCCAGTGAAGCAGGCAAGTCTGAGGGACTAAGACCTCATACTGTATATTTTTGTAAAATATAGGAACATTCATGGCTATTTCTAAAATTTTAAAACTGAACAAAGACCTTTTCAGTGGCTGAACATATGGGTGGAATTGTCCCAGATTTGCACTAAATGTGGTAGCGGGAGTGAAAAAAGACATTTTACCCACTGGCCGCAAAGGCAGATTTTCACGCTGTATTGTCCCCTTCTTGCCTCATAAATTATGCAGTCACGAGAAACACGCTGGATTGGTGGCTGGCAGCCTCCAGTTTGCCCGCCACACCGTTACCTCGCTGCTTCCTTCCTCCGGGCACCATATTTAAACTACTTCCCAATGCTTGCAGCCCAGGACTGCTCTGGTGAAGACATGGCCCCGAAGGCCAAGGAGAGCACAGCCCACCGACTCAGTGATGCATCCCTGGGAAGCCTTTTGGACGCCATAGTGACCCTCCGTGATGTCCTCTACCCCTGCTCTGGCCGCAGGAGGCCCATCAGCCTCCCACCCTGGCTAGTGAGGTGGTGGCAGTGGTGGTCAGTGCCAACGCTGCACACAGAAGGTTAGCCATCCAGTGCAAAAAAAGGATGAATGATCTCATCTGTGCCGCCAGGGTAAGGCAACCATCTCATTACTCTAAACTCACACACTCACAAGCCCATCACACATTCACTGGCGTTTCACACTGCCAGCTTAAGGGACATCACCAGACTCTCTCTCTCAAACACAGCCTCACATCTCTATCTGGCCTCATCTCCCCTGGAGATAGCCTCCTCATCCTGTCCATGGCTCCACTCAGCACACACGCACGCCTGGCATCCTTCGCATTTGGCCTGGCATGCACCTTGCTCATACTTTCTCCATTTGTCCTAATGCAGCACAAGATTGCGAACAATCAGCAGGAGAGGTCTGAGACCAGGGTGGCGTGACGGACACCAAGGTCCTCACTCTGTTTGAGAGTCACGCATTGGAGTTGGCCAGAGAGGAAGTGGATTGTTCCTACGGTGATGGTGAGGTCGGCGGCAAGCATCCACGTGAGGATCCTGTGCCACATCATCCCTCTATCAACGCTACTCTGGGTCTGCTATTCTGTGTTTAACGTGGCTGCCTGGCACTAATAATCTCCACTTTCTCTCCTGGGCACATCTACCACATCGCCCTCAGGCAACCTTGATGCCGAGGGCACCTCGGATGAGGACCCTGAGGGCAGCACCATTGAAGACCCGTCGTGGCGCTCACCCACACCCTCTATCAGCGCAGCGATGCACACCTCGGTGGGACCCGGATGTAGAACAACCTCAGGATCACAATCTGGTGAGCACATCACACACTCTGTTCCACAGCAGGCAGAGGCAGGGACATCTGAGGTTGCTGGCACTTGAAGGACTCCTGGAGACAAGGAATCTGCTGATGATGAGTCTCTGGAGTCGGTCCTCAATCAGTTTGTGGAGCTGCAAAGACAATCACGGGAATCAGGAAGGGATGTCCGCTGCACTCCTCAGATTGCAAGGCACGATGGAGGAGTCTGTTCACTTTCAGTCTGAAGTGAAAGTGCCGGCATGCCGATGCACTGAGGTCAACACTGGTAGGATGGCAGCTGCCATGGAGATCTTGGTCCAGGACACCGGTCCTGCACTGCTGCATGGGCTCAACTCCATCATTGACGCCATAGTTGACCTCCAACAGTGTCAATGTGAGAGGGGTGTAGGCGAGCTCGATCTTAATCCAACTTCCCCTTCTCCTCAAGGAGTCAGCTAGAGGCCCTTGGGCACCCATAAGACATAGGAGCAGAAATGAGGCCATTCAGCCCATCGAGTCTGCTCCGCCATTCAATCATGGCTGATAAGTTTTTCAACCCCATTCTCCCGCCTTCTCCCCCTAACCTTCGATCCCCTTACCAATCAAGAACCTATCTATCTCGGTCTTAAATACACTCAATGACCTGGCCTCCACAGTCTTCTGTGGCAATGAATTCCATAGATTCACCACTCTCTGGCTAAAGAAATTTCTCCTCATCTCTGTTCTAAAAGGTCTTCCCTTTACTCTGAGGCTGTGCCCTCGGATCCTAGTCTCTCCTACTAATGGAAACATCTTCCCCATGTCCACTCTATCCAGGCCTTTCAGTATTCTGTAAGTTTCAATCAGATCCCCCCTCATCCTTCTAAACTCCATCGAGTATAGACCCAGAGTTCTCAAACGTTCCTCATATGTTAAGCCTTTCATTCCTGGGATCATTCTCATGAACCTCCTCTGGACCTTCTCCAGAGCCAGCACATCCTTCCTGAGATACGGGGCCAAAATTGTTCACAATATTCTAAATGTGGTCTGACCAGAGCCTTATAAAGCCTCAGCAGCACATCCCTACTTTTATATTCTAGTCCTCTCAATAAATGCCAACATTGCATTTGCCTTCCTAACTACCGACTCAACCTGCAAGTTAACCTTAAGAGAATCCTGGACTAGGACTCCCAAGTCCCTTTGCACTCCAGATATCTGAATTCTCTCCCCATTTAGAAAATAGTCTATGCCTTTATTCTTCCTACCAAAGTGCAGGACCTCACACTTGCCCACGTTGTATTCCATCTGCCGCTTCTTTGCCCATTCTCCTAACCTGTCCAAATCCTTCTGCACCCTCCCCGCCTCCTCAATACTACCTGTCCCTCCACCTATCTTTGTATCATCTGCAAACTTTGCCAGGATGCCCTCAGTTCCTTCATCTAGATCATTAATGTAAAAGTTGTGGTCCCAACACTGACCCCTGCAGAACTCCACTAGTCACCAGCCGCCATCCTGAGAAGGACCCCCTTATCCCCACTCTCTGCCTCCTGCCAGACAGCCAATCCGTAGAAAGAAGACAGCCCGAGGCCATCCATCCAGGAGATTCTGGGAGTGTCCAGCTGATCCAAATCCCCTGTTGTGATCCCTGAAGGTCCAGCTCCATAGGCTGAGGAGGGTGCAGCTGGCCCACAGTAGGCCAGGGGCCCTCCAGGTCTCAGCTTTCCAGAGGACGCCCACCAAAGCCATCACAGTCTACACAGCGTAGCTGTCAGCAGGCTGCCTCTACCTCTACTGTGGATGTCAGGGGAGCACCAAGACATAGCGGCAGGGTTTGGAAGGTTGAGAAGATGCAGTTGCACCATGTGGGCAAAGGTGTTTATCACTTGAACATAATGTTCACTATTGTAAATAAACTTCCAAGAATGTCTTCCTGCCTTTGGCTTCTTTTTCTGATGAGCAGGGTTTGTGTCACTCGGATGTGAAACCTTGGTTCCTGCACAAGATAAAGGCAGGTGTCTCAGTCCAGGGCCTCTTCCCTGTGCAGTGTGTAACCTTCAGAGCAGAGTGATGGTCCAGCTTCACACTGGACATATCAGTAATGCCTGCACCTCAATGGTGTTTGTCATTGCTGCCAGAATGTTGTGAGCAGGTATTGCAGAGCTCGGTCATTCTCTCTGTGAGCTCTCAGCACCTTTAAGGTGGGACTGGCCCCCATCTCGTCAGCATCTGTGACCAGTGACGCTGTGCTCCTGAAGGGCTCAGGTACTGAAGGCTGACAAATGATCAGATGCATTTAAAAGTTTTACGGCTGTGTCTCCATATGTCCCTGATCACAGCTTGCAAGCGAGCTGCCTTCAATCAGACGGGTCAGACATTCACAGAGGCTATGTGAAGATCTATGGAGTGTCCTCACTCCATGTCGTCATCATCATCATCATCCTCCTGGAATCTTGCAATTATTAGGGCCTCTGCTGCATCTCCAGGACATGAGCCTGAGCACTGAGGGTATGTGCACTGCCATCAGCCACACAGGAATCAAACATTCACAGATGCAAAGTGAAGGTGTCAGGACTGTCCTCACTGCATCTCGTCATCATCCTCCATGTATCTTTTGACTGTTAGGGCCTCATGAGCACGTCTGCCTTGGTCTGGTCAGTGCGATGGCCTCATCACTGACATCCTTGTCTTTGAGGACTTGATCACTCTCATCCCTTTCGACATCCTTCTCATCAGAGGATATGTGTAGCTCTTCCATCTCCTCTTTGCCCACGTCCTCCCCTCTTTGCAGCACTAGGTTGTGTAGCTCCCAGCAAGCGACGATGATGCGCAACACCCTCTGTGGATTGTAATGAAGTGCTCCAGTGGACCTGCTGAACCACCGGAACTTCTTTTTCAAAATGCCTTTCATTTGCTCCACCAAAGTCTGGGTCGCAGCATGAGCCTTGGTATACCGTCTCACTAATGCAGTCTGAGGCCTCCACACGGGCATCATCAGCCGCTGTGGACCCTGGAAGATGTCAGGGATCTGAGACCGGCTAAGGATATAGGAGTCGTGGACACTCCCTGGGAACAGTGTGCAGACCTGTAGGATATGTTTGTGGTGACCACACACCAGCTGAACATTTAGCAAGAGGAAGCCCTTGCGGTTGATGTAGTTGATTGCTTGCTGCCACGGAGATCAAAGAGTCACATGAGTGCAGTCGATGGCACCCTGCACCTGGTGAAAAGCCAGAGATCTGCGCAATTCCTAATGCTGTTGCATCCTGGCTTTCCTGGTCCTGGTTGAAATGCACAAAGTTGTGTGCCTACGTGAAGATGTCATCCATAACCTCCTGGATGCACTTGTGGGTGGAGCCTTGTGAGGTCATGCATAGGTCACCTGTGGAGTCCTGGAAGGAGCCTCTGGCATAAAAATTGAGCACCATGGTCACTTTCATGGCCACTGACAGTGGATGCCCTCCATGTCCCCATGGTGCCATATCCTGCAGCAAATTACCAACCAGTTCCCTAGACATGTGCAGTCTTTGGCAACACTGGTTCTCAGTCATCTGCAAGCATGATAAGTGCCGTCCATAGACTCTGGGCCGAGCGAGGTGCCTACGAGCGATAGCTCTCTGTGGATTTTCAGCTTCATGTACGGCCTTTCCACACCTTCGTCTTGAGGGAGGTGCTCCCCCCATCGGCGAGCCAGGTGCCTCCACTGCACGCTGCTTCTTCTCCTTGCCCTGTAAACTATGAGACATAACGCTAGATCGCCAAGCTCCATGATCCTGATGTCTGTCTCTTTGATCCTGCAGGAAGAGAACTTGTAGGTCAGTATGTGTGTCCTAAGGACCTCTCTTGGTTAAGTCTGAAGGCCCCTTCACACATGCTGGAGAGTGCTGGCCATCACTTGGATGGCCAGTGCGTAATGTGCTTCATGGCTGTCTGAAACCCTCCCCACCTCTGCCCCACACCACATGACCAATTGGCGGCGGTTTTGCCCACTGGACTGTATGCTGTGCTCTCCGCTCAGGCGCAGGCATTCTCCCAACCCGCACTGCAAGGCTGCACTGTTAGCTTCAACCATGAAGGATACTGGTCTAAACCTTAATTAAGATATTGCAAGGGGCTATGAGCACCTCCACTAGTGACTACACCAACGGCCACCTTTCGCAAGAGGATTCTGCAACTTGCTTAGTTGTCCAATTGTTCTGCAGCCCCCTAAAATGCACATTAATTTGAAGTCTGCATCCGAGCGGTGAAAAGTTCTGGAGCATTTGGTGACACTTTCATGCTTTTATGTTGTTTGAGTGGGCAGTAAAGCTTCAGACACCAGACTCCATGCATGTCAATGGAACTGAACGGTCTCAGCTGCAGAAGAATGCTCACTTTTGACAAGCTTTTGAGCTGCTTCCGATTTCACCACCATCTCCCCCCCCCAACCCAGGCCCCAGCATATGCCTGTGAACTTCCTTCAGTCTGTGCTGCCTTGCCCTGCCACCCCGGCCCTACTCGCTGTCTGGAGTCCTTGCCCCCGGCACCGCACTGACCACACTGCCAGGGAAAACTGACTTGCCTGTGCCTGCCCACCCCCAAAATGCGCAGCACCTCTTCCTTGATGTCCTATAGGCAATCCATGAATGAATAAAATAAATTGTAACAATAATGATTGGAAGTGCAGAATGGGCATTATTATTGAAATAGTAACAATATCAGCAGATGTGATTTCATTCAGTTATAATAGGCAAACTGAATTTTAAGATTTATAATTGTTCACATTTGTTATATAATGGCTTGACTTGCATTTTATGATTTATTTTGACCTTTGATTCAATTTTATAGTAATTTTATTCATTTCTGTGTGGGAAGCTGTAGTCATCAAGTCAAAGTGACCATTTTCAAAGAATTTGCCTTTGCAGACTGCAGAGCTAGTTCACCACCAGAATCGCAAATAGAAGAAAGGTCAGATTGTCCTTTTTTTGAATTCTCCAAAAATGGTAGAAATATTTATGAATTACTCTACGCATACTATTGCTGATAGCACAAAGACCATTTGTGTGTGTGAGCTTAAAGTAAATGAGTTTTTTTCAGAGTGGCAGGCGGTGACTAGTGGGGTACCGCAGGGATCAGTGCTTGGGCCCTAGCAATTCACAATTGATTTGGATGAGGGAACTAAACGTAATATTTCCAAGTTCACTTACAACACGAAAATTGCTGTGAGCGGTGAGTTGGGTGTTAAGAGGCTTCAAGGCGATTTAGACAGTTTGAATGAGTGGGTAAATACATGGCAGATGCAGTATAACATGAATAAGTGTGAAGTTATCCACTTTGGTTGGAAAAATAGAATGGCAGAGTATTATTTAAATGGTGATAGATTGGGAAATGTTGATGTACAAAGGGACCTGGGTATCCTTGTACACCAGTCACTGAAAGCAAACATGCAGGTGCAGCAAGCAGTTAAGAAGGCAAATGATATGTTGGCCTTCATTGTGAGAGGACTTGAGTACAGGTGTAAGGATGTCTTACTGCAGCTGTACAGGGCCTTGGTGAGCCCACACCTGGAGTATTGTGTGCAGTTTTGGTGGCCTTACCTAAGAAAGGATACACTTGCCATAGCGGGAGTGCAGCGAAGATTCACCAGACTGATTCCTGGGATGGCAGGAATGTCGTATGAGGAGAGTTTGGGCCAACTAGGCCTGCATTCATTGGAGTTTAAAGGAATGAGAGCAGATCAATTGAAACACAAAATTCTGACAGAGATGGACAAACTGGTTGCAGGGATGATGTTTCTTCTGGCTGGGGGGTCTAGAACAAGGGGTCACAGTCTCAGGATACTGTAGGGGTAGGCCATTTAGGACTGAGATGAGGAGAAACTTCTTCACTCAGAGGGCGGTGAACCTGTGGAATTCTCTACCACAAAAGCTGTGGAGGCCAAGTCACTGAATATATTTAAGAAGGAAATAGGTTTCTGGACTTTAAAAGTGTCAAGGGGTCTGGGGAGAGAGTTGGAGTACGGTGTTGAGAATGAGGATCAGCCATGATCGTACTGAATGGCAGAGCAGGCTTGAAGGGCCAAATGACCTACTCCTGCTCTTAGTTTCTATGTAAAATAGTGGACATCTTTGAACTCTCAGAATCACCTCCTTGTGATCATCTCCAACCATTCAAAGATGAAGTCAATCATGAATTAATTTTGAAGTCCAAAGTCACAATTGCAGCAATGTTAGCATTCATGGGATGCTTAATTCATGCTGAGAGCCTGTATTTGATTAATATTAAAGTGTACTGAATGGGAGACTAATGAAAACAAGTGGAGCAGCCAAACCAAACCACCTTTTTATGACGTATAGAAGGAAATTGGTGATTGTTCAACATAATTCATTTATTATAATAACTTCCAATGTTAAGGCGCCCCTGTAAAGTCTATTTGGACTAGTTTGAGCTTGCACATTAGTAGCCATTGTGAATATGTGCTGTTCAGTATAGGAATGACTAGAATAGCGCAGGAACAACTGAATGGCATTCATGTCAGGAGCAGTTCTGTGTCAAGACATAGGCTGGAATTTTCCGCCCCCTTGGAGATGGGCGTCATGGCAGCTGTGGGCACGGGGATAAATGGCGGGAAGGCCGAAATTCGGTTGCACGTATTTGTGAAACCAGTTTGCGATCATTACTCTGCCGGTCAATGGCAAGCCACCACTCCCACTGTCCAACGTTGGGAATGTAATTTCAGTGCATTTACTCCTCATCTTGCCTGCCTGCTGGAATCATCACCTCCAGGTCGAATTTACCCTCCACATCGGTGTGACTTCAGAATGACTTGATTCACAACTGCACTTAAAAAGCGCGCATGTAGCGAGCTGCACTTTGAGGGGAACTCAGGTGATTGCACAGTAATGTTGTGCAACACTCACGAGGGTCGCCTATTGGATGTCAAGGAAGGGGAGACGCGCATTCAGGCGAGGGCATGGGCAGGTCCCTTTTTCCTGGCTGGCTGACAATGCAGTGCCGGGGCAAGGGCTGCAGTGCTGTTGGGACGTTGTATGGTGTGGTGGGGGAGTGCAAGGCGGGCAGCATGGTCTGGTGGTAATGCATTCGGGAAATCTTGTATTAAGTGAGCATTCTTCCGCAGCTGAGACGGTTCAGACGCAGCCTCATTGACATGCTTGGAGTCGGGCCTCTAGCTTATTTGCCCACTCAAGCAACGCAGAGGCATGAAAGTGCCACTAAATTCTCCTGAACTTTTCACCCCTTGAGCGCCGACTGCAAATTAATGAGCTTTTTAGGGGGCTGCAGAATAATTGGACAACTGGGCAAGTTGTACAATCTGCTGTGCAGTCACTGGTAGAGGTGCTCACAATCCCTTGCGGTGTCTTCTTTCAGATTTGGACCAGTCTCCCCCATGATTCAAGCTAACTGCACGGCAATCCAAGACCAATGTCCTGGACCAAGGTCTCCACGGGGCCCACCATTGTTGATTTCAGTGCATTGGCATGCTGGCGCTATCACCTCATCCAGAAGGCAGATGGACACCTCCATTGTGCCTTGCAATCTGAGGAGTGCAGTGGACATCCCTTCCTGATGTTCCCCAAGCTTGCCTTTGCAACTCCAGCAGTTGAGGAATGACCGAGTTCAGAGGCTTGTCATCTGACTCAGACTCGGAGGATTGCTGGAGGCCAGAAATTTGCTAAGTGCTGGACACCTGGGAAGTCCCTGCCGCTGCCTGCTGTGGATCAGGCAGTGTGATGTGCTCACCAGATTGTGACCCCAAGGTGACTCTAGAAGTCCCTCCGAGGTGTGTGTCTGCACTGGTGGAAGGTATGGGTAAGCGCTGTGACGTCTTCAATAAGGGTGTCATCAGATTCTTCTTCTGAGGTGTCTTTGGGGCTTGTGTTGAGGATCTGGGTCGTAGACCCCCTCAGCTGTATCCTAGATGTGCCTGTAAAGACAAGGAGAGATAATTAGTGCATGACAGAGGGCTGCGGAACAAGGGAACACTCACAGCATGGTTGTTTGGTGGATGTTGCACTGCTGGATCCTCACTTGGTTGAGCATCGCCGACCTCACTATCAGCACAGGAATGGTCCAGATCTTCGCCAGTCAGCTGGATGACTCTATTTTCAAAGTCTGTGAGGACTTCGATGTCAGGCATTCCTCCACCAGTTTGCGACCCCTCCCTTTTGCTGTGTGCCAGCTTGTCCTACATGAATAGTGATAGACAGATTGTAAGCAGGACGCCTGTCAGGCCAGGTGAGAAGAAGAGTCATACGGACTCAAAGTCAACTTTTTCTCTCTGCACAGATGCTGTCAGACTTGCTGAGTATTTTCAACATTTTCTGTTTTTGTTTCAGATGAGAAGGATGCCTGGCATCTGTGGGTGGTGAGTGGTGCATTGGCTGGGGTGAGGACACGATCTGTAGGGCAGTGAAGGTGTGTGTGTGTGAGTGAATGGTGATGTCCCTTGAACTGGCAGAGAGTGAGGGCGCTGTGGATATGTGATAGATTTGCGAGTGTGTGAGTTGAGAGTGATGGGAAGAGTGACTCACCCTGGCGGAATGGAGGAGATCATTCATCCTCTTTCAGCACTGGGTGGCTGTCCTCTTTTGCAGGGCAATTGCGCTGATGGCTGCTGCCACTGCTTCCCAAGCTGCATTTGTCACCTTCCTTGCTGGTCATTGCCCAGAGCGGGGATAGAGGAATTCATGGCGGGTCTCCACAGCGTCCAGTCGGCACCCAAGGGAGGCATCTCTAATTTGCGGGCAGCATTTTTCCTTCCTTCAACAGCCATAACTTTGTAGCAATTTCCAATGCCTTAGAGAGAGCTCGCCCTTTAAATATGCTGTCTGGATTACAGAAGGCCCAAGGTGATGGTGGGGTGGGCGAATCAGAAGCTGCCCACCAGCCATCCTGGGAATGCATTATTAATGAGGTAAGACATGCCGGGAATGGGACGATACAGCACAATAAGTCACTGTTGTGGCCAGTGGGTAAAACATCTGTTTTCTCGCCCACTACCGCACTTGGCCCAAATCTGGGACAATAGTCCTGCACAAACATTATGAACCTACAACAATCTTTTGAATGAAACCTCTGGCAGTGATGTGGGCACTTGAGGATTTGTCATCAATATAGGTGCTGAACAATCTCTATCTGTTGCAGTTTGCGAGTTCTGTTCAGCTATGAATGTTCATACTTCAGGTAGGGGAACAGTTGGGGCAAATGGAAAAAGACAATCTATCTGGACCATTCACTGAAGGAAAACCATTACATATCTTTTTAAATTAGTTGCATCAAAAATTCCTTCCTGCCTTTGAAATGATAAATCTTGTAGACTCTTGTAAAACACTGTAAAATTGCTTTTGGAACCAAGCTATCAAAAGCAGCTAACAAACAAGCAGACACTTGATTTTTGTTTGATTTTAATTAGAATTTTCTTTTTTAACAAAAAAATTGATTGAAAGCAGACAAAAATTCTTTGGAAACGAACAGAAGAGGAGGGAAAATGTTATCAAGGAGGAAGATGCCTCTGGGCACTTATCAACAGCTCTTGGGGATCTGACTGAAGAATGGAGAAGTGGATGGTGGATTAAGCGAAACAAAAAGAGAATTACCTGGAAAAACTCAGCAGGTCTGGCAGCATCGGCGGAGAAGAAAAGGGTTGACGTTTCGAGTCCTCATGACCCTTCAACAGAACTAGGTGAATCCAAGGAGAGGGGTGAAATATAAGCTGTTTTAAGGTGGGGGGGTGGAGTGGTTGTAGGGACAAGCAAGCAGTGATAGGAGCAGATAATCAAAAGATGTCACAGACAAAAGAACAAAACATCTTTTGATTATCTGCTCCTATCACTGCTTGCTTGTCCCTACAACCACTCTCTCTCTCCCGCTCTCTCTCTCTCTCTCTCTCTCTCTCTCCCCGCCCCCCCCCCCCCCCCCCCCCTCCACCACACTTAAACCAGCTTATATTTCACCCCTCTCCTTGGATTCACCTAGTTCTGTTGAAGGGTCATGAGGACTCGAAACGTCAACTCTTTTCTTCTCCGCCGATGCTGCCAGACCTGCTGAGTTTATCCGGGTAATTCTGTTTTTGTTTTGGATTTCCAGCATCCGCAGTTTTTTGTTTTTATCTCTGTGGTGGATTAAGCGACTGGGTTAGGCGAGAAGAGGATTTAGGAGTTCAGTAGATAATTTGGCAGACCATTTTCAGACCATGAGCTCTCTCCTCCATCCCCACCCTTTTTTGATCTCCCCCTTTGTTCTTTATTCCTTTTTGTTTTTTAATTTTAATCTATTTATTTATTTTCCCCCCCCCCGCTTATTTTCATTTTTTAAATTTATTTCCATTTTTATTTATTGCTTTATCTCCAGTTTTTAGCCTTTTCAATCTTTTTTCCTGCCATCGTCCCCTCCCCCCATCGCACCCCCACTAGGGCCACCTGTCACTTTCCAGAGTGCTGACCCTGGTCCTGCCATTATCACATTCTGCTTTCCACTCTTAATGTCACCATTAGCACCTCCTTTAGCCAGAGCCACCACTATTAACAAACCTTTGACTTTTTGTTTATGACATCTTCCCAATCTCTCCTTTGCCTCCACCTATCGCTTGCCATCTATGAAGCTTCACCTGTTCTGCTCCCCTTAAACAGTAGATATTTTACCACGTTTCTACTTCCCTTTAGCTGTGAAGAAGCCATATGGACTTGAAACATTAACTCTGTCTTTCTCTCCACAGATGCTGTCAGACCTGCTGAGTTTTTCCAGCATTTTTTGTTTTTGTTTCAGATTTCCAGCATCCGCAGTATTTTGTCTTTAAGATAGTTTGACAGTACTGAAATATGAGTAGGGCTGAGAGTGACGGGGTGGAGAGAGATAATGGGAAAGCATATGGAATTGGGATTGGAAAGGGAGCTGCTGAGATTTGCAGGCACATTTTCATGAAATCTTTAACCTACTCTGGCGTTCCTTTCCCTGTCACTGCACACTACACTATGCCACTCACGGCGTGAGGTTCCTCTCTCTGAAACTATGCACTGCACTCTACCACTCACTTACTACCTGAGGTTCCTCTCTGTCACTGTACACTGCATGATACCACTCACTGCCTAACGTCCCTCTCCCTGTCAGTGTACACTACAATATGCCACTCACCACCTGATGTTCCTCTCCCTGTCACTGTACACTGCATTATGCCATTATTTGTTTACCTGAAAGGGAATAAAGAGAGTTATTAAGGGAGGTGGATGCAGAAATTTAAGAGCAAGATAGAAACAAGAGTAGAGACTGAGAGAAGTGAGAGAAGCAGCAGCAACGTAATGACCGCATAGGCATTTGGTGAAGTGACCTTATTCTACAAATTAGTGGGTGCAATGCATAATAGAATCACTAAAATCAAATATAAAGTACCCAAAGACATGCAACTTCTAAAATTTCATTTATTCTGCTGTTGTTATTTTCCATAGATTGTTTATTTTCTCTCTATCTGAGACAGTATTAAAGCAATTTTTAGATATAATGCTTGTGGTAAAGCTGCAAACAGAGGTTTTGTCTTGTGTCACAAGGATGCCACTTATATCCACCTACATTGAAGCTTCCATATTGAAGATTCTGAATGAAGTATTTAACTAGTGTTCACCAATGGCAGCAAAGTTCAATCATTTTGACTAGTCTATTTTCAGCATCAATTTACCAGAATTCAGAAGGCTGTGGCTATCTATTTGGGTGAAGTTAGCTGCCTTGTTTGGCTGAAGAGTAGAAATGAAGAGCATTTGGAGTTGAATGGTACAATTATATTCACTTTTCTGCTTCAGAAACTTTGGAAGTAAGCTTGGCACTCTAATTATAAAGGACTGATTTGAAAGATTTTGTTTCTTTCTGTTCACGTTGTTTTTGAAGTCTGCTAAATCCAGGGGTACTGACACAGAACCTGCTGTTGAAGTATAGCATTCCCTTTGAAGCAGACACTGATACTAGCAGAACATCAGACACTGAATTCTTTGTGTTTAGCTTATTGAGAATTTTAGTGAAGAATGAAGTGCGTGGAGAAACGTTTCCTGAGGAGCTGCAATCAGTGATGCAAATTTTAATTGGAAACTTTATTTTATTGTAAACGACAGGTGCTATAACTCCAACATTGATCAAAGTTAATGATTTCTTTGTAATTACAGTTTGCATTATGTTAATTATAATTTGCAACAGGTAGTAATAAACATATTTTAGAACTTCTTAAAGCAATGCCGGTAGCTGGAAAAATACAGCAATCTATTTGAATTTACTGGGAATGGAGAGAAACCATTTGGCTGTGAGAGCCTTTCTGCAGTTTCTCCACATATCCTTCCTATTAAATATTTTTATGGTCACATCCTGTGCATGGAATTGTTCTCAAAGGCAAATAGGAATGAGAGAGTTTGAGCACTTACTCTTCAGTTTCAATAGTGGATGATTATCTGTGTTATTACACTTCACCTGTGTCCTTGCAGTAGCTCTGCCACAACTGGCTCGGAGAAAAAGATGGAAAATCAAGTTTCTGCCTGCTGGATTAGCCCACAACATGCCTGCAGGTTTCTCCACTGAGGCAGTGGAAGGACTTTCATACATTTCCTGACATGCCCATGTTATGTTTATTGCTAGCTCCAAATGATGTGGCTCCCCCACTGTAACTGATCACTGTTCCCCAAAACAAACATGGGTAAAAATCCCTGGGGACACATGCAAGTCTGATAAGGCAATTTCTATATTTCCTTAGTTCTGATGGTGAGTTATACGGACTTGAAACGTTAACTGTGCTCCTTTTCACAGATGCTGTCAGACCCGCTGAGTTTTTCCAGGTATTTTTGTTTTTGAAATATTGATCCTGTCTTGAACTCAAGAAAAACCAGGCAGCCTAGTACCTCTTTCTGGAAGTTCATGAACTTCCACACAAAGGTAGACCATAAATAAAAAAAAATCAAAAACCAACAGGAATCCCACTTTGACCATATCTTCCCACTTCATGCTCTACAAAGAACAGCACACCCACACTACAAAATCCACCATTATATTTGTAAGGCCTTTTAACACCCAAAACCCCCAGGGGCCATAAACAAATCATCCTGTTCCCCTGTTGGTTAACATCCTGATATTTTTGTCTCAAAATGGGATTATCTATTTCTGCACAACAAGCCTGTTCATAGTCGGATTTCTTTTCACCTCGGAGGTGAATCAATGCCTTTTATGAACTGTTACTGTTTACTTGACTTACTGTGACAACAATCCCAATAATTACAGTGGGTGTTTACCGACTAGTCTGCTAGGCTGCAAGGACATGCAACTTATTTACGAAGTTGTGGACCAGAAGGGTTTCATGGAGTCAGTCTTGTGGCTCCTCTTGTCTAGGTTCACAACTGAGTCTTTGAAAAATGCATTGATCTAGAAGTGACCATTCTTTCTTCCAGAGATCAATGATTCTTCATTTTAAAATGAACTTTTGGCACAAAGGAACGGAAATATGTAACAAACAGCCCATTGACATTACTGTGTTCACTGAAGAAAGTTCAGCATTGCAAAGAGTGTGCTGTACTGCTGGATTATAGTCAACATAAGAAATAGGAACAGGCCCCTCAAGCCTGCCCCACCATTCAATAAGATCATGGCTGATCTGCCCCAGGCCTCAACTCCTCTTTTGTGCCAGCTCCTCATAGCCCTCAACTCCCCGATATTTCAAAAATCTACCTACCTCCTCTTAGACTTCTGTTCTAGTAATTTACACCTTGGCTAATGCCCCCCCGCCGGAGGAAAGTCAGCCAGATGTTGGCACACGCCGAGGAAGCCTGGCCTGCAGCTGCAACACGCTGTGGGCGGGCTAAATTGTTTAACAGTTGGACTTCTGCCCCTCAGTTGAGGGGGGGGAGTCTTGCTCTCGGAAGCTACCACCCAATCTGATTGGCCAGCAGCTCCATCTGGCAGTGCCAGAGCTCAGTAGTGGGTGCTGCTGGGATTGCAGGAAGAAGTCCGAAAAGGATTATGACTGCCCCGGATAGGTAAGCCCTGGGGTTTTAGAACGGGGAGGGATCAAAGAGCCCAAGGAAGGGAGAGGGACGGGTTTGGGAGGGGATATGGGTACGTGTTTTGTAGGTGGCATGGAGCAAAGATGCTGTGACATTTTGGGGGGTGCCCTTGATATATTCGGGCACCCCCGAATGAGGTGCCCCCCCCCTTCCTTCCAACATTTTCTCATGTAGGTTTTAAAAAATGGCCAGCCTACACCTGCCTGACTGCCCACGCCAACTGTATTTTGGCATGGGTGGCATATTATTCAGGTCAATAGGCTTGCTAATGAGCCTAATTGACCTTTAATTATTCATTTGAATATGGTGGGTGAGCTGCTGATTTCGGGACCTGCCCACCTAGCTTATTATGGGGACTAGGTGAGGGGTGGGCAAGAAGCTGGGAGGTAAGCTACCCAACCGATTTAATGTGCCCCCACATTTTGGTTTCATACTTCGTATGCAATTCATAATGTTCAAAAGATTACACCAATTTAAGATGAAACTTGCAGGCGTGTGATATTCAGAACCAGTTTTCACACTTTTATTGGAGAGCAGTACATGTCAATTTGGAATAAAAACAAAGAAAGCATGAAATACTCAGCATGTCAAACAGCATCTGAGTAAAACAATTAACGTTTTGGGGCCAAGATCTTTCATCACATATGTCAATCTGGCATGAATTCACTATCAAGTATCATTGCATTACCTTTTACGATTCAGTTTCTGTATTACAGTGGGCTCTTGAATACCTCTTGTTACGCTGCTAATGTTAACAATTTAGTGAAAATTAAATTGGGTAAAGGGATAAGAGATCATTTAGACATAATTAATACCCATGCCCCCTGATTGCAGGGTCTCCAAATGCTGTCATGTGCCACTTCAAATTGAGGTTGACTTTGGGATGTAGAGAATTCCGAATGTGACTAACACTACACAAGCCTGAAAATGCTGTTAGCCAACGGCAGGAATAACGTCACTGGTTTACAAAACAATGCCATCAGTACTAGACAGACAGAGTGAGATCACCCACTCGGAGTGCAACTAAACTGCAACTTTCAAGCCAGCACACAGCAATATAGGGAGCTCATTGATGTGACAAATGATAGGTTAACTTCAAAGTTATCCACAGTTTGGTTCCGGAGTTCACTAAAGCCAGGCAGTGTGAATCTCCTCCCATCTCTAGTCTCCCATCAATGCCATCTCAAGCTGTTGCAAAAGGAGTGCTGTACTCAGATTTTAGTCAATATTTCTATTTTAGTAACTTATACCTTGGTTTATATTTTCTCTTCTTTCTTTGCTGAATTGCAATCAAGACACTCAATCTACAGGATTTTACAACCTAATCTTAATGTCACCCAATCTTGCACACTGCACAGTGGACCATTTAATGATATATATAGCAAATATATATTTTGTGTATTTAATCATATTCATTTGCCATCCACAGCCACTGGCAAATTGTGTCAAAAGTTGTGGATTTTCCCCTCAATCTTTGCAGAGAAGTTACAGATTATTGAGGATATGTATTGGTGCTGTCACACTAAATATAATTTATTTCAGAGTTGTTTTACTGAATGTTACATTATTTTAAAGTTATTCATCCCTGTTTCCCACTTTTCAAGTCATTGGGGGTGAAATTTGATGGTAGCACTAAAACCTTCATGCCGTTCGGCATTCTTTCCAGATACTCGGGCAGAGTGTAAAATTTGGCTGATGTTTCGCTAACCTCCATTTTGTGTTTTCGCCCAAGATAAATTTCACTCTTCTTCCTCCCCTCCATAGTCCATGTCAGCACTTTTTTCTCCCACCCTCCCTTCTCCCAGTTCATGCTGCCTTTGTTCTTCCTTATCTCCCGCCACCCCCCAACACCCCATCAGTAGTTCACAGTGATCATGTTCTAGTCTGCTTCTCTCAGTTCATTGGAACCTGCCTTCACTGCTGCCCCTAATCCTGCTGCTGTCCAGGAGAATTGTGAGCTGGGATGTTTGATTAGGGATTCTAACCCATACCTTAAAGCAGAATTTGATTACTCAAAATAAGAAGCTGGGGGCAGAGCAGGATAATTTATATGGTTGGGGGTTCACTTGCACTGGGATGTGGAATCTCAGTAATGCATGTGTATGTTGTCAGAAATGCTCGTGTGTGGTTACAAGCACTGTTTTGATGAAGAGCAGGCCCCATTGTTCTGGCCAATATTTATCCCTCAATCAACATTTTTAAAAATCCGATCATTATTAGATTGCTGTTTGTGGGAGCTTCTTGTATGCAGATTAGCTGTCACATTTCCTGAATTACAATAATTACTACACTTCAAAAGTACTCAATTGGCCGTAAAGCGTTTTGAGATATCCTGCATAATACTTAAAGCACAAGACACAACTCAATCTTATCACTTCTGTATCAACATATATTAAAAGAACACTGCAGTGAAAGACATGCATTTATATAGCACCTTTCACAACTTATCACTTCTGTATTAACATATATTAAAAGAACACTGCTGCAAAAGACATGCATTTATATAGCACCTTTCACAACTGCAGGATATCTCAAAACGCTTTACGGCCAATTGAGTACTTTTGAAGTTTGGTAATTATTGTAATTCAGGAAATGTGACAGCTAATCTGCATACAAGAAGCTCCCACAAACAGCAATCTAATAATGATCGGATTTTTAAAAATGTTGATTGAGGGATAAATATTGGCCAGAACAATGGGGCCTGCTCTTCATCAAAACAGTGCTTGTATGCCCACTTGCAAGAGCAGACCTCAATTTAGCATCTCATTTGAAAGGCTCGCTCAGTCTCTTTGTCAGCACCTTCCAAACCTGTGACCACTACCGCCTAGAAGGACAAGAGCAACAGTCTCATGGGAACACCTCCAACTGCAAGTTCCCCTCCAAGCCAGACACTATCCTGACTTGGAACTATAGCTGTTCCTTCACTGTTGCTGGATCAAAAAACCTGGAACATGCTTCCTAACAGCACTGTGGATGTACCTACACACTTGGACAGCAGCTGTTCAAGAAGGCAGCTCACCATCACCTTCTCACGGGCAATTAGGGGTGGGCAACAAATGTTGGCCTAGCCATCAGCGGTAGTATCCCACAAAAGAATTTTTAAAAAAATGCTTGTGCTGGCTATAGTGCAGCTGCCAGTGTGCTGCAAATTCACATTTCAGAAGTACCTCAGCCATTTACTCTGGCACCTGGGGCTTTCATGTCAAATAATTTTAATGATCGGACAAAGTATTTTCTTCTGCCCCATATTCTCCTAACTTTCAGGTTCACTTTGGGTTCTGTGTATGTGAGAAGCATTTAGGAATAGAGTTCAGTTATCATTTTTCTCAGCGCAGTCAAACTAGGCATTGCCTGCGGTATAAAGCAAGTTTCTGGCTTTGAAGCATGGTCTTTGGTTGTTGCAGTGCAACACAGACTAATTTTTCACTTGTACCTGAAGCCCATGTCTATTGTGTCCAACTAGAAAGGAACATTTGTACCTCAATTCCATTTAGCTGCTTTGGCTCCATCTTCCTTGATGCATTTACGTAACAAAAAGTTATTGATCTTAGTCTTGAAAATTCATCGTGATCCAGCATCCGCAGCCTTTTGGGAGAGGGAGTTCTTGATTTCTTCCACCCCTTGAGAGAAAAGATACTGTCTGGTTTTACCAGAATAGTTTAGGTTTAATTTTAAGATAATGCCCCTTGTTCTGGATTTTTCCAGCTTCTACTATCTGCATTATCAAATTACTTCATCATTTGAATGACTTCATTAGATCTCCCTCAGACTTATCAATTTAAGACAATACTGGCCAAGTTAATGCAATCTGTGGCAATAACTTAACCCTTTAAGCTCTGGTATAATTCTGGTGAAGTTGTGTTATATCGTTCCTGAGCTGGGATGTCCAAAATTGGATGCAGTGCCCCTGATGCATTCTAACCAAGGTGCTGTACAACTGAAGCATAACCTGCTCCCCTTTGTTGTCTGCTCTTTCTGAGATAAAGGCTAAAATGCCTCTAGATTTTGAATACTGTTGGATCCATATACCAACTTTCAGTGAGTTGTGTACATTATTACCCAAATCTCCTTGCTCCATCATTAATCCTAGTTTCTTATCATTAAAAAAGGAAATTCTGATTCGTAATTCTTGAATCCAAAGTGGAGGAACTTATATTGCAGCATATATGTCGACCTTTGAAGCCTCCAAAATTCCTTTCAAAAACAGGGATCATCGTATCCACCGAGTATGAAATGTGAACTGGTGAGGGTGGTTGCCATTTTGAAATGTGAATAAAAACATAAGACCAGTAATTCAAATTAATGTGGCGCAGTATTGAATGAATGAATTATACAAATATACCTATAGCCACAAGCAAAGCATTTTAAAACCGTCAAATTAACTGGGCAGAATCTTGTGCCCTCCCCATAGCAAGTTTTATTTTTTTTCAATTTATTCATTCGAGAGATGTGGGTATTGCTGGCTAGACCAGCATTTATTGCCCATCCCTAATTGCCCTTGAGAAGGTGGTGGTGGTGGTGGTGAGCTGCCTTCTTGAACCACTGCAATTCATGTGGTGTAGGTACATCCACAGTGCTGTTAGAGAGAGTTCTAGGATTTAGATCCATCCACAGTGAAGAAATGGTGATATAGTTCCAAGCTTGTTTATGTTGTAGCTACAGCAGTTATTCTTAAGAAAGCTATGAATGGGCAATTTTTAAGCAGTTCCACACAAGCCATTGTTACTATTAGGTTCACTGATTCTGCACAGAGTGTGTACTGGATGAATGGAAGTGCGATGTTGGCTTGGAGGTTATGAGGGCCATTAGAGGGGATGGATGGGGGGCTTGAGTTGGCATAGAGGTGGCTGAGTCAGCAAATTTCCTGACTGAAATCATATCCTGTCAAAAATGAAATGTAGTAAGCTTGACCAAATGATTTTCAATAAATTAATGGTGCCAATGTATTTGAATGTAAATGTAAAATAAATACTTGGCATTGGAGCTCCCACTGAGATTCAGTGAAGCTTTTTTATTTACAGTCCTTTTATTTCGGGCTTGGTTATCTAAATGTAACTTTGTGTATGCTAGGTTTCATTATCAGAAGTTGTCACAGAAATAGTTGGAGAAAAGATGACCTTTAAAATGTGAAGCACTGGAAAATGCAATGTTTTCCATAACAATAACAGAGACTTCCAAGCATTCAGCAAGTGACATTTATCATATAGTCCACTCCATTCACTGGAAGTCACAGTAGACCAGTGGGATGCTGATGACATTAGAATTGTTTCCTTAAAGGCATGAATATTTTGCTTGCCAGACAAATACTGCTTTCATGAGCTCTTCTGTGGTTTTGTAAATAGAAATGGGAAACCAGCCTCTGCATGGTGCAACTCATGGAAACTCACTTTGTTTGGCTGGATGTTTGAAAATTTTAAAGCGAACATCTTTTATTTTCAAATACCTTCAATTCCTCACTTCACCCTGTCTCTGTAACCTCCTCCATCCCTACAACTCTCCTAGATCTCTGGACGTCTCCAATTCTGCCCTCTTTTTAGTCCTCCACCATTTCTAAACCTCCCTGTGGCTCTATCTGTCTCATCTATCTATCTATCTATCTATCTATCTATCTATCTATATATATATATATATATATATATATATATATATATATATATATCTCTCTCTCTCTCTCTCTCTCTCTCTCTCTCTCTCTCTTTTAATGCATTAACGGATATAACGGGATATAGATCGGTTTCTGACTTGGGCAGAGAATTGGCAGATGGAGTTTAATCCGGTCAAATGCGAGATAATGCATCTTGGAAGGTCTAATACAGGTAGGAATTATACAGTAAATGGCTGAACCCTTAAGTGCATCGACAGGCAGAGGGATCTGGGTGTACAGGTGTACAGGTCCACAGGTCACTGAAAGTGGCAACGCAGGTGGATAAGGTAGTCAAGAAGGCATATGGCATGCTTGCCTTCATCAGCAGGGGTATTGATTATAAAAGCTGGGAAGTCATGCTGCAGCTGTATAGAACCGTGGTTATGCCACACTTGAAATATTGCATGCAATTCTGGTCGCCACATTACCAGAAGGATATGGAGACGTTGGAGAGGGTGCAGAGGAGGTTTACCAGGATGCTGCCTGGTCTGGAGGTTATTAGCTATGAGGAGAGGTTGGAGAAACTCGGATTGTTCTCAGTAGAGCGACGGAGATTGAGGGGCTTCTTGATAGAAGTTTACAAAATTATGAGTGACATGGACAGAGTAGATAGTCAGAAGCTTTTCCCAGGGTGGAAGAGTCAATTACTAGGGGACATAGATTTAAAGTGAGAGGAGAAAACTATAGAGGAGATGTGCAGGGCAAGTTTTTTACGCAGAGGGTAGTGAGTGTCTGGAATTCACTGCCAGAGGAGGTGGTGGAAGCAGGTACGATAGTGGTGTTTAAGAGGCAGCTTGACAAATACATGAATAGGATGGGAATAGAGAGATATGGACCCCGGAAGTGCAAAATGTTTTAGTTTGATAGGCAATATGATCGGCGCAGGCTTGGAGAGCCAAAGGGCCTGTTCCTGTGCTGTACTTTTCTCTGTTCCTAAAGTGTTATGAGTATCAAATTTCATGATTCATACATTTTAGGGGCGTAACTTTTTAGTTTGGGAATTGAAATTTTTAAATGTAAGATAAATGAAACCACCTGGTTGTAGAATTGTAATTCATAGGGGGTTGATTTAATAAGGTCAGAGTTGGAAGTGGAAAGACACGAAACAATGGGTGATCTCTCTTAGTTTCTTGGTGGAGAGGGGATAACTACAGCTGAATCAATAAAGGGTTTAAATTATTCACATGGTTTCCCAATGGAAGGTCCAAGAATCTTATACCTTGGAAAGTAGCAGGAACATTGAGGAGAATCAAATAGTGGGGCACTTAGAAAATCTCAATGCAATCAGGCAGAGTCAACATGGTTTTGTGAAAGGGAAATCATGATTGACTCATTTATTAGAGTTCTTTGAGGAAGTAACAAGCAATGTGGATAAAGGGGAACCTGTGGATGTGGTGTACTTAGATTTCCAGAAGGCATTTGACAAGGTGCCACAGCAAAGGCTCCTATATAAGAGCTCATGCTGTAGAGGGTAACATATTAGCATGGATAGAGGATTAGTTAGCCAACAGGAAATAGAGAGTAAGCATAAATGGGTCATTTTCGGGTGGGCAGGATGTAACAAGTGGAGTACCACAGGGCTCAGAGTTGGGGCCTCAACTATTTACAATTCATATCAATGTCTTGGATGAAGGGACCAAATGTATATAGTTGCTAATTTTGCTGATGACACTAAGATAGGTAGGAAAGTAAGTCTTGAAGGCGACATAGCGAGTCTGCAAAGGGTTATAGATAGGTTAAGTGAGTGGGTAAAAAATTGGCTGTTGGAGTATAATGAGGGAAAATGTGAACTTTGGCTGGAAGAATAGAAAAGCAGCATATTATCTAAATGGAAAGAGATTGCAGAGCTCTGAGATACAGAGGGATTTAGATGCCCTGGTACATGAATAGGAAGGCAAATGAAATGTTGCTGTTTATTGCAAGGGGATTGGAATATTTTGCTACAGTTGTACAGTTGGTTAGATTGGTTAGACCATATCTAGAGTACTGCATACAGCTTTGGTCTCCTGATTTAAGAAAGGACATAATTGCATTAAAAGTGGTGCAGAGAAGGTTCACTCAACTAATTTCTGGGCTGAGGAGTTATCTTAGGAGGAAAGGTTGGACAGTATTGATTAGAAGAATGAGAGATGACCTTATTGAAACACAGAAGATACCGAGGGGACTTGAGAGTGGCTGCTGAGAGGATGTTTCCCCTTATGGGAGAGGCTAGAACTAGGGGACACAGTTTAAAAATAAGGAATCTCCCAATTAAGATGGACATGAGAAATTTTTCCCTAAGGCCCGAGAGTCTGTGAAACTCTCTTCCCCAGATAGCGATTAGAGGCAGGGTCATTGAATATTTTTAAGATAGCAGTAGATAGATTCTTGACTAACCAGGGAATCAAAGGATTTAGTGGGTAGGCAGGAAAGTGGAGTTGAGGCCACAATCAGATCAGCCATAATCTTATTGAATGGTGGAACAGGTTGAGGGGCTGAATAGCCTACACTTGATCTTAATTCATATGTTTGTATGTAAGTGAATTCCTGAGATGTGGCACACCCTGGTTTGGACTCAAAAGTGAAGTAACCCTCAAAATCCTGTAAAATATAGGGGAACTCTTGGATGTAAATAAAAGTAGAATGGGGAGAGTGCTGTTGAGATTTTCAGATTTAAGGTGCAAGTGTTTATAAAGGATAGTGTTAAATTAGTAGCAATTGCTTTGCTAAACACTTGTACAAAAGTTTTGTTTATAACGTGATATCTTGTGTTGTAATTTGTTAAGTTAATAACTGGGAGTTTGAATTTCTTTTCAAAGGTTACTGGTCTCTATTGAGGTCATAACAAAGGCATTATATAAATGTAAGTTATTTTTGCAGCAAAACAAGGCAATTGTGAGGTCTTCACCCCTGATGCTCTACATAATCCCCTTTTTACATTGGTAGTTTGATTGTGGGCAAGCAGCATCTAATAGGAGAGGAACAGATGTAGATTCAGCCAAATTCAATACACATGCTATATCAGTGTAATTTTATGTCACAAGTTGAGCTTGCTAAGTGCTCCACCACCACGGTACAGTGGAAACTATTATCTTTACATTTAGCAGTGCCTTTGGATGTGTAAGATCCAGGCTTGAACAGTTAGTGGTTCTGCATAATGCAAAAGTGTTTTTTAATGGGAAAGAAGGCTGTCTAGGTTCTAGCTGGGATTATTCACGAAGGGATGTACTAGATTATCATAGTACTAATTCCAAAAGCCTGTTGGACACACATTCCTGCTTCATCTTCTCCCTGGGTGTCTGAAAAGCCACACAATGGGGACATGTGTAATGTGCTGGCATTGCTGGCTCTAGATCCTGTGATAACGGCA
The DNA here is from genome assembly GCF_017639515.1 of Carcharodon carcharias. Classification (NCBI taxonomy): domain Eukaryota; kingdom Metazoa; phylum Chordata; class Chondrichthyes; order Lamniformes; family Lamnidae; genus Carcharodon; species Carcharodon carcharias. Next base: position 31,740,073 of record NC_054488.1, on the reverse strand, counting down.
GCAACTATGACGAAGAGCTTTGTGGATTTGTTCAATCAGAAGAAGCATAAAAAGAATATCCCATTGACTGATGACCTCTGTGAATGAAACCAGCAGATTGGAAACTCGTAGCATTAGTGCAGTACAAAAGCAATTAATAACTGCTCTTCATTTTAGACAAAAGAGTGTAGGGCTGCTGTTTTTGTCACCGTTGTGCTATGCACTTCCAATAAGTGCTTTGCTCAAGATGTATTTGAAATAATTTTTCTCAAAAGTAAAATATGGTCAACTAGCTGTGATTGGCTAGGAACCAATATTTAAATATGTTTGAGCTTTCACAAATTAATCATTAATGGTTTTGACAATTTACAAGGTGCCCAAGTTATTCTTGCGCCTCTCATTACTCTGTTGCTGTGCCTCTGTTATTGTTCAGTAGCCATAAGGATTAATGTGAGCCATGTATATTATCTTCTAAATGTAGTGTTTCCTGTCAGAAGCACACTCATTCTAAGTAAACTAATTCACAACACCATTACTAACAATTTAAAAATTACAATGCATCAGCATGCAAGTGCTGCAATTATCCTATTTCCTAACCTATGTACTTGAAAGCTAATTACTTCACTATTCAGTGCTTTTTGGGCAACTTGCAAATACAGTTTTAATGATGGTAATGGAAATTTAGCAGTGCCTTGGAATCATATAGCACAGAAGGGGGTTGTTTGGCCTAAACCAGCTCTTTGGAAGAACCATCCAATTAGTCTCACTCACTCTTTCCATGTATTTTTTCCCTTCAAGTATTTATCCCGTTTTCTTTTGAATGTTACTAATTACTATGCTTCCACCAGCCCTCAGGCAGTGCATTCCAGATCACAACAACAAACTGTGTTTAAAGAAAAAATGTTTCCTCTGGCTCTTTGGCACATCACTGACCTTTTGCCATTGGAAACAATTCCTCCTTATTTACTCTACTGAAACCGACATGATTTTGAACATCTTTGTCGAAATTTCTCTTAACTGATCTCCAGTTGATCCACAGAAGCAAAGTTCCTTCATTCCTGGTACCATTCTTGTAAGTCTCCTCTTCTGTACCACTCTAAGGACTTGACATCCTTCCTTAAGTGTGCTACCTGGAATTGAACACAGTACTCCAGATGAGGTCTAGCCAGTGTTTTACACAGGCTCAGCATAATTTCCTTGCTTTTGTACTGCTCTTTGATTAATAAAGCCAAGATTCTGTATGCTTTTTAACCATCTTCTCAACTTGTCCTGCTACCTTTAAAGATTTGTGCTCACAGGTCTCTATGTTCCTGCACTCCTTTTAAAATTGTATCATTTAGTTCACAGTACCTCTCTGCACTCTTAAATTTTATTAGCCATGTGTCTACCTATTTCACCATTTCTATGCCCTTCTAAAGTCTGTTACAAGTCTGTAACTATCCTCCTAATTGTTTACGACATTTCCAAGTTTGGTATCATACGCAAGCTTTGAAACTATGTCCTGTCCACCCAAGTCCATATCTTTTGTCTATATCAAGAAGAACAGTGGTCTTAATACTGACCCCTGAACATCACCCTTACCTCTCTCTGGCCTGAAAAATAACTGCTCACTGGTACTTTCTGTTTTCTGGCCTTTAACCAAGTTTATGTTGCCACTATCCTTTAATCCATGGCTTTAAATTTGCCTACAAATCTATTATGTGATACTTTATCAAATGTCTTTTGAAAGTCCATGTACACCTCAAGCATGCTCCCTCATCAGCCCTCTTCATTACTTCATCAAAGAACTCTGTTTTTCGAAGAGAACCTTTTATGAGGAATAACGGTAAGATTCCTAGTCCATACTGCCAATGATAGAGAATAAAAGGAGGCACAAGAGCCACATTGGTGTATTTGCACCATTTTTACATCAAGTATGATTTTGTGATAGGTATTGATTTCAACAAGCGTGAAATACAATAATTCCTCACTTAATCCCCTGGTTGTGTTCTTTAAATGTGCGATTTTAAGTGAAATGATTTAAAGTGAATCAGATTTTCCCATAACCATTAATGTATTAACTGGAGTTAGCTTCCACAGCAAGTTTTTCCGCCAGTCTCCAGCGAGCCCCCCCACACCCCTCCCCCGATCCTCATTGATTCTCTCTCTCTCTCCGATTCCCAGTGAGCCTCTCCCCAGTCTGTTACTTGGAAGTGGAAACAACAAATTGATAATACCTTTGGCCATTTGGAGCAAGGCAGTGAGCGGAGCATCAAGCAGGGTGGGGCCGAGGAGGGGGAGCGGGGCAGAAGTAGTGCTGATCTAGAAGTCTCCCAAGGTTGCAGCCAAACATCTCGACTGTTCCATCTCTGCCTCCAAAGGCCCTGGAGGCGGGGTCATTGAATATTTTTAAGGTAGAGATAGATTTATTCTTCTTAGGTAAGGGAATCAAAGATTATTGGGGGTAGATGGGAATGTGGAATTCTAAACAAACAGATCAGCCACGATCTTATTGAATGGCAGAGCAGGCTCGAGGGGCCAAATGGCCGACCTCTGCTCCTATTTCATATGTTCATATGTTCGTGTTGTCTGTCAGTGATGATGTACAACCTGTGATGACGATGCAAAAGCAGAAATTGTGACATAAATCAGAAGACATTCCCTAAAGAATAAACAACTTTAAAATATAACAGCGTTAAATGGGGTGATTTAGTAAGGATTTACTGTAATCTTATCAAAAACAGGCCATACCTTCATTTATATATTATATCACACTGAAAAGAAGCCGAGTCTGATTTTTTTTTGTCCAGTTAGGCCAGGATTGAGCTCACCTCTTAGAAACGGATGTAAGGGAAACCTCATTATTGACGCTCTTTTAGAGCCCCAGTCCTTTTTAAATTATTTTGGTTTTAGTACATTTTTAGTCTAGTTGTTACATAACAGTAACTCTACTTCAAAAAAAATGATTCATTGAACATCAATTGCCTGGGACGTGTTGAGGCGGTGATGAGTTGTTACATAAACACAAGTTCGTTCATTCTTATGCACTTCTGACATAGTGCCATTCATTGAAGTTTTTTTCTCTTCCTCCTGAGTTATATTTTTATGTAGGACCAATAGTAGCTGAATATCATCTGCTAATTCACTGAAAATTGACTGTATTTGAAATCCTTGCAAGATTGCAAAATGGGAAGAAGTACAAATATCATTGTGTTACAAAGCATCTCAATGAAAAGTCTCTGGTGGTTAGCAAGCCAATCTCAAATTAGAAATGAAAATTGGTTTTGAAAGTCTCCCAACTGCAGGATTTCACAGTTGAAGCGGTGAAAAGTGAACAAAAATATACACTTGAATGCTTAAATCAGCCATTATATTGTCAGCCCTGGCATTGATCCTCCACTAGCTGGACTTCAACTGCAACCATTTGCAGGTTTGGGCCATCTGCTCCAAGGACCTTTGCAACCAAGTTATACCATAAGGCCAGTGAAAGGCTTTTTCTTGCTATGTGTGCTGCCCTGCTATTCACTGGGGAGGTTTGCGTGGGCTGGATGCCTGGGGTACCACCTCATGCAGCACTGGCTCACTGCTGACACAGCACATCTGGATGCTGAACTATTCCATCTTTTCCGGTGAGCTTTTCTGCCGCAACATTTATTTTTATAGCTGCTGTGTTTTGGCAGCCATTCTTGCATCCCAGACACTGTCCGAAATGGCTATTTACCTTATTATGTAGCGACATTCCTTTAATGTTGCAAGTATTTTACCCTGGCATCCCATACAGAAGTTCACTTGCGAGAGCTTGTGGGTCTGTTATCCCGGGCCTGCAAGAAGTTTGGACTGATAGTCGGGGTCAGGAACACCAAAGTTATGGGCCAGGAAATAGAGACTCCACCTTCCATCACTCTGGAGGTCATCAACTGCTTCACATAACTTTGATCAACAGTTACCAGCAACCTGTCCCTCGATGCTGAAATCAGCACCAGGATTGCCTAGGCCTCAGCTGTCATGTCAAAGTTGAGAAGTCGAGTGTTGACCAACTGCAAACTAATTGAAAATACAAAGCTCCGTGTATACCAGGCTTGTGTTCTCAGCACCCTCCTTTACAGTAGTGAGGTGTGGATAACTTATGTAAATCAAGAAAAGCAGCTGAACAGCTTCCACCTCTGCTACCGCGGACAAATATTGGGCATCTCCTGGCAAGACAGAGTGCCAAATATGGAAATACACTGGCGTGCAGGGATCCCCAGCATATTTGCTCTCTTGAATCAATGGTCACTCTGTGGGCTGAATGGATGATTGCTGTATCACCAAAGCCATGCTGTATAGTGAGCTTACTATTGGCACGAGACCAATAGATCACTCACATCTGCGATATAAGGATATCTGCAAGTGAGACTTCAAGTTGACTGGGATTGGAATCGATGCATGGTGTTTTTAAAATATTTTGGGGGGAATATTGTGTTGTTCTGTATGTCTTAATGGGTGTAATTTAATTAAGCCGGGCAATATTTTGATAGGAGTCAGGTTGTCTGGAGGTTTGGAAACATGAAAAGGACAGAGGTGTTAAGTTGAAGTACAATAGGTTAGATCTAACATTGGCATTTTTAGATAAGTTGAGAGTTTGTTTGAATATCAAAGGGGAGTCGGAGGTGACAAGAAAATATTTGCATTTTGCAGGAGTTCATAGGTACACAAGTAGTGAGGATATAATATTCTATTGACCTAAAAGCAAAGACAAGATAGAAACATGAATGATCTTATATTTGGAAGGGTTTGAGTTTCAAAGAGGTGTGTGAGAACAATGGAATGAAGATGAAAGGGGAAAAAGGTATATTAGAGTTACAGTGGATAGCTGTTGAGCTGGGGATGGCCGGTAATGGCTGGAGCTCTTTGAGCTGTTGAGATAGCTGGAGCTCTGTGCTGGGAGAGGAATCAGTTTTAATCACCCATCTAGTCAAGCCAGAAAAGTCTTGGGCTGCAGAAAGCAGTTTTATTCTGAAGTGGATTCCACTGCAGAGTGGAAGAGGGTAAAAGTCATGTGGCACATCTTTATTGAAGCTACAGCAGTTTGCCTTGTGTAATATTACTGGATTTCATATTTAAACATCCATAAGGAAGAGTAGCCTGGAAAGTGGTTACTTGTGGGTTTGACCAAGTAGAGAGTTTTTGGGGGAATGTTTTGTAAGACTACCCTTAATTGTGTAACTGTAATCTTGTGTGCTTAAGTTTTCTTTTATTTTTTTGTTCGTGAAAACTTTTAATTTAAATAAAGACAAGTGTTACTGGACCTCCTACTGCTGAGATTAATACCTTGTCGTCTTGTTATCAGAATTCAAAAAATAAGTTGTGGCCGTAAGCTAAGTTTCCCTCTGGGATTTGGTTTGTGCAGCAATTAACACAGGCTGTGGCCATAACAATGGGAAGTCCTTGCTACTGATCGGAGTGCCTGGAAATGAGCAGTCAGGAAGGGCATGGAAAAAGCAGAGGACAAAAGAAATGAGCAGATGGTGGAAAAGAGCCTGCCAGAAGAAAAAGATATCAGTCGACCTCAGGTCAATGTTACTGCTCTGTGCCAGCTGTGGAAGGGACTGCCTGGCATGAATCGACATTTGCAGCCACAACAGACAACGTTTATTACCGAAGTGACACAGATCCAGGGCACAGTCCGTCGTCTCCTGAGACGGACAAACGCCAGTAACTAAATAAATATTTTTTCTGTCCTGCACTTGGCAGCCTCCAGCTCCACGTGCAGAGTTCACCATGAATATGCAATGAGGACCAATCTGGGGAATCTGCCTTGTGGGAAACCAGCAAGTATGTTGCTGTACTGCTTTCTCTAAGAATTTACTTTCTATTTTCACCTCATTTCCCTTTCTTCTCTTGTTCCTTGGGTTTCTGCTCCCACTGTTCATCTACTTGCTTTGCTCTTCCCAACCCTTTTATACTGAGACATTGGATCGTTAGATGGTGGGACATCTCCCGTCAGTCTAAAGCAGCCTAGAAGCCAGGGTCTATGAGGATCTTGCATTTATAGGATCGGCACAGCACAGAAGGGGGCCATTTGGCCTGTCATGTTTGTGCTGACTCCCTGCAAGAGCAACTCAGCGAACCCCTTCCGCTGCTTTTCCCCCATAGCCGTGCAAATCATTTCTCTTCAGTTAATTATCCAATTCTCTTTAGAAAGTGTGATTGAATCTGCCTCCACCACACTGTCAGGCAGTGCATTCTATATCCTAACCACTTCTTGGGTAAAATTTACAAGAAAATATTTGAAGTGTTTGTTGCTTAAGCGCAATGACAGATTGACTATTTGATTCCTAGGGGAATGTATTCTGTGAAAGTATGTGGGATCACAATTAAGAGGTTTTTCATCTACTGTTTAAATTGAGCCATCCAGAAAGCTCTTTGGCTATGTAAGGCAAAGAACAATATTGGAAATTTTCCTAAGGATTCAAATCTTCTATGTAAATATATTTTAACAATTGTCCTTACCAATGTTCATCTTTTTTTCAGCCTTCCAATGGCGGGGGTGAAAATTCTACAGGAAGTCACCAAAGCGCACAGCAGGTTGGAATTCAGAGTTTTGTTCAAGAACTTTTTCAAGCACAGTACAGGTAATGATGATGAGCAACATGTTAAATATAGCACTAATCCAATCTTCAACCCCACAGGAAATGTAAAAAGAATAATTTGAAGATTTGTTTTTGTCCTTCCACAGCAATGAGTAACTTGCCAATAGGAATTTGGAAGTAAGCATGGTGTTTCCCCCTCCCTGTGAAGCTGTCACTGATAGCACTTTGAAAAGTCTTTATAATAAGTAAATACTACAATTTCAAATGAGCCTGAAATACAATCTGGAGCTACAGAGCACTGGGAATGCTTGTATAATGGGAATAACTCCAGCCAGTTAGGGAGGTTTCCCAGAACCTTGTATCTCAGTAACAGTGCTTAGATTGGTTTGAAGTCACTGCTCTTGCTGTTTCTCAGGGAGCTGCTCTGCTGCACTCTCCATTCATGATGTTACTGGTGTAGCTAATTAGGGATGTTTCCAGACATGTCTGAGTGCGACTGTGATTTTACTCAATAGAATAGGCTGGTACTTTGAGCATTCCTTCCCTTTTTAGCGCCAATTCAGATTAGCAGCCACTCGCTGAGGGACAAAAGCGATTCAGATTGTTCAGGAGAAAAAAAAGGTACTGGGAACTCTGCTTCAGTCAATATCAGCTAAATTGTTAATGTAAGTAGCAAAGAAAATTCCTCAGTCTGCAGAATAAAATAAGGAGCTGAACAACATTTTGTATTTATTGAGTATACAAAGAAGACTGCCTCTCTTTGTTATTTATAACAATCTGAAACATACAGCAAATGAGAAAATATCTCCCTTCATCTCTCCCCTTCCCCCAGGCCCGGCCCCAGTCCAGGAGGTCACAATGTATTGCTCACAATGTCCATTTAGTGCTTTTACCTCAGGAGATTACAGCTGTGTTTAAACATGAGTTTGGAAGTGCGACTCAGTGACTTCTAGACCATTTTATTTTAATTTACGCAGGCAATAAAATAGTTTACCCACAGTTATTCCTGTTAATCTTGTTGGCAAATCCGAGACAAAATGGAACCTCTGGATCAACGTTCATTTTGGGAGCAGCTTTTGAAAGGAAGAAGTGAGGCAATAATGTTTTATTAGTTTATAGATGTGCTGGGCTTGTTTTGGTTGACTGATATACACTCCAAGCATTCCTTCAGTAAAGCCTGGGTAGTTAAATCTTCCAGCAAATCAGGGAGGTTTACTCTTATAGGAAATGGTGCAATTGCTTCAGAGAAAACTTTAAGTCTATCTTGTGTTTTAACACATTTATTGGAGCAAAATATCTGTTGAAAATGAAGACTTGTATTCTGTTGGTAATCATACCTGAGTACACTCCTGTAACGTATCGTGGGGTGTTTAACTGTGCCATAGAAATGAAAGTTGTTTTATCAATACCTGGGCAATTTTACATATTTGAGGAGTTTCCTGCGAGTTTTTTTTTTAAAGCATTTTGTGCAAAATTCTCTGCTCCCTTCCCCTTAAGTTGTTTTTGTAAGAAGCTGAAACTTTGTATGCATGTGAAATATCTTCCTTTTCTATGTGTTCCCTTAGAGTTTTAATAACATGATTGTGGTAATCAGACTGGATGAGGTTAAATTTCAAGACACTGGAGTAAGTTCCTCAGCCAGTGCTCCCTATGTCATGATGCACAGAACAAATGCAGTGAGTCAGAGATGCTGGATGTACCAAATGTCATTATGTCATTATATTATTCTGTATTCTGAGATAGAGAGGGAATATTCCTGTCTCCATGTTTGGGCCTATTGCATTATTTGGATGTAGTAAATACAGGGATGTTGGGATGGGAGGGGCATACCTATAATGAAAGCTGTCCCATTTTTGGTCCATTTGAAATTAATGGGTGGTATTTTGTGCTCTTCCCTGAGTTTGGAGGCAGGGAGGGCAGTTAATTGGGTTGGATGGTGCTGGGTCGGGACCCCTCCACCTTTCCACTTCCACCCGATTAGGTCCAGGTGGGAAGGCCCGTGGCAGCCTTCCTGGTCTGGACCAGTTAAGGCCCTTAAGGGGCAATTAAGGGCCTCTTCCCACCGCTGCTGGTATTAATCCATTGGTGGGCGGACATGTTGCATGATATGCAAACCTGTGTGGGTTACTTGTGGTCTCCCACATGGGTCCTTCTTTCCAGGCCTCCAGTGTCTGATTGAGAGACCCAGTATTAGGAAGGGGAGGGCCCCACTGAGAGCCACCCTGTCGCCGTCTTTGCTGCCAATGCCCTCCCCTATGATCCCCGACCAGCGAAACCCCTCCTGCCATCACTAACCTCTAACCTGGGTTGATCTGTGATTCAGGACCTCCTTTGGGTTTGTACCAGCATCAGCCACCACCTCCTCAGTGGTGCTGCTTAACAAAAGAACTGCCAGTGTCTGATTGGCTGACAGCTCTCAGCGGGTGTGACTTCCCACCTCTTGGGTCCTGATCCTATGAAAGGCCTGCTGGTGACCTCTTAAATGCCTGATTGGCTCGTATTAAGATGGGTCTTGCCAGGAGGAGGCAGCACTGGTCTCGCTCTGTCTCTCCATCTGGCAGCCAAGACCCCTTGTTGCCTCCAAAAATTACCGCAATGGATGCAAAATCCACCTGGAATCTTTGATCGGCATATGTTCCTCTCCCATTGATTTTTCTGCCTTCATTGTACCTGGTGATCCAATGACCTAGTTGTAGCAATAGGAAATTCTGTCCCAGAAAATTGGGCTTGTAGTGGACAAAGTAGTACTTTAACAGAGTGGCAGAATCAATTATTGAACATTTGAGTTCCTGTGAAAATCCAGCTCTTTAATCTGTTTGTTTAATATGTTCTGAAAGTATAGTTTATTTGAAAGTTAGACCAAGATTTTTTTCGAATTATATAAAGCCAATCCTTTCAGCATAAATGAACATAAGATTTTTGTATTTAATGATATATGTATGTGTTGCATCATTTTACCATTGAAAGCCACATAATGGCCTAGATTTTCCTGCCAAAACAATGCTGAGGCTAATGGTGTTGCAGAAATGATACAGCAACTTCATGCAAGGGGCAGAAGTGCAATTAAACTCTCATATTGAAAAGTTGCTGCCTGAGCTCTGCTGCTTTGCCATTGGCATTGTGAAAACATCACGGTGATGTCCAGTTCATGGTTGAATGTGGTGAAGTTATTGTATTTGTGCTACAGATACAAACTAAACTCTCCAGAGAAAGTTAAGCGTTGTTCATGCCAATCTAAGTACCCATTTAACAATGTGACAAGTGGCAATTACCACCAAACAACCTCTGGCACTTAAAATTATCAGTTCCAAATGTGGAATTTCCTTTCTTAAAGTTTGAACTGGTTTTGGAGGTTTTAAATGTATAAAATATAAAATTAAACTTTTTAGTATTTCCCCTTTTCTTTAACTGAGTCCAATCTCTCTTTCCCTCTATTTCTCTTCCTATACCTGATTTGACAATGAATTCACCCACTCTAATTTACACTTTCACAATTCTTCAATCTGATGGGTTAAGGAGATATTCAGTTGCTTACCCCTGCTCATACAGGTCTCAGATGCCCTGTTTCCCCTCATTGTACTTGCAGCAACTTTGAATGCAAAAAATGTGAAATCTAAATGTTCAAGGGCATGAGTAACTAATTCCAGATATTGTTAGATGCCCAGTGACATCATAATCTGGCCCAAGCCATTTTTTTCTTCATTGTTTGATCCTATTGATCTCTCATCCTCTGTAAACTATTCTCAACAGATCCCTGAAGTAGGTTTGCCTAGCAGCTATGCTTCTGCCAGTGGTACTGCTCAGGTCAGCTTCAGGAGCGCAGAAGCAAGACAGTCTGATTTGCTCTTTATAAATATTATAATGTTTCTATTTCCATGACCAGGGGAAAATGGCATTTTCATTTCTTGCCTTATTACCATCTACATAGGCCCTGGCAAGATCAGGAAATTTATAATGTGGAATATCGTCAGTATTGGCTTGTGTCAGTAGGGATGAGGAGTGAAGTCATTTCTACAGGTGTGTTAATGACATTGAGATAGAAAGGATTGGAGCTTTGTGTGAGCTGTGTCAAACCATGGAGTAGGACAGACTGGTTGATCAAGTCAGAGTTGCCTCCCCTTCTCACTGCTGCATAATTACCTACAAATCGAGTCAATAAAAATACAATTAGAGGCTTCCAGTGTTTCCTTTATACAGCAATGGCCCTTGGAAATATTATCCATAGGTCAGCATGCTGACTGGTCTGAGGCACCTCGCTCTACCTCTATTACATTCCAGTCTGCAACCACCTCCAGTTGCTTGTCTAATATCATTGAGGATAATGAGGGCTAATATCCTCCAGGTGCAGCTTATTGGAAAATAAAGAAACATGTTCTCCCTGGAAGGAGATATTCTCTTTTATCCTCCAGCATTTCTGAAGGGTGGGGTGGCCTACTAAAGACTTTAGTAACTTGTTGGGCCAATAAAAATTCCCATTTAAGTTAACTTATTTTACAAACACATGAACAAACCAGGAGCAGAAGTACTTGGCCCCTCGAGCCTGTTCCGCCATTCAATAAGATCATGGCTGATCTGAAAATAACCTCAACCCCATATTCCTGCCTACCCATGATAACCTTTCGTTCCATTGTTAATCAAGATACGAACATATTTTTAAAATGAACTGAAAAATGAAAATAAACAAAGATGGCACTGAAAACAGAACCCTTAGAAAACAGTACATGTGTTAATTTTTTTTTAAATCTAGTAGTTTCTACCCATTGGCTTACATTTAGGCAATTAACTAATCAGAGAACTCCTGATATCAAAAATATGGTTTGGAATTAGAAAACTGCTATTTTCACATTTCAGATAAGTCAACTTTTAAATTCCTGTTTCAGTGTGAAATACAACAATCCTCAATCTGTGAAGGAAACCAAACATTCAGCTTATCAAAGCAAAGTCATTCTTAAGTATTAATATGTTTGCCCACAGGATAAGGTTAAACCAATTTTTCTGAAATCAGATTCCCAAATGAGTCGAACTTTGCTTTCCAAAAAAAAAAATGCAATTGTCCAAATCTAATATTCCTATCTGATGAAGATAAAATGTTGGCTGACAACAGTGTATAAGGATAACACAGTGTATAAACTTAAATTTGAAATGAATAGGATTGAAAGATAAGTTCTGCTCTTTACACCACCCCCCCCCCCGTACCCTCATTTATCAATAAACTTCTCAAGTAATTAAGAACTTAAGCACGTCAAACCATTCACCTGAAAGTCATTCTGAAGATTATTTAAATGAACTGAATCCTCACAATAAGCCAAAGGTTTAGAACAAATGTATGAAGACAACAGACTTTATTCTTAAATGCCCTGATTGAGAAATCCGTTTTTCGATTGATGATAAAGTAACAGTAATCTGCTATTGGGCAGCATTACACCTGAAGACATGAATCATTCTAAGATTTGTCTATAATCTATTTCCTATATTTGACATATTGATGACTCCCTTGAGGTGAAGAGAATTCAAAACAAAAAAAGAATGTGGTCAGTCCCCAGTATGTGCAAACATTCTTGTTCAACTTTACGGGCACACAAATGGTGACTGGAATCTTAATTCCAGTCTACAACACTTTTCTTTCAGACCTCCAGAGGGATTAATAAAGCCTGATTATAGGTACAAGACTTTGAGATCTGATAAGATAAATTTCACATTTTCAATTTAATTACTTCGTCCTTCTGTTTCAGTTTGCACAGCCTAAAATTCTAATGCATCAGTTAATTGCTAACTAAATTTAAGGCGATTTAAAAAAAGACTGTGGAACAATAAAAGGCTATTGTCCCAAAGACATCCATCTTTCCACAGACCACTCACACACAGCTTTCATCCCAATTTACCCCTTAATCCTTCTTTCTTCCAGACACGTGGGCACCTGTTTCTCACATTTATAATGGCTGCTTCAGTGGTCCTTATTATTCCTCAACTCTAGCATCTTTGGGATGAAAACATTCCACGTAACTTTTTTCTTACTCCTGGCTCCCTGATGTTTTAAATGCTCTTACGTATTATAGCAAGCAGTGAGACATTATCTAGTGTAGGGAGTGCTTGTCAAGCTTTTCTGTTTGCAAACATTGAAACATTCCCAGGGATCACCTGACCTAACCTTAAAAAGACTGTCAGGAACCCTAAGGAAAAAAAGTGAAGAAAACATTTGTTAGTATAAGGAAAATGAGGAAGAATCCAGAGATCTAATGATTGATAGGCAGAGATCTGATGATCCAGGTGAGCCCCACAATTTCCCTCCTGGACCCCTGGAGGCCCTTTCTTTTATTCTTTCATGGCATCGCTGGCAAGGTCAGCATTTGTTGCCCATCCCTAGTTTCCCTTAAGAAGGTGGTGATGAACCATACAAATAGTGTAGGTATACCTACAGTGCTGTAGAAAGGGAGTTCCAGGATTTTGATCCAGTGACAGTGAAGGAACGGCGATATAGTTGAAAGTCAGGATGGTGTATGGCCTGGAGGGGAACTTGCAAGTGGTGGCGTTCCCATGTGCTTGCTGCCTTTGTGCTCCTAGGTGGCAGAGGTTGTGGGTTTGGAAGGTGCTGTCGAAAGAGTCTTGGTGAATTGCTGCAGTGCATCTTCTAGATGGCACGCGCTGCTGCCACTGTGCATCGGTGGTGGAGAGAGTGAATATTGAAGGTGGTGGATGGGATGCCAATCAAGCGGGCTGCTTTGTCCTGGATGGTGTCGAACTTCTTGAATGTTGTTGGAGCGACACTCTTTCAAACAAGTAGGGAAGATGGCAAAATATTGGTGAAAAAATGAAGGGGATAAAAGCCAAGCACAAGACTCTGTACTTCTACAAAACTGGATAAAGGCAACATTAAAACAGTGTGTCTGCAAGGCATGATAATTGCACCAGCACTTTTGTGCAAAAAAATGACTGTTTAAAAAAACTACAAACTCCTAGTGGACTGCAGTCATCATGGTGTTGCTTGCTCACTGCTTAGTGCTTTATTGTCTTAATCTCTTATTTTCACCCATAATGGCGTCCTTGCCCCTTGCCCTTTACCTAGGCATCTCTCACTTGAGATGGGAGAGGGGCTGGGGGCGAGAAACGCTGACAATCTCTGCCGAGCATTAAGTGATTGCTCACAGCGTATGGAAACCATTGCCTTTGAAGATTGAATCCATGTAGTCAAAGTGATAAAAATGAATTGGAAATTGTACAGGGAACTAGATAGTGAAGGAGTGTCATATTTCCTTTTTGCAGGCCAAGTGCCAGGAACGCCAAACTAATGGAATGCAGGCTTGTTTGTTTAAGATAACCTTCTTTTAGGTTTGATCCTTTCTATCAGGTTAATTTATCAATATTGAAGGTTACGACTTTGTTATGCATTCAGTTTACTGCACCCATGAGGATAACCAACATGCTGTGGCTGACTAATCTGAAAGCCAGTCATCTATGCTGAAGCTGTTGTGCATTTGGGGGTTAGTGGAGTTTCATTGAAAAATAGGCCTTTGTTGCACTCAGTCTTAGTCAATCAGCTAGTTTCACTTTGGGGTTGCTGTTAGTACCAACCAAATGGAAAATGAGCTTAAAAAGAGACATCTCATTAACATCTGACCAAGTCAAATATCACCCCTCCCCACACCCCCCAACCCCACATTACACAATGCCAGAGGGGCCATAGAACACTTTCTTGCTGTAAAGATGCTGTGCAATTGTCAGGCCTTGTAGATGCACTGTCTTTATGGTTGGCTTTATCCAGTTCTGTATAAGTAAAGCATTTTTATGTTTCGCTTTTGTCTTACTCCTCTTCCTACCAGTTTTGTCTTCTCCTCTTGTGGGAACTGCTTTCTCTTGCTCCTTCTGCTCCCACAAAGGGAAAAGCAACCAAATTGCAGCTATTTTCCACTTCCACTGGTCCCTTTCTAATGTTTGTAAGGATTGCTGGCAAGGCCGCTCAGCTTTCTACAGATGGTGTGTATAGTGCCAGCTGTGTCTATTTTGACCTCAAAATCACAATCGGAGTCTTATCTTAGGGCCCTGACTTGCAGGTTACAAATACGTGCTCTGGCCATTCACCTCTGGATTCTATCCAAGGTGACAGCACTTGGACCACCAGTGAAAACTAATTGATAAGCGACCCAAAACCATTTCGACTGCTACCCCCTTGTTTATACCTGGCACAGGCCTTTAAAATTGGATCCCCTGTAATTTAAGGTGCTTTTAAATTTGGTGCTTCAATAATTTGGATTGCGAAAGTGCAGCTTTATGCCCAGGGTCCCTTCCTAAAACCATCAGCCCTATCCTGATGGCAGACTCAACAGTTTCCCCAGCTTGAACTGTAGAAATGTTGGTTGTAAATGCATCTTCAGTTGCAAGTTGCAATGTCCATAGTCATTATAATTTTGCAGGCTGTCAAATAACAGAGTTAAAAGCTATCTTTTTCAAGTAATTTGATTAGTGACATACCTGGGACATGTTTGAACGGCTTTGTCTACTTCTCACTACTGCGCCAATATTACAGAACCATACTAATGCTTCTGCATTATATTGTGGATTAGTTTTAGGCCCCCTTCATCCCACTTCATATTGACAGATGTCAAATTCAGCCTCAGATTGACCTTGTAGACACTTGAATGTATCCAGGATGATGTACACACATCTCTGAACTATGTTCCATTGTAATACTGAAGGAGCAAATTGATCTGCAATTCTTCCTAAAACTAAGCTGCAGCTTCCTGTACCTTCTATTTACTGTAGAAGAAGAAAAGATGAATTTTCTAGAAATGATTCTCAAACATTGTACAAATCATGCACTCAAAATACTTGACTTTACATTTGTGGAAAGCTGCAGGTGTAAATGAAGTAGCTCAAGCGCATCTGTGATAAGCACCCCTCTGGGGTAAGTAGTGAATCCAGCACATCCGGATCCTTTCATATATAACGTATTGATGCATATGCTTCAAAAAAGTGAAGCTTGGACATATGGAGTAAGAAGGAAGGTCTGTGGTTTAATCCATTACATCTGCTGAATTATTTGACGGCAGCTGGAGCAGCAGTTGAGGCACAAGCACTGGCCACTGGTCTAGAGAGGAGGCAAATCATCCAGGTTTACTGTTAGTGATAGCTATTCAGTGACCCTGCTGGGAAGCCTATGTCTGTGTGTGTGTCTCTGGGTTCAAAATTGAAGAAAGCTGGAGGAAAGCTGGGAGACCACAGGGCTCATGAATTTACTTGCTCTGCTTTTGAACTAGCTCCTTCTCTTGGCCGTAAGCAATCATAACATCGTTCAGTTCTCCCATAT
The DNA here is from genome assembly GCF_017639515.1 of Carcharodon carcharias. Taxonomy (NCBI): domain Eukaryota; kingdom Metazoa; phylum Chordata; class Chondrichthyes; order Lamniformes; family Lamnidae; genus Carcharodon; species Carcharodon carcharias. Next base: position 31,724,242 of record NC_054488.1, on the reverse strand, counting down.
CAGTCTTGCGGGGGATGGGTGTCTACTGTAGAAGCTAGTCTTGGCTGCTGAATGAGTGGGATGGTTGGGTGGGGAGGGGATGTGGTTGGGAAGAGGGATTTATGTGTGTATAGTGGTGTGGGAGAGGAGCTTAATACAATGTGTGTATGGGGAGGCGGAACAGCGACTTTACTCTATCTTCTGGTACCAGGGAATGTGCAGAGCGAGGCTCAAACCTACATGAGTATATAAAATAATATTTTTTCAAATAACCATAGATTTTCATATTTACATGCAAATGGTAGCTTTATGATCTCTTGGAGCTATGTTCTATTTAAGTTCCTTTTGTTTTTGATTTCATTAAATATTGATTCTCCCTAACCAGTTCCATCTGAGAATAAAACACCTGCCCTTTAATTGTGGTTCTTTATATACATGTTAAAAATAACATTCCTTTGGTCCATCCAACCTTTTAAAGTGTAGATGATCATACGGGGGAGGTGCATTAGCTTAGAGAAAAAAAATCACTGAAATGTGAAGTATGTGTGAATTAAACCATTTGTTATCTGATGGTTAACTTCTGCTCCAGAATTAATGTGTGTGTATTCCCCGTGTTGCACCCAGGGGACCTTTGGAAGTCAGTATCCACACATTTGTCAGCATTCACTTGAAACAGAAGTATTAAGAGGAAAGAAACTTGAAATTAGAAGAACAAAACCAAGGAATGCTGGAGAGTGCTAATGGCTTGTAATTAAATTTTAAAAGCCAATGTGATACTTATTCACAGTTAGTTACTCTGTGCACAGCGGTTGGAATTTTCATTTTGGAAGTGGAGTGTGGGAGATTTATTTATAATAAGTGAACAAAAACATCTTATTAATAGATTCCAAGTTGAAATATTTAATTATACATATATATGTCTATACTTAGATTGCATGTTTATAATATTTGGTATTTGTGCTACTTTATCTATCTAAAGAAGAAAACCGTAAAAAAAAATTCAGCACAAATTCAGAAGGTAGTGTTGCTATGTGACTGATAAAGGAGTCAGTGAGAATGAAAAGGAGCCCTGTAAACCGACAGACGGACACACACACATATGCACACACACACACTAGCCTCCTGCCACCAATTGTTATCTAAGTCCATGAACATGTCCTTTTATTCCTTTATCCCTCATGTGCTTAACTAACTTCCCCTTAAATGCATCTATGCTTTAGCCTCAACTACACCTTGTGACAGTGAATCACTGAATTGTTACAGTATAGAAGGAAGCCATTCAGCCCATCATGTCTGCACTGGCTTTCTGAGCATTTTAACTTCCTACCAATCTCCTGCCTTTACCTGTAACCCTGCACATTGTTTCTATTTAAACAATCATCCAATGCCCTCTTGAATACCTCAATTGAACCTGCCTCCACCACACTTTCAGGCAGCGCATTCCAAACGCTAACAACTCGCTGTGTGAAAAAGTTTTTTTCTCCCCTCGCGTTTGCTCCTTTTGCAAAATATGTTAAAACTGTGTCCTCTCGATCTGTTTGAGTGAGAATAGTTTCTCCCCGTCTACTCTGTCCAGGCCCCTCATGATTTTGAAAACTTCTATCAAGTCTCCTCTCAGTCTTCTCCTCCAAGGAAAACAGTCCCAACTTCTCCAATCTTTCCTCATAACTGCAGAGTTTCATCCCTAGAACCTCTCTCGTAAACCTCTTCCACACTCTCTGTGGTGCGTTTGCATCCTTCCTATAGTGTGGCGCCCAGAATTGTACGCAATACTCCAGCTGAGTTCTAACCAGTGTCTTCACAGAACCATACAGTGCAGAAGAGGCTCATCAAATCTGCACTGACACACGAGAAACACCTGACCTAATCCCATTTATCAGCACTTGGCCCATAGCCTTGAATGTTATGACGTGCCAAGTGCTCATCCAGGTACTTTTTAAAGGATGTGAGGCAACCCGCCTCCACCACCCTCCCAGGCAGTGCATTCCAGACTGTCATCACCCTCTGGGTAAAAAAGTTTTTCCTCACATCCCCCTCTAAACCTCCTGCCTCTCACCTTGCACTTATGCTCCCTTGTGACTGACCCTTCAACTAAGGGGGACAGCTGCTCCCTATCCACCCTTTCCATGCCCCTCATAATCTTGTACACCTCGATCAGGTCATCCCTCATTCTTGTCTGTTCCAATGAAAACAACCCAAGTCTATCCAACCTCTCTTCATAACTTAAATGTTTCATCCCAGGCAACATCCTGGTGAATCTCCACTGCACCTCTTCCAGTACAATCACTTCCTTCCTATAATGTGGTGACCAGAACTGCACAGTACTCCAGCTGTGGCCTCACCAAGGTTCTATACAGCTCCAACATGACCTCCCAACTTTTGTAATCTATGCCTCGATTGATAAAGGCAAGTGTCCCATATGCCTTTTTCACCACCCCACTAACATGCCCCTCCGCCTTCAGAGATCTATGGACACACATTCCAAAGTCCCTTTGTTCCTCAGAACTTCTTAGTGTCATGCTGTTCATTGAATAATCCCTTGTCAAATTACTCCTTCCAAAGTGTATCACCTCACACTTTTCAGAGTTAAATTCCATCTGCCACTTATCTGCCCATTTGACCATCTTGTCTATATCTTCCGTAGCCCAAGACACTCAACCTCACTGTTAACCACCCGGCCAATCTTTGTGTCATCCACAAACTTACCCCCCACATTGTCATCTATGTCGTTTATATAAATTATGAATAACAGGGGACCCAGCACAGATCCCTGTGCTACGCCACTGGACACTGGCTTCCAGTCACTAAAGCATCCTTCTGTCATCACCCTCTGCCTCCTACAGCCAAACCAATTTTGAATCCACCTTATCAAATTACCCTGTATCCCATGTGCATTTACCATCTTTATAAGTCTCCCATGTGGGAGACTTGTCAGAGGCTTTGCTGAAATGCATATAAACTACATCAACTGCACTACCCTCATCTACACACCTGGTCACCTCCTCAAACAATCCAATCAAATTTGTTAGGCATGACGTCCCTCTGACAAAGCCATGCTGACTACCCTTGATCAAACCTTGCCTCTCCAAGTGGTGATAGATTCTCTCCTTCAGAATTTTCTCCAATAGTTTCTCTACCACTGATGTGAGACTCACTGGTCTGTAGTTCCCTGGCTTATCTCTATGACCCTTTTTAAACAGCAGAACCACATTAGCTATTCTCCAGTCCTTTGGCCAGAGGAATTAAAAATTTGGGTCAGAGCCCCTGCGATCTCCTCCCTTGCCTCCCTCAGCAGTCTGGGACACAAATCATCCGGACCTGGAAATTTGTCTACTTTTAAGCCTGCCAACACCTCCAATACCTTGTCATCGCCTACATCAATTTGCTTAAGAACATTGCAATCTCTCTCCCCGAGTTCCATACCTTCATCCTCAATCTGTTTGTTGAAGACGGATGTGAAGTGTTCGTTCAACACTCTAGTGATGTCATCTTGCTCCACCCATAGATTGCCCTCTTGGTCCCTAATGGGCCCTACTCTTTTCCTGGTTATCCTCTTCCCATTGATATACTTATAGAATATCCTGGGATTTCCCTACTTTTACCAGCCAGAGCTTTCTCATAACCCCCCTTTGCTCTCCTAATTGCTTTCTTAAGCTCCACCCTGCACTGTCTGTACTCCATGAGTGCCTCTGCTGATTTGCTTCCCTTGTACCTGCTAAAAACCTCTCTTTTCCTTCTCATTGTAACTTGAAAATCTCTGGTCATCCATGGTTCTCTGGGCTTGTTACTCCTTCCTATCACCCTAGAGGGAACATGTTGAACCTGTACCCACCCCATTTCCTTTTTGAATGCCCCCCACTGCTCCTCTGTAGATTTCCCCACAAGTAGCTGTTCCCAGTCTACCTTGGCCAGATCCTGCCTTATTTTACTAAAATCCACTCTCCCCCCAATCCAAAACATTTTTTTTGCAACTTGTCTATTTCTTTGTCCATAACAAACTTAAACTGTGCCATGTTGTGGTCTCTATCGCTAAAATGCTCCCCCACCACCACCTCAGCCACCTGATTGGCTTCATTCCCCAGAATTAGGTCCAGCAATGCACCGTCCCTTGTTGGACCCTCTACATATTGACCAAAAAAGTTCTCCTGTATACATTTTAAGAAATCCATTCCATCCAAGCCCTTAACACTGTCTATCCCAATTAATGTTGGGAAAGTTGAAATCACCTTATATAATTACCCTATTGTTATTGTTTTTACACACCTCTGCAAATTGTGCACATATTTGCTCCTCAATTTCCCGCTGACTATCTGGGGGTCTATAATAAACACCTAACAATGTATGTCTTATATAAGTTCATCATAACCTTCCTGCTCTTGTACTCTATGCCCCTATTAATGAAGCCTAGAATGCTGTATGCTCTACTGTCCTGCCACCTTTAATGACTAATGTACATATACACCTAGGTCACTCTGTTCCTGCACACTCTGTAGAAAACTATCCTTTTTAATACCGTCTTGCCATGTTCTTTGCACTGAAGTGTTTCACTTTTCACTTCTCCGCATTGAACTTCATCTGCCACCTGTCTGCCCACTCCACCAATGTGTCAATTTCCTTTTAAAGTTCTACACTGTCCTCCTCACAGTTTACAATTCTCCCAAGTTTTGAGTCGTCCGCAAACTTTGAAATTGTCCCCTGTACACCAAGATCTGGGTAATTTATATATGTCAAGAACAGCAAGTGAGTTTCCCATTCTTACCATGCTCACTTGGAGAAGAGGTTTCTCCTGTTTTCGCTTTTGTAATTATTAGTGACTATATTACATATTATAGCCCCTTGTTCTGGTTACACCTGCAAGAAAAATCGGTCTGGGTTTTCATCCTTCGAAGTAGGCAGGGGAGTCAGGAAAATTCCCAGCCCACTTGCCCACCTCAGGAGAAACTCCTGCACAGAAGGGGATCTTCATTGCTGGGGCCAGATGCTGGATGCGGGTTGAATTTGGGCTAGCTGACCCAGGAGGAAGTGCAGAAGCAGCCACAGTGGCTGCCAGGTGCAAAGGCGGGATGTTTAAAAGGCCCACATCAGTGCACTTGGACTTTCTCCCAGGAGATGAAAAACACAGGCCCTCCAGCCCTCACCCCCTCACCCTTCAAACACTCCCCATGTCCCATTCATGCCTCCACCCTCCCCCTCAGGTCCCCACGCCAAGCTCTGGCACTTCCATGCCCATTCACCCACTGTACAGTTTCTAAAACCAATGAATATCACAATGTAAAGTGGAACGTGTGAAAAAAAACTTAGAAAAATGTGTTCCATTGATAAATTTCTCATATGAAGAAAGGTCTGGACTGCAAGTTAATAAAAGTGTCAATCATCCAGGCCCTTTGACGTTTCAAAAACAACAAATCACAAGCACTTGAATCCACTTAACGTGTCAATAAACATAGTAAAATTGATCGCAATTAATCAGTGTTTCCTTTCGAGAGCTGGTATTCTGTTATTCAAACAGATGTCTACGCTCTCTGCCAAGCGTACATAATGATAGGAAATAAGTGGTCAAAGGAGGATGAGCGGCATTTTTATTTCCATGTGAACTTTAGCGTTGTGTTATGAATGCTGGATTTTATAAGATGGTTATGTTTTAAACTGTTTCCTTTAATTCAGGGTAAAGTCGAGTAATTTGGAAGGGGTGGAGGGGTGGGGTGGGGTATGACCATTATTCCCTCTAAGCATATAATACTACTAGCTTTCCCCAATTCACTTTATTCATTGAGAGAGACAGTTGAGGCTGGATATTTGTGGCATCAGAAGGACTCTGGAGCCATTTAAAAATGTTGGAGGGAGCCAATTCCAGGATTGGTGCCCCCAGTTTTCTCTGGTGCAGGATAAAGTGCGAGGAACGAGCCCATACCCTGCACTCCCGACCATTCCAGTGCCATTGTGGGGGGTTGGCATCTCCTACAACCCTTCAATTTTCACGGAGTTGGGCCTGCTTCTCCATGATTTGTGGTTCACGAATCTCAGAGGAGCCATGAACCATAGGATGGATTCGGAACCTTTTGAAAGGTGGCGTCAAAAGGTTTTACCGATGCCCCTTCTATGCCAACTCATTTCCCCCACCTATCCAGAATGGCCCCTCATACCCTCTATGCCAACTCGTTGTCCTTCCATGCGCATTTCCCAGTGTATACTGTGTACAGAACCAATGAACCCTATCATAACACTGACGTGTGAAGCTGCTTAGAGAAAGGTCACCCGTTCATCATTTTTGAAGAAGAGACTGGTGTTCCAACAGCCCTATAGAATGTCAATCAAACAGGCAATTAAAGTACCAACAATAGAAGCTTTGAGCACTTGACACCTCATGCAAATAAACATTGAAACATTGACAAAAGAGATCACAGAAAAAAGTAACTCATTAAACCCTCATAGAGATGTAAATCAAGCAATGTGAAAATTTTGTTATGCAATTCCTTTGAATTGATCACTGGGAAATTCATATCCCTTTTAAAAAGTTATTGGTCTCTATAGGGATCATACAGTTGAGACAATGGAATTTCCAGTGTTTTGTTTTAATAGTTTGTGCCCCATATTTTTGACAGAGAAAATGTCATTGCTACAGTAAGAAGTCTGAAATGGGAATTCCAAAGGGCATTCGTTTTGTGTCATTTGAAGGAGGAAGAAAATAATGGAAGGAAGGACACGATGCACGTTCACTTGCACCAGTCTGTTCATTTGTCCTTTAAACTTGCAGCCATGTCTACAGATCCAGGCAAACATACCTGAAAACCGCTGTGGAAATTGCGTTTATCGGCTTCACTTCACCAGGGAGCCAGTAACACAGTTGCCCTGTTTCTTGAAGTTGGCATGCAGATAACTTCCAACACACAGGCAGCATTGCTGATTCCAGTCAAGATCACTGTGGTCCCTATCTTAATGCTGCATGCTCAATTCAGGCTACCATAAGGGACGTCCACAATGTCAGTCAATCTGCAGCAGGTCACCTGATGCATTATTCATTAAGGAAAACAACTTCCAACATTTCCCCCGAAAGTCAAACAACAAAATAAAAGGTTCTGCAGAATCCAGTGCTTTATTTATGGCATCCGTGTGATGGACCACCCAACGACTCCATTCCTATGACCTTCATGAACGTAAGGATTTATTCTCTATTCATGTATAGCAACACGAGGATAATATCAGTCAATGTCCCCTTCCCAAGCTGTCAAGAGTCTAGTGGACCAGTGACGATTAGCCCCACGCTTGGAATATAATGTGGGCAAAAGTGAGGTTATTCACTTTTAGTGAGAATAGAAAAGCAGAATATTTTTAAAAAGTGTGAAACTTCCACATGTTACTGTTCAGAGAGGTACATTCTTACAAGAAACGCGAGAAGTTAGCATGCAGGTAAACAATTAGGAAGACAAATGGCATTTTGACTTTATTGCAAGGAGTCTGGGGTGCAAGAATTAGGAAGTCTTGCTTCAGTTGGATAGGGCTTTGTTGAGACTATATCTGGAGTACCATGCACAGTTTCGGTTTCCATAACTAAGGAAGTATATACTTGTCTTGGAGGCAGTACAGAGATGGTTCACTAGATTGGTTTCTGCGCTGAGAACATTAACCTGTGATAGGCTGAGTAAATTGAGCATATGTTCTCTGGAGTTTAGAAGAATGAGACGTGACCTCATTGAAACATACAGGATTGTGAAGGGGCCTGACAGGGTAGACACTGAGGATGTTTCTGCTAGCTGGGGAATCTAGCACATGGGGCACAGTCTCAGGATAAGGAGCCGATCAATTAGGACTGAGATGAGAAATTTCTTCCCTTGAATCTTCAAAATTGTCGAACTCGGAAGTTTGTGGATACTCCATCGTGGGTATATTTAGATTGAGGTAGATTTTTGGCCTCCCAAAGAGTTGAAGCATTTGGGGAGAGGGTGGAGAAGTGGAGTTGAGCCAGAACAACTGTGATCCTGCTAGGATTGAGGGCCGTGTGGTCTACCCCGTCCCTATTTCTTGTGTTCTTATGTTCCTGTGAAGGCACCAAATTCATTACAGATGACTCTTTCCGCTAAGTATCATCATTGGGCAATGCATTATGAAGTAGAGTAGAGAACCTTCTGGTGGGGAGGGTACCCTGAGGTCATCCTTTGCCTGACTTCTGACAAATGCATCTCCAATGCAATAACTGAAAATGCAAGTGTTCCTCATCATTGGCTAGCTAGCTAAACTTTCTGCCCAGCAACAATAGCACGGCTCTTTTTTAAATAGCAGCTTTGTCCTTTAAGAACTGTAGCTGTGTCTTCTTTCTTGACCTCTCGCTGTGAATGAGCTTCTGGCAGGCCCAAAGAGGAGCTCATTGTGAACTTATAAGGTCGCAGATCTCAGGAGATCCCTTGGTCATTGAGCGTGAAGCTGTCTGCTGGCTGATCCCTCTGCTACAATGTCAGAACTGGAAAATTTCTGATTAATTCTAGGAGCAAGAAAAAGCCTAACAAACTTGTTCCTTTTTTGACAGATCAGGAAGACCTTTGCTGCATTATCACTGTATTCCCCAAACCGCTTTTTCTCCAGAAACTCATACCGGCATCTCTTGAACTCACTCGCACTGTCCATATCAATATTCTTCCCTGGCAATTTCTTTACAGGGCCCTGATTTCGGTTTCCTGATAAAACAGGAGGCAGAATAAGTGTGATGGCAGCCTGGAAAAGCAGCATATAGCCCACCAACCACAGTGGGGACTTTTCGTGCCTGATCGTACACTTCTCGCCTCATCAAACTTGCATCAACAGGAAACATGTCGTATCGCGGGCAGGTGGCCTGTGATTCGCCTGCCCTGCCATGACTTAGGCGGAACATTGCAGCGGGCACCATATTTAAACCACACCCGCCTACAGCCTTCTCAGTGTCTGCAGCCCAGGGCCGCTGCAACAGAGAGACAGCCCCCCCAAAGGGAAGAAGACTGCAGCCCCCGTGTTTAGTGACACATCACTGGGTCACCTTCCTGACGCCGTCAAGGATCGCGGGCAGGCGCTCTACCCCCATGATGGCAGAAGGAGGTCCAAAAACCTCTCAGCTGCACATTGGGAGGAGGTGGCCAGGGTGGTGTGTGCCAGCTCAGCCCAGATGATATCAGCCATCCAGTCTGGGGCCTCTCTGTCTTATTATGGGCAAACTTGTCCAGCATGAAGTCAGATGGTGAGAGTGTGAACAGGACACGTGTATAGGCAGATGATAAGGATGCCTGCCTTTGTGGCTGCTGTGTGTACATGAGTACATGAGTTGCACAGAATGTAAGGCCAGGTGGAGATGTCTAGGTGAGTGGGAGAGATTGAGTGGTGGTGTCCCTTGAGCTGGCAATTTGTGAGACTGCTGTGGAGAGTCAGCTGCAAATGTCTGATGTGCTTGACACACAAACATGAACAAGCTTGAAGATTGTGCATTGAAAATGCAGGGCTTGGCCAATATCACACCACATTTAGCTTCTCCATCCACAACCTGCTGTAAGTCAGCAACAAATCTGCTTCTCTCATGTTCCTTTCGGGCTGTAACTTAAAACCTGATGATCTTAATCCTGAATTTTATTTTTTTAAATTTTTAAAGAAAATCATGCATTGCTTTTTCATAATTCTAAGTTGCGCATGATCAAGAACGAACATCAAGCTGCCTGTTAGTAAAAAAGGACAGCTGATCATTTATGACATACTACTAGGAAGGGGATGAATGATCTCATCCATTGCACCAGGGTAAATCAACCATTTCATCACCCTCATCTCACTCTCTCAAGCCCATCAGACATTTGCAGGATGACTCTCCACAGCGGTCTCACAAATTGCCAGCTCGAGGAACATCACCAATCTCTCCCACTCACCTAGACATCTCCAGCTGACCTTACATTCTGTGCAACTCATGTACTCATCCACACAGCACCCAGACAAGGCAGGCATCCTTATCATCTGCCTATACATGTGTCCTGTTCACACTCTCACCATCTGACTTCATGCTGGACAAGCTTGCCCATAATAAGACAGAGAGGCCCCAGACTGGTGGGTGATGAGGAGTGTGCTATTGAGCTGGATGGAGAGGACCAGGACTGTACCTGTGATGGCGGTGAGGTCAGGGGCGCAGACCCAAGTGAGGATCCTGCACCAGCTGCTCCTTCGAACAGATACAACTCTGAGTGAATAGTAATGTTTTGTAGTTTGCTGCCATGCACTAATTTTCTCTGTTCTCTTTCATTGACACCACTGCCAAACGCCCCCGGGACACCGGGAGCCAGCTCCTCATCTCCAGCCCCGAGGACACCAGTTGACAGCCTGCTGGAAGATCAGTGTTACAGTGTTCGCTCACTCACACACACACCTACCACCAGTGCATAGACACAGACCTGGTTGGGGCTGAGATCTAGAGCAGATTTGCTGGCACAATCTGGTGAGCACAGCACTGATTCTGGGCCACAGCAGGTGGAGGCAGGAACACCCAAGGTCACCGACACTCGGAGGACTGCTGGAGGCCAGCATTCTAATGAGCCTCTGGCAGATGCCAAGCCTGTGGACTCGATCCTAACTCAGAAGTTGGCATTGCAGCGACAGTCACGGGAATATCAGGCGGGGTTGTCAGCTGCATTCCGCAGATTACAATGTTCAGTCTGAGGTCATTGTGCCGGTATGCCAATGTGCCGGGGTCAACACTGGTAAGATGGTGGCTACCATGGAGACCAGGACATTGTTCCTGTACTGCTGTGGGAGTTGCACTCCGTCACTGTAGACGTTGGTGGCGTCCAGCAATGGCTACGTGAGAGAGGGCCAGGGCACCACGATCTCAATCTGGCTGTCCCATCTCCTCAAGAATTCAGCCAAAGGCCCTCGAGCACCCATAGGAATAAGGGGCCATCCACCCAGGTGATTCTGTCATCTCCAGCTCCACAGGCCAAGGAGGGTGCACCTGCCCCACAGCAGGAGAGACAAAGCAGGCTGGGTCTCTCCATGTCTCGGCCCTCCAGAGTCATCACAGAGAGGGCATAGCAGCCAGCAGGCTTTTTCCACCTCCGCTGTGGATGTCAGGGATGCACTAAGATGTAGCGGTAAGGTAAAGAAGATCAAGAAATACTAGGAGCTCAACAGTTGCACAGGTGTTCACCAGATGTATATAATTTCCAACAATGTAAATAGAATCGCACCTATTCCACATCTCCACTTGTGTATGTCTCCTCTGTTTGCTGAGCTATGTGGTGGTCAACCAGGGGTCATACCATGTTCCCTCCCCCACTCATTGCAGATGTTACATCCTGTGCCTCAGGTTGATATTGTGTGCAGCCATCTCATAACGGTGAGTATCGTTTCTCAGCTCATTCTCAACCCTAGTGAAGCATCACCCTCAATGTAAAAAGTGTGCTTGTGCAAGACATCTCTTATCATGCCTTGCAGGTTCAAGTGATGCTCATTCCTGGCTGTGTAAGATGGAGGCTCACGTTGTTCCCCCAACTTGACTGCATTGTGGAAAGGTGAAGGTGTAGTGTCGAAGGAGAGATGTAGATGCACGTGGAGATTGGTAATCTTTTCTTGAGCTCTCCATCAGCCGTGAGGGTGTTCAGTCTCAGTGCACACTCTGAGCTGGTGTGCGTCCATGTCTGTCTTCATTGTTGTTGACTCTGAGTGAAAATCTGCACAGCTCCCCAGTATTAGTACACACCTTCCCACCTCAATGTTCCTGAGTTCTGGCCCTCGCTGACACATTTTTGTCCTGGCATTCAATGCTGCAGTATTTACCGTCAGTGACTTTGGAGCTATCTGCATTATTCCCGTAAGGTTATTGTGGACATGTAGGGATGCAGCCCTGGGCCATAAGTTCTGGTATGCGTCCCCTCAGCTAAATCTTCTGCGAGCTCTGCGATAAGAATTTCAGATGGTGATGTGTTGCGGTCACTTGTACGATTGAACCTGATCTCGATGTGCATATTTTAGCTCGATGGGATGACAATGCGAGGGTAGAAATAGACTAGGAGTGAGGATGGAATGCAGCTGATGCGTGCTCTCTATTACCAGTGATACTGAACTTTGAGGGCTTCATGGTCAGTCTGCACTTCTGGACTAGCTAGGGCCAAGCCTGGCCATCAGGGGAAAATGATTGTGTTGAAGAGGAGGCATGTTCGCAGGCAGGTGTCTGAAGATGGTCCTTGTGAGGTCCTCTTTCCCCATTGAAAGGTCAGGCTGACTGCAGCCCTGCATCCCTCACTGAGTGCTGGATGTCAGTGTTGTGAACAATGAAATAATGCTGAAGACTCAGTATGACTAACGAACATTTGGAGAATGTCCTTGGCTGGCTTGGCCCAAATCTTCCCTCATGCTTTCACCATCAGTGTCACACAGAAGGTGTCCCATAGCTGGAGATTGCTCTCCTTGAGGTGAAGGCGTACAGACTGAAGGCGTACAGCCATGAGCACACTGAGGATTGTATTCCAGCATCTGCCTTTTGCAGTCTGCCGCATTGATTGGGATGCTGGAGAGATGCTTGAAGAGGCTGCACCATCTGACGTGTGACGCCAGGAGGCACTCCTGCTGTTAGTACCGTATTTCAGCAAGGCAACATAATCCTGAGGGTTCATCATCCTTCAAAGGATGAGCAGATGGTGGCCCTAAAGTGTAACTACTCATTCTCAGATTGAAGTGGATGGTTGAAATGAGAAGGATAGGAACCTAGGTGATCATGTGAGCTCAGCATGGAGACCAGTGACCTGACAGCATGATCACTGCATCTCATCATTATCTTCCTGGAACATGGTGGCTATTAGTACTTCATGCGCATGCCTGCCTCATCTGGCCTGTGCTGTGGCCTCTTTCTCTGCAGCCTCAGCTTCCTCACCCTCAGCCCTCTTGATGTCCTGCTCTTCGGAGGAGTCATGCAGGTCTTCCATCTCGTCATCTGGCAAGTCCTCACCCCTTTGCAGCGCCAGGTTGTGCAGGGTGCAGCAAACCATGGTAAGCCGTGAAACCCTCTGGAGTACAGGAGTGCGCCACCAGATCTATCGAGACATCAGAATCGCATCTTCAGCATGCCAATGGTTCGCTCTACCAATGGTCATGTGGCGGTATGAGCATTGTTGTACATTTCCTCAGCTGGAGTTTGTGGCCTTCTGATGGGCATCATCAGCCATGTCCTTTGTGGGCAGCCTTTGTCACCGAGGAGCCAGCCCTGGATGTGGTGTGGTCCCTCGAAGATGTCCGGGATCTGTAATCTACTTGATGTAGGAGTGGTAGTAGTTTCCTGGGTATCTCGTACAAACTTGCATGATGTGTTTCCTGGTGGTCACAGACATTGAGTAAGTTTCCTGTTGTTGTATTGGATTGCCTGTTGTCAAGGAGCTTTTATAGCCACAAGTGCAGTCGATGGCACCCTGCACCAGCGGGAATGTGGAAATTAGCAGCAAAGCCCAGTTCTCTGGCTGCATGGCTGTTTTGATCGTGGGCCTTGGCAAAGAGGGTGTCCCTCACCTCTAGCTCACTTCAAACATCCCCCCCCACAAGGCCTTACCACTAGTCTGGTACGTTGGCTCTGAAACCATCCTGCAATCATTGTGCCGTTGCCTGCGCGATCTGATGGGGAGTCGGAGGAGCCGTGAGTGCAGTGCGAGGTAAGGTAGGTGAATATAACTCAAAGTCATGAGTTTGCTGGGTGTACATCCCTTATGTCTGATTGTGAATGACGCTGGTCTAATTAGACACTGGCATGGTCTTTTGGTCCAACGTTGGGACGTGATTCTGGGGAGCTGCCCTCATAATGAGCGTTCATGATATTTAAATGTATTCCAGTGCCATTCCGGATGTGGCACAGTGGGAAATGCCATTGAGATTTGGAGCGCACGATTGTGACCTGTTTTCATGCTGACATGAAACTGACTTTTGCACTCCAGTGATATTCCCCTCCTGCCAGCCATTACACCCGCCGTTGGCCGGAGTGGAAAATCCCACCCAGGGTCTTTTGAATGCAGCTGGATTTGTATTAGTGCGAAGGTGGGCTTGGCCAACTTCAGCCATGCATTTCCTGGCACCCATTTTGAACAGGCTCCAGATAGGGGGCAAGGTTTGCCCAGAGAGCTTGGTCTGTAGCACCCTCTGCTCGGGAACAAAAATCTATCATGGAAGCAGCTGGCAGAAGACTATAACTCACCATAAATTGTTGCAGTAGAAAACTGGACTTCTGGTCATAATAACACAGCAAAGACACCACTTCTTTTGATGCGGAAGATTTGGTGTCCCATTGCAAGAAGTGCACAAGAAGATGGTGGCGTGATTTTAGTGCTGTGGGCTGTCCTCCACTCAAGTGTGAACTGTGTTGAAGGAAGGTTTCCAACCAAGCCATTGCAGTAACACAGCTCCCTCATGACTGCAACTGTGAAATAAGTGTACTGACTGTCAGAAACCATAAGAAGGAGGAAAGCTCACCTTGTGAAGCTCCTGAACCTGCTTCCAGCCTGCACTGGAGGCAAAACCCTATTACTTGTAACTGAGGACCATTCATAAATTTCCCTTCCTTAACTTAATTATGTAACATGTTCAGAAGCATCAAAAGAATACACACCCTCACTGCTTTTTAAAGTGTAATGTCATAGCAGAAGTAACTGAGAATAATAGGGAGGGGGTGGGGAAAGCCCAAAAATGGGAAAAATGGTGACAACTCCGCAAAATCAATTGATAAATGGAGAAAATTGCAGCCAAAGGTACATTTTTTTGTTGTTGAAAATTTACTGTCACATTTCAGGATTCTTGAGTCATTTATTTTTGGAAAGGGCTTGGATTTTTTTGTGAGAAAGCCTACCTAAAGGGCATATACATGCTGAGCGTAGGCTGGTGAATAAAATTTGTGAAGTGAGAGGGGAAATTCTATTTAGAGACCAAACAATGCCAACTTAGTAGTCACGCTCAATTATTCAGGAAGGTTACTTTACACTGGGTGTTGGAAGCTTTTTGTGAATCTTTTGTGGTGGCATCAAGAGAATTTTAAAAATCAGTACACGGTGCCAAGGATTGACCAAACCCAAAACTGGGCATGAAGGGAGTAGTGTTCCCGGCTGCAGGGCAAGATGCACAAAGACCTGTTATTTCAAGTTGAGTTAGTAGGTGAACACTCATCTCTGCTTTTGTGATGGTATGTGGGCTGATGTTTTCCTGATTGTGCCAAGCATCTCTCATCATACTAATGCTCTGTACGTTTTGCTGACTGTGAAATACAGAGGCTTATAAATCAAACTCTTATTTAGTGTCAGCTCGGTCAACCTCCGGAGCGACTGTGAAGGCACTGTGATCT
This sequence comes from Carcharodon carcharias, assembly GCF_017639515.1. NCBI lineage: Eukaryota > Metazoa > Chordata > Chondrichthyes > Lamniformes > Lamnidae > Carcharodon > Carcharodon carcharias. The sequence continues at coordinate 31,708,956 of NC_054488.1, read as the reverse complement.
GGTCCAGTATATAAGGAAAGTTCATTGATACGCTCCCAATAATACAATATAGTAAAGTCCCACCGCTCGCAATGACTTCTTCTCGAATTCGCTTACCCACGCAAAATTCTTTGTACCCGTTGTGGGCCCATTTAGCCGTGATTTAAAAAATAAAAACCAGAAGCCGTCTTTAGAAAATGCCTAAATAAAGTTTTTTTAAAAATTGGAAGGTGTCGATGACATATTTCCTGCAGTAGGAAGTGCACAGTGTGTGTGCACTGTCTGCTGTTGTTTCTATATGGGTCTTCCATGTTGCTGTGATGTAATTCCTGATCACAGTCCACCTCCACTCTCAAGTAAACTACCGTAAATGGGACAAATTTTACATTTCTCTTGTTTTTGTGTTTTATTAAATTTTTCCAGTAAATTTCTCTTTAAATTTATTAAAAACATTGTTTATATTGCCTTTGACCCTTTATATATGTCAAATTTTAGAATGGTAGGAACCTATTGAATTGACTTCCATCATAAAGCATGTTCGCCTTTTGTGATTTTGCCGTTTGCGAACAGTGGGACTTTACTGTAATAGATACATACCATTGGCAGCCACCCACTATGAGAAGCAGGGAACTGAACTGTTTCTAAATTCCCAAAATTTACCTCCACCTTTTTAAGGGCCTTGTTTCAGTAGGTGTGATTGCCAGTACTGTGTGTGTGCAGTGATGATGTGCGAGCTGTGCACTGTAGATGGAACCTTGCCCACTTGGAAGGTTTGCTGACCTGGAGTTGCAGATTGGACTGATATATTCTCATGACACAAGTGCCTGTAGTGTGGCCCATCGGTTCAACCCAAATTAGTGCTTTTAGAATGAGGTGCCTTGGGATTCGGGTGCACAAAGTTGGGCATGGAACTTTTTGACCTTTGTCCATTTCATGTTGTAAAGATTTTACTCAACTACTCTTATCTCCTAACTTCCTAAAATTATATTTCCGTTAACTGAAGATTTGATGCGAAATAACCTGAGGAGCAACAGGGGTGGTGCATTGGTCAAGTTGGTAACGGGAACACTGTGAAATTCAATTAAATGACAGACATGTGATATTGGCACATTGTAATGCCAGCATCCTTTCAGTTGTCCCATTTTACTGCTTTTGGTAGCTGGGATGATGAGGAAGGAAAGGAGGGTGGTTAATTCAATGGAATTCCTCTTGAAAAAAATCAGGGCTATTACGTGAGCTCCTTTTGTAATGTTATCAGATCATTTGCTATCAAGGAAACCAGACACTTGCTCCCTTTACTTCCCCCCTCCTCATCTTCCAAGGGCCCAAACACTCCTTTCAAGTGAAGCAGCACTTCACTTGCACTTCCCTCAATTTAGTCTACTGTATTCGCTGCTCCCAATCCAGTCTCCTCTACATTGGAAAGACAAAACGCAGACTGGGTGACCGCTTTGTGCAACACCTTCGATCTGGCCACAAGCCTGACACAGACCACCCTGTCGCTTGCCATTTCAACACTCCATCCAGCTCTCAAGCCCATATATCCGTCCTTGGCCTGCTGCATTGTTCCAGTGAAGCTCAACACAAACTGGAGGAACAGCACCTCATCTTCCGACTAGGCACTTTACAGCCTTCCAGACTGAATATTGAGTTCAACAACTTCAGATCATGCAGTCTCTCCTCCATCCCCACCCCCTTTCCGATATCCCTTTTTCCAATAATTTATATATTTTTAAAATAAATTTTTCTTTTCCCACCTATTTTTAAATCCATCATTTTATCTCCACCTTTTAGCCTATTTCGAACCCTTCCACCCCCCCATCCCAACAAGGGCCATCTGTCACTTGTTTGCCTTGCTTTCTACCCTTAATATCCCCATTAGCACATTCCTTAGCTAATATCTCCACCATCAACACCCCTTTGTCCTTTTGTATTTGACATCTTTTGCAATCTCTTCTTTGCCTCCATCTATCACTGGCCCTCTATCCAGCTGTACCTGTCCCACCCCCTCTACTAGCTTATATTTCACCTCATTTCTCTATTTATTTAGTTCTGATGAAGAGTCATATGGACTCGAAACATTAACTGTGTCAGACCTGCTGAGTTTTCCCAGCTATTTTTCTTTTTGTTCCAGACACTTGTTCCTTCCATGCTGATGGTGACATTATGCTATAGACTAGAGAGGTGCAGTGAGTGCAGAGTTTATGAAGTTCAGTTGGTAACAAACTAGAAAAGACCTTTGAGCTCAGAACACCTGGTCTTTGTAGCTCAGCCATTTTATCTATGTGGGTGCTGTCAATCATACAAACATCTTTTGAAGGACACAGTTGTGGAACTTCCTGTATTTGGCAATGGAAATATATTTATCACTCAAAAGTGTTAAACAAACACCAAAATATTTACTGTCCTTGCAATGTTTATATTGAAAGGAATTTTTGAGGTTTAAATAAGGAATGATGTGCACTTGCCTAACTCGCTGGCTGGAATTGTTCCAGATTTGCACTTAAGTGCAGAGGTAGATGGGAATCGCCATATCATCCCATTCCCACCTCCCGGTTATGTACTCCTGGGAAACACACCAGGTCGCTGGCGGGGCAGCCTCTGATTTGCCTGCCATGCTGTCACCTCACTAAACTGAGCACCATATTTAAAGAGCACAGAGCTAGTGCTCTTCAAGGGATAGGAAGCTGCTGCAAACTGGGAGGAAACATGCTACCCCCAGATTTAGAGATGTCTCCCTCACGCATCTACTGGATGCAGTGGAGGCCCACTGCGATGACCTCTACCCCTATTCTGGGCAAAGACCAGCAAGCAAGGTCACCAATCCAGCAGAGGAAGTGATGGCAGCAGTGGTCAGTGCCAATGCCCTGAAAAAGAGGACAGCCATCCACTGCAGGAAGAGGATGAATCGTCTCATTTGTTCCGCCAGGGTAAGTCACTCTTTTCATCACTCAACTCACACATCCACAGGGATCTCACACTTCAAGGGACAACACCACTAACTCTCACACACATCCTCACATCTCCATCAGATTCAAATCCTCTGGAGCTCGTGTCCTCATCCTGTCCATGGCTCCACTCACCACACAAACATTCCACACAGTCCATCTCTCTCACATTCCATCTGTGTTCATGCAGGGGAAGCTGGCTCACAAAAGCAGGGAGAGGTCCAGATTGGGGGTGGAGTGGCCCACATTAGGCCTCTCACTCACTTTGAGGAGTGTGCCATTGTGCTAACTGCTGAGGGTGTGGACCATGCCTCTAGTGACGGTGAGGCTGGCAGTGAACACCCAGCTGAGGATCCTGCACCTCATCATTCTCTCTCAATGCAACTAAAAGTGCTCTCCCTCCTGCTTTTGACTCTGCTGCCATGCACCAATTATCTCTACTTTGTTTCACAGGGAGCTCTGCCAAGCGACCGACACCCTCAGCCAGCCAGTCTCTCAGCTCCATCCAGGTCCTCACCTCCAGCCAAGAGGACAGACACCCCCTCCATTGAAGAGCTGTAAATAAGCAGCCTGTAAGACCCGTCACAGCGCTTACTCACACCCTACACCAGTACAGAGGCACACACCTTAGTGGAACACAGATCTAGAGCAGGCTCAGGTTTACACTCTAGTGGTCACCGCGTGGGCACGTGTCTGCAGCAGGAGGAGGCAGGTTCGTGCGAGTTCCCCAGCACTTGTAGGACTGCGAGGGAATAGGCACCTGTGAGGTCCAAATCAGATGACGAGACCGGATTTGGCCTTCCAACTCATCGTGGAGAGTCAGCAGAAGGCGGGGGGAAATCATGCAGAGGTGTTGGAGGCCCTCAACAGAGTGGCACGTGAATCACAGAATCACACAATGCAGAAGAGGCCCTTCGGCCCATCGAGTCTGCACCAACACATGAGAAACACCTGACCTGCCTACCTAATCCCATTTACCAGCATTTGGACCAGAGCCTTGAATGTTATGATGTGCCAAGTGCTCATCCAGGTACTTTTTAAAGGATGCAAGGCAACCCACCCACCCAGGCAGTGCATTCCAGACAGTCACCACACTCTGGGGGAAAAAAAGTTTTTCCTCACATTTCCTCCTAAACCTCCTGCCCCTCACCTTGAACTTATGCCCCCTCGTGACTGACCCTTCAACTAAAGGGATCAGCTGCTCCCTATCCACCCTGTCCGTGCCCATCATAATCTTGTACTCCTTGATCAGGTCGCCCCTCAGTCTTCCCTGCTCCAATGAAAACAACCCAAGTCTATCCAATCTCTCTTCACAACTTAAATGTTTTATCCCAGGCAACACCCTGGTGAATCTTCTCTACACCCTCTCCAGTGAAATTACATCCTTCGTATAATGTGGCGACCAGAACTGCACACAGTACTCCAGCTGTGGCCTCACCAAGGTTCTATACAATTCCAACATGACTTCCCTACTTTTGTAATCTATGCCTCGATTGATAAAGGCAAGTGTCCCGTATACCTTTTTCACCACCCCCTAACATGCCCCTCTGCCTTCAGAGATCTATGGACACACATGCCAAGGTCCCTTTGTTCCTCAGAACGTCCTAGTGCCATGCCGTTCATTGAATACTTCCTTGTCAAGTTACTCCTTCCAAAGTGTATCACCTCACACTTTTCAGGGTTAAATTCCATCTGCCACTTATCTGCCCATTTGACCATCCTGTCTATATCTTCCTGTAGCCCAAGATACTCAACCTCACTGTTAACCACCCGGCCACTCTTTGTGTCATCCACAAACTTACTAATCCTACCTCCCACATAGTCATCCGTGTTGTTTGTATAAATGATGAATAATAGGGGACTGAGCACAGATCCCTGTGGTACACCACTGGACACTGGCTTCCAGTCTCTAAAGCATCCTTCTGTCATCACCCTCTGTCTCCTACAACTAAGCCAATTTTGAATCCACCTTATCAAGTTACCCTTTATCCCATGTGCATTTGCCTTCTTTATAAGTCTCCCATGTGGGACCTTGTCAGAGGCTTTGCTGAAATCCATATAAACTACATCAACTGCACTACACTCATCTACACACCTGGTCACCTCCTCAAAAAATTCAATCAAATTTGTTAGGCATGACCTCCCTCTGACAAAGCCATGCTGACTATCCCTGATCAAACCTTGCCTCTCCAAGTGGAGATAGATTCTCTCCTTCAGAACTTTCTCCAATAGTTTCTCTACCACTGACGTGGACTCACTGGCCTGTAGTTCCCTGGCTTATCTCTACAACTCTTCTTTAATAGCAGAACCACATTAATTGTTCTCCAGTCCTCTGGCACCTCCCCTGTGGCCAGAGAGGAATTAAAAATTTGGGTCAGAGCCCCTGCGATCTCCTCCCTTGCCTCCCTCAGCAGTCTGGGACACAAATCATCCGGACCTGGAGATTTGTCCGCTTTTAAGCCGACCAACACCTCCAATACCTTGTCACTCCCTATATCAATTTGCTCAAGAACCTCGCAGTCTCTCTCCACGAGTTCCATACCTTCATCCTCATTCTCGGAGTTGGAGGAATGCGCTCGCCTGCTTTCTGATGAAGTGGTGCCCACATGTGTGTGTATGGAAGTCTGCATGGAAAGAATGGCATACGCCTTGGAGACCTTGGTCCAGCAGAACGCAGAGATGTGTGCAGACCTGACACCATTGTGGTAGCCATGGGTGTGTCATTGCAGTGACAACAAGGAAGGGAAAGGGGACATCTTGATGCCCCTTCAGGTGCTCTTTCCTCTCAAGGAGTCAGGCTGGGCCCTGAAGGGAGGAGGAGCAGCAGCTGGACTCTCCTGGCTCATCCACTCAGGAATATCAGAGGCTGCCCTTTCCCTTCGAGTTCCCTTTGCCCGTGATCCCCCCAACCTCATCCTCTGTCACTGCAGAGGGAGCAGCTGGCCCGCAGGGGCAGAGCCAAAGCAAGCTGGCGCCCCCAAGGCTCTGGTTCTCCAGAGGACCCACACTGAATTCATCAGAGGCAACAGGGCCAACCCTTGTACAGACTGCAGATGTCAGGGCAGCACCTAGAAGCACTGGTAGGCCTAGAAAAGTTATGAATTTCTGATCATAAGTGGTTGCAGGGGTGAATACATTTTGTCACATTATCATCTGAAAATATAATCCCTTACAGTGAATAATGTGTAATGGTGTCTTTCAGCTTCATTTTCAGGCTTTGCGAATCAATTTAGCTAAGCTTTCTTGAGTGACAGAAAAAGTGAGTTTATTAGTTACTAAAACATGAGGAAAAACATAATAAAAACACAACACACATGCACACACATTAGAAATGAAAAGTGAGTCCAGAAATAAAAGATAAACAAATCAGTCTTTGGCTGGTCCGTGAGGAGTAGATGATGAAACATTGTGGCTGTTAAGTTGAATGATTCTGGTAGAGCTGACTTTGGGCAGTTAAGCAGTTGGTTTGGAGATTCTTGGTTCTGCAGATAGCTGAAAGGAGTTGTCCTGTTTTTTTTTCTCGACTGTGGCTTTGCTGATTTGTGACTTGCTTCCAGCAATCAGAGAGACAAAGGACATTTTCACCTGCAAGTACAGGGATGCCTAGTGGATGTTCTTCAGCTGTGACCTTCGCAGCACACCCTCACACACCAGACCTGGAACACCAGAAGCAGCACACACACACCAGTTTTGAAGTTGGTTTTTTAAACCCTCTTCTTGTGTATCCCTGAAAGGGAAAATCAAACTTGTCTTTCAACCAGATCTGCTTTCTTTTCAACTCTCATCATGTCCACAGTCTGGAATATAACTCACAGGAGATGGTTTCTGCTGGGGCTAATCAGCCTTCATTATCTCCACAACTACAGGAGATTACCGTTCAGTTTTTGCATTGCATCTTTTCCTTTGAAGTGTCTGTCTGAAGTAGGCCTTGACACCTTTTTAGGTGCGACATTCCATTCCCTGGACTAGTTGGTCAAGTGTAAACCATGTAGAAATTTTCCAGCAAGTGGTTACTTTACGGTCCCAGCCAGCTTTTGCTTATAGGCCCTTTTTAAAAAAAAAACACGGCTTACTTATAAGTTCAGTATGTGTGTATGTAATTTGGGGCTATGTTCCATGTTCATGACACTCCACCTTTATTCCATCCTCCGCCGTTACTCCTCCCACTAAATTCCTTCCTCCCTGTGGACTCCTTCCTCCTCTCCACCCCCCTACCGGACTCCTCCTTCCTCCCCCTGGATTCTTACCCCCTTCGGAACTCCTTCCCTTGCACCTCCCCTCCTCAGTTGCCACATTACACCCTCTGCCCCTGTGTCCCTCCCCCCGACACCATAGTTACCCCCACCACAACCTTACCTGCCCTGATACCATTGTTTTCAACCTCCCAACCAAGGCCCTAACAGTAAGTCCCGGCTTCTGCACGTCACACTTGTCAAGGTGTGCTCTGGGTCAACGTGTTTTCCTGCTAATGTAGGTGGTAAATTTGATGTGGGGAGGATGATTCTGGTGAGCAGAGCTTATAATTAGATACAGATGTATTAAGATGAAGTTCCCGGCCTGTGGCAGTGGGAAAGTGGCCTGCCATTGATGGCTGGTGCAAACAGTTGCTAACTGGTTTCACGACGACCTGCCATGACACCTGATGCCAACGGGGACGGAAAATTCTGGCCCTTGCATTTCCCTGTGTTATTACAGGATTGCAGGGCCTGTCTCCAAGGCCATTCATATCTTTGGACTTCGTGGAGTTTGTATAAAGGGAGAGTAATGACAAAGTGACCTCCCTTATGCCAATACCTAACCTTGTTTGGTCTCTGAATATATTTGTCAAAGACTTTTTCAGAAACTAGTCTGGGGGCATTGAGTCTCACTGCTGAATGATGCCATGATATAATTGTACATAGCTGGTGTACCAGGGGATAGGATGCTGAGCCTGTCCTTTGTGTCAGTAATAAAAACAGAAGGTGCTGGAAGAACTTAGCAGGTCTGGCAGCATCTGTGGAAAGAGAAACAGAGTTAGCATTTCGAATTGGTACAAAATGTTAACTCTGTTTCTCTCTCCACAGATGCCACCAGACCTGCTGAGTTTATCCTGGCATTTTCTGTTTTTATTTCAGACTTCCAGCATCTGCAGTAGTTTAGTTTTATCTTTGCGTATCTTTTATCTTAGTAGCCTTGTTTCTTAATGTTGTTTTGTTCAGTGCATTTATCAGAGTATAATTATGGAGCATGGTTTTTACTGAAAACTGTCAGTGTGATTGGGATTGGGAGTCCTGGGTAAGTTTTAGCTGGGGTCTGGGTTTTTGCCACTGTTAGCTGTGCTGTTATCTGGTTTGCTAACACTTGATTCCTGACTAAAATTAACCAACAAGACTTGCATTTATGTAGCACCCTTAATGTAGTAAAATGTTTCAAAATGCTTCAGAGGAGCATTATCAAACTAAGTTTGACACTGAATCACATAAAGAGATGAAGACAGATCAAAGAGTGAGGGTTTAATGAGCAACTTAACAGAGGAAAGAGAGACAGAGAGGTAGAGGTCAGGATTGCCACAGATTGGGAGCTCAACAGAGCACATTTCATGCACTGTATTATTCAGCATTGTTACCAAGAAACTGCCATGCAGCAGTGAACACAGAATGCTGATTTAAGATAATAGATTGGGCACTCCAAAAGGAAGAGGCATCAGTTGGAGTAATAGCACTACAAACCTGCAAACAATTGCAGTACTGTCACTGCTATGCTGCCTATGAAAACAGGCTTAGTGAATTTACCTGTGATTTTACAGTTATATGTAATGTAAAAAAATTGCCTTTAATTAAGTTAGCAGGATAACTTGGGTGATACTGGGCAAGAGCACTCGTGCACAAATGATGCATTCACTGTATTGGGAAAAGCAGAGTGATCTGCTGCATCTGTTCACAGATTATTATTAAATCTGTAGAGAATAAAATAAATCCTGCATAGTACTGTGCAGAGACCATTCTGTGAGGGAATGTCATTGATTTTCATTTTCAAAGTGCATCCAGCTTATTGTGGATGTGATGGACCTTCCATGATTGATTCTTGCCCCTCTTAAATGGCTGTAAGGTAAGGAGGATGAGTTTATGAAGTGGACAGTCCCAATGGGACTTCACAAATGAAGAGATCACAGTGATAAGACGATAACATTGCACTCCTTGTTCTCCAACTGCCTTTTCTCTGTACTGGAAAATTGGACTAATGAACTTACCTTAGCATTCCTTGCATTTACTTCTACACTGAAGTTCTTATTAATGCTGCTGAACACTGAACTTGACAGATGAAATTAGCCCTGTCGATTACTTTTACTCAAAAAGGAAAATGTAGCTCGGCCAAAGTTTTTGGTTGTTATCGACAGGAACAATTTGTCCCATTCCCATAAGGTGTCAACCTTGGTTAAGTGGTAGCATTCTTCAGCGAGAGTCATATGATTGTGGATTGAAGCCTAGTTCTGGAGGTTTGAGCGTATAATCTAGGCTGAGCCTAATGCTCCACTCAGAGGTGCTGTCTTTTGGATGAGACTTTAAGCTACCTCAGGTAGCAGCAAAAGACCAGAAGAGCGGATGAGTTCTCTTGATGCCTTGGTCAATAACTATCCCTCAGCCAACATCACCAAACAGCATTTATTGCTGTTTGTGGGATCCTGATGTGTGCTAATTGGCTGATGATTAGAATTGACAAATGACACTTCAAATATTCTTTACTGCTGTGAAAGGCTTCGAGTCGTGTTGGCGTCTTAAAGGTGCTATGCAAAGACTTATTTCTTTACTGTATTGAACAAATTGGTCTACATGTTAAAATCATGACATCCCATCCCCGACCAAAATATATTTTTGTGTGACCTCAAAGCATATATATTGCACAAGTAGTTTCCTGTTAGATATTCATTCCTGAAGTAATTGGTGTTGATTTATTTGGGCTGAGGTAATTTTGAAGCTCAGTATAAAGGTAGAACTGTAGGATGTATTTTAAACAAACACCATGTACTCTTTTGTTGGGTGGAACAATAATTGCACTGTTTGGTTTGCTTGGGAACACACAAGAATGTGCGGCTGCTTTAGGAACCAAAACAGTTTTTAATATCACAGTTCATTGCATACTCAGGAGAGAATTTAACTTCATCCAAATGAAAACGCTGACAATCTCATTACGCTTCATTTGATAATACATTTTTCAAGTGGCACATATAAGCTCATGATATACTTAGTTGCTGCTTCTCTGGCTATCTTCATATTCATTGTGCAGTATTGTTATAGACTTTGGATCATAGTCATTGCTTTTGTGATTGAATAAGTCAAATTCTGTTAATATGTGGGATTTTTATAAAGTTTTAGCAGGAGTTTAGGAATCACATTCTATCAGCCTGTCATTTCCCTTAAACAATGTTCATAAGCTACAACTGTTGATGATTTTAAATTTGATTATTTTAGCATTGGTTACCATTTTTTCCTCTTCATTTCTTGCTCTCTGAACCCATCTAAGCATGTTGTATCTGGTTCAACCAAGGAGCTGTTCAGGAGCAGTTAAATTATTCAGACTCCAAGCTCTTCCTCCTGTTCCCTGGTATGTTTACTGATTGAGATTAAAATCTGTTTTGAGGCAAATATCTATCCTGCTAGCCAGTGACACAACTAGCTGGTACGAGGCACTGTTGCAGCAGAATGCCTGTGTTCAGGGATTTTGTGTAATTAGTTTGAAATGAAGTGTGGAAACCCTGGAAAAACTGAGATATTGTTTGGAGCAGAATGAAAACAGTATGACTGAAAATAATTGACGGGAGCTGAGTCATTTCCTGAGTTTATTGCTACTGTTTGTTAAGCTTTGCAAGTGCTTGTTTTGGGAGCCAAACAAACCAGTAAAACTGGAAAAAATTCAGGTTTGTGTCATAAGAGTAAAAATGTACAGTGGACAGGAAACCAGAATTGTAGAAACGAAACTAGAAAGTTTCATGTAACAAAGTGGGAGTAACGATTTATATTTCTATAGTGCTATTATGGGAAAAAAAACATGTACTTCACAGAGGCAACTCGGAAATAAATCTGGAACCAAAGTAGTCAGTACGAGGACAAGTTATCAAAAGTATGATTAATGAAGCAGGTTTTAAGGAGGAGAGGGCGTCTGAGATAGGCAGAGGGTATTTGAAGGCCATTCCAGAGTATGGGGCCTTGGCAGCTGAAGGCATGTCCATTAATGTTTGGGGAAAATAGAGGGGCAAAATGTATAGGAAGAAAGAGTCAGAGTAATGGAATTTCCAAGGGAGGTGGTTTGGAGGAAAGGGATCGAATCAAGGGTGAGAGAGAGTGAGCGTGTGTGCGAGAGAGAGAGTGAGCGTGTGTGCGAGAGAGAGAGTGAGCGTGTGTGCGAGAGAGAGAGTGAGCGTGTGTGCGAGAGAGAGAGTGAGCGTGTGTGCGAGAGAGAGAGTGAGCGTGTGTGCGAGAGAGAGAGTGAGCGTGTGTGCGAGAGAGAGAGAGTGAGCGTGTGTGCGAGAGAGAGAGTGAGCGTGTGCGCGAGAGAGAGAGTGAGCGTGTGCGCGAGAGAGAGAGAGTGAGCGTGTGCGCGAGAGAGAGAGAGTGAGCGTGTGCGCGAGAGAGAGAGAGTGAGCGTGTGCGCGAGAGAGAGAGAGTGAGCGTGTGCGCGAGAGAGAGAGTGAGCGTGTGCGCGAGAGAGAGAGAGTGAGCGTGTGCGCGAGAGAGAGAGAGTGAGCGTGTGCGCGAGAGAGAGAGAGTGAGCGTGTGCGCGAGAGAGAGAGAGAGTGAGCGTGTGCGCGAGAGAGAGAGAGAGTGAGCGTGCGCGCGAGAGGAGGGGAGCGAGCGCGCGCGCGCGAGAGGAGGGGAGCGAGCGCGCGCCCGCGAGCGGAGGGGAGCGAGCGCGCGCCCGCGAGCGGAGGGGAGCGAGCGCGCGCCCGCGAGCGGAGGGGAGCGAGCGCGCGCCCGCGAGCGGAGGGGAGCGAGCGCGCGCCCGCGAGCGGAGGGGAGCGAGCGCGCGCCCGCGAGCGGGCGGAGGGGAGCGAGCGAGAGGGCGAGGGGGCGAGCCAGAGAGCGTGGGGGCGAGAGGGCGAGGGGGCGAGCCAGAGAGCGTGGGGGCGAGAGGGCGAGGGGGCGAGCCAGAGAGCGTGGGGGCGAGAGGGCGAGGGGGCGAGCCAGAGAGCGTGGGGGCGAGAGGGCGAGGGGGCGAGCCAGAGAGCGTGGGGGCGAGAGGGCGAGGGGGCGAGCCAGAGAGCGTGGGGGCGAGAGGGCGAGGGGGCGAGCCAGAGAGCGTGGGGGCGAGAGGGCGAGGGGGCGAGCCAGAGAGCGTGGGGGCGAGAGGGCGAGCGGGCGAGCGAGGGAGCGAGCGCGCGAGAGGGCGAGCGAGGGAGCGAGCGCGGGAGCGAGAGGGCGAGCGAGGGAGCGAGAGGGCGAGCGAGGGAACGAGCGAGAGGGCGAGCCATGGTGGGAGCGAGCGAGAGAGCGAGCGGGCGAGCCAGAGAGCGAGCGGGCGAGCCGGTGGGCGAGCGAGAGAGCGAGAGAGAGAGCGAGAGAGCGAGCGGGCGGGCCGGAGAGCGAGAGGGCGAGCGGGCGGGCCGGAGAGCGAGAGGGCGAGCGGGCGGGCCGGAGAGCGAGAGGGCGAGCGGGCGGGCCGGAGAGCGAGAGGGCGAGCGGGCGGGCCGGAGAGCGAGAGGGCGAGCGGGCGGGCCGGAGAGCGAGAGGGCGAGCGGGCGGGCCGGAGAGCGAGAGGGCGAGCGGGCGGGCCGGAGAGCGAGAGGGCGAGCCAGAGAGCGAGAGGGCGAGCCAGAGAGCCAGAGAGCGAGCCAGAGAGCCAGAGAGCGAGAGAGCGAGCCAGAGAGCGAGCGGACGAGCCAGAGAGCCAGAGAGCGAGAGGGCGAGCGGGCGGGCCAGAGAGCGAGAGGGCGAGCGGGCGGGCCAGAGAGCGAGAGGGCGAGCGGGCGGGCCAGAGAGCGAGAGGGCGAGCGGGCGGGCCAGAGAGCGAGAGGGCGAGCGGGCGGGCCAGAGAGCGAGAGGGCGAGCCAGAGAGCGAGAGAGCGAGCGAGCGAGCCAGAGAGCGAGCGGACGAGCCAGAGAGCCAGAGAGCCAGAGAGCGAGAGAGCGAGCGGGCGAGCCGGAGAGCGAGGGAGCGAGCGGGCGAGCCGGAGAGCGAGAGAGCGAGCGGGCGAGCCGGAGAGCGAGAGAGCGAGCGGGCGAGCCGGAGAGCGAGAGAGCGAGCGGGCGAGCCGGAGAGCGAGAGAGCGAGCGGGCGAGCCGGAGAGCGAGCGGGCGAGCCGGAGGGCGAGCGGGCGAGCGGGAGGGCGAGCGGGCGAGCGAGCGAGAGAGCGAGAGAGCGAGCGGGAGAGCGGGCGAGAGAGCGAGAGAGAGAGCGAGAGAGCGAGCGGGAGAGCGAGAGAGAGAGCGAGAGAGCGAGCGGGCGGGCCAGAGAGCGAGAGGGCGAGCGGGCGGGCCAGAGAGCGAGAGGGCGAGCGGGCGGGCCAGAGAGCGAGAGGGCGAGCGGGCGGGCCAGAGAGCGAGAGGGCGAGCCAGAGAGCGAGAGGGCGAGCCAGAGAGCGAGAGAGCGAGCCAGAGAGCGAGCGGACGAGCCAGAGAGCCAGAGAGCGAGCGGACGAGCCAGAGAGCCAGAGAGCGAGAGAGCGAGCGGGCGAGCCAGAGAGCGAGAGAGCGAGCGGGCGAGCCAGAGAGCGAGGGAGCGAGCGGGCGAGCGAGAGAGCGAGCGGGCGAGCCAGAGAGCGAGAGAGCGAGCGGGCGAGCCAGAGAGCGAGCGGGCGAGCCGGAGAGCGAGCGGGCGAGCCGGAGGGCGAGCGGGCGAGCGAGCGAGAGAGCGAGCGAGAGAGCGAGAGAGCGAGAGAGAGAGCGAGAGAGCGAGAGAGAGAGCGAGAGAGCGAGCGGGAGAGCAGGCGAGAGAGCGAGCGGGAGAGCGAGAGAGCGAGCGGGAGAGCGAGAGAGCGAGCGGGAGAGCGAGAGAGAGAGCGAGCGGGAGAGCGAGAGAGCGAGCGGGAGAGCGAGAGAGCGAGCGGGAGAGCGAGAGAGAGAGCGAGCGGGCGAGCGAGAGAGAGAGCGGGCGAGCCGGAGAGCGAGCGGGCGAGCCGGAGGGCGAGCGGGCGAGCCGGAGGGCGAGCGGGAGGGCGAGCGGGCGAGCGAGCGAGAGAGCGAGAGAGAGAGCGAGAGAGAGAGCGAGAGAGCGAGCGGGAGAGTGGGCGAGAGAGCGAGAGAGAGAGCGAGAGAGCGAGCGGGAGAGCGAGAGAGAGAGCGGGAGAGCGAGAGAGAGAGCGAGAGAGCGAGCGGGCGAGCGAGAGAGAGAGCGAGAGAGCGAGCGGGCGAGAGAGAGAGCGGGCGAGCGAGCGGGCGAGCAAGAGAGCGAGAGGGCGAGCCAGAGAGCGAGAGAGCGAGAGGGCGAGCCAGAGAGCGAGAGGGCGAGCGGGCGAGCCAGAGAGCGAGAGGGCGAGCGGGCGAGCCAGAGAGCGAGAGGGCGAGCGGGCGAGCCAGAGAGCGAGAGGGCGAGCGGGCGAGCCAGAGGGCGAGAGGGCGAGCGGGCGAGCGAGAGGGCGAGCGGGCGAGCGAGAGGGCGAGCGGGCGAGCCAGAGAGCGAGTGGGCGAGCGGGCGAGCCAGAGAGCGAGAGGGCGAGCGGGCGAGCGAGAGGGCGAGCGGGCGAGCCAGAGAGCGAGAGGGCGAGCGGGCGAGCCAGAGAGCGAGAGGGCGAGCGGGCGAGCCAGAGAGCGAGAGGGCGAGCGGGCGAGCCAGAGAGCGAGAGGGCGAGCGGGCGAGCCAGAGAGCGAGAGGGCGAGCGGGCGAGCCAGAGAGCGAGAGGGCGAGCGGGCGAGCCAGAGAGCGAGCGGGCGAGCCAGAGAGCGAGAGGGCGAGCGGGCGAGCCAGAGAGCGAGAGGGCGAGCGGGCGAGCCAGAGAGCGAGAGGGCGAGCGGGCGAGCCAGAGAGCGAGAGGGCGAGAGAGAGCGAGCGAGAGACAGAAAGCGGGCGAGGGAGAGAGAGAGCGAGCGTGCGTGCGAGAGAGTGAGTGCGCGCGAACGAGCGAGCGCGCGAGAGAGAGCGAGCGAGAGACAGAAAGCGGGCGAGGGAGAGAGCGAGCGTGCGTGCGAGAGACAGAAAGAGTGAGCGAGCGCGAGAGAGAGCGAGCGCGAGCGAGAGCGAGAGAGCGAGCGTGCGTGCAAGAGAGAGAAAGAGTGAGCGTGCGTGCGAGAGACAGAAAGAAAGAGTGAGCGTGCGTGCGAGAGACAGAGCGAGCGTGCGTGCCAGAGACAGAGCGAGCGTGCGTGCGAGAGAGTGAGCGTGCGTGCGAGAGAGTGAGCGTGCGTGCGAGAGAGTGAGCGTGCGTGCAAGAGAGTGAGCGTGCTTGCGAGAGACAGAGAGAGAGTGAGCGTGCGTGCGAGAGACAGTGAGCGTGCGTGCGAGAGACAGAGAGTGAGCGTGCGTGCGAGAGACAGAGAGTGAGCGTGCGTGCGAGAGACAGAGAGTGAGCGTGCGTGCGAGAGACAGAGGGAGAGAGTGAGCGTGCGTGAGAGAGAGAGAGTGAGCGTGCATGCCAGAGACAGAGAGTGAGCGTGTGTGCGAGAGACAGAGAGAGTGAGCGTGCATGTGAGAGACAGAGGGAGAGAGTGAGTGTGCGTGTGAGAGACAGAGGGAGAGAGTGAGCGTGCGTGCGAGAGACAGAGGGAGAGAGTGAGCGTGCGTGCGAGAGACAGAGAGAGTGAGCGTGCGTGCGAGAGACAGAGGGAGAGAGTGAGCGTGCGTGCGAGAGACAGAGGAAGAGAGTGAGCGTGCGTGTGAGAGACAGGGAGAGAGTGAGCGTGCGTGCGAGAGACAGAGGGAGAGAGTGAGCGTGCGTGCGAGAGACAGAGGGAGAGATTGAGCGTGCGTTCGAGAGAGAGCGTGTGTGCGAGAGGCAGAGAGAGAGAGCGAGTGTGCGTGCAAGAGAGAGATAGAGAGCGTGCGAGAGACAGAGCGAGAGCGCGCGAGAGAGCGAGCGAGAGAGCAGGCGAGCGAGAGACAGAGAGCGAGCGGGTAAGCGTGAGAGACAGAGAGAGCGAGCGTGCGAGTGAGCGTGTGAGAGAGTGAGCGTGTGAGAGAGTGAGCGTGCGAGAGAGTGAGCGTGCGAGAGAGTGAGCGTGCGTGCGAGAGTGAGCGTGCGTGCGAGAGAGTGAGCGTGCGTGCGAGAGAGTGAGCGTGCGTGCGAGAGAGTGAGCGTGCGTGCGAGAGAGAGTGAGCGTGTGTGCGAGAGTGAGCGAGCGTGCGAGAGAGTGAGCGTGCGTGCGAGAGAGTGAGCGTGCGCGCCGAGAGTGAGCGTGCGCGCGAGAGAGTGAGCGTGCGCGCGAGAGTGAGCGTACGCGCGAGAGAGAGTGTGCGCGCGAGAGAGTGAGCGTGCGCGCGAGAGAGAGTTAGCGTGTGCGCGAGAGAGAGCGAGAGAGCGAGCGCGCGAGAGAGAGCAAGAGCGAGCGCGCGAGAGAGAGCGAGAGCTAGCGCGCGAGAGAGAGAGCGAGAGAGCGAGCGTGAGAGAGAGCGAGAGAGCGAGCGCGCGAGAGAGAGAGCGAGCGCGCGAGAGAGAGAGCGAGAGAGCGAGCGCGAGAGAGAGAGCGAGAGAGCGAGCGCGCGAGAGAGAGAGACCGAGAGCGAGCGCGCGCGAGAGCGAGCGAGACAGCGCGCGAGAGAGCGAGCGCGCGAGAGAGAGAGCGAGAGAGCGAGCGCGCAAGAGAGAGAACGAGAGCGAGCGCGCGAGAGAGAGAATGAGAGATCGAGAGCGAGAGAGCGAGCGCGCGAGAGAGAGCGAGCGCGCGAGAGAGAGCGAGCGCGCGAGAGAGCGAGAGAGCGAGCGCGCGAGAGAGCGAGAGAGCGAGCGCGCGAGAGAGAGCGAGCGAGAGAGAGCGCGAGAGCGAGCGCGCGAGAGAGCGAGCGCGCGAGAGAGAGAGCGAGAGAGCGAGCGCGCGAGAGAGAGCGAGAGAGCGAGCGCGCGAGCGCGCGAGAGAGAGCGCGAGAGCGAGCGCGCGAGAGAGCGAGCGCGCGAGAGAGAGAGCGAGAGAGCGAGCGCGCCAGAGAGAGAGCGAGAGCGAGCGCGCCAGAGAGAGAGCGAGAGCGAGCGCGCCAGAGAGAGAGCGAGAGCGAGCGCGCCAGAGAGAGAGCGAGAGCGAGCGCGCCAGAGAGAGAGAGCGAGAGCGAGCGCGCCAGAGAGAGAGACCGAGAGAGCGAGCGCGCGAGAGAGAGACCGAGAGAGCGAGCGCGCGAGAGAGAGAGCGAGAGAGCGAGCGCGCGAGAGAGAGAGCGAGAGCGAGCGCGCGAGAGAGAGAGCGAGAGAGAGAGCGAGAGAGAGAGCGAGAGAGCGAGCGCGCGAGAGAGAGAGCGAGAGCGAGCGCGCGAGAGAGAGAGCGAGAGAGAGAGCGAGAGAGAGAGCGAGAGAGAGAGCGAGAGAGCGAGCGCGAGAGCGAGCGCGAGAGCTAGCGCGCGAGAGAGCACGCGAGAGAGAGAGCGAGAGAGCAAGCGCGCGAGAGAGCGAGAGCAAGCGTGCGAGAGAGAGCGAGAGAGCGAGCGCGCGAGAGAGCGAGAGCGAGCGCGCGAGAGAGCGAGAGCGAGCGCGCGAGAGAGCGAGAGCGAGCGCGTGAGAGAGAGCGAGAGAGCGAGCGCGCGAGAGAGCGAGAGCGAGCGCGTGAGAGAGAGCGAGAGAGCGACCGCGCGAGAGAGAGCGAGAGAGCGAGAGAGCGCACGAGAGCGAGCGCGCGCGAGAGAGAGAGCGAGCGCGCGAGAGAGAGAGAGCGAGCGCGCGAGAGAGCGAGAGAGCGAGCGCGCGAGAGAGCGAGCGTGCGAGAGAGAGAGCGAGCGCGTGAGAGAGAGAGCGAGCGCGTGAGAGAGAGAGCGGGCACGCGAGAGAGAGAGCGGGCGCGCGAGAGAGAGCGAGAGAGCGAGCGCGTGAGAGAGAGAGCGAGAGAGCGAGCGCGCAAGAGAGAGAGCGAGAGAGCGAGCGCGCGAGAGAGAGAGCGAGAGAGGGAGCGCGCGAGAGAGCGAGCGAGAGAGGGAGCGCGCGAGAGAGCGAGAGAGCGAGCGCGCGAGAGAGAGAGCGGGAGAGCGAGCGCGCGAGAGAGCGAGCGCGCGAGAGAGAGCGAGAGAGCGAGCGCGCGAGAGAGAGCGAGAGAGCGAGCGCGCGAGAGAGAGCTCGAGAGCGAGCGCGCGAGAGAGAGCGAGCGCGCGAGAGAGAGCGAGCGCGCGAGAGAGAGAGACCGAGAGAGCGAGCGCGCGAGAGAGAGACCGAGAGAGCGAGCGCGCGAGAGAGACTGAGAGAGCGAGCGCGCGAGAGAGAGAGACCGAGAGAGCGAGCGCGCGAGAGAGAGACCGAGAGAGCGAGCGCGCGAGAGAGAGAGACCGAGAGAGCGAGCGCGCGAGAGAGAGAGAGCGAGAGAGCGAGCGCGCCAGAGAGAGAGCGAGAGAGCGAGCGGGCGAGCCAGAGAGCGAGAGAGCGAGCGGGCGAGCCAGAGAGCGAGAGAGCGAGCGGGCGAGCCAGAGAGCGAGAGAGCGAGCGGGCGAGCCAGAGAGCGAGAGAGCGAGCGGGCGAGCCAGAGAGCGAGAGAGCGAGCGGGCGAGCCAGAGAGCGAGAGAGCGAGCGGGCGAGCCAGAGAGCGAGAGAGCGAGCGGGCGAGCCAGAGAGCGAGAGAGCGAGCGGGCGAGCCAGAGAGCGAGAGAGCGAGCGGGCGAGCCAGAGAGCGAGAGAGCGAGCGGGCGAGCCAGAGAGCGAGAGAGCGAGCGGGCGAGCCAGAGAGCGAGAGAGCGAGCGGGCGAGCCAGAGAGCGAGAGAGCGAGCGGGCGAGCCAGAGAGCGAGAGAGCGAGCGGGCGAGCCAGAGAGCGAGAGAGCGAGCGGGCGAGCCAGAGAGCGAGAGAGCGAGCGGGCGAGCCAGAGAGCGAGAGAGCGAGCGGGCGAGCCAGAGAGCGAGAGAGCGAGCGGGCGAGCCAGAGAGCGAGAGAGCGAGCGGGCGAGCCAGAGAGCGAGAGAGCGAGCGGGCGAGCCAGAGAGCGAGAGAGCGAGCGGGCGAGCCAGAGAGCGAGAGAGCGAGCGCGCGAGAGAGAGCGAGAGAGCGAGCGCGCGAGAGCGAGCGCGCGAGAGAGAGCGAGAGCGAGCGCGCGAGAGAGAGCGAGAGAGCGAGCGCGCGAGAGAGAGAGAGCGCGTGAGAGAGAGCGAGAGAGCGAGCGCGCGAGAGAGAGAGCGAACGCTCGAGAGCGAGCGCGCTCGAGAGCGAGAGAGCGAGCGCGCGAGAGAGCGAGAGAGCGAGAGCGAGCGCGCGAGAGAGCGAGAGAGCGAGCGTGCGAGATAGAGAGCGAGAGAGCGAGCGCGCGAGGGAGAGAGCGAGAGAGCGAGCGCGCGAGGGAGAGAGCGAGAGAGCGAGCGCGCGAGAGAGAGAGCGAGAGAGCGAGCGCGCGAGAGAGAGAGAGCGAGGGAGAGAGCGATCGCGCGAGAGAGAGAGAGCGAGGGAGAGAGCGAGAGAGCGATCGCGCAAGAGAGAGCGAGAGAGCGAGCGCGCGAGAGAGAGCGAGAGAGCGTGCGCACGAGAGAGCGTGCGCGTGCGAGAGTGAACGTGCGCGCGCGAGAGTGAGCGTGCGCGCGCAAGTCAGTGAGCGTGCGCGCGCGAGAGAGTGAGCGTGCGCGCGAGAGAGTGAGTGCGCGTGGGAGAGAGAGTGTGTGTGTGCGCGAGAGAGAGCGTGTGCGCGAGAGTGAGCGTGTGCGCGAGAGAGCGCGAGAGAGAAAGAGAGCGAGAGAGCGAGCGCGCGAGAAAGAGAGCGAGCGCGCGAGAGAGCGAGAGCGAGAGCATGCGCGCGAGAGCGAGCGAGAGAGAAAGCGGGCGAGCGAGAGAGAGCGAGCGTACGAGCGAGAGAGTGAGCGTGCGTGCGAGAGACAAAGAGAGAGCGAGCGCGAGAGAGCGAGAGAGAGCGAGCGCGAGAGAGAGCGAGAACGAGCGAGAGAGAGAGTGAGCGTGCGTGCGAGAGACAGAGCGAGCGTGCATGCCAGAGAGAGAGAGTGAGCGTGCGTGCGAGAGAGTGAGCGTGCGTGCGAGAGAGAGAGTGAGCGTGCGTGCGAGAGTGAGCGTGCGTGCGAGAGTGAGCGTGCGTGCGAGAGAGTGAGCGTGCGTGCGAGAGACAGAGTGAGCGTGCGTGCGAGAGACAGAGTGAGCGTGCGTGCGAGAGACAGAGTGAGCATGCGTTCGAGAGACAGAGTGAGCATGCGTTCGAGAGAGCGAGCGCGCGAGAGAGAGCGAGCGCGTGCGCGAGAGGGAGAGCGAGCGTGCGCGCGAGAGTGAGAGCGAGCGTGCGCGCGAGAGTGAGAGCGAGCGTGCGCGCGAGAGAGAGACAGAGAGAGAGAGAAAGAGTGAGTGGGCGAGCGAGAGAAACAGAGACCGAGCGTGTGAGCGAGAGAGAAAGAGAGTGCGCGAGAACGAGCGAGCGCGCGAGAGAGAGCGAGCGAGAGACAGAAAGCGGGCGAGGGAGAGAGAGAGCGAGCGTGCGTGCGAGAGAGAGAGTGCGCGCGAACGAGCGAGCGCGCGAGAGAGAGCGAGCGAGAGACAGAAAGCGGGCGAGGGAGAGAGCGAGCGTGCGTGCGAGAGACAGAAAGAGTGAGCGAGCGCGAGAGCGAGCGCGAGCGAGAGCGAGAGAGCGAGCGTGCGTGCAAGAGAGAGAAAGAGTGAGCGTGCGTGCGAGAGACAGAAAGAAAGAGTGAGCGTGCGTGCGAGAGACAGAGCGAGCGTGCGTGCCAGAGACAGAGCGAGCGTGCGTGCGAGAGAGTGAGCGTGCGTGCGAGAGAGTGAGCGTGCGTGCGAGAGAGTGAGCGTGCGTGCGAGAGAGTGAGCGTGCGTGCAAGAGAGTGAGCGTGCATGCGAGAGACAGAGAGAGAGTGAGCGTGCGTGCGAGAGACAGTGAGCGTGCGTGCGAGAGACAGAGAGTGAGCGTGCGTGCGAGAGACAGAGAGTGAGCGTGCGTGCGAGAGACAGAGGGAGAGAGTGAGCGTGCGTGAGAGAGAGAGAGTGAGCGTGCATGCCAGAGACAGAGAGAGAGTGAGCGTGTGTGCGAGAGACAGAGAGAGTGAGCGTGCATGTGAGAGACAGAGGGAGAGAGTGAGTGTGCGTGTGAGAGACAGAGGGAGAGAGTGAGCGTGCGTGCGAGAGACAGAGGGAGAGAGTGAGCGTGCGTGCGAGAGACAGAGAGAGTGAGCGTGCGTGCGAGAGACAGAGGGAGAGAGTGAGCGTGCGTGCGAGAGACAGAGGAAGAGAGTGAGCGTGCGTGTGAGAGACAGGGAGAGAGTGAGCGTGCGTGCGAGAGACAGAGGGAGAGAGTGAGCGTGCGTGCGAGAGACAGAGGGAGAGATTGAGCGTGCGTTCGAGAGAGAGCGTGTGTGCGAGAGGCAGAGAGAGAGAGCGAGTGTGCGTGCAAGAGAGTGAGCGTGCGTGCGAGAGAGTGAGCGTGTGTGCGAGAGAGAGTGAGCGTGTGTGCGAGAGTGAGCGAGCGTGCGAGAGAGTGAGCGTGCGTGCGAGAGAGTGAGCGTGCGCGCGCGAGAGTGAGCGTGCGCGCGAGAGAGTGAGCGTGCGCGCGAGAGTGAGCGTACGCGCGAGAGAGTGAGCGTGCGCGCGAGAGAGTGAGCGTGCGCGCGAGAGTGAGCGTGCGCGCGAGAGAGAGTGAGCGTGTGCGCGAGAGAGAGCGAGAGAGTGAGCGCGCGAGAGAGAGCAAGAGCGAGCGCGCGAGAGAGAGCGAGAGCTAGCGCGCGAGAGAGAGAGCGAGAGAGCGAGCGCGAGAGAGAGAGCGAGAGAGCGAGCGCGCGAGAGAGCGAGAGAGAGAGCGAGAGAGCGAGCGCGCGAGAGAGAGAGCGAGAGAGCGAGCGCGCGAGAGAGAGCGAGAGAGCGAGCGCGCGAGAGAGAGAGACCGAGAGCGAGCGCGCGCGAGAGCGAGCGAGACAGCGCGCGAGAGAGCGAGCGCGCGAGAGAGAGAGAGAGAGCGAGAGAGCGAGCGCGCAAGAGAGAGAACGAGAGAGCGAGCGCGCGAGAGAGAGAATGAGAGATCGAGAGCGAGAGAGCGAGCGCGCGAGAGAGAGCGAGAGAGCGAGCGCGCGAGAGAGAGCGCGCGCGCGAGAGAGCGAGAGAGCGAGCGCGCGAGAGAGAGCGAGAGAGCGAGAGAGCGAGCGCGCGAGAGAGCGAGAGAGCGAGCACGCGAGAGAGAGAGCGAGAGAGCGAGCGCGCGAGAGAGAGCGAGAGAGCGAGCGCGCCAGAGAGAGAGCGAGAGAGCGAGCGCGCCAGAGAGAGAGCGAGAGCGAGCGCGCCAGAGAGAGAGCGAGAGCGAGCGCGCCAGAGAGAGAGCGAGAGCGAGCGCGCCAGAGAGAGAGCGAGAGCGAGCGCGCCAGAGTGGGAGCGAGAGCGAGCGCGCCAGAGAGAGAGACCGAGAGAGCGAGCGCGCGAGAGAGAGACCGAGAGAGCGAGCGCGCGAGAGAGCGAGCGTGCGAGAGAGAGAGCGAGAGAGCGAGCGCGCGAGAGAGAGAGCGAGAGAGCGAGCGCGAGAGCTAGCACGCGAGAGAGCGCGCGAGAGAGAGCGAGAGAGCAAGCGCGCGAGAGAGCGAGAGAGCGAGCGCGCAAGAGAGAGCGAGAGCAAGCGTGCGAGAGAGAGTGAGAGCGAGCGCGCGAGAGAGCGAGAGCGAGCGCGCGAGAGAGCGAGAGAGCGAGCGCGCGAGAGAGAGCGAGAGAGCGAGCGCGCGAGAGAGAGCGAGAGAGCGAGCGCGCGAGAGAGCGAGAGCGAGCGCGTGAGAGAGAGCGAGAGAGCGAGCGCGCGAGAGAGCGAGCGAGCGCGCGAGAGAGCGAGCGAGCGCACGAGAGCGAGCGCGCGAGAGAGAGAGAGCGAGCGCGCGAGAGAGAGAGAGCGAGAGAGCGAGCGCGCGAGAGAGCGAGCGTGCGAGAGAGAGAGCGAGAGAGCGAGCGCGTGAGAGAGAGAGCGAGCGCGTGAGAGAGAGAGCGGGCGCGCGAGAGAGCGAGAGAGCGAGCGCGCGAGAGAGAGAGCGAGAGAGCGAGCGCGCGAGAGAGAGAGCGAGAGAGCGAGCGCGCGAGAGAGAGAGCGAGAGAGGGAGCGCGCGAGAGAGCGAGCGAGAGAGGGAGCGCGCGAGAGAGCGAGAGAGCGAGCGCGCGAGAGAGAGAGCGAGAGAGCGAGCGCGCGAGAGAGAGAGCGAGAGCGAGCGCGCGAGAGAGAGAGCGAGAGAGCGAGCGCGCGAGAGAGCGAGCGCGCGAGAGAGAGCGAGAGAGCGAGCGCGCGAGAGAGAGCGAGAGCGAGCGCGCGAGAGAGAGCGAGAGCGAGCGCGCGAGAGAGAGCGAGAGCGAGCGCGCGAGAGAGAGCGAACGCGCGAGAGAGCGAGCGAGCGCGCGAGAGAGAGCTCGAGAGCGAGCGCGCGAGAGAGAGAGCGAGCGCGCGAGAGAGAGAGCGAGCGCGCGAGAGAGAGAGCGAGCGCGCGAGAGAGACCGAGAGAGCGAGCGCGCGAGAGAGAGAGACCGAGAGAGCGAGCGCGCGAGAGAGACTGAGAGAGCGAGCGCGCGAGAGAGAGAGACCGAGAGAGCGAGCGCGCGAGAGAGAGAGACCGAGAGAGCGAGCGCGTGAGAGAGAGAGACCGAGAGAGCGAGCGCGCGAGAGAGAGAGAGCGAGAGAGCGAGCGCGCCAGAGAGAGAGAGCGAGAGAGCGAGCGCGCCAGAGAGAGAGAGCGAGAGAGCGAGCGGGCGAGCCAGAGAGCGAGAGAGCGAGCGGGCGAGCCAGAGAGCGAGAGAGCGAGCGGGCGAGCCAGAGAGCGAGAGAGCGAGCGGGCGAGCCAGAGAGCGAGCGGGCGAGCCAGAGAGCGAGAGAGCGAGCGGGCGAGCCAGAGAGCGAGAGAGCGAGCGGGCGAGCCAGAGAGCGAGAGAGCGAGCGTGCCAGAGAGAGAGAGCGAGAGAGCGAGCGGGCGAGCCAGAGAGCGAGAGAGCGAGCGGGCGAGCCAGAGAGCGAGAGAGCGAGCGGGCGAGCCAGAGAGCGAGAGAGCGAGCGGGCGAGCCAGAGAGCGAGAGAGCGAGCGGGCGAGCCAGAGAGCGAGAGAGCGAGCGGGCGAGCCAGAGAGCGAGAGAGCGAGCGGGCGAGCCAGAGAGCGAGAGAGCGAGCGGGCGAGCCAGAGAGCGAGCGGGCGAGCCAGAGAGCGAGAGAGCGAGCGGGCGAGCCAGAGAGCGAGAGAGCGAGCGGGCGAGCCAGAGAGCGAGAGAGCGAGCGCGCCAGAGAGAGAGAGCGAGAGAGCGAGCGGGCGAGCCAGAGAGCGAGAGAGCGAGCGGGCGAGCCAGAGAGCGAGAGAGCGAGCGGGCGAGCCAGAGAGCGAGAGAGCGAGCGGGCGAGCCAGAGAGCGAGAGAGCGAGCGGGCGAGCCAGAGAGCGAGAGAGCGAGCGGGCGAGCCAGAGAGCGAGAGAGCGAGCGGGCGAGCCAGAGAGCGAGAGAGCGAGCGGGCGAGCCAGAGAGCGAGAGAGCGAGCGGGCGAGCCAGAGAGCGAGAGAGCGAGCGGGCGAGCCAGAGAGCGAGAGAGCGAGCGGGCGAGCCAGAGAGCGAGAGAGCGAGCGGGCGAGCCAGAGAGCGAGAGAGCGAGCGGGCGAGCCAGAGAGCGAGAGAGCGAGCGGGCGAGCCAGAGAGCGAGAGAGCGAGCGGGCGAGCCAGAGAGCGAGAGAGCGAGCGGGCGAGCCAGAGAGCGAGCGGGCGAGCCAGAGAGCGAGAGAGCGAGCGGGCGAGCCAGAGAGCGAGAGAGCGAGCGGGCGAGCCAGAGAGCGAGAGAGCGAGCGCGCCAGAGAGAGAGAGCGAGAGAGCGAGCGGGCGAGCCAGAGAGCGAGAGAGCGAGCGGGCGAGCCAGAGAGCGAGAGAGCGAGCGGGCGAGCCAGAGAGCGAGAGAGCGAGCGGGCGAGCCAGAGAGCGAGAGAGCGAGCGGGCGAGCCAGAGAGCGAGAGAGCGAGCGGGCGAGCCAGAGAGCGAGAGAGCGAGCGGGCGAGCCAGAGAGCGAGAGAGCGAGCGGGCGAGCCAGAGAGCGAGAGAGCGAGCGGGCGAGCCAGAGAGCGAGAGAGCGAGCGGGCGAGCCAGAGAGCGAGAGAGCGAGCGGGCGAGCCAGAGAGCGAGAGAGCGAGCGGGCGAGCCAGAGAGCGAGAGAGCGAGCGGGCGAGCCAGAGAGCGAGAGAGCGAGCGGGCGAGCCAGAGAGCGAGAGAGCGAGCGGGCGAGCCAGAGAGCGAGAGCGAGCGCGCGAGAGAGAGCGAGAGCGAGCGCGCGAGAGAGAGCGAGAGAGCGAGCGCGCGAGAGAGAGAGAGCGCGTGAGAGAGAGCGAGCGAGAGAGAGAGAGCGCGTGAGAGAGAGCGAGAGAGCGAGCGCGCGAGAGAGAGAGCGAACGCTCGAGAGCGAGCGCGCGAGAGAGCGAGAGCGAGCGCGCGAGAGAGCGAGAGAGCGAGCGTGCGAGATAGAGAGCGAGAGAGCGAGCGCGCGAGGGAGAGAGCGAGAGAGCGAGCGCGCGAGGGAGAGAGCGAGAGAGCGAGCGCGCGAGGGAGAGAGCGAGAGAGCGAGCGCGCGAGGGAGAGAGCGAGAGAGCGAGCGCGCGAGAGAGCGAGAGAGCGAGCGCGCGAGAGAGAGAGCGAGAGAGCGATCGCGCAAGAGAGAGAGCGAGAGAGCGAGCGCGCACGAGAGAGCGTGCGCGCGCGAGTGAGCGTGCGCGCCCGAGAGTGAGCGTGCGCGCGCGAGAGTGAGTGTGCGCGCGCGAGAGTGAGCGTGCGCGCGCAAGTCAGTGATCGTGCGCGCGCGAGAGAGTGATCGTGCGCGCGCGAGGGAGTGAGCGTGCGCGCGAGAGAGTGAGTGCGCGTGGGAGAGAGAGTGTGTGTGTGCGCGAGAGAGAGCGTGTGCGCGAGAGTGAGCGTGTGCGCGAGAGAGCGCGAGAGAGAAAGAGAGCGAGAGAGCGAGCGCGCGAGAAAGAGAGCGAGCGCGCGAGAGAGCGAGAGCGAGAGCATGCGCGCGAGAGCGAGCGAGCGCGTGAGAGAGCGAGCGAGAGAGAAAGCGGGCGAGCGAGAGAGAGCGAGCGTACGAGCGAGAGAGTGAGCGTGCGTGCGAGAGACAAAGAGAGAGAGCGAGCGCGAGAGAGCGAGAGAGAGCGAGCGCGAGAGAGAGCGAGTGCGAGAGCGAGCACGAGAGAGAGCGAGCGCGAGAGAGCGAGCACGCGAGAGAGCGCGAGAACGAGCGAGAGAGAGAGAGAGTGAGCGTGCGTGCGAGAGACAGAGCGAGCGTGCATGCCAGAGAGAGAGAGTGAGCGTGCGTGCGAGAGAGTGAGCGTGCGTGCGAGAGAGAGTGAGCGTGCGTGCGAGAGTGAGCGTGCGTGCGAGAGTGAGCGTGCGTGCGAGAGAGTGAGCGTGCGTGCGAGAGACAGAGTGAGCGTGCGTGCGAGAGACAGAGTGAGCGTGCGTGCGAGAGACAGAGTGAGCGTGCGTGCGAGAGACAGAGTGAGCATGCGTTCGAGAGAGCGAGCGCGCGAGAGAGAGCGAGCGCGTGCGCGAGAGGGAGAGCGAGCGTGCGCGCGAGAGTGAGAGCGAGCGTGCGCGCGAGAGTGAGAGCGAGCGTGCGCGCGAGAGAGAGACAGAGAGAGAGAGAAAGAGTGAGTGGGCGAGCGAGAGAAACAGAGACCGAGCGTGTGAGCGAGAAGAAAGAGAGTGCGCGAGAACGAGCGAGCGCGCGAGAGAGAGCGAGCGAGAGACAGAAAGCGGGCGAGGGAGAGAGAGCGAGCGTGCGTGCGAGAGAGAGAGTGCGCGCGAACGAGCGAGCGCGCGAGAGAGAGCGAGCGAGAGACAGAAAGCGGGCGAGGGAGAGAGCGAGCGTGCGTGCGAGAGACAGAAAGAGTGAGCGAGCGCGAGAGAGAGCGAGCGCGAGCGAGAGCGAGCGTGCGTGCAAGAGAGAGAAAGAGTGAGCGTGCGTGCGAGAGACAGAAAGAAAGAGTGAGCGTGCGTGCGAGAGACAGAGCGAGCGTGCGTGCCAGAGACAGAGCGAGCGTGCGTGCGAGTGAGCGTGCGTGCGAGAGAGTGAGCGTGCGTGCGAGAGAGTGAGCGTGCGTGCAAGAGAGTGAGCGTGCATGCGAGAGACAGAGAGAGAGTGAGCGTGCGTGCGAGAGACAGTGAGCGTGCGTGCGAGAGACAGAGAGTGAGCGTGCGTGCGAGAGACAGAGAGTGAGCGTGCGTGCGAGAGACAGAGGGAGAGAGTGAGCGTGCGTGAGAGAGAGTGAGCGTGCATGCCAGAGACAGAGAGAGAGTGAGCGTGTGTGCGAGAGACAGAGAGAGTGAGCGTGCATGTGAGAGACAGAGGGAGAGAGTGAGCGTGCGTGCGAGAGACAGAGGAAGAGAGTGAGCGTGCGTGTGAGAGACAGGGAGAGAGTGAGCGTGCGTGCGAGAGACAGAGGGAGAGAGTGAGCGTGCGTGCGAGAGACAGAGGGAGAGATTGAGCGTGCGTTCGAGAGAGAGCGTGTGTGCGAGAGGCAGAGAGAGAGAGCGAGTGTGCGTGCAAGAGAGAGATAGAGAGCGTGCGAGAGACAGAGCGAGAGCGCGCGAGAGAGCGAGCGAGAGAGCAGGCGAGCGAGAGACAGAGAGCGAGCGGGTAAGCGTGAGAGACAGAGAGAGCGAGCGTGCGAGTGAGCGTGTGAGAGAGTGAGCGTGTGAGGGAGTGAGCGTGCGAGAGAGTGAGCGTGCGAGAGAGTGAGCGTGCGAGAGAGTGAGCGTGCGTGCGAGAGTGAGCGTGCGTGCGAGAGAGTGAGCGTGCGTGCAAGAGAGTGAGCGTGCGTGCGAGAGAGTGAGCGTGCGCGCGAGAGTGAGCGTACGCGCGAGAGTGAGCGTGCGCGCGAGAGAGTGAGCGTGCGCGCGGGAGAGTGAGCGTGCGCGCGGGAGAGTGAGCGTGCGCGCGAGAGAGAGTGAGCGTGTGCGCGAGAGAGAGCGAGAGAGCGAGCGCGCGAGAGAGAGCGAGAGCGAGCGCGCGAGAGAGAGCGAGAGCTAGCGCGCGAGAGAGAGAGCGAGAGCGAGCGCGAGAGAGAGAGCGAGCGCGCGAGAGAGCGAGAGAGAGAGCGAGAGAGCGAGCGCGCGAGAGAGAGCGAGAGAGCGAGCGCGCGAGAGAGAGAGACCGAGAGCGAGCGCGCGCGAGAGCGAGCGAGACAGCGCGCGAGAGAGCGAGCGCGCGAGAGAGAGAGAGAGAGCGAGAGAGCGAGCGCGCAAGAGAGAGAACGAGAGAGCGAGCGCGCGAGAGAGAGAATGAGAGATCGAGAGCGAGAGAGCGAGCGCGCGAGAGAGCGAGAGAGCGAGCGCGCGAGAGAGAGAGCAAGCGCGCAAGCGCGCGAGAGAGAGCGAGAGAGCGAGCGCGCGAGAGAGCGAGCGCGCGAGAGAGAGAGCGAGAGAGCGAGCGCGCGAGAGAGAGCGAGAGAGCGAGCGCGCCAGAGAGAGAGCGAGAGAGCGAGCGCGCCAGAGAGAGAGCGAGAGAGCGAGCGCGCCAGAGAGAGAGCGAGAGCGAGCGCGCCAGAGAGAGAGCGAGAGCGAGCGCGCCAGAGAGAGAGCGAGAGCGAGCGCGCCAGAGAGAGAGACCGAGAGAGCGAGCGCGCGAGAGAGAGACCGAGAGAGCGAGCGCGCGAGAGAGAGAGCGAGAGAGCGAGCGCGCGAGAGAGCGAGCGTGCGAGAGAGAGAGCGAGAGAGCGAGCGCGCGAGAGAGAGCGAGAGAGCGAGCGCGAGAGCTAGCGCGCGAGAGAGCGCGCGAGAGAGAGAGCGAGAGAGCAAGCGCGCGAGAGAGCGAGAGAGAGCGAGCGCGCAAGAGAGAGCGAGAGCAAGCGTGCGAGAGAGAGCGAGAGAGCGAGCGCGCGAGAGAGCGAGAGCGAGCGCGCGAGAGAGCGAGAGCGAGCGCGCGAGAGAGCGAGAGCGAGCGCGTGAGAGAGAGCGAGAGAGCGAGCGCGCGAGAGAGCGAGAGCGAGCGCGTGAGAGAGAGCGAGAGAGCGACCGCGCGAGAGAGAGCGAGCGCGCGAGAGAGCGAGCGCACGAGAGCGAGCGCGCGCGAGAGAGAGAGCGAGCGCGCGAGAGAGAGAGAGCGAGCGCGCGAGAGAGAGAGCGAGAGAGAGAGCGAGAGAGCGAGCGCGCGAGAGAGCGAGCGTGCGAGAGAGAGAGCGAGAGAGCGAGCGCGTGAGAGAGAGAGCGAGCGCGTGAGAGAGAGAGCGGGCGCGCGAGAGAGAGAGCGGGCGCGCGAGAGAGAGCGAGAGAGCGAGCGCGTGAGAGAGAGAGCGAGAGAGCGAGCGCGCAAGAGAGAGAGCGAGAGAGCGAGCGCGCGAGAGAGAGAGCGAGAGAGGGAGAGCGAGAGAGCGAGCGCGCGAGAGAGAGCGAGAGAGCGAGCGCGCGAGAGAGCGAGCGAGCGCGCGAGAGAGAGCTCGAGAGCGAGCGCGCGAGAGAGAGAGCGAGCGCGCGAGAGAGAGAGACCGAGAGAGCGAGCGCGCGAGAGAGAGAGACTGAGAGAGCGAGCGCGCGAGAGAGAGAGACCGAGAGAGCGAGCGCGCGAGAGAGAGACCGAGAGAGCGAGCGCGCGAGAGAGAGAGACCGAGAGAGCGAGCGCGCGAGAGAGAGAGAGCGAGAGAGCGAGCGCGCCAGAGAGAGCGAGAGAGCGAGCGCGCAAGAGAGAGAGCGAGCGCGCAAGAGAGCGCGCGAGAGAGCGAGCGCGCGAGAGAGCGCGCGAGAGAGCGAGCGAGAGAGAGAGCGAGCGCGCGAGAGAGAGAGCGAGAGAGAGAGCGAGAGCGCGAGCGCGCAAGAGAGAGAACGAGAGAGCGAGCGCGCGAGAGAGAGAAGGAGAGAGAGAGAGAACGAGAGAGAGAGAGCGAGAGAGCGAGCGCGCGAGAGAGAGCGAGAGAGCGAGCGCGCGAGAGAGAGCGAGAGAGCGAGCGCGCGAGAGACAGAGGAAGAGAGTGAGCGTGCGTGTGAGAGACAGGGAGAGAGTGAGCGTGCGTGCGAGAGACAGAGGGAGAGAGTGAGCGTGCGTGCGAGAGACAGAGGGAGAGATTGAGCGTGCGTTCGAGAGAGAGCGTGTGTGCGAGAGGCAGAGAGAGAGAGCGAGTGTGCGTGCAAGAGAGAGATAGAGAGCGTGCGAGAGACAGAGCGAGAGCGCGCGAGAGAGCGAGCGAGAGAGCAGGCGAGCGAGAGACAGAGAGCGAGCGGGTAAGCGTGAGAGACAGAGAGAGCGAGCGTGCGAGTGAGCGTGTGAGAGAGTGAGCGTGTGAGGGAGTGAGCGTGCGAGAGAGTGAGCGTGCGAGAGAGTGAGCGTGCGTGCGAGAGTGAGCGTGCGTGCGAGAGAGTGAGCGTGCGTGCAAGAGAGTGAGCGTGCGTGCGAGAGAGTGAGCGTGCGCGCGAGAGTGAGCGTACGCGCGAGAGTGAGCGTGCGCGCGAGAGAGTGAGCGTGCGCGCGGGAGAGTGAGCGTGCGCGCGGGAGAGTGAGCGTGCGCGCGAGAGAGAGTGAGCGTGTGCGCGAGAGAGAGCGAGAGAGCGAGCGCGCGAGAGCGAGCGCGCGAGAGAGAGCGAGAGCTAGCGCGCGAGAGAGAGAGCGAGAGCGAGCGCGAGAGAGAGAGCGAGCGCGCGAGAGAGCGAGAGAGAGAGCGAGAGAGCGAGCGCGCGAGAGAGAGCGAGAGAGCGAGCGCGCGAGAGAGAGAGACCGAGAGCGAGCGCGCGCGAGAGCGAGCGAGACAGCGCGCGAGAGAGCGAGCGCGCGAGAGAGAGAGAGAGAGCGAGGGAGCGAGCACGCAAGAGAGAGAACGAGAGAGCGAGCGCGCGAGAGAGAGAATGAGAGATCGAGAGCGAGAGAGCGAGCGCGCGAGAGAGCGAGCGCGCGAGAGAGCGAGCGCGCGAGAGAGCGAGAGAGCGAGCGCACGAGAGAGAGAGCAAGCGCGCAAGCGCGCGAGAGAGAGCGAGAGAGCGAGCGCGCGAGAGAGCGAGCGCGCGAGAGAGAGAGCGAGAGAGCGAGCGCGCGAGAGAGAGCGAGAGAGCGAGCGCGCCAGAGAGAGAGCGAGAGAGCGAGCGCGCCAGAGAGAGAGCGAGAGCGAGCGCGCCAGAGAGAGAGCGAGAGCGAGCGCGCCAGAGAGAGAGCGAGAGCGAGCGCGCCAGAGAGAGAGCGAGAGCGAGCGCGCCAGAGAGAGAGACCGAGAGAGCGAGCGCGCGAGAGAGAGACCGAGAGAGCGAGCGCGCGAGAGAGAGAGCGAGAGAGCGAGCGCGCGAGAGAGCGAGCGTGCGAGAGAGAGAGCGAGAGAGCGAGCGCGCGAGAGAGAGCGAGAGAGCGAGCGCGCGAGAGAGAGCGAGAGAGCGAGCGCGAGAGCTAGCGCGCGAGAGAGCGCGCGAGAGAGAGAGCGAGAGAGCAAGCGCGCGAGAGAGCGAGAGAGAGCGAGCGCGCAAGAGAGAGCGAGAGCAAGCGTGCGAGAGAGAGCGAGAGAGCGAGCGCGCGAGAGAGCGAGAGCGAGCGCGCGAGAGAGCGAGAGCGAGCGCGTGAGAGAGAGCGAGAGCGAGCGCGCGAGAGAGCGAGAGCGAGCGCGTGAGAGAGAGCGAGAGAGCGACCGCGCGAGAGAGAGCGAGCGCGCGAGAGAGCGAGCGCACGAGAGCGAGCGCGCGCGAGAGAGAGAGCGAGCGCGCGAGAGAGAGAGCGAGCGCGCGAGAGAGAGAGCGAGAGAGAGAGCGAGAGAGCGAGCGCGCGAGAGAGCGAGCGTGCGAGAGAGAGAGCGAGAGAGCGAGCGCGTGAGAGAGAGAGCGAGCGCGTGAGAGAGAGAGCGGGCGCGCGAGAGAGAGAGCGGGCGCGCGAGAGAGAGCGAGAGAGCGAGCGCGTGATAGAGAGAGCGAGAGAGCGAGCGCGCAAGAGAGAGAGCGAGAGAGCGAGCGCGCGAGAGAGAGAGCGAGAGAGGGAGAGCGAGAGAGCGAGCGCGCGAGAGAGAGCGAGAGAGCGAGCGCGCGAGAGAGCGAGCGAGCGCGCGAGAGAGAGCTCGAGAGCGAGCGCGCGAGAGAGAGAGCGAGCGCGCGAGAGAGAGAGACCGAGAGAGCGAGCGCGCGAGAGAGAGAGACTGAGAGAGCGAGCGCGCGAGAGAGAGACCGAGAGAGCGAGCGCGCGAGAGAGAGAGACCGAGAGAGCGAGCGCGCGAGAGAGAGAGACCGAGAGAGCGAGCGCGCGAGAGAGAGAGACCGAGAGAGCGAGCGCGCGAGAGAGAGAGAGCGAGAGAGCGAGCGCGCCAGAGAGAGCGAGAGAGCGAGCGCGCGAGAGAGAGAGCGAGAGCGCGAGCGCGCAAGAGAGAGCGAGAGAGCGAGCGCGCGAGAGAGCGAGAGAGCGAGCGCGCGAGAGAGAGCGAGAGAGCGAGCGCGCGAGAGAGAGCGAGAGTGAGCGCGCGAGAGAGAGAGCGAGAGCGAGCGCGCGAGAGAGCGAGTGAGCGAGAGAGCGAGCGCGCGAGAGAGAGCGAGCGCGCGAGAGAGAGAGCAAGAGCGAGCGCGCGAGAGAGAGAGCGAGAGAGCTAGAGCGCGAGAACGAGCGAGAGCGAGCGTGCGTGCGAGAGAGAAAGAGAGTGAGCGTGCGTGCGAGAGACAAAGAAAGAGTGAGCGTGCGTGCGAGAGACAGAGCGAGCGTGCTTGCCAGAGACAGAGAGTGAGCGTGCGTGCGAGAGTGAGCGTGCGTGCGAGAGTGAGCGTGCGTGCGAGAGTGAGCGTGCGTGCGAGAGTGAGCGTGCGTGCGAGAGTGAGCGTGCGTGCAAGAGAGAGTGAACGTGCGTGCGAGAGACAGGGAGAGTGAGCGTGCGTGCGAGAGACAGAGACAGAGTGAGCGTGCGTGAGAGAGAGAGAGTGAGCGTGCATGCCAGAGACAGAGAGAGACAGAGAGTGAGCGTGCGTGTGAGAGACAGAGAGAGTGAGTGTGCGTGTGAGAGACAGAGAGTGAGTGTGCGTGTGAGAGACAGAGAGTGAGCGTGCGTGTGAGAGACAGAGAGTGAGCGTGCGTGTGAGAGACAGAGAGTGAGCGTGCGTGCGAGAGACAGGGAGAGAGTGAGCGTGCGTGCGAGAGACAGAGGGAGAGAGTGAGCGTGCGTGCGAGAGAGAGCGTGTGTGCGAGAGGCAGAGAGAGAGCGAGCGTGCGTGCAAGAGAGAGAGCGTGCGAGAGTCAGAGAGCGAGAGCGCGCGAGAGAGAGAGCGCGTGAGAGAGCGAGCGAGAGAGCAGGCGAGCGAGAGACAGAGAGCGAGCGGGTAAGCGTGAGAGACAGAGAGAGCGAGCGTGCGAGTGAGAGAGAGAGGGAGAGAGTGAGCGTGCGTGCGAGAGTGAGCGTGCGTGCGAGAGTGAGCGTGCGTGCGAGAGAGAGTGAGCGTGCGTGCGAGAGAGAGTGAGCGTGCGTGCGAGAGTGAGCGTGCGTGCGAGAGAGAGTGAGCGTGCGTGCGAGAGAGAGTGAGCGTGCGTGCGAGAGAGATTGAGCGTGCGTGCGAGAGTGAGCGTGCGTGCGAGAGAGAGAGAGCGTGCGTGCGAGAGACAGAGAGTGAGCGTGCGTGCGAGAGACGGAGAGAGTGAGCGTGCGTGCGAGAGACAGAGGGAGAGAGTGAACGTGCGTGCGAGAGACAGAGGGAGAGAGTGAGCGTGCGTGCGAGAGACAGAGGGAGAGAGTGAGCGTGCGTGCGAGAGAGAGTGAGCGTGCGTGCGAGAGAGTGAGCGTGCGTGCGAGAGAGAGTGAGCGTGCGTGCGAGAGTGAGCGTGCGTGCGAGAGTGAGCGTGCGTGCGAGAGAGTGAGCGTGCGTGCGAGAGAGAGAGAGCGTGCGTGCGAGAGACAGAGAGTGAGCGTGCGTGCGAGAGACGGAGAGAGTGAGCGTGCGTGCGAGAGACAGAGGGAGAGAGTGAATGTGCGTGCGAGAGACAGAGGGAGAGAGTGAGCGTGCTTGCGAGAGACAGGGAGAGATTGAGCGTGCGTGCGAGAGAGAGAGAGCGTGTGTGCGAGAGGCAGAGAGAGAGTGA
Source organism: Carcharodon carcharias (assembly GCF_017639515.1). Taxonomy (NCBI): domain Eukaryota; kingdom Metazoa; phylum Chordata; class Chondrichthyes; order Lamniformes; family Lamnidae; genus Carcharodon; species Carcharodon carcharias. The sequence goes on along the minus strand of NC_054488.1, from coordinate 31,675,031 downwards.
GCGTGCGTGCAAGAGAGAGATAGAGAGCGTGCGAGAGACAGACAGAGCGATAGCGCGCGAGAGAGCGCGTGAGAGCGAGCGAGAGAGCAGGCGAGCGAGACACAGAGCGAGCAGGTAAGCGTGAGAGACAGAGAGAGCGAGCGTGCGAGTGAGAGAGAGAGGGAGAGAGTGAGCGTGCGTGCGAGAGAGAGAGAGAGAGAGCGTGCGTGCGAGAGAGTGAGCGTGCGTGCGAGAGAGAGAGCGTGCGTGCGAGAGACAGAGAGTGAGCGTGCGTGCGAGAGACAGAGAGTGAGTGTGCGTGCGAGAGACAGAAAGCGGGCGAGCGAGAGAGACAGGGAGCGAGCGTGCGAGCGAGAGAGAAAGAGAGTGAGCGTGCGCGCGAGAGAGAGCGCGAGAGAGAGAGCGAGCGCGAGAGAGAGAGCGCGCAAGAGAGAGAGCGAGCGCGTGAGAGAGCGAGAGAGCGAGCGCGCGAGAGCGAGCGAGAGAGAAAGAGAGTGAGTGTGCGTGCGAGAGACAGAAAGCGGGCGAGCGAGAGAGACAGAGAGCGAGCGTACGAGCGAGAGAGAGAGAAAGTGAGCGTGCGTGCGAGAGACAGAAAGAAAGAGTGAGCGAGCGTGCAAGAGAGAGCGAGCGCGCGAGAGAGCGAGAGCGAGCGCGCGAGGGAGAGCGAGAGAGCGAGCGCGCGAGAGAGCGAGCGCGCGAGAGAGAGCGAGCGAGCACGCGAGAGAGCGAGAGAGCGCGCACGCGAGAGAGATCGCGAGAGAGAGCGAGCGCGCGAGAGCGCGAGAACGAGCGAGAGAGCGAGCGTGCGTGCGAGAGAAAGAGAGTGAGCGTGCGTGCGAGAGACAGAAAGAAAGAGTGAGCGTGCGTGCCAGAGACAGAGAGAGAAAGTGAGCGTGCGTGCGAGAGAGAGTGAGCGTGCGTGCGAGAGTGAGCGTGCGAGCGAGAGTGAGCGTGCGTGCGAGAGACAGAGAGTGAGCGTGCGTGCGAGAGACAGGGAGAGAGTGAGCGTGCGTGCGAGAGACAGAGGGAGAGAGTGAGCGTGCGTGCGAGAGACAGAGGGAGAGATTGAGCGTGCGTGCGAGAGAGAGAGAGCGTGTGTGCGAGAGGCAGAGAGAGAGAGCGAGCGAGAGAGAGAGCGATAGCGCGCGCGAGAGAGCGCGTGAGAGCAAGCGAGAGAGCAGGTGAGCGAGGGACAGAGCGAGCGGGTAAGCGTGAGAGAGAGAGCGAGCGTGCGAGTGAGAGAGAGAGGGAGAGAGTGAGCGTGCGTGCGAGAGTGAGCGTGCGTGCGAGAGAGTGAGCGTGCGTGCGAGAGAGTGAGCGTGCGTGCGAGAGAGAGAGTGAGCGTGCGTGCGAGAGAGAGAGTGAGCGTGCGTGCGAGAGAGAGAGAGTGAGCGTGCGTGCGAGAGAGAGTGAGCGTGCGTGCGAGAGACAGAGAAAGAGTGAGCGTGCGTGCGAGAGACAGAAAGAAAGAGTGAGCGTGCGTGCGAGAGACAGAAAGAAAGAGTGAGCGTGCGTGCGAGAGACAGAAAGAAAGAGTGAGCGTGCGTGCGAGAGACAGAAAGAACGAGTGAGCGTGCGTGCGAGAGGCAGAAAGAAAGAGTGAGCGTGCGTGCGAGAGGCAGAGAGAGAGCGAGTGTACGTGCCAGAGACAGAGAGAGAGGGTGAGCGTGCGTGCGAGAGTGAGCGTGCGTGCCAGAGACAGAGAGAGAGAGTGAGCGTGCGTGCAAGAGACAGAGAGAGAAAGAGAGTGAGCGTGCGTGCGAGAGACAGAGAGAGAGAGTGAGCGTGCGTGTGAGAGACAGAGAGAGAGTGAGCGTGCGTGTGAGAGACAGAGAGTGAGCATGCATGTGATAGACAGAGAGTGAGAGTGAGCGTGCGTGTGAGAGACAGAGAGAGAGTGAGCGTGCGTGCGAGAGACAGAGTGAGCGTGCGTGCGAGAGACAGAGTGAGCGTGCGTGCAAGAGACAGAGTGAGCGTGCGTGCGAGAGACAGAGAGTGAGCGTGCGTGCGAGAGACAGAGAGTGAGCGTGCGTGCGAGAGACAGAGAGTGAGCGTACGTGCGAGAGACAGAGAGTGAGCGTGCGTGCGAGAGACAGAAAGCGGGCGAGCGAGAGAGACAGGGAGCGAGCGTGCGAGCGAGAGAGAAAGAGAGTGAGCGTGCGCGCGAGAGAGAGTGAGCGTGCGCGCGAGAGAGAGTGAGCGTGCGTGCGAGAGACAGAGAGTGAGTGTGCGTGCGAGAGACAGAAAGCGGGCGAGCGAGAGAGACAGGGAGCGAGCGTGCGAGCGAGAGAGAAAGAGAGTGAGCGTGCGCGCGAGAGAGAGTGAGCGTGCGCGCGAGAGAGAGTGAGCGTGCGTGCGAGAGACAGAGAGTGAGCGTGCGTGCGAGAGACAGAGAGTGAGCGTGCGTGCGAGAGACAGAGGGAGAGAGTGAGCGTGCGTGCGAGAGAGAGAGGGAGAGAGTGAGCGTGCGTGCGAGAGACAGAGGGAGAGAGTGAGCGTGCGTGCGAGAGAGAGAGGGAGAGAGTGAGCGTGTGTGCGAGAGACAGAGGGAGAGATTGAGCGTGCGTGCGAGAGAGAGAGAGCGTGTGTGCGAGAGGCAGAGAGAGAGAGAGCGAGCGTGCGTGCAAGAGAGATAGAGAGCGTGCGAGAGACAGACAGAGAGCGATAGCGCGCGAGAGAGAGAGCGCGCGCGAGAGAGCGCGTGAGAGCGAGCGAGAGAGCAGGCGAGCGAGAGACAGAGAGCGAGCGGGTAAGCGTGAGAGACAGAGAGAGCGAGCGTGCGAGTGAGAGAGAGAGAGGGAGAGAGTGAGCGTGCGTGCGAGAGTGAGCGTGCGTGCGAGAGAGTGAGCGTGCGCGCGAGAGTGAGCGTACGCGCGAGAGAGTGAGCGTGCGCGCGAGAGAGTGAGCGTGTGCGCGAGAGAGAGTGAGCGTGTGCGCGAGAGAGAGTGAGCGTGCGTGCGAGAGACAGAGAGTGAGTGTGCGTGCGAGAGACAGAAAGCGGGCGAGCGAGAGAGACAGGGAGCGAGCGTGCGAGCGAGAGAGAAAGAGAGTGAGCGTGCGCGCGAGAGAGAGTGAGCGTGCGCGCGAGAGAGAGTGAGCGTGCGTGCGAGAGACAGAGAGTGAGCGTGCGTGCGAGAGACAGAGGGAGAGAGTGAGCGTGCGTGCGAGAGAGAGGGAGAGAGTAATCGTGCGTGCGAGAGACAGAGGGAGAGAGTGAGCGTGCGTGCGAGAGAGAGAGGGAGAGAGTGAGCGTGTGTGCGAGAGACAGAGGGAGAGATTGAGCGTGCGTGCAAGAGAGATAGAGAGCGTGCGAGAGACAGACAGAGAGCGATAGCGCGCGCGAGAGAGAGCGCGCGCGAGAGAGCGCGTGAGAGCGAGCGAGAGAGCAGGCGAGCGAGAGACAGAGAGCGAGCGGGTAAGCGTGAGAGACAGAGAGAGCGAGCGTGCGAGTGAGAGAGAGGGAGAGAGTGAGCGTGCGTGCGAGAGTGAGCGTGCGTGCGAGAGAGTGAGCGTGCGTGCGAGAGAGAGTGAGCGTGCGTGCGAGAGAGAGTGAGCGTGCGTGCGAGAGAGAGAGAAAGAGAGTGAGCGTGCGTGCGAGAGAGAGAGAAAGAGAGTGAGCGTGCGTGCGAGAGAGAGAGTGAGCGTGCTTGCGAGAGAGAAAGAGTGAGCGTGCGTGCGAGAGACAGAAAGAAAGAGTGAGCGTGCGTGCGAGAGACAGAAAGAAAGAGTGAGCGTGCGTGCGAGAGACAGAAAGAAAGAGTGAGCGTGCGTGCGAGAGACAGAAAGAAAGAGTGAGCGTGCGTGCGAGAGACAGAAAGAACGAGTGAGCGTGCGAGAGACAGAGAGAAAGAGTGAGCATGCGTGCGAGAGGCAGAGAGCGAGTGTACGTGCCAGAGACAGAGAGGGTGAGCGTGCGTGCGAGAGAGAGTGAGCGTGCGTGCGAGAGACAGAGACAGAGAGTGAGCGTGCGTGAGAGAGTGAACGTGCGTGCCAGAGACAGAGAGAGAGAGAGTGAGCGTGCGTGCAAGAGACAGAGAGAGAAAGAGAGTGAGCGTGCGTGCGAGAGACAGAGAGAGAGAGTGAGCGTGCGTGTGAGAGACAGACAGAGAGTGAGCGTGCTTGCGAGAGAGAGAGAGTGAGCGTGCATGTGAGAGACAGAGAGTGAGCATGCATGTGAGAGACAGAGAGTGAGAGTGAGCGTGCGTGTGAGAGACAGAGAGTGAGAGTGAGCGTGCGTGTGAGAGACAGAGAGTGAGAGTGAGCGTGCGTGCGAGAGACAGAGAGTGAGCGTGCGTGCGAGAGACAGAGTGAGCGTGCGTGCGAGAGACAGAGTGAGCGTGCGTGCGAGAGACAGAGAGTGAGTGTGCGTGCGAGAGACAGAGTGAGTGTGCGTGCGAGAGACAGAAAGCGGGCGAGCGAGAGAGACAGGGAGCGAGCGTGCGAGCGAGAGAGAAAGAGAGTGAGCGTGCGCGCGAGAGAGAGAGCGAGCCCGAGAGAGAGAGCGAGCGCGTGAGAGAGAGCGAGAGAGCGAGCGCGCGAGAGCGAGCGAGAGAGAGAGTGTGCGTGCGAGAGACAGAAAGCGGGCGAGCGAGAGAGACAGAGAGCGAGCGTACGAGCGAGAGAGAGAGAAAGTGAGCGTGCGTGCGAGAGACAGAAAGAAAGAGTGAGCGAGCGCGCGAGAGAGAGCAAGAGAGCGAGAGAGCGAGAGCGAGCGTGCGAGGGAGAGCGAGCGCGCGAGAGAGAGCGAGAGAGCGAGCGTGCGAGGGAGAGCGAGCGCGCGAGAGAGAGCGAGAGAGCGAGCGCGCGAGAGAGAGCGAGAGAGAGCGAGCACGCGAGAGAGCGAGAGAGCGTGCGCGCGAGAGAGAGCGAGAGAGCGCGCGCGCGAGAGAGCGCGCGCGCGAGAGAGAGCGAGAGAGCGCGCGCGAGAGAGAGAGCGAGAGAGCGCGCGCGCGAGAGAGAGCGAGAGAGCGCGCGCGCGAGAGAGAGCGAGAGAGCGCGCGCGCGAGAGAGGGAGAGAGCGCGCGCGCGAGAGAGAGCGAGAGAGCGCGCGCGCGAGAGAGAGCGAGAGAGCGAGCGCGCGAGAGAGAGCGAGCGCGCGAGAGAGAGCGAGAGCGCGCGCACGCGAGAGAGATCACGAGAGAGAGCAAGCGCGAGAGAGAGTGAGAGAGCGAGCACGCGAGAGAGAGCGCGAGAACGAGCGAGCGTGCGTGCGAGAGAGAGAAAGAGAGCGTGCGTGCGAGAGACAGAAAGAGTGAGCGTGCGTGCTAGAGACAGAGAGAGAGAGAGTGAGCGTGTGTGCGAGAGAGAGTGAGCGTGTGTGCGAGAGAGAGTGAGCGTGCGTGCGAGAGAGTGAGCGTGCGTGCAAGAGAGAGTGAGCGTGCGTGCGAGAGACAGAGAGAGAGTGAGCGTGCGTGCGAGAGACAGAGAGAGAGAGTGAGCGTGTGTGCGAGAGACAGAGAGAGAGTGAGCGTGCGTGCGAGAGACAGAGTGAGCGTGCGTGCGAGAGACAGAGTGAGCGTGCGTGCGAGAGACAGAGGGAGAGATTGAGCGTGCGTTCGAGAGAGAGCGTGTGTGCGAGAGGCAGAGAGAGAGAGCGAGTGTGCGTGCAAGAGAGAGATAGAGAGCGTGCGAGAGACAGAGCGAGAGCGCGCGAGAGAGCGAGCGAGAGAGCAGGCGAGCGAGAGACAGAGAGCGAGCGGGTAAGCGTGAGAGACAGAGAGAGCGAGCGTGCGAGTGAGCGTGTGAGAGAGTGAGCGTGTGAGAGAGTGAGCGTGCGAGAGAGTGAGCGTGCGAGAGAGTGAGCGTGCGTGCGAGAGTGAGCGTGCGTGCGAGAGAGTGAGCGTGCGTGCGAGAGAGTGAGCGTGCGTGCGAGAGAGTGAGCGTGCGTGCGAGAGAGTGAGCGTGCGTGCGAGAGAGTGAGCGTGTGTGCGAGAGAGAGTGAGCGTGTGTGCGAGAGTGAGCGAGCGTGCGAGAGAGTGAGCGTGCGTGCGAGAGAGTGAGCGTGCGCGCCGAGAGTGAGCGTGCGCGCGAGAGAGTGAGCGTGCGCGCGAGAGTGAGCGTACGCGCGAGAGAGTGTGCGCGCGAGAGAGTGAGCGTGCGCGCGAGAGAGAGTTAGCGTGTGCGCGAGAGAGAGCGAGAGAGCGAGCGCGCGAGAGAGAGCAAGAGCGAGCGCGCGAGAGAGAGCGAGAGCTAGCGCGCGAGAGAGAGAGCGAGAGAGCGAGCGCGAGAGAGAGCGAGAGAGCGAGCGCGCGAGAGAGAGAGCGAGCGCGCGAGAGAGAGAGCGAGAGAGCGAGCGCGAGAGAGAGAGCGAGAGAGCGAGCGCGCGAGAGAGAGAGACCGAGAGCGAGCGCGCGCGAGAGCGAGCGAGACAGCGCGCGAGAGAGCGAGCGCGCGAGAGAGAGAGAGCGAGAGAGCGAGCGCGCAAGAGAGAGAACGAGAGAGCGAGCGCGCGAGAGAGAGAATGAGAGATCGAGAGCGAGAGAGCGAGCGCGCGAGAGAGAGCGAGAGAGAGAGCGAGCGCGCGAGAGAGAGCGAGCGCGCGAGAGAGCGAGAGAGCGAGCGCGCGAGAGAGCGAGAGAGCGAGCGCGCGAGAGAGAGCGAGCGCGCGAGCGCGCGAGAGAGAGCGCGAGAGCGAGCGCGCGAGAGAGAGAGCGAGAGAGCGAGCGCGCGAGAGAGAGCGAGAGAGCGAGCGCGCGAGCGAGAGCGAGAGAGCGAGCGCGCCAGAGAGAGAGCGAGAGAGCGAGCGCGCCAGAGAGAGAGCGAGAGCGAGCGCGCCAGAGAGAGAGCGAGAGCGAGCGCGCCAGAGAGAGAGCGAGAGCGAGCGCGCCAGAGAGAGAGCAAGAGCGAGCGCGCCAGAGAGCGAGAGCGAGCGCGCCAGAGAGAGAGAGCGAGAGCGAGCGCGCCAGAGAGAGAGACCGAGAGAGCGAGCGCGCGAGAGAGAGACCGAGAGAGCGAGCGCGCGAGAGAGAGACCGAGAGAGCGAGCGCGCGAGAGAGAGAGCGAGAGAGCGAGCGCGCGAGAGAGAGAGCGAGAGAGCGAGCGCGCGAGAGAGAGAGCGAGAGAGAGAGCGAGAGAGCGAGCGCGAGAGCTAGCGCGCGAGAGAGCACGCGAGAGAGAGAGCGAGAGAGCAAGCGCGCGAGAGAGCGAGAGCGAGCGCGCGAGAGAGAGCGAGAGCAAGCGTGCGAGAGAGAGCGAGAGAGCGAGCGCGCGAGAGAGCGAGAGCGAGCGCGCGAGAGAGCGAGAGCGAGCGCGCGAGAGAGCGAGAGCGAGCGCGTGAGAGAGAGCGAGAGAGCGAGCGCGCGAGAGAGCGAGAGCGAGCGCGTGAGAGAGAGCGAGAGAGCGACCGCGCGAGAGAGAGCGAGAGAGCGAGAGAGCGAGCGCACGAGAGCGAGCGCGCGCGAGAGAGAGAGCGAGCGCGCGAGAGAGAGAGAGCGAGCGCGCGAGAGAGCGAGAGAGCGAGCGCGCGAGAGAGCGAGCGTGCGAGAGAGAGAGCGAGCGCGTGAGAGAGAGAGCGAGCGCGTGAGAGAGAGCGGGCACGCGAGAGAGAGAGCGGGCGCGCGAGAGAGAGCGAGAGAGCGAGCGCGTGAGAGAGAGAGCGAGAGAGCGAGCGCGCAAGAGAGAGAGCGAGAGAGCGAGCGCGCGAGAGAGAGAGCGAGAGAGGGAGCGCGCGAGAGAGCGAGCGAGAGAGGGAGCGCGCGAGAGAGCGAGAGAGCGAGCGCGCGAGAGAGAGAGCGGGAGAGCGAGCGCGCGAGAGAGCGAGCGCGCGAGAGAGAGCGAGAGAGCGAGCGCGCGAGAGAGAGCGAGAGAGCGAGCGCGCGAGAGAGAGCTCGAGAGCGAGCGCGCGAGAGAGAGCGAGCGCGCGAGAGAGAGAGCGAGCGCGCGAGAGAGAGAGACCGAGAGAGCGAGCGCGCGAGAGAGAGACCGAGAGAGCGAGCGCGCGAGAGAGACCGAGAGAGCGAGCGCGCGAGAGAGAGAGACCGAGAGAGCGAGCGCGCGAGAGAGAGACCGAGAGAGCGAGCGCGCGAGAGAGAGAGACCGAGAGAGCGAGCGCGCGAGAGAGAGAGAGCGAGAGAGCGAGCGCGCCAGAGAGAGAGCGAGAGAGCGAGCGGGCGAGCCAGAGAGCGAGAGAGCGAGCGGGCGAGCCAGAGAGCGAGAGAGCGAGCGGGCGAGCCAGAGAGCGAGAGAGCGAGCGGGCGAGCCAGAGAGCGAGAGAGCGAGCGGGCGAGCCAGAGAGCGAGAGAGCGAGCGGGCGAGCCAGAGAGCGAGAGAGCGAGCGGGCGAGCCAGAGAGCGAGAGAGCGAGCGGGCGAGCCAGAGAGCGAGAGAGCGAGCGGGCGAGCCAGAGAGCGAGAGAGCGAGCGGGCGAGCCAGAGAGCGAGAGAGCGAGCGGGCGAGCCAGAGAGCGAGAGAGCGAGCGCGCGAGAGAGAGCGAGAGAGCGAGCGCGCGAGAGCGAGCGCGCGAGAGAGAGCGAGAGAGCGAGCGCGCGAGAGAGAGCGAGAGCGAGCGCGCGAGAGAGAGCGAGAGAGCGAGCGCGCGAGAGAGAGAGAGCGCGTGAGAGAGAGCGAGAGAGCGAGCGCGCGAGAGAGAGAGCGAACGCTCGAGAGCGAGCGCGCTCGAGAGCGAGAGAGCGAGCGCGCTCGAGAGCGAGAGAGCGAGCGCGCGAGAGAGCGAGAGAGCGAGAGCGAGCGCGCGAGAGAGTGAGAGAGCGAGCGTGCGAGATAGAGAGCGAGAGAGCGAGCGCGCGAGGGAGAGAGCGAGAGAGCGAGCGCGCGAGGGAGAGAGCGAGAGAGCGAGCGCGCGAGAGAGAGAGCGAGAGAGCGAGCGCGCGAGAGAGAGAGCGAGAGAGCGAGCGCGCGAGAGAGAGAGAGCGAGGGAGAGAGCGAGAGAGCGATCGCGCAATAGAGAGAGCGAGAGAGCGAGCGCGCGAGAGAGAGCGAGAGAGCGTGCGCACGAGAGAGCGTGCGCGAGTGAGCATGCGCGCGCGAGAGTGAGCGTGCGCGCGCAAGTCAGTGAGCGTGCGCGCGCGAGAGAGTGATCGTGCGCGCGCGAGAGAGTGAGCGTGCGCGCGAGAGAGTGAGTGCGCGTGGGAGAGAGAGTGTGTGTGTGCGCGAGAGAGAGCGTGTGCGCGAGAGTGAGCGTGTGCGCGAGAGAGCGCGAGAAAGAGAGCGAGAGAGCGAGCGCGCGAGAAAGAGAGCGAGCGCGCGAGAGAGCGAGAGCGAGAGCATGCGCGCGAGAGCGAGCGAGAGAGAAAGCGGGCGAGCGAGAGAGAGCGAGCGTACGAGCGAGAGAGTGAGCGTGCGTGCGAGAGACAAAGAGAGAGAGCGAGCGCGAGAGAGCGAGAGAGAGCGAGCGCGAGAGAGAGCGAGAACGAGCGAGAGAGTGAGCGTGCGTGCGAGAGACAGAGCGAGCGTGCATGCCAGAGAGAGTGAGCGTGCGTGCGAGAGAGTGAGCGTGCGTGCGAGAGAGAGAGTGAGCGTGCGTGCGAGAGTGAGCGTGCGTGCGAGAGTGAGCGTGCGTGCGAGAGAGTGAGCGTGCGTGCGAGAGACAGAGTGAGCGTGCGTGCGAGAGACAGAGTGAGCGTGCGTGCGAGAGACAGAGTGAGCATGCGTTCGAGAGACAGAGTGAGCATGCGTTCGAGAGAGCGAGCGCGCGAGAGAGAGCGAGCGCGTGCGCGAGAGGGAGAGCGAGCGTGCGCGCGAGAGTGAGAGCGAGCGTGCGCGCGAGAGTGAGAGCGAGCGTGCGCGCGAGAGAGAGACAGAGAGAGAGAGAAAGAGTGAGTGGGCGAGCGAGAGAAACAGAGACCGAGCGTGTGAGCGAGAGAGAAAGAGAGTGCGCGAGAACGAGCGAGCGCGCGAGAGAGAGCGAGCGAGAGACAGAAAGCGGGCGAGGGAGAGAGAGAGCGAGCGTGCGTGCGAGAGAGAGAGTGCGCGCGAACGAGCGAGCGCGCGAGAGAGAGCGAGCGAGAGACAGAAAGCGGGCGAGGGAGAGAGCGAGCGTGCGTGCGAGAGACAGAAAGAGTGAGCGAGCGCGAGAGAGAGCGAGCGCGAGCGAGAGCGAGAGAGCGAGCGTGCGTGCAAGAGAGAGAAAGAGTGAGCGTGCGTGCGAGAGACAGAAAGAAAGAGTGAGCGTGCGTGCGAGAGACAGAGCGAGCGTGCGTGCCAGAGACAGAGCGAGCGTGCGTGCGAGAGAGTGAGCGTGCGTGCGAGAGAGTGAGCGTGCGTGCGAGAGAGTGAGCGTGCGTGCAAGAGAGTGAGCGTGCATGCGAGAGACAGAGAGAGAGTGAGCGTGCGTGCGAGAGACAGTGAGCGTGCGTGCGAGAGACAGAGAGTGAGCGTGCGTGCGAGAGACAGAGAGTGAGCGTGCGTGCGAGAGACAGAGGGAGAGAGTGAGCGTGCGTGAGAGAGAGAGAGTGAGCGTGCATGCCAGAGACAGAGAGAGAGTGAGCGTGTGTGCGAGAGACAGAGAGAGTGAGCGTGCATGTGAGAGACAGAGGGAGAGAGTGAGTGTGCGTGTGAGAGACAGAGGGAGAGAGTGAGCGTGCGTGCGAGAGACAGAGGGAGAGAGTGAGCGTGCGTGCGAGAGACAGAGAGAGTGAGCGTGCGTGCGAGAGACAGAGGGAGAGAGTGAGCGTGTGTGCGAGAGACAGAGGAAGAGAGTGAGCGTGCGTGTGAGAGACAGGGAGAGAGTGAGCGTGCGTGCGAGAGACAGAGGGAGAGAGTGAGCGTGCGTGCGAGAGACAGAGGGAGAGATTGAGCGTGCGTTCGAGAGAGAGCGTGTGTGCGAGAGGCAGAGAGAGAGAGCGAGTGTGCGTGCAAGAGAGTGAGCGTGCGTGCGAGAGAGTGAGCGTGTGTGCGAGAGAGAGTGAGCGTGTGTGCGAGAGTGAGCGAGCGTGCGAGAGAGTGAGCGAGCGTGCGAGAGAGTGAGCGTGCGCGCGCGAGAGTGAGCGTGCGCGCGAGAGAGTGAGCGTGCGCGCGAGAGTGAGCGTACGCGCGAGAGAGTGAGCGTGCGCGCGAGAGAGTGAGCGTGCGCGCGAGAGAGAGTGAGCGTGCGCGCGAGAGAGAGTGAGCGTGTGCGCGAGAGAGAGCGAGAGAGTGAGCGCGCGAGAGAGAGCAAGAGCGAGCGCGCGAGAGAGAGCGAGAGCTAGCGCGCGAGAGAGAGAGCGAGAGAGCGAGCGCGAGAGAGAGAGCGAGAGAGCGAGCGCGCGAGAGAGCGAGAGAGAGAGCGAGAGAGCGAGCGCGCGAGAGAGAGAGCGAGAGAGCGAGCGCGCGAGAGAGAGAGCGAGAGAGCGAGCGCGCGAGAGAGAGACCGAGAGCGAGCGCGCGCGAGAGCGAGCGAGACAGCGCGCGAGAGAGCGAGCGCGCGAGAGAGAGAGAGAGAGAGCGAGAGAGCGAGCGCGCAAGAGAGAGAACGAGAGAGCGAGCGCGCGAGAGAGAGAATGAGAGATCGAGAGCGAGAGAGCGAGCGCGCGAGAGAGAGCGAGAGAGCGAGCGCGCGAGAGAGAGCGAGCGCGCGAGAGAGCGAGCGCGCGAGAGAGCGAGAGAGCGAGCGCGCGAGAGAGAGCGAGAGAGCGAGAGAGCGAGCGCGCGAGAGAGCGAGAGAGCGAGCGCGCGAGAGAGAGAGCGAGAGAGCGAGCGCGCGAGAGAGAGCGAGAGAGCGAGCGCGCCAGAGAGAGAGCGAGAGAGCGAGCGCGCCAGAGAGAGAGCGAGAGCGAGCGCGCCAGAGAGAGCGAGAGCGAGCGCGCCAGAGAGAGAGCGAGAGCGAGCGCGCCAGAGAGAGAGCGAGAGCGAGCGCGCCAGAGTGGGAGCGAGAGCGAGCGCGCCAGAGAGAGAGACCGAGAGAGCGAGCGCGCGAGAGAGAGACCGAGAGAGCGAGCGCGCGAGAGAGCGAGCGTGCGAGAGAGAGAGCGAGAGAGCGAGCGCGCGAGAGAGAGAGCGAGAGAGCGAGCGCGAGAGCTAGCACGCGAGAGAGCGCGCGAGAGAGAGCGAGAGAGCAAGCGCGCGAGAGAGCGAGAGAGAGCGAGCGCGCAAGAGAGAGCGAGAGCAAGCGTGCGAGAGAGAGTGAGAGCGAGCGCGCGAGAGAGCGAGCGCGCGAGAGAGCGAGAGCGAGCGCGTGAGAGAGAGCGAGAGAGCGAGCGCGCGAGAGAGAGCGAGAGAGCGAGCGCGCGAGAGAGCGAGAGCGAGCGCGTGAGAGAGAGCGAGAGAGCGAGCGCGCGAGAGAGCGAGCGAGCGCACGAGAGCGAGCGCGCGCGAGAGAGAGAGCGAGCGCGCGAGAGAGAGAGAGCGAGCGCGCGAGAGAGAGAGCGAGAGAGCGAGCGCGCGAGAGAGCGAGCGTGCGAGAGAGAGAGCGAGAGCGAGCGCGTGAGAGAGAGAGCGAGCGCGTGAGAGAGAGAGCGGGCGCGCGAGAGAGAGCGAGAGAGCGAGCGCGCGAGAGAGAGAGCGAGAGAGCGAGCGCGCGAGAGAGAGAGCGAGAGAGCGAGCGCGCGAGAGAGAGAGCGAGAGAGGGAGCGCGCGAGAGAGCGAGCGAGAGAGGGAGCGCGCGAGAGAGCGAGAGAGCGAGCGCGCGAGAGAGAGAGCGAGAGAGCGAGCGCGCGAGAGAGAGAGCGAGAGAGCGAGCGCGCGAGAGAGAGAGCGAGAGAGCGAGCGCGCGAGAGAGCGAGCGCGCGAGAGAGAGCGAGAGAGCGAGCGCGCGAGAGAGAGCGAGAGCGAGCGCGCAAGAGAGAGCGAGAGCGAGCGAGCGAGCGCGCGAGAGAGAGCTCGAGAGCGAGCGCGCGAGAGAGAGAGCGAGCGCGCGAGAGAGAGAGCGAGCGCGCGAGAGAGAGCTCGAGAGCGAGCGCGCGAGAGAGAGAGCGAGCGCGCGAGAGAGAGAGCGAGCGCGCGAGAGAGAGAGCGAGCGCGCGAGAGAGACCGAGAGAGCGAGCGCGCGAGAGAGAGAGACCGAGAGAGCGAGCGCGCGAGAGAGACTGAGAGAGCGAGCGCGCGAGAGAGAGAGACCGAGAGAGCGAGCGCGCGAGAGAGAGAGACCGAGAGAGCGAGCGCGTGAGAGAGAGAGACCGAGAGAGCGAGCGCGCGAGAGAGAGAGAGCGAGAGAGCGAGCGCGCCAGAGAGAGAGAGCGAGAGAGCGAGCGGGCGAGCCAGAGAGCGAGAGAGCGAGCGGGCGAGCCAGAGAGCGAGAGAGCGAGCGGGCGAGCCAGAGAGCGAGAGAGCGAGCGGGCGAGCCAGAGAGCGAGAGAGCGAGCGGGCGAGCCAGAGAGCGAGAGAGCGAGCGGGCGAGCCAGAGAGCGAGAGAGCGAGCGGGCGAGCCAGAGAGCGAGAGAGCGAGCGGGCGAGCCAGAGAGCGAGAGAGCGAGCGGGCGAGCCAGAGAGCGAGAGAGCGAGCGGGCGAGCCAGAGAGCGAGAGAGCGAGCGGGCGAGCCAGAGAGCGAGAGAGCGAGCGTGCGAGCCAGAGAGCGAGAGAGCGAGCGGGCGAGCCAGAGAGCGAGAGAGCGAGCGGGCGAGCCAGAGAGCGAGAGAGCGAGCGGGCGAGCCAGAGAGCGAGAGAGCGAGCGCGCGAGAGAGAGCGAGAGAGCGAGCGCGCGAGAGAGAGCGAGAGCGAGCGCGCGAGAGAGAGCGAGAGAGCGAGCGCGCGAGAGAGAGAGAGCGCGTGAGAGAGCGAGCGAGAGAGAGAGAGCGCGTGAGAGAGAGCGAGAGAGCGAGCGCGCGAGAGAGAGAGCGAACGCTCGAGAGCGAGCGCGCTCGAGAGCGAGAGAGCGAGCGCGCGAGAGAGCGAGAGCGAGCGCGCGAGAGAGCGAGAGAGCGAGCGTGCGAGATAGAGAGCGAGAGAGCGAGCGCGCGAGGGAGAGAGCGAGAGAGCGAGCGCGCGAGGGAGAGAGCGAGAGAGCGAGCGCGCGAGAGAGAGAGCGAGAGAGCGAGCGCGCGAGAGAGAGCGAGAGAGCGAGCGCGCGAGAGAGAGAGCAAGAGAGAGAGCGATCGCGCAAGAGAGAGAGCGAGAGAGCGAGCGCGCACGAGAGTGAGTGTGCGCGCGCGAGAGTGAGCGTGCGCGCGCAAGTCAGTGATCGTGCACGCGCGAGAGAGTGATCGTGCGCGCGCGAGGGAGTGAGCGTGCGCGCGAGAGAGTGAGTGCGCGTGGGAGAGAGAGTGTGTGTGTGCGCGAGAGAGAGCGTGTGCGCGAGAGTGAGCGTGTGCGCGAGAGAGCGCGAGAGAGAAAGAGAGCGAGAGAGCGAGCGCGCGAGAAAGAGAGCGAGCGCGCGAGAGAGCGAGAGCGAGAGAGAGAGAGCGCGTGAGAGAGAGCGAGAGAGCGAGCGCGCGAGAGAGAGAGCGAACGCTCGAGAGCGAGCGCGCTCGAGAGCGAGAGAGCGAGCGCGCGAGAGAGCGAGAGCGAGCGCGCTCGAGAGCGAGAGAGCGAGCGTGCGAGATAGAGAGCGAGAGAGCGAGCGCGCGAGGGAGAGAGCGAGAGAGCGAGCGCGCGAGGGAGAGAGCGAGAGAGCGAGCGCGCGAGAGAGAGAGCGAGAGAGCGAGCGCGCGAGAGAGAGAGCGAGAGAGCGAGCGCGCGAGAGAGAGAGCAAGAGAGAGAGCGATCGCGCAAGAGAGAGAGCGAGCGCGCACGAGAGAGCGTGCGCGCGCGAGTGAGCGTGCGCGCGCGAGAGTGAGTGTGCGCGCGCGAGAGTGAGCGTGCGCGCGAGAGAGTGAGCGTGCGCGCGAGAGAGTGAGCGTGTGCGCGAGAGAGAGTGAGCGTGTGCGCGAGAGAGAGTGAGCGTGCGTGCGAGAGACAGAGAGTGAGTGTGCGTGCGAGAGACAGAAAGCGGGCGAGCGAGTGAGACAGGGAGCGAGCGTGCGAGCGAGAGAGAAAGAGAGTGAGCGTGCGCGCGAGAGAGAGTGAGCGTGCGCGCGAGAGAGAGTGAGCGTGCGTGCGAGAGACAGAGAGTGAGCGTGCGTGCGAGAGACAGAGGGAGAGAGTGAGCGTGCGTGCGAGAGAGAGGGAGAGAGTAATCGTGCGTGTGAGAGACAGAGGGAGAGAGTGAGCGTGCGTGCGAGAGAGAGAGGGAGAGAGTGAGCGTGTGTGCGAGAGACAGAGGGAGAGATTGAGCGTGCGTGCAAGAGAGATAGAGAGCGTGCGAGAGACAGACAGAGAGCGATAGCGCGCGCGAGAGAGAGCGCGCGCGAGAGAGCGCGTGAGAGCGAGCGAGAGAGCAGGCGAGCGAGAGACAGAGAGCGAGCGGGTAAGCGTGAGAGACAGAGAGAGCGAGCGTGCGAGTGAGAGAGAGAGAGGGAGAGAGTGAGCGTGCGTGCGAGAGTGAGCGTGCGTGCGAGAGAGTGAGCGTGCGTGCGAGAGAGAGTGAGCGTGCGTGCGAGAGAGAGTGAGCGTGCGTGCGAGAGAGAGAGAAAGAGAGTGAGCGTGCGTGCGAGAGAGAGAGAAAGAGTGAGCGTGCGTGCGAGAGAGAGAGTGAGCGTGCTTGCGAGAGAGAAAGAGTGAGCGTGCGTGCGAGAGACAGAAAGAAAGAGTGAGCGTGCGTGCGAGAGACAGAAAGAAAGAGTGAGCGTGCGTGCGAGAGACAGAAAGAAAGAGTGAGCGTGCGTGCGAGAGACAGAAAGAAAGAGTGAGCGTGCGTGCGAGAGACAGAAAGAACGAGTGAGCGTGCGAGAGACAGAGAGAAAGAGTGAGCATGCGTGCGAGAGGCAGAGAGCGAGTGTACGTGCCAGAGACAGAGAGGGTGAGCGTGCGTGCGAGAGAGAGTGAGCGTGCGTGCGAGAGACAGAGACAGAGAGTGAGCGTGCGTGAGAGAGTGAACGTGCGTGCCAGAGACAGAGAGAGAGAGAGTGAGCGTGCGTGCAAGAGACAGAGAGAGAAAGAGAGTGAGCGTGCGTGCGAGAGACAGAGAGAGAGAGTGAGCGTGCGTGTGAGAGACAGACAGAGAGTGAGCGTGCATGTGAGAGACAGAGAGTGAGCGTGCATGTGAGAGACAGAGAGTGAGCATGCATGTGAGAGACAGAGAGTGAGAGTGAGCGTGCGTGTGAGAGACAGAGAGTGAGAGTGAGCGTGCGTGTGAGAGACAGAGAGTGAGAGTGAGCGTGCGTGCGAGAGACAGAGAGTGAGCGTGCGTGCGAGAGACAGAGTGAGCGTGCGTGCGAGAGACAGAGTGAGCGTGCGTGCGAGAGACAGAGAGTGAGTGTGCGTGCGAGAGACAGAGTGAGTGTGCGTGCGAGAGACAGAAAGCGGGCGAGCGAGAGAGACAGGGAGCGAGCGTGCGAGCGAGAGAGAAAGAGAGTGAGCGTGCGCGCGAGAGAGAGAGCGAGCCCGAGAGAGAGAGCGAGCGCGCGAGAGAGAGAGCGAGCGCGCGAGAGAGAGAGTGAGCGCGTGAGAGAGAGCGAGAGTGCGAGCGCGTGAGAGCGAGCGAGAGAGAGAGTGTGCGTGCGAGAGACAGAAAGCGGGCGAGCGAGAGAGACAGAGAGCGAGCGTACGAGCGAGAGAGAGAGAAAGTGAGCGTGCGTGCGAGAGACAGAAAGAAAGAGTGAGCGAGCGCGCGAGAGAGAGCAAGAGAGCGAGAGAGCGAGAGCGAGCGTGCGAGGGAGAGCGAGCGCGCGAGAGAGAGCGAGAGAGCGAGCGTGCGAGGGAGAGCGAGCGCGCGAGAGAGAGCGAGAGAGCGAGCGCGCGAGAGAGAGCGAGAGAGAGCGAGCACGCGAGAGAGCGAGAGAGCGTGCGCGCGAGAGAGAGCGAGAGAGCGCGCGCGCGAGAGAGAGCGAGAGAGCGCGCGCGCGAGAGAGAGCGAGAGAGCGCGCGCGAGAGAGAGAGCGAGAGAGCGCGCGCGCGAGAGAGAGCGAGAGAGCGCGCGCGCGAGAGAGAGCGAGAGAGCGCGCGCGCGAGAGAGAGCGAGAGAGCGCGCGCGCGAGAGAGAGCGAGAGAGCGCGCGCGCGAGAGAGAGCGAGAGAGCGAGCGCGCGAGAGAGAGCGAGAGAGCGAGCGCGCGAGAGAGAGCGAGCGCGCGAGAGAGAGCGAGAGAGAGAGCAAGCGCGAGAGAGAGTGAGAGAGCGAGCACGCGAGAGAGAGCGCGAGAACGAGCGAGCGTGCGTGCGAGAGAGAGAAAGAGAGCGTGCGTGCGAGAGACAGAAAGAGTGAGCGTGCGTGCTAGAGACAGAGAGAGAGAGAGTGAGCGTGTGTGCGAGAGAGAGTGAGCGTGTGTGCGAGAGAGAGTGAGCGTGCGTGCGAGAGAGTGAGCGTGCGTGCAAGAGAGAGTGAGCGTGCGTGCGAGAGACAGAGAGAGAGTGAGCGTGCGTGCGAGAGACAGAGAGAGAGAGTGAGCGTGTGTGCGAGAGACAGAGAGAGAGTGAGCGTGCGTGCGAGAGACAGAGTGAGCGTGCGTGCGAGAGACAGAGTGAGCGTGCGTGCGAGAGACAGAGAGAGTGTGCGTGTGAGAGACAGACAGTGAGCGAGTGCGCGAGAGAGTGAGCGTGCGTGCGAGAGAGTGAGCGTGCGTGCGAGAGAGAGAGTGAGCGTGCGTGCAAGAGAGAGTGAGCGTGCGTGCCAGAGACAGAGACAGAGATTGAGCGTGCGTGAGAGAGAGAAAGTGAGCGTGCATTCCAGAGACAGAGAGAGAGAGAGAGTGAGCGTGTGTGCGAGAGACAGAGAGAGTGAGTGTGCGTGCGAGAGACAGGGAGAGAGTGAGTGTGCGTGCGAGAGACAGGGAGAGAGTGAGCGTGCGTGCGAGAGACAGGGAGAGAGTGAGCGTGCGTGCGAGAGACAGGGAGAGAGTGAGCGTGCGTGCGAGAGACAGGGAGAGAGTGAGCGTGCGTGCGAGAGACAGAGAGAGTGAGTGTGCGTGCGAGAGACAGAGTGAGCGTGCGTGCGAGAGACAGAGAGAGAGTGAGTGTGCGTGCAGCACTTCATAAATAATTCTCAAAGTGTTGAACGTGGAGGAGTGTGGGGGAGTCGTTCCAGAGTGAAACAGGAAACGTGAAAGTTTAATCTCCACAGATCCTCCCGATAATTTTTTCATCCTGACTTTAAATGTTTGTACCTCTCTCTCAGCCAATCCGTTAGATGGCGGATGATACGATGCTGTCTTTACTTGTTTGATACCATTTAGGCTTATGAATCTTTGAAACTCAGCGTGAGTAAATGCAGTACCATTGCCTGAGACAATGACTTCTGGCAATCCATGTTTAGAAAATCTTTGGTGCAACCTTTCTACAGTCGCCCCTGACATTGGCGATCTAACTTCGTACGCGTCTACCCATTTGGAATGTGCATCAATCCAATTGGGTAGACATGTATGAAGTTAGATAGTTAGACTGGATCACAACTCATCCAGTTTCTTATTTGTCTTGCACAGAATGTGAAGAATCCAGGAAATTCATTGTTAATACGATCTCTTGGGGAGTTGGAGCATGTTGAATGCTCTCCTGCAAAAGAAGGTGACTTAGGGCACCTGCAATGGTCATATGCATCCCTGGTCTGTGCATAAAAGTATATTCGTATGCTGATAAAATCAAAGCCATTTTGAATTCTTCCAGAAGCTCTGGGAAGGATAGCTTTATCTTCGCTAAACAGACCCAAAGCGGTTTGTGATCAGATACTGTAGTAAAGTGTCAGCCATGTACATACTGATGGAACGTTTTAACTCCAAAGCTAATCGATGATCCTTCTTTCTCAATTTGTGAATAACTCTTCTCAGCCATTGATTGGATTCTGGATACATAGCCTATTGACCTTTCTGAACCATCGTCCATCTTGTGTGATAGTACCACTCCCACACCATAGGGGGAACCATTGCAAGTTAGCACCAATTCTTTTGTCAGGTCGTAGTGTACTAACAAGTTTGAAGAGTGCAAGAGGTGTTTAACTTTCGTGAAGGCTTCTTCTTGAGGTGACTTCCAAGACCAACATTAGCTTTTCTTTATTAATGAGTGTAGAGGGGCTAGGATCGTTGTTAAGTTGGGTAGGAATTGATAATAATTTACCGTACCCAAGAATGTCTTGAGCTCTGAGACATTAGTAAGCGAGTGTGCCTCCTTAATAGTTATTACTTCTTCTTCTACCAGGTGTAAGCCTTGGGCATCCACCCAGTGGCCCAAGTAAACGACTTCACTTGCTTGAAAGTTACATTTTCCTATTTCAAGCACATCCCTGCTTCCAAGAATCGTTTTAACACTTCTTCCAAGTCAGCCAGATGTTCCACTTCTGTTGACCCGGTTATTAGGACATTGTCCAGGTAGACCATGACTTGAGGTAGTCCTTGCAGCAGGTGCTCCATCGTCCTCTGGAAAATCGTGTAGGCTGAAGAAACACCAAAAGGCAGGCTTGTGTATTGATACAGCCCTTTGTATATGTTTATGGATGTATCATCCAGTTCCAGCTGATGATATGTGTGACTTAAATCTAATTTCTTTCTCCTGCTAATTTGGCACAGATCCTCAATCCTGGGGTAGGGCGTTTGTCCAATTTGGCAGCCTTATTTACTGTTAACTTGTAATCCCCACAGAGACGGATGGTCTGATCCGGTTTCAAGACAGGGAATATGGATGCTGCCCATTCCGAAAATTGAACCAGCTGAAACATATCCAACTTCTCTAAATGGTTGAATTTGGTGTCAACATTGTCTCTCAGGGCATATGGCACAGGCCTGGCTTTAAAAAAAAGTTGCTTCAGAGTCAACATAGATCTTGGCTTCCAGGCCCTTGATTTTCCCCAGTTCAGCTCGAAAGACTTTGCCATATTTCTTTAGCGGCTCTGGCTGTCCTTCAGCTCTCAGCTGGAAAATTTCAGACCAATTTATTTTAATTTCTTCTAACTAATCATGAACTTAAAGGCTCGGTCCTTCACCTTCCACTACAATCACAGGGAGCTGTGCTGTCTGGTGCTTGTAATTCTTTTTTATTATTCTTTCACGGGATGTGGGCTTTGCTGGCTGGGCCAGCATTTATTTCCCATTCCTAGTTGCCCTTGAGAAGGTGTTGATGAGCTGCCTTGAACCGCTGCAGTCTCTGTGGTGTAGGTACACCCACAGTGCTGTTAGGAAGGGAGTTCCAGGATTTTGACCCAGCGACAGTGAAGGAACGGTGATATATGTCGGTGATGTATAGGATTCCTAGTGGTGATTTAACAGTGATATATAGGATTCCTAGCCTCTGACCTGCTCTTGTAGCCACAATATTTATGTGGTTGGTCCAGTTCAGTTTCTGGTTAATGGTAACCCTCAGGATGTTGGTGGTGGGGTATTCAGTGATGGTAATGCCATTGAAGATCAGGGGATGATGGTTAGATTATCTGTTGGCGATGGTCATTGTCTGACACTTGTGTGGCGCTAATGTTACTTGCCACTTGTCAGCCCAAGCCTAGACGTTGTCCAGGTCTTGCTGCGTTTGGACATGGACTGTTTCAGTATCTGAGGAGTCGCGAATATTGCTAAACGTTGTGCAATCATCAGTGAACATTCCCACTTCTGACCTTGTGATGGAAGGAAGGTCATTTATGAAGCAGCTGAAGATGGTTGGTTAAAGGACACTACCCTGAGGAACTCCTGCAGTGATGTCCTGGAGCTGAGATGTTTGACCTCCAACAACCACAACCATCTTCCTTTGTGCTAGGTATGATTCCAACCAGCAGAGAGTTTTCGCCCTGATTCCCAAGTTTGCTAGGACTCCTTGATGCGACACTTGGTCAAATGCTGCCTTGATGTCAAGGGCGGTCAGTCTCACCTCACCTCAGGAGTTCAGCTCTTTTGTCCATGTTTGAACCAAGAATATTATGAAGTCAGGAGCTGAGTGGACCTGGTGGAACCAAAACTGGACATGAGTGAGCAAATTATTGTTAAGGAAGTGCTGCTTGTTTGCACTGTTGATGACCCCTTCCATTACTTTACTGATGATCGAGATCATGGGGCAATAATTGACTGGGTTGGATTTGTCCTGCATTTTGTGTACAGGACATACTTGGGCAATTTACCATATAGCTGGGTAGATGCCAGTGTTGTAGCTGTACTGGAACAGCTTGGCTAGGTGCGCGGCAAGTTCTGGAGCACAAGTTTTCAGTACTATTGCCGGAATATTGTCAGGGCCCTTAGCCTTTGCCCTATCCAGTGCCTTTAGTCGTTTCTTGCTATCATGTGGAGTGAATAGAATTGGCTGAAAACTGGCTTCTGTGATGCTGGGGACCTCTGGAGGAGGTCAAGATGGATCATCCACTCAGCACTTCTGGCTGAAGATTGTAGCAGATGTTTCAGCCTTATCTTTTGCACTGATGTGCAGGGCTCCCCATCATTGAGGATGGGAACATTTGTGGAGCCGCCTCCTCCAGTGAGTTGATTAATTGTCCACCACTATTCACGACTGGATGTGGCAGGACTGCAGAGCTTAGATCTGATCCATTTGTGGGTTTGCTTAACTCTGTCTATCACTTGCTGCTTATGCTGTTTGGCACACAAGTAGTCCTGTGTTATAGTTTCACCAGGTTGACACCTCATTTTTAGGTATGTCTGGTGCTGCTCCTGACATGCCCTCCTGTACTCTTCATTGAAAGAGGGTTGATCCCCTGGCTTGATGATAATGGTAGAGTGGGGGATATGCCGGACCATGAGGTTACAGATTTGTGTTCAAGTACAATTCTGCTGCTGCTGATGGCACTCAGTGCCTCATGAGTACCCAGCCTTGAGCTGCTAGATCTGTTCGAAATCTATCCCGTTTAGCACGGTGGTAGTGCCGCACAACATGATCGAGGCTTTCCTCAATGTGAAGGCGGGACTTTGCCTCCATAATGACTGTGCGGTGGTCACTCCTACACCATGGACAGATGCATCTGTGGTAGGCAGGTTGGTGAGGATGAGGTCAAGTATGTTTTTCCCTCTTGTTTGTTCCCTCACCACATTCCGCAGGCCCAGTCGAGCAGCTATGTCCTTTAGGACTTGGCCAGCTCTGTCAGTAGTGGTGCTACTGAGCCACTTTTGGTGATGGACATTGAAGTCCCCCACCCAGAGTACATTCTGCACCTTTGTCACCCTTAGTGCTTCCTCCAAGTGGTGTTCAACATGGAGGAGCACTGATTCATCAGCTGAGGGAGGGCGGTACATGATAATCAGGAGATTTCCTTGCCAATGTTTGACCTGATGCCATGAGATTTCATGGGGTCCAGAGTCAATGTTGAGGACTCCCAGGGCAACTCCCACCCGACTGTATCCCACTGTGCATCTGCTGAGTCTGAACTGCCGGTGGGACAGGACTTATCCAGGGATGGTGATGGTGGTGTCTGGGTCATTATCTGTAAGGTATGATTCCATGAGGATGACTGTGTCAGGCTGTTGCTTGATCAGACCCTGAGACAGCTCTTCCACTTTTGGTACTAGTCCCTTATGTTAGTAAGGAGGACTTTGTAGGGTTGAAAGGGTTGAGTTTGCCGTTGTCGCTTCAAGTGCTAGGTCAATGCTGGGTGGTCGTCCGGTTTCATCCCTTTTTTGTGACTTTGTAGCGATTTGATACAACTGAGAGCATTTAAGAGTTAGTCACCTTTCTGTAGGCATGGAGTCACATGTAGGCCAGACCAGATCTTCATTTGCTTCCCTGAAGGGCGTTCATGAACCAGATAGGTTTTTACAACAATTCCTTTAATTCCAGATTTTTATTGTATTTAAATTCCACTATCTGCCATGGTGGGATTCGAACCCTGGTCCCTAGAGCATTACCCTGGGTCTCTGGATTACTAGAACAGCGACAATACCACTAACCCTTCACCTCCCCTTGTAATAAACTGGCACAGTGGTAATATCTTTTGTTTGATTTCACCAGAAAATTTCAAATTTTCAATTTGGCTGAATTCTGCTCCAGATTCAATTGTTGAGTACTCTTGTTTAAATATTTAAATGTGTGTTCCCTCACTGCAGTAGTTGAAGCACTGGTATCCACTTCCATTATCAAAGGTTTTCCATTGACCTGCAGAGTAACAGTGATTGGCTCTGTTTTCCCTACTTCCACATTAAATAGAGAATAAACATCAGAATTAGAGGTTTCTGATTCTTCCACGATCAGTTTAGTTTGCTGCCTGGGAGTCTGTCTCAATCTTGCTTTACATTGCTTCAGTATGTGCCTCTTTTATGACAATGGCGGCACTCTGCCTCCTTAAAACAGCAAGTTTCAGGGATATGGTTACTTCCACATCGGTAACAATTCATTTTCAGATTTGCTGTATATTGTCTCCTGTATATTTTTAACATTTTCAGGTAGCAGGGACTGTCTCCTGCTGACTCCCTGGCTTTCGTGCTGCACCCAGTGGTCTGTTCCCACCCCAACTGGAAAACGGCGCCATGTTGTACATCCTGTAAGGCCTTTGAATCTCGCTCAGCGCTTTCCATCGCAAGTGCTTTTTCCAATGCTCTTTTAAAATCGATATTTACTTCAGCTAATAACCGTCGTTGAATGGTATCATCGTGCACACTGCAGACCAAACAATCCCTTAACATATTGTTTAGGGTCTCGCCGAAGTCACTATGTTCAGTTAGCTGTTTCAGCTTCGTTACGTGTGTTGCTATGGTCTCCCCCGGGGCTCTTACTCTCGAATTAAATTTGAACCTCTGCATGATTATGGAGGGTTTGGGTTGAAAATGACCCTTTATGAGGTCTACCAATTTGCTGAAAGTCTTCAAATCGAGAGCGTTCAGGGCCATCAAACTATGGATTCAATTATAAGTTTTACTCCCGCAGGTGCTTAGGAGAATTGCTTTTCTGTTTTCTCCCACCGTTATTTTGTTTGCTTGGAAAAGGAAACCGAAGTGTTCTATATATTGACTCCAATCCTCTGTGGATGAGTCAAAGGTGTTGATCCTAAAGTGGCATACCTGCTGAGTATATTTTCCTTCTGTTTAAAACAAGATACTCACACTTACTGGGTGAGGGACAGCGCTGGAACCAACTTATCCTGGTCACCAGTTGTTATGGACTTGATTTTCCAGGCAGGTTTCTCATAAGAAACAATGAGCAGAATTTTCTCCCCGTTGGGGGGGAAGCTGAAGAGCGGGTGTGTGGAGGCGCACCTCCGACTGGGGGGCGCGCTGCCAATTTATGTGGGCGGGCCAGTCAAGGCCTGCCCAGCGTGATGTCTACAAGGAAGCGCTATGCGCTCCCTGTGCGTGCGGAGGGGGGGGATTCCCTGAGCCGAGAGTGCGCTTTTTTACGCATGCGCACGAGAGAGCGCACAGATCTCCCTGAGGCTAAGCGCTGCCCCAGAGAGATCGGCTGTACGTTAAAAAATCAGAAAAATAGAGAAAAAAAATTCCTTGACATGTCCCTTCATGTGACACTGTTGGATGGGCAGGTCCATTAATTAGTTTAATGATAAAAGCAAAATACTGTGGATGCTGGAATTCTGAAACAAAATAAAAATAGCTGGAAAAACTCAGCAGACCCGCTGAATTAGTTTAATGACCCTGTCAATGGCCTCAGTTGGCCACTGACATGTCAGCGGGCGCACAGCTGTTTCTGCTGAGTCCCTGCCTATCTGAAAATTTAAATGGGGTGTGGTGACATCTGGAGTTCCGCCCTACATCATCCCACGTCATTTTGCGCATTGGCGACGGGCAAATCCTGGCCGATGAACTTTATTCACAGGACTTCAGCAGCAGTTACAGGCTTCCATCAAGATCCACAACTAGACAAAAGTCCCACCCCTCAGGTTCCCCGGGCTTAGGGCTGATTTGTTCACGCAGTCATGTGATACTACACAGTACAATAAATCTTGAAGCTACAGCCACTACATTCCTTAAAGCTACAGTTACTACTGTGTATTTCTGTGTGTGCGTGTGTATGTGTATGGGCGACAGAGTGTGTGAGCGCATGCAAGAGAGAGCGCTAGGGAGAGTTTGCGTGAGAGAGAGCTAGAGAGCTTAGGGTCTGATGAAGTGCAGGTGGTGCCTCTCATGGTGGAGTGATAAAAATTGAGGGTGCAAAAAGCCAGAATTGTAGGAGTGCAGAGATCTTGGATGGTTGTCTTGCTGGTAGAGGTTAGAGATAGTGAAGGTTGAGCTCATGGAGGGATTTGAAAGCAAGGATAAGAATTTTTATATTGAGGCATCACCAGCATGTCTATCTTCATTCCATAGTTAACTGTTAGTCAGTCTTTCTGACCTCAGTAACATCACTTAAAATCCTGTTGATGATCAAACACGAAGGTACTTTCTTTCCTGGAAATTGTTCTCAGTCTTAGTTTCTGCATTAATTTTTCGGGACAGATTGAAGCAAACTCAGCAGAGACTTGTGAACTTTCTGAACTCTACATTCTCTGTACTGTACAATTGAGTGCTACAATCAAATTGAGGATGGCAAAAGAAGCAGTAATCAGCTCTGGAGTCTGCCCCTGATCACTATCCAATTACTGCAGTCAGGAACTGAACGCATGTGCATGTTGACAGGTGACAAAGCTTAGCCAAAATAAATTGTCAAACAATCCTCTGGCATTGTTTAAACCGGGGTTGTGCAACATTTTTGCCAGGGGGGGTGGTGATGGGAATGAGGCAGAGGCGCTCTCTCGCGCGTACACACACACACAAACTCTCTTTTCCCCTCACTCTCTCTTCTTACTCTCACACACGTTGGTTGGAATTTTCTAAAACCTCCCCCCACCCCCCAGTGTTCCCCTGTGGTGGGGCTGGCCAGCCTTTGAAACCTCCATTTACATTGGCGGGACCAGAAAGATCCCACCAGCATGAGGGGCTGAAAGATTCTGCCCCTTGTTCAAAACAGTCTTTACAACCTTGGTCATCAGTCCTAATCATCTTATGTAGCTTATTAGAAGTGCTTTGGGACATTTTACTGCATTGAAGCTGCTATATAAATGCAATTTTTTGTTGTGGCATTGTGATTGGTGCAGTCAAATGTTTGCATCTGCAAAGCAATACTTTTGCAAACGGTTTGAAACAAAAGTGTCACTGCATTTTTGCCATCACCTCTTTGAAACCATAAATAGCAGTTTATAAATATGCATAGACCTTGCAGTGTAGTAGTGCCTAATAAAGCAAAGATTGTAATTGTTGTCCTGTTCCTTTCCTGTAAGTTTCCACACAATGTAACATGTTCTAAGCTGAAGACTTATTGTTTTTCCTTTTGCCTTTGCAAATTAATGTGTAACACAGATGTGTTGTGTGACCATATGACATAGGAGCAGAAATTAGGCCATTCGGCCCATCGAATATATGGCTGATAAGTTTCTCAACCCCATTCTCCCGCTTTCTCCCCGTAACCTTTGATCCCCTTACCAATCAAGAACCTATCTATCTCTGTCTTAAGTACATTCAATAACCTGGCCTCCACAGCCTTCTGTGGCAATAAATTCCATAGATTCACCACTCTCTGGCTAAAGAAGTTTCTCCTCATCTCTGTTCTAAAAGGTCTTCCCTTTATTCTGAGGCTGTGCCCTCGGGTGACCAAATGATACACCTATTGAAGTTTGCCTTCCCAACAGTGATGGATTCTATTATTGCTTCAATGGATGAATGTTCGGCAAGGATGTTAGTTGTTCACTGTTTAGGTTGGTGTTATCTGTGACATTAAACCAAATCTTGGTGCAGATCTGATTGCAAATGTTATATATGAAGGGCCAGATTTCCGCCTGCGTGCCAAGGTGCATTTCAATTCACGAGCGGCCACACTTGATTTTTTTGGGACGAAATCCGATTTCCTTCGCTTTCCCAACCCCATGTTAGTTTTCTCTGGTCTTATTGTGTGTTGGGAATACCTAGTGTGCAAAATGCGTACCCAACCCCACTGGGGTTTAAATGGGGGATGAAAATTGGATTTCCTTACACCATTTGCATTTGGTGGTGCAAGGTTTTGGATGTCCTTTAAAAGCATACCATAGGAACATTGGAGTAGGAGTAGGCCATTCAGCCCATTGAGCCTGCTCTGTCAACTTTTTTGACTCAGAGGATTGAGAGACTTTTGAATTCTCTTCCTTAAAAGCTGATTGAGGCAGCGCCCTTGAATATCTTTAAGGCAGAGGTAGATAGATAATTAGTAAGTAAGGGGGTAAAAAGTTATCGGGGGTAGGCAGGAATGTGAGGTTAAAATCAGGTCAGCCATGATCTTATTGAATGGCGGAACATGCTCGAGGGGCTGAGTGGCCTACCTCTGTTCCTAATTCTTATGTTCCTGTGCCATTAAGTATGATTATGGCTGATTATTCACTTTAATGATCTTTTCCCACGCTATCCCCATATCTCTTTATGTTCTTGATATTTAGAAATCTGTCAATCTCTACCTTAAACACACTCAATGACTAAGCTTCCACGGCCCTCTGGGATAGAGAATTCCAAAGATTAACCATCTTCTGAGTGCAATAAATTTCTCCTCATCTCGGTCCTAATTGGTTCCCCTTTATTTTGAAATTGTGTCCCCTGGTTCTAGATTCCCCAATCTGGAGAAACATCTTACCTGCATCTACCGTGTCTGTTCCTTTAAGTATTTTGTTGGTTTCAATGAGACCACCTCTCATCCTTTGAAACTCTAGAGAATACAGGCCCAGTTTCCCCAATCTCTCTTCATAAGATGGCCCTGTCACCCCTGGAACAATTCTGGTGAACCTTTGTTGCACTCCCTCTACGGCAATAATATCCTTCCTAACTTCAGGGGACCAAACTGCACACAACACTCCAGATGCAGTCTAACCAAGGTTCTAGACAATTGAAGCAAGGCTTTGCTACTCCTGTACTCAAATTCTCTTGTGATAAAGGCCAAGATACCATTAGTCTTCCTAATTGCCTGCTGCATCTGCATGTTAGTTTTCAGTGACTTATCGGTGAGGACACCCAAGTCCCTTTGTACATCTACGCTTTCTAATCTCTTACCATTTACGTAATACACTACACATCTGTTCCTCCAACCAAAGTGGATAACCTCACATTTTTCTACATTATATTCCATCTGCCATGTTCTTGCCTACTCACTAAGTCTGTCCAAATCCTCTTGAAGCTGCTTTACATCTTCCTCACAACATATTCCCACCTAGCTTTGTGTCACCTGCAAGCTTGGAAATATTACATTTGGTCCACATCCAAATTATTGATATATATTATGAACCTCTGGGGCCTGAGTACTGACCCTTGCGGTACCCCACTAGTCACAGCCTGCCAAAGCGAGAATGACCATTTATTCCTCCTCTCTGTTTGCCGCCTGTTAACCAATCCTTAATCCATGCCGGTATATTACCTCCTATCCCATGTGCTTTAATTTTGGTAACCAACCTCCTTATCAAAAGTCTTCTAAGAATCCAAATATACATTTCCACCTTTATTGATTCTGTTAGTAACATCCTCAAAAAACACCAATAAGTTTGTCAAACATGATTTCCATTCATAAATCCGTGATGACGATGCCCAGTCAGATCATTATTATCCAAGTGTCCATTTATTACATCCTTTAGAATAGATTGCAGCTTTTTCCCTCCTACTGATGTCAGACTAACAGGTCTGTAATTCCCTGATTTCTCTCTCCCTCCCTTCCCAAATTCTCGGGTGATGTTTGCTCCTTCCAATCTGCAGGAACCATTCCAGAATCTCTAGAATTTTGGAAGATGATCACCAATGCATCCACTATCTCCATGGCTACCTCTTTCAACACCCTGGGATGTAGAATATAAGGTCCCGGGGACTTATCAATCTTCAGTCCCAATAATTTCTCCGATATAACCTCCTTACTAATACTAATTTCCTTCAACTCCTCATTCTCCCTAGTCCATTGGATCTCTAATTCTGGGAGATTTCTTGTAACCTCCACAGCGAACACAGACACACTGTCATCATTTAGCTTCTCTGCCATTTCTCTATTCCCCATTATAAGTTCTCCTGACTCTGCCTGTAATGGACCCACATTTGTCTTGACCAAACCTTTCTTTTTTATGTACCTATAGAAGCTTTTACAGTCCATTTTTATGTTTCTTTCTAGTTTGCATTCATATTCTATTCTCCTTTTCATTATCAGTTTCTTGGTCCTCCTTTGCTATATTCTAAAATCCCCCCACTTGTCAGGTTTACAACTACTTCTGGCAATTGGAAAATACAGGTTAAAGTGCATTCCAGGCTGCGTTCTTAAGGTAGGAAAATCGGAAAATACAATTTTCCTTGTTCTGACCCTTTCCAATGCCACCATCCCTCTTAATTTTTCAAGTATTTAATTCCTTGCTGGGATCCCTTGGTCATCTCTAATCAAGCTCTCCATGCGCCCTGACAATAGTTGATGGGCATGAGTGAAATGATGAAAGGCTTCCGTTTTTTTAAGCATTTATCTTCATACAAGTAGACCATAAAATCTCACATGGACGATATCTGACTGCACATTTGACATGTAGCTCTTTGATTTGTCTGTACATCAAATTCTTCGAAGTGTGATATAATTTCAATGCTTGTCGAACCAACTTTCCAGTAAATTAGATGAAAAAACTTAAATCACTTCAGTATTGCTGAAAAGGGACACGTTTTACTGAAGCTTCTTCACTTGCACTCATCAGCAAGAGTACCAAATTTCAAGTGATCACAACAATTATATTATAAGAGAAAAGACTGCTGATTGGCTGAGGCATTGCCAAGGAGAAAGCAATAGGGAACAATAGGCTACCCAAGCCCCTGGGTAATGCAAAAAAGCTCAAGGCTTGAATATATATATTCCTTTCATTTAGAGAGAACAGGTCCCCACGTATGTATGTATTCTGCTTCTAGCAAGTGTAAGTGAGCAAAGTTATTTGCTTTTATCAAAGGTATGAGCTTGACTGATCTTAAATTGGACATTAGTTTAGCTATTAGCATACTCTGGGCAGCACTTGCTGAACAAATATAAAAACAAAAAAACTGCGGATGCTGGAAATCCAAAACAAAAACAGAATTACCTGGAAAAACTCAGCAGGTCTGGCAGCATCGGCGGAGAAGAAAAGAGTTGACGTTTCGAGTCCTCATGACCCTTCGACAGAACTTGAGTTCGAGTCCAGGAAAGAGCTGAAATATAAGCTGGTTTAAGGTGTGTGTGTGGGGGGCGGAGAGATAGAGAGACAGAGAGGTGGAGGGGGTTGGTGTGGTTGTAGCGACAAACAAGCAGTGATAGAAGCAGATCATCAAAAGATGTCAACAACAATAGTACAATAGAACACATAGGTGTTAAAGTTAAAGTTGGTGATATTATCTAAACGAATGTGCTAATTAAGAATGGATGGTAGGGCACTCAAGGTATAGCTCTAGTGGGTTTTTTTTTTATTTTATATAATGGAAATAGGTGGGAAAAGAAAAATCTTTATAATTTATTGGGAAAAAAAAAAAGAAGGGGGAAACAGAAAGGGGGTGGGGATGGGGGAGGGGACTCACGACCTAAAGTTGTTGAATTCAATATTCAGTCCGGAAGGCTGCAATCCTATCTTAGAATCACATCGATCAATATATGTTTTGCTTTAAACCATTTAGCCCAAGGTGCTAAGCAATAGAGGTATTCTTCCGAGATCATGGGTAGGAAACCAGACTTATTGCTCTTGAAGACCTAGGTATTTCTA
Source organism: Carcharodon carcharias (assembly GCF_017639515.1). NCBI lineage: Eukaryota > Metazoa > Chordata > Chondrichthyes > Lamniformes > Lamnidae > Carcharodon > Carcharodon carcharias. Next base: position 31,644,534 of record NC_054488.1, on the reverse strand, counting down.
CAATGCTAAGAATCGGATACAGATAGACCAAAACAAAAACAGAATTACCTGGAAAAACTCAGCAGGTCTGGCAGCATCGGCGGAGAAGAAAAGAGTTGATGTTTCGAGTCCTCATGACCCTTCGACAGAACTTGAGTTCGAGTCCAGGAAAGAGCTGAAATATAAGCTGGTTTAAGGTGTGTGTGTGGGGGGCGGAGAGATAGAGAGACAGAGAGGTGGAGGGGGGAGGTGTGGTTGTAGGGACAAACAAGCAGTGATAGAAGCAGATCATCAAAAGATGTCAACGACAATAGTACAACAGAACACATAGGTGTTAAAGTTAAAGTTGGTGATATTATCTAAACGAATGTGCTAATTAAGAATGGATGGTAGGGCACTCAAGGTATAGCTCTAGTGGGGTTTTTTTTTATAATGGAAATAGGTGGGAAAAGGAAAATCTTTATAATTTATTGGAAAAAAAAAAGGAAGGGGGAAACAGAAAGGGGGTGGGGATGGGGGAGGGAGCTCACGACCTAAAGTTGTTGAATTCAATATTCAGTCCGGAAGGCTGTAAAGTCCCTAGTCGGAAGATGAGGTGTTGTTCCTCCAGTTTGCGTTGGAACTCTGCCAATTCGCCTTTGGACTCCACTACTAGAGATGGTAATCCTCATTGCTTCATTACCGAAAAACATGGACATACTCCTAACAGGAGATGAGATCATAGAGTTTTACAGCACAGGGGGCCACTTGGATCATCGGACCTGTTCCAGCACCTTACTGGAACAGTCTAAAGTTAATCCGACTGTCCTGTTCTGTCCCCATAACTCTGTCGTTCTCTGCTTCAGAAGTTCCATATTGTAGTTTGTTTGCACATAGGGCTTTTCAATAAAGAATCAAAAGTAGATTGTGAATTCCACATAGGTGAGAAATACCAAAGAATTTGGGTTTGGAACTCATTTTATATTTCTCACAAATGTGGGAAAAGTTTTTTTTGCATGGTGGACTGTTAAGGCAGTGTTAGGAAAGAAGTTCTTTTTTAAATCTCCTGCCCTGAGTTTTCAGTTAGCTTCTTCATTATGAGAAGTAGTAAGTGGAATGTCTTCCCAAAAGGAAAATTGGAGGGAGTCTGATCACTGTGCCTGAACACAGCTGGCTGAAGAGTCATGTTTGAGTTGGATGTCAGCTCAGCTTCTTGGCTGCAAGAGTGCATGGCATGGCGAAGCTAATTAGAAATATAGAGAATGAAATTGGCACTTGCTGTACTTGTTTTCCTACACCTCCTGGTTCCATGGAAATGCATTTATTTTTAAACTTACCTCATGGTGGCAGCCGCTGACTACAACCAGCCATGTCCTGAAAATCTGAGCAGAGCAAACCCTGTGGCTGAAGGGCAAGGGGACTAAAACCTGTTCTGGACTTCTGCATTGAATGCCTGAGAACTGAATTTCAGATCAGGTGTTTTTCAGGCAGGACATGGCATTGCACCTCAAAATCATTCTGTTTCTATTTTATGCCTGTGAAATGGGTGTCACAAGGTCCAATTTCTACCTCAGTATGCCTGGTGAACAGCCAGGACACACTAGACATCATACTTCATTGCCAGTGGATGACCTGGGGCCAGAGATTTACAAGCTGCAGTAATTAACATCTCATTGATCTTTGTTGTTTGCAAAAGAATTGCCTGTTTAAGTCACTTTGAAGTGGCTGAATGGGACAGGCCAACATTCCATCCAAGTAAGTGTATTCTAAACCCACATTAGAAGTAACCCAATGAAAGATTTATAATTTTTAAAAATTGTGGAATCAATAAGATGTTACTTCATAGCTGGAGCATGGAAAGAACAGCAATCCTTTCCTAAGCCAAGGTGCTAATCTTTTAAAACCAGCTCCACTAGGCAGGACATGCGGTTTGTATGCCTAATACCAGACTCCCGAAGCAACTGCCATGCTTTGAACACAGAGATAAAAACAAAAAAACTGCGGATGCTGGAAATCCAAAACAAAAACAGAATTACCTGGAAAAACTCAGCAGGTCTGGCAGCATCGGCGGAGAAGAAAAGAGTTGACTTTTCGAGTCCTCATGACCCTTTGACAGAAATTGAGTTCGAGTCCAAGAAAGAGTTGAAATATAAGCTGGTTTAAGGTGTGTGGGGGGGGGCGGAGAGAGAGAGAAGAGGAGGGGGTTGGTGTGGTTGTAGGGACAAACAAGCAGTGATAGAAGCAGATCATCAAAAGATGTCAACAACAATAGAACAAAAGAACACATAGGTGTTAAACTTGGTGATATTATCTAAACGAATGTGCTAATCAAGAATGGATGGTAGGGCACTCAAGGTATAGCTCTAGTGGGGGTGGGGAGAGCATAAAAGATTTTACGATATTTAAAAATAATGGAAATAGGTGGGAAAAGAAAAATCTATATAATTTATTGGAAAAAAAAGGAAGGGGGAAAAAGAAAGGGGGTGGGGATGGGGGAGGGAGCTCACGACCTAAAGTTGTTGAATTCAATGCCCGTCCCTCCGTCCCCACCCCATCTTCCAATCCCAGCCCCAGCCGTGTATTCACTATACCCCCGACCTTCCCCTCTCCGGTGCTGAACGTTCAGTGCTCAGCAAAGGACTTCGTTTCATACCCTTACGCCCTCACCTCAATGAATTTCGGGCTCGGCATGATGCTGAACTCTTCTTCCGCCGTCTTCGTCTCCGGGCTCACTTCTTTGGGCAGGAGTCCTCTCCCAGTTCAACGGATCCTTTTACCCATCTCCAATATTCTCCCTCCACCTGGACCCCTCCCTCTGGATTCTTACCTTCTCTTGATCTTTTCATTGAGAACTGTCGGCGTGACATTAGTCGTCTCAATTTCTCTGCTCCTCTCACCTGTCTCTCTCTGAACTTACTGCACTCCATTCTCTCAGGTCCAACCCTGACATTGTCATCAAACCCGCTGACAAGGGTGGTGCTGTTGTTGTCTGGCGCACTGACCTCTACCTCGCGGAGGCTGAGCGTCAACTCGCAGACACTTCCTCCTACCTCTCCCTGGACCATGACCCCACCACTGAACATCAAGCCATTGTTTCCAGGACTGTCACTGACCTCATCTCCTCTGGGGATCTTCCTCCCACAGCTTCCAACCTGATAGTCGCCCAACCTCGGATGGCCCGCTTCTATCTCCTACCCAAAATCCACAAACAGAACTGCCCCGGTAGACCGATCGTCTCAGCTTGCTCCTGCCCCACAGAATTCATTTCTCGTTATCTTGACTCCCTTCTCTCTCCCCTTGTCCAGTCCCTTCCCACCTACATCCGTGATTCCTCTGACACCTTACGTCACATCAACAATTTCCAGTTCCCTGGCCCCAACCGCTTCCTCTTCACCATGGACGTCCAATCCCTCTACATCTCCATCCCCCACCAGGATGGTCTGAGGGCCCTTAGCTTCTTCCTCGAACAGAGGCCCGAACAATCCCCATCCACCACTACTCTCCTCCGTCAGGCTGAACTTGTTCTCACGCTGAACAATTTCTCCTTCAACTCCTCTCACTTCCTCCAAATTAAAGGTGTGGCTATGGGTACCCGCATGGGCCCCAGCTATGCCTGTCTCTTTATAGGGAATGTGGCACATTCCTTGTTCCAGTCCTACTCCGGCCCCCTTCCACAACTCTTTCTCCGGTACATTGATGATTACTTCGGTGCCGCTTCATGCTCTCGTCGGGACTTGGAAAAATTTATTAATTTTGCTTCCAATCTCCACCCCTCCATCATTTTCACGTGGTCCATCTCTGACACTTCTCTTCCCTTCCTTGACCTCTCTGTCTCAATCTCTGGTGATAGACTGTCCACCAATATCCATTACAAACCCACCGACTCCCACAGCTACCTCGACTACAGCTCCTCACACCCCGCTTCCTGTAAGGACTCCATCCCATTCTCTCAGTTTCTTCGCCTCCCTCGCATCTGTTCCGATGATGCCACCTTCAAATGCAGTTCCTCTGACATGTCCTCCTTCTTCCTTAACCGAGGTTTTCCACCCACGGTGGTTGACAGGGCCCTCAACCATGTCCGGCCCATCTCCCGCGCATCCGCCCTCACGCCTTCTCCTCCCTCCCAGAAACATGATAGGGTCCCCCTTGTCCTCACTTATCACCCCACCAGCCTCCGCATTCAAAGGATCATCCTCCGCCATTTCCGCCAACTCCAGCATGATGCCACCACCAAACACATCTTCCCTTCGCCCCCCCCAGTGGACCCTGGTCCACTCCCCCATCACCCCCTACTCCTCAACCCCCTCCTATGGCACGACCCCATGCCCACGCAAAAGATGCAACACCTGCCCCTTCACTTCCTCTCTCCTCACCGTCCAAGGACCCAAACACTCCTTTCAAGTGAAGCAGCATTTCACTTGCATTTCCCCCAACTTAGTCTACTGCATTCGTTGCTCCCAATGTGGTCTCCTCTACATTGGAGAGACCAAATGTAAACTGGGCGACCGCTTTGCAGAACACCTGCGGTCTGTCCACAAGAATGACCCAAACCTCCCTGTTGCTTGCCATTTCAACAATCCACCCTGCTCTCTTGCCCACATGTCTGTCCTTGGCTTGCTGCATTGTTCTAGTGAAGCCCAACGCAAACTGGAGGAACAACACCTCATCTTCCGACTAGGGACTTTACAGCCTTCCGGACTGAATATTGAATTCAACAACTTTAGGTCGTGAGCTCCCTCCCCCATCCCCACCCCCTTTCTGTTTCCCCCTTCCTTTTTTTTTCAATAAATTATATAGATTTTTCTTTTCCCACCCATTTCCATTATTTTTAAATATCTTAAAATCTTTTATGCTCTCCCCACCCCCACTAGAGCTATACCTTGAGTGCCCTACCATCCATTCTTAATTAGCACATTTGTTTAGATAATATCACCAACTTTAACAGCTATGTATTCTTTTGTTCTATTGTTGTTGACATCTTTTGATGATCTGCTTCTATCACTGCTTGTTTGTCCCTACAAACACACCAACCCCCTCCTCTTCTCTCTCTCTCTCTCCGCCCCCCACCCCCCCGCCCCACACACCTTAAACCAGCTTATATTTCAACTCTTTCTTGGACTCGAACTCAAGTTCTGTCGAAGAGTCATGAGGACTCGAAACGTCAACTCTTTTCTTCTCCGCCGATGCTGCCAGACCTGCTGAGTTTTTCCAGGTAATTCTGTTTATGCTTTGAACACAGTTGCGGCAGGAGACTCCGAGGAGGACAGTGAAATGCTTCAGGGATATTCCCATAGCAAACTCTGAACAGGTCAAACATTCCTTCTGGCTCATGGGAGCCCCTCCTTGTGACCAACCAAAATGGAGGAGGCTTATCCGGAAAGGCGCCAAACTGATCGAGAGACTTGATCGGGAACATGCAGATCAAGGCGAAGCCAAGGCTTTAGTGGGTGTGCACAAACCTCCAAACAACCCATCTATTCAACCCTTCAAGCACCACCTGCGTTGCGTGTGGAAGAGTCTACAGATCATGCATTGGACTTATCAGCCATCTCAGAACCCGTTAAACTGGAGTGGATCCTTAATCCCAAGGGGATGCCTTATTCGAAGGAGAAGAATCAAGAAATCCAATCACATGGTTCTGGTGACATCTTTAAACCGCTTAAATATAGCTCTTGTGGTTTCTGATGCCATCTGCATTTTTGATCAAATTTTTTTTGAGTAACTGTGTAAACAGCTCATTTGTGATATTAATTTTTGTAGATTGATAGTATGATTACTGAGTCTTCTTGGAATATAAACATGTGCAAGTTTTATGAGGATTTTTTTTCCTTTCATGACGCCTTTTCCTTTTCATGAAGTTTAATTAAATTGCTGCTTGTGTGACTGATAACCAATTTTGACACATTTGCACCTATTCCAGCTCATGATTCTTTATGAATACTGCAGTATATTGTAGACTCCAATGAGCTGGAGAACAGTGAAGCTTTTGGAATACCTCCAGCAACTTGCAAGAGGAGGTTCAGCAAAGGGCAGGCTATGTTTATTATGTTGATCTGAGTGCAGTTCTTTTTATGAACAATATGTAAATTGCACAGAAATCCTATGCAGAACACACATTTTTCAAAATATTCTGATGTTTCTCTGTGTATCAGAATCAATTTTATACGTACCACCACATGTGAAGATGCATACATTAGGCTGGAACCTCATTTCATTTCATTTTGGTACAATTCATTTTCGTTAAAAAGAACGCGGTCTCCAAAATAGGAATTGCTTGATATGAAAATATAATAGCAGGTCAATGACAATAATATCTTGTTCTTCAAAAATATAAAACCAGTTACATTTATTTTTGAAACTTATATTGTTGTGTTATGGGTTAATTTGATTTCGCATTGATGAGATCTTGAGACTTGTATGCTTAAACATGAACAATTTATTGGTAATCCTTAAATATGTACAGATCTCAGTTACTGCCATACATGATGCAGCTCCCATGCAGGTTCTTTTGAGGCTGTTCTCTAAGTCTATTATCATGTGACTCTGTACATCATACTTTGGCAGTGTTATTCTCCAGTCCCATATTAACCTCTGCCCTGCCGAGCACCTTTACATTACAGTGACACTTCCAACAGAGTAAAGCTAATTACAATACTATATTTACTTGCTATTCCTTCTCCCCCACCTCAAGTCTCTAACTTTATAAATTCAGACAGTTGTGAGACTCGACAGTTCATAGTTCTATCACATCTCGGTCTATCACATTTGGAGGAATGATAGTAATACTCTTTTTCTTGTACTTTGTTCCCTCCATTTGATTTGTTTTTTGCGCTTCTTTGAGTTGCATTGCTCTTTATTACTAACCCTCCTGCTTTTTTTATCGGACACTGAGTTTGTCCCATTCCTTCCAAGGAGAATGTGCATTCCATTCCTAGAGTGGATTTGAATTTTCTTTCTCCGTGGTGTCCGACTTGTTCCTGCTGGACATTGATGTTTCACAAATGGAACCTTCATTTCCACTTGTTTCGCAATTTCAGCCAAAAACTTGTTTGCTGTTCTATTTTCAAATCGTTCTTCAAGCTTATGAATCTTTTCATTCAGTTCATCTTTCAACAATTTAGTGGTTCTCAATACAACTGAGATGCCCAGTGCTATTTCTTCTTCTGGTTCCTTGCACTTCAGTGTCAGATTTACATTTTCTGGTCTCGTTTCTTTCTCTCTCTCTCTGCAGCAGAACTTTGTCCTTGTCCTTCGTTTTGGTTTCACTGTTGGCCAGGTCTGTCTCCATAGAAATCTGAACTTGTTTCAGTTCTCTAATTGTGCCATTCATGGCTTCATTATCCGCTTGCAGTTTGGAGGGTTCTGCGGCTTTCCCTTTCAGTGCTTCCTTGTTGTCATTCAGCTGCATCATCAGCTCTTCTGTCTTTTTCTTGTAGCTTTCGGCTTCCTCCCTTATTATGGGACATTTCTGAGTCTTCTCAGCCAACTGGTTCTTCAGTTTGTTCAGAGTGACAGATTTTGCTTCCCTTCATAATTTTCCAGAAGTACAAACTTTGACCTGAGGGATTCTCGTAGCTCATGAAGGTCTTTCACCAGGTTTCCCTTTTCTTTGCAAAGCTTGCTTGCTTCACCTTGAGTTTCCTATAAGTTGGCAGCCTCCTTGAGTTTCTTCTGCTGTTCTTCCTTGCTGCTGTTTAAGATGATTTTCATTTCGTCATGTTGCTGACTGATTACGTATCCGTTTTGCATTTGATCTTGAAGGACAATCAGCTGTTATTTCAACTGTTTATTTTCTTGCTGACCTCTTGCCAACTCAGTCTGGGCTTCCGTGCATCATTTTGATGCTATTGATAGTTCCAGTGCAGCTTTTTCTGAAATAGCATTCAAAACCTTTTTAGCTCTTCATGTTTTTCCATGGCTACATATTGATTCTTCAAGGAGCCTTTTAGGCTCACAACTTCTTTGCATATGCCTTTTCTGCCTGCCGTTTTGCCTGGCTGTACATCTGGTTGAGCTTCCCCAACTCCCGCTTTGATTTTCCAACTGTGGAATTGAGGATCATCATTTCCACCTGACACCTTTGTGTCATCTCTGAAATTTGTTTGCTCAGATGTCAAAAAGCTTGGCTCATTGAAGACTTCAGTTTAACATGTGATTTATAGGTATTTACTCAGCATGAATCTTGCCCTTCAAATCTTCTAGTACAGCTTTGATGTGAACATTTTCCTGTGGAACAGTTTCATTTACTTTTTTACATGTTTTGCTTCTTTTGAGTTACCTCAGATTGCTTTCCTTCATTCACGGCCATCTGCTTACTCCGCACAGCCACCTGCTGTTGCAGTTTGGGTACTGTAAGCATTTTCAAAAAACTCTATTTTTACACCTTTTGGCTGCTTCGCAGCCATTTATTTCTTCTGCACTAAGCTCCTCGGCTCGTGCATTTCATTGCATAGACATGGTACACAACCATCTTGTGGTTTACTTGAATATTGCCTCCCTCGCTCTGAGGCCTTCTGTCTCACTCACTCTGGGGCCTTCTGTCTCACTCACTTTGGGGTCTTTTGGTTCCCCCTCTGGGGTTTTCTGCCACCCTCCCTTTGGGGTCTTCTGTTGGCCTCTCTCTTGGGTCTTTTGTTTCCCACAGTGCTTTATTGGGGTTGTGCTCGACCTTCTTCTGGGGTCTGTGCTGTCCACAACTTGGAGTTTAAATATCTGTCAAAGCCTTTTAATATCTCACCAAATGCTGTCGAGTATTGATCTATAGATTGGTTGTGGAGTACTTCACCCACAAATGAAACAAACACAAATAAAAACCTGTCAACTTGTACTTCTCATGATTCCTTAATTAATCCTGTAATTCTCCTGCATCCTAAAAATGCTCTTCTCCAAGACTCCACTCTTGTGTCTGGTTTAACCATTTCCTTATCCAAAGTAGGGTCTGGCTCTTCTAAAGTTCCGTCCATGGCTGTTTTTTCTTGTGTATTAGTTGCAGCTTTAAGTGTCATTGCCCCTTTAAGGCGGTAACCATCTTTTTTCACTTGGGCTGTCTGCAGCCTGTCGGTTTCTTTTTTTGATTTTCATGCACTTTTTACAGTTTTGGAGGGCTCTCTGGAATCGGCCGCTTTTTTTTTAAGCTTTTAAATTTCTAAAACTTTTTTTTAAAGAAAAGGACTGCAGCAATTCCTTCCTTTAAATTTGGCAGCTTTTCTTCTTTACTCTCCTGTTTTTCCTCTCCTCTGCCTGCCCAAGTCCTTTTATACATATGTAAAAAGCAAGAGGGTAGCCAGGGAAAGGATAGGCCCACTCAGGGACAGAGGTGGGAATGTGTGTGTGGAGCCAGAAGAAATGGGAGAGATACTAAATGAATACTTCTCATCAGCATTCATCAAAGAGAAGGATTTAGCAGTCGATTTGTCTAGGGAAGAGTGTGTAGATAGCCTGGATCATGTTCAGATCAAAAAAGAGGAGGTGTTAGGCATCTTGAAGAATATTAAGTTGGATAAGTCCCCAGGGCCAGATGGGATCTACCCCAGAGTACTGAGGGAGGCAAGGGAGGAGATTGCTGGGGCCTTGACAGAAATCTTTGTATCCTCACTGGCTATAGGTTAGGTCCCAATTGGAGAATGGCCAATGTTGTTCCATTGTTTAAGAAGGGTAGCAGGGATAATCCAGGAAATTACAGACCGGTGAGCCTTACGTCAGTGGTAGGGAAATTATTGGAGAAGATTCTTCATGACAGGATTTACTACCATTTGGAAGCAAATGGGCGTGTTAGTGAGAGGCAGCATGGTTTTGTGAAGGGGAGGTCATGTCTCACTAACTTGATAGAGTTTTTCGAGGAAGTGACAAAGATGATCAACGATGGAAGGGCAGTGGATGTTATCTACATGGATTTCAGTAAGGCCTTTGACAAAGTCCTTCATGGCAGACTGGTACAGAAGATAAAGTTGCATGGGATCAGAGGTGAGCTGGCAGGATGGATACAGAATTGGTTTGGTCATAGAAGACAGAGGGTGACAGTGGAAGGGTGCTTTTCTGAATGGAGAACTGTGACTAGTGGTGTTCTGCAGGAATCAGTGCTGGGACCTTTGCTGTTTGTAGTATACATAAATGATTTGGAGGAAAATGTAACTGGGCTAATTAGTAAATTTACAGATGACACTAAGGTTGGAGGAGTTGCAGATAGTGAAGAGGATTGTTAAAGGATACAACGGGATATAGATTGGTTGGAGACTTGGGCAGAGAAATGGCAGATGGATTTTAATCCGGACAAATGCAAGGTAATGCATTGTGGAAGGTCTAATACAGGCAGGAATTATACAGTAAATGGCAGAACCCTTAAGTGCATTGACGGGCAGAGGGATCTGTGTGTAGAGGTTCACAGGTTACTGAAAGTGGCAACGCAGGTGGATAAGGTAGACAGGAAGGCAAATGGCATGCTTGCCTTCATCAGCAGGGGTATTGAGTATAAAAGCTGGGAAGTCATGCTGCAGCTGTATAGAACCTTGGTTAGGCCACACTTGGAATATTGCGTGCAATTCTGGTCACCACATTACCAGAAGGATATGGAGGCATGGTGCAGAGGAGGTTTACCAGGATGTTGCCTAGTCTGGAGGTTATTAACTATGAGGAGAGGTTGGAGAAACTTGGATTGTTCTCAATAGAGCGACGGAGATTGAGGGGCGACTTGATAGAAGTTTACAAAATTATGAGTGGCATGGACAGAGTAGATAGTCAGAGGCTTTTTCCCAGGGTGGAAGAGTCATTTACTAGGGGACATGGATTTAAGGTGAGAGGAGAAAATTAGAGAAGAGATGTGCGGGGCAAGTTTTTTACTCAGAGGGTAGTGAGTGTCTGGAATTCGCTGCCAGAGGAGGTGGTGGAAGCAGGTACGATAGTGGTGTTTAAGAGGCAGCTTGGCAAATACATGAATAGGATGGGAATAGAAGGATACGGACCCCAGAAGTGCGAAATGTTTTAGTTGACGGGCAATATGATCGGTGCAGGCTTGGAGGGCCAAAGGGCCTGTTCCTGTGCTGTACTTTTCTTTGCTCTTTGTATTTTTTTTGCATGTAACTTTTTTTGCTTGCAGCTGCCTTCCAGCTTCTGCCAACTGCTGAGCCTATGGGACTGCTGCCTATTCTACAATGTAGGAACAACTTCCTTTTTGTAGTTTTCTCATCCGTCTTGTGATCTGACCAGGTTCCTTCACTCTGCGTCACTCAGGGTCTTGCAATGTCCCTCCACTCATTCTGGTGGATTCCTCAACTTCCAAGTCTGTAGTGAAACTTCTTCAACTGTTTCTTCAATTTTCCTTCTTAGGCGGACGTGTCTCTGGTCAGGCTTCAGCTGCTTTGTTTCTTATATCTTGGGATTCTGCCTTGGATTTCTCATTTAAATGCCACCATTCATATCACCGCTGAACATCATGTTGTGTTATGGATTCATTTGGTGTCTCATTGATGAGATCCTGAGACACGTATGTTTAAACGTGGTTTATTGATAATCCTTACCAATAAATATGCTGATCTCAGTTATGGCCATGCATGGTGCTGCTCCCGTACAGGTTCTTCCTAGACTGTTCTCTGAGTCTATTACCATGTGTCTCTATACATTATACTGTGGGCGGCATTAATCTCGAGTCCCACGTTAACCCTTGCTCTGCCGAGCATCTTTACATTACAATGGCATGCAGGCATACACAAAATATATTAATCTCTAATTGCCTGCAGCTTTTTATCTGTGCCTTGAGCCATACATCTCCCAGGGTTGAGTACACAATTGTACCCAGCCCTGTAAAACTGACCTTGAACAGGCGGTAGTAGTAGCAAAATAAATGGCTGCCAGTCACTCAGGGAAGGGCTCCATCTTATGTTTCCCTGCTCTTCCCCTACTGCAGCAAGTCAAAAGACTTCTAAGTTAAAGCATTTCTAGCTAATAGGAAGGTAGACAAATAAATAAGATAATATTGCTACTGTTTATATGGAGTCCTGAATGCTGAGGATAAATAACCTTCATCCTTTACGTCAAGCATGTGAAGAACAAAATTTAGGTAGTCATGATTATCTATTAATGCATGGCAGTTTTATGACATTATTACCTCATAACAAGGTTCCATAGATGTTGCTAATATTCTGTTTCAATTTTACTTCCTCACCAGCTGTTCCTTGGGTCTTTCGCCATTAGGGGAACAAGTTCAAGTTTGCCAAATGTATTCTAAATGTTGGTTCATTTTCATTGTGCTGGAGATAAGGCCATTTTGTGACTAGTAAACAGTGTCTATTGCCCATGATTTACAACTTGCTTTTGGCATGGCTAAACTGTTCTTGTAAAGTAAATTTTGCATGGATGTTGTCTACCTGTTCATTTTTTTCACTTCAGGCATGATACCTCCTCACTGAAAATGTGTATGTGATTGATGTATTAAGTATGTTACAGATGGGGGAGGATGTCCTTGCACTAGGTATAAAGAAATTTTAACTCATTAAAAAGAACAGTTTAGCTGTTAATAATGGATGGAGAAAAATTTCCCCTTTGAATAGCACTTCAAAATGCATAGTAAAAGTGCACCTTAATGGCTCAATGTGGTCACTTCCAGCAGCTTAGCCCTTTCATTTTTTCTCCAAAGTAAAAACTCTATTTGAAAGCACTTGTTCAAGGCTGATTAGCGAGTGCCATATTGTGTATGCTGTATTGTACACTGTTCTCTCCAACATAATGCTATTAATTTTCTATTTTAATGTTTTTTATTGAAAAAACTCATTTGACATATTTCATTCAGCCGAAACATCACCTAAGCTTTGGCTAATTGACTTTACAACCCATGTAAGATAAAGTACTACAGGTTTAGCACTTGATAAGTGGCATCTAAGACAGCATTTAAACAGCCACTTTTGCGCTAAAATCGTGCCAGGTGTCTAGCCATAATCTGAATCCTCAATGCATGAAAGAAGAAATGCACATTTATGCGGTGGTTCATCACTTCTCCCATCAGCCAAAAGTGCTTTAGAAACATTAATTTTATGTGCCGTGACTTATGTAAAACATAAGAGAGAACTGCATTTATGTAGCACCTTTTATGACCTTAGGACATTCTGAAGCACTTTACAACCAATTACGTACTTCTGAATGGTAATTACTCTAATGTAGGAAAAATGGTGAATATTGAAGCTATTTTGTATGCTGCAAGATCCTGTGAACAGTATTAAATTTGCATTTATTCAGTGGAACACGTTTGCCATAAAACTTAAACCACCTTGCTCTGCCTGGAATACTTCCATGAGCTCATTAAAGTCTGTTTGAATGAATGTTTCATTTGAAGCATAGCATCATTGACCACGCAGCATGTTGTAAGGTGTTGGATACCATTTGGTAGGTCTTAATGAAGTCTTCGTAGTCTTAAGTAGGTTAACTGTATTTACTTAGTAATTATAAGAACTATTTTTGTAAATATAAGGGTTCAAGCCAGGAGCTGTGTCCATGCTTGCTTGTACACACAGCTCTGTCCAACACTAGGTGCAGATCATGCGTTCTCTTACATTACTGTGTAGGTGGTACTGTACTCAGTCCCACGTTAACCCTAAAAGTGCCAAACCTTTATACTGCACAGCAGTCTCTCAGCACTGCACTGGTGTCAAACTCAATAATGGGCTCAGTATTTTGGATTAGCATCTCCTGACTTAGAAGCAAGCATGCTACCAGCTGAGCCAAGATGACATGACCAAAGGCAAATAGTCTTGAGACCAGGAGGCTATTAAGCGCTACTTCTGTAACTCCAGTTGAATGCAAAGGCAAGCTTGCAACGTGCTTAAGCATTCTTCTAGATTAAAAGAATTCAAATAACAGAATTGCATTAAAAAAAGGATGACATTAATAAAGCTGTAGGTTTAAAAATGGACAAGAAGCCCTAAGTAAGCTTTATTAGGCTCTCTTTTCAGCGCGTTATAAATTAACTTTTGAATCATACTTTTGTTACAGGAAAGTGGATGGTGCCACTTGCACTTTCCAAACCTAAAATTGTAACTTTTGGAGATGCGAAGCTCTGGACCTCTGTGTCTTCACCCATGTCACAGAGCTTTCTGCTAGCTTGCACAGTGCTAGCTGCAGCCCAAGTTGCAATTCTGATCTAGCTGTCAGTGCCATCAGTACAGTCGCAGACTAACAGTGCAGTAGAACTGCAGCCCTAGTGACTTTTAATTAACTGTTTCTTCAACAATTGTTCTTTGACACATTTTGGTGATGGGACTTGAGTAAGAAAAAAAGTTGGGTTGGGATCCATGACCTTTTTACCATTGTAGCACTACTTAATGAGCTATACACGCCACCTTCAATGTTTAATATGAACATTGTTTTGTACCCATAGTTTGCACATTTGTTTCTGCAACAGGGATTTAACCTATGGCTCTATGCAACGGTTTTGCTCTGATGTTACCTCCTGCTGGTGTTTTTGTCCCAAAGATCGAACTGGGGCCTGCAAGTTTTTTTTCCCCCCGACTTGTCCTGGGCTTTTTATTTGTCCACGGAGATCATATGGTTATTAGGCGGGGTGGGGAGTGTGTATATTATAATGCACAAGGTAGCATTCAGAATGAAGTAGAGCGTCTTGCCCTGTTTTGTCATCTTTCAGTGGTTTCATGAAGGTTAATTTGAACCGCTTCTCTCTGTCTCTTGCCGTCGAATCAATTCCCTATCTAAGCCAATAGGTTTACTCCAATTCCATGTGTACGCATTTTTGTTAACGGTTTCTTATATGGACCTGTGTTGAATGCCTCCTGGACATCCATATAAATAACATCCATAGACAATCCCTTATCTACCACATTTGTTACCTCCGCAAAAATAGCAACAAGGTTCAGTAGACATGAAGTGCCCTTCAAATCTATGCTTGCTCTCTCTGATCAATCCATATTTATCCAAATGCTGCAAAGAATTGTTTTGCCATCTATTTGACAAAGCCATATCAAAGTTTCATTTTTACTGGTACATACAATATTTGACAATACAGTTTGTACATGGGTCAGCCTGCTTTAAAAATACTTTTATATGTGAATGATATGAATCAACAACTATCCATTTCTTTTTAAAATTGTTATTGAATAGTTTTTCTTTGTGCTTTGTTATTGTGAAAACATTTTGCTTGCATTGTGTTTAGATAATTTTAAGATATTCTGGCTTTCATTTTGACTAAACAAGCAGCTGAATTCTCTTGAAAATGCAAGTAATACCCTATATATAGGTAATATACTATATATAGGTAATATACGATATATAGGTAAAACACTAAATAGTTTTCTGTATGTTTATTTAATTTAAGTTTGGGTTGTTTTTTTTTTAGTGCTTTGGATCTCTGAGTGGATTTCTCACACAAGTATGTTTGATACAGTTTGACAGAATCATCACCACCTCCTCTCCCAGTGGGTTGGTGCTGTGTCAACAGCTTTTTAAAACCTGTAATTACTTTTACAGATACCAACAATTCTTAAACCCTTGGGGAGACAATATTTTGAAACGATGCATGCTTGCAGGAGACTGTGTGTTTGTGAATGTTAAGATTGGGGCAGATGCAGTTGTTCAACTCTAATAAAGCAGATTGGAGAAGCTGTAGATCATTTTGAATGTGCTTTTCGCACTTTTTTTGTTTTTCAGATTTGAAATAATGTTCAAACATGCAATAGGGAGACACTGCAAAAAAAGACACAATTGACGATAAATATCTCAGAATACACAACAGAACACTAATGAAACAATACTAGCAAACTTAAGTTCCTAATATTCAAAAGTCACAAAGATTAAACAAATTAACTTTGAAAGACCATGCCTGAAAGCTTAGCCTTGATGCAAAGCTGTTTTGGCTTCATGTTGACATTAAGTTTGTGATTCAAATTAAATGCCAAGGCCCAAACTGATTATGAAGTGGAGTAAGACAGACTCTTCCCTCTCCACTTGAATTTATTGGGTCACCAGTGAATCCAGAGTTAGACTGCAAATACAAGCATCAGTGTGAAGTTTCTCACCAGTGCTATCAATTTAATCTGAAGCACTATTCCATGAGAGATGATGGTGAGAATCTTCTCAATGACTAAGCCACATAAAAATAAGAGGTTTATTCAGAACCACTGTTGACAGGAGTGATTGGTTCACAGATTGCAGGTCAAGGAATTTGCAACAGGAAGCTCCTGGTTATGATTGTCAGGGTTCTGAAGGTTCAGTCCAACAAGGAAGAAGTATTTACACAGAAATGTGGAAGCCATGTTCATAAGGATAAAAATGCATATAGTGAAATGAAAATGAAAATGTGAAAGAGTTGGGGTAAGCCTATTTCAGATTTCCCACTCCCTAGTACAGTAGAAGAAGCGAAACCTACATCGCTGTGGAACATCACCAATCCCAGCTCCAAATAGACCCAGGGGTCACTGAGAATACAGGAATTCTCAATCCTCTTCCTTCTTGTGCAGAATTCAAAAATTACAATTGCAACATATAAACATTTAAGGTGATGAGAGAAATGGTTTGGCCCAAACAGTCTGTGTCAATGTTCATTCTCTACATCAACATTAGTCCTCAACCCCATGTGCCTACCTTATTCTCATATCCTTTTCCTAACCAGCTACTTAAACTTTTACTAAACGTTGGCATGGTCTTTGGAGATCCTGCATGAATAAATTGAGCTTGAGATTGGCACAGATAACATAATTCTCTCTGAGTTGCATAATGCATACATGCCCTTGTATGCTGAGCAAAACGACAAAGTCGTGCATTACTAATAACATTAAATGTTTCATTCTGGAATCCAGTGGGACGCTGAAAGGAAAATATAATGCAGTGCACTTGGTGCAATGGCAACATCTTGATGGACTTGACTCTTCGAAATAGCAATATTTAATAAATCAGGACTGAGAAACAAATCCAAAAGATGTGTGCTGACTCTCCTGCATTCTTGCAAATCTAATCAGGCCTGTAACATATTGATGTTTAGTGTGGGTATGACAAAGAAATTTCACTTGTTCCTGCCACAGGTAAATGCTGGTTGATAGGTTGCTGAAGAATAAATATACAATTTCAGATTACGAATAGAATATCATCAACATCTGTCAGTCTTTTTCCTCAGATAAGATGGGCTCACCATGTGCGCCAAAATCAGTAAGTGAAAAGCTGTAAAATCAACTCCTCCTCAACCAAACCATTCAAAAAGTGGCTTCTACCTGGAAACTTAACTCAAGGCTTCTGTCATGAAAAGGAAATGGTGAATCTAGAAATACCTTTGAGTCATACAGAGAATGCGTGGCTTGTAGGAAATCAAATGGTCAGATTGAGTTATGTTCCAGCAATTGGGAGAACCATGACTGACACACATCATCGCAGCACTGGGAGTCCCAAGACCTAGGAAGGTTTTATGGGCTGTCTCACAAACTGACCAACCTGGCAGGATATGAAAGTGGAAGGATTTATGTTGCCAGACCTGCCACTCACGCAAAATGGAAAGACACAGTGGGAGCCAATGTGCCTTCCTTCCATGAAAAAGGGGAAAATGTGCAATAGATACAAATGGGATAGAACTGTCCACTAAAGAAGTTAAATTTAGAACTCAGTGCAGGCTGTTGGCAAATGTAATTCATTGATCATAAGACACAGGAGTAGAAGTAGGCCATTCAACCATCGAGTCTGCTCCACCATTCAATGAGATCGTGGCTGATCTGATAATCCTCAATCCACTTTCCTGCCTTTTCCCCATAACCCTTGATTCCCTTACTGATTAAAAATCTGTCTATCTCAGCCTTGAATATACGTAACGACCCAGCTTCTACATACCTCTGCAGTAAAGAATTCCACAGATTCACAACCCTCTGAGAGAAGAAATTCCACCTCATCTCTGTTTTAAATGGGCGCCCCCTTACTCTGAGATTATGTCCTCTAAACCCAGACTCTCTCACAAGGGGAAACAACCTCTCAGCATCTACCTTGTCAAGCCCACTAAGAATCTTATATGTTTCAATAAGGTCGCCTCTCATTCTTCTAAACTCCGATAAGTACCCAATCTCCTCAACCTCACCTCATAAGAAAATCCCTCCATACCTGGGAGCAACATAGTGAACCTTCTCTGGACTGCCTCCAATGCCAGTATACCTTTCCTTAGATAAGGGGTCCAAAACTGTTCACAGTATTCTAGGTGTGGCCTAACTAGTGCATGGTATGGTTTTAGCAAGACTTCCCTATTTTTACACACTATTTCCTTTGAAATAAAGGCCAACATTCCATTTGCCCTCCCTAGTACCTGCTGAACTTGTATGCTAGCTTTTTGTGATTCATGCACAAGGACCCCAAATCTTTCAATGCTGCAGCTTTCTATGGTCTTTCTCCATTTAAATAGTATTTAGCTCCTCTATTCTTCCTGCCAAAGTGCATAATCTCACATTTTCCCACATTATATTCCATCTCCCAAGTGTTTGCCCACTTACTTAAACCTGTCTATATCCCTCTGTACACTCTGTGTCATCTTCACATCCGCAAACTTGGCGATAATACATTTACTTCCCTCATCCAACTCATTAATATACATTGTAAATAATTGTGGCCCCAGCACTGATCCCTGTGGCACTCAAATAGTTACAGGTCGCCATCCTGAAAATGTCCCCCTCATCCCAACTCTCTGGGCAGAATCTTGTCCTTGGATAGCGGGTCCCACCGGCTTAGTGGCAGGTGGGCAGCTGACTCCCGCCACTGAAACGGGGTCTGCTGCCATTTTAAGTGGGCGGGCCAATTAAGGCCCGCCCAGCGGAATCCCTGACGGGAAGGAAGGAATCAAAAACTTTAAAAATAAAAACATTAAAAAATTATTAACATGTCCCCCTCATGTGACAATGTCACACGAGATGGGATATGTTAATAAAGAACACACACGCTTTATTAAATTTTTACAATAAGGACATGAAAGCTCATCCCGCCAGTGGATGAAGTTTCGTCAATAATCTGGAGCCCACTGGGGCTCCTGGCCTGTCCGCCAGCCTTAAGGTTGGACGGGCAGGTCTTTAATTACTTTAAATAGCCTGTTAATAGCCTCAATTGGCCGTCGACAGGTCGGCGGGTGGACAGCTGATTTCGCTGTCTGCCTACCTTCCTAAAGATTTAAAGGGGCCGGGATGACATTGGGGATTCCTCCCGACGTCCTCCCGTGTCATTTTCCCCTCAGTGACCAGGCCCCACCCCCAAATCGCCAAGGGGAAAATCCTGGCCTATGCCTTCTATTAGTTAGCCAATCCTCCGTCCATGTTAATATACTACCCCCAACACCATGGGTCCTTATTCTTTTTAAGTAGCCTTATGTGTGGTGCCTTATCAAATGCTTTTTGGAAATCCAAATATATTACATCTACTGGTTCCCCTTTATCTATGCTGCTTGTTACCTCCTCAAAGAATTCTAATAAATTTGCCAGGCATGATTTCTCCTCCATGAAGCCAAGCTGACTCTGCTTGATTATATTATGCATTTCTAAATGCTGTGCTATCACATATTTTATAATAGACTCTAGCATTTTTCCAATGACAGATGTTAAGCTAACTGGCCTATAGTTACCTGTTTCTTGTCTCCCTCCCTTTTTGAATAAGGGTGTTACATTGGCCATTCTCCAATCCTCTGGGACTTTTCCAGAATCAAAGGATTCCTGGAAGATTACTACCAGTGCTTCCACTATTTGTGTAGCTACTTCCCTTAATATCCAAGCATGCAACCCATCAGGCCCAGGGGACTTATCGCCTTTAGCCCCATTAGTTTCCCTAGCATTTCTTCTGTAGTGATAGTTATTGTCTTTACTTCCTCCCCGTCCACCTTTTGCCCCATGATTATTTGGTATTTTTGGAATGCTATTTGTGCCTACTACTATGAAGACTGATGCAAAGTATTTATGCAACTCTGCTGCCATTTCCTGGTTCCCCATTATTATTTCCCCAGTCTCGTTCTCTAGGAGGCCTATGTTCACTTTGGCCTCTCTTCCTATTTATACATTTAAAGAAGCTGTTCCGGTCCTTTTTTATATTACTTTTTGGTTTACCCTCAAAGTTTATTTTCTCCCTCTTTATTATGTTTTTGGTCATCTTTTGTTTTTTAAGACTTTCCCAATCCTCTGGCTGAGCACTAATCTTTGCCACGTAGTATGTTTTTTCTTTCAATTTGATACTATCCTTAACTTCCTTGGTTAACTGTAGTTAGTTTATCCCATTCCTAGAATCTTCCTTCCTCACTAGGATACATCTTTGTTGTGAGTCATGAGCTATTTTCTTAAAAATCTGCCAATGTTCATCAGCCATCTTTTCTGCTAAACTCCATTCCCAGTCCACTCCAGCCAACTCCGTCCTCATTCCTTTGTAATTACCCTTATTTAAGTTTAGCACAGCTGTTTGCGACCCAAGTTTCTCACTCTCAAACTGAATGCTAAATACTACCATGTTATGGTCACTGTTTCCTGGGGGATCTTTTACTCCGAGATCATTTATTAAATTTGCCTCATTACACATTACCAGATCCAAAATTGCCTGATCCCTGGTTGAATCCACAACATATTGTTCTAGGGAATTGCCCCGAATACACTCTACGAATTCTTCCTCATGGCCAATTTGATTTCCCAATCTACAGGAAGATTAGAGTCACCCATAATTAATGTACTGCCTTTTTACATGCCCTCATTATCTCCTGATTTCTTCGCTGTCCTACAGTATAACTACTGTTAAGGGGCTATAGACTACTCCCACCATGCCTTCTTCCCCCTTGTCATTTCTTACCTCCTCCCATATGGATTCTACATCTTCCAATCCAAGATCACTTTTTGCTTATTCAATCTCATCCTAACAGCTACCCCACCACCCTTTACATACTCCTGAAAATTTAGTTCCCAGCTTCGATCTCCTTGTAATCATGTCTCCGTAATGGTTCTAAGATCATACCCATTAATCTTTATTTGTGCTGTTAATTCATTTATCTTGTTCTGAATACTATCTGCATTTAAATAAAGAGCCAATAGTTTTGCCTTTTTACCATTTTTTCCCCTTTTGACCCTATATGCTGTTTTTTTTATGTTTGTACACTCTGTCCCTTCCTGTCACACTCTGGGAATCATTACCTAAATGGCTGTCTTGTAATGCTACTATATCCTTTTGCTTTGTAAGCCTATGTATCTCCTCTCCAGAACACACACACACACACACACACACACACACCCCCCCCCCCCCCCCCCCGCCAACTCTATTTAGTTTAAAGCCTTCTCTACACCCCAGTTATTCGATCTTTAGGATATTGATCTTAGCACGGTTCAAGTGAAGCCCGTCCCACCATAACAGCTCCCTTCCACCCCAGTACTGGTGCCAGTACCTCATGAACTGAAACCTATTCCTCCCACACCAATTTTTGAGCTAGGCATTTAACTCCTTGACATTATTTACCCTATGCCAATTTGCCCGTGGCTCAGATAGTAATCCCGAGATTATAACTTTGGAGGTTCTGTTTTTTAATTTAATTCCTAATTATTCAAATTCTTCAGTAGAATCTAATTTCTAGTCCTATCAATGTCATTGGTACTGATGTGGGCAACAACAACTGGATCCCTCCCCTCCCACTCTAAGTTCCTCCCTAGCCCTGAGGAGACATCCTTAACCCTGGCACCAGGCAGGCAACATAGCCTTCAGGACTCACGCTCACTGCTGCAGAAAACAGTATCTATCCCCTAATTATACTGTCCCTACCACTACTACTTTCCTATTTCTTCCCCCCAACTTGAATGGCTCCCTGTACCATGGTGCCACAGTCAGTTCGCTCATCCTCCCAGCAATCCCTGCTCTTATCCACACAGCTTGCAAGAACCTCATAACTGTTGGACTATTGCAGGGGCCAAGGCTTCTTGAATGCTACCCCCTGGCTCCCCATACCTGACTCACCTGCAGTCACACCCTCCTGTCCCTGATCACAGACCAAATTTGAAATACCTAATCTAAGGGGTGTGACCGCCTCCTGGAGCAAAATGTCCAGGTAACTTTCCCCCACCCTGATGTGGAGCAATGTCTGCAGCTCAGACTCCATCTCCTCAACTTGGATCTGAAGTTCCACCTGCTGCAAACACTTACTAGAGATGTGTTCGCTCTGGATCACCTTGGTGTCCAGCAGTCCCCATATGCTGCAGCAGCAACACATCACCTGTCCTGCTATCACAATCGTACTTTATTTGATTAATTAATTACTCTAATATCTCTGCTCTTTACACTTGAATAAAGTCTCCCCACTTTTTTTTAAAAAGAACTCTGCCTGCTCTCCATGCTCTTTTTAAAATTAACTCTCTTCTCTCTCCGCGCCCTTTTTAAAATGAAATTTGTCCTCTCTTTGTGCTCTTTTTTAAATGAAGTCCCTCCACTCTTTTTTAAATGAAATCTCTCCGTTCTTTGCTAAATGAACTTTTCCAGCTCTCTGCACTTTTTTAAAAAAATGACACCTCTCCGCTCTCTGTGCTCTTTTTGAAATGAACTCTCTCCTCCCTCCGCGCCCTTTTTAAAATGAAGTCTCCGTACTCTTTATTAAATGAATTCTCCACTTTCCGTGCTGTTTTTAAAATGAAGTCTCCACACTCTCCATGCTCGTTAAATTGAATTCTTCCCGCTCTCTGCAATTTTAAAAAAAAGTCTCCTCGCTCTTTTTGAAATGAAGTCTCCTCGCTCTTTTTGAAATGAAGTCTCCTCGCTCTTTTTGAAATGAAGTCTCCTCGCTCTTTTTGAAATGAAGTCTCCTCGCTCTTTTTGAAATGAAGTCTCCTCGCTCTTTTTGAAATGAAGCCTCCTCGCTCTTTTTGAAATGAAGCCTCCTCGCTCTTTTTGAAATGAAGCCTCCTCGCTCTTTTTGAAATGAAGCCTCCTCGCTCTTTTTGAAATGAAGCCTCCTCGCTCTTTTTGAAATGAAGCCTCCTCGCTCTTTTTGAAATGAAGCCTCCTCGCTCTTTTTGAAATGAAGCCTCCTCGCTCTTTTTGAAATGAAGCCTCCTCGCTCTTTTTGAAATGAAGCCTCCTCGCTCTTTTTGAAATGAAGCCTCCTCGCTCTTTTTGAAATGAAGCCTCCTCGCTCTTTTTGAAATGAACTTTTCCTGCTTTCTGCGTTTTTTTTTGGATCCTTGGTTTGTTCTGTGGCTGCCTGTCATTTCCTATGAACTACAGAATTTCTGCTCCATTTCCAAAAGGATGGGATGGGGGAGCTGGAAAGGGCATCAACAATTTAAAAGGAGAGTAGAATAGAGATAATTAGTTTCCCTTTTACCCAGTCAGTATTGTAAAGCAAAGAGGTAATGGGAATGACATGTCCTTGCAACTCAGCCAGGTGCAGGGAGAAGAAGGCAGTTGGCATGGTGTGAATAGTTCTCCTAAGGAGTAATTTTTGCCCTCAAAAGATCAAAAACTTGAGTCAGCCCAATTATGAGACAAAAATCCTGGGACTACAACAGCCTATCTGCTGGAGTACTTTCGGTATAATGATTTTCATCAAGCCAGAGGTCATTGACCTGGAGAGACTTGGCTAATGTAGTTCTGGGATTTTAGTTTCATCATTTTGCAGTGCTTTTCTTTGCATAGCTTCACCTTCAAGAGGTTGATATTGATGATATTTGGTTGATCACTTCTGTGTACTGGTTATGCTCAAAACCTCAATATGTTTGGAAGTTCTGTTGGCAGAACAGACTTAAGTAATTCTAATAGTGCTGCTGTTAGGATTTGCTTTTAAAGATGTCTTTTTAATTAGGACCAGAATAGCTGGAGACAATCCAACAAATCCAGAGGCTTTATAATTAGTAACCACAGTGATTAGTGGAATTACTATTCTGCAGGTGGGATAGAAGTAGGTGGTTTATTAACTGACATTTTCATTTTAATAGCTTGAAATTACTTTTAGAGTACTAGCAAGTACAATTTTAATTACGATATAGTGATTTAATTAAATACAAAATTTTAAGTTTCCACTTAATTGCTCACCTTTGACCTTCTAACTTACTGTGAGCAATGCCACAGGAGATGCTCCCGTTTAATAATGGCATACAGCCGAATAGCATTATCTGTGTAAAATTAGAATTAATTTATGTTGGCTATTTTAAATACAGGCTTCTTTCTCACTTACACAAGTCAAGTTCAGCAAAGCATTCAACAACAACTTGTATTTAAATAGCAGCTTTAATGTAGAAAAATGCCCCAAGTTGTTTATCAAGCAAACTTTAACCCCAAGTCATATATAAAAATTTTAGGACAGGTGACCAAAAGCCTGGCCCAACAACTAGGTTTTAGGGAGGGTCTTGAAGGAGGAAAGAGAGGTGGAGAGGCTTAAAGAGGGAGTTGCAGAGTTTTGCGCTGAGGCAGCTGAAGGTTGTCAATGGCGGAATAAAGAAAATCGGAAAGATAGGGCAGCATTTTCCCCCCGTCCGGGGGGCGGGGGGCACCATTTGACGTGGATGGGCCAATGAAGGCCCGCCCAGCATGACGTGCACCAGGAAAGGCCATGCGATCCTTGTGGGAGGGAGGGATTCACTGAGCCGGGAGTGTGTTCTTTCATGCATGTGAGTGAAAGAGCGCACAGATCTCCCTGAGGCAAAGTGCTGCCTCAGGGAGATCAATGTTAGTTTTAAAAAGATAATAAATGATGAGAAAAATGTTATTGACATGTCCCCTCATGGGACACTGTCACATGAGCTGGGACATGTCAATTACTTTTATTAAAAATGTAACACAAATTTTAAATCCCTCATGAAACCTCATCCTGCGTGTGGATGAGGATTCATGTTTTTTCTGAAGGCCGCCTGGGCTCGTTGCCTGCCCGCCAACCTCAAGGTTGGATGGGCAGTTCCTTTAACTGTTTTAATTAATTTTCAATAGGCCTTAATAGGCCTTTGACAGTTTGGCGGGCACACAGCTGAGTCAGCTGTGCGCCCGCCGAACTGAAAATCTAAATGACTTCGGGATGCCTGACATCACCACGCGTCATTTTACGCATTGGCGAGCAGGCCCCGCCCCCGCTCGCTGATGGGAGAATTCTATCCATAGATTTTATATTCCAATTCAGGAAGAATAGAGACATTAAGGAATTGTGGAAGATGAATTTTCTGGATGATAGAAATTACCGTGATTCATCTAGTTGGGGATTATGTTGTAGAAACTTGCAGACGCATTATCAGTGCAGAGGCAATATCTGAGAATAGTTACAGAGTAGCAAGCATCTCCACTCTGTTCAAACCAAGAGCTATTGCACCAACCGCTGCTCTGACTCAATATTTTCCCCTCTTCTAAATATTTGAGGATATAATTAGTTCAGTATTGAGTATTTCAGGCAAATTGTGCAAAATGTTGTTACTTTTATGGATTTACATTCCAATAACTAGGAATTTTCATGGTTTAGTTAGAGTTTTACAGGCCTCGATTTTCTTTTACTTGCAACTCCTCCCACTCCTGACCTGATTTCCCACGTAAAATTCAAATGGAACAGGGAACTTACCCACTCTTGCCGCGATCACAATTTTTCTGCATCACAACAGTGGCCTAAACTGGCAGCGTTCTCATTAAACGTGCAGATTAGACTCCAATGATGTAATCAGGGTCTGATCTCCAGTTTTAATCTGAGGCCTGAGTGGGAGAGCCATGGGCCAGAATATTTAGCCTGGCGGGTGGGTGTGTGCCTGACCCAACCGATGCGCAATGACGTCAGCCGAGTGTGCTGGCGCCATCACACAGTCGCGCGATAGTTCAGTTGGCGGGCATGCACTGGAGCCAGCAGCGCACCCGCCGACAATTAAAAGACTATTAAGTTATCAATTGTTAATTTTGCACTGCTCATCCAACCTAACAGCTGATGGGCAGGCGAAAAGGCCAAGCAGCCTTTGCATTTTTGGAAACCACGGGCAGGATGAGGTTTCCAAATGCAAATACAAACAAAATAAATACTTTTATTTTAAGAACTTGTCTTTGCTCATGTGTCAGAGTCACATGAGGTGACGTTCTATTACATTTTTCTGTGCTTTATTAATTTTTTCAATATCACCTTCATCTCCCTGAGGGAGCTCTTTGTCTCAGGGAGATTATTCAGCGCTCTCTCATGCGCATACGCAAGGTTCACCCTAGGCCTGCTCGCCCTCCTCCCCCTGCCCGCAAAGGCAGTGCTCAGCGCTGCCGCTTGCGTATCACGCTGGGCAGGCCTTAATTGGCCCGCTGGCATGAAATCGCAGTGCGCTGTCGATCGAGAGCGGTGGTCAGATTCCTGACCGCCTGCCCCTGCCGATCCCACATGCCAAGGGAAAAATTCTTCCCATGATGTTTCCCATGCCAAGCTAAACCTAGCAGAAACTTCAGCCAGTGTGACAAGAGTCCCAGTAAGGCGAGCTTACGCTTTCTTTTTCTTCTTAACAAGGCCAGAAGGAAAATGCTGTCTGGGCCCCAAGGAGCCCTTGAGCCACCTCTGCTCCTGGATTTCTCCTCCACCCAATGATGATTATCTCCACCACCCCAACCAAAATTCCCTGCCCACCCACACCCCAACACTGCCCCCAGCATCAGCAGGGTTCTCATCTTTGTGGGCAGGATTTATAGGTTGTTCATTTGAAGTAGGATGTGCAATGCTGCTTCAGAACAGAAGATGGTATTGAAATGTGAGCAAGTAGGATTCAGGGGACTTGAACAAATGACCACCATGACTGTGGTGTACTCTTGGTACCTGTAGGACAATGAGGATGTCTTGCATTGATACAGCGCTTCTAACATAGAGAGATGTCTCTCTTACTTGCCCACCAAACTAATTGATTGACTATTTAAACCTAGCATAGAGCCATCTGTTTTTGCCAACAGGCTAGTGATAAGGCAGGTTTTTTTTCCATATAATTTAAATTTTGTATTATTTTGTTTTTTGCCAAATCTGTATCTGTTCCTGTTAGTCCAAAGTGATTTTATTTTAAAAATCTGAACTCAGGATAAAATAAAACCTGAAAATGAGACAGCCAATGTCTGATTGAGGAATACTTTAAGTTGTTTTTTGTTGATCTTTCTAATTCAGATTACAGGAGTCCTACACCAATTAGGTGGCTCCCAGGGTTTTCATTGTTAAATCCAGTTTTTATTGACAGGCAGATCGACTCAGAGGCCAAGGTGGGCTGACAGGTCTGCAGATGGTCTACAGACAAAAATAAAAATAGCTAGAAAAACTCAGCAGGTCTGACAGCATCTGCGGAGAGGAATACAGTTAACGTTTCGAGTCCGTATGACTCTGCTATCAGACCTGCTGAGTTTTTCCAGCTATTTTTATTTTTGTTTCAGATTTCCAGCATCTGTGGTATTTTACTTTTATCTTGATGGTCTACAGACAATGCATTTACACCCAGGCCATAGACACTGGGCTTCCAGAAAACAAATTTAAAAAATATCAGAATAGGAGCCCCAAACTCTTCCATTGCATTGAATAGATTTAGTCTGTAGACTTGTGTTCAGTTAATCCTTGAATGAGCGCAGTGCAAAATTTTCCATGTGTCAGTATTCTGTGTCACTGCCTATGCCCTTTATACCCACCTACTGCATTATAAAGTATTTTGTTCATGTCCTCAGAGCACTATAATTTACCTCTTTTCAACACTTAGATTTTGAAGCTTTGATCTTTTGAATGATGTTTTCTGCGTTCACAACGACAGTGGCTCCTGGTCTGTTGCTCTCTTGGTTGATGGTGCTGATTCAGTTTGGTCTGTTTCTACTGCTGGAGTTTCTACTTAGTTAAGATTCCCCAACAAGTGTACTGCATTATGCTGATCATCTGACAATGTTTATGACTTGCCTTTGCTATAGTAAAACGTCCCAAGGTGAATATCACAATTGAATCTACCTTCACCACACTTTCAGGCACTGCATTTTCCCCATATCCTGCACATTGTTTCAATTCAAATAATCACCTAATGCCCTCTTGAATGCCTCGATTGAACCTGCCTCCACCACACTTCCAGGCAGTGCATTCCAGACCTGAGCCACTCATTGTGTGAAAAAGTTTTATCTCACCTCAACATTTGCTTCTTTTGCAAGTCACTTTAAATCTGTGCCCTCTCATTCTTGATCCTCTTATGAGTGGGTACAGCGTCTCCCTATCTACTTTGTCCAGCCCCCTCATGATTTTGAATGTCTCTATCAAAGCTCCTCTTAGCTGCCTTCTCTCCAAGGAGAACAGTCCCAACTCCTCTAATCTACCCTCTAAGCCAAAGTTTTAAGTAGCACCTGACAGGAGGAGAGCGCAATGGAGAGATTTATGGAGGGAATTCTGAAGGTTAGAGCCTAGACAGCTCAAAGCACAACTGCCAATGAATGGTGGGGCGTGGAGATGAAGGATTAAAAAGAGTGGGAGGAACGTAGGATTCTCTGTGGGTTCTGAAGCTGGAAAAGGTTACAGAGAGGAGGGACAAGACCATAGAGGGATTGGACATGAGGATGGGAACTTTAAGTTTGACGGCCAGGAGCCAATGGACGTCAGCGAGTACAGGAGAGACAGGTGAACAGGACTAAGCATAAGGATAGAGACAGCAGAGTTTTGGATGAGCTCATATTCATCTTTTATTTGAATTACTGCTGTCTATGCCGATAGGTCATCAATTTGAGGGGCCTTGATTTTTTTTTTCTTGGTTCGGTGACTGTCTTCGTCTTTTTACTAGTTCTCCTGATTTATGTGTCATTATGAAGTCATTGCGCTGTATTATCTGGATAAGATTTCAGACCTTGCTTTAGGGTTGCCTGTTGGATTACTTGGTAAGAATTGAATGGAATGAAACACGAAACTCTCCCTCTAATCAAATTTAAGTGATAGACGTAAATGAAAGACTGAGTTTGAATTTCTAACTTGGCAGGAAGGATATTGTTCACTGTTTTTCTACTTATTAAGTTGTTATTGGTAACATGGTATATTCGGGGAGAGAGATTCATTGCTCAAACTGACAATAGCCTTTTATGATAATTGGCTTAGCAACAAGAAATACACAACTTCAGCTTTGCAACTTTTCTCACTTGAAACTGATATACAACCAATTTATTTAGCCACACACACAAAACACTCATTATTTGACTTCCTTTTAGATTTTTATCCAATCTATTTTGCAAATTTCAGATTGAAAGCGCTGCTTCCATTTTTCCAAGTGCTGGTAATAGTTGTGTAGTTGCCATTTACACCTCCTCAAGACCAATCTTTTGTTTCTTTACCAGGTTTATTACCATCTACTTTTGCCTTTCACCACTGTCCTATTTTCATTTAATCACTCCTGCCTTCTGCCTTATCACAGTTTCATTTTCATTCTTCCCTTCCCTCCCTGCACTGCCTCGCCATTTCCCTGTTTCTGCATTTGCTTAAAACCCATATTATGTACAAAATTTTCCAGTTCTGATGACAGGTTACAGACCTGAAATGTTAACCTTCTTTCTCTCTCCAGAGATGTTGTCAGACCTGCTGAGTATTTCTGGCATTATATTTCATATTAATATTTCATTAGTTCATACTTCCAACATATTATTTCATAAGCCCTGTATGCTCAGTATTTTGCCTTTGCCTTTCTTTCTTACTAGTCCTCTCCTATACCTTTTAAATAGGACTATTCATTTATTCTGGTACATAATCTGTTTGTCTTCACTTTGTTCCACGAACCCCGCCACCCTCTCCTCCTCCAAATATTCAGTGAGATACCATGTGACCTCCTGGGGCCCTGATTCAAACTTAGACCCAATTGTTGGTTCTTTTACTCCAAGTGACAAAAGTGACATTTCAGTGCTCTGAAACAAAAATAGCTGGAAAACTCAGCATCTGCGGAGAGGAACACAGTTAATGTTTTAAAAGTCTGTATGGCTCTTCATCAGAACTAAAGAAATATAGAAATGTGGTGAAATATAAGCTGGTTAAGGGGAGTGGGACAGGTAGAGGTGAATAGAGGGCCAGTGATAGGTGGAGGCAAAGAAGAGATTGCCAAAGATGTCATCGGTACATCGATGATTGCTTCAGTGCCGCTTCATGTTCTCGTCTGGACCTAGAAAAATATATTAATTTTGCTTCCAATTTCCACCCCTCCATCATTTTCACATGGTCCATCACTGACACATCCCTCCCCTTCCTTGACCTATCTGTCTCAATTTCTGGGAATAGACTGTCCACCAATATTCATTACAAGTCTACTGACTCCTACAGCTCCTCACACTCCGCTTCCTGTAAGGACACCATCCCATTCTCTCAGTTTCTTCGCCTCCATTGCATCTGTTCAGATGATGCCACTTTCCAAAACGGTTCCTCTGACATGTCTTCCTTCTTCCTTAACCGAGGTTTTCCACCCATGGTGGTTGACAGGGCCCTCAACCGTGTCCGGCCCATCTCCCGCGCATCCATCCTCAATCCTTCCTCCCCCCCCCCCCACCACCACCACCACCACCACCACCGCCACCACCAGAACCATGATAGGGTCTCCCTTATCTTCACTTATCACGCCACCAGCCTCCGCATTCAAAGGTTCATCCTCTGCCATTTCCGCCAACTCCAGCATGATGGCACCACCAAATACAGCTTCCCTTCCTCCCGGCAGCATTCTGCAGGAATCGTTCCCTCTGGAACACCCTGGTCCACTCCTCCATCACCACCTACGCCTCAACCCCCTCCCATGGCACCTTCCCATCTTCCCATGCAACCACCATGACCCAGACCTTCCTGTCTCTTGCCATTTCAACAAATCACCCTGCTCTCAAGGCCACATGTCTGTCCTTGGCCTGCTGCAATGTTCCAGTGAAGCTCAACGCAAACTAGAGGAACAGCACCTCATCTTCTGACTTGGCACTTTACAGTCTTCCTGACTTAATATTGAGTTCAACAATTTCAGATCATGAACTCTCTCCTCCATCCCCACCCCCTTTCCAATCCCCCTTTTTCCAATAATTTTTACTTTTTAAATAAATTTTTCTTTTCCTACCTATTTTTAAATTTATTTCGATCTATCTTTTAGCCCATTTCGATCCCTTCCCCCCACCCCACCCCACTAGGGCCATCTGCCACTTGTTTGTCCTGCTTTCTACCCTTAATGTCACTTTTAGCACATTCCTTAGCTAATATCACCACCGTCAACACCCCTTTGTCCTTCTGTCTATGACATCTTTGGCAATCTCTTCTTTCCCTCCACCAATCACTATTCAGCTCTACCTGTCCTATCCCCCTCAATTAGCTTATAATTCACCACATTTCTATATTTCTTTAGTTCTGATGAAGAGTCATACGGACTCGAAACGTTAACTGTGTTCCTCTCTGCAGATGCTGTCAGACCTGCTGAGTCTTGCCAGCTATTTTTGTTTTTGTTTCAGATTTCCAGCATCCGCAGTATTTTGCTTTTAGCTTATGTCAGTGCTCTGAAGTGTTTTACTGTCTGAGGATTAAAGTTGAAACTGTTCAAACCATTTTACACCTTTCTAATTTCAGTGTCCTTGCATGTACCCTCCTTTGCATCAAGCTTCCTCTGGTTCATAGCCCAGATGTATGACTTTTGTGTCAGAACAGAAGATGATTCGAAGATAATTCTTAATGTCTTCCCTCCAAGACCCAAACTCTCCTTTTTTTAAAATCCAGCTGCATTTTTGCCTCTGCTATCTTGTCTGACAGATTATTTTAAATAATTAATACTCTTTCAGTCAATTTCATCCCGGTTCCTTTCACCAATTTTAATTCATGCCCTCAGTCCTTCTCTCCTCGATTACTTTGCAGCAGTATTCTGGTCTTTCTTTACAGAAAGAAAAAGGGAATTAGTATTTACATCGTGCCTTTCACAGCATCAGGATGTCTTGAAGTGCTTTACAACCAATGAAGCACTTTTGAAGGGTTACCGTTATATTGTAAGAAACAGCAGTCAATGTACACACAGCAATGTCCCAACAACAGCAATGAAATGAATAGAACCACAGAACAATTACAGCACAGAAGGAGGCCATTCGGCCCATCTTGTCCATGCCAGCCCAAGGACACCCAAGTTCCCTTTCTAATCCCACCTTCCTGCACCCGGCCCTTAGCCCTGCAGCTTGCAGCACTTAAGGTGCAGATCCAGGTATTTTTTAAAAGAGTTTAGAGTTTCTGCCTCTACCACCAACTTGGGCAGCGAATTCCAGACACCCACTACCCTCTGCGTAAAAAAGTTTTTCCTCATGTCCCCCCTACACCTTCTGCCGCTTATCTTGAATCTATATTCCCTGGGTCTAGAATTCTCCACCAAGGGAAACAATTTTATCCTGTCCACTCTATCTATTCCCTTCATAATTTTGTACACCTCAATCAAGTCACCTCTCAGCCTTCTTTGTTCCAGGGAAAATAACCCCAACCTATCCAATCTCTCCTCGTAGCTACACTTTTCTAACCCTGGCAATGTTCTTGTAAACCTCCTCTGCACTCTCTCCAGAGCTATTACGTCCTTCCTGTAATGTGGTGACCAGAACTGCACACAATACTCCAGTTGTGGCCTCATCAGTGTTTTATACAATTCCAACATTATATTCTTACTTTTATATTTTATACCTCTGCCAGTGAAGGACAGCATTCCATATGCCTTCTTTAAAACCTTGTCTACTTGAACTGTTGCCTTCAGGGACCTGTGTACCTGTATGCCAAGATCTTTCACTTCATCTACCCCTCTTAGTATAATCCCATTTATTGTGTAATCCCTGTAACTGTTTGACCTCCCTAAATGTATGAGCTCACACTTTTCTATGTTAAAATCCATCTGCCACTTTACCACCCACGCCACCAACCGATCTATATCATTTTGGAGATTATGGCTATCCTCTACACTATCCATTACTCAGCCAATCTTTCTATCATCTGCAAATTTCCCAATCGCGCCCCCCACGTTCACGTCCAAATCGTTAATATAAACCACAAACATCAAGGGTCCTAACACCGAGCCCTGTAGAACACCACTTGAGACAACTTTCCATTCGCAAGGGCATCCATTGACCATTGCCCTTTGTTTCCTGTTACAAAGCCAACCTTTTATCCAGTTTGCCACATTACCTTGAATCCCATGGGCTTCTACTTTCCTAACCAATCTGCCATATGGGCTTGTCAAATGCCTTGCTAAAATCCATGTACACAACATCCACTGCACTGCCTTCATCAACCCTTCTTGCCACTTCCTCAAAGAATTCAATCAAATTTGTGAGGCAAGACCTTCCTTTAACAAATCCATGCTGACCAACCCTGACTAGTCCACGCCTTTTCACATGACAGTTAATCCTATCTCTCAGGATTGATTCTACTAATTTGCTCCCACCGATGTAAGACTAACTGGTCTATAATTGTTTGGCATTTCCTTTGATCCCTTTCTAAACAATGGAACTACGTTTGCATTTCTCTAGTCCTCCGGCACCTCCCCTGTATCTAGTGAAGATTGGAAAAGCATCCTCAGAGTATCTGCTATCTCCTTCCTGACTTCCTTCAGCAGCCTCGGAAACAATCCATCTGGCCCTGGTGACTTATCAACTTTCAAGGATTTCAACCCTTCGAGTACTTCCTCTTTCTTTATGACTATCCCGTCCAATATCTCACACTGTTCCTCCTGGACTACTATATCTACATCCTCCCTTTCCTTTGTACACACGGAGACAAAATATTCATTCAAAACCCTTCCCACAGCCTCTGCATCTACACACATCTTTATCTCTGATAGGTCCCATTTTTTCCTTAACTAACCTTTTAGCATTAATGTATTGGTAAAACATCTTTGGGTTATCTTTAACTTTACTTGCTAATCTTTTTTCATGCCCTCTCTTTGATTTCCTTATTTCCTTTTTTACATTGTCCCTGCACTCCCTCTATTCGTCTAGGCTATCTGCAGTGCTTAGTTATTTGTGCCTATCATGCGCTTTCTTTTTCTGTTTGATCTTCCCCTGTATTCCTCTAGACAACCGGGGGGGTGGGGGGAGGGGGGTCTAGATTTGACAGCACCACTCTTATTTTTGTAGGGGACATGTCTACTCTGTACAATTAGGATCTTGCTTTTTAATGTTTCCCACTGGTTTTCCACTGTTTTAGCCTCCAGCAGTGCTGTCCAGTCCACCTCAGCCTAGTCCCTTCTCATTTCTGCAAAATTTGCCTTCCCCCAGTTCAAGACTTTTACTCCTGCCATATCTCTGTCCTTTTCCATGGTAATGCTAAATCTAACTGAATTGTGATCACTGTCCCCGATATGGTCGCAAACTGTCTCATCACCCACTTGACCTTCTTCGTTCCCCAAGACTAGCTCTAGAATTGCATCTCCTCTTGTTGGGTTTGTCACTAATTGGTTGAAAAAATTTTCCTGGACACTGCATGAATTTTTCACCCTCAGTGCCCCTTCTATTGTTTGAATCCCATTTGATATTAGGATAGTTAAAGTCTCCTACTATTATTGCCCTCTTGTTCTTACAAGCAGAAATTTGCCTACATATTTGTTCTTCTATCTCCCTTTCACTACTTGGGGGTCTGTAGTATACTCCCAGTAATGTGACTGCCCCTTTTTTATTTCTAAGCTCACTCCATAAAGCCTTGTTTGTTGACCCATTTATTATATCATCCCTTCCCACAACTGGAATTGATTCTTTAGCCATTAGTGCAACCCCCCCTTCTTTTTTATCTCCTGCTCTATCGCGCCTGAAGACTCTATAACCAGGGATATTAAGCTGCCAGTTTTGTCCCTCCTTTAGCCAAGTCTCCATTATAGCAATGACATCCTGCTGCCATGTCTCTACCTGTGCCCTTAATTCATCTACCTTGTTTGTAATACTCCTTGCATTGAAGTATAAGCAGTTTAACCCAGTCAATTTCCCTTTGTAAACTTTGCTTCTCCTGTAACTCCATGTCTATCACAACTTCCCTAGCTAATGTTCTACCTCCATTTTTCTGATCTGAATCTGACCCCTCTGATCCTACTCCTGGGATCCCATCCCCCTGCCACACTAGTTTAAATATTCCCAACAGAACTAGCAAAAGCCCCCACAAGGACACTGGTCCCAGCTCTGCCTGGGTGCAGCCTGTCCAGTTTATACAAGTCCCACCTTCTCCAGAACCGGTCCCAGTGCCTCAAGAATCTGAATCCCTCCCAGCTACACCATCTCTCCAGCCACGTGTTCATTTGCTCTATCCTCTTAGTCCTGCTCTCGCAAGCACGTGGAACTGGGAGTAATCCTGAGATTACTACATTTGAGTTCCTGCATTTCAATTTATCTCCTAACTCCCTGTACTGAGTTTGCAGGTCCTCATCCCTTACTTTACCTATGTCGTTGGTACCTATGTGTCCCATGACCACTGGCTGTTTACCTTCCCTCCCCAGAATGTCCTGCAGCCGCTCCGTGACATCCTGGACCCCGGCACCAGGGATGCAACATACTATCCTTGATTCACATTTGCGGCCATAGAAGCATCTGTCTGTGCCCCTAACTATTGAATCCCCTATCACTTTAGTCCTGTCACCTGTTTTCCTCCCACCCCTCTGAGCAACAGAGCCACCCACGGTGCTGTGAACTTGGCTGTTGCTGCTTTCCCCTGAGAGGCCATCTTCCCCAACAGTATCCAAAGCGGTATATCTGTTAGAGTGGGGGATGACCACAGGGGACTCCTGCACTACCTTCCTGAGTCTTTTTCTGTTCCTGATGGTCACACATTCCCTTTCTGCCTGTGTAATCTTCACTTGAGGTGTGACCACCTCGCTAAACATGCTACCCACGACTTGCTCAGCACCGCGGATGCTGCACAATGAGTCCACCCGCAGCTCCAAATCCGAAATCTGATTAGAAGCTGCATTTGTACACACCTTCAGCACACATTCAGCATCCCTCACTTCCCACATCTTGCAGGAGGAGCATATCAAGCGTCTGAGTTCTGCAACCATGATGTCCCTTTCAATTAACCTAGTTACTCCCTTAAAAAATACGCTAGCTCGGGGCCTTAGTTATGCTAACTAGGAACCTTGTTTCTTGACTCATTATACTTGTACAGTACTACTCTTTTTTTCTTTAGCTCCGACCTCAGTATTAAGCAAGGAATTACTTTAACAGATTGGTGAGTAAATCCTGATGAGTTTTTTTTTTCAATCAGCTGCTTTTTTTTTAAATCCACTTTCAGAAGAGTGTCCCTCGCAGATCTGGTGCACTCCTGAAGGTACTGCCTCTCCCTCTCTTTTTTTGGTTTGAGGAGGAGAGAGGGATGGAAACAATACAGCAATGTAATGTTTGGGGCTATTCCGTTCTTTGACAGTGAATGATCGGTTTCGCTGTTTTAGGTGTTGTTTTTGGCCAAATTTGACCAAAACCTTCGCTGTTCTGCAAGATCTGAGAGGACAGACAGTTGAATATCTCATCTGAGAGATGCACCTCCAGCAATGCAGCACTCCGTAAGAGTGTAAGAGAGAGATAGCACTTCTTAATCAGGTGGGCTTGCGGCACTAAAACAAAAGCAATATACTGCGGATGCTGGAGATCTGAAATAAAAACAGAAAGCACTGGCAGCATCTGTGGACTGAGGAACAAAGTAAACTTTTTGAGTCCGTATGACTTCTTCAGAGTGTGGCTCGCTACACTCTTCGGCGCGACTCATCCTGTATTGGTCCTCAGTTTCACCTGGCGCTCACCTGTGGCTCCAAGTAGTTGTTTGCATGTGACAGTGGCCACACCAGGTAAACTGCTTCGACAGGTGAGGATAGCTGTTGGGCCTCCTCACCTTGGGGATTTGTTTACCCTGGCATGAAAAAACTAATTCCTGTGGACTGGGCAGATGAGACCAGTCTAAGGTCCAGTGGTCTTGAAAATGAGTCAGCACCGTGTTGAGGAATGCATAGAGCTCAACAAGACACTTAACAAGACAAATATGTGCACAATTTGCAGAGGTGTGTAAAAACAATAACATTAGGGTAATTATATTAGGTGATTTCAACTTTCCCAACATTAATTGGGATAGACATAATGTTAAGGGCTTGGATAGAGTGGATTTCTTGAAATGTGTACAGGAGAACTTTTTCGGTCAATATGTAGAGGGTCCAACAAGGGACGGTGCAGTGCTGGACCTAATTCTGGGGAATTAGTGGCTGAGGTGGCGGTGGGGGAGCATTTTAGTGATAGCGGCCACAACATGGTACAATTTAAGCTTGTTATGGACAAAGAAATAGACAAGTTGCAAAAAAATGTTTTGGAATTGGGGGAGAGTGGATTTTAGTAAAATAAGGCAGGATCTGGCCAAGGTAGACTGGGAACAGCTACTTGTGGGGAAATCTACAGAGGAGCAGTGGGGGGCATTCAAAAAGGAAATGGGGAGAGCACAAGCTCAACATGGCCCCTCCAGGGTGATAGGAAGAAGTAACAAGCCCAGAGAACCATGGATGAACAGAGATATTCAGGATACGATGAGAAGAAAAAGAGGCTTTTAGCAGGTACAAGGGGAGCAAATCAGCGGAGGCATTCGTGGAGTACAGACACTGCAGGGTGGAGCTTAAGAAAGCAATTAGGAGAGCAAAGAGGGGATATGAGAAAGCTCTGGCTGGTAAAAGTAGGGAAAATCCCAAGAGGATAACCAGAGAAAGATTAGGGCCCATACAGGACCAAGGGGGCAATCTATGGGTGGAGCCAGATGACACCGCTAGAGTGTTGAATGAATACTTCACATCCGTCTTCCCCCAAGAGAATGGGATGAAGGTATCAAACTTGGGGAGAGAGACTGCAAGGTTCTTAAGCAAATTGATATAGAGAGTGATAAGGTATTGGAGGTGTTGGCAGGCTAAAAAGTGGACAAATCTCCAGTTCCAGTTGATCTGCCTCCCAGATTGCTGAGGGAGATCACAGGGGCTCTGACCCAAATTTTTAATTCCTCTCTGCCAAGGGGGAGATGCCAGAGGACTGCAGAACAGCTAATGTGGTTCTGCTATTTAAGAAGGGTTGTAGAGATAAGCCAGGGAACTACAGGCCAGTGAGCCTCACGTCAGTGGTAGGGAAACTATTGGAGAAAATTCTGAAGGAGAGAAGCTATCTCCACTTGGAGGGGCAAGGTTTGATCAGGGATAGTCAGCATGGCTTTGTCAGAGGGAGGTCATGCCTAACAAATTTGATTGGATTTTTTGAGGTGTGTAGATGAAGGTAGTGCAGTTGATGTAGTTTATATTGATTTCAGCAAAGCTTTTGACAAGGTCTCAAATGGGAGACTTATAAAGAAGGCAAATGCACATGGGATACAGAGTAATTTGAGAAGGGGGATTCAATATTGGCTTAGTTGCAGAAGACAGAGGGTGATGACAGAAGGATGCTTTAGTGACTGGAAGCCAGTGTCCAGTGGCGTACTGCAAGGATCTGTGCTGGGTCCCCTGTTATTTGTCATTTATATGAACGACATAGATGACTGTGGGGGGTAGGATTAGTAAGTTTGCGGATGACACAAAGATTGTCCGGGTGGTTAACAGCGAGGTTGAGTGTCTTGGGCTACAGGAAGATATAGATGGGATGGTGAAATGGGCAGATAAGTGGCAGATGGAATTTAACGCTGAAAAGTGTGAGGTGATACACATTGGAAGGAGTAATTTAACAAGGAAGTATTCAATGAACGGCATGACACTAAGAAGTTCTGAGGAACAAAGGGACCTTGGCGTGTGTGTCCATAGATCTCTGAAGGCGGAGGGACATGTTAGTGGGGTGGTGAAAAAGACATATGGGACTCTTGCCTTTATCAATCGAGGCATAGTTTACAAAAGTAGAATGGTCATGTTGGAGTTGTATAGAACCTTGGTGAGGCCACAGCTGGAGTTCTGTGTGCAGTTCTGGTCACCACGTTATAGGAAAGATGTGATTGCACTGGAGGGAGTGCAGAGGAGATTCACCAGGATGTTGCCTGTGATGAAACATTTAAGTTATGAAGAGAGGTTGGATAGACTTGGGTTGTTTTCATTGGAGCAGAGAAGACTGAGGGGTGACCTGATCAAGGTGTACAAGATTATGAGGGGCAGGCACAGGGTGGATAGGGAGCAGCTACTCCTCTTCGTTGAAGGGTCAGTCACAAGTCAGCATAAGTTCAAGGTGAGGGGCAGGATGTTTAGGGGGGATGTGAAGAAAAACCTTTTTACCCAGAGGGTGGTGACTGTCTGGAATGCACTGCCTGGGAGGGTGGTGGAGGCAGGTTGCCTCACATTCTTTAAAAAGTACCTGGATGAGTACTTGGCACGTCATAACATTCAAGGTTATGGACCAAGTGCTGGTAAATGTGATTAGGTAGGTAGGTAGTTCAGGTGTTTCTCACATGTCAGTGCAGACTCGATGGGCCGAAGGGCCTCTTCTGCACTGTGAGATTCTGTGACACAGCAAATGTCTGGGTCACCCACGGCGTCCGGGTTTATCTCCAGCCGTCTGGACTCACCTTGCCACTGGACCGACATAGGTCAGGACGAAAGAGTGAGGATGATGATGCGCAGCTCTTGCTCA
Organism: Carcharodon carcharias; assembly: GCF_017639515.1. Lineage (NCBI taxonomy): Eukaryota > Metazoa > Chordata > Chondrichthyes > Lamniformes > Lamnidae > Carcharodon > Carcharodon carcharias. Next base: position 31,605,123 of record NC_054488.1, on the reverse strand, counting down.
CTATTATCCATTTTTCATGCAACTCATGTTCATCATCTTCCCATCAACTGTCATCCAACATCTATCTGTCACAAGTCCTGTGGTGATGGATGAGCAATGTAGCAGCAGATGTGGATTCACTGGGTGCTGTAGCCATGAACCTGCACACAGGTAGCTCAGGCTGTAGGGTCATTTTTCACTGGAACGAAGCAGAAGTGGAACTTGGCAACTCCTGTGTGACTGAGCAACCCTTTTAAGGACCAAACAAACACATGAATTAGGAGCAGGAGTAGGCCACTCGGCCCCTCAAGCCTGCTCTGCCATTCAGTAAGATTATAGCTGATCTGAATGTAACCTCAACCCCATATTCCTGTCCACCCCCGATAACCTTTCACCCCCCCCTTGGTAATCAAGAATTTCTCTCGTTCTGCCTTCAAAATATTCAAAGACTCTGCTTCCACCACCTTTTGAAGAAGATTTCCAAAGACTCTCAGCCCTTTGAGAGAAAAAAATGTCTCCTCACCTCTTTAAATGAGCGACCCCTTATTTTTAAACAGTGACCACGAGATTCTCCCACAAGAGGAAACATCCTCTCCACATCCACCCTGTCAAAACCCCTCAGAATCTTAAAGGTTTCAATTAAATCACCTCTTGCTCTTCTAAACTCCGGTGGATATAAGCCTAACCTGATTGCCTTTTCTCATAAGATAAACCCACCCATTCCTGGTATTAGTCTAGTAAACCTTCTCTGAATTGCTGCTAATGAACTTACTTCTTTCTTTAAATAAGGAGACCAGTACTCTACACAATACTCCAGGTATGGCCTCACTAGTGTCCAGTACAACTGAAGCATAACTTCTCTGCTTATGTATTCAATTCCCCTCACAATAAATGAAAATGTTCTATTAGCTTTCCTAATTACCTGCTGTACCTGCATACTAAACTTTTGTGATTCATGCACTAGGAGACCCAGATCCCTCTGAATCTTGGAGCTCTGCAATCTCTCATCATTTTGATAACCTTTTTTATTCTTCCTGCCAAAATTAACAATTTCACGTTTGCCCACATTATACTCCATTTGCCAGATCTTTGCCCACTCACTTAACCTATCTATGTCCTCTTCACAATTTACCTTCCTACCTATCTCTGTGTCATCAGCAAATTTAGCCACCATTCCTTTGGTCCCTTCATCCAAGTCATTTATACAAATTGTAAAAAGTTGAGCCCCAGCACTGATCCCTGTGGCACACCACTCGTCACATCCTGCCAACCAGAAAAAGACCCATTTATGCCAACCCAATTCTGCTTCCTCTAAGCTAGCCAACCTTCCATCCATGCCAATGTTACCCCCTATACCATGAGCTTTTATTTTCTGCAATAACCTTTGATTGGGACTTTATCAAATGCCTTCTGGAAATCTAAGTACAGTACCTCCACCCCTTTATCCATATCACATGTGACTCTTCAAAGAACTCCAGTAAATTGTTAAACATGATTTCCCTTTTACAAGACCATGTTGACTCTGCCTGACTGCTTTGAATTTTCCAAGTGCCCTGCTATAACATCTTTACTAATGGCTTATGACAGATGTTAGGCTCACTGGCCTCCTTACCGTCTCCCTCCCTTTCGGAATCAGGAAGTTATATTTGCTATTTTCCAATCTAATGGAACCTTCCCTGAATCCAGGGCCTGAATTTTTCCCATTTCAAGCGGGCTTGGCAGGAGTGGGCAGAGCTGGTCGCGGAGCCAACCACCACCCACGATCGGTTCGGCATCGCGATTTCACGCAGCTGGGCCAATTAAGGCCCGCCCAGCATGGATCGCGAGCTCTCCCTGAGGCATGGAGCTGCCTCAGGGAACTTGAAGCGCTTGTTGAAGGAATTATTGAAAACATTAAAAATTTAATGAAAGAGTCCCCTCACATGTGATTGTGTCACATGAGATGGAACTTTTTTTTTTCCAAAAATAAGTTTTTATTCAATTTGTAAAAGCTTTAGGATGAGGTGTCCTAAAAAATGTAAAGGCCGCTTGGCCTTTTCACTTACCTGCCGACCATTAGGTTGGACGGACAACGTAAATTTCAGGTTAATGAGGTTGCTGGTATGGCCTTAATAGGCCTTTTAATTATCGACTCTGGCACGTGCCTGCTGAATGAAACATCATGAGATTTCGCAATGACTTCGGAATGTACACCTGACATCATTGTGCGTCATTTTACCTTCTGGTGTGTTGGGCCCGCCCCCACATGCCGAATGTAAAATCCTGGCCTAGGGAATTTTGGAAAATTAAAACCAGTGCATCCTATCTTACTAACCGCTTCTTTCAAAACGTTAGAGTGAAGTCCATGTGGAGCTGGGTATTTATCATCCTGCAGCTGCAACAATTTGCTCAATACCACTTCCCTTGTGATTGTAATTTTCCCGAGTTCCTTCCTTCTGTCCATTTCCTGATTTACAGCTAGTTCTGGGATGTTACTTGTGTCCTCTATGGTGAAGACCAAAGCAAAATACCTGTTTAATTCATCCACCATTTGCCTACTTTCCATTATCAATTCTCCAGGCTCACATTTTATAGGACCAACGCTCACTTTATTAATTCTTTTCTTATTTACTAGCTAGCTTTCGCTTTCATTCATCTCATTCCCTCCTTATTAATCTTCTGGTCATTCTTAGCTGTTCTTTATATTCTTTCCAATCTCCTGACCTGCCACCTGTCTTTGAGTAATTATATGCTTTTTCTTTAAGTTTGATACTGTCTTTAACTTTTTTAGTTCACCACGGATGGTGGGTCCTTCCCTTGGAATTTTTCTTTCTCGTTGGAATTTATCTCTTCTGTGTATTCTGAAATATCCCTTTAAATGTCTGCCACTGCATCTCCACTGACCTATCCCTTAACCCCATTTGCCAGTTCACTTCAGCTGGCTCTGCTTTCATGCCCTCATAATGCCCTTATTTAAGTTTATAATACTAGTTTCGGATGCGCTTGTTTCTCCCTCAAAATGAATGTAAAATTCAGTCATATTATGATCGCTGCTACGTAGGGGTGGCCTTCGCTAGGAGGTTATCAATTAATCCTATCTCATTGCTCAATACCAGGTCCAGTATAGCCTGCTCTCTGGTTGGCTTCAGAACATGCTGTTCTAAGAAACTATCCTGAAAATATTCAATGAATTCGTCATCTTTGCTACTTTTGCCCATCTGATTTTTCCAGTCTATATGTAGATTAAAATCCCCCTTGATTATTGCTGTACCTTTCTGGCAAGCTCCTATTATCTCTTCTTTTATACTCTGTCCTACCATGTAGTTACAATTAGGCGACCTGTACACCACTCCCACAAGTGACTTCTTGCCTTTATCATTCCTCATCTCAACCCAAGCTGCTTTTACATCCTGGTTTCCTGAACTTAACTCATCCCTCTATAATGTGCTAATACCATCATTAATTAACAGAACCATCCTTCCACCTTTCCGTAACTTCCTGCCTTTCCTTAATGTCACATACCCTTCAATACTCAGGTCCCAATCTATGTCACCTTGTAGCCATGTCACTGTAATGGCTCATCTGTTTAGTTTCAAATGCTACATGCTTTAGATACAGAGCCTTTAGTTTTGTCACCTCCCTAGTATGGGGAAGGAGTGAGAAAAGTGCCATAGGCACTGCCTGCTTCACCTCTCTGGCCACAACTGGCAGGAATCCCATCAACGTAATTGTGAGTCAGTCTCAAAAAAGAAAGTAAAGATGACACTGGTCACCATTTACACATGTAGTGCATACACCCTCATGGGCAATGCCACAGCCAACAGACCTGAGAGAAGAACTGCTCTTGTCACTAGAGAACTGGCTCGGTACAATGCCCAGATCACTGCCCTCAGCGAGACTAGTTTACCTGGGAAGGGGCAGCTGAAGGGAATCGGTGCAGGTTACAGTTTCTTTTGGAGTGGCTGTGGGAGAGAAGAACACGTAAAACTCACCTAGGCTTTGCTGCCATGGACCATCTTGTCAGCAGGTTAACTTGCCTTCCCTGATAATGATTGTCTGATGGTGCTTAAACTCTCCCTGCACAGCAACAGGTCAGCAACGCTCAGTAGTGTGTATGTCCCTCCCATGACCAACCCTGACGAAGTCAAGAATCAATTCCATAATGACCTTCATTCCTTGATTGCTACTGTGCTAAAGTCCTTCTTGGTGACCTGAACACTAGAGTGTTCACCAGATCACCAGGCGTGGGAAGGGGTCGTGGGAAAAAACAGATTTTTTTCTTTCATGGGATGTCGGCGTCACTGGCAAGTTCAACATTTTTTGCCTGTCCCTAATTGTCCTTGAACTGAGTGGCTTGCTAGCCATTGCAGAGGGCAGCTAAGAGTCAATCACATTGTTGTGGATCCGGAGCCATATGTAGACCATGGACCAGGTAAGGGCAGTAGATTTCCTTCCTCAAGGACATTAGTGAACCAGATTTTTTTTTAACAACAATCAATGATTACTGAGACTAGGGCTAGCTATATATTCCAGATGTATTAGTTGAATCTAAATTCCACCAGCTGCCATCTGAACCCATGTTCCAGAGCATTAGCCTGGGCCTCAGGATTACTCATCCAGTGACATTACCACTAAACCGCCATCTCTTCTACTTAGCAGTTGTAACAGCAATGGTCTCTGATTTCTGAAGATGTGTGCTGAGTATGAGCTGTTAATTATCAACACAGTTTTCCGGCTCTCTAATCACAACGAGGCACCTTGGATGAACCCCTGTTCCCTGTATTGACATATAATTGAAGATGTCATCACCAGGCAGAGGGACAGGCAGGATGTGCATGTAACAGAAGCCATGTGCGGCACTGATTGCTTGACTAACCACCGTCTTATCATTTCAAAGCTAAACAGCAAGATCTATCCTTGTGGATGCCCCCAAGGAATGAAGGTCCAGAAGCATCTCTAAGGCTGGAACAGGCAGTCATGAAGGAATCTCTCAGAGAAACCTGAGAGCCACCTGTGTATAGTGAGAACGAACACTCACTGCATTCAGGGTGACTGGGCAACCTTCAGGGATATAGTGTACCCGCCTGCTCTCGAGACTCTTGTAAGCATCAAGGTTGATTCAATAGCCAGAATTTTTTCATCGGCGAGCTGGGGGAGGGGCCCGCTCGCCGATACGATGCGGGATGACATTGGGAGGAACCCCTGACGTCATCCCGCCCCATTTAAATATTCAGGAAGGTAGACAGACAGCGAAATCAGCTGTCCGCCTCCCAACCTGTCAATGGCCAATTGAGGCCATTGACAGGATAATTAAGACAATTAAAGGCCTTGCCCGTCCAACCTTAAGGCTGGTGGGCAGGCCAGGAGCCCCAGCGGGCAGTAGAAAAAGCATGAAACCTCATCCACCGGCGGGATGAGGTTTCATGTCGGTTTTAAAAAGTTTAGTAAAGTTTTGGTCTTATTTACTAACATGTCCCATCCCGTATGACATTGACACATGGGGGGGAACATGTTAATAATATTTTTATTTTTCTACTTTTTAAGTTTATCAAACTGTCAGTGCTCTCCCTGAGGCAGCACTTAGTCTCAGGGAGCAGTGCGCTCTTTTGTGTGCATGTGTGAAAGAGCGCACTCTGGCACTTGGGGAATCCCTCCCAGTCCCGCACAGAAAGTGCATAGCGCTTCCTGTCGGGTGGCCCGCCCACTCAAAATGGCGGCAGGGCCTGTTTCAGCAGTGGAGTTCGGCTGCCCGCCCGCTGCCGAGCCGGTGGGGCCCACCTGCCCATTGAGGGCTAAATTCTGCCCTATGAAAACGATGAGGTAATCCAGAAACTACAGGAGGGTTTAACTCAATGATAAATCATCACTATCCAAGCGCAGGATTGTCCAATGCGAGCTCAGAGAGACAGGATTCTTGGCTGAATCTGAAAGCAGATGAACTTCAGCCGTGTGCGGACCACAAAGACTGGAAGAGATTCTACAACGCTCTGAAATCTGTCTATGGGCCCCAGTTTACTAGTTCTTCACCAACCCTTGGTGCTGACAGGTACACACTGCTCACAGAAACAGCCTAAATTCTAGAATGATGGACAAAGTACTTTAAAGGTATCCTCAATCGGCCTTCATCCATCAAAGCAGGAGCAATCAATAGGCTGCCACAGGTTGTCATCAGCTGCTGTCTAGACGACCTTCCCATGCTGTTAGAAATAATGAATGCAATCAAATTCCTGTCTTGCGGCAAAGCTTCAGGAGCTCTTGCTATTCCACCTGAGTTCTACAAGGCTGGAGGTCAATGGCCAGTCAAGAAGCTCACTAAACTCTTTCAGTCAATGTGGGAACAAAGAATTATCCATCAAGAATACAGAGATACATCCGTTGTCCACATGCACAAGCGGAATGGAACTCATCAGTCTTGTGACAATCATAGAGAAATCTCACTCCTCCCCATCACCGGTAAAATCTTTACCAGAATCCATCTGATGCTTTGTACAACATCTTGACCTGGATCTGTTGCCAGAGAGTCAGTGCAGTTCAGAAAAGGTTAAGGAATCATTGGTATGGTGCTTGCAGTTGGACAGGTCCAGGAGAAATCCCAAGAACAGAACATGGACCATGTTTGTTGACCTGACCAAGGCCTTTGACATAGTCAGATGTGAGGGCCCTTGCAAGGTAGTGTAGAAATACGGCTGCCCTAAGAAATTCATCACAGTGGTTCAACAGTTCCATGACAGAATACACGCAGGTGTCCTGCATGATGGCAAGTCCTCTGACCCATTCCCAGTCACTACTGGAGTTAAACAGGGCTGCGTGCTAGCGCCAACTTCTTCAGTATGTTTTCTCTGCCATGATCTCCGATGCCTTTCATGACGGTGATCCTGGTGTCAAAGTCAGATTTCGTTTGGATGCTCAATCTGAGACGACTGCATGCAAAGACCAAGGTCTCTCAGGACATACTTTGTGATTTCATGTTTGCCAATGCCAGAAGCAGGGAGAAAATGTGAGGTGAGGAAATCCCGAGCCAGCAACTCACCCAAAACTCAATTGTCTGCAGTACCCTGCCTATTTACAGCAGAACTTTCCAGGCAGTTCAGTCACCTATGTACCCACTGGAACCCTACCAAACAACCCAGATAATGGATGTGGTCACCTTTGTCTTGAAGGACGAATAACAGACTCCCTTGGAACTGCACTGGAGTGCCAGCCTGGATTACGCGCTCAAGACTATGGAGTGGGACATGAATCCACAACTTTTTGACATAATTTCGGGCTGGCTGTTTCTCAAAGTCCTTGGGATGCATGTTGTTGCTCCCAAAATTGGACCTCGTTGCCCCAGTTTCTTACCTTTACGACAAATGCAAAGTGGTTATGTTTTTGCCCCAGAGATTCTTTTCAGGTGCCTGGTGTGCAAAGTGTGAAAAATTTTCACTGGTGCAGTGGTGGGTATTTTTAGTTTGGGCTATAAAATGTGTTTTTGGGAAGCTTTACTTTGCACCTGAGTGTGTTGACACTGAGTGCCCAAAGTTTGCAAGTGTTCGGCTCCCAGGCACTAATAACCCTTGTACTTTAAGTGTAAAAGCAAAACAGAAATGTAACTTTTGAGACCTGTGATATCAGATATAATAGCGGTGTTTTGCAAATATGAAATTTGGAAGATTGTTATGTTTCGGGATTGTACCTTTAAATTAGGGTAAGATAGTGGAATGAAGGGGGTCATGTGACTGGCTCTGAATTCTGCTTCCGACAAGCTTGGTTAGGTGGCTTAGTTAAATATTAAAGGGGAGCCCAGGTTGTTTTACTGGGAGGAAGGTGCAAGATATTTCATGCCTGTAAGCAATGACCAGAACAGCTGTGCTGATAGCAGATACCTTGTTAGTCTCTAAGCCTTAGTGAGGTGTTAGGAATGTTAGGTTTTATAGGCGGTTATACTTCAGCCTGTCTATTTAATTCCAAGGTAGAATAGAGTTGGGAGGGGGGAGGGGGGGCGGCATCTTGAGGATAGCTAATTAGCATTTCTACCTGGAAACAAGGCCCATGTAATTCATGTTGCCATGGAGATGGGCTTTGTCAGGGGAAGAGTATATTGGAAGCTGTTGTAGGATCACGTTGCAGGTATTCTTAAATATTACTCAACCTCATTGACATAGTCAGTCTGCAAGAATCTGAGAAGGAGGGGGGGAGAGAGAGAGGCAGCAAGCTCCATGGTTTGCCATGCAGAATGCAGGTGGAAGTTTGTGCTCGGTTGAAGAGACTAATTTTGTAAGAGTTTAAACAAAGCTGGAAGATTTGAGTAGATGAAGGGATCTCCAATTCGTTCATTACTGTGAAACTCAGTTTGGTCAGTAGAAGTTATCAGACTGGAAAAAGAAAAAGGAGCTTAGAATAGTTTTGGACTGCTTATAACCTTGGAGGGGGATTTTCTGGCATATTAAAAGTTAAATGAAGGATCTTTTTTGTAGTTTAGGGTATAATTTTCCTACTGAAAAATTGTTTAGGTAGTGTTGCTTTTAGTTTATTTGTTACAGTAAAAGTCTTAAAATTTGAAATCTTGTGCGTGATCGTTCAGTCATTCATTGGAAGTTTGAATTTTTAAAAGCTACAAGTCTCTACAGGGATTGTGACAGTGTCATAACTTAGAGAAACCCAAGCTTTTGAAATTACAATATTGAGTTGTTGCATCTGAGCTCTTACCATTGGTCTAAATGCTAACCTCTTTAATCTAAGTGGGACAACATTGCTGTTAAAATAACAAAGAATGCGGTTCCTGACAAATGTGTTAAACATATTGTTACTTCACAGCGTAGTTTCAGGGGCAAAATTATTGGCTGCCATATTTCTCTCTATTTGTGAAACTAAATCATCCTTGGATGTAAATTGAAAGCCAATGAAGTCTCCATTCACGACACGAGCTAATTGCTCATCATGCTCAACAATGCCACTTATGCCTCTGATATTTGTAATAATCCCAGATGTCTGCCCTTTATACTCATGTGGTCCATGGTAATGGTGTGAGCCAATTCAACGTCATCTTCCCTTGTAATTATATTTTCAGCTTTTCCTGACTTCCATCTTACATCTGAAAGTGACAATCCATCTTTCCCGACAGGTGTCCTCCCTAATTGCCAGATTGCAGCTGACAAATTTTCTTCCATTACAATTTTGCTGCGGAATGAATTTAAATGTTAGAGGTGCGAAAATGTAGATTTCAGGCTGGCCAAGTTAGTTGAACAGCAATTCATATTTGAATTGGATGAAGCACCTAAATACCTGTGAAGTGCTTTACAAGTGTGGGCTGCATTCTGTTAATTAATACCAAGTACATTTATTTGAATAAGAAAGGTTCCAGTTAGCCCCTCGGCTCAATATGCTACACATTTTCAAAGAAGAATCCAGGCCAACCCTTTTCCTCCAGATGTACCAAGAGCATTTTTTTTTACCTGAATGACTTTTGGCTAAATTTCAGGACGTTTGTAGAGGAAGTGTCACCATGTCATCAAATCAAGCAGAATCTGGGAGAGAAAATAAACAAGAATTTTTGAGGTGGGGGTTGGAAAAGGTGGAAAGGGTACTGAAAACCAGAGCAACATTTTGCATTGTACTGCAGGGGCAGATAATACTTGCAATCAGCACAGGATACATCCCCAGTCAAAACCACACAAAACATGCATCAACAAAAGCCAGGAGGCATTGAGACATTTTGAATGAACCAGCAATAAGCTGCTGTGTTGTGAGGACCTACAAAGTTTTAAATGGTTCCTTGAGGATTTCTGAAGTTAAACCTGAAGAAGAAAGTGTGACTATTGGCTGCAAGATAGTCTGGACACACCCTTGCTTGAAATAGAGAAAGAACGCATATGAGCCCTGGACATCAGTTTTATAATCTTACAATGGGTATGTAGATATGTAGATGCTGAATTGAATGGAAGAGAACTTGTTTAGTTGGATCCTTATATTTATCCATTCTCATTCCATCCATTCTGGAGAATTCACCTAAAATTTTATGGTTCAACAATGTAATCAGTAATCCTCGTGTGTTTTTTTTTAAATTGTACCTTTGACTTGCTTTGTCCACTGTGATGCCTCAGCCTCCAAAGACCAATTTGTTCCACAGAAACCTGTCAATTTGTTGAATAGTTGTACGTGAGCAGGCATTTCTCCAGATTGGTTCTGTCCTGAGGCAAGCTAATCAGAATCTTCATTTTACAATTCTTTTTAAATTCTTGTAAGTTAAACTTTAACATGAGATTGACTTTCAAATGAGTATATACGGTAATTAAGCTTGCTTAAGTGAACTTCCTAGCTTGGGATTAGATAATGAGTTGTAGAAATTCAAGGAGAGGTGTAAGTTAACACAGCTCAGATGTATTGATCTGGGACAACAGTTACCAAATTTTGCTTAATGCTTTCCTGAAGGACACTGCAGGATATATTTAACACCCGGTTATAACTTTAGCCTGCAGCTTGTTCATTGATCTGTACAACTTCGATATTTGCATTGTAACAAATTAATAAAAGTTATGTAATTAAATGTTGAGGACTGCAAAGACTGTCTATTTCTGAAAGCATCTATGAAATAATCCATCTAGCAGTTTATACATATGGTGTAAATTTGCCTCTTGGCACTGCCTCAGTGACCCAGGCAACATCTATGGGAGCCAGTTCATCAGGATGTTAGCTCTGGGTCAGCTGATAACTTTCTGACACAGAAGCGAGAATGCTATTTCCAGGACTTGAGAACAAAACCGAAAGCTAGCATTCCAGCTCAGTGCTGAGGGAGTGCAGCACTGTGAGAGGTGCCATCTTTCTGATGAGATGTTAAACTGAGGCCCCAACTGTCTTCTCGGTTGGATGTAAAAGATCCCATGGTACAATTTTGAAGAAGGGCAGGGGAGTTCTCCTGGTGTCCTGATCAATATTTAGCCCTTAATATCACAAAAGCAGATTTTTACAGCATGCTGTGTGCAAATTGACTGTCAAGTTTCCTGCATTATAACAATGATTACACTTCAAAAGGTACTTCATTGGTTGTAAAACGCTTTGAGACATCCTGTGGTTGTGAAAGGTGCTATATGGATGCAAGTTTTTCTTCTTCTTTTACGTCAGTTTTGCAGGATGGGGAAAACAGGAGGCAGTAAATAATTAAGTTAGGAACTTGCTTCAAGCCACTGCTGTAATTTGGCCAGTGGTGTGAGCCCTTATTAATTCACTTAAAGTTCTCTTCCATGCTTCAGGCACCATTACAGCAGCCGCGGGGGGAGATTCAGACAAAATTGGGCCTTCAGCAAATACAAATTGCGCAGCACAGTTAACACCTGTTAACAGAACTTGGGAAAATTAAAATATGGGATCATACATTAGGAATTCAGGTACAAGCTTTTTATATATCTTGGCAAGATGGTTAACAGAATGTTGTCTACATCATGTTATTCACTTCACTGTACTGATAAATTGAAAAACTAACAAAAGTCATGCAGTATGTTTGAAAGAAAGTTATGTATCTTACTTAATTCGTAGGTATTTTACTGTTGTATTCCAGACACAAAGATATTCCCTTTTAACAAATTGATTCATAAAAGAGGAGTGAACACAATGGTGCAAATAGAAAAGTCTTGACTTGTGCTGTTTATTTATTTGGACAGAAATGAAAGATAAAATACTTGTATTTATTGGGAGTGGTTTCATGCTGTTGACATATCCCAAAATGACTTGTGGATCTTTTGTTAATCTTTGTTTTCTGGTGGTGGTTGAAGTAAGTAACGCTCTTCAGGACACTAGAGGAACTCATTGGGGGAGTCGTCCCAGATTTTCACTATGGAGTAGCAGGCGTGAAAACCTACGTTTTACCCATCGGCTGCTGTGGCAGGTTTTCACGTCAGATTGCCCCTTCCCGGCGTGTCCCACCTCATTAATAATGCATTCGTGGGAAACACGCCGGATTGCTGGGCGGCGGGCTCGGATTTGCCCGTCATTCCGTGACCTCAGTGCTTCCTCGCTCCAGGCGCCATATTTAAACACGGCAGAGCGCAGCCAACATCATGTATACAAACCAGGACTGCTCCAGGTGACAGATGGCCCTGAAAATAAAGAAGACAGTAGCCCCCAAATCTAGTGACGTCTCTCTGAGGTGCCCGCTGGACACAGTGGAAGGCCACTGCGATGTCCTCTATGAGGCTCTGGCCACGGGAGGTCCACCAGAATCACCAATCCAGCCTGGGAGGTGGTGGCAGTGGTGGTCAGCACCACTGGAGCACAGAGGGGGTCAGCTGTCCATTGCAGGAGGAGGGTGCATGCTCTCATCCGTTCCGCTAGGTAAGTCAGCCACCTCATCACACTCTCAAACCCACCACACGCCCCAAGGGACAACACCACTAACTCTCACACACACACCCTCACATCTCCATCAGGCTCATATCCTCTGGAGCTTGTGCCCTCATCCCGTCCATGGCTTCACTCACCACACAAACATTCCATGCAGTGCCATAGGTCCTGCTCACACACTCTCCATCTATTTTCATGCAGGAGAAGCTGGCTCACATTAGCAGAGAGAGGTCCCAGACTGGGGGTGGAATGGCCCACATTAAGCCCCTCACTCACTTTGAGGAGGGTGCCGTTGCACTGACTGGTGAGGACGTGGACCGTACCTGTGGTGACGGTGAGATCGGCAGAGAACACCTACGTGAGGATCCTGCACCACATGATCCCCCTCTCAATGCAACTGTGAGTGCTCTCTCTCCTGCTTTTGACTCTGCTGCCATACACTCATTATCTGTACTTTGGTTCACAGGGAGCTCTGCCAAGTGAGCGATGCCCTCAGCCAGCCAGTCCCTCAGCTCCATCCAGGTCCTCACTTCCAGCCAAGGGGACACCTCCTCCATTGAAGAGCTGGAAATCAGCAGCCTGCGAGATTCATCACAGTGCTTACCCACACCCTCCACCAGCGCAGAGATGCACACCTTGGTGAGATGTACATCTAGAGCAGGCTCGGGTTCACAATCTGGTGGTCACTGCATGGACATGCATCTGCAGCAGGAAGTGGTAGGTTCAGCCGAGCTCCCTGGCACTTGGAGGACTGCTGGGGAGGAGGCATCTGTGAGGTCCAAGTCAGATGACCAGCCTCTGGATTCAGCCTTTGAACCCACCCTGGAGAGTCAGCAGAAGGCATGGGAACATCACGCAGTGCTGTTGGAAGCCCTCAACACAGTGGCACCCAAGTGGGACGAGTGCATCCACCGGCACTCTGTTGAAGTGGTGCCCTAGTGTACGTATGGAGGTCTCCATGGGAAGGACGGCAGACACCATTGAGACCTGGGTGTAGCAGAATCCGGAGATGCACGTTGATCTGTGCTCCATCGCGGGGGCCATGGGTGAGTACCTGCAATGGCGATGCGAGAGGGAAACGGGGCACCTCGACACCCCTTCAGGGGCTCCTTCCTCTCAGGAAGTCAGGCTGTGGTCCTCAGGCACCCACAGGGAGCAGGAGTGGCAGCTGGACACCCCTGTGGTCATTCATGTCAATGTATCAGTAATCACATTGCATAGCAATTACATTGTTAAAGATTCATTGTTTGCCATTGTGAGATTTGAACTCTTGATTTTGGGATTACAAACCCAGTACCATAACCACTTGGCTATTTAGGCCAAGCCTACATTGTTAAAGATAATGGCTCTTCCTTCAAAGCAGTATAAATAGATACAGCTGGAACACTCTAGTGTGGGAGGCATTAAGGAAGTTTGTTGTACTGAAGAGCTGTCTCAGGAATAAACCAGCTTATGGAAAGGACTAGCTTTGGACTTATTCATCCACCACAAGCATTTGTTGGTAGCAGAGAATTAACTTGAAGCTTTGGTGATTGATTGCTGTATGTGAAGTTTTTTGTCTAAATCCTCTGAAGAAAAGAAATGTGCTGTTGCTGACAATTTAAGTTACAGAATGGCAGAAGGACAGTGCAAAATCGCAAACTTTGACTATCCATCAATTTTTTCTGAGTCTGAGCCATATCGCCAAAAAAAAGTGGATATGTGGACATGGGGTTACAATGTTTACCCCAGAAGCTGCAAGGTATGGCCTTGGCTTTATTGTTACCAGAAAAAACTATGATTAGCAGTAAAGTATTTTCAGAAATCGAAATGGAGAATTTGGACAATGAAGAGGGATTGGATCTTCTATTAAAATTTTTGGGTAAGTTTTACAGAAAGGATGAGTTATTGGAAGCGTATGAAGCTTGGACAATCTTTGATAGGTTTAGGAAAACAGATGATCAGTCCATGGAAGAATATATCATGGATTTTGATCAGTGGTACAAGAGACTACAGAGATTTGAACATAAAATTCTGGAGTCAGTATTGGCATTTAAGTTACTGGGCACATATTTCCCATGTTGATAGACTTTTAGTACTGATGGGGGTTCGATTCTATGAGAAAGACTCTCTCCTTCCTCAAATGGCTGTTGCCCTAAAAAGATTTCTGGGGAAACATTCGTTTCCAGCCCCTTTCTTAGCAAATACGAACAACTATGCTATGAAACATGGATAGAAGATCCTATAGTGGCCGAATTTTGAGATCGACCAAGTATTCGACAAGATTCCAATACAAAGATGGGGTTAATGACAGGAGGGAGTGATTGTTTGGTTTGTTGGAAGTTGTGAGAGTTGAAATGTGGGAAAAATTTGGGTTATATTCTGAAATACCTGACAGAGGATAGCCAGCCTTATCTCAATGGTGGATCTGTACAGAAAAGGTCCGCCCAGACCAAAGAGAGATTAGTAGCCCGAGTCTTTGAAGAAAAACTCAGGGATCAGGACATCAGGGTGGACTTGCCTACTGCAGGGAAAGTGAGTTGAAGATTTTTTTTTTAACTATTTTGGCATCATATTCCTGGGAGTGTAAATCGATTGACATAATGGCTGCATTTTTTCAGGGAGAGACGTTTTTTTTGATACTGCCGAAGGAAGCTGGCGATATAGAAGGAAAGCTATGAACGGGTGTGTTTATGGGTTGAATGATGCATCAAGAGTGTGGTATTTTTCCGTGAGGTCTGTCCTATTGAAAACAGGTTGCATTCAGTTAAAGGCAGAACTTGTGATGCTCTACTGGTACCATAAGGAGAAACTAGCTGGGATCTTTATCATGCAAGTTGATTTCCTGTGGGGAGCCTCTGTAGAATTTGAGCACTGGGTATTCAAGAAGATAAAGGAGGAATTCCAGGTTAGCAGTCAGACTTCAGGGGCCTTTAAATACACAGGCTTTGACATTAAGCAGAGCAAGTCAGGGATGACATTGAATCAACAATCTTATCTAGAAAATGTTAATAATATCACTATAAATAGGAATAGATCCTCACAAAAAGAGGATCCTGCTTCCAAGGAAGGAACGGAACAATTGAGAAGTTTGATAAGGCAGTTGAACTGGTTGTGCATTCAGACTAGACCTAGCACTAGTTATGATGTGTTGGAGCTGATACCATGATGAAACATGCTACAGTTCAGGAAGTTCTGAGAGCAAATAAGACATTAAAAAAATTAAATTCTGGAAGATGCACACTCATGTTTCCAGTTTGGATAGACCAGAAGATATGAGGTTGGTCATTTTTAGCAATGCTTCATGTGCTAATCTTCCAGGTGGGTATTCTAGCACAGCAGGGTTTATCATATTCTTGGTAAGAAAGAATGATAAATGTTGCCTACTGGCTTGGGAGGCTAAGAAAATAAAAAAGGTACTGAAAAGCACCTTAGCTGGCATTAATGGAAGCGATAGATATGGGGTTTACTTATCCAATATACTGACAGAAATGTTATATCTGGGGCAATGTGAGAAAAATCTGCCCATGGAATGTTATGCTGATAATCAGACCCTTAGAGATAATGTTCATTCAATGAAAAGTGTCACTGAGAAAAGGTAAGAATGGACATAGCCAGCATAAAACAAATGTTAGAAAGAAGAGTGACCTCTAATATTCAGTGGGTTGACACAAGTCACCAACCATCAGACTGTTTTACATAAAGAAATGCCTGCTCCAAGAAATTATTAGACATATTGGAAGAGGAGGCTGATGTTATAATGACGAAATGGTAAAGCCTATATGTATTCATTTTTGCTTTATGTTTGTTATACATATATTTGGTAAAGGAAATGTGGGATCTATAAATGTGGAAATACATGACTTTACTTCCCTCTGTAGCTGACAAATTTTCTTCCATTACGGTTTTGCTGTGGAATGAATTTTAAATGTTAGAGGTGTGAAAATGTAGATTTCAGGCTGGCCAAGTTATTTGAATTGGATGAAGCACCTAAATACCTGAGCTGTCTCAAGAATAAACCAACTTGTGTAAAAGACTAGCTTTGGACTTATTCTTCCACCACAAGCACTTATTATGAGTAACAATTCACTCAGGAATCTCAGAGGCTGTCCTCTCCCTCAGTGTCCCGTTTGTCTGTGACCCCCCCTCAACCTTGTCCTCTGTCACTGCAGAGGGAAAAGTTGGCCCACAGGACAGCCAAAGTTCTCCAGAGGATGCACACCGATGACATCAAAGGCAACAGGGCCAACTATTGCACAGGCTGTCTCCACCCCTCTTGCAGATGCCAGGGCAGCACCCAGAAAAAGTGATAGGCCTAGAAAAGTTAAGAAATTACGATCACAGTTGGTTACACAGGAGAACACATTTTGTCACTTTATAATCTGAAAGTATATTCACTTTCACTGAATAATGTGTAATGTTGTCGCTCAGCTTCAATGACAGGCTTCACAAGTCCTCCCATTGCATCCCACGCCCCCCCTCTCCCTCAACTAGAAGTTCAGCTGCAAGCAGCTGGACAATGAGTGATTCTGGAGGGAGAAATGTGTGTGTGGCCTTTTGGAGCCTCATGCAAGCACTGCTCCACGCATGTGGAGCCTTCATCCATCACATTCATCTTACTGTTCAATGCTGCCTGCTGCGGTTCTCTTTTGTCTGTCTGAGCTGACCTGTATCTCCTCCCGCCCACTGATTGCACTCCCATGCAGCATCTGTGCCCGTCCAACACGAGGCTCCACTCACTTTCAATTTCAACAAACATGATTGTGGTCAAGTATATTGTTAGCTCCCCTAGTCACCCATGTCCTTTCCTGCATCACTGTCAACCCAACCGGTATCACCTTCCACCTCCCCACCGTCACCTACCAAACCGAGCCCTTGCCTTTCCAGGGTGCCCAGGTGAACATGCATGTACCCTACCTTCCTGAGAATCCCAACCCATCCACATTGACCTCCTACCCACCCCCAGAGTCCGTGTCTGCCTCTAAGTCCCCATCAACCTTTCTTGCTGGTCCCCTCTTCTGCTACAGACACACACTAACCCTCCCACCTTACTGGCTCCCTCTGCCCCCTCTCACACTCACCATTCCCTCCCACGCCCAACCTCTGTTCACTCCCTAGAAGACAGGTATTTCACCTCAATTCCCACCCTTTACTCCCTCCTCCACCCTTACTCCCTCCTCGCACCAAACAGCTTCCACTCTCTGCACTCTCTCCTCCCCTGAACACCTTCCTCAGCATTCCCTCCTCCCCCGAACACCTTTCTCCCCCTTACACCTACCTTCCCAGTTGCAGACTTCTCCACTGTTACATGCCCCCATCCCACCTCATCCTTCTGGCACCTTGGTCCTCCCCCTACCAACC
Organism: Carcharodon carcharias; assembly: GCF_017639515.1. NCBI lineage: Eukaryota > Metazoa > Chordata > Chondrichthyes > Lamniformes > Lamnidae > Carcharodon > Carcharodon carcharias. The sequence continues at coordinate 31,587,510 of NC_054488.1, read as the reverse complement.
TCATCCCCCCCCCACCCCAAACACCTTTCTCCCCCTGACACCTTTGTCCTCCCACCCCCGACACCTTCGTTCCCCACCAACTTTACCCCACCCCCAGTACAACTTACTCATAGCTAGACCTTCCCCTCTTCCCCCCGCCCCTTGCTGAACATCCATAGCAGCCCATGGCCAAGACCGTGAAGCAGACCCAAAGTATCGATGAAGATCTCCCACCTTCTGTGAGCATTGTCCATGAGAATCCACACAGCATACAATGTACGTGTTCCTCCAGGGTCCGGTAGCTGTAGGGTTCTTTTTATCCTTGGATGTCCGCAATCTGAGCAAGGCCCTAATGATAAACCCTGACGTCACACTTGTCCAGACACGTTCTGGGCCGGGGTGTTTTCTTGCCAGAGTAACGGTAAATCGGGTGTGGGTGGACGATTCTGGTCAGGCCTTACTTTACATCCTATTACCGGGATGCATGTTGGGTTCACGCCAGCCTCCGGCAGGATTCATGTTCTGCCACCATCGGATGATGCCACTGTGCTTTCACGCCAAAGTGAAACCGATTCCTGCCCCTCATGCCGAGTTGTTCTGCCCCCCACTTACATCAAGTTCTGATGTAAATAATTACAAATCAGAAATTTGAGTAGAGCCCACTGTATTCGATATGTTCCAGAATAAAATTGTCCTTTGTTTAGCATATAAAACAACACAATGACGAATGGTTGCTTGAAAAATATGATTTTTCCTGGTATCCAGAAGTTGTGATTAAACAAAACCCACAACAAAAGATTTATTTTTTAGACATTTACTATAACACTTCTGTTTTGGCAGATTTACTAAACCTTTTTGACCTCAATGAAAGATGGTTTAATCTTCCAGAATGTCACATCTGTGTTATCTATGTGTCTCTGCAGTTACATATATTTGTCAAGAGAAGGTTTTACTCGGCACTCACATGAACAGTTTTAAGTTTGCAGGAAGGAACAAGATATGTTTACTGCTGCAATGTTATTTCTCTCCAATTTACTTCCTTCATCTTGGCCGTGTGATGAGGTAGTTCCACAGGTGCCAGTCACTCTCCAGCATCTTGTTCAAGTCATCATATTTTTGCCCAAACCTTATTGGTGAGTGTTGGTGGGCTGTTAACCAGGGGAACACAGTAGTTAATCTTGATCCTATCATAGACTAGTAAGGCATAGGAGGCTATTTGGGCCATTGAGCCTACATTGACTGTTTTGAAGAACAATCCAATTAGACCCCTTCTCTGACTCTTTCCCAGTATTCCTGTGAATTTTTCTTCAAGTATTTATTCAATTCACCTTTAAGAGCTACTAATTAACCTTTTTTATCACCCTATTAGGCAGTGCATAATCAATCCCAACCACTTTCTGTGCAAACAAAGTTTTTCCTCACATCATCTCTGGCTCAGCCATTCACCCACCTTCACTCAGTAACCGAGGTTTTCCACCCACGGTCGTTGACAGGGCCCTCAACCGTGTCCGGCCCATCTCCCGCGCATCCGCCCTCAAGCCTTCTCCTCCCTCCCAGAAACGTGATAGGGTCCCCCTTGTCCTCACTTATCACCCCACCAGCCTCCGCATTCAAAGGATCATCCTCTGCCATTTCCACCAACTCCAGCATGATGCCACCACCAAACACATCTTCCCTTCACCCCCCTTATCGGCATTCCGTAGGGATCGCTCCCTCCGGGACACCCTGGTCCTCTCCTCCATCACCCCCTACTCCTCAATTCCCTCCTATGGCACCACCCCATGCCCACGCAAAAGATGCAACACCTGCCCCTTCACTTCCTCTCTCCTCACCGTCCAAGGACCCAAACACTCCTTTCAAGTGAAGCAGCATTTCACTTGCATTTCCCCCAACTTAGTCTACTGCATTCGTTGCTCCCAATGTGGTCTCCTCTACATTGGAGAGACCAAACGTAAACTGGGCGACCGCTTTGCAGAACACCTGCGGTCTGTCCGCAAGAATGACCCAAACCTCCCTGTCGCTTGCCATTTCAACACTCGACCCTGCTCTCTTGCCCACATGTCTGTCCTTGGCTTGCTGCATTGTTCCAGTGAAGCCCAACGCAAACTGGAGGAACAACACCTCATCTTCCGACTAGGGACTTTACAGCCTTCCGGACTGAATATTGAATTCAACAACTTTAGGTCGTGAGCTCCCTCCCCCATCCCCACCCCCTTTCTGTTTCCCCCTTCCTTTTTTTTTCAATAAATTATAAAGATTTTCCTTTTCCCACCTATTTCCATTATATAAAAAAAAACCCCCACTAGAGCTATACCTTGAGTGCCCTACCATCCATTCTTAATTAGCACATTCGTTTAGATAATATCACCAACTTTAACTTTAACACCTATGTGTTCTATTGTACTATTGTCGTTGACATCTTTTGATGATCTGCTTCTATCACTGCTTGTTTGTCCCTACAACCAAACCCCCCCCCCTCCACCTCCCTCTCTCTCTATCTCTCCGCCCCCCACACACACACCTTAAACCAGCTTGTATTTCAACTCTTTCTTGGACTTGAACTCAAGTGCTGTCGAAGGGTCATGAGGACTCGAAACGTCAACTCTTTTCTTCTCCGCCGATGTTGCCAGACCTGCTGAGTTTTTCCAGGTAATTCTGTTTTTGTTTTGGATTTCCAGCATCCGCAGTTTTTTTGTTTTTATTTCACTCAGTGTCTACTTGAACGTTTTGAATGGGGTGGAGGTGGGTGTTACTGGACAGTGATCAGAAAGTGGCAACCCAGGCTAATTTTGTTCTCTTAATCAAAGATGCCAATTCTGCTGCCTCAGCTGAAATATAAAATGAGATATGTGGAAATGTTGATTTGATGGAAAACTTATCTACTTTTGGTAATATAGTTAAGACAACTCTTTGAATAAATAAGATTGCTTGATTTATTTTTAGCTGTTCATTAATAATGTGTTGAGAATGGGTGGCAATGCACATCAGGTGACAATATATGAAGCCTTTGCTTTGACCTTTTTAAGGTTTCATTTGCAGTTATTTCTTGGAATGTGTTTATGTCATAAGGTTTGCAATAAGAGCCTTGCTTTGCAGTATTCAAGATTTCCTGTAGTTTTGTGTGGAGAAATTAAAAATCTAATCGAATGATGAAATGGAGGTATATTAATAATACTTTTTGGATAGAAGCTTTCAATCAGAATTTGTTCAAACCCCCATAGTTGGAGAATTTTACTCCCAATTTAGTATTCTTGCCGGAGTACCTATTCCTGGTATAGTAGCTGTAATTATATTAAGGATGTCCTGAATACGAGACACTATGCAATTGCTTGATCAGCTGACACACTATAAAACCCACAATAGAATCATTGAATTATAACAACTCAGTGTTGTTTCTCTCTGACAAACATAGGAATTTGTCTATTATAGGAAGTTGATTTTATATTTTTTGGTGCTCCTAAATTGGTTCATATTAGATTTAAACTAATGAAAATCCTAATTTAGCTTGTTTATTTGTGTGTGTGGCTTGATATACCTTTTATCATAATTCAAGTATAACTGCCTTGCTTCAGAAAAGGTAGCCAGTACACACAAAAGGCAGAATAAGTGTATATCCTCTTTCAATATCTTCAAATAAATCAGCAATGTAATGCAGTATCACGTCAAAGTCCAACCCTCCTCCTAACCTGCATGAGTTGTGTAATAACTCATCTGTATCCTGTGACAAAGAGAAGTGTAACTTGCACCAAATCAGCTTTTTCTATCTGGAAATGGTATTACTGGATACGTAAAAAGGCAGTTAGCATACTCCTGATGAGAAATAGTCCAGGCATGAATTGCATAACTACAGTCTGACATTGTTGGGTTAATCTTGAAAATCTATTAACATTTTAAATGTTATGAGGAACAGACTTGCTTGGTGTGACATATTTCAGGTTTTGGAACTACCAGATGGCAGTATCTTTGACAAAGGAGCTAACTTTTAGTGCAAGAAGAATATTAAATTGTAAAAATGTTTTAATAATACAATTCTGAACAGAATGCCTGTGGTCTAAAATAGGAATAAAGAGCCCCCTCATAATACCCTTGATGTGTTTGATTTCAGTTGTCCCCAACTTGACCTCAGGATAAGTAATTTACAGCAAAACGACCTTTAGTCCTTTAATAGACAGGCCAGATTATGTGCAGTTTCCTTTTCAGCTGAATAATGGCAATATTGAGATTGGGAACTTTCTTTTTGTTTTTTTAATATATGTTTTTCAAAAAAAATCTCCAACAATAATTAAAATCTGAAGTAATGAGATTCCATACTTCAAAAGTTAATTTTCGGTGCTAGAGAGATTACTTGGCAATAAATAATACTCGCCATGCAGTTTAAAAGGATATTTAGACGAGAATAAAAAAAACCCTAATTTTCTCTGGTGACTTTAGTCTGCATCCACAAGGTATGTACAACAATTTCATGACTGATGAATACCTGACTCGTGAATCAGACAGCGAAATGCTGGCTTTGGGAAGCTTTTGGCAGACTGTTATATCCTGGACAGCAGTTTCTTGATTCCTGCATTCAATTGTGCATATGCAATGTTCAGAGGTTGCTGTCCAATATCCCTGTAGATAATGGCAAATGCTGTTAGGCCTTCTTAACTGGCCAATTTAATGCGCTGATCTTGCTGTTGCTGATGTTGATGAGCTCCTCTATTTTCCTACATTTGGAATTACAATAAGGATAGTAGGGAATCCGAGATGGTGTGAAATTTTTTCTTACTGATTCCACAAATACATCAACTGCATAGAAAATTTAGTTTTAAAATAATTTTTCCTATATGACTCCAAAGTATGACAGTCATCCAAAGCACTTTTCCCATTTTTACTTGGTGGAATTGGTCAGCCTGCTTCTGTGAAGAGCACATCATGAATTTGAATATGGAGATTTCATGAGTTTGCTGAGCCTGTTCTCTAGCTTCAGACTGGCTCTTGTTCAATTGTTTAAACAATTACACACTTCTATGAGGCCACCAGTTTTATTATTTTGAACTCTTAAGTAACACTATGGATTGGTGGTCTTTTCTGTGGGAGGCTATGAAAAGTAGGAGTAAGGTAAATGGAGTCCCATATGTGATATGCTGAGCTACTTACATTATAGTCTCCTTCTTTGTGCCAATTAAGGGTCCCAGTGATGTAGATGCACCACTAAGTGTAGATTTTAAGAAAAATCTCAGCACATATGTTGTATGAAACATGGGTCCAGATGTTGCAGTAGTAATGCTAATGAAACTGACAGTGTTCACTATCATTACTGCACTGAAATTGACAGCACCATCACACACACGCAGAATAATGTGGAAACCCAGATCTTGCTGTCAGTAATTCTGTGCTGCTTGATAGGGGATAAAACTTCCATTTTTAAGCTGTTAGTCTTGCAGGAAAAACCCTTGGGAATGTTACATCTTGTTGACTGAGGTGTGCCTGGGTTTTTAGCAGCATACTAACCTCAATGGCCCTGAAATGCTAATTTTATATTCATGGAGTGTCAGGTCTCTCCACTATGATAACATTCCATATTTTTAATTTTTTAAATTGTTTGTTCAGTATTTTAGCTTCTAAATTAATCCAGTCAGGATGATTTATGTCACTATCTGAAAATTTAAATTAAAAGCGAAGGATTTTAAGTGCGTTTAATTGTCTTGGTTTGCTGTCTGTGAGAATAGTTCAACGTGATTGGCTGCTTGCTGACATCTCTGCTGTTGGATGCCTGGAAATCCCCTTGACTTGGTGCCAAATTTAAACTGCCATCAGAAAGGGGAAAATCCACACTAAGAGGGCTGCTTCTTTGCTGCCGATTGCAAAATCCAGCTCATGGTAAAACTCTTCTGTCATTATTTATGCATAGATAGTGCAGCAACTTCAGGCGAGAAGCGGTTGCGCAGTTAAATGTACATTTTGAGAAGTTGCTGCCTTGGTTGTGCTGTCAGCTTCACAAAAATGGCATCTTCCTGTCTGCTGCTCCATTGACATGTATTGAATGGCACGAAGTTGCTGTATTTGTGCGATAGATCCAAACTAAGTTCACCACAGAAAGTTAAGTCTTGTCATTTCAAGCCGAAGTAACAATGTGATAATTGTAAACTCCTGTCAGTTATAATTACCATCAATCAACCATGCTGGCACTAAAAATGATACAAATGTGGAGGCAAATTCCCTCAGGTTTTGAAATTTTCAGGTGAAATTTAAAAATGTCATATTTCGAGTCTACTTTCGTTTTTACTTTTCCTTTCAGTTTCCTTCTTTCAATCGAATCCTTTTCCCCCTCTGTTTTTCTCCTTCTGTACTTGATTTGACATTGGATTCATGATGGTTAAACGCAAATACTTATTGAAAACCTTAAGGATACATATGCTGATGCTGCAACAGCAGAGGGTGCACTCCCCGCACATGCAGTTACAGTGCCTGTGACATCACTGCCTGCTGCCAGCATCAAAAATGGCGCAGACCAAGCAAAGAAGGAAAATATCAAATAACATTATTCTCACTCTCTTCACTGCAGTCTCCCATTCGCAACTCCTTCCTTCCCCCATTTTCTGCCTCCTGTTGCTGCTCCCTCCCTCTTCCCACTTCCTCCCATTCTCTTCAACACTCCTTTCTGCTTCCCGCTGTCTTCCGCCTGCTCACTGCTCCCTCTTTCCTGCTCATCACACGCTCTGACCCCTGTTGCCTGCCTTACACATTGTCCACCTTCTGCCACTTCTCGAAAGGGGGCAGGAGGAAGTGGTGAAGTAGGAGGGAATGGGCAGCGGAGAGCAGATGCATGACAATGACATCAGTGGCAGGAGAAACCTTACATTGGCCGGCGAGAGAGAGAGGGAGTTGAGTTCCTGTTCGTGTTCTGCGGCAGGAATTACAGTGAAAGTTTAGAATTGTCATGAAAGAAACAGGAAATTAATGTCTAAATTGACACTTTTAATCTACTTTGCTAGATAAGTATAACATTGAATTTAACATTGTACCCTGGTGAACAGAGTGTACTTTGAGTCAGCAAGTTTTCCTCATTGGACACATTTGGTTAGATGCTTATCTTTGGTGTTGGCTAACATTTGAAACCCATGTTACTTCCAATGCAAGGTAGTGCACAGATCCCTAAACTATCATTTGTATTGTTATGTAAAAGTGAGATATCCATAAAATTACTGTGGTTCTCCTTCAATACAGCACAGTCACAGTGCTATTGGAAGTGCAACAGCATTTGTACCATTACTTTTAAACGTAATGTACTTTCCACTAGCTTTCAGTTTTCAAATGATTACCAAGGTTTTTCTTTGCAGTTGAACAGTTAATGGATTTAAGAATGCAATTTGCACCTTATTAAATCTGTTTTAGTGGAAGACCTGCTGATGAATAGAACATAAATGAAGAGGCAGGCTGAGCTCCAAATAATAATTAAACACCTTGAGAATCCCAGGACACTGCCTGATAGCCAATGTGGTGCTAGTAAAAGAGATTTGGTATTATCCCTTCAGGGGAAATAAAATCGGTTGACAATCTAGCTGCCACATGTCCAAATTTCAATTTCAATTAATGAAATTCAATGAATGAATGAACACTACAATTGATTAATTATTAAACGGCATTAAGATTAAATCGAGCATTTCAATGACTTGGTAAATCTGCTGTTCTCTGCAATGTCTGTCATGCAGTGTGCTATTGATCAATCTCAATGAAAGAGTAAGAGCTGCAATTGATGCACTTTAACCATGTTGGGAGTTCACACATTGTTTGCTATTCTGTGGAGTGTCTGTTACTCAGTCAGCTATTGATCCGCAACATTAAATTTCAATAAACTAATGTGTTGGGGCATTCATTCTACTGCTATTATGCTGTCTTACATCACATCGTTCCCAGAAAGAAAGCAGCACACCACTAAGGAGAGGTTGGTGGCTGTTGAATGTGTTCGAAAGGGGGAGAGGTGATTCACAGTTTACACTGACCTCAGGATATCTGGGCTGAACTTGTCAAATTAGGCAGAAAGAAGAATAACCTGCAGACCAGGGTCTCCAAATCTGGATTGTAGTGTAAATGCATTAAGCAGGAGACAATAGGTGAAGGTTCATGAGGAGCCACCCATGTTCTGATGAGCAGAGAATTAAAATATCAGCTCTGTCACAAGGTTTGTAACTCCCAGGAGTAGGAGAAACATTTTTTTACACACAAAGGCTGTGAATTAACTGATACTATTTCCACATTTTAGGAACAGATTTCGTTGAAGGAATAATGAATAAAAGTATATGAGAATAAGGCAGGTCCATAACATTTGGATTGCTGCTTGTATGGCAGATAAGAATCAATGCTGATGAATTGGGCCTCTGTGCTGTAAATTCTATGCAGGAGGTCCTGGATTTGTTCTGGTGCCTGCCTGTGCTGCTAGCATTGAGATTTGGCATTGAAGATTACCCTGGTCTGCAGGTTATTCTTCTTTCTGCCTAATTTGACAAGTTCAGCCCAGATATCCTGAGGTCAGTGTAAACTGTGAATCACCTCTCCCCCTTTCGAACCCACTCAAGGGAAACGAAATGAGTTGAAGATGGTCTTGCCTAAGCAGCTTATGTGGAGAGGAGGAATCTAGGTTTATAACAGAGGTGAAACTGCCCTTATCTGCGGGTTTGGTGACCATAGGTGTAATTGGAGAGAGCCAGCAGGAAACCCAAAGCTGGGGACTTAAACAGAACAAAAACTGAGCTCATCTCCTTTTCTGTGATTTTCTGGATCACAGAAATTATGGGCTAGAAATTGTTCCACTTCAATATCTGTCGCTCTTGTGGTGGTAAGCAGGACACAAGTTTGGAGCTGCGACCTCATTTACCTGATTTTGGGGTCGGGCCAAGCGTCTGCCATGTTGCTGGCTGTCTTTGGGGAGCCGAGCAGCATGTGCAAACAGAACGTGGAGCAGTTAGCTTTCTGTTCTTAAAACCAGTCCGTCCCTCTTAAAGGGAAGATGCACTGAATTAATAGAAGCTGCTGCTGAATACTATTGCTGTAATTCTAAACAAGGGAAATGGAACAACATGCTCCAGGGTTATAAATGTGGCAGCAGAGGCATTAATAATGGTGGAGGAGAGATGCCATGATTCCTTGGGCAGCCAGGAGACCCTCGGGACAATCCTCATAAGGGACGGGGAGCAGGTAGTTGGGGGAGGTCAATTGCCAATGCCCAGACATCATCAACACAAACAGTCTAATGACCTCACATGGGTGATCAAGTGAATGCATCCACCACACCACCAACCTCTCATGCTACTCAATGCACTATATCACCATCACTCATTCAGCATCTGTCTCTGGCATTAAGGATTCGCACATAACATTCAGGTACCCCACCTTGCTTTTTTACACCTACAAATACTGCCATCCTCACACACACTCTCGCTGCCTTCACATAGCTCCAACTATTTAACTACAGCAGGCACATTACCCAAAGACAGTGCTACACAATCACTGACATCCTTACCTCTCTTGGAGGAGAAGGTGGCGCACAATAGGGGAGCAGAGAAGGCACGAGACGAGGACGACTATCTCCCTATAGACGAGAGAGTGCTCCGCATCATGAGGCCAACTGCAACAAAGCCTGTTGCATCTGATGCCACTGAGAGCTTTGTTCCTGCCTTGTGCCACTTCTCAGTTCCCAGTACAACCTCATCCTGCATTCTCGAATGAAGAGGAAGCTACTGATGGTGTGACCATGGACCTCTTGTTTTCATCCTCCCTCCAGCGTTTCCCTTCTGATTCTCATACACTCTCAAATTACAACCTGTTCAGTCATAGCAGCTGCAGGAGGAGAGAGAGCAACAGCACAGTATTGACGAAGAGGCCCTGTCACTTGATCTGACATTCACAACCACTAGCTCAGATACTGGCTAGATACTGGCCTTAAAGGCTAGCATAGAGCAGGGATCAGCACTTGGTAAGTCACTGGGCACAAGCAGCTAGGTCAGAGGTGAAGGATTGTTTGTATGCCAGTTTAACAGAGGGCAGGGTCACAGACAGGTTCTGCTATAGGGGAGTTGGGGCATACCGTAGAATGCTGTTGGGCATAGGACCATAGGAAATAGGAGCAGGAGTAGGCCATTCAGCCTCTTGAGCCTGCTTCACCATTCAATTCGATCATGGCTGATCTTTTACCTCAACAAATTTTGCAGCACTATCCCCATATCCCCTGATATCTTTACTGCCCAGAAATCTATTGATCTCTATCTTGAACAATGACAGTGCCTCCGCCGCATTCTGGGGTAGAGAATTCCAAAGATTCACTACTCTGACTGAAGAAATATTTCCTCTTTTTAGCCCTAAATGGCCTACCTCTTATTCTGAGACTGTGTCCCCTGGTTCTCGACCCCCACCAGCCAGGGCAGATATCCTTCCTGCACCTACCTTGTCGAGTCCTGTAAGAATTTTGTATGGTTCAAAGATGTTGCCTTCTATTCTTTTAAACTCGAGAGAGTCTCCTTAATCCCTCTGCATGATGCAATCCTGCCTTCCCAAAAATCAATCTTTGTCTTTGAATACAACCTTTGTAGCACTCCCTCTTAAAAGTATATCCTTTCTTAGGTAAGGAGAGCAAAACTGTACGCAATACTCCAGGTGCGGTCTCACAAAGGCTGTACACAATTTCAGAAAAACACCTTTACTCCTGTACTCAAATCCCCTCACAATAAAAGCCAACATACCATTTGCTTTCCTAAATGCTGCTGCACCTTCATGTTAGCTCTCAGTGACTCATGAACAAGGACATCTAGGTCTGTTTGGGCATCGACACTTCTCAACCTCTCACCATTACAAAAAATACTCTGCATTTCTGTTTTTCCTACTAAAATGAACAGCTTCACATTTTTTCCACAGTATATTCCATCTGCCGTGTTCTTGCCCACTCACTTAGCCTGTCTAAATCCTCACAACTCACATTCCCATCTAGTTTTGTGTCACCAGCAAACTTGGAAATATTACGTTTGGTCCCCACATCCAAATCATTGATATAGATTGTGAAAAGCTGGGGCCTAAGCACTGATCCTTGTGATACCCCACTAGTCACAGCCTGCCAACTTGAGAATGACCTGTCTTTTCATACTCTCTTTCCTGTCTGTTAACCAATTTTCAATCCATGCCAGTATATTACCCCAAATACCACGTGTTCTAATTTTGTTTACTAACCTCGTGTGTAGGACCTTATCGAAACCTTTCTGAAAATCCAAATACACCGCATCCACTGGTTTGCCCTTATCTATTCTACTAGTTACATCCTCAAAAAACTCCAACATGTTTGTCAAACATAAATTTCCCTTTCATAAATTTATGTTGACTCTGCCCAATCCTACCATTATTTTCTAAGTGTTCTGTTATCACATCCTTTATTATAGATTCTAGCATTTGCATTCTCCCTACAACTGATGTCAGGCTAACAGGTCTAGAATTCCCTGTTTTCTCTCTCCCTCCTTTCTTAAATAGTGGGGTTACATCTGCTACCTTCCAATCTGCAGGAACCATTCCAGAATCTATAGACTTTTGGAAGATGGCCACCAATGCATCCACTCTCTCTACAGCCACCTCTTTCGATACATTGGGATGTAGATCATCAGGTCTGGGTTCCTGTGTGCATTGGAGGCTTTCAAACTCGTCCTAACATGACGGGTTTGAAAGCTTCCGATGCACACAGGGAACACCTGTGCGAGGACCCTTCTCAAGATGGTGGGCAGTGTGGGCCAGGCAGTGCAGCATCCACCTCAAGGAGAACGATCAGCCACAGCCTACATCTTCTTTGTGGTGATGTCAGTGGAACAACAAAATTTGTTATAGTGATGATATCGACAACTGCTTTAAGTATTTCCTTCATACAAACTTTTTCCTTTGCCTTCAATCAGCTTCCTACCAGGCTCTGAGGGAAATGAACACTGCAGCTGTCATACAATGAATATCTATTTGGTAAAGCATTTTTATATATATAACTATCACTACGAGTTTTAAATAAAGTTCCTAGCATAGTTTTTTTTTTCTCCCTAGTCATTTCAGCTTACTTCCTCTTGCCTCACTTCCTCATTTATCAAAGAGGATCAGCTTGAATAGGTCTTGGATCTCTCTCTGATCCTCCTCCAATGCCGTTCCATGATCAGAAATAAAGGAACCCATTTTGGTATGCAGTGGATAAAATCAACATGAAAGCAATGCAGGCAGCTGTATGAGAAGGAATATTTTGGACAGTATTTTTAGAGGAGATTGATTTATTGGTGGTAATATTTCTCAGTTCATAAGTTGGAAGATGTTGTCCTTGGAATACTGATTGCAATACTGTGTGCTGAGTGTCTTTTGAATACTGATAATATTTTGGCTTGCAAGGTTAATTGGCTTTCACCAATGGAGTAAGTATATTATTTGCAAATATTGTCTTACAACTGGAGAAACAGTGCGTTGCCATTTTTAACATTTATGAAATTTGTGACTTAAATCTTCAAGGTCTGAACATTTTTCAGCTATATAGGAAGCATTATCAAATTTTTTCTTAATCTACTACAGCTTTCATAACCATTAATAATCCTCACAGTGACTGTATCATTTATATGTTTCTGCACCCCCCCCCCAATCCTGCCAATGGTAAATCTTCCTCGAAGTTGATAGTATTAAGTTAGTATCCTCTTCAGTTTATTGTGTTGTCATTCTGTGGAACGAAGTGATGAACAATAACTGTCAGGATAATTTTCAGAGAAAGGAGCCAGAATGAAATAAGGAGACAATACACATGGGCTGGATGTGAGAGAATAACCAGGATTACAAAATAAAAAAGAACAAAAATCAGCCCATTGAGCAAAATTGCTGAAGGTGACGCACTTGGTATAAATGCAGGAGTCACCCAGGAATGGTACAGTCTACAGGTTTGTATAGAAACTGGGACTTGAGGATTTATTGATGTTCATTGTTTATAATTAAGGATGTGTTGTGAAAAATCTGGACTCACAGCAATACACATTTGTCATCGACATTTAAAAAAATGTATTTTTAATTTTTTTATTCTGAGGAATCAAAATTTGAACATGCTGCCTGTATCCCAGGGGGACATAGGACATACGAACATAGAAATCAGGAGCTGGAGTAGGCCATTCAGTCCTTTGAACCTGCTCCACCATTCATTATGACCTTGGCTTATCTGGTTATGTCTCAATGCCACTTTGCACCCCCCCCCACCCCCCTCCCCCGCCCAAATAACCCTCAGCTCCCTTGTCTATCAAAAATCTGTCTAACTCTACCTTGAATAAATTCAGTGATCCAGCCTCCACTGCTTTCTGGGGAAGAGAATTCCACAGACTAACCACCCTTTAAGAGAAAAAAAAATCTCCTCATCTCCATTTTAACCATAGGCCCCTTATTCTTAAATTATGTCCCCTGGTTCTAGACTCTCCCACAAGTGGAAACATCCTCCCAGTATCTACCCTATCACATTCACTCAGGATTGTATATGTTTCAATAAGATCACCTCTCATTCTTCTCAACTCCAATGGGTACAGGCCCAATCCTCCTTCATAAGACAAGAACCTCATCCCGAGGATGAGTTGAGTGAATCTTTTCTGAACTGCTAATGCAATTATATCTTTTCTTCAAATAAGAAAACCAGAACTGTACACAGTATTCCAGATGATGCTGTAGTAAGTTCCTAGTTTGGTATTCCATTCCATTTACAATAAATAAATACATTGCATTTGCTTTCCTAATCACTTGCTGTGCCTGCATACAAATCTTTTGTGATTTCATGTACTGGGATAACCAGGTCCCTCTGTACCATTGAGTTCTGCAACCTCCCTCCATGTAAATAGAATACTGCTTTTCTATCCTTCCTGCCAAAGTGGACAAGTTCACTTTTACCCATGTTATAATAACCTGCTCACTGATGCCCAGTTTGGGTTCTGCCAGGGTCATTCAGCTCTTGACCTCATTACAGCCTTGGTTCAAACTTGGATAAAAGAGCTGAACTCCCAAGGTGAGGTGAGTGGCTGCGCTTGACATCAAGGCCACATTTGACTGAGTGTGGCATCAAGGAGCCCTAGCAAAACTGGAGTCAATGGGAACTGGGGGGAAAACTCTCTGCTGGTTGGAGTCATACCTAGTACAAAGGAAGATGGCTGTGGTTGTTGGAGGCCAATCATCTCAGCTCCAGGACATCACTGCAGGAGTTCCTCAGGTAATGTCCTCAGCCCAGCCATCTTCAGCTATTTCATCAATGACCTTTCTTCCATCCTGAGGTCAGAAGTAGGTATGTTCGCTGATGATTGCGCAATGTTTAGCACCATCCGCGACTCCTCAGATACTGAAATGCAGCAAGATTTGGACAATATCTAGGCTTGGGCTGACGAGAGTATTCTTGGGCTGACAAGTAACATTCATGCCACACAAGTGCCAGGCAATGACCATCTCCAACAAGAGAGAATCTAACCATTGACCCTTGACATTCAATGGCGTTATCGTTACTGAAACCCCCACTATCAACATCCTGGGGGTTACCATTGACCAGAAACTGAACTGGACTAGCCATATAAATACTGTGGCTACAAGAGAAGGTCAGAGGTGAGGAATTATGCGATGTGTAGCCCACCTCCTGACTCTCCAAAGCCTGCCCACCATCAACAAGGCACAAGTCAGGAGTGTGATGGAATACTCCCCACTTGCCTGGACGAGTGCAGTTCTCACAACATTCAAGACGCTGGACACCATCCAGGACAAAGGGGCTTGACGACCACGTTGACACAATGGGCCAAAGGGCCTCTTTCAATGCTGGAAAACTCTGCCTCTATGACAAAGCAGCCTGCTTGATTGCCACCACTTACACAAACATTCACTCCTTCCACCACTGATGCATAGAAGCAGCAGTCTGTACAATCTACAAGATACACTGCAGGAATTCACCAAGGCTCCTGAGACAGCTCCTTCCAAACCCACGACCACTACCATCTAGAAGGACAAGGGCAGCAGATAGATGGGAACACCACCACCTGGAAGTTCCCCTCCAAACCACTCACCATCCTGACTTGGAACTATATCGCCGTTTCTTCACTGTCGCTGGGTCAAAATCCTGGAACTCCCTTCCTAACAGCACTGTGGGTGTATCTACACCACATGGACTACAGCGGTTTAAGAAGGGAGCTCACCACCACCTTCTCAAGGGCAAATAGGGATTGGCAATAAATGCTGGCCCAGCCAGCGAAGCCCACATCCCATGAATGAATGAAAAAATACTTCATCTGCCAAATCTTTGTCCACTCACTTAACCTGCCAAAACACTTTGCAGACTCTCTACCTCCTCTTGACAACTTAACTTTCCTACCTATCTTGGTGTCCATCAGCAAATTTAGCTACCATACATCATCTCTTCATCCAGATTGTAAATAGTTGAGGCCCCAGCACTGATCCCTGTGGTACTCCACTAGTTACAGCCTGCCAACCAGAAAAAAAATCCACTTATCCCTACTCTCTGCTTCCAGTTAGCCAATCAATCCTTTGTCCATGCCATAGGGGTGAATTAATCTGTAAGTTCCTCAACAGATTATGGAAGCTAAATTCGATGTTGGCATGAAAAGAAACATCCTGAGAGCTAGAAAGTGCATAACGTTAACCTGCACTTTGAATGATTCAAACTACGGTCCAGTTAGCTCACTAAAATGATTCCATCATAACCCCCTGCCTGTTAGCTGTTTTGTGTTGAGATTTTAGTCAGTAAAGGTCCATTTTACATTATATTTAGATTGAAGGAGAATATCACCAGCAGGAGTTCATGTGTCATCCCTGTTTTTAATTTGTTCTTTGGCTTTGTTCTATTAATGGGCAATTTTGGAAAAGGTACACATGTTAAAACATGTTTTGCATAGAAAAATGTTCCAAGGTACTTGACAAAGGTGTGAGGAGCTTCGGATGCTGAATTAAAGAAATAATGATTAAGAAGAGTAGTCAAAGAGATGGCTTTTAAGGAGGAGAGGGAATCCCAGAGACTGGGTGTGGCTGAAGATGCGGCAGTCAGACATGGAGAGATGCACAAGATTTGAAATATGGGGACTGGCAGTTCAGCATATTTATCAGTGTGCCTATGTTCTATCTTTTAAGGACCCTTTACATTGGTGTACTTTTAAATAGGTTTCCATGGAATCAGGTGTCCTTGAGCTGGCTCCAGCATTTTCCTGTTAAACACAATTGTTATATTTTAGATTTGGCAGCTTACTGAAACTGGGTGGAACAGCAGAAACACCAGGAGCCAGCTTCCAGAAAAAAGGATCCTGGAATACTTAGATAAAAGCACAATACTGCGGATGCTGGAAATGTAGAACAAAAACAAAAATACCTGGAAAAACTCAGCGGGTCTGACAGCATCTGCGGAGAGGGATACAGTTGAATTTTCGGGTCCATATGACCCTTCATCAGAACTAAGAAATATAGAAATGAGGTGAAATATAAGCTGATAGAGGGGGTTGGGACAGCTAGAGCTGGATAGGGGGCCAGTGATAGGTGGAGGCCAAGAAGAGACAAGTATATGGAGCACATTCCTTAGATAATACCACCACTGTCAACACCCCTTTGTCCTTTTGTCTATGACATCTTTGGCAGTCTCTTCTTGGCCTCCACCTATCACTGGCCCCCTATCCAGCTCTAGCTGTCCCATCCCCCTCTACCAGCTTATATTTCACTTCATTTCTATATTTCTTAGTTCTGATGAAGGGTCATACGGACTCGAAACTTCATCTGTATCCCTCTCTGCAGATGCTGTCAGACCTGCTGAGTTTTTCCAGGTATTTTTGTTTTTGTCCTGTAATGCTTAGAAGGCCAATAGAAAGATGCATTTAAGTCACTGTTGACAGCAGGAGACTTGGCATTGGCAGTCAATAGCACATATTGTACACAAAGGCAATCATACAGAGAGGAGTGCTCCACAATCCCTTGTTTGTTGTCTCAGTGCCATCCTTTTATTGCTGTGTGAACCTGTGTCCTTTATCTTATTTGACTGTCTCACAATGATTTAGTCATGTAGAAGGCCAACAATGAACCAACAATCCAAGTTATACCGATAGTGATCTTCAATCTGACTGGATATATTTAAGCTATTGGCCCAGTGCCCTGAATTGGAAACTGACACTCCCTTGAAAATTACATTGAGCACCATTTTTCTGATATAAGCCTTCTAGTAGCTACATAAAAGCTGGATAGAGATTGTGTGGACAAAGTTTGAGAAGACCTGATCAGTGAACCAGTACAACATGAATTATGATGACTGGAACATTTGCAGTTGTGCAGTCACGGCATTCAGCTTTATGAACACTGTAATTTCACAAAGTGATACATTACTTGACAGACATTACTGTTTGACATCAAAAATTTATGTTTTAGATTTACTATAATTATTCCATTTTGACTGTGAAGTAATGATTATTTTTCTACTAAACATCTTTGTTGCTTTGAAATATCAATTGAATTTGTACACTGTAACCTTAAAATAGACTTTAAATTGAATGTTTATAATTCATTATGATTGTAGTGGTGGTTACAAAAAACAGAAATTAAAGCTTACTGCAGTGAAATTACTTTCCACAATCCTATTTTCTGTCATTATCTGCTCTCTAATGAATTTTTGTTGTTCAAAACCCTTTCCCAATGCATATCTTTGTACTGTAATGCGTCATAATGGAACCAGTTTCAAACCTTACAATTTGAGTAATTTGAAATTAACATAAAAACATATTGTACAGTCTTCAAACCCAAACTAATGCCATGTTTATATTTTAAGTTGCAAACCAGATTGTTTCACATAGAAACCATCCTATCAAGTTTTGTAATTGATGTTTAAAAACTTTATCTAGTTGCCCAGAAGTTAACAAGTAATTGTTCCTTCAGATCTCTTTTGGTCAGTGATGTGTTCATGCATTCCCACATTGCAACCTCCAGTTATCTTGAAAAGCGCTATATAAATGCAAGTCTTTCTTTCAATTGTATTGTCATAATTTGCAGTTAACCTGTAGATCTTATGCTGATGACGATGCAGGCAAATATAAAGTTGCAACAAGATGCTGGCAGCAAGGTCCCTTGATTACATATTGGTGGTACTTTGACTTTTAGATGCACTGACCTGGTGCAGCACATCAACATGCTTAGGCCATTTTGCAGAACAAGCACCAATTCTTTATGTTCCCTTTATGTTTTCTCTCTTTCTCCACCCCTGCCCCATTTTTTGATTTTAGAACCAGGATATGTAGCTCTGACAAAAGAACCCAGTTGCAGTGACTCTGCCAATAATTGCTTTTGTTTTCAACAGTGACGTATAACTTCACTTTGACTCTATCATTTGAAGCTTTTTTTTTTGACTGTTATCATGATTAAGTCTGTGTTTTATTTTTGTCTTTCGTTATAGCAGATTTCACATTCTGTGGAGAAATGTTTTCGTTCTGGCATTGTAATTACTTCCTACTTTATGCATTGTCCTTTCGGAACACCACAATGAAGTAATGTTGTAGGCCAGTAAAGATTATGTGAACCACTTTGTGAATCATGACTCAACCAAATTTCCAAAACTACTCGATCCAGAATTACCTCAAAAGAGACATATGTCATCAGTTGTGACAAGTCTTAATGTATAATTATATTATCACTGCATAGTTGCAGCTGTAAGAAAACTGACTTTTAAGTAAGGTTCTATAGCACCAGATCCAGATCTTCCAATATTTGGAGTACTCTTAAAGGTTGAAGGCTCAGCCAAATGCTGAAGCAATGGCGTGTGATCAAAATTCCAGGGGACTCAGGAGGCCTTCAATTCCTCAGAAAGTTTGGATTGCTGCAAACAAAACAAACCAGAAACAGAATTCTAAGCTTAAGCATAGATTGCATTAAAAATTTGACCATTGGTAAGAAACTAGGGTTGATATAGTGGCCTGCTGATCTACTGTTTGCACCCATTTAGCTAACAGCTTTCCCAATAGGCCAGGGTTATAAAGACTAGTCATCAACAAGCTGTTTAATGAGTTTGTATGTAGCAGATGGAAAGATTTCAATGACTAACTCATATTGAGCCTTGAATATATCCCTCAGCATTTCAAATAAGTTAACCAAAAATTGGCACTGAGCTATTAAAAAAAGAGATATGAGGAGGACTGAGGGGGTTGCTGTTTCTGATTTGACAGATATCTTCCACGCATAATAAACAAAGGAGGCCTACATCTCCTATTACAAAGTGTCCTATTAGAACTACTTAAATAAAAAACTAAACTTTATATATCCCTAATTTCCATGGAAACTCAATCTGAGTGAATTTCCATGGAAATTCAATCTGAGTGACATGTGTTTGAAGAGTTCAGTCCATTTCCTGTCAATCATCTCAGGATTATATTGGTAGCCCTGGTGACTGAGAATAACATTGTAAAGAGGTCATTTGGGCCATCATGCCTCTCCTAGCTCTTTAAAGGAGCTATCAAATTAGTCCCATTCCCCCTGTCTTGCCCTGTAGTCCTGCAGATTTCTCTTTTTCAATTATATGTCTTGACTTCCAAACAGATGAGACAAAAGCACCAAGTAACACATTTATTCCCCTAGCTTCTAGGGCTTTTGCTCACAAAGGGCCTCAGACAGGCTATGGTTCAATTAGCATTAATCATTTTCTTGACTTGATTATGACTCCATCTTGAGGACACATTTAAGTAAATCTAAGGGTATTCCCAAAAGGAAAAACCAGAAAAACTTGGAAATGAAGGGTACCAATAAAACTTGTCTGAACTGATCTTGTATACATTTTGATATGAAACACACAAATTAGGAGCAGGAGCAGGCCATTGGGCCCCTCGACCCTGCCCCAGCATTCAATAAGAACATAAAATTAGGCCATGATCTAATTTTAACCTCAACTTCACCTTCCTGCCTACCTTCTGATAGTCTTTCACTCCCTTACTTATCAAGAATCTATCTACCTCAGCCTTAAAGATATTCAAGGACTCTGCCTCAACCACATTTTGAGCAAGAGAATTCCAAAGTCTCATAACCCTCAGAGAAAAAATTTCTCCTCATCTCTGTATTAAATGGGCAAGCCCTTATTTTTAAACAGTGACTCCCAAGTTCAACTTTCGCCCACAAGAGGAAACATCTTTTCTACATCCACCCTGTCAAAACCCTTCAGGATCATACATGCTTCAGTCAAGTCACCTCTTTCTAAACTCCAGCAGCTATAAGCCTAGCCTGTCCAGCCTTTCCTCATAAGACAACCCACCCATTGTAGATATTAATGTAGTAAACTTTCTCTAAACTGCCTCCAATGCATTTACGTCTTTCCTTAAATAGGGAGACTAATACTGTACACAGTACCCCAGATGTGGTCTCACCAATGCCCTGTATAAATGAAGCATAACCTCCCTACTCTTGTATTCAATTTCCCTTGCAATAAATAATAATATTGTATTAGTTTTGCTAATTACTTGCTGCACCTGCATACCAACCTTTTGTGATTTATGCACTAGGACACCCAAGATCCCTTTGTATCTCAGAACTTTAGTATTACTGATTTTTACTGGGATTTGACTATTGTGAACTGTATTTTCCTCTGAGTTATCACGTAAAGTAGTAGGGAAGAGGGCTTTAAGGACACAATCTTTGCTCTTCAAGTAGATCCTAAAGTACTAGATTGTTTTGGCAGAGAAGAGTGAAACTAGAAAATGATCTGGTGCTGGATGGCTAAACTGATTGTGTACCAATTGTGCACAAGCCTTTACCCCTTGGATTTGGGGCAAAGATGAGGACTATATGGAGGGAATGAGTGTGACT
Organism: Carcharodon carcharias; assembly: GCF_017639515.1. Lineage (NCBI taxonomy): Eukaryota > Metazoa > Chordata > Chondrichthyes > Lamniformes > Lamnidae > Carcharodon > Carcharodon carcharias. The sequence continues at coordinate 31,566,720 of NC_054488.1, read as the reverse complement.
AAGGGTAGAGGTGAGGGAGCAGTTGATCAAATAAAGCAGCTGCAAAAATGTGTAAGTGACTCCAAAGAAACACATGTTTTTCCATCTTTAATATCAACCTAAGTTTTGTTTGAAGTGTCATCAGAAATAGTGCTGTCACCTTATTTGCTTATTTGCAACAGGCTGCTAAAATAAATGCACAGATAGTACAGTTGACAATAATGCTGTTATCATTCTGAAAGCCAGGAGCTATAACATATCTGAATGTTTACAACCTGAACATTTGAGTTTTATTAACTGTTCTTGTTTTTCTCCATTAGGTCATCTTTAACTTGTCCTCACTGCCTTAAGCAAAGCAACACATTTGATCCATTCTTGTGTGTCTCCTTGCCCATCCCTCTCCGCCAGACCAGGTATGTTTACTGACATCATCTGCAAATAGTTTGTTCATTTTATGAACATTTGTATGTGAGGTGGTGGAGATGAACACAGCCTACATAATCCTGCATATTTTATATTCTCTAATAGCCCATAGTATTTTTCACATTGATCCACCTTTGTTCTACTAATAATCTGCATAAACACTTTATGTTGAATATTGTTGGCAAGTTGTTAGGATGCGTGTTTGATGTGCAAAAGGTTGCAATTGCTATTATTGCAAGTGGTTCTATTACAATGGAGTTACTAATGCAGTGCAACCTACTTCATTTATATTGGAGGATTCATTTCATAGCGTGGACCAACAAACAAACATTCCATATTTGTAATTTTGTTACCTGATTAACTAAAATAATCAGTTATTTACAGGTTGAGATTTACAATTTTACTTTGGGCTGCTCGATCTGCCCTGACACCTAGAAAGAAAATAATTTGCATATATAGATATTGCCCTTCACATCCCTTGAATGTCCTGTGGCCTTAACTCAGCAACTCATTCATACACAGCAACAGTTTTATTTCCATTATTCTTTCATGGGATTTTGGTGTTGCTGGCAAGGCCAGCATTTATTGTCTATCCCTAATTGCCCTCAACCTGAGTAGCTTATGGGGCCATTTCAGAGGACAGTTAAGAGTCAACTACATTGCTGTGGGTCTCGAGTCACTTGTAGGCCAGATCAGGTCAGGACAGCAAATTTCTTTCCTCAAAGGGCATTAGTGAACCGGATTGTTTTTATGATAAGTGATAGTTTCATGGTCACCATTACTGTGACTAGGCCGGGATTTTCAGCCCCGCCATGGCAGGTTTCCCCGCAGTGGATGTGGTGAGCCATCCAAACCTCTGTTGACTTCGGTGGGGCCAGAAGATTTCGCCCTGGCTTTCAATTCCAGAATTTAAGTTCCACCAGCTGCCATGGTGGGATTTGAACCTGTGTACTTGGAGTATTAACCTGGGTCAGTGAATCCATTGACATTACCATTACACCGCCATCTTCCCAAATGAGGTGAATGGCTAGTTAATCTGTTTTGATGGTACAGTAAGCCCTCACTTAAAGTCGTAGTTGCATTCCTGAAAATCGTGACTTTAAGAGAAACGACTTTAATCGAATCACATTTCTCACTAAAACCAATGTAAAAGCTGTTAGTTAGGATCTGTAGGACCTTCTTCATCTGAAAATAAAAAATAAACATTATACTTTGTATGTTGAAATATTTTACATGGTTAAATTCCTATATTGGTGAATGAAATAACTTTTAAAATAAATTTAAAAATATAAAAGAAAAATGGTAACTTCCTACTTACAGCACCTCCTGCTTGCTGTCGATCTTGCTTCCTGAACCTCCCGCTCACTGCACATCCCGCTTGGTGACTCTCCTGGTTGTTGCGGACACTTCCTCCCACCTATTCTCCTGTTCGCTGCCTCTCGCGCTCCCTAATCCACTCTCTTCCTGCCGACACTCTGACTTGCACTCTGCTGCTCTCTGACTCATCCTCTTGCTGATCCTTATTCTCACTGAATCTCCTGCTCATTGACTCTCCCACTCACTGGCACCCTCTCCTGAACCCTCACTGTGAGCGAGGGCTCTGGAGATGAGTGACAAGAGGCAGGAGGAGGAGCAGCTCATAACGTGGGTTCAGGATGGGGAAATAGCGAGTGGGAGCATTTTTAAAAAAGACATGGATTATAACAGCACCAGATTGGCACTTCTGCAACTTTGGGACCCGCACTTCCACAACTCCGGAGCTCCGGCTTCAGATCGGATCTGGATTGGGACCTTGAGCGGCAATGCAGGTTCAGGAAAGGACAGTGATGACCGTGAGAGTCGAGAAGCTGGGGTTCAGCGAGTACAAGGATTGGCGAGAGGGTGGGTCAGAGAACGGGAGAGCCTGTAAGTCTGAGGGTGGGCAAGAAGATAGATCAGGGGACTGGAAAGGCTGCTCCAAAATGGCGTCAATCAGGTCTGACGGCCCTACATCAGACTGGCAGGAAATAACTTTAAAATGAATCTTGCAATGCTAAAGGAGAATTCAGGCCCCATTAACTGGCTGATGTTGAAGTGAAACAACTTCAAACAGGGCAACGTTAAACCAGGACATGTTGCATTAGTTGAGGAATGAATGTTTGCCAGGGTACTGGGAGAACTGCCTACCAAAAGTGCAATGAGGATTTTCACAGACAGAAAGGGCCTTCCCTAACCGCTCATGCAACAGTACAGGGCTCCCTCAATATTATTAATCTAGATTATGTGCTCAAGGGCTGCAATGACTTTCAATTAGTTTGAACCCCAAACCTGTGACCCATAGACAAGAGCTGCTGCTCAGCCAAGCTGGTATAGAACTGTATAGGTCTTTGATTAGGAAGCTGTACAGTCAACACCTACTGTTTGGCTTAGCTGGCATGTTTTAGAAAATAATGGTGACCTTTCCTGCAAATGGCAGCATTTATATTTGCTGCTGGCGGATTTTCTGCCTCTAAAAATAATACTGAAAAGCAGCTGTTTTGATTGGCCTCATAGGCCTTGCTTCATTCATATTATAGTACCTACTTGCTGAAAGTACTCCTTGAATAAAATATAGATTCAATCAATTCAATGCCTTTTTTGGTGAGGTCCATAGTTCAGGTTTAAGAAGCACAAAACTGCTAGACAATATTAAACTAGTCAGGAAAAGGAAGATATTCTATTTCTTATTCTGATACTAATTCTCATCAACTGCACCAGCTGAGGAAGATTCTGCATGAATTCATAAGACTAGCATGAAACATTACTTTTCTACACAAATGATCAGTCCTCTTCTCGCCTACACGCTAAAGCACAAACATAGTAATACTAGATCTTCAACTCCTCTGGGTTAAGGGCACAGATGTCAGTCATGTTCCTCAGGGGAATTCTGAGAGTACACTTGGTCAGACTAGTGTCTATTAAGACCAGATTCTCTGATGAGAATGTTCATTACTCTATTTGGATTATATAATTGATTCTGTCATAAGTGGTGTGAGGTTGACTTAGCAATAATGCACAAAGGAGCACATGCACCCAGAAAGCTGTTTCTCTTTGGCTGCTGGTAGCCTAAGGTCCCGAAGATGGTTTTAATACCTCATGTGGCATTGTGACATATTTAATATACAGGGGTGCCTCTGAACTTGGTGTATTGGTGAAGGTGTGTTTCTCATTGTCCCCTCTAGAATAAATGAAGTATCAGATGTTTGTATTTGAACTCATTCATTTGCACTGTGGAGGTTTGGTGGTCTTTCTGTCTGACAAAAACTTCCTTTTTTCCTTTATCTTCTCCTTTAAGCCCCTTGACATTGATGTTAAGTTAAAGTTTTAAGTATGTTAGGGGCTTTTACTTTTTCTGTTTATTCCAGGATGCTAGTTTATAGCATAAAAAATATATTCCACAATTAATGCAGCAGTATATTGCCTAAAGTTTCATGACAAAAAAAAACAAATAATTATGTCAATCCTGGGTGGTTTTAGTCACTGTAATACAAGGTTTGTATTGCAAGCTTCATGTAGCCTGGGATCTTCTTCACAGCTCTTATGCTGCTACTGTGCATTGGTGGTGGAGGGACTGAATGTTTGTGGATGGGGTGCCAATCAAGTGGGTTGCTTTGTCCTGGATGGTATCAACCTTCTTGAATGTTTTTGGAGCTGCATTCATCCGGGCAAGTGGCGAGTATTCCATCACCCTCCTGACTTGTGCCTTGTAGATGGTGGACAGTCTTTGGGGAGTCAGGAGGTGAGTTACTCACTGTAGGATTCCTAGCCTCTGACCTGCTTTTGTAGCCCAGTTCAGTTTCTGCTCAACGTTAACCCCCAGGATATTGACAGTGCAGTGGGTATGCGATGCCTTTTGAAAATTCAATCACCGACCTTGAAGCCATTGAACACCTTTAGCACCGCAGCCAGGTTCCCAGGGCTGGACTCTGGGAATTGGCCTCCCTGGTCACCTGCTGCCTTTACCTTCAGAGGGTGCTCCCTGACAGCCTCCTGTACCCGCTGAGGGAACATAGCATTGCATCTCCGTTGACCTCCAGCTGGCACATCTGGGATGCTGGGAGGTCTCTCTCTTCCCTGGCGCTCCATTTTTTTGGCTCCCACTTGCAGCCAGTTTCATTTCATACAGTCAACAGTAGCTTCCTTGTAATGACTGCATCTCTGCCTTAAGAAGAGCAGGCTACCTTTTAGAGTTGGAGGCTAGCTGCAACATGTGCTAGCTTAAAATGCTGCTAAGTCTCCTGCTAAGTGAACAACCAACCAGCAGCATAGGTTGCAATCGGCTGAAAGCGATGATCATGCATTACCAAAAAAAGGGAGCATGCAAATTTTTAGCCCTAAGCGTTTAGTGTTCAGATCTATATTTTAAAGTTTGTGTAGTTTGATATATTTGCCTTCACTGCTGGATTCAGGATTAAATCATGGAATTAGCCACCTCCATCTTTTGGTACTAATGTGTCCAATCCTATTATATATGGAGTATAAACGAATGAGGACGATGGCTAGAATGCTTATCAGTATGGCCACTGACCTTCCTTATTCTTCCCTTGAAATGTTCCACATATATAGTATCTGCCATCCTTCACAACTGTACTTCCCTGACTTGGAGTAAATGCATGTTGTTGGTTCTAAAATCAATCCTTTGTTGGACTGCTTCTGTTTACTCTACAGCCAGCTTCAGCAAAAAGGATTGGAGAGGAATGTTATTATTCAGTTCTGGGACAGAGCAAAATATTGTCACTGTAGTGAGCAAGCACAAAGCTTTTACAAGATCCTATGGCCAACCAATTTTTAATGCATTGATTCTTTGTGTGGCAGATAACTTACAAGAAATGAATATAAAGGGCTATACTGAAGGTCAATAATGAAATTTTTGCCTCAGCTTATGACTGTAGGGAATATTCTGTTTTCAGCTCAATTCAAGTGTTGTACAGGAAAATTGGGATCATTCAAAAACAGTTCAGTAGAGATTGGGAGATGAAATAGCTCAACTTAGGCTGAACATAGAACGAGATGCAAGCTAGCTTGGGGGAGGAGGAACTGACCTTTCCAGAGTGCCAGTGCAAAAGGGCAACATTAATTTTTATCTGCAACTGACAATAATTAGTTCTAAATGTGAAGTAATTAACAGTGATAATGAAATGGACGCGATCACTGAGAAAATAGGAAGAAGTGACGAATCTTGACCTACCAAACAGATATCCTGTGGGCTTTGCTCTACCCAACAAATTGAGGTTTTAGAAGGTTACAGTGGCAGCCCAGACTGAATTAAAATGTGAGTTTTCAGTTAAATATAATTAGAGAAAAGAATTGATAACATTTTAAATTTTGCTGCAAGAATATACAGATGCAGAAATGAAAAGGAATTCACTGTCGTGTATGCAAATTGGTATTGCAGTTAGAGCATGGATTTTGAACATTTTGGGATATTTGTATAATGAGTAATCATTTCAAATAATTCAGACATTGAGTTTGCTTGTCCCAGGCCTCATTTCTCTCTCGTAAAGTTAGTTACAGTTGGTCTTTTTGAAATAAATGTTAACATTAAGTATTAAATTTCTTCAACTGTATTCTATTCACATTTAATAAAAGTGTCAACTTGTATTTTCTCTTGATATCTTGACTGCACAAAAAGGGGACATGCAAGTATTTCACCAGGATTTTATCTAACAGTTGTGCAGAAATATTTAGATTAGGAATTCAGTGTTACTTTTGCCATGTCACTGGTTGCAGAACCTTCAGTCACCAAGGCTCTGCACGCACCAATTCCTTTCGGGGAAACATCCTCAAGGCATGCCTTAATGATTATGCCTTTGGCCACTTTCCCAGTTTCTTTTCTATTTACTCAATGCCACTGCCGTCTCTCCCTCAACCCTTCATAAAGAGCAATAGATCATCTGTTATGTGAAACATGCTAGAGGAATGTAATTGCCACCATAAAAATAACATTTTCTTCACATAACATGATATCAATTTCACATCAAATATTCACTATTCCTTTCTATATATCTACACGGATGATATTAACTTTGAATAGTTTTAAATATAAAATGTATATTGAATATACTTTGATAAAAGCAAAATACTGCGGATGCTGGAAATCTAGAACAAAAACAAAAATACCTGGAAAAACTCACCAGGTTTGACAGCATCTGCGGAAAGGATATACTTTGTTGTGCATTTTGAAGAACTTTAGAATTCAAATAGTTAGTCATCTATTTTTCAGTTGTAAGGAACATCTTGCTGAATCGAATATGTACTTGGTGCTAGTTTGAAATTGTTCTTGGAAAGTCTTCAGGATGGATGCTATTGATCTATCTTGTACAGACACGGCTGAAAGTTTGAAACTGTATCCTCTGTAACCATGGAGCACTAACTCTGTTTGACCTTCTTGACCAAGCAATGCTTCTGCCCTGGTTCCACTCTTAAGAATGCAATTGTGGTCAGACTATCTCCAGTAAGATTCTTCCTCAGGTGTCCCTTGGTCCATTCCACCCCCTCTTCCTCAACTACATACTGCTGCTTGGTGATATCATTAAAGAGATGGAATCAGGTTATATGAACAATGACAACAGCCAGCCCCATCTCTGTTGGCTCTTCACTGCCTCTGTATTGTCAGCTTTCTTATCCAATTCTGGATGAGCTGCATCTTCCTCTACTGTAACATTGAGGAGATCAAGGACAGTATCTCAACCCCTGCCACTATCTTCGGCTCCTCACTACTGAATTTCTGTGCCCACCTGCCACCAACACTATCCAAGCAGAACCTGCTTGCATTCTCTGTTTCTTGATACACCTGGAGCTGAGCAGTGCCTCTAACATCGCCCATTCTCTGTGCCCACCCTTTCCTCAGCTCATCTACTGATGAACCCCTCATCCCTTGTTTTTGTGACCTCCAGACCCAATTATTCCAAGCTCTGCTGCCTGGCCACCATAAACACCAACTTATTTAAAGTCTGCTTCCTGTATCCTATCCCTCACAGAGTCTATTCAACCATCACCCCTCTGCTTGCTGATCAACATTGGCTCAGACCCTTCAAATTTAAAACGTGTAAATCCTTTCATAGTCTTTTTCTTCCCTCTCTTTAACCTTTTCCAGTCTGACAACATTTTGAGAGCTTTGCATTCCTCCAACTCTGTGAGAGCTCTCATTCCCGACTTCCTTACCACACCATTGCTGGTGGCAGCCTCCTATCTCATAAGATTATGGTTTGTGCCATGGTGGTCAACTCTGTGTTAAGGATCGCCTGGTGTGGCACAGGAGTCCACCCTGATACAGCAGGTTCTGCCACAGAAGATAGTGGGCTGAGAAGGTGCAGGATTTGCTGCCCTGTTTTTTTCTCTGGGCCCTCTTCTCAGGCAGCTGAGCTTTTCATTTCTGCTCACCTCTTCCAATTCCCTTCCAAATGGTCAGCCTGTAGAAGTCATGGCTGCCAGCGACTGTCTCCCAGTTGTCAGCAAATTCACCATACAGAAAGTCTTTGGTTATAAAGCCAACATCCATCTGATGAACATGGCTGAGCCAGAAGAGATATCATTGGTTTAGTAATGAGTGTATGCTGATGGAATTAGCAAGCACCAAGACCTCTGAGTTGGTGACCTTGACCTGCCAGGAGATGCTGAGGATATGCCTGAGACAGGGAAGGCAGAAACTGTTCACCCGTTACCCCTGCCTAGCAAATGTTGTTAGGACTGCCAGGACTCACCACTGCAGAGGAGGCTTGTTAGACTCAGCAGTTTGCTGTTCTCACTCTGGTTGCTGTTGTTCCACACCATCGGCAGCTCTGTCTTCAGTTATCCTGGCTCCATGCTCTGGAATTCCCTCCCAAACGTTTGGTACCATGCTACTCATCTCATCTTTTGACCCTCCTCAAAACCTATCTGTTCTATTGAGTTTGTAGTCACCTTTCTAATATCTCCTCACCATCTCTGAAGTCCCTGGGGATGTTCTTCTATTTTATAGGGCTTACATAAATGCAAATTGTTGGTTAACAGGCTACATAGGCTGGCTATTATGGCTTGTAATTTAGGACGCTATTGTACATTCACAGGAAAATACATTTTGTTATATACAGTGTTACCTAGACTTAGTTCCTCTGGTCCCATGTGGGACAATGGGCGGCACTATCCTGTCAGCAGCCCTGGTCCATAGCAATTTCTTTCACTCCAGTCCAGGTGGCATCCTGCTCTTAATGTTATCCTTAAGTGTTCTCCACTAGCTCTTCTTTGACTGGCCCCGTCGTCCATTCTGCTACCACTGTGGCAGGGCGTACATCTGGGAGGCGAAATACGTGTCCTATCTGCCTTAATTTCTCTCTCTCTCACGATGTCCCACAAGCACTTCTGACCAGTCTTCTGTCGTATTTTTTCATTGGTGATGCAGTCTCTGCATGTGATGGCCAGGATCTTAAGTAGGCAGCACTGGTGAAAAAAGTCCAACTGCTGTTCTCTTCTATGTCACGCTGGCATAGATTGTGGTTGGCACCACTATGGACACATAGAGTCATAGTTTCATAGCTATGTTGATGTTGGATGCCCAGACCGTGTGGAGCCGTTGGAAGACCATTGCTGTTTTGCTGATTCTTGTGCGAACATCGATCTCTACATCACCCTCCCTGGAGATGTTGCTTCCTAGGTAGGGGAAGTGGTCGATGTCCTTGGTGTTCTGTTACCCGATGGTGATGGGAAGCCTTTGTTGCCATCTGTCCACCCATCACCATCTTTATTTTCTCACAGCTGATGTGTAGACCAACATTGGTAGCGCTACTCTCAAGACTGGTGGTCATGTCATAGAGCATGTATGATTCTTCGGCCAGCGGAGTGATGTCACCTTTGAAAATCAGGTCCATCAACTGATTGTGTTGCCATGGGATACCAAAGTTTGCACCATCCACTGCCTTCCTCATGATGAAATCAGTAACCAAGAGGGAAAGGAATGGGGCATGTATGCAGCCTTGCCTTCCTCCTGGGATGATTTTGCAGGAGTCCATGCTGGTCTTGACTCAGCAGCTGGAGTTGCATTATAAAGCTTAGTGTTAATATACCACTGTGGGATGCTGTACTGCCTTCCGATGTACCAGAGTGACTGCCGATGGATGCTATCAAAGGTCTTCTTGAAATCAATGACATTGATAACGAGTGGCTTCTGATACTCTGCACTCTGTTGATTTAAAATAATTCTTTCGTGGGATGTGGGTGTCGCTGGCAAGGCCAGCATTTGTTGCCTAATCGCCCTTGAACTGAGTGGTTTCCTAGGCCATTTCAATGGGCAGTTAAGACTCAACCACTATGGGTCTGGCACCACATGTAGGGCAGACCAGGTAAGGACATTAGTGAACCAGAGTGAATCATGTGGAGTTTTATGACAATCGATGGTAGTTTCATGGTCACCATCATTGCATTCAAATTCCACCAGCTGCCGTGGTGGGATCTGAACCCTTGTCCCCAGCACATTAACCTGGCCCTCTGGATTACTAGCCCAGTGACATTACCACTATGCCACCATCTCACCATTTTCCTGAATATAAATATCTGCTCGCTGCATAATCTGCCATCCTGGAAACTTGTTCTTCACGAGGGGTACTGTCTACTTCTGCTTTCAATCTGTTGAGGAGCACAATGCTGAAGACCTTGCAAGGTACTGACAGCAGTGTTGTGCCCCTCCAGTTGTTGCAGTCACTGATGTTCCCTTTCTATGGCAGCTTGACTCCTCGCCTTCAGTTGTCCAGGACATCCTCTGCAATCCAGATCTTGTTGAACAGGTCTGTGAGCTCTGTTGTGACGGTGTTCTTGCCATGTTTCAGTAGCTCTGCTGGTATCTTGACAGTCCCAGGCGTCTTTGTTCTTCAGGCTCTGGATGGCTCTTTGGACCTCTGATATCCCAGGTTGATGTTCAGCTGTTGAGGTGCAGTGCTGCCATTGAACTCAAATGTGGAGCTGCATTTGGCTGATTGAGGATCTACCAAAAGTGTTCCACCCACTTTGCCTCCTGCTCCTTGTCCATCAATAGTGTCCCATTGTCCTTGCCCTTGATTGGTACAGTGGCATTGCTTCTTGTACCAATCAGTTCCCGTATGATCCTGTGCAGTGTCTTAGAGTCATTCGGATTTGCTGCCATTTGTTGCCTCCCTGCTTTTTAGCTCTATCCATCCCCGTCTGTCTCTCCTGCAGCTTTTCTTCACGGGACTTTATCCAGTCTCCTCTACTTCTCATCGTCGCCTTGCCTTTTCTCAATGTTCTTTTCCTGGTCCCTCTTGATTTTCACCAGCTTTCTTTCAACTTCCATGTTGGGTTGATGATCCATCGTTCTTGGTTGGTTCCTCTCCTCTGTCTGATGGTGACTTCTGCCCTCTCATTAATCCTTCTTTTGGAGATTTCCCACTGTTTCTCAGTGTTGCCCATCTTCATTAGTACTTCAAATCTGTTGGAGAAGACTAGCCAGAAACTGTCCGACGTGTCCCTGTCCTTCGGTTTCTCGGTTGCAAAGGGCGATTGTGGCTTCATGGTTGATGCCTCCTTCAGCATCAGGTTGATCTTGCCTAACACGAGGTGGTGGGCTCACCCTACATCAGCACCACGGCAAGTCCAGACATCTTGTAAGGATGTCCTCCATCTGCTGTTGATGCAAATATAGTCAATCTCGTTCAAGGTGTTACCATCTGGTTGTCCCTGTGTTTGAAGAAGGTATTCCCAATGCTGAGCCCATTGCTGTTGCAGAAAGCCAGAAGACACTCGCTGTTTCCATTCAGGATGCTTGCTGACCCATGTGGCCCGATCATACTGTTCAGTCCTTGCTGGTTGCCATCAGATTTAGCAGTGAGGTCACTGATCAGTAGCTTAATATCCATAGCTGGGTGCCTTGTCCAGTGTGTCCTGCAATTGGTGGTAAAATTCACTTTTCTCCTCCTCTGTGTCTGCCTTGTTGGTGCACGAACTTGCATGACAGTGACGTTGGTGTACCTTGTGTGGAATCTGGCGATGATGATTTACTGGCTTTCATCCAAGGCTTATGTTGAGCATATGTTGAGTATGAGGTGAACTCCATGGGTGTGGTGTTCCTGCTTGCCTGGATTAGAGGATTGTCACGCCCTCACTGTTGATTTGTCTTTGGCCAGCCTTTCATATCTTGTTGATGTCTAAGATGTCAAGTTAATAGGTCTCATTTCTTGCTGCATCTGGGACATCTTCTCATGCTGGAAGAGCGTTTGGACATTCTAGGTGCCGATTCTGGTGATGGTTTTGGCATTGAAGATTGGGCTTGTCAAGGATCGGAATTACTTTTGACTTTCATCTAATCCCATTATACATGCGTCCTTGGATGTGCTGTCCTTTCTTTGCAATGGTTTGCTGTCTCCTCCTTGCTGTTTCTGTAGCGGCGATGAGTCTTTACAGGGTGAGGTGCGAGCCACGCGCCCAACTGGTCGTCTTTTCCAACCAGGCTTGGGACTGGCTTCAGCAGAGTACAGCAATGATAGAGTTTTAAAGGAGAATTTACATGAACAGCAGATGTGACCAGTATAATCTGATTAATTTGTAGTGAGTATAAATAGCTACGTTTAGGTGTGCCATGACGTGCATCAGATTTATTTATTCCACAGTTGTCACTGAGGATTCTGTTTAATGGCGCTCCTGGTATGGGAATGAGCCAGTTAGACAAAAGGCTCAGTGATGGATTCCGGGTCTGTGTTGAGTTAGCTGATTTCTGCTAAAATTTCCCTCAGTGTCCCTGAACTAGGAAGAGGAAAAATCAGCCTTGGCACCTACTCTGATTGTTAATGGCCCTTGTCAGAAAGTATGTGCGTCTTTCAACTTAAGAAGCAAGATAGAGGGAGGATTCTGCTTCATGATCTTTGTGTCTGTACCCTTCCCTCTTCACCATCGATTGTACCAGACAATTCACTCTGTCTGATTTCAAACTAATTCATTAGATGGTCATTGTCTGCTCTCCTGCTGAAAAACAAGTTCATTTTTGCACACATTGATAAAGAATTCCATTTTTGGAAATGTTTTTGACTCAGAGACAAAAGCAGGAGTTTGTTAAACTTTGACAAACGTTTTCCTAATGTTATATTCAGGAATTTAAATGAGCCTCTCAATACATCATTGGCTGAGAACTCATTGTTAGGTGTATGGTGCCTTAGTGCCCTGGTTCAAATCTCTTTGCATGGTGGCATTGCTTTAGAAGTTGCAAGAAGGAAATCTGTAACTGGGGACAGCTTCATGATGCATGATCCTGAGCTACAAACGTGTGAGGTGGACTATTTCAGTTAAATCCAGTCAAGCTCTTTCCAGATCTGTCAAGGCTACACAATTCCTAATTTTCCGAAGCCTCCTATTTTACCTGCCACTGAGTTTTCAAGGGGCTGTCACATAATTATTTTACTGCAGCATTTTAAAGTTTAATTTAAATGTTTCAGAATAAGTTGTCATCGTAGTATTGTGACGTTGTGTGGTCAATCCCTGTGTGATCAGTTACGTGAAGTGATTTAAATGATTTTTTAGACTGGAATTGTAGGTTGGTGTGATACCTCTCCACAATTATGCCACTTCTGAGTTGCTGCTTCAATCATTCAGTGGCTTTGTTTTCCTAGATTAAATGTTCAAGTGAGTTATGACAGTGCCAAATGAATATATAATGAAACTTTACCAATGAGGAAAACTGTTAGTAACAATTGAAATAAAATGTTTAACACTTTCAACACTGCATAAAATCTGTCTGCTTGACCAAGCTTTTGGTTAGCTGTCCAAATATCTTTTTTATAAAGCTCTGTGCAAATCTTTGTCAGATAAAGCTCTTGCAAAGAGCCTTGGGAATTTTACTACATTAAAGGTAAGATATAAATGCATCCTGTTATTGCTGAGGCACAAGTGCAGCCAGGACATTTCAGGAGAAAGGCCTACCTTTTACCAAGTCCTAAGTAGAACATGGTAAACCAGGGACTCGAGCAGAGCATGCAGTGGGCACGAAATGTGGGATTGTGTGATGGGTTTTAAGGGCTGTTCTCCCTGGATTGACTGTGCCCACGCACACAGTTGGTGGATTGCTCTCAAAATCTTTGTCATCACAGGAACCTCAGTGTGCTTGTATTTCTGGAACAGCCTGAGTTACAAATGGTGGGTGTGCATTGAATGTGTTTGGCATCCAGCCAATGTGCACAAGCCCACGGAACAGAGGAAGTGGAAGTGTTGCAGCAGGCTTTAAAGGCTTGGGGCTGTTTTCGAGAGATACTTCAAGCATAGCTAATTGTATCATTATGATGCCACAACTTTCCTGCTCAATTTTACATAAATTTCTGTTCAGTCTTTATTGCAGTAAGCAATTGAGTAAAATGTTTTCACATTTCCCAAACAACTTTAAGTTGATAGTCGTTTGATAGTACGGAACTTGAGTACTGTTGAAAAAGAGGTACACTGAAGCTTTTTGTCTTGCACTCACCAGGACACTTCACAAGATTACGAACATAAAGGGAAAACAACAATTTATGCTGCATGAGAAGAGGTACTGATTGGTTGGCAAGTGGACTCTGACTGGTAGAGGTGTTGCCAAGGAGAATGTACCAATTGATGGTGACTGACATTTAACTGAAAGCATTGATGAAATTTACACCAAGCAGCTTAACGCTGGTTGGTCAAGGCATTGCCCTGAGGAATGAGTCAGCGAATGTCTGTCACTTATTTTGTTGAACTGAAACAGACGCAATGTGTGTACATGTTCTTTTTGTCTACAAAGAACAGGGCCCCATGTATTAATATATGTAGCTTCCAGTGCACGCAAATGCACCACACTGCAAGCCCAACCAACAATCTTAAATTGGTTGTCAGTGTAATTTTTAATGCACTCAGGATTATTTAGCAAATGTTGTCCAGTCATGGAATCACATCTGTGTTTTGAGTTTTGCAAGCACGGGCTGGTTTGGTATGGTCTGTACCCTGCATGTTGTGAACAGCAGCTGGGACATGCTATTTGATATGATGTAGCAGCCTTTGAGATCTATGGCCTACATATCTAGCGTCACGCTGGCACTGAAATTCCTATACCACATTACACATTTGTTTGATAGGCAGGACCTCTTTTGGCTTGACGGCAGCATCCTGGTAGTGGCGAATACCACTCGTGTTGCTATTGCATATTAGCAGCTTGAAACAGCTAGCTTGACCTGTTGCTCAAATTTTTGAGATACCCTGCCCTTTCAGGGTAATCTGAGGTAGACTGGACACTTCTCAGGGCCAGAGGTGATGGCCTTAGGCCCATTCATGAGTTTGCTGCATGATATACAGTGCAAAATGATCTGATCAGGGTAGCCAGCCATTATCTCACAGGATGCCTTTGATGTGCTCATTTCAGCATCAAACTTACATGGTGAGCAAATGGCTTGGGCCCTATCTCCAACCCCTGGCAGATTTCTCAACTAATATGTAAAGGAAGGGGAGTTCATTTGAGTGCTCCATTTCAAAGGTGAATTTGAGCACAGGATGGAGCCCATTAAGACATATAAGGAAACTATTACATGAAACTGCGGATTTAAATATAGTGAATGTATCATTCACATATCGGAAATATGCGAGGGGTAGGAGGTTAGGTATCATTCTGTCAAAGACACGTTCCTCATGGAACCCAACGAAGATGTTTGAGAGAGGTGGGTCTAAAGGGGATCCCATGGCAACACCATCTATTTGGGCATACATGGTGTCATTAAAACTGAACTCAACTGCACGAATTGCCGAGTTCATAATTTCACTGAATATTGATTCATACAATGGTGGTGGGCCTAGATTGCAATGATATAGTGCTGCAGCACAAATATCTATGGCTTCCTTAGGAGGAACATTGGTGAATAGGCTAGCAATGTGAAATGAGCACATGGACTCAGCATTGCTGTTGATATGCAAGTCCTGTATGGCCTTCAGTAGTGTTCTTGCAAAGTGTCCTGATGAGAGCAACATGAAAAGCTTTGACATGTCTCCTATTTCAGCAATACTCAACTTTACGTTGAGGCAGCAATATGTCCTGGTGCCACACCTTTATGAACAATTACTTCTAACCTTCAAACAGAGAAAATGAAGTGATGTTGATCGTGGTCCCATCTTATCTGTGCTCGCTGTTTGGAAGAGCGATCCAATTAGTTGCATTCCTTTTGTACATCTCCATAGCTTAGCAAATTTCTCCTTTTCAAGGATATACCCAATTCCTTTTTGAAAGTTGCCATCTAACCAGCTTCTACCACCTTTTCAGGCGGTACATTCCAGATCACAATCCCTACTCTCTCGTAATTTCCCACCATTAAAACATCCTGCTTTAAGTGCAGTTTAGCGAGACTTTGGGTTCACAAACAAGTGTGCACAGAAGACACGTACAAGAAACTGCAATGCTGCATTGGAAAGATGCAGAGCTGATATTCTGAATTGGCACTCACTTTGCCTGAATTCTCAAGCCCAAAAAAATTTTACGTCATCTGTGCACAACTCTGAACATCCTCTAGTGTTTATTTTTTTAATTCATTCATGGGGTGTAGGCATTGCTTGCTAGACCAGCAATTATTGCCTATCCCTAATTGCCCATGAGAAATTGATGGTGACTTGCCTCCTTGAACCACTGCAGTCCATGTGCTGTAGGTGCTTCCACAGTGCTGTTCGGGAGGGAGTTCCAGGATTTTGTTCCAGCAACAGTAAAGGAACAGTGATATATTTCCAAGTCAGGATGGTGTGTTGTTTGGAGGGGAACTTGCAGGTGTTGGTTTTCCCATGCATCTGATGTCTTTGGCCTTCTTGGTGGTAGAGGTTGCAGGTTTGGAAGGTGCTGTCAAAGGAGCCTTGGTGAGTTGCTGCAGTATATGTTGTAGACGGTACACACTGTGCGTCATTGGTGGAGGAAGTGAATGTTTATGGTGGTGGATGGTTGGGGTTTAAGAAAAGGAAATCATGCTAAACAAACCTGTTGGAGTTTTTTGAGGATGTAACTAGCAGAATAGATAAGGAGGAACCAATGGATTTGGATTTTCAGAAGGCTTTTGATAAGGTCCCACACAAGAAGTTAGTAAACAAAATTAGAGCACATGGGACTGGGGGTAATTGCGGGGGGGGGCATTGGATTGAAAACTGGTTAATGGATAGAAAACAGAGCTGGAATAAATGGGTCATTTTCAGACTGGCAGGCTGTGACCAGTGGGGTATTGCAAAGACTAGTGCTTCGGCCCCAGCTATTCGCAATTTATATCAACGATTTGGATGTGGGGATTAAATGGAATTTTTCCAAGTTTACAGATGACACAAAACTAGGTGGAATTGTGAGTTGTGAGGAGGATGCAAAGTCACTTCAAGGGGATTTGGAGAGGCTAAGCAAGTGAGCAAAAATTTGGCAGATGGAATACGATGTGAGGTTATCCACTTTGGTAGGAAAAACAAAAATGCAGAGTATTTCTTAAATGGTGAGAGGCTGGGAAGTGTTGATTTTCAAAGGGACCCGGGTGCCCTTGTTCACGAGTCACTGAAAGCTAACATGCAGGTACAGCAAGCAATTAAGAAGGCAAATGGTATTTTGGCCTTTTTTACAAGATGATTTGAGTTTAGGAGTAAAGATGTCTTACTGCTAGTATACAGAGCCTTGGTGAGAGTGCACCTGGAGTATTGTATGCAGTTTTGGTCTCCTTACCCAAGGAAAGATATACTTGCCGTAGAGGGAGTGCAATGAAGATTCACCAAAAAGGCTAAATAGATTGCGCCTTTATTCTCTGGAGTTTAGAAGAATGAGAGGTGATCGCATTCAAACGTACAAAATTCTTCCAGCGCTCAACTGGGTAAATGCAGGAAGGATGTTTCCCCAGGTGTCTAAGTTTAAGCTTCTTGAGTGTTGCTGGAGCTACACTCATCCAGACAAGTGGGGAGTATTCCATCACACTCCTGACTTGTGCCTTGTAGATGGTGGACAGGCTTTGGGGAGTCAGGAGGTGAGTTACTCGCCGCAGGATTCCTAGCCTCTGACCTGCTCTTGTTGTACTTAAATGTCTGGTCCAGTTCAATTTCTGCTCAATGGGCATGCTCAGGATGTTGATAATGGGGGCTTCAGTGATGGTAATGCTATTGAATGTCAAGGGGGGTGTTTAGATTCTCTCTTGTGTGGCACAAGTGCCTTTTTTTTGCTGTTGTTGAAAGTTTATTGAAAAACTTCAAAAAGAAAATTGACAACTTGACACAAGTTAGACTGACAAACACTCATCTACTTTTATAACAATTGTCTCTCGAAGCTAAATTCTGCACTTGTGTCCTCCCAGTGGGGTGCTTTGCCAGTTGGGAGCATGCATCACAATTTGGTGTGTGACTGGTTAACCTGCAACTGAGGTTCCATGTCATCCAGTTGACATTTGAGAAATTTCTGCTACGGCTACTTCTTTCTTTGGTTGGAGACATGACAAGGGCTAGGGGGGCATGGAAAGAGACTGGAGTCTAAAGGCTAGAATCCAACCTGCTGGCAGCATGTTTAGAAAGCAAGAGGCAAAGTTAATGGTGACTGCAGAGAAGTTTGCAAAGAAGGCTCATTTGCCACTTAGTACATTGGAATGCTGATGAGCAGCTTGGGAGGGCCAAAAATGGAATGAAGGAAACAATGGAGTAATCTAGAAGAGGAAAATAAAAGCTCTACAATCACAGCTGGTCAATGTTGAGGTGAAAATGACCCTATTTGTGCTGTCCGCACTGTGTGTGCATCAGCCGTTTGGAATGCAAAAGGAATGTTATCAGGATATATGCCTAACATTCCATTTGAGACCTGTTTTAGAGCCCTTTCAATTGATTCGCTGCACTGTTTTTCACACTGACATGATGAAGCCTTTTTTGTCTATTTCAATTTTACTACACCATGGCTGAGAAAATTCTTTTAGTGGCGATCTCCACGTTTGACGGTTGAAGACTAAAAGTGCTTTTACTTTGTGGCTCGAAGACACCTTGCTGGAACCCCTATCAAATAGAAACTCTTTCTGGGTGATGGTTTTATCACAAACCTGTTAAGCGAGTTCTTGTTTGCTATAGTTTGTCCAGAGTTTTTCATTGTAAGTTGGCAGTGACAAAGGGCTCATAAAGACTGCACTATTGGCAATGCAAACAAACCCAGGGTCAGCTATTTTTTAAATAGTGTGATATGCTCTGAGGATAAACGTTAACCCTTTAGAAGTAAAATGAACTTAGATATTTGTACCGTGTGATTTCATGTGAAGTTTGTACATTTATTTTTAGCTTCCTTATCCCTGGCATTTACACCAAGGATATTGTTAAGCATAGACTCCTTGTTCTGAATACCTGTAATTCCAGTTTATGTGCAACAATTAATATTCAGAGCAGGTTGACCCACATATTACCTTGTGCAAAATGCACCTGCCCAAAATTATATCATTCTTTTCTCATGCTTATACAATATGACCTGCAGACAGTAATGAGTCTGCTTATTAAGCACGTCAGTGCTTAATTTGAAATGCTGTCAGCTATGGGTGACTGATCTTGTAAAATGGCTGCTGTTAATTTTCTGGACTGGTTCCTTTATTTCCCTCATTATGGAGTGGAATTTAAAACTATATATACAATTGCTGTTGCATTGAGAGCACATGCTCATGATCAACCTTCCAGTTTAGATACACCAATTGGCACAGTTCAATTCTATTTTAGAATTTAATTATAGAAACTCCCTATATTTATGATTGATTTGGACAGCAATTGCATTATCAGAGTTTAATAAATATGTTGCGCTTGATTGGCAGTGCAGCTGCACATATCAGCACTGATTAGCAGTTGTTTCATTTTGATGGGCAATTCCTCGAGGTTGATTTTATCTGCTTTCAGTAGACATTGCAAATCTCAGTTTGCCCATGATTCAAAACTGCAAATTGCATTGCAGTGCAAGAATTTTTATAAAGCAGAAGTCTGTGTTAAACTAGTTGCGAGATCCTAAATTTTTATAAATGAAATTTTGGGGTTGTAGGTACTGCAGCTTTCTGTAATATAATTATCATTTGAGAAGCCTTATCTTAAACAAAAAGAGATCTAGTTGAAATAGGGGGATAAATTTTACAGGCCACCTGCGGGTGGGAAAGCTGGTGGGTGGACCCATAAATTTGGCCTCTGGCCCGCTCGCCCCTTCCCCAGCTCTCCATGATTTTACATGTGGCTGAAGAGGTGTTGGATGGGTTGCCTGTCGTGGTCCAATTGAGGCCCTCAAGTGAGCTATCAAGGACTTCATCCCTCCGCCGCAGTGAGAGAGGCCGGTGCTAAACATGTAGCCTGGCAGGTGTGATTCTGTGGGCTGCTGGCCAATTATGGTGTCGGGGGGGCGGGGGGGTTGCCCTTTGCCAGGCCCTGGTGCCAATCAGAGGTCACTTCCCACAGTTTTGCTCCCCACGTCCAGACCCCCCACCCTTACTCTGTCCAGCATGCCCCCCACTCCATCTTGCCGGGGTCTTTCAGCCTTGTCCTAGCGAGATCCTGGACGTATCCGAATGTCTGGGTCCATACTCCTTGGCCTACCTGTAGTACTGGCAGTGGCTACCACTCCTAGTGGCACTGCTGGTGTGCAGAGCAAGTGACCTCCAATTGGCTAGCTGCTGTATGAAGTGGCACTTCCTCCTGAAGGCGGATATAAGTCTCACCTTGTACTAATTAAAGGACCACTGTCCAAAAATTAATGCGGGGTGAGCTGGCTAAGCAGAGGCAGACTTGCCTCCAGAATTTACGCTGGGGCGCGGAAGGCTGCCCTCAGCCTATAATCCAGCCCAGAAAAACTGGCAAAAATTTCAGCAATTAATGAATGAGTTATTTAACTTTAAAACAGTCTTTAAATTTCAAGTGGTCTTCAAATTGTTCAGAGCAGTAACATAACTCTTAATACAGCGTGTACTGGAGGTGCATTGATAGAGTATTTGTACAATAATGCTATGTAGAATTACCTTGATGTTACAATGTGGAAACTGACCATTTGGCCCAACTGCTATCTGTTGTTGTTATCCTCCTTGTGAGTAGTCCTCTTCTCATGTGCCGGTCCCGCACCTGTCACCCATCTATCCCCATTACCTTCAACCACCTATTTAATTGATTCTTAACTGACTTTGCTTCAATAACTAACTCCAGTGGAGCAATTTTATGCAGCCCGCAAGAGCAGGAAACGTGGCGTGTGAGCTGACTGAATTACGCAGGAGCTGCAATTTCAATTTCCTGACAGTGGATTGAGACGCAAAAATGAAGTTACCGTGTCAGGCCTCACGCTGTCTGTGGTGGCTTCGTACTTGTGATACTTTTGCATGCCATGAATACTCATGGGTGTAAGACTTTTCAAAATTACATTCTACCTTCAAGATAAAGTCAGGTGCCCATGAGAATCTCGCCAGTAAGAGGTGCACGATCAGTGATTGGGGACTTCGGCCTGAATGAGATAGAGGCCGAGTGAGTATACTTGGGAATTTGGTTCAGATGGGAATTCGGTGCATAAGGGGAAAGAGGGGCTTTGGGTAAGGTTTACTACAAGAAGTGCAACTTAGAATCGATCGCTGGGAGTTGGGTAACTAAGGGAGTTAAGGAAGAAAGGGAAAGAGCTGCTCTTTCACTTTCTGCTTCCTAATTTTCTCAGCCTTCAGCAAGTGGTTGTACTCTGCTACAGGAGAAGAAGCTAGTTATTTGGTGAGTTTATGGTAAGTGACCAAGGTTTATTCTATTCCTCAGGTTCAAAATAGTCTAGCAAATGGTGGTCAGGTTAATAAAATATATAAAACAAAGTCAAATATATAATTGAATAAGATAATTAAATAGTTCATTTGAGCACATTAAGGATGTCAGGACAAGTGATGTGTCCCAGCTGCAGCATGTGGGAGCTGGATGGAGGGTTGATCCAGGGCAAACACATCTGCAGTAAGTGTTTGAAATTTGAGTAGCTTCAGCTCAGAGTTTATGAGCTGGAGGCTGAACTACAGACACTGCAAAACATCAGGGAGGGGGAAAGTTACCTGGATTCTTTGCCCCAGGAGGCAGTCACACCTCTTGGAACAGGGTGTCCTGCTTTGGTCAGTGGTCAGGGACAGGAGAGTGTGACTGCGAGTGAGGCAGATAAGGGGACTCAGAGGGCAGGAGCACAGGAGTGTGAGGCTCTGCAATTGTCCAAGCGGTTTGAGGTTTTTTCAGCTTGTTTAGAGGAGAGTGGGGGTTGCAGGGTGGATGAGCTAATTGGCCATGGCATTGTGGTGCAGGAAGCCATTCAAGTGGGGGGAGCAAAAACGAATGTAGTGGTAGTAGTGGATAGTATAGTCAGAGGGATTGACACCATTCTCTGCAGCAAGGGTGGGAGTCCAGATGACTGTGTTGTCTGCCCAGTGCCAGGCTGCGGGATATATGCTCGGTGCTGGAAAGGAATTTACGGTGGGAGGGAGAGGACCCAGTCGTCATGGTCCATGTACATGCCAACGACATAGGCAGGACAAAGGAGATTCTGCATAGTCACTATGAGGAGCCTGGCACCAGATTAAGAAGCAGAACCTCAAAGATCATAATCTCTGGATTGTTACCTGAGCCATGTGCAAATTAGCATATGACAAATCAGATTATGGAGATGAATGTGTGGTTAAAGACTGGTGTGGGAGAAGTGGGTTCCTGGGGCACTGGCACCAATACTGGGGACAGTAGGATCTGTATGGTTGGGACGGTCTACACCTGAACTGTGCTGGGACTGGTGTTCTTGTGAGTCGTATAACTAGGGAAGTAGAGAGGGTTTTAAACTAAATATTGGGGGCAGGGGATCACATTTGGGAAGATGTGGTAAATCAAAGAGCAGAGACAAGACTGAAGAAAAAGGGATTATTATGGGAAATGAAAAACAGACCATGACAGGAAAGGGTAGAAAGTACAAATCTAACAGTAAATCACCAGATGAAACTAGAGGATATAAAAAGAATAAAAGGATAAAACTAAAAGCTCTGTATCTGAATGCACAAAGCATTCGAAACAAAACAGATGAACTGAGAGCGCACATAGAAATGAATAATTACGATTTGATAGCCATTATGGAGACATGGTTGCAGGAGGACACGGGCTGGGACCTGAACACCAGCGTACAGGATAATTAGGAAGGACAGGAAGTGGGGAAAAGGTGGAGGGGTGACTCTGTTAGTTAATGATGGTATTAGCACAATATAGAGGGATGACCTAAGTTCAGGAAACCAGGATGTGGAAACAGTTTGGTTGAGATGAGAAACGGTAAAGGCAAGAAGTCTCTAGTGGGAGATGTGTACAGGCTCCCTAATAGTAACCGCATGGTAGGGTTGAGCATAAAGGAAGAAATAATTGGAGCTTGTCAGAAAGGCACAGCGATAATCATAGGGGATCTTAATTTATATATAGACTGGAAAAGTCAGATGGGCAAAGGTAGCCTAGATGTGGAGTACATTGAATGTTTTCAGTACAGTTTTTTACAACAACATGTTCTGGAGCCAGCCAGAGAGCAGGCTACACTAGACCTGGCATTGTGCAATGAGATGGGATTAATTAATGATCTCATTACATAGCAGGGACCATCATATGCTTGAATTCTACATTCAGTTTGAGGGAGAGAGGAGTGGGTCTGAGACTAAGGGCAGAATTTTACATTCATCGGGCAGGCTTGGTGGGAGGGGACAGTCATGAACATGACTGCTGCCTGCGATCGGTTCCGCACCATCATTTTACGTGGGCGGGCCAATTAAGGCCTGCTCAGCTTAAGAAGCGAGAAGGGGCGGGCAGGAGCGGGAGCTCAATGTCCACCGGATCCAGTAGCGACCCAGCGGCTGATTCAAAACAGCTGCAGCAGCCAGGCGAAGCCTGCCATTGACTCGGAGGAACCTCCTTAAGGAGAACCTCAGTGATGAACCACAGCAGGCAGGAGAGCAGGTTGATGGGGCAGTAGGCCCCTCGTTTTTCTGACGAGTGTCTCGCTGCCCTCCTGGAGGAGGTGGTAGCATGCAGAGATATACTTATTCCCAGGGAAGGGAGGAAGAGGCCCCCCCCCCCCACAAAAAATGCCTGGGAGGAGCTGGCATCCAGGGTGAGCACCCATGATGTGGTGAGGCGCACATGGGTGCAGTGCCATACGCACTTCAATGACCTCCGACGATCGGGAAGGGTGGGTACTGTGTTGGCGTGGGTCACCTAGCACAGCGGCTCCCCCCAGCGCACGCGTGCACGTACACACACACACACACAAACCACCAAGTATAACTTTGGCGGTTTTCGGGTGTGCAGAGCAGAGGCAATGTAAGGTGAAAAGGCCCAACTGGCTCCACAGGAACCAAAGTGAAAAGAGTCTCATTTTGAATTTGTAAGTTGAAAATACTTTGCCTGGTGTTTGGTTAGGTCTATGGGTTGCTATTGCCTTAATGGAAATTAGTTTGGGAATTTGGTAAAAGTTATGATAGTAGTAATTTGTAGCCATGTGTGTATATATATTTTAATCTGTGTAAATTAAGAAAATGCTTCATTTAGTGTAATGTAAAAGCTGGAGAATTGGTGGTCTGATTCCTGAATTTAGAGTCATATCTCAAACATAATACTTAAAATAATAGGTTATGACAGTTGTTTAAAGTTTCCCTCTAGGATTTTTAAATAACTCAGCTTTACCAACTGCATCTGTCATAACAAAAGCTAATTGCAGAAAATAAAAGCTCATGGTTCAGGGAGTAACTTATTGGCATGGACAGAAGATTGGCTAGATAACAGGAAGCAGAGAGTAGGCATAAATGGATCTTTTTCAGGTTGGTAAGGTGTAATGGGTGGTGTGCCATAGGGATCAGTCCTGGGACCTCAACTGTTTACAATTTGGATGAATAACTTGGATGACAGGATTGAAGGGATGGTTGCCAAATTTGCTGATGACACAAAGATAGGTAGAAAAGTAAGTTGTGAAGAGGAAATAAGGAGGCTACAAACAGGTATTTTTAGGTTAAGTGAGTGGGCACAGATCTGACAGATGGAGCTTAATGTGGGAAAATTGTCCAATTTGGCAGGAAGAATAAAAGAGAAGCATAATATCTAAATGATGAGAGATTGCAGAGCTCTGAGATACAGAGGGATCTGGGTGCCTCAGTGCATGAATCACAAAAGGCTAGTATGCAAGTCCAGCAAGTAACTAGGAAAGCTAATAGAATGTTATCAATTATTGTGAGGGGAATTGAATACAAAAGTAGGGAGGTGAAAGGTCCGAGGAATACTCTGGTACAAAATTTCGACCCTCGGAGTCCAGTTGCAATATTCAAGTTCCTTTATTACGGATTCGGGGAGCAAACGCTGGGCAATCCAGGTGCTTCTCCACCGAGGTTCAAATGAGCACAGTTTATATCTTTTATTATCAATTACAACTTAATTGTATTAGCTAGACAAAGGCCACAGCACAATGACCCCCCGGTGGGCTGATAATTGTGTTCTGGTACAGTAATTGCAGTGCAGAAACTAAGCATTGTCCTTTTTGAAGATGGCTATCAGACGGTGCGAAATGGCCTTCCCCATTTCTTAGAGATAAAAACAAAAAAACTGCGGATGCTGGAAATCCAAAACAAAAACAGAATTACCTGGAAAAACTCAGCAGGTCTGGCTGCATCGGTGGAGAAGAAAAGAGTTGACGTTTCGAGTCCTCATGACCCTTCGACAGAACTTGAGAGTTCAAGTTCACTCAAGTTCTGTCGAAGGGTCATGAGGACTCGAAACGTCAACTCTTTTCTTCTCCGCCGATGCTGCCAGACCTGCTGAGTTTTTCCAGGTAATTCTGTTTTTGTTCTCCATTTCTTGATTGAGTTTTCCTGTGTCCCTGCCTGTGTGTGTGTCTCCCATTTCCTAATTGCAAATTTACAACTGAGCCCTTTGTACAAGTTTTTAGCTCTCATGTAAGGCGATGATTGTCCGTGTATGCTTTGGTGCCCTAGCTGCTGGTCCTGGCTAGCACTTTAAAATAAATCCAAATTTTCTGCATCTTCAGCCGTTATGTTTCAGTGGTACAGGGTACTAGTGAGAACACATCTGGCATATTGTGTACAGGGTCAGTCCTGTCCACATGTGGGTCCATCTCAGGATGTTGGCTGGCAGAGTCCTGACAGGGCTTTGAGTTTACCTACAACATTTCAATTCTCTCCGTTAAAAGTGATCACAGAAAATGTCCTTCACAATGCTTTGAAAGGAGGGCCAACTGAGCCTGCAAGTTCAAACATGTCCCACAGCGTGGCGAGTACAATACTGGATACTATCAATATTCAGTAAAGGGTGAACCAAAGAACACAATAAAGGGGAAATGTCTCTAACTTGCCTGTAACCATTAATGCATACGCCAACCATAAGCTAGTCTCAGCAAATAATGATGATGCACACGTGAGTAAAGTGAAACTAATGTAATGTGAAATATTTACAAGTGAAATTTAAATTTGTAAAACACTTGTGTGCTCTCAGGAGTTGGGCAGGAAAGATGTGGCCGTGATGCAGAGTCTCCCTGTTTGATCAGGAGGCTCTTTGATAGCTCGCCCATAACTGCAGCGTTGTTCACTGATGAAGGCTTCACCACTGAAAAGCTTCCTCGCCCCGGAATCGCATGCATCTCCTATGCGTGCCACTGGTACTTCAAATTTTATTTGCAATCACGTGGAAAATGAGAAAAAGCAAGAGCACGGAGGTGCACATTTCTGGTTCTGCCATTAGGAACAGCACGTCACTGAGAAGGTTCAGCCCCCGTAGTGCATTCCATACCCTCATAACTCTTCTGGGGGAAAATTATTCCTCATGCTTTAGTGTTTTAAATCACTTACATTTAATTATGTATCTCACTGTCAATTTGTTAATCACAGGAAATAGTGTTTCCATTTACTCTGTCCCATCAGAGTAAACACTTCTATGATACCAGTTCATAATCTCCGTTCTAACAAAAAGAGCCCTAATTTCCCAGTTGTCTCTTTATATTAATTTTTCATTATACAAGGCAGCATCCCAGTGAATCTGTATTGTACCATCTCCATTGCCTCAACATCTTTTCAGTTGTGTGATGGCCAAGATTAGGATTTTCTGTCTGGGAGTTGGGGTGTGTGTGGAAACTAAGTTTTAGACTGTTTCTGGGTCCCTTACACACACACACACGCACGCACGCACGCACGCACACACACACACACCACCCCGCTGCAGGGTGATTGTGTGTGGTATAACTGTGATTTCCAAGCCTTCCTCCCCTAATTTAATTGGCCCAGAGATGGGCTCACTGTCCATCTAAAGACAACAGGCAGGCTCTTGAAGTTGGTGAGCCAATCAGAGGCCTCCTAGCGTGAAAGGATCAGTAGACTGCAATGGAAGGTAATTAATAGAGAGGGTGCTTCAAGATAGAAGTGTCTTCTCTCCAATTTTTTAAAATGCAAATTAAAAAATTGCTTTTGCAGCCAAGTCATCAGTGTGCGAGGTCCCTCTAGAGGGTGACCTGTAGCTGCTTCTGCACCGATGTAGGTCTGGAGTGTTGACCTCTTGGCCTGTCGCCTGGGGTCTGCCTCCAGACTCTGGGTCCTGCCACCCAAGAACTTGGCCTTAAGTGGAGTCAGGAAGCAGCACGTTGGCCAAAAAGGCTATTTTTAGCTTCTGCCCATTTCCGATAATGGTCCCAGTGGGGGCTGAAATTCCCACCCCAGAACTGTACTGAGAACTCCATCTGTGGTCTTACTGAGGGTTATACAGATTTGTTGTTGTTTCTTGCTTTTTACATTCTAGGGGCAGAATTTTAGAGCCCCACTGTGGCGGGGGTGAGGCTGTAAAATGCAGTGCGGCATTCAAAAGTCTATTGACTTCGGCGGGACTAAAACCCCGCTGCTGTAAAATTCCGTCTTGTGGGCTGAATTTTACGTCCCGTGGGTGGGCATGCGCCCAACCCGATTGGGCGTAAAATAGCGTAACTTAAGACGTTGAGCGAGTGTCCCCACCCCAACGCGCACTTGCGTGATATTCCACTTGGCGGCACGCGCAAATATCAGAAGCGTGCCCACCGACAATTAAGGCAATTAAGCCCATTAACGGCGAGATTGTCTCAGATGTTTCATGGCCTGTCCAAGCTTACTGTTGGCGGACAAGTGAATCGGCCATTGCAGCCTTTGCATTTTTCATCAGACGTCATCCAAGGGCGGAACGAAATTTCCGTTATGAAGTAAAATAAATATGAGTGGACAGCACTTTTATCAGCTACATTTTCAGGTGATTGATTGTGAAGCATGGACATCTATTTTCAGCTTTTTAAACCTTTATTTTAGCATTTTCAGGTCTGCAGCTCCCTGAGACAGCTGACTGCCTTCAAGGAGCTTTCTCGCAGCGCTTGCCTGCGACTGTGGAAACATCATCACCTGCCCTCTTTCTGTCCCAACCCTGGCAGCGCTGAGCTTCCCAACGCGCGTTTCACGCTGGCGGGCCGTTAACTGGCCAGTGATATCGCAGTCGGGGGCCCGTTTCCTGACCACTCCCAGGCCTGCCAATTGCCTGCACCTGCCATAGGTAAAATTCAGACCTATGTCTCTTTACCATAAGACTAGGGTTCCATTAGAGTCTTGTTTATGACCTTACTCATTGGAATGCTTCATTTTATGTCTCATGAACCAGAGCCATTCAAAGTTATGGTGACTTAAGTGTTGCCTTTATTTTGGGCAGAAACAGCTGTGCTTACTCATTTTCACCTCATTGGGGGCATTGAATGTTAGAATTAACACCCCCATATTTAAACATTTTCTAAATAATTAGCACAATGCTAAATCAGTCAGGAGTATGTTTCTTTGATTATGTTGTCTGCTGGAAGCGATAACAGTTGTTTTTGAGTCAAAGTAGAAAGCTCTGGCAGCTGTGGCAACAGTTTGAGACTTTAAATGTCCTTTCACTGATGTATGATTGAATTTTATCCACACAAAACTGAGAAGTAGATAATGTTCTCAAAATATGATATTGCTCATTTATTGTTCTTCCTCCTTATCATCCTATTTCCAGCAGACTGTTGAACTCTGTCAAACGTTCTGCCAGGCATTGTGCATGTTTAGAAAACTGTGTTTACAGGAACACACCTGCTATAAGCAGTGGGAGCTATATTTAATTTAACTAAAGTGTCCCCCTCACATTGAATTCCAGCAGCCACTTTTCCAACATATTATTACTTCGCAATGTCAGTTGTCCTGAGAATTATTTACTATGCTTCCTACATAAGCGTCTTTTGCAAAATTGGACACCCTTTAGCTCTATATTCAAATGATTACTGTAAATTTTAATACACTTTGGTTATGGGTTAAACATTGATTTGTGGCAGAACAGCAGTGAATTGTGCGCATGTATTAACCCATCTATTTTTGTCACAGTATTTGTTTGGGCTGTATGGTTGTGGATCAATGGAGTGCTGTCACTGACATCACTGCATTCAATTGCAGGAATGTTATGTGAGGCTTGTCATGTTTTCTCTCATTGTAACAGCCTAAGATAAAAGATAATAAAGATAAAAGTTATGCATGAAAATGATGTCATCCATCCGTGCATTCGTTATTTCCCGCAATAATGGGCAGAATTTTGCCCTTGGCAGAGGTGCTCGGCTGGGGGTGGGCAGGTATAGTCGGAAAGCTGCCTGCCGCCTGTGGCCGGCACCGCACCGTGATTTTACACGGGCGGGCCACTTAAGGCCCATCCCGCGTGAGATGCGAGAGGGAGCGCTGCCTGTGTGGGTGGGGGAGGAGGAAGAGCCGGGCCTAGCGCGAACTTCAAGCATGCGCATGAAAGAGCACTTCAATCTCCCTGAGGCACGGAGCTGCCTCAGGGAGATGAAACGCTGTTTAAAAAAACTAATTAAGAAGTTAAAAATGTCATAAAACATGTCCCCTCATGTGACTCTATCACATGAGCAGGGACATGTTTTTAATTCAAGTATAAAATTTTTATATTTTTATTTGCTTTAGAAAACCTCATCCTCCCGTGGATGAGGTTCCCTAAAAAAATGCAATGTCCACTTGGCCTTTTTGCCTGCCCTCCAACCTTTAGGTTGAACGGGCAGTGAAAAATTCAGCACAATCGTTAACTTAATAGCCTTATAGGCTGTTCAATTAGTGGCGGGCGCGCTGCTGGCTCTGGCGCACGCCTGCCCACCGAACTATCGCGAGAGTGCGCATTGATGTCGGCATGCTTGTCCGACGTTAACGCGCTTTATTTTGCGCCTGGAGATGTGGCCATGCCTGTCCGCCGAGCGAAAAATCCTGCCCAATGTGTTGAGCATCATGTTTCCTTTCTTTTGCTGAATTTCACTCTCCCTCATCCTCTAAAATACTTTTGACTCCTTGCACGTGTGTAGTTCTATGGCCATTGTTTACTCAAAAGGGCCATTTCTAATATATGCACCATTCATCTTTCATCCTTCCGTTTGTTTGTTTCTTTCCGCATGAAGCTGATGTTTTATTCTAGTGTGGAGAGAAGTCCTGCATTGTCTTGGCTATGAAGATATCAGAGATGCATATCCCTTCCAGAGGCTGCGTGCCATCGAAATCCGCACCAATTAAATTGTCACAGAGCTCCTGAGAAGGTCATGACAGGCAAGAAAACCACACATACAACAATCTTAGAGTAATGATCACACTGTCCAATATGCATCACACTTGGGATTACAATTTAAGTGTGCAAAGGTGTGCAGAGAGACTGCAGGGATAGGAAACAGATTGTATGTGCCAAGTAATGATTCTCAAAGCATTAAGAATGGCATTGGTTCAACAAATGTCTTCATATTTGCAACAAGCTTCACTGGACCAGTCAAAAACCTTGACAACCAACTGGAAAGTATAAACTGAATATGAGCAAACTAGGACTTTTGTACAATCACAAACCTCCAGTTGCTTTTCGCAAATACTTTTAGTATGACTATTATTAGACAATCCTTCAGGGTGAGGACTTCTAACACATGGCTTAGGGTAAATTCTTGTATTGCAGGTTTTTATTATCCAGTCTGAGTCTGTTATTTTCTATTTTTGTGTGAATATGCATATGCTTTTTTTCCCTTCAGTTCAGTATTTCGCACTTTTCAGGCCAAAGGTTTGAAAAAGTTGCTCTCATGTTTGTGCATTTAGACCAATGAGGGGGTAGTTTTTTTTTCACCAATGCAATTGTGGCCTTCTCTCACTCACTCATTAATACACACTCTTTACAAACCCTCCCAAGCCCAGGAAGTTCAGCCTGTGACAACTTGAGGGATGGAGCAACAAATACCCATCAGACTGTTACAAATTCCAGAGTAGCTGATGTTAAAAGGATATGAAAAAGGCAGCATTCCTTGGGCCATCAAGGCAATCTTCCAGTGCTAATAGCCAGCCAGAAGAAACAGAAACTTCAGAAAGTGAAAAAAGATCATAAAGGAAGTAAAACCAAGTGGAAAGGATTCAATTTGGTGGCAGCAGACAGGGTGTTCAGGACTGCTGTGGAGCAGACAGGGTGTTCAGGACTGCTGTGGAGCAGACAGGGTGTTCAGGACTGCTGTGGAGCAGACAGGGTGTTCAGGACTGCTGTGGTGTTCAGGACTGCTGTGGAGCAGACAGGGTGTTCAGGACTGCTGTGGAGCAGACAGGGTGTTCAGGACTGCTGTGGAGCAGACAGGGTATTCAGGACTGCTGTGGAGCAGACAGGGTGTTCAGGACTGCTGTGGAGCAGACCAGGTCAGGTAGAAGACTGCACCAGTTTAACAAGGGTTAAGAGAGCAGGACTCACCAATGTATGGTGTTTGATTTTCACTTTGGGTGTATGTGGTAGTTATATTTTCAATATGTGTGGGGTATTAATAGTCAGAGCATGGAGTATAAATGTAGAGAGGTTTCATATTTATAGGTTTGTATCTGATTTTTAAGAGTGAAGGGTTATCATTTTGAGTGAATGAAGGTTTTATTGTTAGTGTGTGGAATTTTCCAGTGCATTCACACTATAAGATTCAGTGTGAAGCAGCTTTGGCTTCACACTGACACTAAATGTATGAAGTGTAATTGTTGTAGGAAGGCCAGAACTGACTTTGAATTGAAGCTGAATGAGACTCGTTTCTCCAAGGAGCCTCACTTTATTGTGCTCTGGTGTCCTGATAGCACAAGTGAAACCTGAATAAATCATTGCAGGACTGGTGCAAGGAGAAGCAGCTTTAAACAAAAATACTGCACTCGTTGTATAAATACACCTTTCATGATAGGAGGATTTGATGTTTGATGCCCTGGGGTTCAACGTTAGTGATCGGAAATCTGGATTTTCCTTTTGTCAATAAGGAACAGTTGTGGATTTCCAACCAGCCCCACAACTGCCCAAGCTGTCTTGTGACACCCTTCATGCCTCTTATCTGCTTGACCTATGGCAGCCACTTTTCACCTCCTTTCTGCTCAAATTGGATGGGGACTGGTTTGGCTATTTAAGTGAAGCCTGTGGTTAAAATCGGTAAATGCTCTGGTTGTTGGGAATTGAAATCCACCTGTTAGTATTGCCAGAAAGCTCAAATTCTATTGTATTTGGAATAATTTAGAACTATTGTCAGATAAATATTGACATGGTTAGCATTTTCTCATAATACTACCTGACTGAAAAGCAATACAGTTGGCAGCAGTTCTTTCACTTGTGGTAATTATATCTTACTACTTGGTGCAAAATATTGGATACTGCTGTTTAAAGGTAAGAATTCTTCTTAGATTTCTATTCCCCAACATGTTCCCCCGCTCCACAATGAAGAATTAGTATTAGTTAATGACTCTGCCTTCTACGGCAAATAGACATCATGAGAGGGTGGATGAGCTGCAGTCATACAGGCTTCTGATTCAACCAGTGGGTATATCTGCAGGTGACAATGGAATTCAGTATTATTCCTGCTTAGAATCAAAGGAGGAGGCCATTTGGCCCATCGTGCTTGTGCTGGCTCTCTGCAAGAGCAACTCATGTAGTCCTGTTCCCATGCCTTTTACTCAAAGCCTTGAAATTCTTATCTTTTTGGCTAATGATCCAGTTACCTTTAGAAAGCCATGTTTGAATCTGCCTCCACCAGGCAGGCAGTACGTTCCAGATCGTAACTACTCACTGCGTGTAAAAAGCTTTCCCTTATGTCATCATTGCTTCTTTTGCAATCATCTTAAATAGGAGTTCCCTCGTTCTCTATCATTCCCCCAACTGGAACAGTTTCTCCTATCTACTCTGTCCAGACCCCTCATAATTTTGAACACCTGTATCAAATCTCCTCTGAACCTTCTCATCTCTAAGAAGAACAACTAAAGCCTCTCCAATATATCCAAACAACTGAAGTCCCTCATTGCTGGCTGGTCCAGTTCAGCTTCTTATTAATTGTAATCTCCAGCATGTTGATGGCTGGGTACTTGGTGATGGTGGTGCTATTAAAGGTCCAGAGGAGTTGGATGGGCTCTTTGCTGTCTTTCTAAATTTGTTTGGTCACTCCAAGCCCAACAACGTGTAGACACAACATATGCATTGGAAGCTGCACTCCATAAGCTCGGCAATAACCATTCCCAATTCGCATGAACTGAAGAGCCAACTCCATTACCCAAAGGGACTTAGTATTTTCAGAGCTACATATCCCTTCTTCAAACAAAAATGTCAATCATCCTCTTAGGCAGAGAGATTTTGAAAAGTAGTTTCATAGCAAGAGAGGAAGACAAATAAGACCATGGAAAACATAAAGAATAGAATAAGACATTTTAGATTGAAAGCCACTTCTCCTTCAGTAATGTTCTCCCTCAAATGGGCCAAACAGAACAAAATCCTGCCAGTTATATGTTGGTTTTTGTTGTAAAGGTCGTTTTAATGAATTGCTGTCAGATAGACGCTCAATAGGGAAGGAATGTTTCTCTGGAATTTATTGACAAAGGGACCTTCCTGAAATCCTAGGATGAAAATCAATTTATAAATATAGTGTAGTACAGTGTATGATGTTTGATCAAACATATGTTCAACCACTTATGTCATTCAGATACATATGTGTCAAATTTTATATCAAGTAATGATGCATTTTTATGCAAGACAGCTCTTTTTTGACAATATTGGGAATGAGCAAGTCAAAACCAAGCTGAAAATGTCAAACTTGTACATTTAATTGCTGCCACTCTGACAATTTCTCCAATCAGGAATGGTTTGATTCACAAAATGTGAATGAACAGGAAAATATGATGCTGATTGAGCACAATGTAATATATTTTTAAGCTAAACACATCTGATTCTTGTCATGGCTCTTAAAGTTATTGTCTGATAAGAGATTAAACATTCAGTGTAGAAATTATAGATTCAAAGGGACTCTCCAGGGAAGCTTCAGAAATGATATTTTGGAGCCTCTTACAACTGTAAGATAGTGAGTTGAAGTATGCAATGCAAATGTAGTACAGTAAGTTTCTATTTGGGTTGATTGGGCTGGTGTTCCAATCCAGTGTTAACAGTTGGAGAATTATGGTGCAGTAACACGGTGCACAATGAAGAGGGCTGGACACAAAGTCATATCCTCCCAACTTCAGTTCCTAACTATGCAGCAAGTGATATTTCAAATTTTTGAGACTGGATTGCCTCCCTGTTGGCCAGGCTTTTCTGCTTTTCTGGTCTACTCTCCAGGAGGGCAGTCTAGTCTCAGCATAAAATTTGAATGGTTCTCCCACATTAAACTTGGAACTACCCTTTACCTGCTGATTGAACATCACCTTGCGGCATCAAGAAAAGGATTAAAGGCATGATATAATATCTGAATTGGTTCTGATGAAAGGTCTTTGACCTGAAATGGTGGCTCATTTTGCTGAGTTGGAAGGCAATTAAACTTTGAAAATATAAAAATATATTCCAGAAATTTAGGAATCTTGAAGATTCTAAGGGAAAGTTCCTATTCTGGATTATTCACTTCACAGCAGAGTGGAATATTCAAATGCACAGTTTTCCAAGGTAGATCATTTTTGGCTCAATGTTCCTGAAAGTATCATAGTGGGGAAATTTTAAAAATGTACTAATGGAAAAAGCCCAGGATGCAGAATGAAGAACAATTTATTCAAAACTCGAGTTTGGGCCCATAACTGCCTCAAGAGTAAACTATTTAATGTGGTTAGAAACAAAATACTTGGAGCTCCTATTTTACGTCATATTCAAATCCTTGTTTTAATGTCAATTTGGGAGATGTCCAAATGTCATACCATGTTATAAATCTGATGTAATGAATAATCCATTCCATGACATTGTACTATATGGATTCATTTAATGTTAACTGATTTTAAAATTGCTCCCCATGTGTTATTTTTTTAATTTATTATCCCAGCTCTACCCTTTTTACCTGTTTGATGTTCTGTTAGTTGCTGCTGTGTTTTATAGTTGCCCTTGGATTAAGGGAGAGATTTTAACCCAACCTATCCTGCATAATTGCCCATTGGAACTTGAAACTTCTTGGGTAATTCCCACATAGGTCAGCATGTCAGGCCTTCTGCAGGGTCCTAATGCACATCTTAGGTCGTACATGTGGACCCCAACAATCCAGAGGCCAGATGCTGTGTGCCTCTTATCATTAGCCATTGTAATGGGATGCGTAGTTAATCTAAAAAGGTATTGAGATTTGGGGGAAAAAGGGAAATGGGCTGAAATTTGTGAAAAACATGCACATTGTTGATGTGAAAATCAGTCAACCGCTTGTGATGAGGAAGTGAGTTGCAAATCACCACAAGTCACCAGTCTATTTGTGTTGCTCCACCTTTAGTTTTGTGAAATTGGAACCTCACCCTTAATTCCTCAATGAGTTCTATGAAGTTACTGCATTTTCATATTAATTCCTCACTAAACTTGCTACAATAAGTTGTCAAGTAAATAGCACTTTTAACAACATGCTACTGGTTAATGACTTACAATCAACTTTGCTTGCTCAGGGAACAAACAATTAAAAACATAGGAAAACAAAAACAGAAAGACCTGGAAAAACTAAACAGGTCTGGCAGCATCGGCGGAGAAGAGCAAAGTTGATGTTTTGAGTCCTCATGACCCTTCAATAGAACTTTAATTATTAAAAATGTAGGTCTCATTCCATCATGTTGTGACTTGCTTCAGGAGATTTTAAAATAAATATAACTTATTTATTTTCTTCCTTTTCCTTTGTCTTTTTTCTGTCTCTCAATCCAGATATTTTCTTATCTTGCTTTTTGTCCCTGATTTGACATGATTTTTTTTCACTCTTTCACTTTCCTTCTTGGATTCTTTTTCCTCTGTTTATTTCTCAATCCTTCAGTCTCATTGTTTCAGGAGATACACTATTTGTCTTGTTGATCATCAAGGTCGCAGGTGCCTGTTGCCCATGCTGCATTATTATCAGCCACACTTCCAAAATCTTTGTATGCCAAAGTTTTGAAAGGCTAAGAGTGTGCAACCAAGTGTGTCGGATGGCAAAAGCGAGATACACAATCTGGGCATTTAGGTTTTTTGGAGAATTTCTGCTCAATTTGGAAAACAGACAATTGAAGGCAATCAGATAAATTCCTTTTGTAAGGAAATAAATCTACCTTGCCTTTACTTTTCAGATAATCCCCTGTCCTGCAGTTCCTCTGCTTGCTTTGGAAAATACCTGTGATTTTTGATCGGTGGAGTTAAATGTTAACTAATTATACCATTGTATTTTATTAGTTTATCATTGAATTAAGGAATTAGCCCCATTGTAGACAATTTTGAATCAAAGCTGCATTTACATTTCATCTGAGGAAAATTATGGCTGGTTTGCTTTATTTTTAAATTTTTATAAGGGTTAGGCAGATCACAGAATCACAGAGTTGTTCAGTGTAGGAGGAGGCCATTAGGCCATTCAGCCCATTATGTCTACACTGGCAGTCTAAGTGAGCAGCTTGCCCTGTGCCTTACCCTGCCTTCTCCCCATAACCCTGCACATTTTTTTTCAGACAACAATCTAATTCCTTTTTGAATGCCTCGATTGAACCTGCCTCCACCACACTCTCATTAGTGCATTCCAAACCTTAACCACACATTGTGTAAAAAGGTTTTGCCTCATGTCTCCATTGTTTCTTTTACCAATTACTTAAATCTGTGACAAAAACAGAATTACCTGGAAAAACTCAGCAGGTCTGGCAGTATCAACGGAGAAGAAAAGAGTTGACGTTTCGAGTCCTCATGACCCTTCAACAGAACTTAGATCTTTTCACGAAAGGGAACAGTTTCTTCCTATGTACTCTGCCCAGACCCTTCATGATCTTGAACACTTTTATCAAGTCTCCAATCTCCATTTTCTCCAAGGAGAACAGTTCCAACTTCTCTAATCCATCTTTGTAACTGAAGTTCTTCATTCCAGGAGCCTTTCTCATGAATCTTTTCACACTTTCTCCGATGTCTTCACATCTTTCTTAAAATGCAGTTCCCGGAACTGGATGTAATACACCAGCTGAGGACGAACAAGTGGCTTATACAAGTTCAACATAACCTCCTTGCTCTTGTACTCTTTGCCCCTATTAATAAAACTGAGGATATTGTATGCTTTACTAGCCTTTCTGTTACAGACAGGAGGGGGTTTAATTTAAATTGCCCTGATTTCTCCTCTCACTACCAGTCCATAACAGAAAGGTGTTTTTGACTTTTAATTTCCCCCTTTATAAGAGGTGGCATGTTTGCCCCAACCCTTCAGTTTGGAGTGATCTAATCCTCTATTAATAACCCCATAGAAAACTCGAGATAGGTAAAATAAGAGGGTTGGTTTATGTTACACACACACAAAACGTGGGAAAGGGTTTTGCAATGTCCACCCCTTTCTGCATTCACATAATAAAAGAGGGACAAAGGAAAGAAAGGGATTCAGGGCAAGTCCATGATAAAAATAAGAGTTTTGGTTTCACGTGAGTCCAGAGTCCAGAATCAAAAGTCCAGTGGCGTATTCCTTCAGAGGTTAGCAGGCTGAAACTGTTGCTGGACGATCCGTCTTTCCAGAAGTGAGGACTTCCACGATGGGAGAAGGCACGAAAAGATGAATTAATCTTAAAGGCACAGATACTGAAGTTCCAATGTTCCAGTAGTTCACAGTGTAGATGAGAGCCAGGCACTTCACCTGAATAGAGCTCTTTCTGCTGCTAAGTGTTAAATGATAAACTTGTAGTCTGTTTCGCTTTAGTTCCACATGGCAATATTACAGGTTCTAGCAGCTTGGAGGTGGTCATGTGACATACTTCCCACTTCACCTGGGTGTTAGACAAAAGATGTATTTTCCCAGGCCTAGAATCTTGAACTGTTTACTAGAGGAGTCAGGGTCTCATTTGTCCTTTGCAGACATACCATCTCAGCTGGCCGGAGCTCTACCGTAGAAATGTAAAAGGAGGTTGGTGCATTTCTTTGCAATTTGATTGTTGGCCATCACAGAGGGCATTAGCACCTCTTTAAATATAACAAGGTCCCTGCTGGTTTCTGATGGTTAGAAGTTCCTCTTGTATAGTCATGGCTAGTCAGGGTAAAGCCTTGTCCATTTTTAAAATAAAAAAATAATTTTCTAAAGTAGTCAGGTTGATGTAGATATATATATTCCTTCCTGTCTTCTGGCCAGGGGAGCACTCTCAACCTGTCTTTCAATAATTTATGCACATATACTCCAAGTCCCTCAGCTCTGACACCTCCTTTAGAGTTGCACCCTTTATCTTATATTGTCTCTCCATCTTCTTCCCACCAAAATGAATCACTTCACATTTCTCCGCACTGAACTTCATCTGCCACTTGTCTGCCCGTTCCACCAACTTGTCTATGTCCTTTTGAACACTATCTTCCTCACAGTTCACGATGTTTTCAAGTTCTATATCATCCGCAAATTTTGAAATTGTGATCTGTACACCAAGGCCTAGGTCATTAATATATATCAGGAAAAGCAACATTGACCCCTGGGGAACGCCACTATAAATCTTCCACCAGTCCAAAAACATCCATTTACACTGCTCTGTTTCTTATTCATGTTGCTATTGACCCTTTTATTCCATGAGTAATAATGTCGCTCACAAGTCTACCTGGAAAAACTCAGCAGTTCTGGCAGCATTTGCGGAGAGAAGCACAGTTAATGTTTTGAGTCCGCATGACTCTTCAACAGAACTAAGGAAAAATAGAAAAGGGGTGAAATATAAGCTGGTTTAAGTGGGGGCGTGGGGGGGGGGGGGGGGGGGGGGGGGGGGGGGTTGTTGGGATAAGAAGAGCTGGATACAGGGCCAGTGACAGGTGGAGATAACCAAAAGATGTCACAGACAAAAGGACAAAGAGGTGTTGAAGGTGGTGATATTATCTAAAGGAATGTGCTAATTAAGGGTAGAAAGCAGGATTGCCCTTAATTAACACATTCGTTTAGATAATATCACCACCTTCGACACCTCTTTGTCCTTTTGTCTGTGACATCTTTTGGTTATCTCCACCTATCACTGGCCCTTTATTCAGCTCTTCTTGTCCCAACCCCCCCCCCCCCCCCTCCAAACCAGCTTATTTTTCACCCCTTTTCTATTCTTCCTTAGTTCTGTTGAAGAGTCATGTGGACTCGAAACGTTAACTGTGTTCCTCTCCACAGATGCTGCCAGACCTGTTGAGTTTTTCCAGGTATTTTTGTTTTTGTTTGATTTCCAGCATTCCCAGTTTTTTGCTTTTTGCTCACAAGTCTGTTTTGTGGCACTGTATCAAATGCCTTTTGGAAGTCCATGTACATTAACAGCATTGCTTTCACCAACCCTCTCTTACCGCCTCTCAAATCTCAATCATGTTCGTCAGATATGATTTTTGCTTAAGAAATCGATGCTGGCTTTCCTTTATCAACCTGAATTGACCATGTAACTATTAATTTTGTCCAGAAATATTGTTCCTAGAAGTTTGCCCACCACCGAAGTTAAACTGACTGGCCTGTGGTTGCTGGGCCTATTTTTACACCACTTTTTAACAAGGGCATTACGTTTGCATTTCTCCAATCCTCCTGCGTCCAAGGAAGACTGGAAAATAACAGCCAGTGCTTCTGCAATTCCCACTCTTACTTCCTTTGGTATCCTTGGATTCATCTCACCTGATCCCAGTGCCTTATCAACTTTAAGTACAGACAACCTATCTAATACCTCCTCCTTATCAATTTTAAACCTATCTAATGTCTGAATTACTTCCATCTTTTACCATGGCCTGGGTAGCATCTTCTTCCTTGGTAAATACAGATACCAAGTATTCCCCCTGCCTCCATGCTTAAATGCCCTTTTTGGTCCCTAATTGCCCTATTCCTTTTAGCACCTTTTTGTATACAAAGCCAGAGAAGGCTTTGGGATTCCCATTTATGATCTCGTTTCATACTCTCTATTTGCTTCTCCTGTTTGCTTTTTCACTTCCCCTCTGAACTTGCTATATTCAGCTTGGTTCTCCACTGTATCATCCAACTGACATCTGTCATAAGCACACAGATCAGACAACTTACATGAAATATGCCTCAAGATATTCCTTAGGAGTGTAACGAAAAGCTTTTAATCTCTCATCTCCACTTATATGTCAAATGTCTAATTCTCAAGGTTTGCATCAAGTTATTTCTGCAGCAGATTCCTTGGAACTGTGTGTTACATTAATGCTTTTCTGGAGCATGTGAGCTGCTCAACCATGAGTTTAGTGGTAGATCATCCTGGTTGACTGAGGAGTACCTGAGTACATCCTGAATGCCATGTCTGGATGGGATTCTTCAGGTCAAAGTTGAGTTGTCTTTGTTGTCAGTTCATTGTCTACATCTGTTGCATTTCCAGACTCTAATGTGGGCACATTAGGTGAGAGAGTTTGCTTTGTCCTGATGGCCGAAAAGAGAATGGATTGAGGCGGTGCAGTGTTTGTGGACAAAATGTATTAGGGACTGGAGTCTCAGCCCGTGATTAATTTGATGATGTTAGAAAGAATATTACTTCGGTTTCTTTCATGTTACAGCCTCAGAAAGAGGGGCGGATGGGAGGGAAACTCTCCAGGCTCCCATGTCTTGTGTCCTACATTTCCATGCATCAGTCAATGAAGTAGCCGTCATGCATTCTAGGCAAGTATGGGTGTGGAAGGGAAACCCCAATGATAGTAGGCATATTTTGCCTCTCTATGCTGTGGTCCTACCAGATTTCAATGGCATTGCAGAGAGAATCATGATCATACACTGCAAGCATTATTCAGAAGGTCATAAACAAGTGCTCTTTTGTCAGGAAAATTGCTAATTTGAAAGGTACCAACAAGGTTTGAGAAAGCTGCGCCAAAAAAAACACACTGCCAAATTAATATTTTCAGGGATTTTACCAGCAGTCTGTAAATTGCAGTTTTCTTATATGGTTTTGTTCAAAAACATTGAGTATTGATTATTCTGTAATCCAAACAAGTGGTGTTTATTAATACAGTTTACATTACTCTTGATGATGCCGTCTCTAACATCATGCAGATTCCCTGAATGCGCTCCTTGAACTATATTCCCACTGCATTCTGAACAAGCCTCTTTTCCCTTCACTGTGAAACTATATAGATTCAGAATTGAAGAGAGAAATGGTTGCCTGACAAAAGTAAAGAAAGACATAGGCACTCTTGTCCACCAGATACCAGACTCTGAAATACTTAGTGTACTACTTGATGTGTAGTGATTCCACACAGCATTCTTTTTTGTCCCAGTAGAGCTTGGAGTAAGCAGGCTTCTCAGATGGTATTTCATTGTGCTATTTCTAAATAAACTAATAAGAAGCTTCAGTAAAATCACTTAATGCTGCCTGACCTACATAAGTTTTTTGCTGCCTTACTTGTATGATTAAGTGTTACATTCCACACAGGGAGTTCCTGGATTCCCTGCTGAGCTTTTCAATTCTCCCAGCTTTCAGATGCATTGCAATATTTTGGACTTAAAAATCAAAGGATGTCATGTTTGTCATGCAGTCCAAAGATATTTTTAGCTTTTGGGCAAAGTATGCAGTTTCTTCTGTTTGATACAAACACCCAGTTGTTAAGCCAACCCACCAGAAACCTGGGTCTATCCGTGTGCTTTCAGGGTAAGGGATCCAGTTCTAGTAAAACAAATATGGAGACCTCGTCCCCACCTTTGCAATCTGATTAGGAATTAAGAAGGATCATTTTCCAATGTTGACCTCCCAAAGTGTATATTACAGTCCATGACTTACCAGCCATTTAAACGGCCAGAAAATTGTGTGCAAGTGCTTCTCCAACTTTTTGATGTGTACTTTCAAAGGGCAAGGCTCCCCACCAGGAGTGTGAAGTTGAAACAATCACAGAGGGCCTCTATCTCTGATGCACAGCATCTGCCAAAGAATGAATGGGACCGATGGAAATGTAAAACTTAAAGGCGTTTAAGAGCACTCCACTATTGGGTGATTCAGCACAACTTAATGGAAACGAAACAGTGCTCAAGGAATATATATATATATATATATATGTATATATATATATATATATATAGATACACACACACACATATATATATATGTACATATTCTCAAAGTTACCAGTAACTATGTTCCTGTGTATGACAATGATGCTATTTTTCATGTAATTGTTCTCGTCAGATCTGTTTTTTCAAGCTC
The DNA here is from genome assembly GCF_017639515.1 of Carcharodon carcharias. Taxonomy (NCBI): domain Eukaryota; kingdom Metazoa; phylum Chordata; class Chondrichthyes; order Lamniformes; family Lamnidae; genus Carcharodon; species Carcharodon carcharias. Next base: position 31,524,775 of record NC_054488.1, on the reverse strand, counting down.
TCAGCACACATCCACAATGGATCTATTAATGAGGAGAAGAGCAAGCTGAATCTTTCAAGCTGGCTTCATAGGTCGTTAAGGAAAATGGTTTTCAGAAGCTAGGCACTTTGATCCATACTTTGATGAAAATGAGAATGCTGCTACTTGTCTAGGGCAGAGGAGGTTCAACCTCTGCTTTCTGCAAGAGCAGCAGTTTAATGGAACAAGAATTGCTACTTAATCCTTTCTGAACACAATACTCCACATTGAGTTCAAATGACTTAGTTTAAACAGAGTAGCTTTTATTTATTAGAATTGGAATCATAAAAAAATGTATACCTGATTCATGCAAAGGATTCCAATTTATCAAGCTACTTCCCATACTATAGAAGTCCTCATTCAAGCATAATGTTCTTGTAATTCATTTTGTTCATTGCTTATTTCACAAAACCATAACCAAGTTTCACCTACAGGCATTTTGGAAATTTCATTACACCTATAAAATTTAAGTTTGCTAAATTGAATTGCTGAAATAATTAAAAGAATTGACAATAAGTGGTATTTTATCAAACATTTGTGAAACGAAGAGGTGGGTATCGCATAAATTTAAGCTTATATGCTCTTAGCTGTGTTAAATTTCCACTGTTTTGGCTATATAGGTGGTATAGGTTCTATTTGAGAGAAACTCAGCCATTGTTGCTCATGAATATCCCAATACTTTAGGGAGAATTTTCAACTGCTGGTCATCCATTTCTCACCTGAGAAGCAGCCATCAGAGCACCTTGGATCCATTTTCAATTTTTCAGCAGCCCTTCAAAAGTCTAGTAACTCTTTCGAGTACAAACCCGTTTCCATCTGTTTCAGATGAAGTTACATTGTTTCATAGTTTGCCATTGTGAGATTTGAACTCTTGATATCTTGCATGGACTCAAGGCAGGGTCATCAGTAACAGTCTATTGACCTGTAACTCTTTTGAGTACAAACAGGTTTCCATCTGTTTCAGATGAAGTTACATTGTTTCATAGTTTGCCATTGTGAGATTTGAACTCTTGATAATCTTTTAAATGAAAACCAAATCAACAAAATTGGGATAAATCAGGCACAGCCCCTAATTCAGGTCAGCTGTAAAACCAAGGACAAAGTTTAAAGGAACCTTACAAACTTTAAATCAAAATGTGATTAAAGGGGCATGGCATACCTCTACCTCACCAGTAACTCTTTCGAGTACAAACCCGTTTCCATCTGTTTCAGATGAAGTTACATTGTTTCATAGTTTATCATTGTGAGATTTGAACGCTTGATACTCTTTTGAGTAAACCTGTTTCCATCTGTTTCAGATGAAGTTACATTGTTTCATAGTTTGCCATTGTGAGATTTGAACTCTTGATACTCTTTCGAGTACAAACCTGTTTCCATCTGTTTCAGATGAAGTCACATTGTTCCATAGTTTGCCATTGTGAGATTTGAACTCTTGATACTCTTTTGAGTAAACCTGTTTCCATCTGTTTCAGATGAAGTTACATTGTTTCATAGTTTGCCATTGTGAGATTTGAACTCTTGATCTTAGGGTTACAAACCCAGTACCATAACCACTTGGCTATTTAGGCCAAGCTTCAAAAGTCTAGTACACTGACTCAAAAAGATTGGGGCTATTAATTATGCAAATTGGGGCCCCAATCCAGTTGTAGGATTTGTTTGCAATTTTCATGGAAAATGTGCTCATCCTAGTTTCCCTAAGGACCTGCTGATTAGGCTGCTCAAGGCTTGCACCTTCGGCCCACCTTGGGAACTGCTGTCTTCCCAGTAGATGCGCCCTACCTGTCAGCTTTTGTACAGAAGCCATGCATTCTACACCACAGCAAACTGGAGTATACCTGTAGCTTGTTGATAAAATTGAAATGAGGCCTAAACCAGAACATGGTTCAGTCCTGCCCTCTGTGGCCGTGGTCGGGGGGTGGGGGGGGTGGGGGGCTGTGTTGGGGGGACAGTGAGTGCACCAGTTTCGGTCAGACATGAAATCCTCTCATTTCTTTCATGTAACCTGGATATTCCCAATTTGGGCAGGTTATTTAACATCTCGAGCAAATGTTGTCCATTAAATACAAAACAATCACCCAAGAAAATCAGCTCATTAATATTCAGACAGTAGGGGCTAGAATTGTACACCTAATCAAGGCTTCCAGTGATAACATCCCTCCTTTTCATATGCTGATGGACCTTTTAATCTTTATTCATTCCTGGAAGGTGGATATTGCTGGCAAGGCCAGCATTTATTGCCCATCTCTAATTGTCCTTGAGAAGGTGAAGCTGAACCACCTTTTTGAACTGCTACATGTGGTGTGGGTGCACCTACAGTGCTATTAGGTTGAGTGTTCAAGCTGAGCATTTTCGACATTTGCTGTTTTATTTTAGATTTATAGTATTGACACTTTATTTTTGACTGACAACATTTATGTGCCCCTTTGTTGCTGTGGACCAAGTCTTGAGAGATCTTTGGATGTCCTCAGACTGCTGCAGTTGTATTTCTCATTGTGTGTTAAGTCCACAATGAAATGTTGTGTTCAGCTGTTAAAGTCCTGTTATGCTGAGTTAGAACGTTCATCCCTTTAATCTGAGGGCAGGTTGCTGTTGTTAAAACATTACGTGGTGTATTAAATGTTTCAGAGTATATTCTCGTTTATCCCTTAAGTGTGCATTTATTTTAAAAAAAACTTGTGGTTGTATATAATGACTTGTCAATAGCAGGAGCTCCTAGATTCCCTTGTGGTGGTTGTGATGAAAACCATACTTAAACTTAGCGTTGAGAGCGAAGGTCGATCCCGACAAATCTCCGACTTCCCGCGAATGCGCAGGCTGGGAGTGGGCTGCACATTCACAATTCAGCAGATCTGCATCTTTAAGTTCTTTGGGCCAAGGACTGTCCAAATGTCCCTGTGCATAAGGGAAATGGCTTGAAAACCTGGATCAGGTGACATGAAGTGAAACCCCATGGAAAATTAGTGTCTCAGGCAGTTGACAGGGAGCGGTCTCAAAAAGGGGAGAGGGGACATGGAGAAGACTCAAAATGAGGTCTCAAGCAGTGAACAGAGACAAAGAACAGAAACAGGGTCCCAGTTAAGGAAAAAGAGAGGTGCAGGGAAATAGGCTTCAAACAGGAAAAGGGCTGTTAGGAGCAAAAGGCAGCCAAAGATTGGTGACTTTCTGCTGCAAAGGAGCAGCAGCCTTTGGAGCAGTGGTGTTTTCTTCAATGCAGCTGAAGCTCTGAAGTTGTGCTTTTAATTTTGTGCCTGAGTGTGTTTTCGGGAATCCAGGCAAACGGAATTTCGGGAGACGATTTTGAAACCCTGTGAGGTGGGCTAAAGTTAAAGCCATCCGAATTGGAGCGACTTTTGGAGAGAATTCCAAGGTGAATCTTTGAAAGTGAAGATTTGAATCCCTTGTGAGAAAGATGGAATTTTACTGTTGACTGCGTTACTGATGTCTGGGTGAATTGTAATCCATGGATTCCATCTTGGTTGCATCTGCCATTTATTGCGCAGTGTGGTGTGTTCGTCCACAGTTGGCTTGTTAATTCACACCTACGTCATATTTACCCTGATTGTTAGAGTATGAGATAAAGATTGTAACTTGTTTTATCTTTCTGGTGATCATCTACTTCAAACAAAACGTTATTGGACCCTAACCAGATCTTACCAACAACTTGGGGGTCTGCCCAAGGATCAGAACATAGTTTAGTCCTGCATGCATTTGCTAACTTAGAATGGCAGAACGTCGAAGGTCAGGGTGCAATAGAGATACAATTTATTTTTATCTTTCTGAAGCAGCTAACAAAGTGATTAACTAGCAAAATGACAAATATTTAAAGAAAGAAACATTTGCATTTACATTGCTTGGGATGTCCCATTGTACTTTACAGTTAATTAAGTACTTTTGAAATGGCATACAAACAGCATATATGTGGTAGTATAGAACTTCAATATTGTTGAAAAGGGAGATATTTTGTTGAAGCTTTTCATCTGGCACTCACCAGGACAAATGAAAGAATGCTAAATTTCAAACAATCACAATAATTTATACTTCAGGAGAAAATGGTGCTGATTTTTGGCAAGTCAATTCTGATTGTCTGAGGTGTTGCCAAGGAGAAAGCAATGGCATAATATAGGCTCCCCATGTTACTGGGTCAAAAAAGGTGCAAGACTTGGACATTTTTTTTGTGTTTGCAGGGAATTAGTCTCTGAATATGAATGCTTGTCACTTCTAGCAAGCAAAATGTCTAATGTCAGATCCATGACTGGGCAACATTTGCTGAACAATCCAGAGTGTGCTGATAACTACACTAACAACTAATTTAAAATAATCAGTCAAGCTCATAACATGACTCATTTACACTTGCTAGAAGTCACATACATTCATACGTAGGGACCTGTTCTGCAGGATCACCATCTTTGTGGTCAGAGTAAGAGAACTTTAAATTTTTCAACTTGGAATGTGAGATAAATAATCTCAAGAGTGAGAGCCCAGAAAGAGGAACTGCAATCGTATCACGTGAGGCTATTAAGACTCCAAATTGACACCTCTGCCCTCAATAAGACCCTCCTTCCTGTGGAGGGGGATACACCTTCTACTGGAAAGCAAAGGCTGACAGTGACACTCATGTCCACAGAGTTGGTTTTGCCATCTGGAATAGGATCTTGGATACACTGCCAGGAATCCCTAATTGTATAAATGAAAGGCTCATGACACTTCAGCTACAGCTCAGTCATAACCAATACGCCACCTCGCCAGTGTTTATGCCCTGAATGTTAACTCAGATGAAGATGTTAAAGAAAAGTTCTGACCTTGATGACGTCCTCACCGCCATCCCAAAATAAAAGATCATCCTTCAGGGGGACTTTACTGCCAGGGTTGACCATGACTTCCATGCCTTGGGAAAACAGGGTGGGAAAAGCCAATGCAAATGGTGTCCTCCTGCTGACGTAGTGTGCTCAATATGGGCTCATTATAACAAACATCCTATTGCACCTCTCCTGAAGAGCAGTCATACGGACTCGAAACATTAAGTCTGTTTCTTGCTCCACAGATGCTTCAGACCTGCTGAGTTTTTCCGCATGTTCTGTTTTTATTTTATATCCTATTCCACCAGAAGGGCAAATACAAAACCAAACGGATTTTGTCATTTGTCATTTTGTCATTGTTTGAGTCAAAGATCTAAGTGATGCCTGAATCACTCGATCCAGGCAGAGGACAATGCCAGTTGGACAGATCATCAACTTGTTTGATCAGTGATGAATATCCACCTAGCACGAAGACATTGTAGAATCACAGAATTGTTACAGTGCAGAAGGAGGCCATTTGGCCCATCGCATCTGCACTGGCTCTCTGAATGAGCAACTTACCTAGTACCATTTCCTCGCCTTCACCCTGTATCCCTGCATATTCTTCCTTTTCAGTCTTATTCCCTTTTAAATACTTTAATTGAACCTGCCTCCATCACACTCTCAGGCAGAGCATTCAGACCATAGCCATTTGCTGCATGAAAAAGTTTTCCTCTCATCACTATTGTTTCTTTCACTATTTATTTTGAATCTGCACCCATTTCGTTCTCAATCCATTCACAAGTGGGAACAGCGTCTCCCATCTGCTCTGCCCAGACCCCTCATGAATTTGAATACCTCTATCAAATCTCTGTGCCTTCTTTTCTCTAAGGATAACGGTCTTAACCTCACTTTTTCTTTAGAAGTTCCTCATCCCAGGAACCATTCTTGTGAACCTTTTCTGTACACTCTCCAGTGCCTTCACATCTTTCCTAAAGTGAGGTGCCCAGAACTAGATACAATATTCTAGCTGAGGCCAAACTATAGTGGCTTGTACAAGTTCAGAGTAGTTCCGCGCTCTTGTACTCTATGACCCTATCAATAACCCCCAGGATACTGTATGCTTTATTAACTGCTCTCTCAACCTGTCCTGCCACCTTCAATGACATAAGCACAGAGACGCCCAGGTCCCTCTGCTCCTGCACCCCCTTTAGCCACAAGACTCTAAAGTCCAGGATGAAGAAGATCAATGTCTCAACCCTAAAGCAGCCCAACCAAAGAGAGTAATTTCAAGTGTGGCTCACAGCCAATCTGGAAAATCTTCACTCATCCAAATCAATTTCAGAACACTGGATCCAACTCAATTTCAGAACACTGGATCCAACTCAATTTCAGAACACTGGATCCAACTCAATTTCAGAACACTGGGATTAAATAAATCAGCTGAATAAACTCCTGTGTCCAGACCACTGGGCTCAAGCATCGTTGTCACCAGACGAAAACAATGCTGAAACATGTGATCTCTCGGAACAAAAACGAGCAGGCTTTTGTTATGTATTCACCAGTTTGCTGTATATCTCTGATATCTAATTCATCTCAGAGCAATGCAGAGAAGACTCTCATTCTAAATCTACAACAGGTTTATTTACAGTACCTTAAAACACCTCAGGATTTCTACACATGCTCTCACCCAGATTCTGGAATCTTTTGTATGATGTCAGTTATGTAAACTCTCTAACTCCACCTGCAGGCTTAAGCAATCAAGGACAGTGAACATAGATCAGTGAACAAGTGAGATAATCAAACAGATGAATTAAACCACTAAACACGACAGCCGGGATTTTCTGTGCCCGCTGGTGTCGGGCGTGTTCAGTGGCGTGAGTGGACAATATGGTGAGAAGGCCAAAAATCAGTTTCGCGACGTTGTGAATCCAGTTTGCGATCGTCCGCTTAGCCCGTTGATGGTGGGCCACATTCCCTGCCATAGAATGTCGGGAACTTCATTGTAATACAGCAGCATATTATTATAAGGCCAGCCCGCCAGACTCATCCCTCCTCCCACTGGATCGTCCGTTCACGTTGGAGGGAAAACACACCAGTGCAGAACACGTCTTGACAACTGTGACATGCAGAAGTCGGGACTTACTGCCAGGGCCATGTTCACATCGCGGAAATCTGAGGAGCAGAAGATACTAGAGCCCGACAGCAATGGGACACTGGAGGAATATCCGTGACATGCTGGGTGGATTCTCATGGACATAGACCTGCTGTGAAGCAGCTCACAGAAGTTGGAAAGTCACTGTTGATGCTCAGAATGGATGATGGCCGAGGGGGGTGAGAGAGGAAGGTCTAGATCCACTGGGAGAGGAAGAGGCATCAGGGAGTGAGGTTGTGGGGGTTGGGGGGGTGTGGGTGTGGGGGAAGAGAAATGGTGGTGTTAGGGAGTGTGGAATGAAGGTGTTAGGGGGTTGAGGTTGGGAGGGGAGGAATGAAGGTATTGGGTGGGTGAGGTTGGTGGAGGAGGGAGTACAGGGAAAGGAGGGGGTAACGGGGAGAAGATGGCAACTGGGGAGGTAGGTTTAAGGGGGGTGGAAGGTGTAACGGAAGGAGTTCAGAGGGGAGAAGGAATGTGGAGGGGGGATGGAGTCCAGGGGAGGAAGGAGTTGGGAAGGGGGAAGGAGTAAAGCTGAAGGAAGAAATAAGGGTGTCTGAGGGAATCAGGAAAGGGCAGGGTCTAAGCGGGGGTGTTGAGAAGACTAAGGGGGAGCGGGAAGGGGCCTGAGGGGTGGATGTCCAGGTGAACATGCAAGGAGGGTCTTATGGGTCCATTACTGCCTCCTGGGGAGCGAATTGAGGGTGGGCATGGTATGAGGGAATGGTGAGAATGATCAAGGGTAGAGTGAGGTGGGAGGGTGAGGATTTGACGGTAGTGGTAGAAGGGACAGCGAGGGTAGTTCATGGGGACTCGGAGGCAGACACGGACCCTGGGGTTGGGAAGGAGGAGGTTGGGGAGGTGAATGTGATGGGGGTGGGGTTTCTGGGAAGGAAGGCAATGTGCACATGCAGTGTTGTCCAAATCGAAAATGAAACGGGAGTTGTGGTGGACGAGATCAGGTGCTCCTTGGGAGTGTGATTGTTGGGTGGGTGGAGATGCAGGTCAGCTCAGATGGACAACTGAAAGCGAACCCCAGCAGGCAGCATTGGAAATGCTCAGGACATTGAGGTGAGTGTGAAACATGAAGGATCCGTGTGTGTGGGAGAGAGCTTGCACGAGGCTCCGAAAGGCCCTGCCTCTCTCACACTTCTCCCTCCAGAATCACTTGTGGGCTGGCTGCTTCCTCTGCGGTGACAGAGGATGAGGTTGAGGGGCTCACAGGCAAAGGGGACTTGGAGGGAAAGGACAGCCTCTCTGATATTCCTGAGTAGATGGCCCAAGGTTGGCCAGCTGCTGCTGTTCCTTCCCTTGGGTGCCCGAGGGCCCCAGCCTGACTCCTTGAGAGGAAGGAGCACCTGGAGGGATGCCGAATTGCCCCATTTCCCTCTCGCTTTGCCATTGCAGGAACTAACCCATGGTTCCTGCGATGGAGTGCAGGTCTGCATACAACTCCGTGTTCTGTTGGACCAGGGTCTCCATGGTGCCTGCCATCCTCTCCATGGAGACCTCCATAAACGCACATGTGGGCACCACTTCCTCCGAGAGCAGGCGGATGCACTCCTCTGACTTGTGTGCCACTCTGTTGAGGGCTTCCAACAGCTCTGTGTGATATTCCCCCACCTTCTGCTGACTCTCCAGGATAAGTTGGAAGGCCAAATCCAGAGGCTCATCATCTGACTCGGACTCACAGATGCCTCTTCCCCAGCAGGCCTCAGAGTGCCAGAGAGCTCGGCTGAACCTGCCTCCTCCTCCTGCGGACATGTGTCCGTTCAGTGACCACCAGATCATGACCCCGAGCCTGCTGTAGATCTAGGACCCACCGAGGTGTGTGTCTCTGCGCTGGTGCAGGGTGTGGGTAAGCACTGTGACGGGTCTTCCAGGCTGCTTATTTCCAGCTCTTCAATGGAGGAGGAGTCCTCCTGGTGGATGTGGATGGAGCTGAGGGACTGGCTGGCTGAGGGTGTCAGTCACTTGGCAGAGCTCCCTGTGAACCAAAGTAGAGATAATTAGTGCATTACAGCAGAGTTAAAAGCAGGAGAGAGAGCATTCACATTTATATTGAGAGAGGGATGATGTGGTGCAGGATCCTCACGAGCGGGTTTGCCACCGACCTCACCGTCACTGCAGGCAGGGTCCACGTCCTCACCAATCAGCGCAATGGCACATTCCTCAAAGTGAATGAGGGGCCTAATGTGGGCCACTCCAGCCCCGGTCTGGGACCTCTCCCTGCTGATGTGAGCCAGCTTCTCCTGCATGAAAACAGAAAGAGAGAGTGTGAGCAGGACACATGGCACTGCATGGAATGTTTGTGTGGTGAACGGAGCCATGGACAGGATGAGGGCGTGAGCTCGAGAGAATATGAGCCTTATGGAGATGTGAGAGTTAGTGTTGTCCCTTGAGGTGTGAGAGCCCCGTGGATGATTTGTGAGTGTAAGAGTTGCAAATGATGAGAAGAGTAAATTACTCTGATGGAATGGATGAGACCATTCATCCTGTACTGGCACTGGGTGGCTGTCCTCTTTTTGCAGGGCGTTGGCACTGACCACCCCTGCCACTGCCTCCCAATTGCTGGATTAGTGATGTTGCTGCCCATCCTGTGGCCAGAGCGGGGGTAGAGGACATTACAGCGGGTCTTTACTGTGTCCAAAAAGCGCTCGAAGGATGTGTCATTGAACCTGGGGTCTGCAGTCTTCTTGCCTTTCAGGGCCCTGTCTTCTTTGCAGCAGTTACGGGCTGGAAACACTGAGATGTGAGTGTGCAGCTGGCCCTTAAATATGGTGCCCGGCGTGATGAAGCGACAAGGTGATGGTGTGGCGGGCGAATGAGACCCCGCCCACCGTGGAAACGGCTTTTTTCCCGGAATGCATAATTAATGCAGCGGGTTTGGAGAAAGCCACCATTGCGGTCAAAACATCATTTGTTGCCCAACCATAATTGCACGTGAACTGACTTTTCTAGATCATTTCAGAGTGAACCACATTGCTGTGGGTCTGGAGTCACATGTGGCAGGATGACAGAATGATATTAATGAGCTAGATTGTTCTTTACAAGAATCGATGATTGTCACTAGCTAGCTTTATATTCCAGATTTATCAACTGAACTCAAATTCCACCAGCTGCCATGGTGGGATTTGAACCCATTCTGATCCTTAGCCTGGGTCTCTAGATTACGGGTCCAGAGACATTATCACTACGCCACCATCTCCTCCTGATAGATACAAGGAAAGTATTTCCTCTGAAGGGGGAATCCTGGACAAGAGCATATTATCTTAAAATTAGAGCTAGACTATTTAGGAACAAAATCAACAAACAATTCTTCTCACAAAGCATTGTAGAAATCTGGAACTCTTCCCCACAAAAGGCCTCTGGACACTGGGTCAGTTGAAATTTTCAAAACTGAGATTGATTTTTGTTACATAAAAAGTATTAAGGGAGTTGAGGTACTCATCAGATGTGATTTAATTAAATGGTGAAAATGGCTTGAGGGGCAGAATGGCCTATTCCTGTTCCTATGCATAAAACTGTACATACTTAATGTGTGTCCTTGTCATTCAGTCAGCTTGTGGGAATGATTTAATTTGCTTTGTTCATAACTTTATAAATTGTTTCACTTTCCAAATATGTCTTTGCTCACTAAATTAAGAGTTATGAAGTCATGAATGTCAATTTGTTAACATTAATGAGTTAAGTACTTAAAGACTGAAACAAATGAATCTAGAGAATCAAATAAATGTTAGTATTTTATTAATCAGATGCACAATTTTAAGACTGCATTTCTTAATTTAGGGAGCACAGATATGTTCAGCAAACAAAAACAGCTTTGTAATGTTACAATTTAACTGAACTATGAAATGAAGAAGCCAAGCTGAGGAATATAGGTATAATACATGAGAATAATTGCTACAGAACGCATTTTTTATCGGAAGATGTTCACCCAGTTTATTTTCACTGTGTGAGATTACTGCAGTATTGTCAAAATTATGCACTTTTCTATGAGGATGGTCCCTTTGGTTGGAAAGAGAATTACAAACCTGAAGAACTTCACATTCAGCAGCAATTGATTTAACTTCAGTTGGATGTAGCAGCATCAATGAGATCAAAAATTATAACAGGGACATGCTGTACAACACCCACCCTCCCCCTAAATCCCTCACCACCCCTCCCTCTAAATTCCCCACCCATCTCTCTAAATCCTCACCCCTTCCTCTAAACCCTCACCCCTCCATCTAAATCATCACATTCTGGTGTATTCTTTGATTAGTGCTCTGATGCCAATAGGAAATGTTGCCCTCCCTTTCATTAAAACAGGGTTAAGGGGCAATTTAAAACTGCATTTTCATTTATATTGTGCATGTGGTGAGAGTCTGCCCTGTACTGTGATCCCATTGTATCTATCAGTTCCTGACAGTCAGACTCCATAACTTGCTTATTTTGCAACAGTCTTTTGTGTATAATTTTCTCCAAAGAATTTTCAGGCACCTCTTCTAGAAACTAATCATTTCTAATTAAGTTATAAATTTGTATTTTGTTGACTAAATTGTAAAATTCTTTGAAACATTGCAGACTTATTAGATTAAGTTGCACAGTTGTGCATTTTCTTCGCAATTTTGAGGCCAGGAATTGTTGAACAGATCTTCATTTATCGCAATGATCTAATTGTTAAAGATTGTAGTCTGTCATTTGTAAGTGAAGTAGGTTTTGTCCCATATAAGGGGCTGCTTATGTCTGCCTGTGCAATTCTGCTGAAAATCATGTCCAAAGCATGAACCTGTCCTTCAGATGTGACATAAAATCGAGGCCTTCCATGTCCTCTCAGGTGTGTGTTAAAGATCCCATCGGACTATTTTGAAAAAGAGCAGGGGAGTTACCCCAGTATTCTGCCAATATTTACCCAGCCATTAACATCACAAAAACAGATTATCTAGTCATTATCACAAGCTTGTGGGACTTTGCTATGCACAAACTGGCAACTGCGTTTCCGACAACAGCAGCTTCAACAACACTTCAAAAGTACTTAATTGACTGTAAAATGCTTTGGGACACCTTCATGAAAGGCACCATATAAATTAAAGTCTTTTTATCTTTTTTGTTGAAATATTGATTGACAGGCTCTGCATTTCCAGATATCCAGTTTTCACGGCTTTACTTTTTATAGCTAAACTTTTATTGACCAGAAACATTAACTCTGTTTCCCTCTCCATAGACACGGTCTGCCCTGCTGAGTATTTTCTGTTTTTGTTTCACATTTCCAGCATTCACGGTATTTTGCTCTTCTATTTCTCTAAAGGTTGCAATACAAATTTTATCAAAAAATAATTGAATAAAATTGTGAAAAGTTTATCAAGAGGCAATTTTATGATTGTTGCATTACCTGTATTTTTTATACTGGTAGTGAGCTTGACGTGTTATGTTACAGGTAGGGAAAAGGCTGCAGTAAGATATTAGTTTGGACAAAACAATCTAGAGAAAAGGAGGAGCATCAAAAATAAATAAAAATGAAATATATGTGTTGCAATCTTCATAGAGTGTGGAAAACCAGCTGGGGGATTTAGAAGAAATCATGTAATGGGAAAATATTGATTTAACAGCACTAATAGGAACTTGGTTATAAATTAGGAAGAAATTGAAAATAAACACAGCAGGTTGTAGTATTTTTAGGAGGAGTCGGGCGCATAATATCCCAAGGAGACTGGTGGATTGATTTATCTGGTCCTGCCACTGGTCTAATGAGGTGCACATGCTCCCTCATTATAATACCTTCGCATAGACAAAATAGGCCAACTTTTTTTCTTTATTCATTCATGGGTTGTGGGCATCACTGGCTAGGCCAGCATTTATTGCCCACCCTTAGTTTCCCTTGAGAAGTTGGTGGTAAGCTGCCTTCTTCAAACGCTGTCATCGATGTGGTGTAGGTACAATGACAGTGCTGTTAGGAAGGGAGTTCCAGGATTTTGACCCAGCAACAGTGAATAAACAGTGATATATTTCCAAGTCAGGATGGTGAATGACTTGGAGGGGAACTTCCAGGTGGTGGTGTTCCAATGTATCTGCTGCCCTTGTCCTTCTTGATGGTAGTGGTCATGGGTTTGGTGCTATCTAAGGAGCCTTGGGGAGTTCCTGCAATGCATCTTTTAGATGGTACACACTGCTGCTACTGCGCGCCAGTAGTGCAGGGAGTGAATGTTTGTGGATATGGTGCCAATCAAGTGGGCTGCATTGTCCTGGATGGTGTCAAGCTTCTTGAGTGTTGTTGGAGCTGCACTCATCTGGGCAAGTGGAGGGTTTTCCATCACATTGCTGATTTGTGCCTTGTAGATGGTGGACATACTTTGAGGAATCAAGAGATGAGTTACTCATTGTCGGAATCCTAGCCACTGACCTGCTCTTGTAGCCACAATATTTATATGGCTTGTCTAGTTTCTGGTCAGTGATAACATCACCAGGATGTTGATTGTGGGGGATTCAGCGATGGTAATGCCATTGAATGTCAAGGGATGGTTAGATTCTTGATGGAGATGGTGTCATGAAAAACCAGTTACAACCACAAATTACTTACAGACATATTGAACTTTTAATAAAGACTTTTGTGTTTTTAAAAAAATGTAAGCAAGGACACTGAGCAAAAGATGGTTGATAATGTAAAGTGACCACTTTCTGGAAAATTGCTATGTGGATTGTACTTGATCGACTGGTCCTGAGAGGACTTGAAATGTTGCACCTAAAAGGTGTCATGGCCTTCTTCAAACAAAGACACTTGAGAGGGAGGTAGGAAAGATGCAAAAGACAGCTTTAATATCCTGTGGTTGCGGAGACAAAGGGATTTCCAGTGCCCACTGGGGTTGGGCGTGTTTGGTGGCGTGAGTGGACAATATGGTGCGACTGCTTTCATCACGGTGTGAAACCAGTTTGCGATCGTCCGATCAGCTGGCCGATGGAGGGCCGTGTTCTCCGTCATTGGACATTGGGAACCTCGTTGTAATACATCAGCATATTATTAGGCCAGCCCACCAGAATCGTCCCCACTCTTCCACCCCAACCCCCCCACCCCCACCAGTTCATCTGCCCACACTGGTGGGAAAACATGCCGATGTGTTTCACAACAGTTCAAGCAATGTGCACCTGGTGAGCTGCACTTCACTCAGGACTTCAATGTTTGTTTGCCTACCTTGCTTCGGTCAGCACCCAGTCATCAGCGCCTGGCTTCAAAGCACCACATCACTTTTAGGGGGGCTCATGTGGGTGGATTTCCAATGGCTGCAGGGCAAGGTCTTGCTTCCGGAAGGGGGAGTAGTGGCCTCAGGCAAGGGAAGGGGCTGCAGGGCGAGAGCTGTACTAGGGAAGGAGAGTATCCAAGGTTGTGTGTGGGGGACAAGTGCTGATCTGTGCAAGTGGCCTCAAGATGGTGAGGGTTGAGAAGGCAGTCTCCAGAGGAGATAAAGCCAGATGGACATGTGACGGTAAGTATGTGAGAATGGGGGTTGATGTCCCTTGAGCTGTCAGTGAGTGAGATGCCAGTGAATGTGTGATGGGCTTGAGTGTGTGAGCTTAGAGTGATGAGATGGTTGGCATACCTTGGCTGCATGGATGAAATCATTCATCCTCTGTCTGCATTGGATGGCCAACCTCTCCTGTGCAGCATTGGTACTGATCACCACTATCTTTGGCTACCAAGTCAGAGTGGTAATGTTGCTGCCCCTCCTGCGGCCAAAGATGGGGTAGAGGACATCACAGTGGGGCCTCCACAGCATCCAGAATGTACTCGAGGGCTGCAGCCTTCTTGCCTTTTGGGGCCATATCGTCTTTGCTGCAGTCCTGGGCTGGAAGCACTGAGCACGGCTGTACTTTAAATGTGATGCCCAGTGTGATGAAGCAGAAAGGTGATGGTGTGGATGGTGATTCAGCGCCCGCCTGCCATGGAAATGGCAGTCTTTCCCAGGAATGCATAAATAATGTGGCGGGTTTAGGACGATACGGGGTAAAAACATGCTATGCAGCCAGGGGTAAAACGTCGTTTTATCCGCCGCTACTGCACTTTGGACAGAATCGTCCCAGATTTGCACTAAGACTGATTTGCACGTCTCAGCAGACGTCTGAAATCCATCTCCTGTTGATTTATATCTCAGAATGTGTAAATACTCTGAGATAAAAAGATCACGGGCTCTGGGTATGAGTCATTTCCCTTCCGGAAAAATCTGTTTAAAAAGCTGTTGTGCTGTGTGTGACAGCAAAAAAGAGGACCAACTAGTCACTCCTGTAGCTACAGGTGAAGTTTCTCACACTCACTCTCAGCGCTGCCAGGGTGGGGGTGGGAAGATGATGTTTCTGCGGACGCAGATCAGCGCAGTGAGACAGCTGCCTCAGGGAGTTGCAGACCCGAAGGTGATCAAATAAAGGTTTCAAATGCTGTTTAAAAAATGTCCATGCATCAGAATCAAGCAGTTGAAAATATAGCTGATAAAAATGCTGTCCACAGATATTTATTTTTATTTCACACCGGAAATTTCATCCCGCCTTGGATGAGGTTTGATGAAAAATGTAAAGGCCGTCTGGTCAACTGTAAGGTTGGGTGGGCCATGAAAAATTGGAGACAATTGTGTCATTAATGGGCTTAATTGCCCTCTTAATTGTCGATGGGTGCACTTCCAATGTTTGCACCTACCCGCCGAGCGAAATATCGCGCGAGTGTGCGATGATGTCGGGACGCTCGCCCGACATCATCTCATGTGATTTTATGCCTGATCGGATCGGGCACGCACCTGCCCATGGGATGTGAAATTCTGCCCTCTATTGCTGGTGGCAATGCTCAGCAGAAGACACAGTCAAAAAAGAAATAGAACAGCTTCTTCAGCTATCCTGCAGAACCAAGCATCTCCAAACCAACTGCGAAACTGCCAATGTCAGCTCTAGTAGAATCACAACTTAATACCACAACATTTTGCCATCTACGCCTCAGGGACAAGCCAAAGACACATTCGTATATCTTTTTAAACTTTTATTTGGATTCTTAACTTGTGATTTCTGATCATGGTGTATGTGTGTTGCATTTTTATTATTTTTCTCGAGTTTTTAGTAACTAATAAACTTACTCTTTCTTTGACTCAAGAAAAACTAGTTAAATTGGCTCCTTCTAAAAAAAGATAAATACATTTGCGTGAAGGAATCCTGGGGGAATTTAAATTTTAAACTAACCTTGTTGCAATCAACCAAAGGGGTTGCATAAAGAAGAGGAGCCAGCCTTCTCACCTGGGAGCATAACAAAATTGGGGTCCTTTTAGGGAAGTTAACAAATTGGGGGACCTCGCCCGGGGACTGTTCGTGGCAATGGTCATTGCCTGGCACTTACTCGTGTGATGCGAATGTTACTTGCCACTTGTCAGCCCAAGCCTGGATATTGTCCAGGTCTTGCTGCATTTGGACATGGACTGCTTCAGTATCTGAGGAGTCGCAAGTGGTGCTGAACATTGTGCAATCATCAGCAAACATCCCCACTTAGGCTGGAAGGAAGGTCATTGATGAAGCAGCTAAAGATGATTGGGCTTTGGACACTACCCTGAGAAGCCCCTACAGTGATGTCCTGTCCTCCATCTGTGCAGTAAAGTTTTCTTTTTCTATTTGGGCGGTATCCAATTTTCAGGCTGGTAATCCTGAACGAGGCAAACCAGATACCTGCTAAGTTCAGGGGAAACCAGTTTCCAGTGTGGGTCATAAAACAGGTAGCCAAACCTTCCGTAGGTCTGCTGATTCTTTCTTGGGGTAAAATTATTACACTGTACCCAAAAATCCATATTCATCGCCCTTAAAATTCTAACACAATGACATGATGCTTTTCTCGATAAATTATTGTGAACGAACTCGAGGTTTCATCACCATTAAAAGGACACTGAGCATAATTTTCCAGCAAAGTCTGTCAAAATTTCAGGACCCTGCAGAAATAGCTCTTACATTGGCCACTGGATATGTTTAAGGGTAACTTTAACCACCACCACCCCCCGCAACCCAACCCAGCTCTCTGTAAGTGCCTGGCTTCCCAATTTGCAATTGCCTGCTGAAAATGTAATTGTATCGGAAATGAATCCTCTGCTGAACCAGCATCCTCCAAGTTTGTTGTGGGCCACTTTGATACAAAGATGAACCATCTTGACATATGTTCCTCAAAAGAAAGGCAATGAGATTTTATGCGAAGAAATTGGATTTTCAAAGCTATTTGAAATAAAATCGTTGCCTTGAAACCATGTTTCAATCTGCCCCTTTTCAGATGGAAAGTATGTGCAGAAAATGTCAGTTATGATCGATATCCCATATCAGTGAACATTTAATTTTCCCTTCTCTACTTCTGATGAGTTTAATGCCTACTGGGCTATATTTCCATGGGCACTGTTGGTTCAACCTTTGGTTGCTGACTGAAGTGGCCAGCATTGATAGGTAACCATAGCAGTTCCACTCAGAAGGTTTGGCAGTCAAGAACAAATTCCATACATGCATATTCCAGCTTTGGTCACTAGTTAGTGAGCAAAAACCAAGGCTGTTTTATTGCCTCCCCACTTGGATCCAATCCCCCTCACTCCAAACAACTAAACAGAAACCAGGGTTTAAATCTTTGACCTGCCAGGATGGTATTGTTCAGTTTGATCAACTGGATTATAGACAAGCCCTCTGCTAATGTTTTGAAAGCAGGTCCAGTTGTCATTTTGAGCATAAAGATAACCATGAAAAATAAATTATAAACAGAAAAATACTGGAAATGTTCAGCAAGTCAGGCAGGATCTGTGGAAAGAGGGAAACAGAGTTAATGGATGGAATAGTATGCCGGTGGGATTTCCCAGTCCCGACGAAGTCAATGGACTTTTGAACGGCTCACCTCAATTTACAGCCTCGCCCCCACCAAATGTTTCAGGTCAGAATTGGAAAAAGTAAGAGATGTAATAGATTTTGTGCAGGTACAGAGGCATGGTAAGGGGGAGAGGAGGAGAGAATAAAGAGGTTTGTGATGGGGTGGAAGGCGGGAGAGATTAAAGAGCAAAAGAACCACAATAGGGTTTCTCTTGGCCTCACCTTTCACCCCATCAGCCTCCACGGTCAAGAAATCATTTTTAATGTAATGCCACTACCAAACACATCTTTCTCTCCAGTATATTGGGTCATAATGAGACAAGTAAAGGAAGTGTGAATGGGAAGAGCAGAATCGCTATCAGAACATGCTGTCTGGAAAAAGCTGTAATCATAATCCAAAATTGTTGAACTTGATGTTGATACTGGAAAGCTATAAAAGGCCTGGGGGCAATGCTTCTTGAGTTATGTTGAGCTTCATTAGAACTCTGTAGGAGGCAGAGGACAGAGATCAGAATGGGAGTGGGGTGGAGAATTAAAATGACGGTCTAAAGGAAACCCAGTGTTCCACAGGCTCAGTGATGGTGTTCTGCAAAGCGATCATCTGATCTGTATTCGGTTTCCCCAGGTAGTGGAGATTGCATCGTGAGTAGTGAGTACAATATATTAATTCAAAGAGTAAAGTAAATCACTGTTTCACCTGGAAGGAATATTCAGGGTCCTGCTTGGTGGGAAGGGAGACGATGAAAGGGCAGTTGTTGCATTTCCTGAGTTTGTATAGGATGTTGTCATAGGAAGGGGAATGGTGGTGAAGATGATGGAAGAGGGCATCAAGGTTTTGCAGAAGGGGTAAAATGGGAGTGGAGGGAAAGATGTGTTTGGTAGTGGCATTATATTAAAAATGGTGGAGAATGATTTCTTGACCGTGGAGGCTGATGGGGTGAAAGGTGAGGCCAAGAGAAACCCTATTGTGGTTCTGGATGGGGAGGTGGAGGGAAAGTGGGTGAGAGCAGACATGTGAAGAATGGAACAGACAAGGTCAAAGGCCCTGTCATTTATGGTGGAGGGGAATCCTTGGTTGAGGAAAAAGGAATAGGTGTTTGATGTACTGGTGTGGAAGGTTGCATCAGAGGCACAGATGTGACAGAGATGGAGAAACTGGGAGAATTGAATACAGTAGAATCCTTACAGGAAATGGGGTGGGAGAAAATTTCCTCCGGATTGCTGTGGGAATTAGTGGGCTTATGGTAAATAGTAGTTGATAGCCTATCCCAGAAATGGAGAGAGAGAAGTTGAGGAAGGCAATTGAAGAGTCAGTTGGACCATGTGAAGGCAAGGAAGGGGTGGAAATTAGAAGAAAAGTTGATGAAATTTTCCAATTCAGGGAGAGAATATAAAATGGTGCCATAAGGATATGAGAAATAGGAGCAGGAGAAGATTAACCGTCAAGACTTATGCAATTTTTTTGAACATTTTGAATTGTTTATTTAAAATTTTCCCACTGTTTATTTATTGCTTTACCTTTTTTTTTATTCTGTCACAGGATGTGGGCATTGCTGGCTCAGCCAGCCTTTATTGCCCATCCCTAATTGCCCTTGAGAAGGTGGTGGTGTAGGTATACTAACAGTGCTGTTAGGGAAGGAGTTCCAGCATTTTGACAAGCGACTGTGAAGGAATGGCGATATAGTTCTAATTCAGGATGGTGTGTGGCTTGGAGGGAAGCTTGCAGGTGTGGTGTTTCCATGCATCCGCGGCCCTTGCCCTTCAAGGTGGGTTTGGAAAGTGCTGTTGAAGGATCTTTGTGAATTGCTGCAGGGCTTCCACTGTTTGTCAGTGATGGAGGGAGTGAATGTCTAAGGTGGTGGATGGGGTGCCAATCGAGCGGGCTGCTTTGTCTTGAATGGTGTTGCACTTATCCAGGCAAGTGGAGTGTAGTCCATCATTCTCCTGACTTGTGTCTTGGTGGAGTCTTTGGCAAGTGAGGATGTGAATTGCTCACTGCAGTGTTCCCAGCACCTGAGCTGCTCTTATAGCCACAATTTACATGGCTGGTCTAGTTCGATTTCTGGTCAATAGTAACCCCCAGGATTTTGATAGTGGGGGGGGGCGGGTGGATTAAGCTGTGGTAATGCCATTGAATGTCAAAGGGAGATGTTTAGATTCTCTTTATTATCAGAGCTACCCCTCCTCCTCTGCCATCCAGTCTGTCTTTTCGAAATATTATGTACCTTGGAACACCTTGTAACCATGTCTCTGTAATGATTGGATATAAACCATTTATCTTTATTTGTGCCTTTAGTTCATCAACAGTTTTTTTATAGTTTGTATGTTCATACATCTGTCATATTGTGGATGCTCCGTGTCTTCAGATAAAGTGATTTCAATTTTATTTCTTTACTACTTTTCGCTGCATGGACCTTACTCTCTGTTACACGATCACCGTTAAACTCTCTGTCCCTTCCTGCCTCACTGAGCTTATCTTTACACACACAGATATACCTTTCTGCTGCCTCAACTTTTATCTTTAGATTTCTGAATCTCTCTTCACCGCATCCGCCTCTTCCTCTAGCGGTTTAAAGCCATTTTTCCCTTCTCTGACTGTATTTGCTGGTGCACTCATATCTGTATGCTTTGCCCCGTCCTGTCACATTCCAATTACTGTTACTCATATCGTTACTCTACATTATTGCCTTGCCCTTTCTCTTCAACTTTCCAAATACCCCCTCACAAAAGTACCTGCCCCACTATTTAGTTTAAATCTCTCCTTATCGCCTTATTTAGATGACCCCCCAGGACACTGGAGCCAGCACAGTTCAGGAGAAGAATGTCTCAGTGGTACAGCTCCCTCTTCCCCATACTGACCCCATGAACCAAAACCCATTTCTCCCACACCAATCTTTGAGCCATGCATTCAACACTGATCCTGTTTACCCTATGCCAATTTGCTCATGGCTCAGGTTGTCATCCAGAGATTATTACCCTTGTGGTCCTGCTGCAGCCTCTGGCTGCACATACTGTTTAAGCAGAATCTCTTTTAGTCTTAATTATGTTGTTGGTACCCACATGTACTACGACAACTACATCCTCCCTCTCCCACTCTCCTCCACCCCTGAGGAGGTGTCCTTAACCCTGGCACTGATTGGGCAGGCAATACAGCCTTTGGGACTTAGGGAGGGGATAAATACTGTTCTCTTCAGCTGAGAACCTAACTATTACTGTCCTCTACTTACATTCTTTCTATTCCCCCCACTTATTCCCTGTACCATGGCACCATGGTAAGCTTTCTCATCCGTCCTTCAGTCCCTCCTCTCATCCACTAAAGCTGCAAGAACCTTGAAACTGTTGGACAATTGTAGGGGCCGAGACTCCTCCATTACCACCTTCTGAGTCCCCATACCTGCCTCACTCACAGACCTTCCTATCTCTGACCACGGACCAAATCTGAAGTACCTAACCTAAGAGGTGTGACTGCCTCCTGGAACAAAGTGTCCAGGTAACATAGAAACATAAGAACATAGGAGCAGGTGTAGGCCATTCAGCCCTTTGAACCTGCTCCGCCATCCAGTACAATCATGGCTGATTAATCACGTCAATGACTTCTTGCAACACCATCGCCAAATCCCTTTATGTCATTGGTATTTAGAAATCTGTTAATCTCTACATTAAACATGCTCAATGATTGAGTTTCCACAACCCTCTGGGGTAGAGAATTCCAAAGATTCACAACCAAAAAAATTCTCTTCATCTTGGTTCTAAGTGAGTACCGTCTTATTTTGAAATCGTGTCCCCTCGTTCTAGACTCTGACCAGTGGAAACACCTTACCTGCATCTACCCTGTCTATCCCTTTAATTATTTTGCAGATTTCAATGCGATCACCTCTTATTCTTCAAAACTCTAGAGAATACAGGCCCAATCTCTCTTCATAGGCCAGTCCTGCCATCCTGGAAACAAGTCTGGTGAACCTTTGTTGCGCTCCCTCTATGGCAACAATACCCTCCCTAAAATAAGGGGATGAAAACTGCACTCAGCACTCCAGGCTCAAAGCGCAGTGTCCAAAGCTCAGACTCCAGCTCATTAACTCTGAGATGAAGTTCATCAAGCTGCAAACACTTATTGCAGATGTAGTTACCATGGATCATACTGGTGTCCATCAGACTCACATCCTACAGCTGCAACACATCACCTTCCCTGCCATCCTTATTGTATTTAGTTAATTAGGTTTCAAGTTTAGAAATATCACTTAACTGTTATCTGTGGTTATATTAATTAGTTTAACTAAGTTACAAATTTAATGCAGTGCTCCCTAGTACCGTTAAACTACTACTACCATTTAGAGGGATAAAAGCTTAAAACTCATCAACCAATCACAACAAACTTTCAAGTTAGCATGTGGTCCTTGTTACACTCCAGTGTCAGTGTATCCACTGTGTGGTTGCAAAACCTGTCTGCCTTTATAGAGGGCTGGTGACTCACACCCAACCTGCAACTGCTAAACCAGCTTCCTGCTACAGTAATTAACCCCTCTTCAAGCCACCACTTTCAATTGATTGATAAATAATTGGCACTGCCAGTTTCTGTTAAGCTAGGCTTTTTAACTAGGTTGCCGTTTAAAATTTTAAGTCAGTCTGAAACAGCCATCAGTGTTTTAGGAAAAGAGGTGAGGAAGGGGTCTTGAGTGGGGCTGGAGGGAAGAATGTTCCTTCAAACTATTTTTAAGAATGTTCCACAAGTCCCATAAAAAGACAGGCATAATCAGAACCCACGAGTGCCTTTCTCTTTGGATAAAGTGAGAAGATTTGAAGGAAAAGTTGTTCAATATAAGATGAAGTTCAGCCCAGCAGAGATGAGTGGTGGTGGATAGAGTCCGGTCGAGTCTTAGTCCAAGGAAGAAGGTGAGAACCTGCAGGCTGCATCCTGATGATGGACAGAGGTGTAGGGGGACTGGATGTCCACAGTGAAAAGGAGAAGGCTTGGGCCAGGATACTAGAAGCTATTGAAGTAGTAGAGGGCGTTGGAAGAGTTTGGACAAAGAGGCAAAAAAATAGAGTTAAGGTAAGAAGAAATAAGTTCCAATGGGGCAAGAACAAGCTGAAATAATAGGGGCAACAGGGCACTCCTATTTGTGGACCTTGTGAACGCGATAGATGGTGGTGGATATCTGGCATTCGGTCTGCCAAACTACAAATGTCAGCAGGTTTAATGACAGTATTAGGGTTGGACCTGAGGGAACGGATCGTTGCAAATTCAGAGGGAGATAGGTTAGAATGGATGATGGGAGAAGAGAAATTGAGTTGGCTAATGTCACGCCAGTAGTCTCCAATGAAAAGATTTAGGCTGAATTTTGAGCTCCTGTTGGGCCATTTGCTCAGAGATGGGCTGGAGGCCTTGCACGTCTATCTGCCTGCCTCCCTGTGGTGGGTCATGAAGGGCCACTTGAGGCCAATTAAAGGAGGCCCATTGGGATTCTCCAGGATCCCTCAGGCAGTGGTGGCCTGGCTCCAAAAGCTTTTTTTAAATTGAATGTAAAATTTGAAGAGATGTTGCCTCCATCTTGAAGTGTCCTCTTTCTTTCTTACTGCTGCTCCTTTCAAGCTGGAAGCCTCTGATTGGCTTCTAGCTTTGTGAGCCCATTTCCAAGCCAATTTAGGGAATGTCCCTGTGAACATGGTTGGTTGTAATTCCCCCCCGAGGCAAGTTTGGAACCTGGAAACAGTCCTGACCCTGAGGGAAATTCCTGACACCTTGAAAGGATAAGAGGCCAGAAGGAAGGGCTCCAGGTGGAATGAGAATTCCAAAGTTGGGTAAAAGAGTCCACTGTGTGAAGTAGGAGAACTCTTGCCCAAAGAAATTGGTGCAGAGGCGAAGTTGACAGAAGAGAGGGTCAGCATTTATGTCAAATTTGAAATACACTGGAAAATTCATGAAAAATAAATTGGTTTACAGTTTGGAGTTGTTCATCTATGTTTCTTTGACAGTAGCCTGGACAGATCTCACTACATTTGAGAAAATGTTAGTCTATTGTTAATCCTAGTCATGGGCAGAGAAATTGTAAGACGTGATTCCAAAGTGAATACAGTTTTATGAAATATCAAAAATAAACCAATTCAAGTTTTAATTTCACAGTTGGAGGGAAAAAAAATCAACACTTCCGTGCAAGTTGGGCAGCTTTTTACTCATTTTCTGTTCATGCATAGCAGTTATAAGATCTGGTTTATCTGTTTGGCGCTCAAGTGCAAGTACATCAGTGTGATTTAATATAAATAGTTCAGGTGGAAAAAGCCATTATGAGAAATTATCCAGTCAGCTTCATTTTCGGATCTTTCTTGTTTATTGTGCTTTTGTGTGTCAGCTGGTGGTGTTAACTGATGACAACATGGACAGCTATTGAATTGTAAACACTGTATTTGGAATTTAAGAACTTTAATAAAGGAAATGGCTTTAGGTGTAAAATTTAAGCAAGAATAAAATAGTTTGCTCAATTAAACACATTAAAACATCCGTTCTAGTAACAAGTGATTTTCTAGCTGATTCTAGTTCAACAGCGACTGAGAGTGAAGGGGTTAAGAGATGGTGGTAAGGTAAAGATAATGTCAGTACTGCATTCGAGGAACCTGCTATTGTTGTTCAGTTTTCTCAGGTTCATTTTGGGGGTGTGGGTAGTGTTGGCACAACCAGGAATTATTGTGCTTTCCTAGTTGCCTGAGCACTTGGTGGACAACTTCAAAGGGCAGTTAAGTGTAAATCACCTTGGTGAGGGACTAAAGTCACATGTAGACAATAGCAGGTGGGGAAGGGGACATTCCTTCCCAAAGCTTTAATGATAGTCTGAAAGCTTCTTCTACATTTACTTCTATTTCCACATTTTAAAAACTGAACACAAATTCTGGTGTGATTTGAGTTCAGGTTCACTGAATTGTTAGCCCAACCCTCTGGATTACTAGTCTAGTTGCGACTATTATACTCCAACGTGCTTAAGCAAATTGCAGAGGAATTTTATTGTATTCGGCCCCTGGTCCTAAATCGTCTAAAATAATCAAAATTATGGTGCCAGCCCCATCAGGACCAACAAATTAAAAAGAGAACTTTCTCCAGGCACATTTTCTCCCTAAGCTGCTGAAACCTAAACTTTTTTTTTTGCTTAGAAAGCAAGGTGAACGATCAAGGTCCTAAATTTGAAGGATGCCAAAAAAAAATGAAATAAGTCAGTAGTTAATACTTGGGTGACAACAAGCTTCAGTTTTCGAAGGCAGGAGAGTGAGAGAGAAAAGGAAAATGGAGGGAAACGAGGTGCTTGCAGCTTTGAACTTCTGGGGAAAAAATGAGTGAGCAGAAAACTGTGTTGAGTTTTAGATTTTAATGCAATAAGGATGTAGGGAGGAAAAAGGATGTGTGGGTAGCATACTTATAATATTAATGGTAAAAAAGGGGAAATGTTGGACTTTCCAAAGTATCAGTACAAAGAATAATTGGGGTAAATGTTCATGTTCGCTACCTGGAAGGAAATGTCAATGAGTGGTGTACCCACCTGCTTCTCATTCCATTGATTTGAATCAATGATCATAATGGGAAGATGATATACCACATTAGTATGCAGGCAGTGTTTATGAAAATATAAACTGGAATGACTGAGGTAGAAAACTTGCTTATCAGATTGGAGTTTCCTCTCTAAGATTGGGAAAAAAGTGCTAATAGAGTCTGATTAGATTTGAATATTGCTTTCAAACCTAATGAGGTCCTTCTGATGTTGAGCTTTACAGATTTAAGAGTTGAAGAAAAAGAAACATCTGATGTAACATTTCTTGGAGGCAGTTTATGAGGAAGTTGTAAGATGACAACTCAAAACATGATACAATTGTTGGCACCACTGCTAGCACAGCAATTTTATATTGCATACCTTTTAAAATTATATTTAGAAACTTTAGTTGAAAAGATTGGCTTTAATAATGACAATCTTGAGAAAGAAATGAATGGCTCCCTCTTTGTTCTTCATATGAGGGCTTTCCACTGTCGTTGACATGACTTATGCGGTAGGTTTTTTAAAATATCTATTCAAAACAGTTACAAAATTTATACTTTCATGTAAATAATTACAATGAAAAAAAGCCCTGCTGGAGCACATAATAGGCAGAAAGGAGAGGGTATGCTTTATTTTAAGTGTGCTGTTTACATTGTCAGTGGGATTCTGTAATATGCATCCAAATTTCTTGGGTAGTTTTTTTCTGCATTTCCTATGTGCAGTGATAGGGCACACATTTTCTTTAACCAGTGGGAATGTCGCTTTCAATATTAAATAGACGCAAAACTCAGTTTGCATTTTGTACTAATTCATTCAAAGTGGGTATGAAAATGGCTATGTAGTTATTGAGCTGCTTTTGATACAGCTTGCTCAGATTGGATTTAGCGTGTTTTATTCTTTCATGGGATGTGGGCATTGCTGGCAAGACCAGAATTTGTTGCGCATCCTGAATTGCTCTTAAACTGAGGCTTGCTAGGGTATTTCAGAGGACAGTTAAGAGTCAACCACGATACTGTAGGTTTGAAGTCACATGTAGGCCAAATTGGGTAAGAATGGCAGATTCCCTCCCCTACCAAGCTACCTATTGTAACATCGGTTTTACAAAGCAATTTTATTTTATGGTCCACATGATAACCAATCTGTCACTGATTACATACTTTCACCTCTTCAATCCCTCCACTGCCCACACACTGGTCTTTACCTTCATGAAAAATGTTCATTTCAAAAGCACCATTCATTAAATAAAAACCTTTTTATTTGTTTGTAAACACAAAATGTAAAAACCAACATCCTAATCGGAGAGTGCTGTGTCTTTTGAAAAGAAAAAGAAATTGAAAGTATTGCATAAAACACAAAGGTTAGCATCCAGTGGGCATGGTATGTTAACATCACTTACAAAGTTAGCTTTTACAATGTGCTCCTTTCATTTCAATATAGTCAACCGTGATATACATTCAAGCTAGTATAGGGTGTGAAGTGGAGGTAATGGTTTCCCATGCTCCCGCTACCTTTTTCCTTCTAGGTGATGAAGACTGCCGAAACTTGGCAAATTGCTGAAATGCATCCTACAAAGAGGGACATTGCTGCCCCAGTACTCCAATGCTGGAGGGTGTTCAATATTGAGGATGGAGTGTCAATCAAGTGAGCTGCTTTCTTGAGAATAGTATTGAGCTTTTTGAGTATTTTTGGATCTGCACCCATCCAAGAAAACGGAAAGAATTCCATAACATTCCTGGCATGTATCTTGTAAGTGAAAGAGGTGAAGTCCTTTCGTGAACCTGATGAGTTTTTACAACAATCGATGATAGTTGTCATAGGCACGATTGCTAAGATTGGCTTAATATTCCATATTTATTAATTGAATTTGAATTCCATCAGCTGCCATGTCGGGGTTTGAACCCATGTTCATGGAGCATGGGCCTCTGGATTACTAGTCCAGTGACATTATCACAGTGAAACCATTGTCATCCTGATTAAAACCAGAAATAATCTGTAGGTAGGGGGAATGGCACCGGGCACAGTTGGACAAGGGTGCTGCATTTTAAAAGAACAAGTGCAAAAGATCTAAGAGAGGAGCAATGAAAAAAAAATTCAAAGAAAATCATGACCAGAAAATCGCTGAAGAAAGTTAGTGTGCATCTACATTGCAATGTTTAATGCATTTCAAAGTAACTCATACAACATCAAATACTTTGGGATGTTTCTGAAAGATATGATAAGGTGCTATATAAATTACAGGCTTACTTGTATAATGCTCAGAGGCAAATGGCTAATATATTTAGATTGGAGAGACAGCTGAATACAGAGATAAAGAAAAGCATCAGGAATAGAGGTTCTAACAATATTGGGATGGGCTCAGGAACAGATTAGGTTAAATGTAAATGACAGCTAAAAGGAAGAGGATGCTCCGTTAAAATCTCCATCATCTATGTTGGTGCAACCCAGCATGCAATTGCAGAAGACAAAGCTGAATTGGATATCCTTCTGTCCCTGACCATATGCATACCCACCTTGAGCCAAAGCAAAATAGTGCACATGCTGGAAATCAGAAATAAAAGCAGAAAATACTGGAAATACTCCGGTCTGGCAGCCTCTTGGAGAGAACCAGGATTAATATTTTGGGTAATTTCAGCAAAGTGATGGAAGAAGTCGTCAACTACTCTATCATATATCCATTACTCAACAAGAACCTATCCACTGATATGCTGGTTCACTTTCACCAGGGCCATTTGACTCCAGATCTCATTCAAGCCCAGGTCCAAACGAGAATAGAAGAGTTGAATTCCAGAGGTGAGGTAAGAGTCACCTCTTTTCAGTATTGGAAGGGGAGGAAGGGAGGCTGAACTTGAACCAGCCACATTAAATATTGTGGTTACTCGAACAGGCCATAGGTCATGTATTTTGTGGTGATTTTATTCACCACCTGACTCCCCATAACACCTCTATCACTCACAAGATACATGTCAGGAATATTATGGAATTCTTTCTGCTTGCTCAGATGGGTGCACATCCAACAATACTCAAGAAGCTCAACACTATTCTGGACAAAGCAACCCACTTGATTGACACTCCATCCACAACCATGAACACCCTCCAGCATTGGCATGCTGGGGCAGCAATGTCCCCTCTTTGCAGGATGCATTTCAGCAATTTGGCAAGCCGCCTTCAGCAGTATCTCCCAAATCCGCAGTCTTCATGTAGAAGGAAAAAGGCAACAGACACCTGGGAAACCATTAGCTCCACTTCACACCCCATACTAGCTTGAATATATGTATCACCATTCCTTCATAGTTGAATATTGAAGTGAAAGGAGCACATTGTTAAAACTAACTTTAAAAGAGATTTAACATAACACACTTGCTAAGGACGCTAACCTTTGCTTTGTACAGTATTTTCATATTTTTTCTTTTAAAATGACAGTACTTAGTGATTAGGCAAGTTGGTTTTTACATTTTGTGTTTGCAAACAAATGAAAAGGTTTTTTTCTAATGAATGGTGCCCTTGAAATGAACATTTTTCCTTAAGGTAAAGTCCTAAGGTTAAGTATGTGGGTGGCGGAAGGATTGAAGAGGTGTGAGATTGTAATCAGTGACAGATTGGTTATCGCTTGTACCATAAAATAAAATTACTTTGTCAAACCAATATTGCAATTGGTAGCTTGGTTCAGTGGAAAATTGCTGTGTCACCTACCATGGTGATGAAATGGTGAGCAGACTGTTCAAGGAAATGAGCTTACCTAAAATGTTCTGAGATCATCCCGCCTTTCCCTGTTAATGGTTACACAGGTCATATGTCTGGACATTTTGTGACTGATTCAAATATACCTGAACACCTGGGGAGAGGATCAGATCCGTGACATGCAAACCAAAGCATCACTTAAAGATTGAGAGTGCTGCTTGTTTGTGAGCTTCTTTGCAACCGGTAGTTAAAGGGTTAAGAGGAGCCAGTTAGCACATCTGCATTGTGTTCAAACCAGGAGAAGATTAGGGAACAGATTGGTTATTTAATAGGTGAGAATGTTTAACGAGTCATCGAGG
Source organism: Carcharodon carcharias (assembly GCF_017639515.1). Classification (NCBI taxonomy): domain Eukaryota; kingdom Metazoa; phylum Chordata; class Chondrichthyes; order Lamniformes; family Lamnidae; genus Carcharodon; species Carcharodon carcharias. Next base: position 31,495,446 of record NC_054488.1, on the reverse strand, counting down.
ATCAAGGTGGGACGAGGTTTTTAATTGGTTTTTGAACTTCAGTCTTCACAAAGTAGGATTTTGGGATCATTCTTGGTTTTGCACACCAGATGTTTGGAGCATTCAGGAAATGTGCAGAATAGGAGACAGTTTAAAATCTGGATGCACTGATAGGAAATAAGGCTTGCAGGTTTGATGGCACTGAACCAAGACTTGCCTCAGGAAGCAAAAGAGAAAGTAGAGGAGACCCTGGGTAGAATCTTCTGATGTGTAAAACAAAGCAGGAATTAAAGATTACTAATTCTGTTTACATTTTTAAAAAGGGGGAAGAGATATAAACCAATGAGTGTAATTAGCTGAAACTGTGCTGTGCTTTGGAATGCCTTCATGATATTTGCACTTCAGTTCCAGATTTAAAACCTGAGTTGTTTTGACTCTCAGCTTTCTGGGTTGCAACATTTCCTTTCAGAAAGTTGTACTCACCTGACCTGTCCCAAGTATTCTGTTGTGTATTGCACTGAGTAAGACTAATAAATGCTCGACTGTAGGCAGCTATCTTGAACTAACTTTAGTTGCACCTCCCCAATCGAGAGGGCAGCAGAGATGGCAGTATAAAAAATGCTCAGATCTTGCAATATACTACACATTCATCCTATTTAAATAAAAGCTTATACATTAACATTAAAATGTAAAATAGTACATGTACATAAGTTCCCAGAATACAATATGACTATACCAACATCAACGATATCTGAAAATTGAACAAGTTGGGTTGCATATGTGCTTTTATTATAATCACAACCAAAACATACATGAACAATATTCCTAGAATAATTTGCATGTGTGGAAAATGTTTTACCTTAACAACAATATTTGTTTAACAAAAATATCAAAATTTGACAAGCAATAATGAAAAAGACAATTATTTCTTCTTTCTTCCTCCATACTTTGAATTAGCCTATCTGGCTTCTTCCTTTTTCTGCCCGGCTTTCTCCTATTTCCATTTGCTTGACTCTGCTCTGTCAACATTTCTGACTGTATCAAATCGGAACTTTGACTACTAATTCCACATACTAGTTGGGACTGTGACATTGATTGATTTGGCTTAACCAAAGACCCTCACACACTTTGCTCTACTGGAGGATTCTGTGATATTGATAAACTTTTAGTTTCTTTTTGACTTTCACTTTCTTTCTGACTTTCACTTTGGCCTGTAGGAAGAACTTGGACTCTCGGAGTTTTCTCGTTCTCTCCCTTTGTCAGATAGCCTTTTTCAAGCAAATGATCTGCCTGACACTGACGATGTCTCTCTCCAGTCTTTACTAAATATGTGAATGTACCTGGTCTCTTTACAACTCCAGTCACATACTTTTTTATCACCTCAGTAGTTTTTCACCATTACCTTCTGACCAGCAATGAAATCTCTAAGTTTCATGCCTGGTGTATCATGATTCATCTTCATTACTTTGCTGTTGATGCCAGGCTTAACAAACTAAACCTTGTTCTAGAAGCATATTTAAACACTAACTGGGAACATCACAACCTGCACGTTCCCCTCCAAGTCACTCACTACCCTAACTTGGAAATATATCGCCATTCCTTCACTATCACTGGGTCAAAATCCTGGAACTCCCTTCCTAACGGCATTGTGGGTGTACGTACTACACCACATGGACTGCAGCAGTTCAAGTAGTAAGCTCACCATCACCTTTTCAAGGGCAACTAGGGATGGGCAATAAATGCTGGTCTAGCCAGTGATGCCCACATCCTGTGAACGAAAAATAAAAAAGACTAATTTGTGACGTGAGCTACCTATTGTAGACCCTGGGATTATTCTGTAAAAGAACAGAGAATTGTCTAGCCTGTGTGAAAGAGAAACATACGAATTACTGCCTAACTTATCACCTAGCAAATACTTCTGCAAAGACCTCCTCTGCAGCACCAATCAATGCTGGATGATATGGTATATTAGAGTGGGTTTGACTGCATTCTTACTCGGAAATATTTCAGACTCTTCTGACCTAAACTGTGGATCATTATCTGACACTGACACCAACGCCTCGGCCAACTCATAAATTGCAAATCAACTTCTCAAAGCTTTAATAGTTTTGGCACTTGTGGTATTGGGCACAGAATCAACATTTATCCATTTGCTATTGCTATCGAGCAAAATAAGATACTCTTTCCCTTCCACTTCAAAGAAATTGACATGTATTCATTCCGACAGTCATCTTGCCTTTGACCATGGGATGAAAGGAACCTTGGCTGGATCATTTTTCATCCTGAGCCACACTTCACAACTTTTCACCAACTCTTCAATATCTCAGTCTACCTTTGGATACTAAAAATAACCCCTTGTTACTGCTTTCATATGGACTATATTTTTGTGCTGTTGATGAAAATCCTTGAACAATCTCTGTCCAAACCTTGACATAATAATGACTCTTAAACCCCATAGGAGATAGCCTTGATCTCAGTTTATTTTTACGTGTGAAATACTCCTGCAATTTCTCATCAATGCACTCTTTAGGCCAGCCGTTCATGAAATAATTGTGCACTTTACTAAGTATCACATCCTTGTGAGTTTCTTTTCTAATTTCTGTGGCAGACACTGGCATGTCATTTGTGTATATAAAGTAATTCACAGGTAACTTTCAGTCTTTATGGGAAATCTCGAAAGAATCTCTGCATTTGCATGATTGATTGACTTGCGATGGATTGTATGGATGGCACATCAAAATGAACACTGGCTCTGAAGCCCTGCTGCCACTAGGAATGGTTCTCTCTTATTTGACTCAGTTATGTTTGTAAGGGCTTGGTGGTCGGTTAACAAATTGAGCTTCCCGCCGTACATGAATTTGTGGAACCTAGTAACAGCCTATATGATTGCCAATGCCTCTTTCTCAACTTGTGAGTAATTTTGCTCTTTGTTTTTGTTTATTCATGCCAGCATTTATTGCTCATCCCTAATTGTCCTTGAGAAGGTGGTTGTGGAGCTGCCTTCTTGAACTGCTGCAGCCCATGTGGTGTAGGTACACCCACAGTCCTGTTAGGGAGGGAGTTCCAGGATTTTGACCTAGCGTCAATGAAGGAATGGTGATATATTTCCAAGTCAGGATGGTGAGTGGCTTGGAAGGGAACTTCCAGGTTGGGGGTGTTCCCATGTGTCTGCTACTCTCGTCCTTCTAGATGGCAGTGGTTGTGAGTTTGGAAAGTGCTGTCTAAGGGGGCTTGGTGAGTAAAGTACAAGAAGCATATGCTTTGCCATGCCATCTTCCATTATGTGAGTAAACACGACCCCTAACCTCTGTGCTGAGGCATTATACACTAAGACCAATTTTTTCTTGGGATCATAGTTGGTCAAAGCAGCATCATTGGTCAGTATCTTCACTCCTTCAAATGCTTTCTCATACACTACAGACCAGTCTTAATCTATTCCATCTGAGCAATTGATATAGTGGAGTAAATGTATTAGCTAAGTTGGGGATGAATTTAGAATAATACTCTACAAATCCCTATGGATGTTCTAAGTTCTTTTGTTCTCTGGTGTATTTGCTTTCAAAATCCCTTCAACGTTCTCCTGCATTGGGTGGATACCTTCACCATCTACTTGGTGACCCAGTTAATGTTAGACTTGCCATGATGAGGCCATACATGTGCTTTTTAGATTTGCCATATTCTTGAAGCCGATCTAGGACTTTGTTCAAATTTACATTGTGCCCTACCTCTACCTTACAGCTAATTAGATTGTTATCTAAGAAGCAGCACATTCCTTTCATACTACTTACTTCTTGATCCATGACACCCTGGAACACTGCAGGAGCAGTTGACACCCTAAATGGTAACCTTTCATAGGATGATTTGTATCCATAGATAGTGTACTGACAGTTCCTTGCTCTTGTCAGTTAATTCTAATGCAAATATGCATTTGACAAATCTATCTTACTGCACACCTTTCCATTGGCTAAATTAGAAAACAAATCTGATTTGGTAGGCAGAGGGCAGGTGTCATTCATGATCACATTATTTACCATTAGTTTATAATCTCCACAAAACCAATTAGACCCCATCTGCTTTTTGAACTACCACAATGGGCATGGTCCATTCATTGCTCTGCCCTTTCTTAATTGCCCATGTTCTTTCTAATCTCTTTACTTACTGCTTCTAACTGTGCGCAAGACACTAGCCTAGCCTTGCAAAATAACAGCTGTACATGGCCTTTTAAACAGCCCACCTTGGCACGTAGCAGGCCCTGTGTCTGCCTCCGACCTCTCTCCCAGGTCGGCTGACCCGACTGCAGCCTGTACCCACCCCTCTGGCGTTAAAGATCCTGATTTTGCAGGCACGTTCTTCTGGGATGGGCCGGCCAAGCTGGGAATTTTCCTGATTCCCATGACCCACCTTGGTGATTGAAATTCCAAGCCATATTCTACAATAGTCTCACTTAGCAACTGATTCCTTTCATGAAATACAACTCTCAATGCAAAATCGATCTTGGTAGTGCCATAGTTTGAGTCCACAATATCATTAATTTCAGAATAGTCCAGAGTGCTGGGGTTTCTTGGGCAGCAATGGTTAAATATCACCTCAAAAGCATCTGGCCCCATTGTGGTGAAGAAAACATTTACTTTATTCTCATCTCCAATTTTTTCCACTTTCAGCTAATTACACCAGCCCTCTCTGTTAGGGTTGAATTCCCCCATTGTCTCCAAATATACCTTCGGTGCCATTTTTTCCCAATTACTTTTGGTGCTGACTCATTGATTACCTGAAGAGAATGTGCACAAGGACTCATCTTTCAAATTGCTCAAACTTCCTCAAAAGTAACTATAGGAGTTCCAAAAATGTGTCACAATGTTTTTTAGTTCTTACTTTCTCAAATGAAATGTCGAAGTAAATTCCATCCCAGCCTTGTTGCCATCTTTCTGTACTGAGCAAGAGTGTAACACCTGCTCAAGCGGCAGACACCCATTATTTACACCTCCCACGACAGAGAGGGCAGCATAACAAGATGCTTAGATCTTCCAATATGCTGCATATGCTGAATGAAATTCAGCTGGATTTAGATTTGGGAAGGTACTACAGAGCTCATTGCTGTGGCCAGCCTGACATTACTGATAAAAGTACCACAGAACGTTGTAAGATGCACAATTTGGAACCATTGATCTGAATGAAGTATTAATTAATGAAATTGCAGTTAAGCTTGTAAAGAGATGGCATGCATGCAGACAGATCTTCCAAGCCCAACACCTGTTTGCTTTAGAAATACAACCTATTTAATATATATCACTCCTTAAATATAAAAACAGATCCATGAGCCTGAAATTATGACAACAAGATGGTCTGGGACATGTGCAACCTTTTTGTTGTGGTACTGATGTAAGTTTTGAGGTCAACTATTTTAGGCAGGCAGAGCCCGCAGACTAAGTAAGTGCAGGATGCAATAACTTTGATCTACTAAGGGGTGTTTCAGATGTTATTTTATAAAGTTAAATATATGCAGGAAAGGAGTTAATATTTCGACATTTCTCCATTTTCTTCATTTGTCACAGTCCTTGCAATACTCATAAATTTATAAGAAAAGACATTTATGAATGAAAAGTAAGCCTTAGCAAAATGGGAAGATGTTGGTCCACCATAATGTCCTGCAGAAAATAATTGCTTCTAGTATAAAGCATAGTTAATCTATTTGCAATATTATTTGTAGATTCTGTTTTAAAAACTGAGATACAAACAAGTAAGTATTGTGTCATACGTACATGCATATATATAATGAAATTCGTGCTTCCGTTATTCTGCATCGCACTGCCCTTCTTCATGGCATGTAATCGAGGTTTCACTGGAGATCATGTTGCAGGCTGGAGTTCACCATTCATCCTGCCCTCTAATTGGACAAACTCCAGGAAATTCCATACCATTTTGCTGGATGATAAAACAAGTCTGTATTTTTTAAACTGCAGAAGACAATGCATTGTCCATGACCATGAAACCATTGTCGATTGTTGTAAAAACCCATCTGGTTCACTAATGTCCTTCCAGGCAGGAAATCTGTCATCCTTACCTGGTCTGGCCTACACGTGACTCCAGACCTACAGCAATGTGGTTAACTCTTAAATGCCCTTTGAAATGGCCTAGCAAGCCACTCAGTTGTATCAAACCGCTACAAAATCACAAAAAAGGATTGAAGCCAGTCGGACCACCTGGCATCGACCTAGGCACTGAAAATGATAATGACAATCTCAGCCCTGTTAACCCTGCAAAACCCTCCTGGGGGTTAGTGCCAAAATTGGGAGAGTTGTCTCACAAACCAGTCAAGCAACAGCCTGACATAGTCATCCTCACGGAATCATACCTTTCAGATAATGTCCCAGACACCACCATCACCATCCCTGGGTGTGTCCTGTCCCACCTTGAGGACAGGACCAGTAGAGGTGGCAGCACAGTGGCATACAGTCAGAAAGGAGTTGCCCTGGGAGTCCTCAACATCGACTCCGGACACCATGAAGTCTCATGGCATCAGATCAGACATGGGCAAGGAAATCTTCTGCTGATTACCACGTACCGCCCTCCCTCAGCTGATGAGTCAGTGCTCCTCCATGTTGAACATCACTTGGAGGATGCATTGAGGGTGCCAGGGGTGCAGAATATATTCTAGGTTGGGGACTTCAATGTCCATCACCAAGAGTAGCTCAGTAGCACCAGTACTGACCGAACTGGCCAAGACCTAAATGACATTGCTGCCAGATTGGGTCTGCAGCAGGTGGTAAGGGAACCAACAAGAGGGAAAAACATAGTTGACTTCATCCTCACCAACCTGCCTGCCGCAGATGCATCTGTCCATGATAGTATCGGTAGGAGTGAGCACCACACAGTTGTTGTGGAGACCAAGTCCTGCCTTCACATTGAGGATACGCTCCTTCGTGTTGTATGCCATGGTGCTAAATGGGATAGATTTTGAACAGATCTAGCAGTTCAATACTGTGCATCCATGAGGTGCTATGGGTCCATCAGCAGCAGCAGAATTGTACTCGAACAGGATCTGTAACCTCATGGCCCCCGGCATATCCCCCACTCCACCTTTAGCACCAAGCCAGGGGATCAACCCTTGTTTAATGAAGAGTGCAGTACCTGTGCCCTAAGGATGCCTGAAAAATATCAGACCCAAAGTTGGATTGGTTGATTTTTCGACATCCCCAGCAGCCACCTAAAGAAGCATTAAGTCCCTTGTAAATGTAAAGGAGAGGGCTCACGCCCATTTTAGGCCTCCTTACTTAAACTGGGCACCTATGAGTGGCGTGAATGTCAGATCTGCCCAACTCTATTCATTCCTGTGGCCACCAACTAGAAGTAATTTATCTTGTAAAGCAGTTTTTGATGAAAATTTTTCTGTGGGGCCAGGAGGAGCAAGAGAGCTTTACCCAGTTCCACAACTGAAGTACTTCTCTCCACCACCCCCAACTCTGTCCCTCTGTTTCCCACTCTGTGGGTCTTGACTTTGGTCCAGTGAAGCTTGGCAGGTTGCTGGACATACCTGCTCCTCAACTGTGCAACCCAGCGGTGCTTGTGGCTTCTCTATTGGCAGCCTGTGCATTTGAAAAGCATTAAGCGTAAAATGTTATCAAGGCCAGATGTCCAACTTCAGGTCAGCCTTGGTTGAGTTGCACACTCCTGGCACCGTGTAGAGTCCAGGCCAGTAAACGGGCTCCTGGCTTTTCCAGTTGGATGCATATTTTCTTTTACTGGTAGAATTTAGTTGTACAAAAACTTGATTTTGACTGTGTGCAGTCTAAGGAAATTTAACGTGAAGGATATAAATTAATGCTAATCAGAAGCATGTTTTATCATTGCAGTAGATTTGGCTGATAATATTTAATTAGGAAAATATATTAGAGATTTTCAGGTGCCCAACATGATTTATGAGAGGCTTACAATTAAGTTAAGGATGAACATATTGATTTCGTCTTTTTAAATCCATCGTTTAAACCCATCAATCTCTCACACGTGCGGTCCCATGTTGGTCAATTCATTTAAATCTCCCAGTACTTGGTCTTTGATTGCTCTTGTGGACATGAGTAGCTGTTTTGGAATTGGAACAGAAGAATCTGATCGATAGCTTCATTGCTCAACCCTGATTCTGTATTGTAAGCTTAAATTGTCTAATGTCGGACTGATGAATAATTTTTTAATGGTACAACCAAATGTTTGTGAATTTAATAAACTCTAAACTGAGGGGACCAGATTCAATTGAGGTTAAACAGGGCATTTTATGACAATAGTTTTTCCAACTCACCAGCATATACTTAAAGTAATTGGTCGAAGTATTAGAGGAGAGTTGAGAAGTTTATTTTTTTACCCAGAGGATGCTGGGGGTCTGGAAATCACAGCCTGAAATGGTGGGAGAGGCAAAAGCCTTCATTGCATTTGAAAAAAATACTTACATATGCACTTGAAGTGGTGTAACCTAGAGGGCTATGGATCAAGTGCTCAAAAGTGGGGTTAGACTGAATCAGTCTTGGCTGGCACAGACACACTGGGATGAATGGCCCCCTTCTCTACCTCAAATTTTCTACATTTCTATATTGCATATATGTAAATACATGAGTAGGATTTGCTGTGCAGCCTGGATTATAACTGATATCTAAAGAAATGCCCCTGGTTGAGATGCAATATGATCGATGTCTTTATAACTGAGCTACCTTGGCATCTTGCAAGCAATAAAGGGACAAAATTGTATCATGGCCTAGGATTTTTGATCTTGGTGCCATACCTCATTCATATGTTGAAAATGCAATAAATTAAATGAAAAAGAATGAAACTAAATTAGCTAACATTTTAAAATGCTCACTGAATACTTAAAGAATACAAGCATAGGACAGAATTTGAAACTAAAATTGACAAAGATTTAAGTCATTTCTGTTCCTGTTTGCCTCAAAAAGACAACAGATAATGGAAACATTTAGGTGTGGGGACTGCACTCAGTTTTTGTCTGTTGCCCTGATTTCCTACCCTCCTCTATCTAATTCAGTACTCAAACTTTCAATAATCAGCATCCCTACCAGGAAGGTTGACAATAGCTGATGGAAGTTAGAGAGAAGTCTATAGTGAGGATTTAGGAATTAACATCAGCATTGAGAATATAATCACACAATTACAGTTTTTTCTTTGTAAGATCGTGAATAAACAAGCATGAGCAATTTATTTGAAAACTCCAAAATGTACTGTTTTTGTTCAATATTTTGAGACATTATCAATAATGAACAAGGCAAAGTTATAACATATTGTCAGGAACTAGCCACAGTGGACTATTTCAAAATGGCTACTGGGGAAAAACTCATGCAGCAGAAAAAGGAATGCTTGATTGCTTATTCTCTAACGAACAAACAATTGCTTTCTTCTCCTTCAACTCTAAAACACATAATTTATTACTGCAGTAACTTTTGCTTGCTGCTTTCAGGAACCCTAAATAAAATACCCATGGTTATAAATGAGCATGATTGGAACTCTCATAGAAATACATAAAAAATAACCACAGGCCATTTAGCCTAATCAGTCAATATTGGTGTTTATCTTGCACGGGGAAGGTGGTGGCATACTTGTATTGTCATTAGTCCTTAGTATTTCAGAGACCCAGGTTCAAATCCCACCATGGGAGATGGTGAAGTTTGAATTCAATAAAAATCTGGAATTAAAAGTCTTATGATGACCATGAAACCATTACCAATTGTTGTAAAAACTCATCTGCTTCACTAATGCCCTTTAGGGAAGGAATTCTGCTGTCCTTACAGACCCACAGCAATGTGGTTGACTCTTAAAATGTCCTCTGGGCAATAAATGATGCCCACATCCAATGAACAGAAAAAATGTAGGCAAATCGTTCTGGTCATCTATTCTGCCCATATCCCTTCAATCCTTGCTCATTTTCTAACAACAAAGAACAAAGAAAAGTACAGCGCAGGAACAGGCCCTTCGGCTCTCCAAGCCTGCGCCGATCATATTGCCTGTCAAACTGAAATATTGCATTTCCAGGGTCCGTATGCCTCTATTCCCATCCTATTCATGTATTTGTCAAGCTGCGTCTTAAACACCACTGTCGTACCTGCTTCCATCACCTCCTCTGGCAGCGAATTCCAGACCCTCACTACCCTCTGAGTAAACAACTTGCCCCACACATCTCCTCTAAAGTTTTCTCCTCTTACCTTAAATCTATGTCCTCTAGTAATTGACTCTTCCACCCTGGGAAAAAGCTTCTGACTATCTTCTCTCTCCATGCCACTCATAATTTTGTAAACTTCTATCAAGTTGCCCCTCAATCTCCGTTACTCTAGTGAGAACAATCTGAGTTTCTCCAACCTCTCCTCATAGCTAATAACCTCCAGACTAGGCAGCATCCTAGTAAACCTCCTCTGCACCCTCTCCAACACCTCCATATCCTTCTGGTAATGTGGCGACCAGAATTGCACACAATATTCCAAGTGTGGCCTAACCAAGGTTCTATACAGCTGCAGCATGACTTCCCAGCTTTTATACTCAATACCCCTGCCGATGAAGGCAAGCATGCTATATGCCTTCCTGACTAACTTATCCACCTGTGTTGCCACTTTCAGTGACCTGTGGACCTGTACACCCAGATCCCTCTGCCCATCGATGCACTTAAGGGTTCTGCCATTTACTGTATAATTCCTACCTGTATTAGACCTTCCAAAATGCATTACCTCACATTTGTCCGGATTTGAACCTTAATTTGAATGTTATAGTTTTTTTTCCTCAACCAATAACTCTGGAAGTGAATTCCATATCCTCACAATTCTGTGTGAAGAAATTTCTTCTGACCTCAGTTCTAAATCTTTTGACTTTATTCTTGGATTTTTAGCTTCTTGTTCCTCAACTACTGGAAACAGTTTGTAGTAAATGCTTCTATTTACTATGTCTCGTTATTTTTTTATAATTTTAAACAATTTGACATATCACCCCATAATCTACCAATCTAGAATCCAATTTTTGGTGTCTCTTAACATTTGGATTTCGTAGTGAATCTCCGATGTACCCCCTACAAAGCCTCAATACCATTCCTATGGTGTAAAACTCAATACTGTATATGGCACCCTGACTGCGGTCTTAATTGATTTATGCTGTCTCATCATTGGCTTTTTTCATAGTCATATCATCCTGAGGTGATGCCTTTGATGTTCTATGAACCTATACCCTCAGGTCCCTTTGCTCTTCCACAGTTTCAGACCTACTTTGTAGTGTGTAGGTGTTTTTAGTGGTTTGATGGGGCACTCTCAAAATACAGTGCTTTTCAAGAGGTGTGATCTCTTTTTGTGGCCTTCTGTGATCTCTGATAATCTACTTTGTTTCCTCTTCAGTGTCTCTTTTACTAATCTGTATTTCCTTGCACTTAAATTTACATATCAGCCATCTACTATTCTTTTCATTTGCCTTTCATGAGTAATTTGTGTTTGTGGTACACTTTTAAATATTTTAAGTACTTTGGCATAAGCTTTTCCTGTTAGGCACTGTGGAGCCTCTCTATTCTACAATTGTAGATTGACAGTTACCAGACACATGATGCAAATTAACATTGCACTGCTGTCCTTGCTAGAATTTGTGCATTAGATTATGGATTGCAATTAATCTTCTGGGCGATGCTGTGAGCAACATTGGACAAAAAAACTGTGTTTAAAGAAGAAAGTTTCCTTTCCTGTTTTCTTTGAACTCTTTTGTTTCAGATATAGCAATATTGGAGAATGGCTGTTTGACTTGGAGGGGAGGTGATGTTGGCAGTTAGAGGTGGGAACCCATGTGATAAAATCTCCAGGAATGCATCTGACCAGATTAGGCAACCCTGTGCATTGTATTCATAAAACCGGCCAGTCTTATAGGAACAGGAGTAGGTCATTCAGCCTGTCGAGCCTGCTCCGCCATTCAATATGATCATGGCTGGCCATTCATTTCAATGCCTTTTTCCCACTTTATTCCCATATCCCTTTATGTCCTTGGCATTTAGAAATCTGTCAATCTCTTTTTTAAACACACTCATGACTGAGCTTCCACACCAATTCCATAGATTCACAACCCTCTGAGTTAAAAAAATTTGCATCTACCCTGTCGATTCCTTTTAAGTATTTTGTGGGTTTCAATGAGATCACCTCTCATTCTTCGAAGCTCCAGAGCATACAGTTCCCCCAATCTCTCTTGATAGGACAATCCCGCCATCCAGGGAACAAGTCTGGTGAACCTTTGTTGCATTCTCTCTATGGCAATAATATCCTTCCTAAGGTAAGGAGACCAGAACTGCACACAGTACTCCAGGTGCAGTCTAACCAAAGTTCTATACAATTGAAGGAAGATTTCGCTACTCCTGTACTTAAATGCTCTTGCAATAAATGCTACCATACCATTAGTCTTCCTAATTGCTTGCTGCACCTGCATGTTAGCTTTCAGTGACTTGTTAATGAGGATACCCAGGTCCCTTTGTATATCTACACTTTCTAATGTTATAGAATTTAGGGAACACTCTGTACATCTGTTCTTCCAACCAAAGTGGATAAGCTCACATTTTTCTGCATTATATTCCATCTGCCATATTCTTGCCCAGTCACTAAGTCTGTCCAAATCCTCCTGTAGCCGCTTTACATCTTCCTCACAGCACATTCCTGCCTAGCTTTGTGTCATCCGCAAACTTGGACATATTACATTTGTTCCCCAAATCCAAATTATTGATATATGTTGTGAACAGCTGGGGTCCAAGTTCTGATGCTTGCGTTACCCCAATAACCACAGCCTGCCAATGCGAGAGGGACCCACTTATGATTCTCTGTTTTCTGCCTGTTAGCCAATCCTGAATCCCTGCCAGTATGTTACCTCCTATCCCATGTGCTTTAATTTTCCTAATCAACCTTCTGTGGGGGACTTTATCAAAAGCCTTCAGAAAATCCAAGTATACTACATCCACTGACTCCCCTTTATCAATTCTGTTAGTAACATCCTTAAAAAAACTCCAGCAGGTTCGTCAAACATTATTTCTCGCTCATAAATTCATAATAACTATGCCCAATCAAATCATTATTATCCAAGTGTCCATTTATTACATCCTTTAGGTTAGATTATTTTTCCCAACTACAGATGTAAAACTAACAGGTCTGTAGTTCCCTGTTTCCTTTCTCCTTCCCTCCCTTAAGTAGTGGAGTGACATTTGCTACACCTACCGATCTGCAGGAACCTATCCCAGAATCTATAAAATTTTGAATGATGCATCCACTATCTCCATAGCTACCTCCTTCAACATTCTGTGATGCAGAATATAAGGTCCCAGGGACTTATCAATCTTCAGTCCCATTAATTTCTCCAATACAACCTTCTTACTAATACTAATTTCCTTCAATTCTTCATTCTCCTTGGTCCCTTGGATCTCTAATCCTGGGAGATTGTATCTTCCTCAGCGAAGACAGATGCAAAGTAATCATTTATCTTCTCTGCCATTTCTCTATTCCCCATTATAAATTCTCCTCTCTGCCTGTAATGGATCCACATTTGTCTTAGCCAAACATTTCCTTTTTATGTACCTATAGAAGCTTTTACAGCCTGTTTTTATGTTTCTTTCTAGTTTACATTCATATGCTATTCTCCCTTTCATTATCAGTTTCTTGGTCTTCCTTTGCTGTATTCTAAAATCCTCCCAATCCTCAGGTTTACAACAATTTCTGGCAACTTCTTGGCCTTTTCTTTTAATCTTATACAGTCCTTAACTTTCTTTGTTAGCTACGGTTGACTGACTTTTCTTTTTGGGTTTTTGTGCCTTGAAAGAATGTATAGTCGCTGTAAACTATCTAATGATTCTTTAAAGACTATCCATTGTCTATGTGCTGTCATATCTTTTAATTTATTTTCCCAATCCACTTCAGCCAATTTGCCTGTCTTGCCTTCATAATTTATTTTGTTCAAATTTAACACCCTGGCTTCAGATTGAACTACCTCACTTTCAAACAAAATGTAAAATTCTACCATATTATGGTCACTCATTCCTAAAGGTTATTTTACAACAAATTATTAATTTGCCCTTTTTCGTTACATAATGCTAGGTCTAAAGTAGCCTGTCCTATGACTATAGGAGATCTATGATGTATCAGTGACTAAAAAAGAGGAGAAACCTCTTGCTCCAATTTCAGAGAGTTGTGATTCCATGAATGCTGAAGAAAGGAAAGCAAAGGATCTCAGGTATTGAGAGATCATGAGATATCCAGGTTAAAAGGGACTGAATTAGAACTCTTGCCTCATCCCCCTCTTGCATGTGATCTGTAATATTCCTGAATTGACAGTGTTTTATATTACTGGGTGGAGTGAAAGCCTAACCCATCAAATTCATCTTATGAATCATTTCAATGGAACAATGCTACAAAACTCTATTGTGTGTATGTGTAATTAGTTTACCTCATGGATTATTTCTCTCTTTTTAGGGCCTTGAATGTAACCTTAGTGTTACAGCATCAAAGGTATTTCAGGGTAGGCTTGGCAGTCCCGCTCCTTGGAACTGTTGCTGCACTCCGAAAAATGGTGGCAGATGAAGGCAAAATAACTCCAGATCAGGTACAAATAAGATCTGAGCATGATAGATGAATAAATTACCTTAATTATGTTAATCTATTTACCGTGTTATTTTAATTTATTTTATTTGTTTCAGTAGAGTCTTAATGACTAAATCACATAATTAAAATCCTTACTTTCACACAATGCCAACGGCAAATCATCTGAGTTGTGATCTTGTGGTAATTACGTCATCCAGTGAGTGAAAAGCTGAAACTGAGTTGCAAATAGTCAGTCACATTGATGTTGCTGAGCAACAATAACAATTTTTGGTTACACCCTGACTCCCCATTGCCCCATTCCCAGTTTTTGCATGTTGTTGTGGAAGAGGGATGAGCAGAAGAGAAGGGTCTCACACAACAAAGGACAAAATGTCAATGGGAGACGATTGTTCTTTCAGCTAGTCTTGCAGAATTCTAAATGAGAGGTTTGGAAGTGAATTACTAGATCACTTGGCTGCAGATGATGGACGTCCTAGTGAGGAAGGAATAAAATGAATAACCAAGGAGAAGATTGAACTGGGGAACTCTTTCAATGATACCTTGACACTTTGGTGACTGACCTCTGGGTGGCGAAAATTGTGAGTTAAGGAGGCACTGCCAAAGAAATCTTAATGGGTTGCTGCAGTGCATCTTGTAGATAGTATGTACTGCAGTCATGGTGCACTGCTGGTGCAGGGGATCAATGTTTAGACTAAAGGGAGGAGTTTGGATCAAGTAGATAAAAGTGACATACTGTGGATACTGGAAATCTGAAGTAAAAACAGAAGATACTGGAAGAGCCTGAACAGAGTCATATGGATTTGAAATGTTAACTCCGTTTCTCTTTCCACAGATGCTGCCAAACCCGCTGAGTTCTTCCAGCATTTTCTGTTTTTATTTTGGATCAAGTGCATTGCTTTATCCTGGGTGGTGTCAAGCAATGGAATGCAATGCCCGACTCACCACCTTGAGTGTTGTTGCAGCTGGACTCACCCAGACAAGTGGAGAGTGTTCCATCACCCTCTTGACTTTTGTTGAAATTGATTTCCATTTTGCTAGTGCTTCTTGGTAGCAACTAGTTCAAATGGCAACTTGATGCCATGGGAGCTTACTCTCCTTTGATATTCCGCTCTTGCATCTTTGTATCAAGGCAGTGATGAGGTCTGGAACTTTTTTTATCATTCATTCACGGGATGTGGGCTTTGCTGGCTAGACCAGCATTTATTGCCCATCCCTAGTTCTCTTGTGAAGGTGGTGGTGAGCTGCCTTCTTGAACCGTTGTGGTCTATGTGGTGTGGGTACATCCACAGTGCTGTTAGGGAGGGAGTTCTAGGATTTTGACCTAGCGACAGTGAAGCAACGGCGATATATTTCCAAGTCAGGATGCTGAGTGACTTGGGGGAGAACCTCCAGGTGGTGGCATTCTAGATGGTAGTGGTCATGGGTTTGGAAGGCGAATTCCTGCAGTGTACCTTGTAGATGGTACACACTGCTACTAATGTGCGTTGGTGGTGGACGGAGTCAAGCTTCTTGAGTGTTGTGGGAGATGTACTCATCCAGGTAAGTGGGGAGTATTCCATCACACTCCTGACTTGTGCCTTGAAGATGGTGGACAGGCTTTGTGGAGTCAGGAGGTGAGTTATTCGGTACAGGATTCCTAGCCTCTGACTTACACCTGTAGCCACAGTATTTATATGGCTCGTCTGAGTGGTTCTGGCAGAACCTAACTGATGACCTTTTATAAAGCATCATTAACATAGTAAATGTTCAAGATACTTCACAAGAGTGATGATTAAAAAAGGAAATTGACACAGGTCACATAAGCTATTAGGACAAGTGTACAAAAGCTTGATCAGAAAAATAGGTCATAAGGAGAATCTTAATGGAGAGGAGAGAGAGAGAGTTGGGGAGACTTAGGGAGGAAAATCAAGAATCAATCGCCAAAGCAGTTTAAGGCAGAGCTGCCAATGCTGGGGTGGTTAAAACCTGGGACACCGTGATGGCGTTGGTAATACTCTCCTTCCATAATGCCACCTCATCCACCACTTTTCCAATGTACTCCTCTTTTGTAGCTTCAGAGGTTTAGGGAGTCATCACCACTTCATTTACACTCTGATGCTGGGTTTATTATCTATAGTGACACAGGAGCTTGCGAATGAAGGGTGCAGGGGTAACCCAGTTTTCTAATGATAGTCCCTGAAGATCTTGTTCACTGACAGAGCAGTGGTATTTTACTAAGGCACATAAGGCAGGAAGGGCTGGGGGCAATCTCTTGAAGTAGAAGTTGGCACCATTGGGAAAAGCAGGAAGACTTTTTTATTTGTTCTTAGGATGAGAGATTCACTGGCTAGTGAACCAAATAGGTTTTTATGACAATCAACAATGGTTTCATCATTAGACTTTTAATTTCAGATTTTTTTTTTATTGATCTCAAATTTCATCATCTGCTGTAGTGGGATTCGAACTTGGGTCCCCAGAGCAGCACCTGCTTGTCCAGTGGCAATACTACTATGCCACCGCCTCCCCCTGTCTGAGACTGTCTGAAATATGGGGGATTGGAAGAGAGATAAAGTAATGGCTTGATCTCACTGTTTATCACGATGTATAAGAAGGACAGAGGGTTGCTGTTCTGTTATGTGCAGCTGATAGGTTTCCATTAGACAGTAGCGTGTTTAAACAGAATGCAATGACCAGGCAAAAAGAAGGAGCAGTTTGCTAATCTTTTTTTTAAGAACAGTATAGCCTCTTCAAATTCTGGGGTTCAATCCATCCCCTTATCTTATTGTACCGTCTTTGGAAATATATACTATAGGTCCAGGTTCTACATTTACAGAAGTATTTATTTAGCAGGGAGGAATTAAAACTGGACAGTGATCTCCACTAATTAATGAGAAGTAAGGTAACTCTTACTTTGTAAAATGTGGTTAATATTTGTCTAAAGGAGCCTTGTCATAGATCCCCACTGTTCACAAACTTTCTCATTATAAATGGCATGATCCTTCCCTCATGCATTCAAAGATGATGGCCCAGATCATCCAGCCTTTGGAATGTCAGAGACCGACGTACAGCCCAGGATGTGCATAAGGACCCCACAGATGTCCCAATGTGCTGGCCTCCGTGGGAATTGTCTAGGAAGTTTAAACTCTGTCTGGGCAATTCCCCTGCTCCCCTGGACCATCTGTGAAAGTCTCCAACTCTGAGCTGGAGTTGGAAACTTTGGACAATGCTGTGGGACTTAGCTGAATTGTTACCCAGGAAATTTAGACAGAAAAATCCTAATCAAACTCCTGGGTAACTACAGAACTGCTCTACCAATCACAAACTGATCCCATCGACACCCCGATTACTGCCCTTGACCCAACCATGACTAACCCCCGATCTGGACTATTCCCCCAACCACACGACTACCCCACTGCCCAGACCTGACTAACCCTCACTACACAAATAACTTTCTGACGTGGCCCGAATATCCCCCAACTCACTACTTCACACAACTGCTATTCACCCACATGCCACCCTACCAACCTATCATCTCACCTACCTACCCACTATCCATTTACTCACCTCACGCACCTACTCATCCCACCTACCTGCCACCCTACCACCTGCCCTCTCCCTGCCTGCCCTGTGCCCACTTACCTCACCCACCCTACTACCCTACCCATTCACTAACTTTCACAATGGACAGTTGAATTTACCAGAAGCAGCTAGTGCCGTAAAAAGTGGGCACGTCTTGCCTTCCACCCAATGCTACTGTGCTGCGATGGAGTTCTTTGATGGATGCTGCAATCCGCAATTCTAGAATCTGGGGTTGGATGGCTCAGCAAGAAATGCGGAACAGCGTCAGGGCATGGAAATGTTTGAGCGGAACGATAATCCAACAATGATTACAGCCCTGTAGAAGATCCTGGCTGATATTTACTGGTTAGATGTTATTCTTTAAGCCAACTTGAATTATCAGTAATCTTCTGAGCTCCATTTCTTTATTGTCTTTCCAGATAATTTTAACAGAGGTCTATGCTCATGGATTTGAACGTTCCTTCTCGGATGATGAAGACTTAAACATAATTGGTGAAGGCGACTGTGTTTACGCATTTCAGACCCCATTTGTCCAAGGCAGCTGTGGTGGTCCTACTCGACAGTCAGGTGTGTGATATAATCAGATTTGCTCAACAGTGGACAAGCTCCTGGTTTCTGTTTGATATATGTTTAATGTGTCCTGGTGATAGTAGGGCACAATCACATGTGCCTATGTACACACATGTATAATTAGGTCCAAAAATGGCTAATAGAAGCATTAATTGGATTTATTCAACAGGTGATGTAGTTTGTCCTTTTCACCAGTTTTGCTCATCAGAATGAAAACAAAAGTTGACACTGCTCTGCTTAATTGCAAGTCCACCGCTTGAGCAATGCCTCTTTTAAAGTTCTGTTTCTCCACACACACACTTAAACACTTCAAATATGCCACACCATTAAGTGTTTTCCCACTTTGTTTTCACAAATTTCCATAAACGTGACCACCACTGTCTCCTGGGAAAGAAGATTAGAAGGGGGTGGATGTTTTAAATAGCATCCAAGTTCAGTGCTGCTTCATAAACTGTCTGCTGTGTAAATGCAGTTTCTAGAGTGGGTCAAGTGATCTTTACTAAATTCGAGCCTACAAGTCTTCTGCCAGTGTTCTGTCCTGTTGCAAATGACTGCACTTGCCATCAGCATGAATTGGCATCAGGTGTTTGTAGAAGTTCGTATAGAGCCAAAGTCCAGAGTCGGCAATAACTCATTGTCAGTTACATCTAAAGATATGCTACAAATGAGCATTAAATAGAAAATGGGCTGCTGTGGTTTAAGTGAATCCAGTCACGATCTTCAGTTGTGGCAGTAGCACTTCATCCCATGTGATGCTTTGCATGTTTTTGACTTCTTTAGTTCAAATGTCTATTGTAGTATTTTCAAGTTTTCATTTTGGTTGGAAATACATTATTTGTTATGCTGAACACTTATTATTTTGAGACCTGATTAGTAGATAAGCCTATGAATAGATTGATCTAGGTATGATTCGGCCAAATTTTCAGCTAGATGTTTCCCACTGCCATGGTGTATTGGCTTTCTCATCAGCATGTGTTTGTTAAATTACCCCTCTCACTTTGTTGCATTTCGTATTAACGTGTGATTCTGCTATGCACTGTGAAAAGAACTGACAGTAAATTCAGGCCTTCTATTGTAATTCAGTGCATATGCTTGCAGCATTGATGCCTGCTGACTGTGCAATTCAACATTCACTGTTCAGACTTTTCTAAGCTCACATCTGTTGGGCAAAGCAGTGTAAACAAAAAGTGCCACTTTGTGAAGGCACTTGCATTCAAAATTCATAAAGGAAATGTTGCTTGTAGTTGGACCTCCAATTTATTCCGGCATTTCTTGTTGAATGTTTGGGGCCATGCAGTCAGAAGGATGAAGAGAAACTGGAAATACTTTTACTTTTAATCATTGAAAGGCATGACTGCGTGAGTTAGGTAAGCTGGTAAAAAGTGTGGATAAGCTAGATCTGCAAAAGTATTTCAAAACAGAACTGGAAGTAAGGGCTGGATTTTAAAGGGCGCTATGTTAGCCCCCTCCTCACCCCAGACTAGAAAGTCGGTCAGGAGCCCACCCATGACAAAGCCAACTGCCTGCTCATGACAAAGCCAACTGCCTTGCAGCCATTGTGTGCTCAGCAGGGTGTTAATTGGCTCAGAGTGAAACTTTTGCCCCTATCAGGGAAGGAAGTCCCAACTTGGAGAGCTGCCAGCCAATCAGCTTGGCTCTGTAGCCTGAGCAGTGCCAGGTTCGAGCTGGGATAGCAGCCAGAACCTGAAGCCGAGGAGAGCATGGAAGCTGGATTGGAGGTAAGTCTGGGGTGTCACGTGGCCTGGCTGGCAGAGTGAGGGAGCTGGGAGGCTGGGTTTTGAGAGGCTGGGAGAAGGGTTAAAAGGGAGGGTGTAACCTTGCGCAGGAGGATGCCACCAATGGGCACAGGGGACCCCAAAGGAAGTCCCCACACTCTTGCCTGACACCAGCTCACCCAATAAAATCTGGCAGGCCTGGGCCTCCACCTTCCAAGGATGAAATAGTAGTGGGAGTGGGATGAGACACTTCAGTGGCCATTAATTGGCCACCTAAAGACCTCAATAGGCCCAATACGCAGCTGGTCGCTGGGTGCCTCCACTACGCCTCATAAAATGGGTGACAGGTTGAGGGCAGATGGTGAGCAGGTATTATCCTCCCTTTCCCCGGCCCCCAACCACATTCAAACACACCAGTGGGGGGTGGGGGGCACATAAAAACTAGCCCCAGGTGATGCAAATTCAAATTGAGTTTATAAAACACAAAAGTTGGTCAACACATGGAACGGACTTGAGGTAAGATTAAGGAGGCAAAAACCCAGTACAATTTCTGAAATACTTGGATGACAGGGAGAGACTGTCACAGGTTTTTTATCAGGTGAATGATCTGGCTTTTGTCACTAACATTTATTATGTTAATTAAAGGGAGCACAATTTGAAATTACTGTATATTGAACGTTGGATATCTTAAATACAGAATGTTTTTTTCAAGTTTGATTTTAAAATACTTTTCCCTTTCCATTTGTCTCTATTACTATGCCTGCATTAGTCACAAATAGGTTGCATATTTTTTATAAATAATGTCTGAACTCAATGTAAATTCTTGCGCCGTTTCAGGTAGTAATTGGGAGCCTTGTGATCTGGCTCCTGCATTCCATTAAACGTGTTCTTTTTTTCGAGCTTCAAGGCAGAAAGGAAATCTAACGTTTTCACAGAATAATACAGAATTAAAGGCCCCTTGAAGAACAAACTTTCGAGGAACAACCCAGTTTGTTCCAATCTCCTGCTCTTTCCCCTCAAATCCCTTCAATTTTTTTCTCCTTCAGTACATATGCAATTCCCCTTCGAAAGCTACCTATAGCCACCACCCTAAATTCTAAACATTAAGCACTTGTTACATCAATAGTTCTCACTCATTTTACTCCTGCTTCTTTTGCCAATATGTGCCTCGGACTATTGATCCTTCAGCCATTGGAAATACTTTCTGTTTAAAATCATGAAGGGTTTAGATAAATAATGGGCTTTCAATACTGAGAACCAAAGAAATAACTGACTTTACATTTCTCCCACTGTGGTGGTGGCAAACAATGATTGCAGTTGTCAATAATATGGCCACCGTCTTAGACACCTCACTGTTACCCAATTCTGTCACAAATGCAGCAAACATTGAAGCACTTTGTAGTGTTTTGGTTCCTCTGTGTAACTGCTTTGTTTATGGAGCCTGCAGGAATACTCCTTCTCCTGGCCCCACAAGTCTCCCATTTGGGTAGACCACTAGCTGATACGGAACAGTGTGTGCGCGGCATATGTGTTGCCTTGTACTGAACTAAAACAGGAATCAGAGCCCTACATACGTAATATGGATAAGGATGCTTCAGTCACCCCACAAGAGAACCTGGGAATGATAGGGACAGCCATCAATCTGCAGGAATTTTTCAGGGCTCTGCTATCCTGTTCCCAACAGAGGGGAGACCTCAAAATTTCACGCACTATGCTTGTGTGATATTCCTCTGTCTATTGATTTAATATGTTTCCTTTTTGAAATGGCTTACCACCTCCGCTAAAATAGCTGGCCTGCGGAACGTCAGAAGAGCACATTTAAGCGTGTGCTATTAATATCGCCAACTTTGATTTCTAGGCTTAAATAATTTTCCAAGAGCATATTTCATTCAGTCCAAATTTATTGTTGAAGGTGAACATCCATTCAGATTCCATGAATGGCTACCAAAGGTGTTCATTTAGAAATGAGATGGTTTTCGCAGGAGGAAGAGGAAATTGGAACTGTTTTTCCTTATTGATGTGGGTTCTGGTGTTTGACACTATATTTCTCCCTGTTCGATTGTTAACTGTGTAAATTATCAGAATGTGGACAAAAGGTGGGTGAATGGAATTGAGATACAGATCAGCCATGATCTGGCAGAACTTTCTCAAGGTGCAGAATGGCTTACTCTTGTTCCTATGTTCCTAAATATTTCATATATATGTGCCTGCAGTTGCAATAAAATTTTCATACAGTTCACTATGTTGCTAGTATACCTATTTGCTTAAACTCATATGGTCATAACACCTTGGTTTGAAATATGTTAAGCTAATCTTGGGTGAATCCTAGAAGATGCTGTGGTACAGCACATTGGTGAGACTGGGCCAAAGTTTCCCCACAAATTTAGCTGCTGTCACCACCATGGCACCATATAGAAGCACTTTGGAAGCAAAAATGAGTTAAAAATGGTTCTAACCCAGATGAATTGAAATCCAAGGTTGGCAGGCAAGATTGTAGCTGAACAATGGGTTATCTTCAAAGAAGAGAGAACTTGGGAAGTCAGGGCACATTCCCACGAAGGGGAAAGGTCAGGCAAACAAATTCAGAGCTCCCTGGATGACAAAAGAGATAGAAATGAAGATGAAGAAGAAAAAGTGTCCTTAAGACAGATTTCAGATGGATAGTACAACTATGAAACAGGCTGAATATAGAGGGTTTACAGGGGAATTCAAAAAGCAAATAAAAGAATGAAAGAGAGTATGAGAAGAAACTGGCAGCTAACATAAAAGGGAATCCAGAAACCTTGTATAGGCATGTAAATAGTATAAAGGTGGTAAGAGGAGGAGGGGGGCTTGAAAGGTTTAAAATTGATAAGGAGGAAGCATTGGATAGGCTGTCTGTACTTGTAAAGTTGATAATGCACTAGGACCGGATGAGTTGCATCCAAGGATGCTAATGGAAGTGAGTGTGGAAATTGTGGAGCCACTGGCTATAATTTTCATTAGACGCCAAGATGGTTTGGCAGAGGACTGGAGAATTGCAAATGTTACATCCTTGCTCAAAAAAAGTGTAAAGATAAACCCAGTAACTACAGGCCAGTTATTTTAACTTCAGTGGTAGAGAAGCTTCTAGACCTGATAATTCGGAACAAAGCTGATAGTCACTTGGGTATATGTGGGTTAATTAAGGAAAGCCAGCATGGATTTGTTACGGGCAAATTGTGTTAAACTAACTTTCTTGAGTTTTTTGATGCAGCAACAGAGTGGGTTGATGAAGATAATGCTATTGATCTGGCTTGCATGGACTCCCAAAAGGCATTTAATAGAGTTCCGCACAACAGATTGTGAGCAAAGTTCGAGCTCGTGGAATATAAGTTACAGTAACAACATAGATACAAAATTGGCTGAGTGACAGGAATCAGAGAGCAGTGGTTAATGGTTGTTTTTCAGACAGGGGGAAGGTTTATAGTGGAGTTCCCCAGGGATCAGTATTAGGACCCCTGCTCCTCCTGTTATATACTGGTGACCAAGACTTTGGTGTACAGAGCCTATTTCCAATTTGCAGATGATACAAAACTTGGAATCCATTATTAAAGAGGTAGTAGCAGGACATTTAGAAAATCGTAATACAGTCAAGCAGAGTTAGCATGGTTTTGTGAAAGGGAAATAGTGTTTGACAAATTTAATTGAGTTCTTTGAGGATGTGACAAACAGAGTGGATAAAGGGGAACCAGTGTATTTAGACTTCAACAAGGCATTCAGTAAGGTGCCACATAAAAGATTACTGTACAAGATAAGAGCATATAGTGTTGAGGATATTATATTAACATGGAGAATTAATAGGCAACAAGAAAGTTGGGATCAAGGGATCATTTTCAGGTTGGCAAACTATAAATAGTGGAGTGCCACAAGGCTCAGTGCTGTGGCCTCAACTATTTAAAATCCATATTGATGACTTAGATGAAGGGATCAACTGAATTGTAGCCAAATTTGTTGATGATACAATGGTAGGTAGGAAAGCAAGTTAGGATATTAAGAGCCTGCAAAGGAATATAGATGGATTAAGTGAGTCAGCAAAAATTTGGCAAATGGAGTATAATGTGGGAAAATGTGAGGTTCTCTGCTTTGGCAGGAAGAATGGAAAGGCAGAATATTATATAAGTGCAGAGAGACTGCAGAATGCTGCAGTCCAGAGGAACCCAAATGTCCTTGTACATGAATCGCAAAAAGTCAGCATGCAGGTGCAACATGTAATTAAGGCAAAATGAATGTTGGCCTTTATTGCAAAGGGGATGGATTACAAAAGTAGGAAAGTCTTGCTACAACTGTACAGGGCATTGTTGAGACTATACCTTGAGTACTGTGTACAGTTTTGGCCCTTAGTTTTTAAGGAGGGACATACTTGCATTGGAGGCATTTCAGAGAAAACTCATCAGGCTGATTCCTGGAATGATGGGGTTGACTTATGAGGCAAGGTTGAGCAGGTTGGTCCTACACTCATTGGAGTTTAGAAGAATGAGAGGTGATCTTATTAAAACAAGAGATTCTGAGGGGGCTTGACAGGGTAGATACTGAGAAGATGTTTGCCCTGATGGGGAAATCTAGAAGTAGGGGGCACAGTTTCAAAATAAGGTTTCTTCCATTTAAGACAGAGATGAGGAGGAATTTATTTTCTCAGAGAGCATTAGTGTTTGAAATTCTCTTGCCCAGTGAGCAGTGGAGGTTGGATCATTGAATATATTCAAGGCTGAGTTGGGCAGACTTCTGATTAACAAGGGAGTCTAGGGTTATGGAGGAAAGTGGAGTTAAGGCCTCATCAGATCAGCCATAATCTTTATTGACTGGCAGAACAGGCTTCAGGTGTCAAATGGCCTATTCCTGCTCCTGTGTCTTATGTTTTTATGTTATGTTGGAAGTATTGTGAACTGTCAGGAGGAGAGTGTAGAACTTCAAAAGGACACAGAGAGGTTGGTGGAATCAGTGGACAAGTGGCAGATGAAATTTAACGCAGAGAAGTGTGAAGTGATTCAATTTGGTAAGAAGAACACGGAAAGACAACGGGTGGAATCGTTTCAGAATTGCACTAAGTGGGCGTATAAAACAACGTTTTACCCATCGGCCACAAAGGTGGGTTTTTGCGCCACATCGTCCTTTTCCCACCTCATTATTTATGCTATCATGAGAAACACGCCGTTTCACTGATGGACTTCCTCTGATTCATCCACCACGCCACGACTTCACTATTTCCTCACGCTGGCCGTCATATTTGAACTATAGCCGCACGCACAGCTCTCAATGCTTGGAGCACAACTCTGCTGCACAGAAGACATGGCCCCGAAAGGCAAAAAGACTGCAGCCCCCTGTTTTTCTGACGGGTCCCTGGACCGTCTATTGATGCCGTGGAGGACCGCCACGATGTCCTGTACCCTCGGGCCACAGGAGGCCCATCAGTGCCACCACTCTGGCTTGGGAGGTGATGGCAGAGGTGGTCAATGCCAACATTGCATGTAAGATGTTGGCCATCCAGTGCAGAAAAAGGATGAATGATCTCATTGGTGCCACCAGGGTAAGGCATCCATCTCACCACTCTAAACCCATACACTCACAAGGCCATCACACATTCACTGGCATCTCACACTCTCACACACACCCTCACATCTCCATCTGGCCTTACCTCATTTGGAGACTGTCTCCTCACCCTCTTGATGCCACTTGCACATATCAGCATGTGCCCCCACACACACCCTGGGATATTCCCTTCCCTAAGCAAGCACGATGCCTAGCAGCCATTGAAAAACTACCCTCGCCTTACAGCTGGCCTGGTGAGTAGAGACCTGCCCATGGGCCCCCCCAACAGTGATGTGGTGCTGCCTGAGAAGCCTGGTGCTGATGACCATGAGTGCTGCCCGAAGTAAGGTAGGGAAACAAACTTCAAAGTCCTGAGTGAAGTACAGCTCACCAGTTGCACGTCGCCTATGTTCAGTGGTGAAACACGCCAGCATGCAATCATGCCAGTGTGCCCGGATAATCCAGCATGGGGTGATGAGTCTGGTGGGCAGGCAAGATGCTGAGATGCAAATGCATTGAAATTAGGCTCCTGATGTGGGACGATGGGAAATGTGGCCTGCCATTGACGGGTGGAGTGGGTGATCACAAACTGGTTTCATTACGGCGTAGAACTGATATTTGGCCTTCTTGCCATATTTTCCACTCATGGCTGCCATGACACTTGATGCCAATGGCTGTGGAAAATTCTGGCCAATATAAAAAAAGGTACAATTCTAACGATGGTGCAGGAGCAGAGGGACCAGAGTGTATACATGCATAAATCATTGAAGCTTTTCCTTAGAGAAGAGAAGGTTAAGAGCCAATTTAATGGAGGCATTCAGAATCAAGAGTGGCCTGGACAGAGTACATAGGGAAACACTGTTTCCATTGGTGGAAGAATCGATAACCAGAGAATTAAAGTAATTGTCAAAAGAAGCAATGGCAACATGTGGAAAAACTTTTATGCAGAAAGTGGTTAGATCTGGATGCACTGCCTAAGAGTGTGGTGGAGACACTCAAGATGAAATTTGATTATTATCTGAAAAGGAAGAATGTACAGGTCTACATGGAGAAGACGGGTTAGTAGCTCTAGTTAAAATGCTCCTTCAAAAATTCAGTAGAGACATGATGGACCAAATGGTGGTCTTCTGTGCTGTAACTATTCTATGATTTTATAAGTGCCTGCCTATGTCCAGACCCCATTTTGTGTCATTTTCTGGTGTAAATGGTAATTGTGCATTGAGCACAGTTAGAAAATGTGATCTTTGAAATTTCACAGCAATACGGGTTGATGGGAGGAAGTGAATAGAGTAACTGTTGTGCCACATCAAGAACCCTTTGTAGGATAATGTGTGTACTGCTTTGAATCTTCAAATATACAGGAAGCTTCCATAAGGTAATGGAGCAAAATGGGATATGAAGAGGCCAGTTGTACATGAAATAATTTATTTCATTCTTAGACCTAGTTCAAAGAAAAAAAATACAGCTCTGAAGTAGGAACAAAATTCCATTGCTGAGCAAATGATGCACCACATGGGTAGTTCAGAATTTAAATATAAAAGAACATATTTTGAGTGCAGATATTTGAAATTCTAATCACTTTCATTTTATCTGGCTGGCTTTCTAAAACTTAATATTTTTATCTAAGTGTACAACATAAGGGATTCAAATTATGTCAATTGCACTTGTTTGCATGGCTCCGAGGAGGCTTCAGAAATTAAGCTGGTTCATTTAAGGCACAAGACCACACTAGACATGTTTTGAAAGCTTTTGACTTTATTTTTGAAACTTACTAAGAAAACGACTACTGTTCTGCAATATAACTAGCAAATGGTTCTCTATGTTTTTAAAAGATGTTTTCAGTCATTTAAAATCCAGGTACCCATACATGGAGAATTGATGAAAATGTTTTTTTGTGATAAACCCATTTTAGGGGGAGGTGGTGGCATTGTGGTATTGTCATTGGACTGGCATTCTAGACACCCAGGGTAATGCTACGAAGGCAGGTG
Organism: Carcharodon carcharias; assembly: GCF_017639515.1. Classification (NCBI taxonomy): domain Eukaryota; kingdom Metazoa; phylum Chordata; class Chondrichthyes; order Lamniformes; family Lamnidae; genus Carcharodon; species Carcharodon carcharias. The sequence goes on along the minus strand of NC_054488.1, from coordinate 31,467,483 downwards.
GTGAAATTTGAATTCAATAAAAATCTAGAGTTAAAAGCTTGATGACGACCATGAAACCATTGCCGATTGTCTTAAAAATCCACCTGGTTCACTAATGTCCTTTAGGGAAGAAAATCTGCCATCCTTACCTGGTCTGGCCTTCATGGGACACCAGACCCACAGCAATGCGGTTGGCTCTTAAATGCCCCCTTAATGAGGGCAGTTGGGGATGGGCAATAAATGCTGGCCTAGCCAGCAACATCCATATCCCATGAATGAATTAAAAAAGTAGTATTAATAAAACTGTATCAAGTTCAAGTAAATAAGTATTTTTTGAAGCAGAGCTTATATTTGGAAAATAATTGTGTTTTACAACTCTGCTCAATTGCACTGGGAAACTTTTGGCCTCTATGTTTAGGTTGCACAAGGATGATGGATGTTTGATCTAGCACCAGTTTTATAGACTCGCCTGCTGTGGGCTTCCCATACCTCTGGGAGAAGGTAAAGAATGCCCTCCTAAAATGATGTTCAAAGAACTTTTTGGGAACTGTCAAACTCAGTCACTTCCCCCATTGCTGCAATTGGAAGGTTGTTTTGCCTGTTTGGGGAATCTAGGGGAAAGATCCCCCCCCCCCCCCTTAGGGGGTAGAACAGGCACGGGTGGGAGCGCCACTGCTTGGCACCCCTGATTGGGGGCACGCTGCCATTTTAGGTGGGCGGGCCAGTTAAGGCCCGCCCAACATGGCGTCTGCTCGGAAGCACTACGTTCTCCCTGTGCTTGGGAGTGGGGAGGCGGGGTGGGGGGGGGGTGGGGGGTTCCCTCAGCCAGGAGTATGCTGTTGCGCGCTGCACACGAAAGAGTGCACTCATTTCCCTCAGGCTAAGTGCTGCCTCAGGGAGATCGGCTCGGAATTAAAATTTGTAACACATGATTTTAAAATATCTCCCTGAGATGCCCCTACTCATGTGATACTGTCCCATGGATGAGGTTTGATGCTTTTTCTGAAGCCCGCTAGGGCTCTCGGCCTGCCCGCCAGCCTTAAGATTGGATGGGCAGGTCCATTAATGACTTTAATTAGTTTTCCAATGGTCTCAATAGGCCGTTGACAGGTCGGCAGGTGCACAGCTGATTCGGCTGTGCTCCCGCCGACCTGAAAATGGAAATGACGCGGGGTGATGTCAGGAGTTCCACCCAATGTCATCCAGAGTCATCCCACCCCCGCTCTCCGACTGGAAGATCCTGCCCTAGATCACAGGGACAGTATCGGGATGAGGGTTTGATCATTTAGTACTGAGATGAGGAGAACTTCCTTCTTGCAGGCAGCTATGAACCTTTGGAACCTTCTAATACAGTGGATGGTGGATGCTGCATCGTGAATATATTTAACGCTGAAATAAATACATTTTTGATCTCTTGGGGAATCGAGGGATACCGTGAGCATGCAGGAAAATGGCGTTGAGGTAGAAAATTAACCATAATCATATTGAATTGTGAAGCAAGCTCAAGGGACTGTATAGCCTATCACTGCACCTGTTTCTTATATTCTTAATTGAGTGTGTGTCAGGAAAACAGGTAGAAAATGGGGTCATGTATGTAAAAAAAAAAACATGCAAACATTTTCTGCTTTGTTTAAATTAAGAGAACTGGATGTCCTATGGAAAAATCAGACTGTCCAGTAGCAAGATCGACATGGGTAAACCCTAATATGTTCCACTATGTTAGCTGAATAGCTTGAGAGCAACACAATTTAAAATGAATTCCCTCTAACAAATTGTAATTGACCTGAAGCAGGCTTTACTGTATCCTCATCAACTCACTGGGAGTATTGGACTGAAGAAAATTTACTGGTATTGCTTTTTAAAAGCAAATAATTTTGAATACGGTTCCCAGGAGGTACAAATTGTTATTGTATCTGTTTCAATTTGACATTTTGACTTCCAAATATGGGAACTCTGATAGGATATTATGTCACGTAAATGTATTAATCCTTTCCTGAAAGAGATCAGTGAATAGAATTCTAGTTTTTTGTAACTAAGGGAATGAAGGGTTTTGAAATGGTCCCTTATTGCTTACAGCTTTGTTAGATAGGCATGTGAGGTGCAAAGCTTCTGGAGAATACAAATGCTTCACCTTGAAGATTTGGTTGTACACACAGTCTGTGCAGTGATTTCTTTTTAATTAGCCTTAGCCAGTAACGTTTGCTCACAAACACTCATTTTTATACAAACTAGTTGTCTGAACACCTGGTTCAAAGTTTTTGAGTATTATAGTGAAATAGTGCCTGAGCTGTCATACTCAGAGGAGGTAAACATTTGGGTTTTTTGGCTTCACCAACTCAAATTCCGATCATGTATTGCTCAGATTTCAAGGGTAACATGCAATTTTTCTAGGCTAGAAAACTAATACATTGTTCCCTTCCTCCACAAGATGATGAAAAGGAACAACTATATATTCACCATGAAAACATCAGGGACTAAATGCATACTTATCACTAAACAGGGATATGTACCCATGATAAAACTGCTGTGAGTTGCATCTCTGATCTGTCACTGACCACGAGAGCCTTGCCTCCCTAACCTGAACTCCACTTACTCATATTAACAGTTTTCAAGTTGCTTCATTTTTGTTTCTAGTTACATGCCCAGTGTGAGATGACTTTGTGATCTAGGATGTAATAGAAGCCTGCTGGTTACTGCTTTTCTGTGGTGAAGCAGAACTTCAGTGGAGCAACTCAGTGTCCTTGTAGCATCAAAGGCTCGGTTAAAAGATGATGAAAAAGCTCCTTAAGATTTAAGTTCTCTATAAACGTTTGAGGCAGATTAAAGTTCGGTATAAGTTGAGCTGATTATGTATTATATATTTCTTGCTCCTGGTGTGATTAGAAATTTAAAAAATATGTTTAACTAGTCTTAGCTTTGTTTTGTACCTTTCAGAATAGACAGGTGTACATGGTGGGTATGCTGTGCAACCTCTTGAGCAATATCACTGCAAAGGAAATGTTTAATCTGGTGACATAGCCCTAGTACAGGTGAAAATTTTAGTTTGTAAAAAAGTAATTCTTCCCGTTAAACTGCATTTTACTGTGAACTCTTATTAAAGGATTTGAAAAAGATTCTAAATCGTAACGGTGGGTAGAACCTTAATATTGTTTCAGAATTGTACAACATGATAGTCAATTACGGCCTTGCAATGGATTAGCTGCTTTGTTTCAATAAAAATAGCATTGTTTATTGGTGGTTTTACATTATTTTCAAATCTATACAAATTTATACCTGTATCAATACTTTATACAAGCCCCCACTCACCCTGATATATTTAACCCTACCAGCAGTCTGTTATTCTCCTCATGCACTTATCAAGCTTTCTGTTAAATGAATCTGTTATTTTCCTAAAGTACTCCATCCTAACCCTCTGGGGAAAGAAGTTTGACCTGAATTCCTATTGGATTTATTAGTGATGATCATATTTATATTATCCTACTGGAAATGCTCAGCAGGCCTGGCGGCATCTGCAGAGAGAAAAACTGAGATGATGTTTTGAATATGACTTCTTTAGAACTGCATTTTTATATGCATTAATTTATAACATTAGTTTTGGGCTCGCCCACAAATGGAAGCATCTTTACTACATCTATCCTATCAAACCCCTTCATGATTTGAAAGGCCTCCATTCAGTCACCCCTCAGCCTTCTGTTTTCTAGGGAAGAGTCCCAGCCTATTCAGTCTATTCCCATAGTTGTAGCTTCACAGTTCTGGTATCATACATGTAAATCTTTTACTGTACCTTCTCTAGTCCTTTTTGTAATATGGAAATCAGAACCAATACTCTCTATAAGGGAACCAAGGTTCTACATAACATTTCTGCTTTTCACTTTTGTTCCTCTTGAAATGTCCTTGAAACACTGACATCAGTGATGTACGAAAAGACTTGTGCCCCCATTCAATATTGAGGATGGCGAATTTTAATGTTTTTTTTTGTGCAGCTGACCTATTGTGTCCTCAGAAATGTAATGTGAACAGTGGTGATTAAAACATGTGCGACAATAACCTCCAAAGCTTACAGAATCTAATTATGCTGACTCTCTCTCTCCTCTTAAGCTTCTATACCATATTTTAGTGTACAAACTTGACATATTGTCACAGAGGGGGTTACAAACCAGCAACACTATCTACCCAGCAGGGTCTACAACCATTTCAAAAACAGCATCACTGACAGGCAAGGTCATTACTGACGCCAAATACATGATATGAGAATTTACATCGAAGCAGCACAGCAGCCTCTTCAAAAAAATAAATTGCTGACTGCATCTTCTGTCCAAACGAAACTCCCAGATACATATGTTTTGATTTTGGAGTTCAAGTTCAGCCTTTCTTTTACTACTCCATGCTTTCGTGCCTTCCCTTCTAATGTACCAAATACATTTTTGCAAGTTTGGTACGTAATGCATTAAATTTTTTCTTTACTCCTTGGGCTACTAGAATCAGGGGATTTATGTTGTGACGCAAATTGGGCCCATCTGCTCGACTATGAACATTGAGTCGTCACTTAAATGGCTTCACAATGTTCTCTCAGTGTTAATCCAACTCTATAAATAATATCCTGTAAGCAGACACTGGCTTTAACCAAATGGGCAAGCTGAGAATGATCCATGTGTTTTCTTGTTTCTTTAGAAATAGTTTGATTGTAGTCACAAAATTCTGTTTTCATTGGAAATTTTCATTCGAGCAAATACTAAGTTGAAAACTAGTATTTTTTCAGGGAAAAAAAGGACAAAGAAAATCAAATGGTCTCTGAGGGATTTTTTAAGAGTAAAAGCACTATTCAATAGCAGGGAGGTATTTCTATATTTAACCTATTTCTGCACTTGTTCTGTTTTCTCACTAGCTGTATGCACTGCCTTATATCAGTGGCAAGCTGCTTAGTAGATGTATATAGAACCTTTCAGTCAGTTGCATATTGAAACATGGACATCTGCAGGAAATTTACAAATGATGCATAGTTTTGATTTCCACTTAAAATATAAAAGGGTGATATTCCACTGTGCCTTGGAGCTGATAGATGGCACTAAGTTACGAGGGTAGGAGCAGTAAGGACAATTTCTTCTGGCTGCTATGTGTTAGTGACATTGTGACTGTGCCAGAAACATCTCCTGTGTTCAGTCTTTGCAGACAAATTGCACAAGAAAAATTTTTGTACAACAAAGATTTGAAAATTTTGTTAAAAAATAGTTATCAGAGGGAACCTTGCAAGTGTGTTCAGATCTGACAAATGCATAATAACCAAAGGATATGTTCACCATAGTGCATTTGTATGATTGTGCATTTGCACTTTTTTTTCTAACATTTCTAGAATTCTAGATACATGTGTAGAAAGACATAAGCCTACCATTAATAAATCCACTTTAAAGACAAGTTTAAGCAAGCAGAGAGAATTGGCAGAAGACCACTGTGGATCAGTGCAGGAGAGATTATTAGTACAAGAAACCCCATTGTGTTTGTCAGGCTGCTGAAGTTACAGATTTGGGAGCAGCATTAGCACAGGTAGAGCCAGGACATCCAAGGTCATAGGAAAAGCACACTGTGATGCACAATTATCTAAAGCAACATATATACTCAGGCAGCAAAGCTACATTGATTTTACAAAGGAACAATGTGTGACCATGCTGCAATGCACTAAGAACTTGCATTTATTTAGCATCTTTCACATCCTCAGGATATCCTATTGCATTTGTCAGCCCATGCTTTGAACTGTTGTTATGTAGGGCAGCGTTCAAGGAGCCTCAAATCCTGAGGTTCTTGCAAACTGTGTGGACGAGAGCAGGGAGGATGAACGAACTGGACACGACACCATGGTACAGGGAGCCATTCAAGTGGGGGAAGAAAATAGGAATGTAGTAGTGGTAGGGGCAGTATAATTAGGGAGATAGATACTGTTCTCTGCAGCCATGAGTGTGAGTCCCGAAGGCTGTGTTGCCTGTCCGGTGCCAGGGTTAAGGACACATCCTCAGGGCTGAGAGGAAAAAGCTGGAATCAGATGTAACAGTATTACAGTTGAATAAAGGCAACTACAGAGGCATGAGGGAGGAGCCGGCCAGAATTGACTGGGAGATGAGTCTAGCAGGAAAGATAGTGGAACAGCAATGGCAGAAGTTTCTGGGAGTAATTTGGGAGACACAGCAAAAATTCATCCCTAGGACAAGAAGCATACTAAAGGGAGGACGAGGCAACCATGGCTGACAAGGGAAGTCAGGGACAGCATAAAAGCTAAAGAGAAAGCATACAATGTGGCGAAGAGCAGTGGGAAATCAGGGGATTGGGAAGCCTACAAAGACCAACAGAGGACAACTAAAAAAGAAATAAGGAGGGAGAAGATTAAATATGAAGGTAAACTAGCCAGTAATATAAAAGAAGATTGCAAGAGTTTTTTTTAGATATATAAAGGGTAAGAGAGAGGCAAAAGTGGACATTGGGCTGCTGGAAAATGACGCTGGAGAAGTGGTAGTGGGGAACAAAAAAATGGTGCAGGAACTGAATAGATACTTTGCGTCAGTCTTCACAGTGGAAGACACGAGTGACATCCCCAAAGTTCAAGAGAGTTGGGGGGCAGAGGTGAGTTTGGTGGCCATTACCAAGGAGAAGGTGCTAGGAAAACTGAAAGGTCTGAAGGTGGATAAATCACCTGGACCAGATGGATTACACCTCAGAGTTCTGAAGGAGATAGCTGAAGAGATAGTGGAGGCGTTAGTGGTGATGTTTCAGGAATCACTGGAGTCAGGGAGGGTCCCAGAGGACTGGAAAATCGCTAATGTAACCCCCGTTTAAGAAGGGAGTCAGGCAAAAGACAGGAAATTACAGGCCGATTAACCTGACCTCAGTCATCTGTAAGATTTCAGAGTCCATTATTAAGGATGAGATTTCAGAATACTTGGAAGTGCATGGTAAAATCAGGCAAAGTCAGCATGGTTTCATCAACGGGAGGTCATGCCTGACAAATCTGTTAGAATTCTTTGAGGAGGTAACAAGTAGGTTAGACAAAGGAGAGCCAATGGATGTTATCTACTTGGACTTCCAGAAGGCCTTTGACAAGGTGCCGCACAGGAGGCTGCTCAGTAAGATAAGAGCCCATGGTGTTAGAAGCAAGGTACAAGCATGGATAGAAGATTGGCTGTCTGGCAGGAGGCAGAGAGTGGGGATAAGGGGTTCCTTCTCAGGATGGCGGCTGGTGACTAGTGGAGTTCCGCAGGGGTCAGTGTTGGGACCACAATTTTTCACTTTATACATTAATGATCTAGATGAAGCAACTGAGGGCATCCTGGCTAAGTTTGCAGATGATACAAAGATAGGTGGAGGGACGGATAGTATTGAGGAGGCGGGGAGGCTGCAGAAGGATTTGGACAGGTTAGGAGAATGGGCAAAGAAGTGGCAGATGGAATACAACGTGGGGAAGTGTGAGGTCATGCACTTTGGTAGAAAGAATAGAGGCATAGACTATTTTCTAAATGGGGAGATAATTCAGAAATCTGGAGTGCAAAGGGACTTGGGAGTCCTAGTCCAGGATTCTCTTAAGGTTAACTTGCAGGTTGAGTCGGTAGTTAGGAAGGCAAAAGCAATGTTGGCATTTATTTCGAGAGGATTAGAATATAAAAGCAGGGATGTGCTGGTAAGGCTTTATAAGGCTCTGGTCAGACCACATTTAGAATATTGTGAGCGATTTTGGGCCCCGTATCTCAGGAAGGATGCGCTGGCCCTGGAAAGGGTCCAGAAGAGGTTCACGAATACCATCCCAGGAATGAAAGGCTTAACGTATGAGGAACGTTTGAGGACTCTGGGTCTATACTCGATGGAGTTTAGAAGGATGAGGGGGGATCTGATTGAAACTTACAGAATACTGAAAGGCCTGGATAGAGTGGACGTGGGGAAGATGTTTCCATTAGTAGGAGAGACTAGGACCAGAGGGCACAGCTTCAGAGTACAGGGAAGACCTTTTAGAACAGAGATGAGGAGAAACTTCTTTAGTCAGAGAGTGGTGAATCTATGGAATTCATTACCACAGAAGGCTGTGGAGGCCAGGTCATTGAGTGTATTTAAGACCGAGATAGATAGGTTCTTGATTGGTAAGGGGATCAAAAGTTATGGGGAGAAGGCGGGAGAATGGGGTTGAGAAACTTGTCAGCCATGATTGAATGGCGGAGCAGACTCGATGGGCCGAATGGCCTAATTTCTGCTCCTATGTCTTATGGTCTTATGGCTGGAGAGGAAGTTGGAGTGGGAGGGGAGGGGAGGGATCCCGTTGTCGTCATCCAAATTGGTACCAACAATGCTGATAGGACTAGAAAGGAGGTTCTGCTGAAAGAATTTGAACAGTTAGGAGCTAAATTAAAAGCAGAACCTCCATGGTGGTAATCTCACGATTATTACCTGAACCACGGGCAAACTGGGGTAGGTTAAATAAAGTCAAGGAGTTAAATGTGTGACTCAAAGGTTTGTGTGGGAGGAATGGGTTTTCAGTTCGTGGGGCACTGGCATCAGTACTTGGGTAGAAGGGAGCTGTTCCAGTGGGATGGGCTTCACTTGAACCATACTGGGATCAGTGTTCTGGCGAACCGAATAACTAGGGCTGTAGAGAGGGCTTTAAACTAAATAGAGAGGGGGGAGGGTTCTGGAGAGGGGATAAGTGTACAAACATAAAAAACGAACAACAGCCAATAGGGTCAAAGGGGGAAAAATTAGTAAAAAAGGCACAATTAATGGCTCTTTACTTAAAAGTATTCAGAACAAAATAAATGAATTAACAGCACAAATAGAGATTAATGGGTATGATCTTAGAGCCATTACGGAGACATGGTTACAATGAGATCAAAGCTGGGAACTAAATATTTAGGGGTATGTGACAGCAAGGAAAGTATAGTGGGCTAGCTTTGTTAGCACGAGATGGAATAAGTATGATAGCAAGAAATTACCTTGGATTGGAAGATGTGGAATCCATATGGCTGGAAGTAAGAAATAACAAGGGGAAGAAGACACTGGTGGGAGTAATCTTTTGGCCCCCGAACAGCAGCTATGCTGTCGGACAGAGAATAAATCAGGAGATAATGAGGGCATGTGAAAAAAAGGCAGTATATTAATCATGTAAATTGGAAAAATCAAATTGGCAGAAGTAGGCATGAGCAAGAGTTCATAAAGTGTTTTCGAGACAGTTTTCTGGAACAATATGTTGTAGATTCAACCAAGGATCAGGCTATTTTGGATCTGGTAATGTGTAATGAGGCAGTTTTAATAAATGATCTCAGAGTAAAAGATCCCCTAGGAAATAGTGACGAAAACATGGTGGAATTTAGCATTTAGTTTGAGAGTGAGGAACTTAGTTCGGAAACATCTGTGCTAAACTTAAATTAGGATAATTACAAAGGAATGAGGACAGAGTTGGCTGGAGTGGACTGGGAAAGGAATTTAACAGAAAAGACGGTTGATGAACAATGGAAGATGTTTAAGAAAATAGTTCATGACTCACAACAAAAATATATCCCAGTGAGGAAGAAGGATTGTAGGAGGGGGATCAACCAACCATGGTTAATCAAGGATGTTAAGGATAGTATCAAAGTGAAAGAAAAAGCATACAATGTGGCAAAGATTAGTGGTAAGCCAGAGGATTGGGAAAGTTTTAAACCAACAGAAGATGACCAACAAAATAATAAGAGAGAAAATAAACTTTGAGGGTAAACTAGCAAGTAATATAAAAACAGACAGTAAGAACTTCTTTAAATATATAAAAAGGAAGAAAAAGGCCAAAGTCAATATAAGCTCCTTAGAGAATGAAGCTGGGGAAATAATGATGGGGAATCAGGAAATGGCAGAGGAGTTTCATAAATACTTTGCATCAGTCTTCACGGTAAAAGACACTAATAGCATATCAAAAATACTAAATAATGGGGCAAAAGATAAATAAATTCAATAACTGTTAATAGAGAAAAAGTACTAGGGAAACTAATGGGGCTAAAGGCCGATAAGTCACCTGGACCTGATGGGTTGCATCCTAAGATATTAAAGGAAATAGCTGCAGAGGTAGTGGATGCACTGCTAGTAATCTTCCAAGAGTCTTTAGATTCTGGAAAAGTCCCAGAGGATTGGAGAGCGGCCAGTGTGAATCCTTATTCAAAAAGGAAGGGAGACAAAAAACAGGCAACTATAGGCCAGTTAGCTTAACATCTGTCATTGGGAAAATGTTAGTCTATTATAAAGGATGTGCTAGCAGAGCATTTATAAGTACATAATCTATTCTAATCTAATCAAGCTGAGTCAGCATGGCTTCATGAAGGGGAAATTATGCCTAACAGACTTATTAGAATTCTTTGAGGAGGTAACAAGCAGGATAGATAAAGGAGAACCAGTAGATTTCCAAAAGGCGTTCGATAAGATACCACACATAAGGCTACTTAATAAGATAAGAACCCATGGTGTTGGGGTTAGAATATTAGCATGGATAGAGGACTGGCTAATAGAAGACAGAGAGTTAGGATAGGGGGCATTTTCAGGATGGTGACCTGTAACTAGTTGAGTGCCACAGGGATCAGTGCTGGGGCCTCAATTATTTACAATATATATTAATGACTTGGATGAGGGAAATGAATATGCTATTGCCATGTTTGTGGATGACGTAAAAATAAGTGGGAAGGCAAGTGGTGAGGATGACAAAAAGTCTGCAGAAGGATATGGACAGGTTAAGTGAGTGGTCAAAATGTGGTATATACTGTGAGAAAGTGTGAGGTTCTGCATTTTGGCAGGAAGAAAAGAGGAGCTAAATATTATTTAAATGGAGAAGGACTGAAGAAAGCTGCAGCACAGGGGGATTTTGGGGTCCTTGTGCATGAATCCCAAAAAGCTAGCATACAAGTTCAACAGGTAATAGGGAGGAGGGAAAATTGAATGTTGGCCTTTATTTCAAAGGGAATGGAGTATATAAATAGTGAAGTCTTGCTAAAACCATACAAGGCGCGAGTTAGACCACACCTAGAATACTGTGAACAGCTTTGGTCCCCTTATCTAAGGAAAGATATACTGACATTGGAGGCAGTCCAGAGAAGGTTCACTAGTTTCCTGGGTATGGAGGGATTTCCTTATGAGGAGAGGTTGAGTTGGCTGAGCTGTACTCATTGGAATTTAGAAGAATGAGAGGCGACCTTATTGAAACATAAGATTCTTAGGGAGTTTGACAGGGTAGATGCTGAGAAGTAGACTCTGAGAGCTTAGGACCAGAGGGCATAATCTCAGAGTAAGGGGTGCCCATTTAAAACAGAGCTGAGGAGGAATTTCTTCGTCCAGAGGGTAATCAATCTGTGGAATTCTTTACTGCAGAGGGCTGTAGAGGCTGGGTTGTTAAGTATATTCAAGGTTGATATCGACAGATTTTTAATCAGTAAGGGAATCAACGGTTATGGGGAAAAGGCAGGAAAGTGGAGTTGTGGATTATCAGATCAGCCATGATCTCACTGAATGGTGGAGCAGACTTGGTGGCTGAATGGCCTACTTCTGCTCCTACGTTTTATGGTCTAGGGCAGGCAATCTGGGTGTAAATGGTTTGAAGATTATTGGGGGTGCTTTACAATGCACCTGTAGAAAGTTGTCAGAATGCTAAAGCTATACTGCATGCTATGCAACACATCCATGTTCCTGATGCAAGTTAATAAAACTGCATAGCACTGAACATGCAGATAATGGCTGGAAACTGGCAGAAATGGGGCAACCATGTTAAGTAGAATCATCAATAAACACTGGCTGCATATAGTGACTCCACTCATCCAGGCCAGAATGCAGATGATTGGATAATTAACCAGTTGATCACGACTGAACACTGCATTGCTCGAAATGATGGAAATTGATCTTATGCACATCATTTGTATGTAACTATCCTGCACTCACTGAACTTTCTGGAAAAACCATCTTTTTATTGGGAGATGTTATTGCAGTTCTAGGCTCAAGTTCTGTTTGCTGTTGCTTATAGACTCCTTTTAAATAGATTTTACAGACTGTTTGTTGTAGTGCATTGTTTAAGCAGGCTCTGTTTGTTGAGTAAGTAGACGTTTGCTGTAAAATACACTCTTTGCTGGAGTTCTGTTGTATGTACCTTGCCATTCTGCCTCTAACACATTGGCTGGTACAGTGGTATCAGTAGACATTCTATGAATGGGACCACAGAGTGCTATTTATATGGGTTAAGTGGTTACATAGTTAAGCAGCATTCTTGGGGGTGATTTTGGATTAGTCAGATGTTTCAGGGATTTTTGGCTTCTGAGGTCCCTGTCCCATGCTATAAATAGCTCCATGAACCACCTGTATCAAAACACACTTATTTTGTATAAAATTTATTTTGTACAATCAAGCCTATGTTATTTTTGTGAAAATTGTTGCTGACTAACAGTTCTGTCACGAGTTGGAGGTATCTTTGACAAGCACATGTACCTGTCACGGTCATTGTTCATCCTGGCTCGGTACTTGCTTTTCACTGGTGTCATTGCTGAAAACCCACTTTTGCATAACTAGGTTCCACAACATTGGATCAATACTTAGTGCTGCAGGAGAAGCAATGTTGTATTCATCAGAGAATTCACACCCAAAGTCCCCTCTGCCTCCAGTATGCTGGAGTCCTCCAATGTCTTCAATAGTGTAGAATCGAAGAATAGTAAAACACAGAAGGAAGCCAAAATAAAAGCAAAGTACTGCAGATGCTGGAAACCTGAAATAAAAACAGAGCACATCTGGCAGCATCTGTGGAGATGCTTCAAGTCTATATGACTTCTTCAGAGCTACAGAAAAGTAGAAATGTGATGGATTTTATACTGTTTAAGAGGGGTGGAGCAGGTGGAGCAAAATAGGTCAGGGATAGGTGGGAGCTCAGGAGAGATTGACAAAGGTGTCATGGACACGAGACAAAGGGAGTGTTAATGGTTGTGGTGAAGACTAAAGAAGGTGCTGAGAGTGGCATAAAGGTAATAGAGCAGAATGTGTTAATAGCATGAGGGTCAACGCTCTGTGAAAGCAAAACATAGAAAAAGTGACAATGACCTTGGGGGACGGGGGGCGGATGTTGGGGAAAAAGGTTAGAAGAAGGAAGCCAATTGACATATTGAATCGGCATTGGCTTTTTCAAAGAACAATCGAGTCAGCCCCATTCCCCTACTCTTTCCCCAGATCCCTGCAATTTTTTTTTACCCCCAAGCATTTATTTAGCTCCCTTCTAAAAGCTGGTATGGAATCTGTTTCCACTACTCTAATAGGTATTATGAAGCTACCTGTCACCATAAACTATAAGTCCCTATAGCTGTGCTTATAGCAACCCCAGGGCACAATATTCCTAACCTCCCTCTAACACAATGACAGGCTTGGAACAATTGTCCTTCATTTTCCTCCTTTTGCTACAGCTTCCCTTCCTTCTATGTTTAAGTAAACTGATTATGCAGGCTGTTCCCAACTCCAGCCTTCCTCTGTCTGAGGCTTCCTGCTGCTTCCTACCAGCTACTTAAGTACTTTCCATTATTTTTCATGTTTCCTTTAGCTACAAGCTCTGGGTTTGTTGTTTCACGGTTTCTATACCTGGAGTTCTTTCTCTAATGAAATTCCTATCCTTACACTCTCTGATGATTCAAACAGAATAGTCAGCTTGTGTGTCCAGAAGCACAGTGGTGTGGAAGGTTGGGAGAGAATGGTAATAAATTAAACATCACTCAGTCATGAAATAACTTTATTTTTGATCTAAGCAGTGAAAAACGTGTTACAAATGTTGTCAAAGTTTAGTTTTAATGTTGAACTTTGTAAATGAATTGCTGGCTCATGAGGGGAGAAGTGGGAGGTCAGGCCAATAACAGGATTGTTATGATGCTGACTGTGATGGCTGCGATCAGCACTCTGTAGGATTGTGCCAGTCCAGGAGCTAGATCGATGGTGATGTTAGAAACCATGGGACAGTGGTGGACTCCTTGAAACCTTCTTGTGGACCCCTAGGTGGCCGCAGCCCTTCAGTCAAGAACCACTGATTTGTTTACATAATTATCTTTTGAACATGCAAATATTCCCAGGTTTCAGGTTGCACTATGTAAAATGTGTATTCCTGTGAATTGTAATTTTTTTAAAGAAAAAGAACAGATAAAAAATGTTACTCACAATTACATACTTCCTGTGTGATAAAGGGAGTTTTCTACTGGAGTTGTTCTTTCCATTTTAATAAATGTATTAGTAGCCCCACATTTATTTTTTTGTTTGTGAAGATGTATTCACAAATTCTGCTGAACATGTTGAGAATAAGAAAATCAAATATTTCAAAGTAAAGTGGTTATTTCTAATTTCAACCACGTAATAAATCCCAGCTGTAATTGAGTATATGGAGGAGAGAATTTCTAAGATCTAAAGGTAGCTTTTCCACCCAGGAGGATTGTTTCTGATAGTGGCATTTGGGCATGTGTAAATTAGTTTAGTGATCTTGTCTTTATGTTGGTGGAAATGCTGCTCAGGATTTTATGATCAAATTTTCAATCTCTACAATTTGTTCCCAAGTATTTAATAGTTATACACCATGGGCTATCAAACCTGATATCAATACTGCTAATTCAGTGTTATTGCCATGACTTGCTCACCTGTAGTTTGTGGTGTGTCAGAGGATTTGAGTACAGGAACAGGGATGTCTTGCTGCAATTGTACAGTGCCTTGGTGAGACCACAAATGGAATATTGTGTGCAGCTTTGGTCTCCTTATCTGAGGAAGGATGTTCTTGCTGTAGAGGGAGTGCAGCGAAGGTTTACCCGACTGATTCCTGGGATGGCGGGACTGACATATGAGGAGAGATTGAGTCGATTAGGATTATATTCGCTGGAGTTCAGAAGAATGAGGGGGGATCTCATAGAAACCTATAAAATTCTAACAGGGCTAGACAGGGTAGATGCAGGAAGGATGTTCCCGATGGTGGGGGAGTCCAGAACCAGGGGTCACAGTCTGAGGATATGGGGTAGACCATTTAGGACTGAGATGAGGAGAAATTTCTTCACCCAGCGAGTAGTGAGCCTGTGGAATTCGTTACCACAGAAAGTGGTTGAGACCAAAACATTGTATGTTTTCAAGTTGGAATTTGATATAGCTCTTGGGGTGAAAGGGATCAAAAGGTATGGGGAGAAAGCGGGAGCAAGCTATTGAGTTGGATGATCAGCCATGATCATAATGAATGGCGGAGCAGGCTCAAAGGGCCGAATGGCGTACTCCTGCTTCTAGTTTCTATGTCTTCTTCCCATATTGTTCATTCTCATCTTCTTCTCCTTTGCTGCCTCAATTTTCATCGCTTCTACCTGTTATGTCCGCTACTTGTCTTTTTCACCTGCAGCCAAACTAGCTTCAGAGTGACTGATTAGTGAGCTGGATACAGACCCCAAATACAAGTCCACAATTAGAAGTTGCTGGACACACAGTTGTCAATCAAAGAAGCTAGAAAGTAGCATTGCTGCTTCCTCTTTCACACACCTAACTTACATCTATGTCTCAGACACAGCTGTCAATCTGAGCATGACTGGCGTTTTACTTTTTGTTGAAAAGTTTTGTTACCTTAGTGCAGGCTCTGTGACATTGAATACTGGCCCAGAATTGGACAAGTGGTTACTAACAGGGACATTGGTCTCATTTCCCATCAGGAAGTATTAACCTCTAATTAGGGAGCATTAACCTTGAAGTGTGTATGTTTGAAATTAGGTCTGGAGTCCAGGAAAGCAGAAAGAGAAGTTTCTTTTTATTTTAATGTTTCAGTCCCCTTGTCTCTTCTCTCCTGAAAGTACTGACTCATGCTGGAGCTTGGATTTTCCAAGTGTTTGGAATTCTCCAGTGCTTTGCCCAAATTTCTGCCCTACATACACAAACCACCTGGCCAAACTGTTTCAATTACAAACTGGACATATTGTCATCGGGAATGTTACAAGGCAATGGCTCTGACTACCCAGCAGGCTCTCTATCCCTTTTGTAAGCTGTGTCACCAATAGACAGTCATTTATTCATACGAGATTTATGACCCAAGTCTCTGCTTGGCAACAGCATAGCACTATGATGCTCTGCTGTTGGCCATGCAGGGCATCATGGCCAAGTCCAGTTGTAGAATCCACATTTCCAAAAGAGATCACAAACTTGAGGCAGACCAAGCCAATATTTTTCTCTTCCTTACCTTGGAGTATTTATAGCTTCTCTCCTGAGAGCAACTATGTACTGAATGGTATTGCTGAGTGGAACTACAATAACAGAGAGTGAATTTATTCAGAGTCGTTTGGGAAAGAGGGGCAGAAAATAATTTTATTATGAGGAAAATAAATTTTATCAATGTTAAAGCTATGCCACTTCAATAACAATATTATGATGAGTGATATTCACTGTATGTCTATTGCAATGAATATCTAGTTCATGGTTCATGTTAAGATTTTAGAGGTAACGATTAGTTCTGGGAAGATCGTTGTTATGAAGGCAAGGTAAATAAAATGCTGGGCTTCAGAGATTGCCAGAACACCTAAAAGAAAATGGCAGTTCAGAATGTTACCCATATTTACTTAACAAAGTCAGAATAGAAGAGATGGAGCCATAAAACTACAAAACAAAAACAGAATTACCTGGGAAAGCTCAGCAGGTCTGGCAGCATCGGCGGAAAAGAAAAAAGTTGACGTTTCGAGTCCTCATGACCCTTCGACAGAACTTGAGTTCGAGTCCAGGAAAGAGCTGAAATATAAGCTGGTTTAAGGTGTGTGTGTGGGGGGCGGAGAGATAGAGAGACAGAGAGGTGGTGGGGGAGGTGGTGGTTGTAGGGACAAACAAGCAGTGATAGAAGCAGATCATCAAAAGATGTCAACGACAATAGTACAATAGAACACATAGGTGTTAAAGTTAAAGTTGGTGATATTATCTAAACGAATGTGCTAATTAAGAATGGATGGTAGGGCACCTCATCTTCCGACTAGGGACTTTACAGCCTTCCGGACTGAATATTGAATTCAACAACTTTAGGTCGTGAGCTCCCTCCCCCATCCCCACCCCCTTTCTGTTTCCCCCTTCCTTTTTTTTTCCAATAAATTATAAAGATTTTCCTTTTCCCACCTATTTCCATTATATAAAAAAAACCCCACTAGAGCTATACCTTGAGTGCCCTACCATCCATTCTTAATTAGCACATTCGTTTAGATAATATCACCAACTTTAACTTTAACACCTATGTGTTCTATTGTACTATTGTCGTTGACATCTTTTGATGATCTGCTTCTATCACTGCTTGTTTGTCCCTACAACCACACCCCCCCCCCCCCTCACCTCTCTGTCTCTCTATCTCTCCGCCCCCCACACACACACCTTAAACCAGCTTATATTTCAGCTCTTTCCTGGACTCGAACTCAAGTTTTGTCGAAGGGTCATGAGGACTCGAAACGTCAACTCTTTTCTTCTCCGCCGATGCTGCCAGACCTGCTGAGTTTTTCCAGGTAATTCTGTTTTTGTTTTGGATTTCCAGCATCCGCAGTTTTTTTGTTTTTATCTCCATAAAACTACAGGTGGGCTTACTTAGCTAGGTAACTGGAGACGTGATGTCTACACTGCTTGCAAAGGATTGTAGTCCAGAGAGATGTTTTGTTTTGGGAGGGATTTAGAGCCAAATTAGCTTAAAAGCATTCAATGAACCCTAAAAGCTACAGCATCATGGAGATGGATGGAGCTTAAGATTGCTGGTTTTATTTGACTGTTCTGTGGCAGTGGAAGAGGAAAGGGTGCTGCTGTTAGCTGGCTGCAGGCAATTAGTGTTCGAAGAAGCCCTGGGAACCATTGGTGCAGCTATTAGTTGCAGTTTGGAACTCTTGGGTTTGCAGCTCACCGAGAAGCCCCGGAAGCCGTTTATAGCTTGGTGCAGCCGGGAGACTGGAGTTCGGAGAAACCCAAGCTTAGTGAAGCTAGCAGTCTGCAAAAGAGTTGGAAATATGTCAGTAATTAGAAGCGAGAGTGCAGCTTTGTGAATCTCATGAAACACAGTCTCAGGGAAGAGGTCGAACCATCAGGCTGTGAGCAGTCGATGCGGCAGTCTGAGTCACCGTGGCTTTTGAGGGAATTCAGAGGCTAGATCTTTGAAAGCAAAGAGTTGAAATCCCTCCTGAGTGAGACAGAGTTTTAATGAAATTTTGTGACTCTCAGTGGTCACTGACGTCTGGGTGAGTTGTTGAGAAATGGGATCTGTCTTTGTCACATTTGCCACTTAATGTGCAGTGCGGTGAGTTTGACCATAATTTGCCTGTTAATTCATATTTACCTCGTTAATTCTATATATTAGAGTACATGATAGATATTGTAAAGTGTTTTACTTTTCTGCCTTTGTATAGTAAAGTTTATTGTGTTTGTTTAAATCAGTGGGAGCTTGTGGCTTTATTCCTCTAGAGGCTTTATTCCTCGAGGGTAACTGGGTTTTCAAACTTTGTCTACTTTAAAAACATTACTGGTCCCTAACCAGATAATAACACTATAAATACCAATCTATTTACCATGCCTAAGCGACCAATTCTAAGCATGTTGTGATAGACTGTGTAAAACTGGGAGCTTTGTAGTTATGGTATAAAAATGTATTTAAAGAGTGAAAAAAAACCTCATCATCGTTGCACTCCAAATCAAGTTAGTGTGTATCAACCACTGTGTGGTGAATGCTTCATTGTAAAAGATGCGGTTCTTTACATGAACCGTTAAATTAAATGCCAGTCCTGATAACTCAGGTGGTTGTTAAAGATCTTGTGCACTACTCAAAGCAAGACCAGGAGGTCTTATGGTAACTTGACCAATATTCATCCCCGTCCAGGAGTTGGACATTGATTCCTTTGTTATCTGTGGGAATTTATTGTGCATGTAACGGCTGCCATGTTTATAGTTGTACTTCTAACAGTGTTTTGAGATGTTTTGATGTGGTGTTTTGTTGTAGTCTGGAATCGATGTGGTGTTTTGATGTCTGGTAATACTTAAATCAAGTTGCTCATAAGTTGTAATTTTATCATAGGAGCCTCACATGAGCCCACCATAGGGAAAGACATAAACAGAATAGTATCTATCTTAATCTCTGATTATGTTATATTGTAATGGAGCTCAACATTTGTGTTATCCTATAGCTCTATTTCTTTTTCTGAAAGTGGGAATCTGGTGGCCAGAGTTGTTGTGGGTGGGGTGGTGGTGGTGGTGGGGGGGGGGGGGTAGGTGTGGTGTCAGTGGCGTTGGGGGACCACGAGGCAACTGGCAATACTATCCCCAACCGACAACAGTAGCATGAATTTCGGGTGGTTTTAATTCTCACAAGTAAGTTGAGTGGACAGTGGGTTTTGAGAAGGTTTTTCAGGAGGGATGTGTGGAGGTTTAAAGGAACCTGTGGCTATAAAGTCTAAACAATTCTTGTGCGGCTCTTGACCTTCAAGCTCCTCAAGGAAAGATTTTAAAGAAATCTACTTTTTTGGGCCCACTGTGGTCCAGGATCACCTTCCCACTATCTTCACCTGGCAGGAAAACCACGACAGCTTCCCCACATAGGCCAGAGTTAAAATTGACGCTGTGGCCCAATGACATCATTGGTCCCCAATTTGCTTATCTGAAGGAGGGTCCTGCCAATGTTCATGAAGATGTTGCTCAGAGGAGTAGCTTAAAACAGAGGACAACCAGGTTGGTACGCACTGTCACAGGATAAGTCACAGCCAATTTTCACTGCAAGCCTGTCCTACTCTTGCTGGGGTTAAAACTACCTTTTAAATGCAATACATAGGCAGCATGTTTCACAGTACCTTATTGTGAATTAAATCACCGTATTCCTGCAGTGGTGATTGTTCAGCTTTCATTTTTCATTGTGCATTAATTGAAGTGAACTTTCTGCTATCAAACTCAGTCATCATCAGCCTGAGGTAGATACAGAAGTAATAAGTCAGACTTCATTTAGAGTAAATTTGTTGAATTTATGCCAATGTGCATTTAATTAATTCCTATTAAATTATATTTAGTGAAAATTATGGCACTGAGAATTGTCTCATTTTGTGCTTCCTGTCTGCTCTGGTCATTAATGATGGTATCTGATCCATTTAAAGACATCTCTTCACAAATTGAGGTTTGATATTTGTGCCAATGTGAGTTGGCAGTTAGAGGTGCCCCAAAAGTGTGGGTTTTTTTGCTCTAAGAAGGTGGATGTGGGATGAAGTTGGACCAGCTGACTCCAGAACCAGATGCTCGGAGGACAGCAGGGGTAGGTGAGTGCCAAGGTCTGTCTTCATTCTCTGGGACTTGGTCCCAGGTGTTTTAAGAGATTTCAGGCCCTCTAGCCATCAGCCCTCACACACCCTCATCTCCTACTCCTCATACCCTCCATGTCAACTTATGCCCCTACCATCTCCCCCAGCACCCCCCGCTCACTCCTTAATGCCAACTCACCCAGTATTCACCATAAAACCACCTCAGGAGCCATGTGGAGATAAAAACAATAAACTTCTAAAAAATCTAATACAGCTCTCACTGCAGACTTGATAGTGAAAAAACTCCCATTCTTGAAAGCATCAAAGATCTTCTCAGGTGCTTAATGTCTTATAAAAGAAACAAACCTTTGTTCACACCCCTAACCCTTCAATAGCCTCTTTAAGCTACTCAGAACCCCTGTTAAAATAATTGTAGCTTTTGAAACTCCACCAAACATTCATAATAAATAGCCCTAGGGGAAATGTCAACAAATAAGTATTGAAAATGCTCTAACAAATGCTACATCAGCTAGCCTTTCAATCATGGCAGTCCAGCAGAAGTGTTTTTGGATAATCACTGACAGCCTGTGTTTTTTAAAGTTTAAGGAGCAGGGGATTTAAAAAAAAACTTAAGGTCATGACAGTTAAACAGATCCGTCCTTCAAGAGCATGTATGTCTACTTGTCAATTTGTAACTCCCACTTGAGGGTTAAGGTGCTAGCAACAGCCAAATGGAGTCTGTCTGGACTCAGCACTAAGTTCAAAAGACCCTGCGAGTTAGGGTTTCCGTCTTGTGTAATTTAAGCCCCATCCCTTTTCTTCTCCCGGCAAAATGGGATCTATTGGAAATGGGAGTGGGACTTTCACAACTGGATCCCACCTGCCATTTTAGAACAGCAGCAGAATCTTCCCAACTCTGCGAAAATCCAGCCCGGTGCGTTTTTTAAGTTATAGTTTTTAATGACAGTGGAATACCTGTTACATTTTTAAGGAATAAAATTTAGAGAACATTCAGCAGTCAACAGATTGCAGCCTTTCCAGTTCGACCTTCACAAGTTTTATTATATGGGACATTGCTTACTGGGTGTTAATGGGATGCAGATACGTTCCTTCTTGTTTCGGTATCTCCTGTCCATTTCAGTTTCTGCCTTTTTAGCTTTTAAGATTCAATTTGGTGCCTCCATGCTGTTTGTGGAATGGATTAAAAAAGTGGCACCAATGCTTTGAAAAGTTATGTCCTGTGAAATTACACCAAATAATAATTCTAAAATTGCCAAAATGCTAAAATTGTTATACTTTAAATGTTAATACCATTTCTGCTATTAATTATAAGTGCGAGAACCATTCTTGAATTTTGTGTGCCAGAAAATGAGGTTGGTCTATTCCATTGTTAATTTATATCCATTTTATGGTCTGCTCCTATCCTTACATCGCAGTTTTTGTTGATACTTTACCAATTCTGTATTTGCACCAGTTAAAAACTAAGGAATGCACAAGATTTGCAAGCGCATAGTGATCATTATTATAAAAATTAATGACCCAGATTTCAGTGAGCAACAAAACTTCGGTGATTGCCACTTACTTCAAGGAAAGCCACCCACAAAGATCTACTGATCTCTGTGACCTGGATTTCCTCTTTCTCAACATTAATTTGAATCTGGCACCGAGTCAAGGGGATCGGCACTCGTCTGTCAACAGTGATGTCATCAAGTAGGATAAGTAGCCAATCACATTGGAGTATTCTCACAGTCAACAGAGCTAGAAGTAAAATGCAATGATTGGCTTTCACTTCCAATTAAATTTTTACAGAGAATGAAATAAATGATTAGGACATAGCCATGATATGAAGCTGAAATACTTAAGGTCGAGCTGAGAAATCATAAATATTAGAATATATATATAATTTTAAAAAATATATGGGACATTCTATCATTCGACAAATACAAAATTAGTTTTTAGGGCCAGCAAGGTTTGTCAACAGTAATTATGAATTTAATATGTGATTTAAAAAAAAAGGTATACCTCATTCAACTATGTGTAACTATTTCAAAAGTTTTGAAAATGAGATTAAATAGTGTAACAGGTCAGGTTCTTGTCAGTTCAGTGGTTTTTAATTGATTGCAGCCTGGGGGGCCCCAATACCTATGCATCCTATCGAGAAGCATAGAATCACTGACAAGTAACTTCTGGATTCCACGTTTAATTGAACAGGTGCAGGCACCAGAAGTTGCTTTCAGTTTTCGGAATAATAATGGTGAATACTGACAGTGTTACCGTCGTTACTATTGCAGAATCTGGGCCAATCCCCTTTTGATTACAAAACCAGTTCCTTCAGTTCCTTTGCATGTAATAGCCGGAATAAGTGACACATAAGATTGCTGCGCAAGTGTAGGAATCAGCCACTGTAGGGAATGGAGGAGATGAGACCCCCCCACCACCATGTTCATGCTTCAAGACCTTTTGGTATTGTTAGGCAGTTTTCAAAAGCCAGCAGGTGCAAGGACATCAGGTTGACAATCAAATCTGATGCCCAATTTAAAACTAAAAATGATTATAGACTCCTGTTGATGACTTGATCTCACATTATTGATGCACAAGTGGATACGTTCTAACCGCATAAAATCTCTAATCTGAGTTATCTGTAAATGTTTGTCTAATGTTTTTTCTTGCACTGGCTGATTTGTATTCGGGTGAGGTTTAATTGATCCAAGCTAAATCTCCCCCGTGTCCATTTAATGTGCTAGTTGACACCGGATTGCCAACATGCAGTTCAAACACTGTTGATTTCCTTGGCAACTGTCTGATTCGAATCGCCTTGATTGGGAATCACCTTGGTGTGGTAGGTAGTGATTTTTCCGTTTTGAATTCTGTTCAGGGTAAATAGCTGCTGCACTCCATTTACATTGTTAGTTCTAGAATGACTGTATGCTGTCAGTGTACAATTTATGTAAAGTTCCAATGCATGGCTTCTACTTTCTGATACATTGCACCAACTGTATGGAAACTCTGCAGTGAATTTATAAAAGCAAGATACTAGAAATTGAACTGAAAGAAAGTTAACAAAATGAGAAGAAATAACTTCACCCTACAGAGGGGGAGGTACAGCCTTTGAGAGGATTAAAAGATTAACTGAGACCCAGGACTAGCTGCACATCAGTGCACTCTAGGAGATAATGGGCAGACTATTCACATATGTGTTTTGTGTTAACAGCTTTGTCATAGTACCATGTGCAGTTTTGGATTATTTTGCTTATGGGATCTTGACATATTACAGGAAAGTCTAAAATTTACACATACAGGGTCAAATCCTTTCTGTGGCTTCTAGCTGTTTCCAGTTTGGGAGCAATGTCCTTTGTGCAACATAGCCTTGAATAGGAACAATTTTTCGTAGACTATGTAATCACTGGTCATTAAACAGCAATTTCCTTATTAATTAACAAAAGGGCACCGCGGTTGGAATATTTCCTCATGATTTCAGGCTGCATTTTATTTTTGATTACACACAGACGATGTCTTTTTGCAGAGAAGTTCAATATTTGGTTAGAAACTGGGACACCCTATAGTTATGATCTAATTCCTTTTTCATATTTATAAACAGCAGCCAGGAACATTCCGAAACCGACCTCATTTGCTACAAACTGCCAGTGAAGCTCTTTCTAAGTTTCTGTTTGTGAAACCAAAACTTACTTTAAGGTGTGGGCCTCATGCTAGTGCCAGTGGAAACCAATGTAGACTGGCAACCACACACATGTGCCTCAATTCTAAATACAATGCTAATACACAGCTCTTATCCTTAAAAGGAAATACATGCTCATAAACTAGCTAATTGTCTGCCTTGGCTAAATGTCAGCACTCACACCTCTGAGTCTAAGGGTGGGATTTTCCAGTCTCATCAGTAGCAGACATCATGGTGGGCAGTCAATTTCTTGCCTGTGTAAAAAAAAATTCGCAATTTTCTGCTCCCGACTTTCGTGGCAGGTCTGGTAGCCACTGCGCCATGTTGAGAGCTGTATTTGCATTGATTTGAATATCATGAATATTCATTAAGAAGGCAGCTTGCCAGCATCACACCCCACTCTAGATCCAGTGGCCACACGGTGGCCGATTAGACCAGAGTGATTCACGACCGGATATAAGTGATGCGCACCTGGAGAACACCACTCGTGACCTCGAGGTATGTTCGCCCACCTTTCATTGTGCTGCACTTGTAGCTGCTCTGATTCTGTGCCAAGGCTGTGCAGGCAAGACCAGCGGGAACTCAGTGGAGGGTCAGAGACATGCGAGACCAGCAGGAAGGCAGGCCAGGGAGGGCAGAGGCTTGATTGGGTGGGGGTTTGCTGAAACAAGACAGAAATTAGGGAAGGGGCCTGGGGGCAAAGGCTTGAGTGAAGGGGGATGACTGGGGAAGAGAGTACACAGACACATGTGGCGATGACATATTGTTGCCGGACTAGTAATCCACAGACCCAGGGTAATGCTCTGGGGACCCGGGTTCAGATCCCGCCACAGCAGATGGTGGAATTTGAATTCAATAAAAATCTGGAATTAAAAGTCTAATGATGACCATTGTCGATTGTTGTAAAACCCAGCTGGTTCACTAATGCCCTTTAGGGAAGGAAATCTGTTGTCCTTACCTGGTCTGGTCTACGTGTGACTCCAGACCCACAGCAATGTGGTTGGCTCTTAAATGCCCTCTGAAATGGCCTAGCAACCCGCTACAAAGTCACAAAAGAGTAACGAAACCAGACAAAGCACCCGGCCTGTGAGACAGCTCTCCCGATTTTGGTACTAGCCCCCAGATGTTAGCAAGGAGGACTTTGCAGGGTCGACAGGGCTGAGTTTGCCGTTGTCATTCCAGTGCCTAGGTTGATGCCGGGTGGTTTGTTTCAAGAAGCTTGATACCATCCAAGACAAAGCAGCCTTGATTGGCATCACATCGACGAACACTCACTCCCTCCACCACTGACGCATAGTTGCTGCAGTGTGTACCATCTACAAGATGCACTGCAGGGATTCACCAAGGTTCCTTAGACAGCACCTTCCAAACCCACGATCACTACCACCTAGAAAGACAAGGGCAGCAGATAAATGGAAACACCACCACCTGGAAGTTCCCTCCAAGTCACTCACCATTCTGACTTGGAAATTTATCACTGTTCCTTCACTGTCACTGTGTCAAAATCCTGGAACCCCCTTCCTAACAGCACTGTGGGTGTACCTACACCACATAGGCTGCAGCTGTTCAAAAAGGCAACTCACCACCACCTGCTCAAGGGCAACTAGGGATAAGTGCTGGCTCAGCCAGCAAAACCCACACCCCATGAATGAATTTTTAAAAATGATGGGGTTGCTGTGGGAAATTTGTCAGGTCCAGAAAGCATAGACAGTCCTGGGCAATAGAACCATGGGTAATCAGGGCCACAAAGTGTCGTCAGTCCTGTGGATCTGCGCCACAATTTACAGGGCTGTGCTTGGCAGTCCAGGGAGGGGAGGGCCTGTCAGTCCTGTCTCAGTCATGCCCAGCCTGGTGTGCATGGTGTAGTCAGTCCTGGGATTGGTGTTTTGACACGGATGGTAGAGTCACAGTCAGGGGCAGCCATCTGCAGCCTGTATATGGGGAACAGGTAATGTAGGGGTGGCATTTGATTGTCTCATGGCAGGGCCTCTGAAGCTGATCTGGTTGTAAAACCTCAGCACCACTATTTTTCAAGCTGATCCAATATTGCAGTACAAAAACAAGCGATGGAAAAAATTGCCAGGGGAGGGCAATCAGGGCTTGTGGCTGGGGTCAACTACTGCACTTATGGACTGATCGAAGGGGGACCCAACTAACTTCCACTTATCCAAATGGAGAGGAAGGCACAGCTGAAACATGTTAGGAACAGTTGAATGCCAATGTGGGGAATGTGGCACCTTAGCTCATTTTGCGCATTCTTGCGAGAGTTTAAACCCAGTTGGAAGCCAATCCTACAAAGGCCCCAAAGATCCTTTGTCCCTCTCTGGGAAGTCCTGACTGTCAGAAGGAACCAACTGAAAAGGGGCCACGGACCAAAATGCCTATTCCCAATAGCTCTAAGATCTCTCAACCTTGACAACTGCAGTTTAAGATTTTGAAGGATCTTCCCTGCCTGTTGTAAAATCCAAAGGATACAGTCTGACAATGCCCTAACTGAGGTTTCTGTTGCTTGGCAGAACTCAGTCAGATCTGAGCCCCTGTGTCAAGTCCTGTCATGCCTCTGTCGTTTGGGAGTGGCAGTGATCGGTGTGGTTAGAGGGGATGGGTGACCTACCGGTGATCCAGCAGACTGGAATGGTGCCCCAAGGGACCAAGCGGGCATGAAAATGACTCATGAGCTCTACAGTGACTCCCTAGTTAGCGACTGGAAGGTGACCATTGCAGGCTTATGTTCATTCATGTTCCTGTTCAGTGTTTCCACAGTCACGAGCACAAGTGCCTCATGGATGGAGCAGGCAACGTTACGTTCATCCTGGCAATCAGGCAACTAAGGAGGAGGCGAAGGGTCTGTCCCCACCAGGCTGAGCTAAGGGAAGAGCCTCACCCTGATGAACAAAGGCCAGTGAGGTCCCCTCAACTCCCAGAAGCTGAAGCTGACAGCCATTAAGCAGAGGCACCCAACAACCTCTCGTAGCTCCTGATGAGCGAGAGACAGTTCTGAAGACGCCTTCACATGTCTAGGGATGTGGTGTCTCACATCCGCCACATTCTCCGGAGGAGTTGACGCTGCAGGGACTAGGAGGCCATTCATTGCTAATGGCTCTAAAAGGGACCACCGCTCTGAACTTTTTCACGAATGGCTCGTCCCAGGGCTCCACTAGGGACCTCTGCGGGATTTCTCAAGCATCTGCTCACAAATGCATTCGAGTGGTTATGGACACCCAATGTGCACAATTTCGCCTGGTTCTCCCTAGATGAAACCCGCCAGGCTACCAAAGCACTGGGATTTGCAGCGATCTCCAGATTCCCACAGGTGCAGGGTACTATTGACTGCACTCATATAGCTTTAAGGGCCTCCTGGAAACAGCCAGTACAATTCGTCAACAGGAAAGGGTTCCACTTTCTCAATGTGCAGCTGGTCTGCAATCACCAGAAGCAGATCATACCGGTATGTGTGAGACACCCTGGAAGCTCTCAACTTATACATCTTGAGTCACTTGCAGGTGCCACAACTCATCCAGGGCTGAATCCTCAGTAACAAAGGCTACCTGCAAAAGATGTGGTTGATAACACCCGTACAGCGGCCACAAAGTGCCTCAAAGGAGGGGTATAACGGTGCTCATTCTGCAACATGCTCATTGATTGAGCAGACCATTAGCATCTTGAAGATGCGTTTTTGATGTCAGGACAGGTCTGGTGGTGCTCTCCCCAGAGGGTCCACTGCATCATCATTTCTTACTGCGCTGTACTTAACCTGACACTCTAAACCGGGAGTGTGTTGCCAGAACGAGAGATGGAGGAGCTGTACGCCTCCTCCGATGATGATGATGTCCAGAGGGCTGAGCTCAATGAGGGTGATGAAGTTGAGGCTCCAGAGGAAGAGACCAAGGCACAAGCCAAACGAGGCTGGCATGCATTTGACATGCTTATAGCCAGCAGATTCCAAGAGGATGAAGGCGAATAGCTCATACGAGCCTCTGTAACCAGTGCCCCCCATTCTGGGTCCACTTACCACCTTGATTGTGATTCTAATCATGTCAATGCAGCACAGCCATCTCTGAGTGAGGAGTTACAATCTTTCATCACGTTACTTTCATCCTTGGAAGGTATGCCAGCCCCTGGAGCAAGTGGCCTTATTGTTCTGGGATAATCACTGCAACAGAGCGTTTTGTGAGCAAAGTTGAGATGGTGCAGCCTCTTCAAGCATCTCACCAACATGGCACTACTGTACAGCAGCCTTCAAGAGGCAGGAGCAGCACTGCAATGCTCAGTGCTCTCATGGCAGTATACCTGCAGTCTGGCAGGGCACCTCAAGGAGAACAATCATCACTCAGTGGTTCTCGCCTTCATGTGTGATTCTGAATCCACACTGCAGTTTGTCCGCACAGGCAATCGTTCATGCAAGACAAGTGTTTAGGTCTCATCATCATATTCAACCCCCAGAAATAGATATTTCTTCAGGCCGCTGTCATCTGTAATGCTCAGTAATGGAGACGAGGGTGCGAAAGCTTCGAGGGCAGTATAGTCTGATAACTGTCAAGCACTCATGACCATGCCTCCATTTGGAGTCTCCCAATTTCCCGTGCTGCCAAGCCGTGGGCCCCACAGTGCTGACGCTCCATCTAGGCCTTAAGACCTCCAATCATTGATAATAAAGAGCACACATCAGATGTTTTGGAACCTTGCTCCAATCCTATTTGAGACATCCACATTTTCATTCCAACAGCCTGACATGTACACACGAAAGCCAGGCCCATTGGTGCATTGGTAAGTCGCACATTACCATTTTGATTGACCATCTTGAGCTAGCAGAGGGTTAATATGATGAGATGCTAACCAGACCTTCTGGCCCAGTGCTGCACCCTCCCATTTCCAAGACAGGCATCTGGGGCCTCTGCATACAACTTGCAAGTTTTAACCACCTAGCAGGAATCTCAAGGCTCAACATCTGTCAGCAAAGCTCTTAGTTTTAAATCATGGAGATTGGAAAGTGGGGACTAATTTTGGGGTGACCTTTACATGTGCACCCAGACATGAGGTAACACTGCAGTCAGACAGGAGTGCATACGAGCTCTGATTTTGGGTTCATATGTAAAGCTCACTCAAAGCTGATGCATCGACTCCGTGTATGTCGCTATTCAACCCTGTAAGACCCACATTGAGCACTCTACAATGCAGAAGCATCGGGGACTAAAGCAGTCTCCAGATTCTAAACTCATGAGGCGGAATTGTATGAATCTCTGAAGCAGGTCTCAGAGATGCCTTGGCCAACCATAACCTTCTTAGAGGCAAACGGCTTCACATCAGACTGAACGTGGATGGGTTCCTCAATCATCCAATGCAATCTGGTGATGGCATCTGACATTCCTGCCTCATGTTCCATGTCTGGTTTTGCAGCTCCAACATCTGTATTAGTCATCTGACTTGGACCCTGCAGGAGCCTGGCCTCCAGCAATCCTCTGAGTGCCAGTGACCTTGGATGTCCCTGCCGCCACCTGCTGTGGATCTGGATCTGTGCCATGCTCGCCAGATTGTGACCCTGAGCCTGTTCTACAACTCGCTATCATGACTCACTGGGGATAGTGTGCTGTAATATCAAGCCCCACTGTTCCCCGAGCCATGATAAATGTGCAAAGTTTGACCAAACCACCAGATTGCCCCAATTCTACCTAAGTGTTTAATTTAGGTTAACAGAATACGAGCACCAGGTTTGTAAACTTAATAAGTAAATAACTGTTTATTGAACAAACTGTCATTAACCAGTGGCAAATGAAAGAAATATGATTCTAACACTAATTTAAACTCTAGCCCTTCTTAAATCCCTGTGCATACACATACAGGACACATAAAAACATGGATTTTAAGGGTGGGATGAAACAATTCAATAGCACCAATTCTGGAGTACAGGATTCGATGGGTTGATTTTGATCGATGTCTTGCAAATTCCTTTTAGTTCTTGTTGATGATATCAGGTGGTCCTCCAGCACTTTCAGTATTTAATTCACTGGTTGAGCTCTTCGATGTCTCTAACAGTGATTTTCCCCTTTTACCTCTTGACAGGGGTTTTCAGAGAGAGACCAGGTTATAGAGATATGAAAAGAAAAAACCAGCTAGCTATTACTGTGGAATTACTGGAATCTTCCACACACAGGAGAAAGAGGTTTTAGATCTTGTTCCTTTCAGGCTCGGAGCTATTCAGCTGCACTGCCCTCACACAAAACCTGCTCACCTGGTCAGGAGCCAATTAAAATGCTGTTGCCAGGCAGCTCCCGTGGTCCAGGATTCCTTCCTGGCACCATCCTGTCTTTCATGGCACACTCTTTTCCGGGACTGCAACATTGTATATATCTCTTTCATCCTGTTCCAGTGGACGTGTCCTTCAACCTGCAGTCATTTTAATTCTAATCCACAATGCAACAGAAAATAAAAACATATGTTCTTTACAACAATCCAACAAAAATAAAAAGATATGTTCCTTACACTAGGTTCCATTGAGGTGTGTGTGTCTACGCTGGTGGAGGGTGCAGGTGAACACTGTGATGATTCTTTACCCAGTGTGACCTCAGGATTCTCATCTGGAGTGGTGTGGGGCTGGGTTGATGGGCTGGTTGCCAATAAGCCTCTTCCTTTTGCTGTTGGTACCTGTCAAAGAAAGAAGCGATAATTAGATTGGCTGCATAATCAGTAACATTACAAAGCGTTCACAGTATCATCAGGTGAACGATGAGCTATTGATGGGTACTCACTGGCTTGGGAGATGCTGGTCTCACCCTTGGCGCAGGCACGGTCCTAGTCCTCGCCAGCCAGCTCTGCTGTACATTCTTCATACTGGGTGAGGGACCTGAGCTCAGCATCGTCCCTCTGGTCTGGGATCTCTCGCTGTTATTATAGGCAATCTTCTCCTGCAGAAAGATAAAAGGACAGACTATGACTTGGACACATGCCAAGATAGGTGATAAGAATGCTGCCTTCTTTGGGTGCTGAGTAGACCTGTGTAAGGGCTGAGGACGTGAGCTGCACAGGATGTGGGAAGAGATGAAGATGTCAAAGTTTGTGGGAGAGAGTCAGTGGTAATGTCTCTTGAGCTAGTAGTGAGATCCTCGTTGGCTTTAACCCTGCAAATGCCTGATGGGCTTGTGAGTGTGAGTTGAGAAGAAGAAGGATGACTTACCCTGGTGGAGCGGATGAAATCATTCATCCTCTTCTTCCACTGGATGGCGATCCTCCTCTGAGGAGCATTGGCACTGACCGCCCTGGCAATCTACTCCCAAGCTGGTGTAATGAGGTTGGTGGACCACCTCCTGCCATCACAGGGGTAAAGGATGTCCCAGTGTGCCTCCGCAGTGCCCAGCAGTGCCCTAGTGCATTGTCACTGAACCTGGGGGCAGTCGGCTTCTTTCCTTTCAGGGTCATCACTCGCCACAACCAGTCCCCAGCTGCAGAGAGTGAATGATGTGCATGGGTGCAGTTTAAATATGACATCCAGAAAGATGACCCAATTAGATCATTGTGGGGTGAACAAATCCCAGCCCGCCCTGCCACAAAATCTGACGTGCTTCATGTTCATGCATATATAATGAGCTGAAAAGTGGGCAATCTGGTGTGGAAATCTGCCACTACAGCCAGCAGGAAATGCACCACTGTTCCCACTCGCCACTGCACTTAGTCTTGGGAGCAGAAAATTCCTTCCTAAATGTTTTGAGTTCAAGACCCACTCCAGAGCCTTTAGCATAGAATTTAGGCTGATGCTTCAATGCTTTAGAGGGAGTGCTGTGCTGTCATGAGGTGCCATCATTTAGGTGAGATATTAAACTGACATCATCTCTGCCCACTCTGGTAGACATAATAGATTCCACAGCATGAATTGAAAAAGAATAGGGGAGTTCTCTCAGTGGACAAAGGGTGTAACTGTTGTGTGGCAAGTTTGTATAGACAGTTTCCATTATAAATATTGACATAGGAATTTACATTTGAAATATGAAAATAAGGGCAGAATGCATGACTTTGAAATAAGAACTAAATTAGGAGGCTGCCTCTGGAAAGATTTTTAAACAGGCCTCACTGCTGGCAAGTGTCAGCTTGGGATTTCTATTTGGTTCCAACGCAAGGTTCCAACGCAAGGTCCCAAAATACATGGGAAAACCCAGCCCAGTTTCTCAACTGCTAGTTTATTGGACCTCAGTTTAAAAAAAATCTAAATAGGCAGATTTGAATATCTTTGTACAAATTCAGTTTGCATTGCTGGATAAATAAAGTATTACCTTATGGAACTAAATTTTTGTACAGCTAAACTGTTCAGCCAATTTAATAGCACCTATTTGACCACTGATTTGCAGAAAAATCAGAATGATGTTTCCAGGTATATTACGAGGGACAAAATTACACTTACTTTGTAATGTGTTAATTCAGGCATAGGTTATCTAATTAGAAACAAAAATAATATAATGTCTTTTTAAAAAATCATTTCTGGGATGTGGTGAGGCCAGCATTTATTGCCTCTGTCTGTCTGGTTCTTTCTATTTTTAACTTTTGCATGTAACATCAGTGAGAAACTAAAATACCTCCACTTTACAGCCAGTTCTGTAAAGGCACAATGGGCTAATGGCCCCGTGTTGTGCTGTAATTTCTGTGATTCTATTGTTCAATCACATCCCTTCACAACCCAGATGTACCCTCATTAATTCAGCCCCTGTTGTTACAATGATGTCTGCTTAGTTGCTACTCAGCTACGGTTGCAAACAATATAAGAGCTTTTGCTCTTTCTAATACTTATCACAACCAGCTAAAAACCACCAACATCAAGAGCACATTCCAGCATTTTCTGCTTTCATTTCTGATTTCCAGCGTCAACAATACTTTGCTATTATAAAAAGCAGATTATTATTTTGCATCAACTACTTTTGAAGTCCATTTTCAGGCTAGTTCTTTATTTAATGTGCAGGCTATGGAATGGTGACACAGACACAGCTTGATTTTTACTTTGACTCACCTAACATTGGTGAATGAGCTGCAGCGCATCAGATTGAGGTCTCATGATCAGGACAGAACAGAACAGCTGTCAACAAGGTCAGTTCTGTCGAAGGGTCATGAGGACTCGAAACGTCAACTCTTTTCTTCTCCGCCGATGCTGCCAGACCTGCTGAGTTTTTCCAGGTAATTCTGTTTTTGTTTTGGATTTCCAGCATCCGCAGTTTTTTTGTTTTTATGTCAACAAGGTGGGGTGGGCAGAGAGCCTGATCATGGGGGAGACCAATCACAGAGGGTGAGGATCCATGGGTAGCAGATTGTTGTAGAAAAATAATAATTCAGTACTTAACCTTTGACAGACCTCATCAATTTCATCATTTGAAACAAGCAGGTGCTTTGAACACCTGGCAATAGGCCCCTTAGTACCACAGAGAGGGAACTGATTTCTGATGTTCTCTTGCTCTGTATTTCAAACAAGCAGTCAGGGAATTAAACAGGGAGAGAACTTGTTAGCTTGTCATACTCGGAAAGTAATTTAAACTTGTACTTGTTGCAGATGTTGAAAATATCTCTTAAGCAGTGAAGCATTTTAACTAAAAGCTTTTAATTGCCACCCACTATGTAGCTACTGAAGTTTTCACTGCAGTTGTTCATTGCAGGCATTGTACTCTCAAAACATTTATTCTCTGTGTTCAGAATCTGACCACTCTGCTGAAAAAAATCTTGTCATAGCTAACTGAGATTGGCAACATGCCTTTCTTTTGAAATAAAAAGCTCAGTAAATTTGATGAAGCATTTACAAGATTACAGGAGAATTATAGATGAGGACAGCATTTGTAATGTGCTTGTTTGACACATCTGAAGCTGTTTTATTAGAATTCACAATTTTTCTGTGCAGTGGTACACTTGTGCTATGTTTTGAAAGTGATCGTCTGGCACAGATTTTCGCTCCTGGGTCGAGTGCGCAGAAACAGAAGAATTCCCTGCTTGCGAACCTGACTTCCGATTTTTGGTCCGGGTGGTGGCTAGAATAGGAGCCGGGGCTGGTAACCCCAGGAGTAGTGAGGGTCAGAGTGGACACAGCATGGGTTGGACAACTTGGTTGTAGATTGAAGTGGGCCTTCAGAAAGGCCCATGGAAGGTCTTCAGTGCTGACCTCAGGGGAGACGTCATTGGAGATGGAGGGGATGTAAGATCAGACACAATAGACACCGAGTCACTCTCCCAGAGTTCCTGGTGACCAGTGCAAAAAACTGGAGGTCCAGGAGCCACTTTCCAGCCATAAATTGGTGTATAACTCAAAACACTCAAGATGTACACACTCAATTCACTGAGACAGATCATCAGAGTAAATCTCTGACCAGAATTAAACTTTTTAAACATTTGTCAAATACTGTTTTAAATGTCAAATATCACTGTCTCGTCAGCTGTATCATCAGGTTTATGTTGCACCCCCTGGGCTTTGTGGATAGCTCACTAATGGAACAAATCAAATCTCCACCATGCTCCCAGCTTAATCTATTCCAATGACAATGTCATAAATTGGTTCATGTAAAAAGAGATGAGCAATAGCATTTTAATAACCTTCAGATATTGATTCAGAATTCTCTGCCAATGGTTTTTAATAAAAGAGCTATTACCTGGGGAATTTTAAAAAAGGCCAGATTAGATCAGAGATTTACTTTGTAATTACAGCCTGAAAATAAATTTGTATTTTGTTTTTTCGTATGAAATATAGTTCAGAGTTAGAGTGATCTGCAAGGTAAAATTGTAAAATTTGTAAGAAAGGAGGTTTAAATAATTATTGTATGTGGACTGGTCATTTAACATAGAATGATTAGGTTAGTAATGAGTGGATGTCTGCTTCTTGTAAATATACAGTCTGGGTAACAGAGTGAACAGGTTTTTGTAGACTCTGAGCACGTTTGTGATATCTGTTCTGCTGCTATATGTTGGCAACTAGGGTTCCCATGGCTGCTTTTGGAAATGAGCTATCTACCTCGCCTGAATGCCAATTGCTGCATGCAGGCCCAGGCAAGCATTGAATCAGGGTGTCCAGAATTCTATAGGCCAAGCAGTTAAATGTCTGCTGTTCAATTCACCAACAATTCAGATGTCGCTGAGTTCCTTCAAGTTTCTCTCCAAGTTATGCACTTGGAAGTATATCAGCATTCACCAGGTCAAAATCC
This sequence comes from Carcharodon carcharias, assembly GCF_017639515.1. Lineage (NCBI taxonomy): Eukaryota > Metazoa > Chordata > Chondrichthyes > Lamniformes > Lamnidae > Carcharodon > Carcharodon carcharias. The sequence continues at coordinate 31,432,438 of NC_054488.1, read as the reverse complement.
TGGAACTCCATTTCAAGCAGCACTCTGGGTGTACCAACACCACATGAACTAAAACAGAAAATGCTGGAAAAACCTAGCAGGTCTGACAGCATCCGTGGAAAGGGAAACAGAGTCAATGGACAGATTCCCGCCCTTGAATGTTGGGAGGGCCCCACCGGCTCGGCTGCGGGTGGGCAACCATTTTGAGTGGGCGGGCCAATTAAGGCGTGCCCAGCGGCATCCCTGATGGGAAGCGCTATGCATTTCCTGTATGGGGTGGGGAGAGGGAGTGGGGTGGAGGGGGAATCCTCCAGCTGTCAAAGTGCGCACTGCTGTAACAGTCCGAAAATGTTTAAAAATACAAAAATTAAAAAATTATTAACATGGCCCCCTCATGTGACACTGTCACACGAGATGGGACATGTTAATAAAGACCACATAAACTTTATTAATTCTTTAAAATATGGACATGAAACTTCATTCCGCCAGTGGATGAAGTTTCATGAATAATCTGGAACCCGCTGGGGCTCCCGGCCTGCCTGCCAGCCTTAAGCTTGGACGGGCAGGGTCTTTAACAAGGTTAATTAGCCTGTCAATGGCCTCAGTTGGTCATTGACAGGTCAGCGAGCGGACAGCTGATTTTGCTGACCGCCCGCCTTCCTAAAAATTAAAATGGACCGGATGATGTTGGGGGTTCCGGCGATCGGGCCCCGCCCCCAAATCGCTGAGGGGAAACTCCTGACCAATGTTTCGAGCTAGCACAACTCATCTGAGCATGGACTACAATGGTTCAAGAAGGCGGCTCACCACCACCTACTGAAGGGCAATTAGGGATGATGGTTAAATGATATGACACCAAGGTTGGAGGAGTTGCAGATAGTGAAGAGGATTGTCAAAGGATACAACGGGATATAGATCGGTTGGAGACTTGGGCGGAGAAATGGCAGATGGAGTTTAATCCGGACAAATGCGAGGTAATGCATTTTGGAAGGTCTAATACAGGCAGGAGTTATACAGTAAATGGCGGAACCCTTAAGTGCATCGACGGGCAGAGGGATCTGGGTGTACATGTCCACAGGTCACTGAAAGTGGCAACACAGGTGGATAAGGTAGTCAGGAAGGCATATGGCATGCTTGCCTTCATTGGCAGGAGTATTGAGTATAAAAGCTGGGAAGTCATGCTGCAGCTGTATAGAACCTTGGTTAGGCCACACTTGGAATATTGCTTGCAATTCTGGTCACCACATTACCAGAAGGAAGGATATGGAGGCGTTAGAGAGGGTGCAGAGGAGGTTTACCAGGATGCTGCCTAGTCTGGAGGTTATTAGCTATGAGGAGAGGTTGGAGAAACTCGGATTGTTCTCAATAGAGCAACGGAGATTGAGGGGCGACTTGATAGAAGTTTACAAAATTATGAGTGGCATGGACAGAGTAGATAGTCAGAAGCTTTTTCCCAGGGTGGAAGAGTCAATTACTAGGGGACATAGATTTAAGGTGAGAGGAGAAAACTTTAGAGGAGATGTGCGTGGCAAGTTTTTTATGCAGAGGATAGTGAGGGTCTGGAATTTGCTGCCAGAGGAGGTGGTGGAAGCAGGTACGATAGTGGTATTTAAGAGGCAGCTTGACAAATACATGAATAGGATGGGAATAGAAGGATACGGACCCCGGAAGTGCAAAATGTTTTAGTTTGACAGGCAATATGATCGGCGCAGGCTTGGAGGGCTGAAGGGCCTGTTCCTGTGCTGTACTTTTCTTTGTTCTTTGATAATAAATACTGGCCTCACCAGCAATGTGCACATTCCATGAACAAATGTAAAGAAGCATAAAAAATAAGTTCACTAAAAAAATTGCACGGAGTCACACAGCACAGTTCAGGAGAAAACAACAGTATTAGTGGCATTACTAATGAAAGGGTTGTGCCTGTGTCTACTTCACCATCAGCTGTGCTGGATAACTTTCGCATTGTATTTTTTATTGGGGAGGTGGTGAATTCTACAGATCCCAGGGGCTGCAATAATCACTTTCAGATTTTTCTATGAATAAACAGAAGCCAGGATTCCCACAGGGTGAACTGTGTGATGCAATGTTTTAACATGGTTAAATAACTTTGTAAACCAGGACTCAAATTGAGCCCATAGGGATGAGTCATGAGTTTGGGGGATGGTGCCTATATTTTGCTAGATGTGCTTGAACACAAAACTGCTTTCACATTTAGCATTAAGTTGTATAGTGCTTGTTGCACCTCCAATCAAATATCGGTTTAAATTTTAAAAAGATATTTGATTGGGCTGGAGATTCCATGCGAATGGAGCAGGTATATTTTTCTTTACAGTTAAGCTGGGACAGTTCTCTTTATATAAAACATGGATTATATCTCAGGACATGGTCTTTTAATAAAAAGTAGTAAATGTTGTTAAATCCTGTTATCACAAAGCAGTGATATGTAAAGTGTATTCTGTGTGGGTTTGATTTGAGTGTGACTACGTTATCTCAGAAATGTTGCATTTATTACTGCTTCACTCTAGATTCAAATCTTGGGTCCACGGATTTCTTAAAGAACATTCATTAATTATAAAATAATTTATCCTGACCATTAATTCCCCCATGATTAATTCTTATGAATAATTTAGCAATGTGATTATGCACTTAGGACAAAACGAATCCTAGGACTTTAGATCCCACACTACCAGTGTGTAATGATAGCTTGCATTACATTGTAACGCTCTTGCTACTGAAGAGCTGTGCTTGTTGAGGGTGACATTTCAGCTATTGTCATTGCCTGTTTGTAGCAAGGTACAGAACGAAGCTCTGCAAGTGGGACATTCATAAATTAGGGATGAGCTCGGGTAAAATAATTTTAATAACAATCTAAAGTGAATCTAGATCTTCATTTAAGACATATAGAATACTCTAGAGGATTTAATATTTTCGCATATGCCAATAAATACTCTAATTCTCCTGGTATCAGTTCAGGTTTATGATGAACGCCACCCTGTCCTGTGGTTTAGTATGGATGCAGCTGCTTAATCTAAGTCTAGAGTACATGTGTGTACACGCTGTCAGTTCATCACCTGAAAGATTGATTTGCTATAAAAAATGCTGATATGTCCATCTGAATATTAACTCCATTACTCTTCTCACTTATCTTCAGGGTTCACCATTTGTTTTAAGGAACTGGTCAAATTGCTGCTTTGTGTTGACTGTTCTTGAATAGTTTTCTCTTTTGGTAGAATGTGCAGCAAGTTGCGATGTTTCTTGTGCAGGTGCACATGTGCATTGCCATCAAGTGCTAAAACCTTCTGCCTTAGCCACTGGGAGTTGAGGCCAGGAGGACGCCATGATTCTTTGTGAGTGATTAAGAATCTCATATCCTGGTGCTGCCAATGTTTCCATGAGAAGGAAAATGCTGCATTGATTTGTATTCAAATTGGCGGTGATATTGGTTGCATTTATTTTTGGATTAGCAACAGGTTGCTTACATGAATTTTAACCCTGCAGTCAATTGCCACAGTTAAGGGTTGGGTATTAACATCCATTCAGGACACCTGATTTCCTGGCAGTTTGGTTTTACATGCTGAATTTGTTTCTAGTTTCTGTTGCTGCAAAGGCAGTGCTCTGGGTGTTGAGGTTACTAGATTTGTGACAGCGTGTGGTCTTGTGTGGCAACTGTTATTTAAAATGGATCCTCTCGAGTCACAAACCTGGCAGAGGAAGAAAAGTAACTATGTTTGACCTTAGTGTGTGATTTTTATTCTAGCTTTCAACATTTTAAATGGCTATTTAGAGCTAAGTTCTAGTATTTGAGGTAGAGCTGTGAGAAATATGTACTAACCAGCACCAACAAACTGTTAATTTTGCTGCTAGTCGCCCTATGCCACATTCGTAGATTATTTCACTTCCCCTCTCGCCTCACCTTCCAGAGAAGAGGATGTTTTAAAAAAACATGCGCTGCGGATGAAGCTGGAAGATCACAATGTCGGTTGATCTGTATGCCAATAGAGATTTAAAAAATCCTGTTGATCCTGGAAATCGTAAATACCGCTGGAAATACCATGCAAGGCTGTGAAAAGATAGCTTAACATTTTTCAGACCATTCATTAGTACTAAAATCTGGGGGCTAATTAATGGGCAGTTGCTGATTGACCAGGTGTTTGCTTCCAGTATTTTCTGTTCTCATTGTATGTCACATGGCATCTCCAACATTTTATAATGGTCATAAAAGAATAATATCTCACTTTAAGGCATTTTTACTTTGCCTTAATAAATTGTTCCCACTGTGGAAGCGTGATCAATGTGTTGGAAACTGTTCTCTCTCAATCTGCTGGGATCTTCTGCAAAATACAAATGTCACACTGTCTCCCTCCACTGAGTTTACTGGAACAGGCAGTCTTAATCTGTTAAGAGGTTTTGTAGGCCCTTGAAATTAAGTGGTGATTGATTAGCAGCAATGTGAAGCTGGAGATCTGTGAGCCCTGGTAGCAGCAACAGCCCACTGCACCTGGTCTTCCCAGGCAGTCTCCCATTCAAGTACTAACCAGGCCTGACTCTGCTTTGCTTCCAAGATCAGGCACTTACAGACAAGCATAGCCATAAAAATTTTCACTGCTGTTCATACTTGGCAGTGCAGCTGACAATGGGAGAAACTCATGGAGTACAGTTCACTTGTTACATCTTAAAGTAACAGTGCCTCTTGTGTTCACAGGGTTAGTTGACTATTATAGGAGAGAAATGCATTGATAGAATTACAAATACAAGGTTTACGAATGGGATTTATTTAAGACAAACTCTCAATCATGCTGGAGCTTTGCTGGCATTTTGGCATGGGCTGAAAATGTGTCTGTTTCTTCGGTGGAAAAATTCCAGTTCTCCAATCTCAGCATCCCACAATCTTCTGTTATTGTGCCACATGTCAAGTTAGAAACTATTGACTTCCAAGTGTCCAGAGGTGACATCTGAAGTTTCAAAGAAGAGTCACATTGTTAAAATGTTAACTCTGTTTCACTCTCCACAGATGATGCAAGGTTTTTCTAGCATTTTCTGTTTTTATTTCGGATCTCCACCATCTGTAGTATTTTGCTTCCATCCCCATCTGGAGATATATTGAATATGAAATTTGGGAAATTGAGCCATTGTTTTATGTCCACACTCCAAAGTTCAGTGGGCACAGGCTCCTTCTGGCTCAGCAATAATATTGCAGTCTCACTCCTTTCCAGCTCACCACTCTCTCCTGGGACTTAGCTGTAGGATGACCGACCACAGCTCTGATTGTTGAGGTTTGTTGGGACACGCAAGGGAGTCGGTAGCTCACTCTCTTTTTATGGAGCTGAGGCCAGGGCCCAGTTTACCACGAGTCCCAAGCCAAAATCTTCTGGCTGCATTCCAGTGCCTCCCACTTCACACTAGTTTCCGGCGCTGCATCAATTTCCCCCTCATAACATTGAGGTTTCATTTAGCATTGAAGAGCTGGGAATCATGCCTCCTTACATGAGATGTAGGTCGTCAGCATTAGAAACTTCAGTATGGGTTTCTCCTGTTCTGCAAAGTTAATTTATGATGCTTATCTGTCCTAAAAGAAAAGAGCATAGGCTGATGGTAAATTATTTGATTGTCCCAATTCGAGTATTCAGAGTCCATTACATACCCAAGAGGCCTTATATGGGTAACCAAATGGTTCAGACATCTGTGGGGTGAATTTTGGTGTGGCTTCTCTCACTGTGCTGCCGTGACTATTGCCAAAACCCTAGTTTGACATGAATGGCACATATGGAATGCCATATGCTGGCAGCCTATTTAGATTTTGCTACTGCCTCTTAACAATGCTTTTAAAAAATGCAATCAATTGGATAAGTGCATAAAAGCAGTGAAGGCAATCCATTATCATTCTGTACTATATTACCTTTCTGTGCTCAATAAGCTCCATTAAATATTTCTATGTGGACTATCAGAGCTTCCAGGCAACGTTATCCAAGATCTTGAAGGATAATTGTAGATTTCTTTTTCCATTGTTGGAATGTTAATTAAATGCAAATAGTTAAAATGGTTCAGTGATGACCAGAGTCCAAGTACTGTTGCTGATCTGGAAGACATTCAGGATTTTATTGTGCAGCTAATTTATTGTATTTCACAGTTCAAAAAGCAGCCTGCTCCCCACCAGCACATTATCCACTCATTGTTCCAAAGCTGATTTCCAGATTAAAGTTGCCTAATCCTTCTCCTAATGAAATCAAACAAAGAGCTCTTGTATTCACACTTTCCAATTGTTTCATAAGTATTTCTGTTACTTTTATCGCTTTGTTCTTTTAATCTGTTCTTCAACCAGTTTTCTCCCTTCCTCCCTCTTTTTTCTGAAGGTTGTGAACTCTTGGGTAGGGTATGATTCCACAGATGCTGGCTGACCTCTTATACCATTACCTGAGATGATGCTACTGGCTATTCAGCCCCTAAGGAGTATGCAGCTGAACATTTACACATTTGTAGGATGCGGTCAGAAGTGGGAACCCTGTCTAATAGTCCATCCCCTAATCATGGAACTAAAACACTTGAAGCGTACCCAATTCTGCCTTAGCTGAGGTCAGCTAGCTCACAGAATCTTTACTGTGCAGAAGGAGGCCATTTGACCCATCGAGTCTGCACTGGCTCTCTGAAAGAACATTCTACCTAGTCCCACTCCCCTGCCTTGTCCCCGTAATCATGCACATTCTCTCTTTTCAGGTGACAATCCAATTCCCTTTCAGTTAATTTTATCGCTTTGTTCTTTTAATCTGTTCTTCAACCAGTTTTCTCCCTTCCTCCCTCTTTTTTCTGAAGGTTGTGAACTCGATCAAACCTGCCTCCATCACCTTTGGTTCCAGACTCCAACTGCCCTCTGGGTGAAAAAATCTTTCCTCACTTCATTTTTACTCCTTTTGCCAATTATTTTGAATCTGTGCCCTCTAGTTCTTGATGTTCTCTTGAGTGGAAACAGTTTCTCACTATCTACCCTGTCCATACCCCTCAGGAACTTGAATACCTCTATCAAGTCTTCTCTCAGCCTTCTTTTCTCCAAGTAAAACAACCTATCCAATCTATCCTTATAGATACAGTTATTTATCCCAGGAATCATTCTTGTGAACCTCCTCTGTACTCTCTCCAATGCCTTCACATTCTTCCTCAAGTATGGCGCCCAGAACTGGACGCAGCACTCTAGATGAGACGTAACTAGTGTTTTATACAAGTTCAACATGACCACCTTACTCTTGTATTCAATGCCCCTATTAATAAAACCTAAGATACAATATGACTTACTAACTGGTCTTTCAATATAGCCTGTCATCTTCAATGACCTATGCACGTATACACTGAGGTCCCTTCGTTCCTGCACCTCCTTTAGAATCTTGCCCTTTATTTTAAATTGTCTCCATGTTCTTCCTGCCAAAACTCAGCACAGACTCGTTGTCAAACCTGGGATCTCTGGGGAAAGAGGGAGCTATTCCGTTCGGATGGCTCCACTTGAATCATGCTGGGGCCAGTGTCCTGGCAAATTGCATAACTAGGGTTTTGGTTGGGCTTTAAACGAAATAGTGGGAGGAGGGTTCAGTTGCATGGAAATATAAAAAATCAAAGTTTAAGGAGAGGGTAAGAGTGCAGGTTAGTAATGAGGTTGATTGTTACCAAGAAGTGAAAGGAAGGGACAGAGTGTGTGCCATATTACACCAAAGAATCATATAAGAGTAGGGAAAATTGACAATAGAGTAAACTTAAAAGCTTTGTATCTGCGCGTAGCATTCGGAATAAAACGAATGAGTTAACAGCGCAAATAGAGATAAATAGGTATGATTTGGTGACGATTACCGAGATGTGGTTACAGGGAGAACAGGTTTGGGAGTTGAATATACAAGGGTGCTCAGTGTTTCGGAAGGGTAGGCAGGAAGGAAAAGGAGGTGGTGTAGCTTTGTTAGTAAAGGAAGAGATCAGTGCTATGGTGAGGAATGATATAGGCATTGGAGAGCAAGGCGCAGAGTCAATCTGGGTAGAAATAAGAAATAGCAAGGGAAAGAAGTCCCTGATGGGAGTAATCTATAGGTCCCCAAACAGTAGTTCAGCAATAGGGCACGGTATAAACCAGGAAATGCTGGGAGCATGTAAGAAAGGCATGGCAATAATCATGGGCAGATTTTAATCTGCATATAGACTGGAATAATCAAATTGGTAAGGGTAGCCTTGAGGGAGAGTTCATACAGTGTATTAGAGGCTTCTTGGAGCAATATGTTGTGGAACCAACCAGGGAGCAGGCTATCCTGGATTTGGTTTTGTGTAATGAGATGGGATTAATTAATGATCTCATAGTAAAGGATCCTCTAGGGAAGAGTGATCATTGCATGCTAGAATTTCAAGTCCAATTTGAGAGCAAGAAACTTGAGTCCCACACTAGTGTTCTGGAGTTAAACAAAGGTAACGACATAGGCATGAGGGCAGATTTGGTCCTAGTGGACTGGGCAGGAGGACTACAAGGTAGGACAGTTGATGAACAGTGGCAGATATTTAAGGAGATATTCAATTCCTCCCAAGTAAAATATATTCCAAAGAGGAAGAAAGATGTTAAGTGGGTGAGTAGCAAAAACAGCTAAGCAAGGAATCTAAAGGTAACATAAAGGCAAAAACTAAGACATACCAAATTGCAAAGGTCAGTGGCAGGCTGGAAGATTGGGAAACTTTTAAAAATCAACAAAGGGTGACTAAAAGAATAATAAAAAGAGCAAAGGTAAATTATGAAAGAAAAACAGCGCAAAATATAAAAATGATAGCAAAAGCTTCTACAAGTATATAAAAGGAAAGAGAGTAGCTAAAGTGAATGTTGGCCCCTTGGAGGATGAGACTGGGGAGTTAATAGTGGGGAATTCTGAAACGGCAGAGACGCTTAATCAATATTTTGCCTCAGTTTTCATGGTGGAGGACACTAGTACCACCCCAATAGTAACAGGTAGTGCAGAGGGTATGGAGAAGGAGGAACTTAGAACAATCACCATCACTAGAGAAAAAGTACTGAGCAAACTATTGGGATTAAAGGGTGACAAGTCTCCAGGACCTGATGGCACACATCTCAGGGTCTTAAAGGAAGTGGCAGCAGAGATAGTGGATGCATTGGCTATAATATTCCAAAATTTCCTGGATTCTGGAAAGGTTCCAGTGGATTGGAAAAATGCTAATATAATGCCCTTATTCAAAAAGGGGGGGAGGCAGAAAGTAGGAAATTAGACCAGTTAGTTTAACATCTGTCATTGGGAAATTGTTGGGATCCATTATTAGGGAAGTTGTAACGAGGCATTTGGAAAGTCAAAATGCAATCCATCAGAGTCAGCATGGTTTTATGAAGAGTATATTGTGTTTGACTAATTTGCTAGAGTTCTTTGAAGATGTGACAAGCAAAGTGGATAATGGGGATCCTGTAGATGTAGTCTATCTGGACTTCCAGAAGGCCTTTGATAAGGTGCCACACAAAAGATTAATACACAAGATAAGATCACATGGAGTTAGGGGTAATATATTAGCCTGGATAGAGGATTGGTTAACCAACAGAAAGCAGAAAGTCGGGATAAATGGGTCTCTTTCTGGATGGCAAGCTCTAACTAGTGGGGTGCCACGGGGTTCGGTCCTTGGGCTCCAACTATTTACAATCTATATGAATGGCTTGGATTCGGGGACAGAAGGTACTATAGCTAAATTTGCAGATGACACCAAAATAGATGGGAAAGTAAGTTGAAAGGAAGAAGTAAGAAATTTACAAATGGATATGGACAGGTTAGGTGAATGGGCCAAAATTTGGCAGATGAAGTTTAATGTAGATAAGTGTGAGGTCATCCATTTTGGTCGGAAAAATAAAAAGGTGACTTATTATTTAAATGGAGAGAAACTTCAGAATGCTTCAGTGAAGAGAGATCTGGGTGTCCTCGTGCATGAATCACTGAAAGCTAGTATGCAGGTACAGCAGGTAATAAGGAAGACAAATGGAATTTTGGCATTTATTGCTAAAGGAATAGAGTATGAAAAAGGGAAATGTTGTTGCAATTGTACAAGGCTTTGGTGAGACCGCACCTGGAGTACTGTGCACAGTTTTGGTCCCCTTACTTGAGGAAAGATGTAGTTGCATTGGAGGCAGTTCAAAGGAGGTTCACTAGGTTGATTCCAGAGATGCGGGGTGTGTCTTATGAAGAGAGATTGAGCAGTTTAGTCCTATACTTGCTAGAGTTTAGAAGGTTGAGAGGAGATCTAATTGAGGTATATAAGATGCTAAAGGGGATAGACAAAGTAGACGTGGAGCGGATATTCTCCTTTGTAGGGCATTCTAGAATGAGATAGTTTTAGGCTAAGGGGCGGTAGATTTAAATCAGAGATGAGGAGGAATTACTTTTCTCAAAGGTTCGTGAATCTGGAATTCAACAGAACCATAGAAAAGTTACATCACAGAAGGAGGACTACCTCAGAGTGCAGCGGATGCCGGGACGCTGAATAAATTTGAGGAGTAGATGGACAGATTTTTAATTAGTAGTGGGTTGAAAGGTTATGGGGAGAGGGCAGGAAAATTGGAGTTGAGGCCAAAATGAGATCAGCCATGATCGTATTGAATGGTGGGCAGGCTCGAGGGGCTCAATTGCCCGCTCCTGCTCCTAGTTCTTATGTTCTTAGGTTGTTCTTAAGTTCCTGGTCCATGTGTCTCAGCTGCTCACAGCCTGAACCACTGGACAAGTTTTTGCTTTGCTTCAGAAATATTCTGCTGATGGAACTCTGTTACATGCCCATGTCCCCAAATTCGACAGATACTTTGGGCAGAATTTTGGTGGGCGTGCGGGCCCCACTAGCTTGGTGGCGGGTGGACAGCCGACCCCCGCCGCCATTTTGAGTGGATGGGCCAATTAAGGCCCGCCCAGCCATCTGCCTGACAGGAAGCGCTATGTGCTTCCTGTGCTGGTGTGGGGAGTGAATCCCCATCTGTCAAAGAGCGCACTGCTCCCTGAGGCAAAATCCTGTCTCAGGGAGATTGGTGACAGGTAAGTAAAGTCTAAACATAGAAAAAATATTAAAATTATTCACATGTCCCCCTCTTGTGACAATGTCACACGCGATGGGACATGTTAATTAGAAACACATAAATTTTATTAAATTTTTTTTAAAACGGACATGAAACTTCATTCCGCCAGTGGATGAAGTTTCATGAATAATCTGGAGCCCGCTGGGGCTCCTGGCCTGCCCGCCAGCCTTAAGCTTGGACGGGCAGGGTCTTTAATTATCTTAGCTAGCCTGTCAATGGCCTCAATTGGCCATTGACAGGTCGGCGGGCGGACAGCTGATTTCGCTGTCTGCCCACCTTCCTAAAAAGACGTCAGGGATTCCTCCCAATGTCATCCCGCATCATTTTCCCCTCAGCAAGTGGGCCCCGCCCCCAAATCACCGAGGGAGAAATCCTGGCCTTTGAGTGCTCCCACCCTGTCAGGAGATATCGGTAGCACAGAAGTCAAATTGACTGAAATTAAAACAGTCTCACAGCCAACACTGAACACAAGTAATGCTCATCATTTTATAGCTGTTGGTATTCAGTAAAAAAGTAGTTATCTGAATGATAGTTTTGGGAAGCAGTGAGAGTTGAAAACGGAAAGCAACAAAAAGCAGTATATAACAGGAATGGGCCATAACTCCCCCCCACCCACAGGATTAGGATTCTCCTGTCCATGGGGCCCCCATCGGCCCCTCCCGTGAGACTTCTCCACAAACCTGCCCCACCCTCCGCCCCACCAAGGCCCATCCCACCCCCCCAAAGGCCCAACCTGAACCCCCCCCCACCGAAGATCCGAGCTGACCCTCCCCTGCACCCCTCAGGCCCTTACCCGACGCCCCCCCCCCATGCCTCCCCAATCGCCCCCCTCCCCCAAATCCTACCCACCTTCGCTTATACATTTACTTTGTCAAAAACCTTTAAATCTGGCTGAACTGTTAACCTTACCTGGTTTATGGCAGCCAATGCTGAAAACAAAAAGGGGGTGTAGCTACTTACCTTCGAACCTGCAACCCTCGACACTAGGCCTCAGGGAAGCACTGCACTGTCCAGATCTCACCCGGCCTGAGTTGGAAGGTCAGGCGAGGTAGGATCAGCTGGACTTCAAGGTAAGAACTTTTGAGCGGAGGGGCAATCCAACTCAGTTGACACTCCATTGGAAGTTACAGTCCCATGCATGTTGGAAGGAGAAATGAAAGTGATAAAGATAAGAAAAGTGAATTGGGGGTGAAAATCAGGCCTTTTTGTTTATAAATAATAATTAGACTGAAGCAGTTCTCTCCAGACTCAGCAGCAAAGAAGGATGTGACCAGTAAGGAAGCATAATCAAAAATATTCAAATTCTGGCAATGAAATTTGAAATATGAAAGCAGGGAGAAACAATAACAAGCTGCATGCAAACATTAAATAGTCTCGCACTTGTAATTGAATTACATTGAGATTTATTTGTTAAAAGGCAATATAGAAAGATTGGACTATATCATTATGCACTTGATGACACCTTTTTGTGCCAACTGTTGCCAGAGTACCCATGTAACCCTGTTCAGTATTTCAGTAATATGACCGCCTCCTGCCTCCAAATTCCCTATTTGTTTATTTTGCAAGTTACCAGGAGATTAAGCACTTGCGACAGTCTTTGTTCTCCAAAAGCCAAAATAATTTTTTCTAACATTTAGAATAGATGAAAGTGGTCACAACACCAAACAGTTCTTTGAAAAATAGCCCCTTTAGGAATGAATATCTTACACATGATATCCAGCAGCGTTCTTTGCAACATTCTCTATTGATGTTTCCACTGCCAGTAAAGTTTCCTAATGAGGTAATGGCAAAAGAAGCCAGAACGGTGAGCATTTCTGTTGATATTAAAATGATTGCCCGGAGGTTGGAAATGATCTTTGACATTCAGCCCATAATGCTGTAGCTCAAGTTGTCCACAGCTACAGTTTAGCACACCATGGCCTGATGTTTATGCTTATATTACCTGCATAAATTAATTTGAGATATTTGAGTTCACTGGCGTCCATCAATCTTTTACTTCATTTTGTCATCAGCTTCTTAGAGACCTTGATTGGCACACCTCTATATTTACTAGCACAGCAGCAGCACCCGGGTGTGTACCACAAAACTCCCTTGTGTTCCAGACTGGATGCATGTGCCCTAGGCACATGTACACCTTCAATCTCTCAGGGCACACTGAGTCAACATGGGCAAGACGAAGTTTGATTTCAATGGAAATCCACCTTCTGCTATTTTATAAGGCCAGACCTGTTAAAACAGTGTAATACGTCATGCATTATTCTGCTGCTAAGACACAGCTGCATCTCTTCAAGTGATTGTTAAAACATGCCGAACAATGAGATTTGTAAGCATCAGTTGATACAATCAGTACAACTTCTGTTCATGTATTATTGCAAAATGAAGAACACACAGGCACCAAACAAAAATAAAAATACCTGGAAAAACTCAGCAGGCCTGACAGCATCTGCAGAGAGGAACACAGTTAATGTTTCGAGTCCGTATGACTCTTCATCAGAACTAAAGAAATGTAGAAAAGAGGTGAAATATAAGCTGGTTGAGGGGAGTGGGTCAAGTAGAGCTGGATAGAGGGCCAATGATAGGTGGAGATAGCCAAAAGATGTCATAGACAAAAGGACAAAGAGGTGCAGATGTTGGCAGACCTGCTGAGTTTTTCCAGGTATTTTTATTTTTGTTTTGGATTTCAGCATTGGCAGTTTTTTGCTTTTACACACAGGCACCAGTCCACTCTGGTGAGACCTCAAAGTTAATTTAAAAAAAAATGGCCAAGATTTTACGCCCCTCAGCCCACCCAGCAGAATATTACGAATGGAGATGTAAATGCCTCGCCACATCTGCTGGGGGAGACACACTGTGGTGGGGCTGTAAAATCCTGGCCACTCCCAGGATAGCACTTTGCTCCCTTTGTTGCTTCATGATGTGAAATTCCATTTGGTGTCTGTGTTCTACTTTTTAAAAGCCTGTCTCATTGCAGGCATCATAAAAGGTTTCCGAAACCCAGTTGTAATGTGTCCTTCTGAATAACCAGATATGGCTAACGAATTGTCCACTGTTTGGCTTGCTGCGAAACCTTGCAATATAATTTCAGTTTAGCTGGCTACCAACCCAACTAGCCTGGGAAGCTAAAGCTGTGGAGAGAGAAACAGAGTTAATGTTTCAAGTCTGTATGATTCTAAAGAAGAGTCATGTGGACTCAATGTTAATTCCCATTTCTCTCTCCACAGATGCTGCCAGACCTGCTGAGATTTTCCAGCATTTTCTGTTCTTATATCAGTGATAGGCTTCTTTGTTTTGCATCTGTGACCAAGTGTGATTTCTGAAGTATGTTCTGTTTTGTGACAAATGCAAAACTTGATGCAAAGTATTTCCTTTTTTCTCTCAATCATTTATGGGACGTGAGAGTCGCTGGCAAGGCCTGAATTTATTGGCCATCCCTAATTCCCTTTGAAAAGGTGGTGAGCCACTTTCTTGAACCACTGCAGTCCTTGTGGTGTAGGTACACTCACTCTTATGGATTGAGTTTCAGGTCTTTGACCCAGCAACAATGAAGGAATGGTGACTTAGTTCCAAGCCAGGATGGTGTGCGATTGAAGGGGAACCTGCAGGTGGTGGTCTTCTCGTGTGTCTCCTGTTCTTCTAGGTGATAGAGGTCCAGGGTTAGAAGTAGATTGAGTAGATCTCCCACCATATTCCACAAAATAGGGCCATGGTGAGTCACTTTTGAACAGAGGTTCTTTTTTATTGCATTGCGCACATTGTATTATTCTGCTGCTAAGATGAAACTGCACCTTGTAAGGCTAAAAAAAAATTTTCAGTAGACACAGGCTCTGGTCGGTGTGAGTTTAATTGGTTTGTCAAGGAGATTTGTAAATTGCGTAGTGCTGGTCAATTTTCGCTGCAGGTCAGAAGCCCATAGCATTAATTGACCTTTCTACTCTTTAAAAATTGTTTTTCATCTGTAAAAAGACATGACACTTACCTTGTAATGGGTTAATCGAATAGTTATGCTAATGAATGATGTCGGCCACAGTGACATCAGTGGTTATCAGCTAGAGGCTTCGCACAGCAGACAGAGCAGGCAGCACACAGGAGAGATGTGCATACTCAGTAGTCCACCTTACAAATATTGTACATTGTGTAGAAAAACCAGTTTGAAGTAACTGCCTGACTCCGACTGCAGTCTATGTAAGATGCACCATGACAAACAACACTGAAGATTGACAGCTCAGTGTGGTAGTTGGCCTGCACTGGTGTACAATTTTTAATATTTTATTAGATATATGTATCTTTTAAGAATGAGTTATACAGTGCAGAATTTGGTTCCTTTGTATACAAGACAGTTTTGCAACTGTAGAAGTTTTTGTTTAAATTCAAACCAGGCAGGTTGACTCTGGTTAAGGCACCACCATGCGGAATAAACCAGAGAATGGCTGTCCCCCAAGCTTTTGTTTAGTTGAAAAAGACACAATGCGTGGTTATGTCCTTTCTGTCAACAAAGAACATTGCCTTGTGTGAGAGTATATGTAGCTTCTAGTGCATATAAATGAGCTACACTGTGATCCCGACTGATGATCTTAAATTGGTTGCTAGTGTAATTCTTAGCACAATCAGGATTGTATCACAAGTGTTGCCCAATCATGGAATCACATCCAGTATTGGACACCGTGTTCTGAGTTTTGCAAGCACTGGCTGGTTGAACATGGTCAGTGCTTTGCCTGTTGCGAGCAACACCAAGGACATTCTGTTTGGGAGATTCAACCTATGTACTTGGCATCACACTAGCACTGAAATTCATAAACCACATTCCTCATTTGTTTGATCGGCAGAACATCTTTTTGGCTTGACAGCAGCATCCTGTTAGTAGAAAATACCACTTGTGTTGCTATTGCAGTGTGAAACAACTAGATTCACATGTTGCTCAAATTTTTGAGACACTTTACTCTTCTAAGGTAACCAGAGGTAGACTGGCACTTTTTAGAAATTGGCGGCCTTAGGCCCGTTCATGAGTTTGCACAATATGCAGCGAGCAATGATCTGATCAGGGTAGCCATTATCTCTCAGGATAGCTTTGATATGCCCTATTTCAGCATCAAGCTTGCATGGTGAGCAAATGGCTCAGGCCCTATTTACAAGATTATCGCTAAGACCAACCTCATAGCGTGAGGAACAGTAGGAATCCCAACACAGATATTGACCAGTGAGGATAGGCTTGCAGTAGTGAAGCCCCTGGCAGATTTTTCAACTTGCACCTCAGGGTAAGGGAGCTCATTTGACTGCTCCATTTCAAAGGTGAATTTGAATGCATGATGGAGCCCATTAAGGTGTGTAAGGAAATTCTTACATGCAGCTGCAGGTTCAAATATAGCAAACATATCATCTATGTTTGGAAATACACAAGGTGTAGGAGGTTAGGGGTCATTCCATCGAAGACGTATTTCTCATTGAAATTGATGAAGCTTTTGGCAAGAGCTGGGCCTAGTGGGGATCCCAGTGCAATAGCATCTATTTGGGCATACATGATAAAACTAAAGCTGTATGGGTTGCTGAGTTCATGAGTTCATTGAATGCAGATTCAGATAATAGAGGTGCATCTAGATTGCCATGTGGTGTGGTGCAAATGTCTATGGCTTCCTTGAGCGGTGCATGAGTGAGTAGGTTAGCAATGTCGAACGAGCACATGAA
Source organism: Carcharodon carcharias (assembly GCF_017639515.1). Taxonomy (NCBI): domain Eukaryota; kingdom Metazoa; phylum Chordata; class Chondrichthyes; order Lamniformes; family Lamnidae; genus Carcharodon; species Carcharodon carcharias. The sequence goes on along the minus strand of NC_054488.1, from coordinate 31,415,715 downwards.
CACATGACTATCAATATGCAAGTCCAGTACGGTTTTCACAACTCGCTCAACCATTTAGCTAATACATGTTATGCAGAACCAGCTATTGGTAAGATAGAGCATAAAGGGACATCACTTTTGTTTGTCTTGGGCGGCCCATACATACATGGACCAGTGAACCATGAGGACGAATCTATCATATACACCACCAGGCAGCTCGTTACACTTACACAAATCCAACAAGAGTTTTTGTAACTTGCTTTTGAGCAGGGCTGTGCGGTCATGTTTAATGGAAGGGCATGTGAAAATTGGCCAAGTTGTTGGATATCCCACAATACGCATGCACAGCTCAGCGAGGCACATTTTCAAGGACTCAACATCTTCGTTGGGATAGCTGGGAATAGAGGAGTTCGAACTCAGCAAATACCTCTTCCTGTTTGATGTGGGACAAAGGCACATCAAAATTTAAGTCATGCGTGAGAACAAGTTCCTCATTTTCAGAGAGTGCATGCTCAGAGAGATTGACTAGGCGGAATCATCCCAGATTTGCACTAAGTGCAGTAGCGGGTGGGAAAAATGACGTTTTACCCACTGGCCACAATGGTGGCTTTTCACGTCATATCATCCCAAATCTGCTGCTTTAATTGCGCATTCCTGGGATACACACCATTCCGATTGGGTGCGGGTTCTGGTTCGCCTGCCACATCAACACCTCACTGCTTCATCACGCCAGGCACCACATTTAAAGTTCAGCTGCGCTCCGTGCTTCCAGCCCAGGACTGCAGCAAAGAAGACATGCTCCCGAAAGGCAAGAAGACTGCAACCCTCGAGCGCCCTTTGGACGCCGTGGAGGCTGCTGTGATGTCCTCTACCCCTGCTCTGACCACAGGAGGGGCAGCAACATTACCACTCTGGCTTGGTAGGCGATGGCAGTGGTGATCAGTTCCAATAATCTTTTAAGTGAAACCAATTAAACCAAATCAACAAAATTGGGATAAATCAGGCACAGCCCCTAATTCAGGTCAGCTGTAAAACCACGAACAAAATTTAAAGGAACCTTACAAACTTTAAATCAAAATGTGATTAAAGGGGTCAACAAAACACCCCAGTCCCCGCGGTGCCCACCGAGCACGGAAGGCCTCGAGCGTGCCAGCAGACACCGCGTGCTCCCTCTCCAGGGATATCCAGCAGCGAACGTAGCCGCGGAAAAGGGACAAACAATCGGGCGGGACTCCCCCGTCGTTCGCCCGCTGCCTGGACTTGTTAATAGCCAACTTGGCCAGGCCCAGGAGCAGGTTCACGAGGAGGTCCTCCTCCTTCCCGACCCCCTTCCGCACCGGGTGCCCATAGATCAGGAGCGTGGGGCTGAAGTGCAAACAAAACATCAATAAAAGATTTTTCAAGTAACTAAAAAGGGAGTGCAGCCTACAACACCCTATATATGCATGGTCCACGGACTCCACAAGACCGCAAAAAGGGCATGTGTCCTGAGAGTCCATGAACCTATGCATTCTCCTATTATAGGGGACTGCTGCATGCAACACCCTCCAACCCAGGTCCCCGATAGAAAGGGGGAGGACACCTCTGTAGAGGGCCTCCCATTGGGGGCCTCCGCCGCCGGATGGCAACAAGGCACGCCAGGGCGTGTCCGGGCAGCGGACAAGGGCGAGAAAATGGAAGATGTGCAGCAGCAGTCCATACAAAAAGCTCCTCATTGCCGTGCCAATAGGCACAGAGGGCGTGTCCCCGAGGCGGCTCATACTGCGGGGCGCCAGCACCCGAGGGAGGGTTCGGGGCTTGGGGCCAATGTGGAATTCCGTCCGAACAGGGGAATGTTCAGACGGAAGACCACCGCGCACCTGGGCCACCTCAAGACCCAAAATAACATCGGGTCCGAGCACGACCGTTCTCAGGTCTTGGATGGCATCGGCTGCGACCTGGACACTCACAGACGTGCGACGCGCCAACTGCGGGAGCATCTAGCCCAGTTCTCCGCCACCCAGCACGTCCCCGATTCTGGTCACTCCTGCAGCCACAGCCCTCCTCTCCGCCAACCACTGAAAAGGACGGAGGGGCGGATTCCTGAGCAGCGGCTCTCTGACAATAGCCGCTACTCCTGACGGGGGAGAGCTGCGTCGCGAGGCAACCTCTTTCCAGGCTTTGATCAGGTCCTGGTAAAAGACGGGCAACGCCTGCAAAGAGCCACCGAGGCCCAGCTGTCCTATAAACAGGAGCTGCACGTCATAATTCAGGCCGTGCACCTGACAGAAGAAATACCATCTGGGAGGAGGCTCGACGTAAAGGTATCGCTGCGGGGTCTGAAGGCGGAAAGTCGCCACCTGTGTGCGTAGGCACACTAGCGCCTGACCACCCTCCCTAAGCGGGAGACTCAGAACCTCAGCAGTGACCCAGTGCAATCTTTTGTCCCAGAAGAAGTCGACTAACAATTTCTGGATTCTTGTGACAAAGTCCGGGGGAGGGGTCGTGATCAGTTCCAATGCTGCACAGAAGTGATTGGCCATCTAATGTAGAAAGAGGATGAATGATCTCATCCGTGTAGCCAGGATATGGCAGCCACCTCATCACTCTAAACTCACACACTCAAGCCCATCACACGTTCACTCACATCTTACTCACTGCCAGCTCCAGGGTATCACCATCCCTTCTCACACACATACCCTCACATGACCATGTGGCCTCATCTACTCTGGAGACTGCCTCCTCAGCCCCCACCAGCCCCGCATCATCGCCGCCCTCACCATCCCCGCGTCACCAGTTCTTTTAATGTTCATGTAACATTGGGTCCCCTGACCCAAATGGTGCCATTGTTAAGGGAGGTGTTTACATTTGAGGGAACTTCGATTTTTAAAAATAATTCACAGAGGCAAAGTTCTGATGAAAGGACATCCAAAGCCAGAGTTTTTTTTTTGCAAGTAAAATGTTGAAGCTTGGGCTGCTCATCGATGTGAAAGAAAGGCCCATTTCTTAATTCAAGCTGATTTCAATTCTCAAGCTTCAGGTGCACCAGCTGTAGGTGAGACACCGAGCCATTGAAGTCTGTGAGTGAGAGGTACAGTATTTGCTACTGTGCGCAAGTGCAGTAAAATTGCTTTCCTTGTCTCAGTTCTTGTTCAGGTGAAAAATACAGGGTGTACCCTGCAAGAGGCTGACTCCCTTCTTTAAGTCCACAGCAAGTGAGGTATAGGGGCCATTTTAAACTCAGAGAGCCATTTGTAGCAGGTGAGACAAGAGGAGCCATCTTAAAGTCCGTTATTTCAATCTTGTAATTTAGTGCTGCAGTCCCTTGGAGTCACTTTTAAATGTGAGCCAAAAACATCCAGCCAGTAGTGGTAGTGTGCCTGCTGCTGCAAAGAAAGAGCAAGGAAAAGCTATCAGCCGAGCAGTCAAATTGGATGTTTAAAACGTCTTGAGGCTGGAGAATGAGTAGTTGATATTGCGGGAGTGCTTGGACTACCCCCCTACGACAGTGAGAACAATAAATAGTAATAGTAACACTGACAAAATTAAACAAAGGGCAGAATTTTTTGATTTTATGCCTGACCCACTCGAATGTAAAATAGCACGTTGTGACATCGGGTGAGTGTCTCGACATCATTGTACACTCACGTGATATTATGGTCGGTGGGCATTGAGTGGGAGTCGGAGCCGCACCAGCCGTCAATTACGAGGCCAGTTAAGGCCATTAAAAAAGGTAATAAAGCTGTATTTTATGTCGACTGTGCGATTTCGCGCTCATTTCACGGGGAAAATGGGCAGGCGGGCAGCCAATAATTTGCTATACCTCATCCAAGGGAGGGATCAAAAGAGTCAGTAGCATTACCAGTGTGAGTAGTGTGCAGTTTTGGAGATGATTTGCTGCTGGTTGCTTATTGGTACTTGACAGCTTCATCTCTGTTCAGGGCTTCATTGTTAGCATTTCCCGACTTCGTTTCAGGACTTATTGGTGTCTCCAAGGCCCCTGGAGGATTAAGACCGTGTGGACCTTTCCAGGTATCAGAGAGCCTTCCCTTCCCCTGGTAATGGGGATTGTGGTCTCCGGTGGTGGCACCTTCTCTGAGGAGGAAGAGAGGGACAGAAGAGAGAAGAAGCCACGTGTCCATATGCAGCTTCCAGGGAGGGACTTGTGGGAGGAGAGGTGCAAGCTCAAGGGGTGCAGGGCCAGCAGGTAGTCCTAGGCAGAAGGGGCCACATAAGATGCCACTATCCTGCTGGCAGGGTTTACTGGCAGCGATGCAGCTACCTCAATATGTCTGAGGTGCAATGCTGAAGGAGGCTCCACCTCTCAAGGGAGACCATGACCTCCATTTGCCAGGTGATTGAGCCTGAGATCAGCTCCAACCCCATGCCAGTGGAGCTGCAGGTCACAGTGGTCCTCAACTTCTATGTCCCTGGCTCTTTCCAGGGCTCAATGGGGGATCTGTGTGGAGTCTCCCAATCAGCTGTCCATAGTTGTGTCAAACTGGTAACAGAAGCTCTGTTCAGGCTGGTACTGACCTTTATTCTTTACCGTACGGACGAGGTCAGCCAAGCTTAGTGAGCCAGAGGCTTTGCAGTGATTGCTGGGTTCCCCCACATCCAGGGTGCAATCGAATGCATACATGTGGCTATCAAGGCACCAGTGGGTCAGCCGGGTGCCTTCATCAACATTCCATTCCATGAACGTGCAGATAGTGTGTGACCACAGGACGCAGATTGTGCAAGTCTGTGCAAGGTACCCGACAGCTCCCATGATGCTTACACCAGAGACATTCCCAGGTGCAGTAGCTCTTCAGTGCTCCAGCCCGGCTGGATGGATGGCTGCTGGGTGACAAGAGCTATCCGTTGAAGAGGTGGCTCACGATGCCTCTCTGCCACCCAAGAACAGAGGCAGAGCAGCGTTACAATAGGAGTTATGCCCACAGGTGCGGTGGTAGAGAGGACCATAGGTCTTCTCAAGATGCGCTTCCAATGCTTGGACCATTCAGGGGGTGCACTATAATACCATACAGAACAGATGTCACTGATAGTGGTTGCATGCTGCATTCTCCACAGTCTGGCACTGGCAAGAGGGACCCATTGGAGGAAGAGAATCTTGACGCAGCTGCACAGGATGATGAATCCAGTAGTGATAAATCCAGAAGAGGAGCACGGTAAGGAGAATGCTGAGGACATGGTAACCTCAGTAACCTCGAGGGAGGCAGGGATACCAGGGATGCCTTGTCCAATGCTGCTTCAGCTAGGCTACTAAAGATCTGCCTCTACCTCATGCCAGGGCTCCGCCTCCATCCCAGATGCCTGAAATGACCCTTTTATATGCATCCAAAGTCCACCCAATGCCTGTGCAATAAAGTATCGAGCCACTCACGTCCAGCATTAAATATTAGCATACCATGCACCAGAAAGGAAAAAAAGTGAAGCATACTCAGGCCATCAGCACCAAAGTAAATTTAATTTCATTGTCACATTACTATTACTGGCGTTGATGTCCACACCAGCAGACATTAAACCAACCATAAATGAACAGAAAATCACCCATGAACCGTCCCTCTTATGCTTAGGTTTATGAGTGCTACATCTTGGTGCCTCCCCACCCCTCGCTGGAACCGGCATTGGAGACAGCCTGCTGACTCTGCTGTCTTCCTGGCCTTGATGACCTTGGCGGGCATCCTCTGGGCAGTGGAGCCTGTGCTGGCCCCGCCTGGGAGGGAGTGGCCAGTGCCACGGTTGGCATCTCCCCGTCATCACAACCTTGTCAGATGCCACAGTCACTGGCAGAGGGGCGGAGGAGCTGCTGCTGTCATCCGGAGTCCCCTGAGAGGAGCCCACAGAGACAAGCAGCCTGTGTGCCAATGTGAGGGCACTTTGGACCTCCCTGCTCACCATTGAAAGACGGGCACCTAGCTGGAATACTGGGTGCCTCATCCATCTCCCACACCGACAGTGACCACCTGAGATCATTGTGTGTGAGGGTTTGCATGTCTTAGCGCAACCCCAGGAATTCCTTGTTCTGTTCCTGGAGCTGCCTTTCCATGAGAGTTGCCACTTTCTCAACGGAGGAGGCAGAGCGCTCAGCCACAATAGTCAACGCAGTGCTGAAGCCCCGAATGGACTCCTCCATAATGGAGACTGTGGCACGGATACCCTCATGGATCTCCACCAGAGATCCCACACATCCCGTTGGACATCCAGCATCTGCTGCCTAATGGATTACTCCAGAGGCTCATCACCTGTCTTCAACTGAGCATCTTCCTGGTCCCCATCAATCCTCCGACTGCCAGCTCTCTGGGCACTCTCTGCCTCCGCCTGCACCTCAAGCGAGTGTGAAGTGCCCTCACCAATGTGCACCAAGATACTAGCTGCCGATCTAATGGTCCACCGAGGTGCTGGTATCTGCGCTGGTGCCTGGTTCAGAGAGTGGGCGTGACAAAGGTGCAAATGAAGCCAGTGGCCCTTCGGAGTACAGAGACTGAGTGCATGCTGGTTAATTTAAAAGGGAGAAGAAGGACATATCATTAGTTAAAGTCATTGCACCGTATCATGCCAGGCACCCTGGTGAGACAATGGAGATTTGCATCATGGCGCCATCGTCTTCCAATGATCAATGGGGACTCCAGGTTTGAGGCTCCCATCAATGAAGAGACTACACTAGGATGGTTGCATAATCTGAAATTCTCACCCCTCTGCACTGCGCTCTTACATTCATCTGGCACCCCCGCAGCTCCACGTCCGGTTGCACATACTAGCGTCCCGCTCGAACCTGCTGAGCAGCAGCAGACTGGGCGGGCCTCTTGCCTGTATGTGACCTCTCTGCTTGGTTATGGCCTGTCTTTTGAAAGGATAGAGGAGCATTGATTAGTCCACTCTCAACCTGCAGCACCATTGCAGCCTGGCCAGCCCCAGCTGGGGAACACTTTGCAGGGCACATCCGAATTGTGGCTCTTGAGCCGCAAGGCACTCAGCCCAAGCAGCCAGGGCTCACCCCTTTTGCCAGCTCCAGTGTCACTGACAGTTGGCACTCAGACCTTAGTGTCCCTGAGGTCCACATCAGACAGCCAACCTTAACATTTCTGCACACTGATCCATGCCAACATGGTACTCATCCTTCCTGAGCCCAGCAGGTTATTGAACCTCTTCCATCATTGCACCTATGTGTGCTGCACCATGAATACCTTGTGATATGAAGGGAGCCATTGAAGAAAGTGTCTACTCATCAAAACAAGCTTCTAATGGTGATGTGATGGGGCTTTTTTTGGAAACATATGTCACAGGGAACATATATTTCGAAAGAAGAGAAGACGGTGCCAGGATTTAAAGCTGCCAAAGATTGCCTGACTGTTCTGCTTGGTGGAAATACTGCAGGAGATTTTAAGTTTAAGCCCTTAATGGTACACCAGTCCGAGACAGCACAGGCATTGAGGGGTTATTCCAAGGGACATCTGTGTGTCATTTGGCGTTCAAATAAGAAAGCCTAGATAACAGGTGCATTCTTTCAAGAATGGTTCTCTCTGTATGCCATCCCTGTCTGGAGAGCATATTCCACCATAGAAAATCTCACCTTCAGGATATTGCTGTTCTTGGATAATTGCCCAGGTTATTTTGTCAGCTTTGATGAATTGTCTGAAAATGTGAAGGTGATTTTGCTGCCACCCAACATGACTTCATTACTCTAGCCCATGGATCAGGGAGCAATTGCAGCATTCAAGGCTTACTCCCTATACTGCACCATCTCCCAGCTCATCAAGACAACAGGAGGTGAGAATGTGCCAACAGTCAGGGAATTTTGGAGTGGCTACAGCATCCTGAAGGGCATTGATAATATCGTTGATTCATGGCAAGAAGTCAGGTCATTGTGCCTGAATGGTGTGTTGCAGAAATTATGGCTCGAGTGTGACAGTGGCCAAGGAGAATCTCTCAATGCTGTCCAATGTTCAGCATGAAGTTATCACCTTGGCAAGGAATGCTGGCATTGATGACATGGTTGAGGCTGACATGGTGCAATTGCGTGCATCCCAAGGAGAGGAATTGTCCAATGAAGACTTATTGCAGCTAGAGAGTCAACAAGCTGAGGAGGAAGACCACATGGAAACGCTACTCCTCGAGTTTTGTCAACAAAATGACTGTCAAGAGTCCCCCAGCTCCTAGAAGAGGCAATCAAAGATATCACGGAGGATGACCCAAACAGAGAGTGCAGTGCCAAAGTGAACAGGGGAATCAATGATTTCATGACTGCTACAGAGAGATACATACGACCATACTCGTATGTTCTTCGTATGTTTGTAACAATGGTTACATGAACTGCTACAAAGAGGTCTACTGAGAGAGGCAAAAGAAAGCCTCCAACAGTCCTTGGATAAATTTTTCAAAGTAGTTGACGATCCTGGCCCTTCATTCCATTAGGTCCTTCAGGACCTGGCCATTACACACTGCCTTCAGTTCAAAACCAAAACCACTCCAATTTCAGTCATTGAGCTTCTAAGAAGGAGTAGAGCAGGATCGCAAAACTTAAGGTCATGTGAGCAGCTAAAAGCAGTGTCTATAAAAGATCCTCCAAACCCAGTGGCAAGAAAGGCAGTGCAACAGCCAGGTCACCTCCGCCCACCCCCCCCCCCCCCCCCCCCCCCCCCCCCCCACACACACACACACACACACACACACACACACACACACACACGGGCCAACATGCCCAGCATCAGGGCTCAAAATCACTCAAAGCCATCTCCACTGAAACGCTTTAAGAGAAATCCTCAAAGCAGCCCTGAAGAGATAAAATATCTCGCCAACTCATAATGACCGAACAACATGTGAGAAGGTTCGTTTGGGAAGGCACCGAACAACAGAGACTTCACTGGGGACACGCAGAGGCTAAGTGAAGTCAGTGGAGTGCAAAAAGCTCCAGGCAACTCATCTAACTGACCCTCCAAGCAACACCTGCCCCAATCTGGAGATTGCGCATTGGATTTATCAGCCATCTCAGTACCCATCGAACTGGAGTGGAAGCAAGTCATTCCTGAACCAGAGGGACTGCCTCAGAAGACACATTGACTGGTGAATGTCATCTAACTTGAATTTATACTGTATTTTTTATATTTATGATTTATTTTATTTTGTAAGTAATTTCAGCTAGGAATGCGCAGCACAGTGCAGCGTATGCACGGTACAGTATTTCAACCTGTACATTGTTTTTTCTGGGTGAAAAATGTCTGAAGGAACCTAATTTCAACTTTAACATTGATTCCTTTGCCAACGTATGATTCACTTAAAAGCTGTTTCACTTAAAGTCATGATTTTCAGGAACACGACCACCACTTTAAGTGAGGACTCACTGTAATTAAGGAGGATGAGAAAGATGTATACTATGTAATTTATATGACAAAGCTGCCATTTATAAAATGGGACATTTTCCTCAAATGGCAGGATATAGATTAATGGGTTGAAATTCAAGTGCATCAGAGTTAATATGGCAACACTTTGAATTACATGTGCTTAAACATACTGCTAAAGTGTAAATAAACATTACCGAGGTAGGTGTTGTAGGAATGGTGAATATATTCCTTGGATGTGAATCCCTGAGATTGGAAACTTTATTATAAACTAACACAACCCAGTTCAGAACTTGCATTTTGAGAATTATGCTATGTAATTGCATTTTCAATTATCCTTTCTAGCTGTGTTGCATTGTTTAAAAGATATATGGCTTTCTTGCTTTGAGAATGCCTGGAGCATTGGCTCAAAGTGAATCACTGTGAATGCTATTCAGGGTATGCTTTCAGCAAATCCCATATTATTGATTTTTCTGTTCCTGTTCACCACTTTAAGTCTTTGTTTTTTCTAGAGTATTACTGAAATTTTTTTGAAATCACTTTCAAATTCCTCTCTGAACTGAGTTCCTTTGATTTCTCAGCTTCTTATCCCCCACAAGTGTCTTCCTGTTTTGAAAACGATCTACTTTTGTTATTGAGTCTTTTTCAGTCTGTGAATGCACTGCCATGCCTAAACATCAAAGTAATACATAACAACCTGGTTTAGCTCACACCTCTTTCGGAATATGGGCTGTGCTATTATCCTTAATTTAAAGTATGCTTAGATAGTCAATGGATTATTGATGGCTTCCTGTACTGCCAAAAAGGCTGCATTCCTGTAGTATACAACTATGGTTAGCTGGTTCCATCTTGCCAACCTGCCAATTTTAACTTTGGGTTATAGTCTATTAAATGCTGCCCTCTGCTGGCTATCCAAAAGATGTTTTCACAGGAAACCCAAAGAAATGGCTTTGGCAATTGGGCTGGGATTTTGGGGGTGGAACTGGAAATTCCCATCAAAGTCTTTGGGCCGTCTCGCCAGATTTCCTGTCCCACCCTATCCCTGCGTTGACCTGGGAGTGGCTTCTAAGAGGCCTTCCAGGGTCATAAACATTTATAAACAAAAGAATGGTCAATGTATTTGACTCTTATTATGACTGTTTTTTCTGGACTTGAACTGCTGTTTACTTGGTCTGTATTTTAACACAGAAAATGTCCTACCCTTTTAAGAATTCCAAATAACAAGTTTTTTGAAACCCTATTTTATCTAGTGGGGTTGGTTCCTACTTTTTTCTTAATTATAAATTCAGGGGATATGAGCGTCACTAGTAAGATCAGTAATTGTTGCATACACCAAATTTCCCTTGAGAAGATGGTGGTGAGCCACCTTCTTGAACCGCTGCAGTAGGTACTCCCACAGTGTTGATAGGAAAGGTTCTAGGTTTTTGACCCAGTGATGGAACAATATTGTTATTCATTTACTAAGTCAGGATGGTGTGTAACTTGGAGGGGAACTTGTAAATAGCGGTGTTCCCTCGTGTCCGCTGCCCTTATCCTTCTAGGTGATAGAGGTTACAGGTTTGGAAGGTGCTGGTTACATATAATATAATATTGTTGTTATGTCATTCCCAGTCACCGCCTTGCTGTTGCTGCTCCTGACTCAGTGGAAAATGCTGGCCCTGTGGCCACCACAAAACCCATTTCTCTCCCAATCCCTCACCACCACCGTTGGCCTCCCTCACTGTTCCAAGCCCTCATTTCCCAGTCTCTATCTCTCTGCCCTGAGTTTCCATTTCCTAGTCACCCCATTCAGAGACCTCCCCATTCCAGGCCAATAGTTTTTAATAAGTTTCAAAGTATAAATAAAATGTTTATGTTTTCTCAGTGAGCAAAATGGTTTTCCAGCCTGCCAAATGTTTGAAATGGTTCGTGTAACTTGACTATTTTGGGTTTTTTTCTTTGAATGATTATTGTGACACCTCCTTATAAGTATGTATACTGTAGGACTGAGTGCTGCTCTTAGTAGGAAGCCTTGCTTCCTTGGGGTTGAGGTGACATTCAGATCAGCCATGGCAGAGCAGGTTCAAGGGGCCGAGTGGCCCACTCCTGCTCCTACTTCATATGTTCGTATGTTGCTGGGTGAGTGTTCACTTGAAGAATTGGGCCTGGAAGTCTGCAGGCCGCATTTCATGTGAAGCATTACAGATATTTTTTGGAAGGCTGTGCTGCCATCCAGTGTGAGCCTCAAGTAACTTGCAAATATATAGAAAAAGATTTCTGGGTAAAACGATTTGTGAGCAACTCGAGCTGTTATCACCAGTACTGTAATATGCTTTGTATATATTCTGATTTTGGTATATTATAACCATTATCCATGCCCTTTCACCTAAACACACATGAATCGAATAGTGTGAGATGGCCATAGGCTGGTGAATTTGAATTTCCCTTTGAATTCCCTTTCCACTTAGTGAGAATTAATTCTACCATTAAATCACGGTTAATTAAAATTTAGGTTTCTGATTCAGTGGACTGAGTCATCAAGTTCCAGTTAGGCCTTAAATTGTGAAAGAAATTTTTAGCATCTAATTTGATCACTGTTGAATCAATACCAGCAGTGCCAATGACTGTTAGTGTTTAAATTTCTTCAGCTCTTTAAATGTTGATTTTAGAACGGTAATTGAGATTTCGCTACTCATGAGGCAGCCAGCTGCCATTCTGAGTTCAAATTCCATATGAACGATGTTTTGCTGTGCACATAAAGCTTTTGGGCAGTCACTTAAATGTTTTTAATTAACAGTGATTGGTTTTTACTCTCAGAATGGTGATGTATAACAGAAGGACACTGAAGAATAAGAAATTAAGGGTGTATTTTTCACTGGTAGATATACGTGTTGGGATTCATATAGCCCCACGTATTCTAAGACTGATCTTATCAGCAATCTTGTAAATAGGGCCCTAGCCACCTTGCAAGCTTGGTACAGAAATAGAGCACATCAAAGCTATCCCATGGGACAATGGCTATCCTAATCCAAGGTTCCTATCCTATCCAAGGCTATCCTTGGAAGGGGATGGGATCCTGAGAGGGGGTTCAGTAGGGGGAGATGGACAACCAAAATTAGAAAAGAGGGCAAGTGAATCTGGAAGGCATAGAAATTATAGGCCAGTTAAGGCACAAGGGAGTTTGGCAAGATTGGATGCTATTTATTTTAATGCAAGGTGTCTGATGAGTAAGGCAGATGAGTTGAGGGCACAAATGAACGCATGGAAGTATATTGTCCTTGCTGTCACAGAGACATGGTTGAGAGAGGGGCAGGATTGGCAGCTCAGTATTCCAGGATGTAGGGTCTTCAGGCGAGACAGAGAAGAGGGTACAAGAGTTATCGCAATGTTGATCAAGGAATCAATTACAGCAGTAAGGAGGGATGACATCTTAGAAGTTCTCTCAAATGAAGCCATATGGGGTAGAACTGAAAAACTAAAAAGGAGCTGGAAGCGTACAATAGGCTCCCAAACAGTCAGAGAGAAATAGAAGAGCAGATATTAGGCAAATTTCAGAGAAGTGTAAAAATAATAGCGGGGGATGTTTTTCTTCAGCTCATATCTCTCCCTGAGACACACAAAAATTCTAATCTAAGCTTACTATTACTTCAACTTCAGAGCAAACACATGAGTTCCCTAAACTCAGTTTCCCACCAGGCTTGCAAGATTTCTTATTAGCGAGATTAGACCTTCTGCCTGCGCTCTCATGATATACGCACACTAACTGACTGCCTATATGTATTTCCCTGTCTCTGTGTCTCTGGACCCCTGCACCAGAGAACAGCACAGTTTTTTTTCTACTTTGTTCTTTTAGCTTCCTAAACTACTAACTCTTTGGTAACCCATCACTTCAAGAGTTGTAAATCCCTTTTAAAAATGCATGTATACAAACAGGGTCCCAGACTTTCCGGTACCTAGCTCACACAGACCTCTAAATGGAACTAAAACCAAGTTTCACTTTCTTAACACCCAAATACAAAATATAAATTAAACCTAAAGATATGCATTGTTCCTAACACCTTACCGTAGAAAAAAAAATGAAAAGGTATCTTTAGGAAGCGTTTTTATTTTCTATTACAATCTTCTCTTATCGTTATCTCTACTTAGACAGATTTTACTCCAGCAGTAACAATGTACTTACATCAAATAAACAAGGACTTTTCCAGATACATTATATTCTTTCTAGACAAGTTTATATTGATCACGACATTCTGGTTCCTCCATATTTGCTCTGCTATGATAATTGTCTCACCTGCTACATGAATGATTTTTAAATTGTACGGCTGCAGCATCAACCTCCAACGAAACAGTCTCACATTCTTGGTATGAAACGTGCTAAAAAGGTTAAAGGATTATGGTCTGCATAAATAACAGGCTCTGCAGAGTTGTTGGATATGTAGACTTCAAAATGTTGTCGAGCCAACACTAAACTCTCTTTTTCCACAGTTGATTGTTTCTGTTGACAAGAACGTAGCTTTCAAGAAAAGTAATTGACTGGCCATTCGATCCCCATCTCATTCTCCTGCAATAAAACTGCACCAACACCTACGTTGCTGGCATGAACAGCCAGTTTAGATGACTTAGCATAATTTGACACTGCTACAACCAGGGCAGTAGTCAGTATGGCTTTCAAGCTGTCAAAGGCACTTTGACACTCCTCTGCCCACTCAAATGTCTTGCCTTTCTTTAACAAGCTTGTCAGGGGAGCTACTACAGTGCTAAAATTCAGAACAACTTCCAATAAGATCCACTCATACCTAAACACCATAGACTCACTCACTTTATCTTAGGCACTGGAAAATCCAAGATAACCCTAATTTTTGCTTCTCTAGGTGCCACTTGGCCTTTCCCACTGTGACCCCCAAATAAGACACTTTTGCTTTGGCAAATTCACTTTTTGCCAAATTTATGACCAAATTGGCTCTTTGAAACTGATCAAACAGTTCATTCAAATCATTAAAATCCAGCTGCGTGCACACCTTTCAGTGCCTCCAGCTCATGACTGCTGCAAAGAAGACATGGTCCTGAAAGGCAAAAAGACTGCAACCCCCAGATTCAATGACGTGTCCCTTGAGCACCTTTCAGATGCAGTGGAGGCTAGCTGTGATGTTCTCTACCCCCCACTCTGGCCGCAGGATGGGCAGCAACCTCACCAATCCAGCTTGGGAGGCAGTGTCAGCACCACGCCCTTCAAAAGGATGCAAGTGCTGCAAGAGGATGAATGATCTCCTCCGTTCTGCCAGGGTAAGTCACTCCTTCTCATCACTCTCAACTCACTCACTCACAAACCCATCACACATCCACAGGGCCATCACTCAGTGCCAGTTCAAGGGACATCACTCTCTTACACAATCTTCATTGTCCTCACTCCATCCTTGGGACCACTCACCACCCACACATGCCAGGCATACTTATCATCTGGCCTGGCAGGCATCCTGCTTACACCATCTCCATCTCTACTCATGCAGGACAAGTTGGCACACAACAAGAGGGAGAGGTCACAGAATGGTGGAGGAATGCCTCAAATCAAGGTCCTCACAGAATTTGAAAACCGAGCCATCCGGCAGGTCAGTGATGATCTGGACTGGTCCTGTGCTGACGGTGAGGTCGGCGCTGCTCTACCAAGTGAGGACCCAGCAATGCAACATCCATCAAACAACCATGCTGTGAGCGATGTGTCCTGGGAAACAGCCGAGGGAGAACATGACCCAGGGCCTCCAAACATGCCCTGAAGAAACCTCCTGAAGAGGAAGGCACCCTCCTTGAAGTCCCATCACAGCGCTCACCCACACCCTCCACCAGCGCAGAGACATACACCCCGGTGGAACCTAGCATTAGAATAGCCACGGGATCACAATCTGGTGTGCACATCGCACTGTCTGATTCACAGCAGGCGGTGGCAGAGACTTCCCAGGTTTCTGGCACTCGGAGGACCGCTGGAGGCCAGAATATTGCTGAGTCTGAGTCGGATGATGAGTCTCTGGACTCGGTCATGTCACCGTTTCTGGAGTTGCAAAGACAAGCTCAGGGACATCAGGAAGGGATGTCCGCCGCACTCCTCAGATTGCAAGGCTCAATGGAGGAGTCGGTCTGCCTTCAGGATGAGATGATAGCGCCAGTGTACCAACGCAGCGAGGTCAACATTGGTTAGATGGCAGCCGCCATGGAGACCTTGGTCTAGGACACTGCTCCTCCACTGCTCCGTGAGCTCAACTTCATTGTTGAAGCCATAGTTGGCCTCCAACAGTGTGTACACAAGAGGGGTGCAAGGCAGCTCGATCTGACTCCTAAGGAGTCAGCCAGGGGCCCTTGGACACCCACAGGGAGGAGGATCAGCAGGTGCACACTCCGGGGCCATCCACCCAGGTGACTCCGGGAGTGTCCAGCCCATCCAAATCCCCTCTTCCCCTGACTTCAGCAGTCCCAGATTCACAGACTGAGGAGGGTGCCACTGCCACACAGCAGGACCCCAAAAGCAGTCCCGGGCCTGCCAAGTCTAGGCCCTCCAGAGGATGCCCGCCAAGATCATCACAGACAGTCAGCAGGCTACCTCCACCTCCACTGTGGATGGCCAGGGAGCACCGAGACATAGCAGCAGGGTTAGGAAAGTTAAGAAGATATAAGTCTTAATTATGGAACGCTTCACGAATTTGCGTGTCATCCTTGCACAGGAGCCATGCTAATCTTCTCTGTATCGTTTCAATTTTAGTAGTTAAGAAGATATAGTTGCAACGCCCTGCAATCTGGGCAAATCCAATTGCTCTGGCTGTCCTGGTCCTGGGCGAAATGCATAAAGCTGTGTGCCCTCGCAAAGATGGCATCCATGATCTCATGGATACATTTCTGGTGGAAGCTTGTGATATCCGACAGATGTCATCTGTGGAGCCCTGTAAAGAGCCTCTGGTATCGAAATTGAGTGCCGTGGTCACTTTCACAGCCACTGGCAGTGGATGCCCTCCATGTCTCCATGTCGCCAAACCCTGCAGATGTGACCAACCAGTTCCCTAGCCATGCTCAGTCTTCAGCAACACTGTTTTTTGGTCTTCTGCAAGAATGGAAGGCGGCATCTATAGGCCCTGGATTTAGCCAGACACCAACCGGTGAGGGCTCGCTGTGGCACTTCGGTGGCATGTGCAGGAGCCCCAACTGCCTCTTCTTCCAAACAGTGTTGCTCCTCCCTCTGCGCAGCCAGGTGCCTCAGTCGCTCTCTTCTCAGCCATCTTCGCTCTCTGTATGCCATAAGGCATCCAACTAGGTCACCAGGCTCCATGATCCTGATGTACACCTCCTACAAGATGAAAGAGACGTGCGGGTTAGCATGGGTGTGCTAAGAAATTGTCTTAGTTAAGCCTGAAGGCCCCTTAACATATCCCAGAGAGTGCTGGCCATCACTTGGATGACCAGAGTTTAGTGTGCTGCATGGCTGCCTGAAACCCCACCCACCTCCACCCCACTCCACCTGACCGGTTGGCGGCAGCCTTGCCCATTGGACTGTATGCTGTGCACTCAGCTCAGGCACAGGCATTCTCCTAACCTGCACTGCAAGTCTGCACTGTTAGCTTGAACCATGGGGAGGCTGGTCCAAACTGGGATGATGACATTGCAAGGGGCTCCACCAGTGACTGCTCCATGGCCGCTTTAGCAAGGAGATTATACAATGTGCCCAGTTGTCCAACTGTTCTGCAGTCCACTAAAATACTCATCAGTTTGCAGTCTGTGCCTGAGGGGTGAAAAACTCTGGAGCACTTGGTGGCAATTTCATGTCTCTGCATAGCTGAACTGGGCAGATAAGCTAGAGGCCCGACTCCAAGCATGTCTCAGCTGCAGAGGAATGGTCACTTTTCACAAGGTTCCCTAATGCGTGGCCGCTTCCCTTGCACACATCCCACCTCCCCCCACCCGACCCTCACATGCTTGTGCACTACTTTCAACCGCAGGGCAGCCCTTGCGCCCCCCTCCCCCCAATACGCCTGCCGAGTGCATGCCTTTTATAAGTTATTGCATGCCGACATGGGCAGATGTTCCAGCGTTGAGGGAGGGGCACGATTCTGATGAGCTTGGCTTATTAATGATATACTGTTGTATTACAATGAGGCTCCCAATGTCCGTTGGCAGGGAATGTGACCCGCCATCGACGGGCTGAGCGGACGATTGCAAACTGCTTTTATGGTGTCATGAAACTGATTTTTGGCCTTCCCACCATATTGTCCGCTCAACACTGAACACCCCTGACGCCAGCAGGCTTGGAAAATCCCGGCCATTGTCTTCAGCAACAAACTTTCAAGCTTTGGTATTTTTATCTGCTCTGGCTTTCATTGTTTATGGAGCAATTTTCAAATGCAATTTGGCCAATTCACACACTTTAGTTCATCTTTCATGGAAATTTGGCAGATAGGTCAAAGTGTAGTCTCTGAACTTTGGTTTATAATTTTTTCTTTAATTAATTAAGGGGTCCTCCCACCTCGTGCCCATATCTCAGATCAAAAGGACTGAATCCTGTGAACTCTTTAGGGACATCCATTATGGCAAACAGTCAAACTGGAATTCCTTTGTCCCAATCCTTAGGACATTCCTGACAATAGGCTTTAATCATGGTCTTTAAAGTTTCATACCACCTGTCTAATGCTTCTTGTGATTGTGAGTGATAAGCTGAAGATTTAAATTGTTTTGTTCCCAAACTATTCATTATTTCTCTAAATACGTGCGACATAAAATTTGAGCCTTGATCTGATTATATCTCCTTAGGTAATCCATACCTTGTAAAGAATTGAACTAACTTTTTCATTACCGATCTTGCCGTAATTTTCCCCAAAAGGCGCTGTCTCCGGAAATTTTGTTGAAACATCTGTAATTGTTAAAAGATACTGATTCCCACTTCTGGTTTTAGGTAGGGGTCCCACACAGCCTATTAAGACCCTGAAAATCAGTTCTTCAAAAGCTAGTATTGGAATTAAGGGTGCTGGTTAAATTGTTGATTGGAGTTTCCCTACTACGTGCCACGTATGGTATGTCTGCTGGATTTAACCTTGCCTTTATGCAATCCTAGCCAATAAAAATGTTTCAGTATTTTAGCCTGCATTTTTCCACTGCTTAAGTGACCTGCCATTGGAATTTCGTGAGCTACTCGTAAAATTTCCAGATGGAACTACTGCCTGACGAAGTACTGTCCATTTCTCATCGGCTGGTATTTGAGGTCTCCATATCCTCATTAGCACTTTGTCTTTTAAATAATAGCACTCAGGTATTGGTTCTGATTCAGTTGCTGAGTAAGCTGTTTGATACAGCTCTCCCAACAGGAAACAATCCAGGATGTTCCTCATGTAGCATCTTGGTTGTTTTCACTTCCACTGGTTGTCCTAACACCTTCAGTGAGGCTGATATTTTTGAACCAGCCAGGTCATTCCCAAAATAAAATTCTATAGGGATTTGATGCACTACTCCAACAGCAATTCTCCACTGACTAAGTCATTCTTTAATCCGACACTGTGTAATGGAACAAGTTTATAACCTCCATGTATGCTTCCAGTTAATATTTTTTCCTTTACTAGCCCCTCTGGAAGACTAATTTTATCATCAGTCAACATCAGCGACTAACTTGCTCCAGTGTCTCTCTATATCTTTATTGGCTTACCTCCTTGACTGGTAGAATAAGGGAATACATCTCCTCTATAAACAACATTTTTAAACCTTTCCACAATTTGTTTACTTATTTTGTTTGTGGAGTAAGAGAACACATCTCCCTTTGAGGTAAAACCCCCAGAGCCTCCACTAGCATGACTCTCTTTATCAATAATGCAGGAAGAATTTTCTTGACTATCCTGAGCCACATCGTCCTTCTTAGTAGGTTCTGGGTGAACACGTTTCAGCTGTACCACTTCTATGGTTTTAATACCCATTTTCTGGCACAACCTTTCCTGAGGATTTCTTAAACAACCCTACTAGTGCAATAGGTCTCCCATTCAATTTGCAGCAATTAGTTTTATTATGTCCAGTCTTATTACAATGGAAGCATATTATCTTCTTTACATCACTTTTAGATTCTAGCCTGTCTCCTTTATTATTTTGATGTCCTTCTATTTGCTTTTAGAACTAGTACCTTTTCCATCCCCAGATTTTCTATTCCTCTAGTTTCCTTGTTGATTCCCATATGACCATTTCCCCACATGTAACTGTCTTTGTGAGATATCATAGGTATCAGCCAAAACTGCCGCTTCTTGGATCTTTGATACTTGACACTCACCTAAATAAGTCTTGATGGTTGCTGAAATACTATTTCAGAGGTTTTCCCTCATGCTCTCAAAGGTTTTCTCTAACTTCAGTGATTGAAACCACTGATCCCATAACATTTATCGCTGCTCCTTCACTGTTGCACTGTGGGTGTACCTGCACCACATGAACTGCAGCGTTTCAAGAAGGCAGCTCACCACCACCTTCTCAAGGGCTACTAGGGATGGGCAATAAAGGCTGGCCCAGCCAGCGAAGCCCACATCCTGTGAATGAATAATTTAAAAAAAACATTATTTTTTCTACAATTTTTTTCGGATTAGATTTCTTTCTTACGGTCCTAAAATTGAATTGATAAGTTTCAGGGACAAAGCTCATCAGCATTGAGTTTTGCCCTTTTAGCTGCTTCATAGTCTGCAGACCGTTCCTCTGACAGACTAGTGTACACACTGAAAGCTGTATTTGACAGGACATTTTATAACATTAAGTCCAAGCATCTTTTGGCCGCTTCAACTTCGCAGCTATCTTTCAACTCCACCCTCTGTAAATTTCAGCACTAAATGAAGATTTTTGGTTGAATCGAATTCCTCAATGGTATCAGGATTATCCTCTGACTTACAATTTCATCTTTCTTCCATTATCCTAAGCTTTTCTCCAGCCAGGGTACGTTGTCTGATTTCGTTCTCTCTTTGAAACTCAAGCTCAAGCTTTCACATTTCCATGTCTTTTAATCTTTCTTTTTGTTTTTCTTTCTCTTACTCCAAGTCAAGCTTTTTCATTTCCATTCCTCATCCTTTTTCTTTTTCTCCTTTCTTTCTAATACAAGTTTTTTTTTCATTTCTCCTTCTCTTCCTCCAATTCAAGTTTTTTTCATCTCTTTCTCTTTCTCTATTTCAAGCTGCTTCATTTACAACTTAATTTTTGCTAACTTTAGCCGTGGCACATCAATTTCAGGTGTCTCCCATTTTAATTCTAAACACTGCATAATTACTTTGAGCATATCATCTTTACAAAATCCTGCTTATTCAATTTATCTGCTAACTCTCTCAGTTTAGCCTTAGTCAAGGATTTCAAATAATCTACTGATACATTTTCTATTCCTAGTAAAGTCTTAGCAACAGTCAAAGCCATTTTTGAATTCCAACATGTGTAATAAACTTCATAGCAATTTCTATTCCTATGCCCAGTATCTCCACATACTCGTTTCTTTAAGGATTCACAGATCCCACCGAAATTTGAGGATTTTTAATCCCGCAGGAGCCCCCACTTTATGATCCAAGTTGATGTGACTGGACAAGTCACATCCCAGAATGAAACCTGACTTGGTAGATCCTAACTTTGTTTCTTTTTGGGAAACCACAGAGATTGTTACTAAACACATTCACAAGTGTCTGCCATTATACTTTTAACACAAAGAATAAAATGTTTATTAAACAAGAAAAAATGAACTATATTACGCTAGACAAAAAGGTTGGAAAGATTCCAGTACAGATACCAGAAAATGATTCAAACCCACACTATTCCTTTTATCGCTGCAATCCTTACAGATACAGAGAATCCTTGAGGGTTTACCACTGTCTCAACTCTGAGGCTTCTTGCTTGGGTTAGCTCAGTTTTCTTCCGGTGGATTTCTGCGCATTCACTAGATGCTTTTCTACAGTGTTATCTCTCCCTGCAAAAACCCAGTCTAAATTCACTATTACTTTTATTTCAGAGAAAACACGAATCCCCTAAACTCAGATCCCCACCAGGCTTGCGAGATTTCTTATTCAAAAGATTGGACCTTTTGCCTGCGCTCTCTGATGTACACACACTAACTGACTGCCCTTGTGTTTCCCTGACTCTCTGGACCCTTGTCGCTAGGCAACAGCGCAGTTTTTTTTCTACCTTTTTAATTTCACCACGAATCCCTTCATAACCCATCTCTTCACTTCAAGGGCAGGATTTTACCGTCGGCAAGCGGGGGCCTGCTTGCCAACACGTAAAATGACGCGCGGTGACATCAGGTGGAACTCCCGACATCATCCCGCCCCATTTCAATTTTCAGGTAGGCGGGGGCGCAGCAAAATCAGCTGTGTGCCCGCCGACCTGTCAATGGCCAATTGAGGCCATTGACAGAGTCAATTAAGTAATTAAAGGACCTGCCCGTCCAACCTTAAGGTTAGCAGGCAGGCCAGGGGCCCCGGCAGGAATTAGAAAAAGCAGGAAACCTCATCCACTGGCGGGATGAGGTTTCATGTAGGTTTTGAAAAATTTTAATAAAGCTTTTGTAAAAATTATGGACATGTCCCAACTCATGTAACAATGTCACATGAGGGGACATGTTGGCGAAATTTTATTATTCTACTTTTAGCTTTTTTTACATTTAGAGCCAATCTCCCTGAGGCAGCATTTAGCCTCAAGGAGATGAGTGCGCCCTCTCGTGCGCATACGTGAAAGAGCCCACTCTCGATTTTGAGATGTCCCCCCCCGCCTGCACAGGAAGTACATGGTGCTTCTGTGCGGACGTCACGTTGGGCAGGCCTTAATTGGCCCGCTCATGTAAAATGGTGCTGCACCCCCAACAGGGGATGCCGATCGGAAGCATGCCTGTGTGTGCCCACCCTTCA
The DNA here is from genome assembly GCF_017639515.1 of Carcharodon carcharias. Classification (NCBI taxonomy): domain Eukaryota; kingdom Metazoa; phylum Chordata; class Chondrichthyes; order Lamniformes; family Lamnidae; genus Carcharodon; species Carcharodon carcharias. Next base: position 31,393,565 of record NC_054488.1, on the reverse strand, counting down.
ACTTTGTCCCCGACGGGGGATGCTGATCGGAAGCGTGCCCGCCCTTCAACTTTGCCCCCGACGGGGGATGCTGATCGGAAGCGCGCCTGTGCGTGCCCGCCCTTCAACTTTGCCCCCACCGGGGGAAAAGTCCTGCCCTGAGAGTTGTACAACCTTATTAAAAATGCATCTATACAAATAGGGCTCCAGACTTCCTGGCACCCAACTCACGAAAATTTCTAAATTAAACTAAAACCAGGTTTCACCTTTATTAACGCCCAAATACAAAATATAAATGAAACTTAAAGCTATACATTGTTCCTAACATTAAAAATAAATAAAATCTAAAATTTAATTAGGGAATCTTGCAATGTCCTGCACTGGCCTGGCCTAATATCTCCTCCTTTGGTACCTTGGGGCATTTTACTCCATTAAAGATGATATATAAATGCAAGTTGTTGTTTGTAGCGGAGGAATGCATGATGGGTTTATGATGTCTAAAACTATTGAGGTTAAGTAACATTGTTATTCATGACAATGTGTGTTATGATCTCAGGCCAAGCATTTCTTTTCTTCACTTCCATTATCTTGCTTTGCAGGTGTTCTGTTTTTCAGTGTGAGTTAATCCCCCAGTCCGGTATTTGAATGAGAACCATATTCCCTAGCCCTTATCCTCACTGAATAAATTGTACAAACATATATCAATATTTTCACAACTGTCTATTTTATAAAGCAACCTAGAAACTGAAAACTCTGCATCCAGCTGCATTATCCAATGAAAAAAAATTGAAGGGCATTTCTTAACTAAAGCAATTGAGAATATGAACAGACTGTTGTTATCCATGAGCTATTTTTTTGAGTCCATTATGCCCTCTGCTTGCTAATTCATAGCATATAATGGATTAAAGAAAGAGGCAGTGATCTATAATGGTGGGACTCCTCCCCTTTTACACAGAATGTGCTTTCCTAGGGGACAGAGAGTTATGTGTGAGGGCTTTACTATAACATTCAAATAGCACAAGAGATGCATTGTAATGACTTCCACTTCAATATATACATATGGCTAGGTTTATACCATTTTGAGATTACACCCGTAAATAATGGGCACCTTAGGTTGCTCATTACTGAGCAAAGGATAAAGCAAGATGCTTTACAGCCCACACTGCACCACTTTTCTCCATTTTCTTTTCCTGCTGGCACTTAGATTCTCACTTGCCTTTGCAACATTTGGTGTAAATCCTCTGCCCTGCTCTTTTAATGACTGATCTATTTAATCTTCAAATTGTTGCAGGCAATAGTGGCACCACCAAAGGGTGGGATGTATGCAGGGCTTGGGCTTTTCCTTGTGGCACAAATGTTGCCTGCCATTTGTCAGCCCAGACGTGGACACTACACAAGTCCTGTTGTTGGTTGGCATGCGGTGCATCATTATTGGAAGAGTTGTAATTAGAGCTGAACATTGTAGAATCGTCAATGAACAGCAAAACCTGATATTGGTGGGAAGATCAACAGTGCAGCAGCCTGAGGATGATTGAATGCACTAATGCACTGTCATGAGTAACTCCGATAGAAATATTCTGGGACTCCTGAACAGTTGCATTTTGGTGTGCTATGTATAATTCCAGCAAATGAAGATTTTCCCCTTGAATTCCATTTTACTTCTTGGTGTTATCCTTGAATACTTTCTCGAGCTACTCTCGTCACTTCTCTGGCACTCAGCTCTTGTATCTTATCTGCATCAAGGCCGTGATAAGATTTGGTGCTAAGTAGTTCATCAGTGCATCAGTGAATAGATTATTGGTGAACAGGGACTGCTTGGTGGCTCTATTGATGACTCCCTTTGCCACCTTGAAAATTGGAAAGAGCCAGTTAGGGCACTAATTGCCCAATTATCCTTTTTGTCAAATTTTTTCCTTATGATAGAGTATACCTGGCAATTTTCCACATTGTTGGGTAGATGCCATTGTCATAGCTGCACTGAAGCAGCTTGGTTAGGGTGGCAGCTAATTCTGCTGCACGGGGTCTTCAGAGCTGTAGCCAGGATGTTGTCAAAGCTAATTTTCCACTCCAATCACCAGCATAAATGTGCATTTGGATATGTCAGTAAGAATGCAAACGGGCTGATTCATGAAGTTGAACACCATTAAAACATTCCTGTTCTGGTGATATTAGCATCCTTTATTTCAGTACATGAAAATCAGTCTCTCTAAGTTTAATCTTTTTATGTAACTTCTTAATGTTTTAATTCTTTCATAAACTGCTGCATTTCATTCTCTGTGTTTTGCAGTTTAATTTTACCCATTCTGAAATGCTGCCATGCCATGTAAGTTTTTACCACCCTTGAATTTCTTTTTTAAATCTTATTTCTTGCCATCGCTGATGCTAAACTCTCACATTCTGATTCTTGTGCAGCCACAACTAATGTGTAGCCAAGAACAGTCAATGTGAAGAAAAATAGCATCTGTAAAATAATTGTGGATTTATTATGTAAGTTACTGTCTATATTGATAATCATCACTCACTAGGGATCCTTGACTTTTAACATTTTGGTTATCTATTTTTTTTCATCCCCACCTCCCAGAATAGGTGAGGCTCTGAATTACCCCTTTCATTGCCTTTCCTCATGGTCTGCATTATAACCTGTGGTTTGTTGGTCATCCAGTCGCCTTCTTATTCTTCCGACCAAAATGGATAACCTCACACTTATCCACATTAAACTCCATCTGCTAAATTTTGGCCCATTCACCTAACCTGTCCATATCCATTTGTAAAATTCTTTTTTCTTCATTGCAACTTTCTTTCCCACCTATTTTGGTGTCATCTGCAAATTTAGCTATAGTACCGTCTATCCCTGAATCCAAGTCATTATTATAGATTGTATGTAGTTGAGGCCCAAGGACCGAACCCTGTGGCACCCCACTAGTTATAGCTTGCCATCCAGAAAAAGACCCATTTATCCCAACTCTGCTTTCTGTTGATTAGCCAATCTTCTATCCAAGCTAAGATATTACCCTATATATTAATGACTAAGGCAACCATGTTGCAAAAATTGTATCACTGCCTATGCAGATGGGAGGATATCAGCCACTCAGCGTGGTAGAGGCAATATTGGTTTGACATTTCTGTTTAAATGTAGGCTGAGGGGTTGGTGCTCAATGGAAACTGCTGCTCGATGCTTCAAATTTCTAAGTTGTTGCTTTTATATTGAAAATTTCAGCAGCCTTTAGTAGTATTTGGTGGCAAAATGGATCAGAAGTCACAAATCAGGAGCAGAATGGCTGCAACTGGTAGTCAGGTTGACCAGACATCATTTCTAGCTGTTATATGCATGAGAGGCAGCACAGTTAATGACTTCATATAAGTTTGCTTTTCCCAGGCCTAACTGGAAAATGGTACTTCTAGTGTTGTGCAACCAACCTGGTGCCAAAATTACACTGTTACCAGCATAAATCTTGCATCCACTATACAGGATGAGAGTATGCCCACTTCGAGGTAAGGAAGGACATTGCAATAACAGATGTGTGGTTTAGTGTCTTTCAAGGCATGTTGTATACAATGATTTTGCATACCTTGCAGATGTAAGCTATTTTACTAGAATTTTCTAGGGCCTGAAAATGGAACAATTAAACAGCGTTGAGTCATGAGAGGTAAAATAACAAGTTGGCTGAGTTGCTAAATCGCCTCCCTTCCACCCCTAACCATCACCAACACCATCATTAAAACTTTGAGAAACTTTTAATTGAGTACACTATGAACTTTCTAGTGTTGGCTGCATTCCTCACGCTACCTGAGTCTGTGCACAGAAAAGGTTGAGCGAGCAATTGAACTCTCCAGAACAAAATCTTCTTCCATTTACAAGTATAGTGTTGAGTTCTCCAGAGAGCGTTCCCTTTGGCACTAAATTTGAAACTTACCTTAATAATCTGCTGAAAATGTCACTTTCAACTTTATTTGTAAGGAACAAGCTTTCTGAGTAAAATTCTGCCATCCCATCAAAGGTGTTAACAATATTGAGGCTTTGCAGAGAAGACACTGAATTCTCTATCAGGTTTTTGTTGCATCTTTAGTGGCCTCCTATTGCTGATCACCGTTGATACAGAGAAAGTAGGCTTCAAACCCCAAAACATCTGGATTTGTCCTTTAGTTCAGTAGCTTTCGGCTATGAGCTGCAGGAGTCTTATTATCTGTCTCATACAACCTGATGCAATGACCCATAGTTCGGGGTGAAGCAAGAATGTTCATCACTGACCTTGAAGTAAGTCTGGCTGAGGGATGCAGCAGTCTCTCGGGCAAGAATTTCATCTCTCCTGCTGTGTAATGGTATTGCAACTAACTGCAGTGTTCTGTGTTGGGCAATCACATGTGAATGTCAGTAGTTGTCCAAGAAGCTAATCATATTAATGGATTTTTGCTGACATTCAATCAGAAAAAATAAAGCAGTAAAATAAAATCACCTTTAAAAATGTTCACATAGGGTAACTTAAACATTGGTGTACACGGGGTGAAGGTAGAATTTTTAAAAATTCTGAGGATACATTTTTTCAAAAAAATTTTTTTTTAATTTTAAAAATCTACCCATTAATCAGTTAATAGCACTCTATGATTATAAAAACACTTTTTCAGGTTGTTCTGTTCATCAAATCCTATTAATCACATCATAAAAACCCAGTCATACCTGTTGAACAAGGTGAAACTTTCAAAGGGGGAGTATGAAGGTTGAAAGTTTCACTGATTTCAATGATAGCTGGCTCGGTTGAGGGGGGGATGTGGGGGGCAGTGCGGATGTCGGGACGAGGGGGAGGTTTGTCTACAGCATAGCCCGTGTCGGAGCCCTGAGTGACAGATCACAGCGTCAGGATTTCCACGCTAATCTGCACAATCCTGACATCCTGACGCGTCAGTCTGTTTCGTAGGGGTACTGATGGTGAACTCTGACAGTTCGCTGTCAATTACCCCCATCCTCCAAACACCCACAAAATCCAAGCTATTGTGTTTTCATGCATTCCTTTTGATTCTGGAATGGAGCATTTAATGGTACCTGTTGTTCCTGGCGTGCTCTGTCTGTCTTGTACGTTAGCATCTTGCTCATAGTGTAAAGTGTGATTTGGGCGGCTGGCTTGATTCATGTTTTCACTTAATTTGTTTCATCTTAAATTTATTGACATAAGATTTGCCTTTTTGGATTATTGGTGCCCTACAGCTTTGGATTTGACAGTTGATCCTTGAATCTGCTTTGTGGCAGGATGTACACTGGGCTGGAGGCTTATATTTCTAAGTTCCCTCCTGTTTCATTGTATGAAAATGAATGGATCGACAATAAGCACAGTTATGCCACTGTCATCCCCCCACCCTTATCGCATATTATTGTTTGCCTATTTTCCTTACACTTTATTGTCCTACAAGCATTGCTGCCAACAATGCTGAGGCCTGCTCTGCCATCATAAGTGACACACCAATGATCTTCTCTTTTGAGTATCGGAGTTCTGCAGCATCTCAGATCAGGTGAGGGCAGAGTAATGAAGATGAGCTTGGCAAATATCTATGCCAGCATGGGTTCATCTTACCCACCAACCAGGCAGCTTGGGGTTAGGAAAAGTAGCGTTGGCAATCCGCTCGCTGAACAATCAGCAAGTGAATTTTTCCAGTCTTTGCCCAACCAGCTCCCCTGTCTCAGAGTTGGTGTTATGCGAATCCAAGCCAAGGTCACCAATTTTCACTGCTGAGCTGTACACAGGTGAGGAAGTACCTGGAATAGGCATTCCCTCTCCACATCCCGCTCCTTCTGATGGAGGGATGGTGCGGGATGGAGTCGGGCCTACCACCCAAGGTAGCCACCAGTTGCCGCGTGGTGAAGCGGGCTGTTTAAAAGGCACGCCTAGGTTCCCTGGGATTTTGTCACAGTTGTTTTGCTAAATATTAGGCTTTCTAGCTCTCACCCCTCACACCACCCCTGCCCCCATGCCCCATTCAAGCCAACCCCCAACTGTGCAAATTTCTGGCCCAGAGTTACCATTTTTTTAATAAGCCTGTATTCCACTTCCACCAGCAAACACAAGGATTTTTAACTCCATTGTGTTCGTTTCCCTGCCCCAGATATAAATTTTATCTTGTTGGACTGATGCTTTGTGATCTGAAAACCATGTCATAAGACCTTTAACTGATATGAATTCCATAAGTTAGTTTTCACGCTGCTTGTTGTATTTTTCAGGCTTTTAAGTTGTAACAGTTCCTGTCTTGTTCAGTACCATGTGCAGTAGTTGATATGAAGGTCGAACTCTGTAGTTTCAGTGGGTATAATTCACTGGGTCACAGGAAGCGCTATGCCAGAATCGATGGGAAAGTTTTCCAGTTTCTGAACTCAAAATGTGAGTCAGCCTTCTCCAAGAGAAACCCTTGAATGATCAGCTGGACTATCTTGTACAGGCACAAGCACAAAGAAAGGCAGTCTGAAGAGATTCAGAAAAAGCGCTCGCATCACGCAGTGAAGTTCCAACAGACTATTACTGGCACCTCTCTTACTGAGATTATGGCTGAGAGGAATCAGAAGCCGGAGGTGCACAAAGCTCACTGTGAACAGTCAATCAGGTCTGCTAAGGAGGCCAAAGCTGCAACAAAGAAAGTCAGCGCAGCTACAGCGCAGGCTACTCAGAAAGCAGCTTCCAAACAGAAGTTTGCAAAGCCAATGAAGTCTCAGGTTCCATGTGTTGGTGAAAAAGGTTAAATATAATAATCAGTTGTTGATGTTAAAGAAAACCTGAGTAAAATTCAGTGAAAAGAAAATAATTGCTCTGCAATTGCAGCAGTCTTTTTGAATTTGTCTGACTCACATTATTGAGCAGGTGTTCCATGTCAACATTCTTAGTGCCATGGCAAGCAATCCAAAAGTATATACAACAATAGAGATAGTGCTTGTTTTCTTTTCTGAGATTCTTCACTTTCATAATGTATTGTTAGTTGCTGCATTCATTTCACCTGGCAACATTGTGAATTGATAATCCAGCATATCCTTCATGTTCCATTTTGACTGCCCTATCATGGAAGGAAATTGGTCAACAAAGACTTGCTTTTGGACACTTGCACATTTTCAGATTATAGGGTGATTAAGTTATAGAAGATTTTAACCTGTAAAGAGATTAGTTGCAATCATTCTTGTAGTTGCGGTGCATAACTTCCTTAGAAAGTTAGAAGTTTCATGTTGGTAAAAAGTTAGTATGCAAGTACACAAGTGTTTAGGCAGGCAAATGGAAGGTTGCCGCTTATTACAGAATCATAAGGACTCGAAATGTTAACTCTATTTCTCTCTCCACAGAGACTGCCAGACCTGCTGAGTTTTTTCAGCAATTTCTGTGTTCATATTATAAAAGTAGGGATGTTTTGCCACAGTTGTACAAGGCAGTGGTGAGACCACATCAAGACTACTGTGTACAGTTTTAGTCACCTTATTTGAGAAGTGATGTGACTGTGTTAGAAGCAGTTCAGAGAAGGTTCACTCAACTAATCCCTGGGATGAGGTACTTTCTTATGAGGAAAGATTGCATGGTTGGCCCTGTATCCATTGGAGTTTAGAAGAATGAGAGGTGATCTTATTGAAACATAACGATCCCGAGGGAACGAGACAGGATGGATGCTGAAAGGATGTTTCCCTTTGGGGGAGAGACTAGAATTAGGGGACACAGTTTAAAAATAAGACCCCTCCCATTTAAATTGGAGATTAGGAGAAATTTTTTCTTCCTGATGGTTGTGAGTCTGTGGAACTCCCTTCCCCAGAGAGTAATGGAGGCATGGTCATTGAATATTTTTAAGGCAGAGGTAGATAGATTGTCGACTAACAAGGGAGTCAAAGGATATCAAAGGTAGACAGGAATATGGAGTTGAGGCTCCAGTCAGATCAGCCATGGTATTATTGAATGGCGGAGCAGTCTTGAGGGGCTGAATGGCCTTCTCCTGCTCCTAATTCGTATCTTTACATGTTCTTCACCTTTTAGTTCATTAATCAGTGGCTTCCATTTTATATGAACAATAGCTGCTGACTTCATCCCCTATATTGATCTCTCTCAGTGTGATTCCTTGAATGACAATGAGCTTGCATAGGGATTTTCTAAACACGAGTTGTAAATCATCAGTTTGATCTCTTTTGTTAGAACAGCAAATTAAGTTAAAGAACATTGGGAATTTCATACTCCAGGAATATGATAGTCAGGGAATATGCTCACACCTCAAAATAGTCAGAATTCTCTGGCATTCAAAGAAAGCCTTGCATTTCCCCATTGTACAGCTGTTTGGGACTGTTTAATTTCCAAGCTTGTCAGTACTGCAGCAAGGAAAAATAACAAAACCTTAATTTCTACTTTCTTTGTCCAGCAACTTTTAAAAAAAAAATCATTCATGGGATGTGGGCTTAACTGGCTCGGCCAGGATTTATTGCCCACCCCTAATTGTCCTTGAGAAGGTGGTGGTGAGCTGCCTTCTTGAACTGCTGCAGTCCATGTGGTGTAGGTACACCCACAGTGCTGTTAGGGAGAGAGTTTCAGGATTCTGACCCAGCGACAGTGATGGAATAACAGTATACTTCTAAGTCAGGATGGTGTGTGACTTGGAGGGGAATTTCCAGGTGGTCGTGTTCCCATTTATCTGCAGCCCTTGTCCTTCTAGATGGTAGTGGTCGTGGGTTTGGAAAGAGCCTTGGTGAGTTTCTGCAATGCATCTTGTAGATGGTACACACTGCTGCCACTGTGTGTCGGTGGTGGAGGGAGTGAATGTTTGTGGATGGGATGCCAAGCAAGCGGGCTGCTTTGTCCTGGATGGAGTCAGGTTTCTTGAGTGTTGTTGGAGCTGCACTCATCCAGGCAAGTGGGGAGTATTCCATCACACTCCTGACCTGTGCCTTGTAGATGGTGGATAGGCTTTGGGGAGTCAGGAAGTGAGCTACTCATCGCAGGATTCCTACCCTCTGACCTGCACTTGTGGCTACAGTATTTATATGGCTAGTCCAGTTCCGTTTCTGGCCAATGGTAACCCCAGGAGGTTGGTGGTGGGTGATTCAGTTATGGTAATGCCATTGAATGTCAAGGGGTGATGGTTAGATTCTCACTTGTTGGAGATGGTCATTGCCTGGCACTTGTGTAGCACAAATGTGACTTGCCACTTGTCAGCCCAAACCTGGATATTGTCCAGGTCTTGCTGTATTTGGACATGGACTGCTTCAGTATCTGAGGAGCCGTTATTGGTGCCGAACATTGTGCCAGCAAACGTCCCCACTTCTGACCTTATGATGGAAGGAAGATCATTGATGAAGCAGCTGGAGATGGTTGGGCCTAGGACACTACCCTGAGGAACTCCTGCAGAGATGTCCTGCAATTGAGATGATTGAGCTCCAACAACCACAACCATCTTCCTTTGTGCTCAGTATGACTCCAACCAGTGGAGAGTTTTCCCTCTGATTCCCTTTGACTCCAGTTTTGCTAGGGCTCCATGATGCCACACTTGGTCAAATGCTGCCTTGATGTTAAGGGCAGTCACTCTCACCTTGCCTCTGGAGTTCAGCTTTTTTGCCTATGTTTGAACCAAGGCTGTAATGAGATCAAGAGCTGAGTGATCCTGGCAGAACCCAAACTGGGCGTCCGTGAGCAAGTTATTGCTAAGCAAGTGGCACTTGATAGCCCTGTTGATCACCCCTTACATCACTTTACTGATGATCGAGAGTAGACTGATGGGATAGTAATTGGCCAGTTTCGATTTGTCCTGCTTTCTGTGTACAGGACATACCTGGACAAGTTTCCAAATTGCCTTGTAGATGCCAGTGTTGTAGCTATACTGGAACAGCTTGGCTATGGGCACGGAAAGCTCTGGAGTATAAGTGTTCAGTACAATTACTGGAATATTGTCAGGGTCCAGAGCCTTTGCAGTATCCAGCGCCTTCGTCGTTTCATGATATCGCGTGGTATGAATTGAATTGGCTGAAGACTGGCATCTGTGATGCTGGGGACCTGGAGGAGGCTGAGATGGATCATCCACTTGGCACATCTGGCTGAAGATTGTTACGAATGCTTCAGCCTTATTTTTTGCACTGATGTGCTGAGCTCCCCCACCATTGAGGATGGGGATATTTGTGGAGCTTTCTCCTCCAGTGAATTGTTTAATTGTCCACTACCATTCACGACTAGATGTGGCAGGACTGCAGAGCTTAGATCTGATCTGTTGTTTGTGGGATTTCTTAGCTCTGTCTCTTGCTGCATATACTGTTTGGCACACAAACAGTTCCGTGTTGGAGCTTCAGCAGGTTGCCACCTCATTTTTAGGTATGCCTGGTGCTGCTCCTGACATGCTCTCCTGAACTCTTCATTGAACCAGGGTTGATCCCTGGCTTGGTGGTAATGGGAGAGTGGGGGATATGTCAGGCTGTGAGGTTACAGATTGTGGTTGAGCACAAATCTGCTGCATTTAGCATGGTGGTAGTGCCACACAACACGATGGAGGGTATCCTCAATGTGAAGACAGGGCATCAATTCTACGAGGACTGTGTGGTGATCACTCCTACCGTTACTGTCATGGACAGATGCATCTGCAGCAGGCAGGTTGGTGAGGACGTGGTTAAGTAGGTTTTTCCTGCTTGTTGGTTCCCTCACGACCTGCTGCAAACCCAGACCAGCAGCTATGTCCTTTAGAACCCGGCCAGCTTGGTCTGTGATGGCGCTACCGAGCCACTCTTGGTGATGGACATTGAAGTCCCCCACCCAGAGTACATTCTGTGCCCTTTCCACCCTCAGTGCTTCCGCTAAGTAGTGTTCAACATGGAGGAGCACTGACTCGTCAGCTGAGATGGGGTGGGGGGGGGGGGTGCGTAGGGTACACAGTTATCAGCAGGGGATATCCTTGCCCATTTTTGACCTGATGCCATGAGACTTCATGGGGCCTGGAGTCAATGTTGAGGACTCCCAGGGCAACTCCTTCCTGACAGTATGTTCTTCCAGGGACATGCTAACCACTCACTTAACAGAAAGGGTTCGAAGTTTGGAGAAAGCCCAAATTGTAAGAGTCAGGTCCCTACTTACTGGGTTGTGGGCTTTGGAGGGCTGTTGGTTTGGTATCTGATTGATTGAAGCAATGCTGGTCCTTAGATCAGTTAAAAATTCTTGTACCAGTTTGGCTGAAATGATGGTCATCTGTCCTTTTGTTCTGATTGGACAAAGGGACTCAATAATATTACATTTTTGCATTTGAATAACATTTTTAAATTAATAATACATGTAGCCACTATTTTTCTTTCTCCATTTCCATTTTACTCAGGTTTAGCCTCCTCACTCTCACACACACACACACACACAGACACACACACGCACGCACGCACAAAGATTTTGTCCAATGCACTCACCACTTGCCACATGTGGCGAATTGGCCACAAACATGACCAATTGATGCTGTTTATTTTTAGAACCACGCAATACTGAGTTGGTTTAAAGTTTCAGCGTTGGGTACAATTAGTGACTACTCACTAGACCGCTGTTCGTCATCCGTTCCTAATTAAGCAAGGAAGAATCAACCATGTTAGCCAGGAGTCATATATCGGTCAATCCGTGACTGTGTTTATCAGAATATAGATCAGTTGACCGGGCTCTAGTGACATTGAAATTGAAAGTCCACTTGCTGAGTGAAACAAAAATAGGCTAAAATAAAAGCAAAAAACTGCGGATGCTGGAAATCCAAAATAAAAATAAAAATACCTGGAAAAACTCAGCAGATCTGGCAGCATCTGCGGAGAGGAGCACAGTTAATGTTTCAAGTCCGTATGACTCTTCAACAGAACTAAGGAAAAATAGAAAAGAGGTGAAATATAAGCTGGTTTAAGGGGGGAGGGGTGGTGGGACAGGTAGAGCTGGATAGAGGGCCAGTGATAGGTGGAGATAGCCAAAAGATGTCATAGACAAAATGACAAGGAGGTGTTGAAGGTGGTGATATTATCTAAGGAATGTGCTAATAGGTGACATTAAGGGTAGAAAGCAGGACGAGCAAGGTACAGATAGCCCTAGTGGGGGTGGGGTGGGGGGAAGGGATTGAATAGGCTAAAAGGTAGAGATAAAACAATGGATTGAAATACATTTAAAAATAATTGAAATAGGTGGGAAAAGAAAAATCTATATAAATTATTGGAAAAAAGGGAGATTGGAAAGGGGCTGGGGATGGAGGAGAGAGTTCATGATCTAAAATTGTTGAACTCAATATTCAGTGCGGAAGGCTGTAAAGTGCTTAGTCGGAAGATGAGGTGCTGTTCCTCCAGATTGCGTTAAGCTTCACTGGAACATTGCAGCAGGCCAAGGACAGACATGTGGGCATGACAGCAGGGTGGAGTGTTGAAATGGCAAGCGACAGGGAGGTCTGGGTAATGCTTGCGGACAGACCAATGGTGTTCCGCAAAGCGGTCACCCAGAAAAATGGGTTGCTGTTTGTTACTAACTCTGTTCCTGTTCTCTGGGCACCTTTAAATGATGCATTTAGAACTGCTCTGTGAAAGCAAGGCCAGCCTTCGGAAGGATAGCAATCCAATTGCTTTCAAAATTTTCTTGGGGTATCTAGCGACACAGTGGATGCTAACTGAAAAAATTAGTTTCATTTAGCTGGCAGTTTTCACAAAACAGTTGAGGTGCACGAGGTATGGACAGCTCTGCATGACTGCCAGTGAGGGTTGAAATTTGAAATTTTGGCAAACTGGTTGCTGCAGCAACTTCCAAATATGATGAATCCAGAATAAGAATAATTAACTGTACAAGAGCTGACTTCAATGGGGCAAGAACGTGGCTGGGCCATATAGACTGGAACAAAAGATTGGAGGGGAAAAACTGTAGCGGAACAATGATTATGGGAAAAAAAGAATTGGTTCGGGCACAGTCAAGGTATATTCCATTGAAAGGGAAAGATAGGGCAAACAAATCCAGAGCTCCCTAGGTGAAAAAGGAGATAAAAATTAAGATAAAGAAGAAAAAGTGTGCTTATGACAGGTGTCAAGGTGGAAAATACAATTGAGAACCAAGAGGAATGCAGAAGTTCCAGAGGGGAGGTGAAAAAGCATACTTGAGAAGCGAAGAGGCATTATGAGAAAAGACTGGCAGCCAACATAAAGGGGAATCCCAAAGTCTTCTGTAGGAATATAAATAGTAAAAGGGTGGTAAAAGGAGGAGTAGGGCCAATTAGGGACTAAAAGGAAATTTACACATGGACGAAGGGGCATGGCTGAAGTATTAAATGGATACTTTGTATCTGTCTTTACCAAGGAGGTAGATGCTACCCAGGACATGGTGACAGACGAGGAAACTCTGTCACTAGAAGGGTTCAAAATTGATAAGGAGGAAGGGTTGAATAGACTGTCAGTACTTAAAGTTGACAAGGCATAGAGACCAGATGAGATGCATCCAAGGATATTGAAGGAAATGAGAGTAGAAATTGCAGGGGCACTGGCCATAATCTTTCAGCCTTCACTAGACTCAAGGGAGCTGCCAGAGGACTGGAGAATTGCAAACATTACGCTCTTTTCAGAAAAGGCTGTAAGGATAAGCCCAGCAATTACAGGCCAATCAGCTTAACTTCAGTGGTGGGCAAGATTCTAGAAGCAATTATTCGGGATAGAATTAGTAGTCACATGGAAAAATATGGGTTGATAAGGAAGAGCCAGCATGGATTTCTAAAGGGGAAATGGTGTTTAACTAACTTGCTGGAGTTTTTTGAAGAGGTAACAGAAAAGGTCGATAAGGATAAACTGTTGATGTGGGGTACATGGACTTTCAAAAGGCATTTGATACAGTGCCACACAACAGACTTGTGAGAAAAGTTGTTGGCTCATGGAATAAAAAGGACAATAGCAATGTGAATACAAAATTGGCTGCAAAATAGGAAGCAGAAAGCATTGGTCGTTGGACATTTTTCAAGCTGAAAGAAGGTTTGCAATGGAGTTCCCCAGTCAGTATTGGGACCCTCGCTTTTTGTGATATATATTAATGAACTAGATCTTGGTGTGCAGGGGACAATTTCAAAGTTTGCAGATGCAATACTACAAAAGGACATAGACAAGTTGGTGGAGTGGGCAGATAGGTGGCAGATTTAGTTCAATGCAGAGAAGTTTGTGGTGATGCATTTTGGTAGGAAGAACATGGACAGACAATATAAAATAAGGGTTGAAATTTTGAAGGGGGTGCAGAAGCAGAAAGAGTGTATATATGCGTAGGTCATTGAAGGTGGCAGGACAGGTGGAGAGAGCAGTAAGCATATAGTATCCTGGGCTTTATTAATAGGGGCATAGAATACAAGAGCAAAGAGGTTATGCTGAATTTGTATAAGACACTTGTTAGACCACAGCTGGAGTATTGTGTACAGTTCTGGGCGCCACACTATAGGAAGGATGTGAACACATTGGAGAAAGTGCAGAAGAGGTTTACAAGAATGGTTCCAGGGATGAGAAACTTCAGCTATGAGAATAGATTGGAGAGGTTGGGACTGTTCTGTTTGGAGAGAAGAAGGCTAAGAGGAGATTTGATGGAGTTGTTCAAATCATGAGGGGGCTGGACTGAATAAATAGGGAGAAGCTGTTCCTGCTGGTAAAAGGATTAAGAAAGTTATTTGCAAAAGAAGCAAATGTGACGTGAGAAAAACCTTTTCACACAACAATTGATTTGGGTCTGTAATGCCTGGAAGTGTGGTGGAGGCAGGTTCAATCGAGGCATTCAAGAAGGCATTAGATGATTATCTGAACAGAAACAATGTGCAGGGTTATGGGGAAAAGGCAGGGCAATGACACCAGGTCATAATGCTCGTTTGGAGAGCCGATGCAGACGCAACGGGCCCAGTGGCCTCCTCCTGTGCCATTAAAATGCTGTGATTCTGTCAGAAACAGAATTCTTTGGTTAACTGATTGTCACCACCCTGAGAGTTTATACAGCAGGCTTGCAAAACCCTTTTGAAACTCTCCTCTTGGCTCTGGCAGTGAGTGTAGGGGTTTTGATTACTGATGATCTAAAACCTCAAACCCATTTAAAAGATTAATATGCATAGATTTTCTATCCTGACGCAATTATGATGACCTGACCACCATAAGTTTGGCGAGTGTCAAAATCCCATTGGAGAACACTGGTCTAAGAGGGCAGGCAGAGCTGCTTCCCAGTGATGGCTTTAAGTTAGCTGCTGGGCAATGTCTGATTAGTGATCTCACTGTTCCCTGGAGTCTTTCAGGATATTTCACTTGATTGTAAGAAGGTTTGCTTATGTGCAGTTGTGAGTGGCAACCCTTCGAGATCTCTGTGTTCCTCTAATTCTGGCCTCTTGAGCATCCCCCGTTTTAATCATTCTACCGTTGGTGGCTGTGCCTTCTGCTGCCTGGGTCCTAAGCTCTTGAATCCCTCCTTACACCTTTCCACCTCTCTCTCCCTTGCTTTCCTCCTTTAGGATAGTCCTTAAAACTGAGTTGAAGAGTCAAAGGATTCGAAACGTTAACTCTGTATTCCTCTCCACAGATGCTGTCAGACCTGCTGAGTTTTTCCAGCTGCTTTTGTTTTTGTTTATCAAGCTTTTGGTCATTTGCCCTAATATCCTCCGGTGTTCGGCAACATATTTTGTTTTACAATGCCCTGAGAAGTGCCTTGGGACATTTTGTTAGATTGGAGGTGCTGTACAAGTACAAGCTGTTGTTATGCAAAGTACCACTCCATGAACGATAAAGTTAGTATCCTGAATAACTGGAAACTCAGATAATTTACAGCTTGAATCAATCGACATAACTTTCATTTGCTGACAGTTAACTTAAAAAAAAAATTTATAAATATATGCTTAATGAATGCACAGACAAGTCTGCACATCAGTGAATAAAATCAGGGACACAACCATTCTTTTGGTATTATAATTTAGCAGAAGGCAGTATGCTGAACTGCAGGTAACTGAATTCAGAATGTGTTTGGAAAGCAATCATATTTTTCATTCCATCGAAATATGATGAGATTTTATAATCTATTTTAAGAGATAGATACAATTGATTTTTTCTTTCAAAAAAAAGAATGAAGACTCAAATCCTTGCCATTCTAATTTTCAATCATGGAATCATGTTTTGAGATGAACAAACTGGAACTGATACATTTGTGAGAAATTTCTCTTTTAAGCTATTAATTCCTTCTTCAATAATGAGATGCCATCCTTTATTTATAATCCTTTCTCACATATAGTGTACTGACTGATTTAAAGTAATTGTCATATTACTCTGGTTATTTCATAAAAATACACTCTACTGCCAACCATCCCCATCGATGTTCTTCAATTTTTTTTAAGACCCCTTTATTTTTCTGCCATTTGTGTAGACAGCTGTCTGATGCCTTCCCCAAGTGACCATTATTCCTATGTTTAATTAATAGTTAATATGTTAGCTTTATGTAATAGTGTGAAATGAGTGGTAGTGATTCGGCAATGGAAGCAAATATAAAACCGGGTTACCCATTTACCATCACAAATTTTACACTATACTCCACTTTGCCAATGACTCCAGTAAACTATCCTGTCATGGGGACATTCAAGTACAGACTAATTTGCCCTCATCCAATATTTATCCATTGTCCAACAGTTCCTGCTTGAAGACAATCAGGAATAAAAAACCTGGACTTTTGCTCCCAAGGCAGCTGCACTGAGCCAGGAAATTTCCTAGCTTGTCATTTCCGCCTTGGGAAAAAGTGGTATGAATGGTGGGATCTTTGTTCCGGAAGGTTAGGGGGTGGTGGCAGGGTTGTGTGTGGGCAAGGCAGGTGCGGGATACAGTTGAGTCCACCACCCCCGCACGCAGATCAGAGGTGGCCGTAGGGGTTCACCCAGTATCTCCCATGGATGGACCTTAGGAGCCATGCTGAAATGAAATAAAATAAAGTTATAAATATCTGTTACAGGTTTCACTATGTAAAAACCTCATTCCTGAAACCCACTCAATACATTTTAATCACTTAAATACTTAATCCTTTATATAAACAAACATTTGTTTTTAGCTCCAAGGAAGAGTCAAATGGACTGAACGTTAACTCTGCTTCTCTCTCCACAGATGCTGTCTGGACCTGCTGAGTTTTTCCAGCATTTTCTGTTTTTATTTTACATTTGTTTTAGAACCTCTTTGAGCTGTCAATCAAGCTGTGAATTTACAGGTCCCCCCCCACCCCCAACTATGATAATGATAGCTCTGAAGAAGAGTCATACAATTTCAAAATGTTAACTCTGTTTCTCTCTCCACAGATGCTGCCAGGCCTGCTGAGTTTTTCTAACAGTTTCTATTTTTATCTCAGATTTCCAGCATCTTCAGTACTTTGCTTTTATGATAGGGTGTGGAAACCAATCAAGCGTTAATAATACTATAATAGCCTTTAGGGTTATGTCAACAACAGTTATTGAAACTGCAAGAACAGATTTTTTTTAAACTCAGTCAGGTTTTTTTCAATTTTTAAAGGGCTGGCCATTTAAATAGCTTGATACCATGACAGCCGTACAGACTTTATCCACTTTTCATGAGCATTTACAACTTTTCTAAAGATATGTAACCTTCACACTGTGGGTTAAGGCCCATGCTGCAGCAAAAATGGGATCTGTTTGAATTCAGCTCTGAGTTCAAATGACCCTGCTGAGTTTGGGTTTCTCATGTGGGAATCACGCCCCACCCTGATTTTCCCCTCTCCTCCCCCACCAGTGAAAATGGTTTTGCTGGATATGAGGGTGGGACTTCCAGATCCAAGTTCTGTCCGTCATTTTGGATTCGCACTGGGTTTCCACGACCCTACGAAAACCCAGGGTATTTTGTTTTCTCTTCCTGAATACAAATAAAGCTGAAGGGCAGGCATAGAGGTTGAGTACAAATGGCTTTAGTGGGGACGTGTTGCTTCACCTTACAGGTCCAACTGACTGTGCAGGAGAACGTGATATTGCAAACTTTCTGTGATTGCATACATATTAGCATTACCACATATTAAATGATTGTATTTTACATACTAACAAAGGCACTAATACAAACATCTCCCTTCCGTTAAATAACATCCCCATACAGTATAACATTAATATGTATATGAATAAACATCCCTAATAGAATACAACAAATTTGAAAACTATAACACTATTGACGCAAAACATTCAATTGTAACAAGGGCACTTGGAATGCTCTTCTACAAGGTGTTGTCTACGTTTGGAACTGTACCAGTCACGGTTGACTCAACCAGGTCTTGTGACAATGACATTCAGGTGTGTTCTGGAACTATCCGTCCTCGCCAATTGAAAACTTTGTTTGGGAGGACTGTCCTCAGTTGTCAGTATATTGCTTGTTTCTTGATCCGTTAAACCTATGCTGCTTGGCAACCTTGTGCATAGCAAGCAGAAAGTTTCCTGGGGTGAGATCAATTTCTTTATATTGCTGCACTATTTGGTGTTGTCACCTCATACAAATGTGGTTCTTTGGATACCTCTGCTGGAATCCACGTCTGTTCTTATTAATATGATCATCACCTGCTGGCAGAAAGTCTGCACCTACATGCACATCATGTGCGTCTTTCATCTTATCTTGTTTCTGATATAACCTGTTTGTGATCAACGGCGACTTGTTGAGATTATAGCTTGGAAATGTTGTTCTCACAGGTCAATCAAACAGAATCTCAGCAGGGGTTGGTAATCTGAGAATGCAATAACATAAGTTGGATGTGTTGCCCAGTTTCTAAACACTTTTTGATCAACAATTTGTGCTAATCAAAGGTTCAGCTATCCCATTCAAAAGAGGATAAAGGGGTAATGATGTAACATAGTTGATAGATCATCGTTCACACATATCCTGGAACAGTTTTCCCATGTGTTGTAGACCATTATCGGATGCCACTTCTCATTGAGGCACCAAAAAGACTAAAGATGGCACAAACAGTGTTGGGCATTGCTGCACTTGATATGTCTCGAAGTTTTTGTATAATACGCCAATTGGAGTGATGGTAGCTAACAGCTAGCAGGTAGCCTTTACTCCCCCAGAGAATAAATCTGTTGCTATCTTGGTCCATGGTGATGACAGTATGTGATGTGATTGGGGGCGGGGTGGGGGGTTCTTTCTGTTGACTAGCTTGGTGTTCCTGGCACGCATCATCAGATTTCACCACCTGATCAATGTCCTTGCTGATGCTGGGACAGAACACCGACTTGCGGACAAGTTACCTTGTCCTCTCTATTCCTGTGTGCCCTTGGTGGAGCTGTCCAAGTATGTCAGACAGAAGTGGCACCGGAATGACCGTTTGGCACCCTTTGAATTTACCAATTTTGTCTTGACATGACCAATGCGTTCTCAGAACCGCAGGGGTCTCCTGGATGGTCTCAGGCAAACCCTCTAACAATCTGTCAGAGAGCTCAGAGTATCTGGGGTCTTGAGAAGTGTCCCCCTGGAGCTCCTCTCTCTTGTTTTGACTGTATCACATGGGATCTATGTTGTAGACATCCTCCAAGCTTGCACAGACTTCGTCCTGCTGGACGCTGGGCAGTAGGCCTCGCACCTTCCCTGGGCTGGGCAATCTACTTAGAGTGTCTGATAGGGCCATCTGACTAACAGCTTTGTATCTGACATCATGGTTATAGCCCTGAATCTTGATTCGAGACGGTACACTCATGAGCCATTTTCTACAGACCATCCCCGGCGGCTTATGATCTGTCTCAATCATGAACTTTTTCCCGAATAATTATGTGTGGAACCTGGTGATCCGAAAGATACGAATGAGAGTTTCTCAGTTGATATTGGAGTAATTCCCTTGTACTGGTCACAGCCTTTTTGAACTAAATGGGACAGGATTGCCATTTTGAAGAAAATGTGTACCAAGACCTTTCTGCGATGCATTCCCTTCCAATGTTGTTGCCTTCTGAGAATGATAGTATTGAAGACATGACTTGGCTGACAGCTCTTGTTTCAAAGCATTGAATGTATGTTGCTGATCGTCATGCCATAGGTCTTTCTTCAATTCTCTTTGTGGAAATGCCTTCTCTGAGAAGCTCGGTATGTATGGACCAAGGAGATTGAATAGACCTGGACAACTTTGGAGGTTGTCCTTCTCCTGTGGTATCAGCGTTGACTGGATGCCTTCAGTCTTCCCAGAATCTGGACAGATACCAAAGCCTGAGTAAATGGCACTGAAAAGATTTGTGATCTGCCTTAATGGAGCACTTTTTACTGTTGAAAACAAAACCTATGTGCCTGGTGGTCTCCAGTAACGAGTGTAGTTTTCTGTCATGTTCTACTATGGCAATGTTGTCCACAATACACACAGCCCAGAACTCATTCAGTTATCCGGTCCATATACTGTTAAAATATATCATGGCTGAACAACATTCCAAATGGTAAATGGAGGAAACTGTACCTGCTAAACATTGTTATCTCTTGCAACACTCTTAACCAGTATACAGACCAATATCCATTTTTTGCGTCTAATTTGGAAAAGTGTTTCGCTCCAGCAAATGTTGGATTTATCTCTCCTAACACTGGTATCTTATGAGGGCAGCTCTTTCAGGTTTGTTTGGCCTCCTCAGGTCTAAACACAGTCGAGTTGAATCTTTCTTCCTAATTACAGTAGTGATAGAACTGCACCAATCGTGTGATATAGCACTCATGGAATGAAAGTTATTGAAATAAGAACAAAGAAAAGTACAGCACAGGAACAGGCCCTTTGGCTCTCCAAGCCTGCACCGATCATATTGCCTGTCAAACTAAAACATTTTGCGCTTCTGGGGTCCGTATCCCTCTATTCCCATCCTATTCATGTATTTGTCAAGCTGCCTCTTAAATACCACAATCGTACCTGCTTCCACCACCTCCTCTGGCAGCGAATTCCAGACACTCACTACCCTCTGCGTAAAAAAACTTGCCCCGCACATCTCCTCTAAAGTTTTCTCCTCTCACCTTAAATCTATGTCCCCTAGTAATTGACTCTTCCACCCTGGGAAAAAGCTTCTGACTATCTACTCTATCCATGCCACTCATAATTTTGTAAACTTCTGTCAAGTCACCCTTCAATCTCCGTTGCTCTATTGAGAACAATCTGAGTTTCTCCAACCTCTCCTCATAGCTAATAACCTCCAGACCAGGCAGCATCCTGGTAAACTTCCTCTGCACCCTCTCCAACACCTCCATATCCTTCCTTCTGGTAATGTGGCGACCAGGATTGCATGCAATATTCCAAGTGTGGCCTAACCAAGGTTCTATACAGCTGCAGCATGACTTCCCAGCTTTTATACTCAATACCCCTGCTGATGAAGGCAAGCATGCCATATGCCTTCCTGTCTACCTTATCCACCTGCGTTGCCACTTTCAGTGACCTGTGGACCTGTACACCCAGATCCCTCTGCCCATCGATGCATTTAAGGGTTCTGCCATTTACTGTATAATTCCTACCTTCCAAAAGTATTAGACCTTCCAGAATGCATTACCTCGCATTTGTCCGGATTAAACTACATTTGCCATTTCTCCACCCAAGTCTCCAACTGATCCATATCCCGTTGTATCCTTTGGCAATCTTCTTCACTATCTGCAACTCCTCCAACCTTAGTGTTGTCTGCAAACTTACTAATTAGCTCAGTTACATTTTCCTCCAAATCATTTACGTATATTACAAACAGCAAAGGTCCCAGCACTGATCCCTATGGAACACCAATAGTCACAGCTCTCCATTCAGAAAAGCACCCTTCCACTGCTACTCTCCGTCTTCTATTACCAAGCCAATCAATTCTGTATCCATTTTGCCAGCTCACCTCTGATCCCGTGCGACTTTACCTTCTGCACCAGTCTGCCATGAGGGACCTTCTCAAAGGCCTTACTGAAATCCATGTAGATAACATCCACTGCCCTTCCATCGCGATCATCTTTGTCACTTCCTCGAAAAACTCAATCAAGTTAGTGAGACACGACCTCCCCTTCAGAAAACCATGCTGCCTCTCACTAATACGCCCATTTGCTTCCAAATGGTAGTAAATCCTGTCACGAAGAATCTTCTTCAATAATTTCCCTACCACTGAGGTAAGGCCTGTAATTTCCTGGATTATCTCTGCTACCCTTCTTAAACAATGGAACAACTTTGGCCATTCTCCAGTCCTCTGGGACCTCACCCGTAGCCAGTGATGATACAAAGATTTCTGTCAAGGCCCCAGCAATCTCCTCCCTTGCCTCCCTCAGTACTCTGGGGCAGATCTCATCTGGCCCTGGGGATTTATCCACCTTAATATTCTTCAAGATGCCTAACACCTCTTTTTTGATCTCAACATGATACAGGTTATCTACACACTCTTCCCTAGACAAATCGACTGCTAAGTCCTTCTCTATGTTGAATACTGATGAGAAGTATTCATTTAGTATCTCTCCCATTTCTTCTGGCTCCACACACAGATTCCCACCTCTGTCCCTGAGTGGGCCTATCCTTTCCCTGGCTACCCTCTTGCTTTTTACATATGAATAAAAGGCCTTGGGATTTTCCTTAATCCTGGTTGCCAATGACTTTTCATGACCCCTTTTAGCCCTCCTGACTCTTTGCTTAAGTTTCTTCCTACTTTCTTTATATTCTCCACGGGCTTCATCTGTTCCCAGCCTTCTAGTCCTTACGAATGCTTCCCTTTTCTTTTTGACTAATTTTACAATATCCTTCGTTATCCAAGGTTCCTGAAACCTGCCATACTTATCCTTCATCCTAGCAGGAACATGACAGTCCTGAATTCTTATCAACTGACATTTGAAAGCCCCCCACATGTCAGTTGTTGATTTGCCCTCAAACATCCGCCTCCAGTCTAGATTCCTCAGTTCTTGCCTAATATTGTTGTAATTAGCCTTCCCCCAATTAAGCACCTTAACCCAAGGACTCCTGTTATCCTTATCAGCCAGAACCTTGAAACTTACTGAATTATGGTCACTTTTCCCAAAATGCTCTCCTACTGAAACTTCAACCACCTGGCCGGGTTCATTCCCTAATACCAGGTCCAGTATTGCCTCTTCCATAGTTGGACTATCTGCATATTGTCTCAGGAAGCCCTCCTGGATGCACCTTACAAATTCTGCACCTTCCAAACCCCTAGCACTAAGTGATGCCCAGTCAATATAGGGAAAGTTAAAATCACCCACCACAACAACCCTATTGCTTTTACATCTTTCCAAAATCTGCCTACACAACTGTTCCTCAATTTCCCGCTGGCAATCGGGAGGCCTATAGTAAACCCCCAACATTGTGACTGCACCCTTCCTATTCCGGAGCTCTACCCATATTGCCTCGCTGCATGAGCCCACTGAGGTGTCCTCCTGTCGTACAGCTATGATATTCCCCTTAACCAGCAGTGCAACTCCCCCACCTCTTCTACATCCCTCTCTATCCTGCCTGAAACATCTAAATCCTGGAACATTTATCTGGCAATCCTGTCCAACCTTCAACCAAGTTGATCTCTACAAAGTTCATAACAATACAGAGTCAGAAACAAAGATGACGTCTGCATCTTTAAATGATATTATTCTATAGCCTGTAATGAAGTGTTCTAAAAGTACAGTGAATGAAACTAAGCCAGAACAGTACTCTTCGGGGGTCGGGGTGGTATGTCAGGTACAATAGAGTGCATTTCTAGATACCATACTTTAGATTAATGTAGATTAGGGCTCGATGCTAAACTTCTGAGATTTTAAAGTCAGCCAATTGCCTACTGGTATATTTTATGCTGTTTTAGTTTCACTTAAACCTGCACATTCTAGGAAGCCCGACATTCTTGCTCAAGCTTTCTTGTAGAACCTGCTTTTTTGTAATTTCAAATCACGCAGCTTTATTTGGACAGCATTTTAACTACCCTAAATTTTTGATGTTCTATTGTTGCACACACGTGCAATCAGCTGCAGGTTTCCAAGAAGTTGACCAAGAAAAATAGTTACCAGAGTATGTGATGGAAATGGGTGATAATTTCAGAAATTTACTCAACTATTCAAGTCACAAATTTGTTAATGTGTGACCTTCCCATTTTTGAAATTAGTGTCTGTAATTTACCTTCAAACTTTCAACTCCAGTCAAAAGTATGGACATACGATCACGATGCTGTGCGAAGGGGGAAAGGGTCATGGAGGCAGATTCAACAGTGGCTTTTGAAGGGAATTAAATAAATCCTATTGGGGGGGGATGGAAATAGCAGGGCTATGGGGAAAAGGCAGGGGAGTGAGAGTGGCTGGATTGCTCTTGCCGAGAGCTGGCATGGAATTGAGGAACCGAATTATCATCTCCTTGGCTGTAAGCATTCGACGATTCCATTTGTTTTCTGACTGAATGTTGGCAGCACATTATATGAGCAGTCACCAAAAGCTACAAAGAAGTTAAACTAATTGGAAACGTTTAAAAGTTAAAGTTTGACCAGCGCCCAGCCACACAAGAATTTGAGAGGCCTTATCCTGCAGCAGCCTAGACCTGATTTTAAAAAGCGTGCCTTTCTTCTGATTGTTGGAAGTTACGTTGATAAAGAGTCAGAAATCTTTGAGGTCGCTTTAAAAAAAAAATCTGTGGGCAACAGCACTGGAGATAATTGATTCTAATTATGAGCTTTTAAGAACAAGCATTTGGTTCAATTCTCTATTTGGGAGGCAGCCAACATATGAGGTCAAGGATTGGACTATAATTGATCACAAATTTTACAAGCTTTCGAGCACCATTGTACACTACAGGTATTACAGGCATTTATTGAAGGAATTTGATCCCTCCTCCATGCCGAATTTGGTGGTGGGGGGTGTCATTTAATCAGGCCGTCTTCCCGTCTTAACCCCGATTAAGTCCATGGCATGAAGTCTCATGGATGACCTTCCTGCCTGCCACCAATTGAGGCTCTGAGTGGGCAATTAATGCCCACTAGAGGGTCTCATCCCACCGCTGCTGGTACTAACCTAGCAGCAGGCTGGGGGCGTGGCATGCGGGGAGCATGACGAGCAAACCCGCCATCACTACCTGTGACCTTGGATCTGGCGATGATCCTAAGCCTCAGGTGAATGTCGTACCAGCACCAGCCATCGCCTCCCAGGTGGCACTGTCTGATAGAGCTGCTGGCCTCTGATTGGGCAGAAGGAAAGAACACTTTGGACCAGTATTCTTATTTCCCTGTTTTTACTGTTTTTCTTGTTCAGGGTCTCGGCAGGCATGACCCAGTAAATACCGTTCATTCTGTCGACATTTATTATGAGATTACTTAAGTTGGCAGTTAACTTATTCACATTTTAGTGCAGATCAAGGTTAGTTGAAAATCAATAGCAGAAATTACAGTATTGACAGTTTGATAATGGCACTGGAAATATACAATTTGGCTCTGTTTCAGAAACTCTGGCAATGCAGTTGGTCAGATTTTAAAATAATACCAAACCAGGAAGAGCAATGAAATTAAAGGAGGCAGCTCAAAAACTGCAGAAAGAGTGAAATGAGAAATTTCGGGACCTGTCAGCACAAAAACGTGGGCTGATTGCCCTGTACTTGGACTTGTATTTCGCTGATCAATTTGGGGCTGCTCTTAGCAGCGTAGACGATGCCCAGGAACGCAGCTGTTTAAATCAACAGGAGTGTCAAAACATTCCCACACCCCCAGCTCTGAACTATTCTCTCCCATCCCTTACCCTCCCGCACTCCAGCTCCTCAGTCCCCTTTGCATTGATGGACATTTCTCAATTATCTGTACCTCGGCTTTGATAGTTGCCACTGACTACAAGACCCAGGGCAATCTGTTCCAGCACCAGAGGGCCGCCATCAATAAAGCCAATAGAATATAGTCAAATAGAAGGGAGAGGAAGCAATAATCGAGCTTTACCACACCCTAGTCAAGCCATACTCGGAATGCATTATGTCCCTCTGTGATCACTGAGAAACAATTGAGAGGCATTGAAATGCCGGAGGTAATGTAGAAAGCCATGAAGCTTATCCTTATTATAAGTATCTGAGTTGTCCAGAAAGTCTGGGGAAACGTTTTTTTTAAGCCTGTATAGGAGATATCATATAGAATCGTAGGGAGCTCAGCCGAAGTTGATAGCACGCCCGCCAACAATTAAAAGGCCTGTTAAAGCCATTAAATTATCAATTAACTTGAATTTTTCGCTGCCTGTCCAACCTTACAGTTGGCAGGTAGGCAAGTGGCCTTTGCACTTTAGGAAACCTCATTCATGGGCGGGATGAGGTTTCCTAAAGCAAATAAAAATAAAATAAAAATTTTAAAACTTAATTAATAACATGTCCCTGCTCATGTGACAGAGTCACACGTGGGTACATGTTTCATTACATTTTTATTTTCTTCTTTTTAATAGCACTTCATCTCCCTGAGGCAGCTCTCTGCTTCAGAGAAGTTATGAAGCGCGCACGCGTGAAGCCGTGTTCGCCCCACCCGCACAGGCAGTGTTGAACATTGCCGGTGTGAAATTACCTCCGGCCCCGATGGCGGGCGGCTTACTGACCACCCCACCCCAGCCGTGCCTGCCCAATGTGTGAAATTCTGTCCGTAGAAAGATACAGGAGGAGGCTGTTCACCACATCGTGGCTGTGCTAGCTCTTTGGTAAAGCTATTTAATTAATTTGACTATCCTGCCCAAATACTTGTCTCAATTCTCCTTTGAATGTTCCTATTGAATCTGCTTCCAGCACTCTTTCAGTCAGTGCTTTCCAAATCACAAAATCTTCCTGTTCTCTGCCCTATTGTTTTGTCCTGTGTCCTCTGGTTACCAACCCTACTGCCGCTGGAAACAGCTTCTCCTTATTTGCTCACAAAATCATTCATGATTTTGAAGTCCTCTATCCAACCTTCTCTTCTCCTCCTCTGCTTTAAGGAGAACAGTTCTAGCTTCTCCGGTGTCCCCGGCTGACTGAAGCCCCTCATCCCCGGTACAATTCTAGTAAATCTCCTCCCTGCAACCTCTCCAAAAGTGTTGAGCCCAGAATTGACTGCAGTGCTCCAGCTGAAGCATAACAAGTGTTTTATAAATGATTAGTATGGCTTCCTTACTTTTGTACTCTATTCCCTTATTAATAAATGACAAGGATTCCATTTTAACAGCCTTCTCAAATTGTGCACATACATCCCCAAATCCCTCTGTTCTTGCACCCTCTTTAAAATTGCACTGTTTAGATCATGATGCCTGTCCTCACTCTTTTGCCAAAATATATCCCTTTACACTACTAAACATTAAATTACACCTGCCATTATCTATCTGTTTTAACAGCCTATCTTTGTTCTCCTACTCTCCTCCTCAGTTTGTACTATATTTGTAGGTTTCTTATCACCTGCAAACTTTGAAATTATGCCCTGGATACCCAAATCCAGGTCATTCATGTATGTCAAAAAGAGCCTGAGTCCTAATGCTGAGGACCCCTGAGGAACATCACTGCATTCTTCCCTCCAGCCTGATGAATTCACCACTACTCTCTGATTTCTGTCTCATAGTTTAGCATTGTGCTGTTCAGAGTCAAACCCAAATCGCAAGATGGGAATTGTACATGATAAAGTTACCCTATGATAACAAACGGTGGAGGAAAGTGTAATCTGGGCTATTTTAAAATAAATGGTAGGAGCAGGACAAGGAGATAGAGGTTCAAGCTAGTAACAAGGTAAATTTTAAAGTTGATATCAGGAAGTTCTTCACATGAAAAGTATTCAATACATGGGATGGATTTTGCACGAAATGATAGAAGGGGACACTCATTCAAAATGGACAGCATTAGGTCTTTCTGAGAAATGGATTAAGATGAGCCAAATTGCCTTCCTCATCCATATTTATCCTGTGAAAAAAATGTCTAAACTGTTTTCAAAAATTATTATACTGTTTTTAAACATAAATGATTAAAGTTGGTGCTAGACTGATCTCAGCAATTTCGTTTTATATTCATTTTTTGGTAAATGAAAAGAAATATGATGTTTACACCAAGAATCTTAAATTGTTTGTCTTATTGCAAAACAGGGCGTTACCAGAGCATGTCGGCATCTTCTTACAAGGCTGCTTCCGATGGCTTTGAAACAACTCCAGTCGAGTTAATTCAACATGGCGCAACTGGCAAAGTGCTTCTTCTCGTCTGCAACTCAGCAGGGACAGGGCAACAAGCTGTCAGGTAACTAACGGTTTTGGGAGTGAAATTCTTACCCTCACTAATTTCAGTCCAAAAAGTGTTCATGAACAAAATCGAGTTTAATTACTTCAAATTTGTACCTACGCTTTTGCTAAAATTAACAATGACAGGAATTTCACCCTCTCTGTATTTAAACTTGTGAATCCTCCGAGTTCTCGAACTTTCCCTGGAAAAATATCCAACGTGCTACATTGAGTGATTTGCAATTCTTATTCATTCACTGAACCGGCTGTCAAAGTTAGCAAAGTCCAGAACAAGCAGTTTGAATTACTGTCAGTTGGATTTTAGGCATCCTTAAAGAAAATAGGATGCTTATGGGACAGGACTTTGCCCTTGGCGAGTGGGGGGCAGTCAGGAAGCCGCCTGCCGCCCGAGATCAGGACTGGACCACAATTTCACACTGGCGGGCCAATTAAGGCCTGCCCAGCATGAAACGCGAGTGGCAGCGCTTGGCACTGCCTGTGCGGGGGCGGAGGGCAGGAGGGTGAGCGGACAAAGCACGAACCTCACGCATGTGCATGAGTGAGTACTTGAAAATCTCCCTGAGGCACAGAGCTGCCTCGGGGAGATGAAGCATTTTAAAAAGGAAAATAAAGAAAATAAAAATGTAATAAAACATGTGTCCTCATGTCACACGAGCAGGGGCATGTTATTATTTCAATTTGAAAACTTTTATTTTAATTTGATTTGTGGTTAGAAACCTCATCCCACCTGTGGATGAGGTTTCCAAAAAAATGCAAAGGCCACTTGGCCTTTTCACCTGCCAGCCAACTGTTAGGTTGGACGGGCAGCGAAAAATTTAAGTTAATTGATTATTTAATGGCCTGAACAGGCCTTTTAGTTGTTGGCGGGCGCGCTGCTGACTCTGACACGTGCCGACCGAGCTATCGTGCAACTGCGCGTTGACATTGGCGCGCTCGGTCAACGTCATTTCACGCTCGAGCGGCTTGGCACACGCCTGCCACTGAGCAAAAAATTCTGCCCATGGGCTTTATTTCTATATTCACATTGATCTTTAGACAATTAAATCAACAAACTCATTGCTGTAAGGTTATTATTTCTGATACTATCTGAGGAAAGCTGCATTTAAAGCTGATACAGTGGAGAGGTTTCCTGAAAATGTGGGCAAATTAATGACAGATAATGAGGTGATTATATGCAGATACACTCCTGATGCAACACATCAGTTCAATATTTTGTCTCCACATCCATCTACTGGCAGAGATGAAGGTGAGGACAATTGGACATTGCAAATGTGTAGCTTATAAATTTCATAGAAACTGCTGATCCTGGCTGGAACCTCAGATCTGGCACCAGTGACAGGGCCTTGCATACAGTGAGTGACTTAATAAAGAACAAACAAATGCACTGTCAACAATTTTCCATTGAATAATATAAATGGAGAGAAAATCAGAGGCAAAGCACACATGACTTTGTAAGGTGTCACGTTGAATTGTTTCGCTTTGTATATTTTGGTAAGTGAGGGAAATGAAATGAATATGAAGTTAAAACTTGTGTCATAAAAGCGCTGTGTAATTTGGGAGTCTAAACTGCACTGATACAGTGGCCTGCAACGTTCGAGCTCCGGGGCAGTGTAACTCGGGGGTACCCCAAAGATCCTCTGGGGAACACACACCCCCCACCCCAC
This sequence comes from Carcharodon carcharias, assembly GCF_017639515.1. Taxonomy (NCBI): domain Eukaryota; kingdom Metazoa; phylum Chordata; class Chondrichthyes; order Lamniformes; family Lamnidae; genus Carcharodon; species Carcharodon carcharias. Next base: position 31,363,835 of record NC_054488.1, on the reverse strand, counting down.
CCCAACCACCACCACCCTACCAAGAAGTTCCTAGGTAAGGATTGCATGGAACTGCCCAGGAAGTTCAAACCTCCAATGGGCAATTGCCCTGACTAGGAATCATGCAAAATTGCAAACTTTGGATGGTTCTGACTATCATACAGAAATAGTTACCCAGAAAAAGTTAGAGGAATTAAAACCACTTCTAGCTTCCAGACAACTATTGTACTGGTTCCCAACCCCTCTCACCAAACACAACAGCCACCTACCCGCATTTATACCAGCCCACTTTCAGTATCATTATGCAAGGTCCATGAAAAATCTGTCATGCCGTTGGATGTAGCTGTAAACCTTTAATTACTGACTGTGACAGGAGAGAAAAGACATTTGTCAGTTAGTTCCAAGCAAATGTGTGTGCCCTGCGGATAAGATGCTGTTCAATATCTGCTTTAAGCTGCTCTTCCAACTAAGTATGGCATTCTGAGACCAATTAATACATATTTAAACTGTACATTCAGACTAGACCTTGCAATTCACTTGTGTTGTTTAGTCCACTGCGATGCATTTAATAATCGCATTGTACTGTTGCTCTGGCCATTTCCTGTTACAAATGTTGTTGTCATCTGATCTATTTTCAAGACCCTAAATAAATCACTTGAGAAAACAAATTGGCATGACATAGCATTGTAGACTTTTCAGGCATGCAATCTGTCCTGAATTTAAAAGGTCACTGCTGCTTAAAATGCACCAAAATGTAATTTGAAATTTTTTTTCCCTTCGTTTGCCTGACCTTATCGATGTAGATTCAGTAAATGTAGATTCAGATTTCACTAGTGCAAGCACTCACAAGAGATGTTTTAAATTAAACATCAGGCACAAAAAGACCTACACTTTATCCACAGGACATGCACTGGTCCTCTTGAAGGATTTTAATATTTTATCTTGCACTGAAAGAAAGTTATCTCAAGTGCTAGTGTTAGATGCAGTTTCATATGTCCCTGAGTGGAATGTCACATCGGATTTGTGACTTTAATTGTGTTTAATGTCATACATGTATCTTTTTTTCTTCATATACAACCTGCAACTTTTTCACACTTATATTGTAAACTTTCTGAAACTTTTTTTTATTTCCCAAAGTATTTGTTTCATCGGGGTATTAAGGAGTAATTATGAAATGAGGTTACTACTTTTGAAGATCTAACTGGATGAAAATGTTGATTCATAGACCAGTGGTCTGATATTACAGTGAATTAGAATGGGCTGTTCTTGCTGGAGCAGGACATCCCATGATGTGCATCTTTCTTTCCTGCACCCTTTAGCTTGAATATAGCTAGTACCATAACTGCTGAAAGTGTAGGCTTATGACAGCAGGTTGAGGAGCACTTGGAACCTGAGTGAACAATGGGATCAGCAGAATATCTCCTCCCTCCTAACTTGCATCACGTCCTGTTCACCTGTCCCAATGCTTGCTGATCTACATTGCTTCCTGGTTAAACAGCACCTTGATTTTTCACATTTTCATCCTTGTTTTTAAATCCCTCCATGGCCTCATCCCTCCTTGTCTCCTCCAGCACTAATCTCAGCAATCCTCCAATTTCAATTACTCCACCATTTGCATTCATGCCTTCAACTACCAAGGCCATGGGATTCCCCCTAAATCTCCCTGCCTCTCCACCTCTCTTTGAAGCTCCTTAAAACCTATTTCTTTAACTATGCTTCTGGTCATCTGTCCTACTATTTCCTTAGTGGCTCTGTGCCAAAATTGGGTTTGATAATTCACATGTGAAACACCATGGAATATCTTAATATGTTAAAGGTGATATGAATGCAAGCTGCTGTTAACCAATGAAATTTAAGGATTGAAGAAGAAACAGGGAATGCAGAGGATGATTAGAGCATATCAGGTGTAGAAAGAGAAAAGAAATATTAGACTAAAAGAGAGGGAAGAAGAGACAGAAAGAAAAGAAAAGTAAACTATTCACTATCTGTAGAAATAAGACTGCACAGATTAAATTGTTCCCTTTCTGGGCCAGAGAGGTCGATTAGCATTTAATTCATAATTATCTGGTTCAGTGGGTGTTAAGCCTGAGCTTTAACTTTGTGTTGTGAGCTTATTTGGGAATTAATGTACCAATCCAGCAAGTTCTTAAAAGTAACCTGGAGTTGAGGATAGGCTGCCATTTCTGTTCAAACTTATTCACATATTGCCACACACAAAACTTGCCATGAACCAGTGTTATAAAAAATATGCTTAAATAAATTTTTGCTTCAGAAATATTTTAAAAATATTTAAATGTGTTAACTTGCAGTTTGATTAATAGCTGATAATAGGCTTATCACAAAAATAAGCATTTTTAAACAGTATCAATCAAATTGTGGGTGACCTGGTTTAAAATTACTGAAAATGACTTTTAAAAGCTATATAGAATCATCTGTTAGTTATACTGCAGTAAAGAGTAGTTGTAGCCAGTTCCTTGGTAAATTAGAAAAAAAAGTTCAAAAACTTTTAATGCATACCTATTGATGTCACTGTGCCCAAAAGGAACAGCTTAAATCTTAAACCTTCCTCAAAGTCCTTCAAGCAAGGATAATTATTGGAAACTCCCAATCATGATTAATTTACCTGAAGGTGCCGAATGTTTTGAGCCTGGAGTGTTAATGGTATGTTAATTGTTTATCAAGGTTAGGGATATACAAGTGAAAAGCATTGATTGATTAAGCACCTTGAGCGTATATAAAGAAAGACAGCTGGGACACTGGGTGTTGGTCAGGTAGGAGGCAGACATATGTAGTGCTGCATTCTGTAAATAAAGCTGTTGTTAAGTAACGAAGATTGGCATCTGGTTTCAGAATGAATTAACATGTTAGCAGAAAATGGTTGCCTATGGGTGATGATCGGAAATTAAGATTATTTTTAAAACAGGAGATTATAATCTGAGTTATTTTGTGAAAAATGGCTGAAGGCAGGTATAAAGTGTCAGGGTATGACACCCACAATGTTCTCTGAATCCGAACCTTATGACCATTGGAAAAATAGAGCAGAGTGGACACAGGTCACAGCATTACTGAAGAGAGAAAAAGGAATGCTTTTGCATTGTCACTACCTGGCAAAAATAAAATCAGCAACAAAGTATTTCCTGAGCCTGATGCATGGCAGTTGGATACTGATGAAGATTTGGATATTCTATTAAGTTTCATGGATAAAATTTACAAGAAAGATGCCTACAAGACATACCCAGACTTTGATAGATTTTAAAAGATGGATGATTATTCCATAGATGAATATGTCAAGGACTTTAACAGACTATCTAAAAGATTGCAGAAATTCAATTTGGAAATTCCTTGCTCAGTGCTCGCTTTTGAACTGCTGGATTGTACTAAAGCGCCGCATATTTCCTAGATTCCTGGTCTTAACTGGCATTAGATTCTAAAAAAGAAGCACCCTTTTGAATCAGATGTCTGATATTTTAAAAAGCATTCCTCAGGAAACAGTCATTTTCAGCAGCTTTGATGGCACAAATAAGACATTCTGTGATGTCACAAAGGATAGAGGAATCAATGATTGCAGCATTTTGAGATTGTTCAGATATGGGGTACAGGCATCAGTACAAAATAGTGACAGACAAAAGACTTGGGGATGAAGGCATTTTTGGTGGATCTGTCAGATGACAGTATTAGGTAGTAAATAAGGGATGAATGAACCCCAGGAGTGCCTGGGGAACAGTTAACCAGAGCTTCAGATGTAACTCAGAATATCATTTTGTAATGAACTGCCCAAAGCGAAACAGCAGCATTTTCGAATCAACACTTTCGAATCAACACAAGACACAGAGAATTTCGAAGTTCAAGGTGATGAAAATGATCAGTCTGAGGGAATTGTACTAGTCACAAGAAACTTAAGCCCAGTAATGAGTGCATTTGTCGCGGATTCATTTAATTGGATAGTGGTTGCACCTTGACAGTGTGTGAAATCGTTTGGTTAAAATGTTATTTAGATTCACTCAGTAGTAAGGATTGAAGAGAGGCCAGGGAGTATGAAAGGTCTACTTGTTTCAGGTTTAGGGGTGACAACACATTGAGATTCTATGCAAAATAGCTGGAATAAGCCAATTTATTAGTGCAGATATGTGGTCTCTGGTGAGATACCCTTGCTGCTGAGAAAGCCTTCCATTGAAATGGCACAAGTGAAACTGGACATGGAACATAATAAAGCAATTGCTTTTGCAAAGTCAGTGGATTTGCCGTTTACCCAATCAGGGCATTATTGCATCCCTTTTAACAAAACCTGGCATTTCAAATCAGCATGTTGAAGAAGTGTTAATGGCATTAGCTGATAAGAGTTTGGCAGAGAAAAAGCAAATTGTCTTGAAGTTACATTGACACTTTGCTCATCCTTCTTGTCACAGTTGTAAATCCTACTAAAAGACACAGGAGTGGTTGATTATGAATACACAAGGCTCATCAAAGAGATTAGTGAAAAATCCAAGATATGTAAAAAGCATCTAAGGATGCCACCACAGCCTATTGAAGTCTCCCAGTGGCAGGAAACTTTAATGAAGTAGTAGCCATGGATTGAAAGGTGTGGATCAAGGAGAGAAATGTTTTCATTTTATGTTTTATAGTCATGGCAACCATGGAAAAATGGATAGGGACCAGACTGGGAGCACCAGCTAAATTTCTGACTGACAATAGGGGAGAGTTTGTCAATGACATGTTTAGAGACATGTGAAAATATGAACACTGTTATGAACACCACAACTGAAAGTCCTTTCAGTAATGGACCCTGTGAAGGAAATCACACAGTGATCAATGAGATGCTTCATAAGATCTTAGCTGATCACCCAAATTGCAAACTAACAACTGCCCTGGCATGGGCAGTCCATGCAAAGAATTTGCTTCAAATAGGGGGCTTTGGCCCTTATCAATTGGCCTATGGGAGGAATCCCAAAATACCTTGTGTGCTGCGTGATAGCCCCTTGACCCTAGAAAGGACTACACTTAGTTCCATTTTTTGTGCACATTTGAACGCCCTACATGCAGAGAGAAGGACATTCATTGAGGCAGACGTCTCGGAGAAAAATCAACGAGCCTATGTCTTTCTGGATAACTGTTACAGGATCTCTCCCCCTCATGATCAGAGGTTCTGTCGCCAGTGCATGATCATTCCCTAGTGCCAGAGTCACACTCAAATCCAGATTTATCCACAGATAAACTTTAATCCTGGGGATTCAGTATACAATAAAAGAGAGGGTCAGAGAGAGAGAGTCAAAAGGTCTGGGTAAGGTGATAGGGTGTAATGGGAAAACAATGGTTCTCCAACATGCCAGTCAAGTTATTATGGTACACTCAATCAGTTAACACAGATTGATTACAAGCTTTCAGAACTAAGCAATTAATAGAAGGTGATGAGGCTCCTTGTATCTCACACACTCATATGTTTGATAGGTATGTGGAACAGAAGCAATAGTTAAGGGGCCGGATGGTGATGGGCAGAATGCTGTCAATGCACAGGACAGGGCTATTGTATCCAAAGGACTGCCTAGAGTCAGTACTAGGGTGACGAACATACCAGAAGGTTCCTGTGAATGGAGACATTTGACCATTGTTGGGAGAACAGGGAAACTGCCTGTTCAAACATTGGCTAAATGTCAAAGATGTTGAGCAAGAAGCATGATCTATGGACTGGCAAAATGAGGTGAAACAGTGGAAAGCAAAAAAATGTAAAAATGCAGTGCGAGTTCTCATGGTGGATTTGAGTGTGACGAGGGAGTGATCATGCACTGGCGACAGAACCTCTGATCGTGAGGGGTAGAGATCCTGTAGCAGTTAAGAAAGACATAGGACGATAAGTGGAGGCTGTAGTTTGACCAGATTATGCAATTGAACAAGGACTTATAGAACAATCTAGAAATATTACTTGAAGTAGAAGCCCTTACGATCAGGAAGTTTTAGTGTCTGCCAACAAATTAAAAGATAAGTTAATAAGAGAGGCAAAACAAAAAGAGTTCCATTGTTGGAAGGAATTTGGTGTCTACTCTGTCATGCCAAATAGGGGACAGCCAGGCATATCATACAAATGGATATGAATGAAAAAGTCCCTCCAGATGGGACAAAGTGACAAGGCTAAAGTAACACTAGTGGCTCGGAATTTCAAAGAGAGACTTGGAGATCAAGGTGTTAGAATGGACACCCCATGGTGGAATAAATAATCTTGAAAGTTTTCTTATCTCTTGTTGGCGACATATTTGTGGAAATGTAGGTCAATGGTAGAAAAGCCACATTTTAGCAGGGTGAAAATTTTTAAAGAATTTTAGAGAACTGTTTTTGAAACCAGCTGATGATGCAAGCGATGTAGAAGGGAAGCTGTGCAAATAAACAAGTGCGTATTTGAATTAAACAATGTATTGAAGGTAAATTATGGGTCTACCTGGCTGAAAGTAGGCTGCACTCTACTGAATGCGGATCCGGTAATGTTTTACTGATACCAAAAACAAAACTCTCAGGCACCCTTATGATGCAATGCCAATGATTTTCTATGAGGAGATTCTGTGGAATTTGAGCAATATGTTACAAATAAGATTAAAGGGGAATTTAAAATTGGAAGTCAGACTTCGGGGGACTTTAAATATATAGGCTTAGAAATTAAGTAGAATAGGTCAGGAGTACCTTGAGTCAATAAACATAGCATAAAATGTTACTTGTAACCCAATAAATTGTGCTAGTTCATTACAGAAAGATGATCTTATATCTAAAGAAGAAACAAGGCAATTACGAAGCTTGATTAGACAGTTAAATTAGCTATGTACTCAGAGAAGGCGCGATGCCAGTTTTGAAATACTATGATGAGCTACCCTTAGGGGAGAATTTTTTCCCCATCGTGCAGGCTGGGCGGGAGCGCAGCCGAACACTGCCCGTGATCAGCTGTGTGCCGCCATTTTACGTGGGCGGGCCAATTAAGGCCCACCCAGCATGACGCGCACCCGGAAGCGCTCAGCTCTCCCTGAGCGGGCAGGGGAAGGAGAGAGAGTCGGGGCCTGCGCTCTTTCGCACATGCTTGCGAAAGCGCAGAAATCTCCCTGAGATTGCCACGGAGTTGCCTCAGGGAGATTAAGTTCATGTTTAAACTTTAAAATAAAGGGAGACAGTGTCATGTGAGCTGGGACATGTTTATGTATTTCAATAAAAATTTTTATTTTGATTTATAAAGCCTTCATGAAACCTCATCCCACCCGTGAATGAAGTTTCATGAGAAATGCGAAGGCCGCCTGGGCTCTTCGTCTGCCCGCCAAACTTAAAGTTGGAAGGGCAGCCCTGTTAATGGCTTCAATTGACATTTAAATGGCCTTAACAGACCTTTAACAGTTCGGTAGGCACACAGCCGACTCCGGTGCGTGCCCGTCGAACTGAAGATCGGAATGACGCTCGGTGATGTCGGGATGCCGGACGTCACTGCGCGTTATTTTGCGCATCGGCGAATGGGGCCCACTCCCACACGCCGACCAGAAGATTCAGGCCTTGAGGATGTTTCAAGGGAAAATAAAACATTAAGGAAATCCAATACAGAGAAATGTGTACTCAAGTTTCCAGCCTTGGATGAACTGAAGGACATGAAATTAGCCCTTTTTACTAATGCTTCCCATGTCGAACTTCTGAATGGGTATTCAAGTACAACTGGATTTATAATATTCTTGGTGGGTGAAAATGGAAAATGTTGTCCCTTGGCCTGAGATGCAAAGACAATAAAAAGATTGGTTAAAAGTACCTTAGCTGTGGAAAACACTGACTCTAGTAGAAGCAGTAGATATGGTGTTTTACTTTTCAAGTATTTTGAGTGAAATCCTATATAAGGGGCATGCTAAGAATAACTTGGCCACTGAATATTATGTCGATAACCATTCCCTGTGGATAATGTACATTTGACAAAGAGCGTGACTGAGGAAAGGTTAGGGTTGACCTTGTGAGTATGAAAGAAATATTAGAAAGAAGAGAGATCTCCAAGATAAAATCGATCATGCAAGTCACCAACATTGGATTACTTTACAAAACAGAATACTTGCACAAAGAAATTATTGGAGGTCTTGTATTGTAAATGTGATATACAGGATATGGAAAATCATTTTCTCTTTTTCTTTTCAATTTGTTTTGAGATATGTTTTTGTGTCAGAATGCTTTAATTTAAAGAAGAGAAAATCTGTTAGTGGTATGTTAATTGTATTTATCAAGGTTGAGAAGGGCATTGATTAATTAAATATCTTGAGCACATAGAAGGAAAGACTGCTGGGACATTGGGTGTTGGTCAGGAAGGAGCCACATATATGTATTGCTGCATTCTGTAAATAAAGCTAGTATTAAGTAAAAAGATTTGGGTCTGGTTTCCTACTTCACCATCTGGCTTCAGAATGAGGTACCATGGATTCAGTTTCTCTCACTTTTTTTAAAGTAGTAGAAAAGATCCCAGGAAGAATTTGCCCTTGAAGTTCTGCAGTCTTTTGCACTGGTTCTGTCGATTTCAGGTCAATTGTGCCACAAAAAACAACTGAGTAGAAACTCCCGTGTTTAACTCATTCCTTGTGAGTTATTCAGCGTACCTGATTCTCAATCTAGGCTGACTAAGCTGATTTTAGCCTGAGGAACAGGGACACATGCTACAATTGGCTTTAGTGCAACTGGGCCTTAGAGAGATACAGCCAGCATGACACCTACTCCTGATTGATATGCAGCCTGCCATGTTTCGAAAAAGGATGAATGTGGGACTGAACTCCGCTATAATGCCCAACAATTGAATAGCCTGTTGACTCACAGCGTGAACACAACACTCAGGCAGTTGCCAGAGGGCATCTCGCACCTGAGGATCGACATCCACATGTAGAAAGGGAGAAAATCCTTAAGCAAAAAAAGGGGGAAGATGAAAGCCTTGCCAGTGAAGGTAACAGGTAAATTGGAATCAAAGTTTGGCAGGCAAAACTGTAATTAAACAGTGGGCTGCCTTTAAAAAGAAGTTGGTTCAGGTACTGTCAATGTACATTCTCACAAGGGGAAAAAGCAGGGCAAACAAACCCTGAGTGCCCCAGATGACAAAGGAGCTTGAGAGTAAGATGAAGCAGATGTGTATAACAGATGTCAGGTGAATAAGACACTTGAGAACTAAGCTGAATATAGAAGGTGTAGAGAGAAAGCAAAAAAACAAATAAGCGAAGAGGAGAGCATGAGAAGAGACTGGCAGCTAACATAAAAGGGAATCGAAAAGTCTTTTATTGGCATAGAAAAGGTGAAAAGGAGGTCTGGGCCATTTAGGGATCTAAAAGGGGATTTGTGCATGGAGGCAGAGGAACTAAATAAGTACTTTGCACCTGTCTTTACCAAGGAAGAAGAAGCTGCCCAAGTCATAGTGAAAGAGGAGGCCTTGAGACACTGGATCAGCTAAAAATTGAAAAAGAGGAGGCTGGTTGTACTTAAAGTTGATAATTCATCAGGCCCAAATATGATGCATTTAAGGGTACTGAGGGATATGTAAGGGTGGAAATTGAGGAGGCCCATGCAATAATCTCCCAATCCTCCTTAGATACAGGAGTTGTAGCAGAAGAATGAAGAATTCCAGATGTTACACCATTGTTCAAAAAAAGTGAAAGGCTAAGCCCAGCAAATACAAGCCAATAAGATTAATCCTGGTGAAAAGCTTTTAGAGATGATGGGCAGAATCGTCCCAGATTCACACTAAGTGCGGTAGCAGGCGGGTAAAAGTGTGTTTTACCCCCCCCCCCCCGCCGCAATGGTGGCTTTTCACACCGAATTGCCTGAAACCCACCTTATTAATCATGCATTCCTGGGAAACATACCGTTTCGATGCCGGGTGGGCATTCATTTTCCCACCACACCGTCTCCTCGCCACCTCCTCATGCTGGGCGCCATATTTAATGTACAGCCGCACGCACACCTCTCAGTGCTTCCAGCCCAGCACAGCAAACATGGCCCCAAAAGGCAAGAAGACTGCAGGCCCCCTGATTTAGTGATGCATTCCCAGAATGCCTTTTGGACGCTGCGGAAGCCTGTCGTGAAGGCCAGCGAGCATGATCACCAATCCAGCATGGGATATGGTGGCAGTGGTGGTCAGCACAATGCCCTGCAAAAGAGGACAGCCATCCAGTGCCACAAGGGAATGAGTGGCCTCAATCATTCCACCAGGGTAAGTCACTCTTCTTGTCACTCACAACTCTCACACTCTCAAACCCATCACACATCCACCGGGATCTCACACCTCAAGGGATAACACCACTAACTCTCACACACACCCTCACATCTCCATAAGGCTCATATCCTCTCGAGCTCACGCCCTCATCCTGTCCATGGCTCCGCTCACCACACAAACATTCCATGCAGTACCATGTGTCCTGCTCATACTCTCCATCTGTTTCCATGCAGGAGAAGCCTGCTCACATCAGCAGAGAGAGGATCCAGGCAGGGGTTGGAGTGGACCACATTAGCCCCCTCACTCACTTTGAGGGAATGTGCATGATCACCTAGACATTGCGCTGACTGGTGAAGGTGTGGACGCTGCCTGCAGTGATGGTGCGATTGGCAGCAAGTACCCAAGTGAGGATCCTGCACCAGATCATCCCTTTCTCAATGCAACTGTGAGTGTTCTCTCTCCTGCCTTTGCCTCCGCTGTCATGCACTAAATATCTCTACTTTGATTCACAGGGAGCTCTGCTGAGTGACTGACACCCTCAGCCAGCCAGTCCCTCAGCTCCATTCAGGTCCACGCCTTCAGCCAAGAGGACTCCTCCACCATTGAGGAGCTGGAAATAAGCAGCCTGGAAGACCCATCACAGTGCTTACCTACACCCTGCACCAGTACAGAGAGACACACCTTGGTGGGAACCAGATCTGGAGCAGGTTCGGGTTCACAATCTGGTGGTCACCACGTGGACACGTGTCCGCAGCAGGAGGAGGCAAGTTCAGCTGAGCTCCCCGGCACTTGGAAGACTCCTGGGGTAAAGGCAGCTGTGAGGTCCGAGTCAGATGACGAACCTCTGTATTTGGCCTTTCAACTCAGTGTGGGGAGTCAGCAGAAGGCAGAGAAACATCCCGAAGTGCTGTTGGAAACCCTCAACAGAGTGGCACGCGAGTTGGAGGAGTGTGTCCACCTGTTCCCTGATGAAATGGTGCCCACATGTGCGTATAGAGGACTCCATGGAAAGGGTGGCAGACACCATTGAGACCCTGGTGCAGCAGAACACAGAGATGCACATAGACCTGCACTCCATTGCGGTAGCCATGGATGAGTTCCTGCAATGGCAATGCGAGAGGGAAACGGGGCACCCTGATGTCCCTTCAGGTGCTCCTTCCCCTCGGGCACCCAAAGGGAGGGGAAGTGGCAGCTGGACACCCCTGCGTCATCCACTCAGGAATCTCAGAGGCTCTCCTCTCCCTCCAAGTCCCCTTTGCCTGTGATCCCCTCAACCTCACCCTCTGTCACCACAGAGGGAGCAGCTGGCCCACAAGAGGACAGCCAAAGCAAACCAGCCCCAGAAAACCCTGGCTCTCCAGAGGACCCACACCGAAGTCACAGGATGCAACAGGGCCAACGATTGCCCAGACTGTCTCCGCTCCTGCTGCAGGTGTCAGGAGTGCCTAGAAGTGTAAGGCCTAGAAAAATTAAGAATTTTTGATCACAAGTGGTTGCATGGGTGAACACATTTTGTCACTTAATAATCTGAAAATATATTCACTTTCACTGAATAATGTATAATGTTGTCTCTCAGCTTCATTTACAGGCTTCACGAGTCCTCCCCCTTCATAGTCCCCCACTAGCAGTTCAGCTGCATCAGCCGGACCAGGAGTGATTCTGGAGAGAGAAGTGTCTGTGTGTGAGTGACAGGATCTTTCGGAGCCTCGTGCAAGCAATCTCCCACACACATGGACCCTTCCTCCATCACACTCACCTCAATGTCCCGATCATTTTCAATGCTGCCTGCTGGGCCCGCTTTCAGTTGTCCATCTGAGCTGACCTGCATCTCCGCCCTCCCACGGATCACACTCCCATGAAGCACCTGTTCCCACCCACCACTAATCTTCTTTCACTTTTGGATTTGCAAGCATGGAGCGTTTAAGATTCTTCTTCAGCTTCCCCGTCCTTTCCCCTCTGCCAGTCACCCATTTCCTTTCCCCCGTCACAATTGACCCCCAGCATCACCTTCCACCTCCCCACCGTCACAACCACAACCAGCCACAACCCTTTTACTTCGGGGATACCCAGGTGAACGTTCACATTCCTCATCTTCCTGAAAATCCCACCCCCATCCACATTAAACTCCCCAACCTCCTCCTTCCCACCCCCAGGGTCCGTATCTGCCTCCGAATCCCCACCAGCCACCCTCGCCGAACCTTCTATCGATACCATCTCACCCTCACCCTTGCACCCTACCACCTCACTCTGCCCTCTCTTATTCTCATTATTCCCTTCTACCATGCCCACCCTCATTTCACTCTCCAAGAGGCAGTCATCAACTCCACATACCTCTCCCTTGCACGTTCACCTGGATATCTCTCCCCTTACCCTTCCCCAGACTCCTTCACCCACTCTGGACTCCTCCCCTTAACCTTCCCCTCCCCTTACACCTACCTCACTTGCGGATTAATTAAGGATTGGCAGCATGGATTTGACAAGGACAAATCATGTTTAACTTGCTTGAGGTTTTTGATCCAGTAATAGAGAAGGTTGATGTGGTGTACATGGACTTCCAAAAAATATTTGATAAAGTGCCACATAACAGTATTGTCAGCAAAGTTAGAGCCTATGGAGCAGTAGCAGCATTGGTTCATAATTTGTTTGCGTGACAGGAAACAGACAGTAAACGTTCGATTTTAAGACAGGAAGAAGTTATAAAGTGGGTTTGCCCAGAGGTCAGAGTGAGGAGCCTCGTTTTTCTCGATACACATCAATAAGAGTGGTTAGGATCGGAATCCACTACCTGAGAATGTGATGGAGACAGATTCAATCCCGGGGTCTTCAGAAGAGAATGGGATAATTATCTGAAGAGCAAGAAGTTGCAGGGCTACGGGGAAAAGGCAGGGAAGTGGGACTAAAAGAGTTGCTCTTGCAGAGAGCCAGCATGGGCATGATGGGCCAAATGGCTGCCTTCAGCACTGTAATCATTCTATGATTTTATGTACACCAATGCATGTGAAGGGTGCTTTATCACTGTATTTTTGTTGTGGCTGATTTGCTATTGCACATTGGGTAAAATTATGCTGGTAGAAGTGAGAGGCTGTTTTCTGTGGTCGTTCCAGGAAGCCTGTGACAAATGTTTTGCTGCAGGGAAGCAGAAGTAGTTTGTTACATTAGAAGCTGAGGCACAGAAAGTCTCTTAAGATAATACTTGGTCATTTTATGTGCATTAGCTTTGAAGATTGAGATGAAAACAAATTACAGAAATCACATTTCGTTTTAACAAAGGAAGTTTATAACAATTTTTATTTTAATGCCAATAAATAAATTCTGCTTTTTTTATCTCATTGCAGATTGATAATAGAACTGGGAGGCACCTCTGTCTCTCTCTCTCTCTCTCTTAGTTCTACCACTAAACTATGTATTATTTCGATAAAAGAGCCTGGAGTTTTATTTTCTAAAATATGAAGGATCTTAAGTGCCTTCATTTCATTGTAAACAGTGCTGAGTAGGACATATGAACAGCATTGGGCAAATGTAACATAGGAACATGAGTCACTGACCTTACATTTCTTGAGCAAATTTGTCCTTGCATTTTCGGTTTAGTATAAAGTAGAATTACCAGAATTGCCTTGTTTTTATAATTTTAGGAGAAATTGGCAGAAATATGGGCTGTGTATCAGGTCAGGCTCAAGAAATTTTCTGGTTGCATTGCAGTGCCAAAGACCATTGTCGGTTCCACTGGGCTATCTGCTGATTGCTTGTTCCCACCTCAAGTTACCTCCCTCCCTACCGTTTCCCCTCCAACTCAATTGTACGCCCATCCCAGGATGTACTTGTAGACTGTGCTCGTAGAACAGAGGTCTTAAATCCAATGTCAATTCATCAGCAAGCTGCTTAGGGATAGCAGCATGAGTCTGCAGTTTTTCAGTTTCATTTAAATAATGCCTGAGGTCCAATATCAGGTGTTCCTTCACCCTACCCATTCGGGTGCACACCAGCCCGTGTGTCCAGTTACTTGTTTCCAGCAACTTGGCTTTATGTTTGGAAATAGACTGATACAATCTTTTGTGCAGCTGCTGACAATTATATTGATTTTCCTATTCAGCTTTTTGCACTTTCACTATGTAGGATGTTCGAAAAGATTTGTTCATATTGAAGATAGTTGAACAGTTTGAATAGGAATTCAGAGATCCCATGGAATTACGTTGTAGTTTTCAAGCTTCATTTATCCAGAACATATTACTATATTCTAACCAAATTGCTTGATACTTAGTGCACTTAATACCAGAAAATAAATGAGGGTATGAGTATCATAAGTGATATCCATTGTCTCCCCAGGCAGAATGTATTGGTAAGTTAACTTCCACCAAGAAACCTAACCCAGGACGGCATCAGTGACCTGAAAAATGGGATAACTAGGGCTGCTAATATGACTTGAAACTAAAAGGGAGGTGGGATGAAGAGGAATGGTTCAGGTGAAGGGAGATTTAGGAATCTAAAGAGAAAAGTCGAGACATTGGAACAGAATTGAGTAAAACCAAGCAGAATGGGACAGAAAGGGACAGAATGGTAATGATAATTAATGGTAATAGTGCGTCAGCGAATAAGGCCTCCACAAATAAAAAATAAAATTAAGGCTCATCCTCTGAATGTGGAATAAGATAGATGAACTAGCATAAATAGAGATAAATGGTTTAAATGTAATCACCATTACAGAGATATGGTTACATGGTAACCAAGGTTGGAAAATAAATGTTCCAGGCTGCACAAGGGACAGACAGACAGACAATGGCAAAGGAGGAGGAGTAACCCTGATAGTAAAGGATGACCTAAGGACATTACAGACAAAAAGATTTTGGCTCAAAGAAGATCAGGATGTAGAATCCATATGGGTGGCGATTAGGAATATCATGGGTCAGAAAATACTGTTGGCCTTCTAAGAGTAGTTAGACCATTGGGCATAGTATTAAGCAAAAAATAATTGTGCGGGGCTTTAACCTTTGTTTGTTTTGGACCATTCAAATTGGCAAAGCTGGTGTAGAAGTTTGTAGAATGCTTTTGTGACAGTTTCCTGAAGCAATACATCGTTTAACCAACAAGGGATAAAGCTAGTTTAGATCTAGTATTGTGCAATGAGGCAGGGTTAATTAGTAACCTCATAGTAAAAGATCCACTGAGAGAAAGAGATCATAATACAACTGAATTCCATATTACATTTGAAAGCAACATACTAAAGTCCTAAATAAGAATCTCTAAACTTAGAGGGGTAAGAGGGGAGAAAAGCTTAAGGTTGATTGAGCAAGTAGGGTAAAAGGTATACTGATAAATAAACAGTGGGAAACATTTAAAGAAACAATTCAAAATGTTCAACAAAAATACATTACGTTAAAAAACAAAAATTTAGCAAGCACGATCCAACCATGGCTTTCTAATGAAGTTAAGGATCATATTAGATTAAACAAAGAGGCTTATAATGTTGAAAAGAAAAATAGGAAACCTGAAGATTGGAAGTATTTTAGAAACCAACAATCGACCACTTAAAAGTTGATTAAAAAGAGGAAATAGAATATGAGTGTAAACTAGCCAGGAATATTATAATAGATTCTAAGAGCTTTTGCAAGTATATAAAAAAGAAGAGAGTAATTAAAGTGATCATTTGATCCTTGGAGGCAGAGAAAAGAGAAATTATCACAGAGAATGTGGAAATGACAGAGACATTGATAATGGACACAAAAAATTAGTTCACAGTAGAAAATGCGAATTACATACCAGAAAAGAGGGACTATTAAGGGTAAGAAACTTAAGGTAATTAATATCAGCAAAGAGGAAGTATTGGAGAAACTTAAGGGATTAAAAGCTGATAAATCCCCAGGACTTGATGGCTTACATCCTAGGGTTCTAACAGACATTGCTGCAGACATGGTGGATGTGCTAGTCATGATGTTCCAAAGTTCTCTAGATTCTATAATGGTCCCACCAGATAGGATATTAGCAAATGTAACAGCTGCTTTTCAAGAATGTAGGGATAGAGAAAACGGAAATACAGGCCAGTTAACGTGACATTGGGAAATTGCCGGAACCTTCTATTATTATGGAAGTCTTATCAATGCACTTAGAAAATCATGGTATGATCAGCCAAAGCCAACATGGTTTTCCCAAAGAGAAATAATATTAACAGGTTTATTAGTGTTTTCTGAGGATGTAACTAGTAGGATAGATGGAGGGGAACCAGTAGATGTAGGAGACTTGGATTTACAAAAGGCATTTGATAAGGTGCCACAAAAAAGGTTAATATGGAAGATAAGGGCTCATGGAGTTGGGGGTAAAAATGAACATCGGTAGAGGAACATAGGAAAGAGGAACAAGAGTAGGGCATTCAACTAGATCGTAGCTGATCTTCTACCTCATTGCTATTTTCCTGCCCTGTCCCCGTATCCCAGCTCTAGAGAATATAGGCCCAGTCTCCTCAATTCCTCCTCATAGGGCAATCCTGCCATCCCAGGGTTCAGTCTAGTGAACTTTTGTTGCATTCCCTCTGTGACAAATATATCCTTCTTTCGGCAGGAGACCAAAACTGTACACACTACTCCAGGTGTGATCCCACCAAGGCTCTATACAGTTGCAGCAAGACTTCTTTACTCCAGTACTAAAATCCTCTTGCAATATGGGCCAACATACCATTTGCCTTCCTAATTGCTTGCTGCACCTGCATGTTAGCTTTCAGTGATTCATGAACAAGGGCACCCAGGTTCCTTTGGACATGAACACTGCCCAATCTCTCAGCAGTTAAGAAATACTCTGCATTCCTGTTTTCCTACCAAAGTGGATAACTTCACATTTTTCCACACCTTTCCATCTGTTATGTTCTTGTCCACTCACTTAGCCTGTCTAAATTTGCTTAAAGCCTCTCTGCATCCCCCTCACAACACACATTCCCACCAAGTTTTTTGCCTTCAGCAAACTTAGAAATGTTACATTTGGTCCCCACATCCAAATTATTGATCTAGATTGGGAATAGCTGGGGCCTAAGCACTGATTCTTGCAGTATCCCACTAGTCACAGCCTGCCAACCTGAGAATGACCCATTTATTCCTACTCTCTGTGTTCGGTCTGTTCCCAATTCCCAATCCATGCCAGTATATTGCTCCAAATCCCATGTGCTCTAAGTTTGCTTACCAGTGTGGGAGCTCATTGAAAGTCTTCTGAAAATCCAAATACACCATATCCCCTTATCGATTCTGCTATTACATCCTCAAAGAATTCCCAACAGCTTTGTTAAAACATGATTTCCCTTTCACAAATTCATGTTGACTCTGCCCAATCCTACCGTTATTTTCTAAGTGTCCAGTTATCACATCCTTTAAAGTCCCTACAACTGATGTCAGGCTGACAGGTTTACAGTTTCCCGTTTTCTCTCTCCCTTTCTTAAATAGTGGGGGTTAGATTTGCTAACTGCCAATCTGCAAGGACCATTCCAGAATCTATGGAATTTTGGAAAACGACCACCAATGCATCCACTATCTCTGCAGCCACCTCTTTCACTGCAGATCATCAGGTCCATAAATTTCTCCAGTACTTCTTTTTTTACTCATACTAATTTCCTTCAGTTCCTCATTTAGCTAGCCCCTTGGTTCTCTAGTGTTTCTGGGAAGTTTTTTGTATCTTCCTCCGTGAAGACAGACACTAAGTATTTATTTAGTTTCTCTGCCATTCTCTTATTAGCCATTATAAATTCTCCTTTCTATGTCTGTAATGGGCCCATATTTGTTTGTGATAATATTTTCCTTCTTACATGCCTATGAAGCTTTTACAGTCTATTTTTATGTTCCTTGCTAGTTTACTTTCACATTCTATTTTCTCTTTCTTTACCTATTTCTTGATCCGCTTTTGTTAAGTTCCAAAATGCTCCCAATCATCAAAAAAAGTAGTAACTTTTTTGGCAACTTCATAAGCCTCTTCCTTTGATCTAATGGAGGATGGAAGATTGGTTGACAAACAAAAACAAAGAGTAGGGGTCATTGGGGCATTTTCATGTTGGCAGTGGAATGTCACAAGTATCAATGCTGGGGCCTTGATTATTTACAATCTACATTGATGACTCAGACAAAGAGATCAAGAGTAATGAGTAATATATCTTAAGTTTGTTGATGATAATAAGCTGTGAGGAAGGGATAAAGAGGCTGAACAGAGATACAGACAGGTTAAGTGAGTGCGCAACAAGGTGGCAACTGGGGTATAATGTGGGGAGGTATGAGATTATTCGCTTTGCTGGTAAGAATTAAAAAAAAGAATATTTTTGGGACTGCGTGAAATTTGTAAATTACTGAAAAATGAGACATGCTGTCAAAGCTTTTCTTCTTGTACTCATCAGGACAATACAAGAATGCCAAATTTCAAAGGGAGCAGTAATTTATACTCAATGAGAAACGAGTGATTGGTTGGCAAGTCGACTATTACCATGGAGAATGCACCAGGGAACTATTGACCCCCACACCTTTGTTTAATTCAAAAAAGGCACAATGCCTGGACATGTTCCTTTTGCCTGCAGAGGACAGAAAATATGTTAACAGTAGTTGAGAAATCCACTAATGGCTTCTCTCCTGTTGTCTATCGCAAGCCTACCTTCACTGGTCAATATACGCATTGGGATTCCTACAACTCCACGTGCTAGCACGAGTGATACTTTCCACTAACAGGATTTTGCCGTCAAGCAGAAAAGACATTCTGCCTATCACACAAATGAGTTATATGTGTTTCAGTGCCAGTGCGATGCCAGGCATGTAGACCATACATCCCAATGACTAGCGGATCGTATCAAACAGCATGTCCCTTTGTTCCCCCCCCCCCGTTCACAAAAGGCAGAATTCTAACCATATTCAGCCAGCCCATGCTTGCTAAACTCAGAAGAGAATGTCTAATGTTAGATGTGATTCCATGATTGGATGGCACTTGCTGAACAATCCTGAGTGTGCTACAAATTACACTAATAACCAATTGAAGATCGTCAGTTGGGCTCATAAGGTGGCTCACTTATGCTTGCTAGAAGCTACATATATTCAGATACAGGGACCGGTCCTTAGTAGGCAAAAGGAATATGTTCAGACATTGCGCCTTTTTTGAATTTTAAAAAAGGGAGGGGGGAACAGTAGTTCCCTGGTGCAATTTTCATGGCAACCCCTCATCCAGTCAAAGTTGACTTGCCAATCAATCAGCACCTTTTTCTCATCCAGGAAAATTTGTTGCTCCTTTTGAAATTTGGCATGCTTGTGTTGTCCAGGAGAGTGCAAGATGAAAAGTTTCGAAAGCATGTCTCTTTTTTTCAGCAATACTCAAGTTCTGTACTACGGAAACTTGTAAATGTTAATGTTCAGAGCGACTTGGGTGTACTCCTACAGGGAATCCATATAGTTAACATACAGATTATCTTCTTGAGTTATCTGCCCGAAGGCAGGTCCTTGGCGATTATTCGCCGAACCACAGCAACGTGCCGTGATTTTTTTACCGTGGGTAGCGTGAGGAGGCAGACCCCAAGTCTACCTCAGCCAGAATGAGGATTGAACCCTATGCTGTTCACATTAATCTGATCCACATGCTAGCCATTTCGCCAGCTGAGCAAATGACATGTTGGCCTTTCTTGCAAGGGAATTGGAATACAAGAATAAGGAAGTCTTGCTACAATTGTACAGGGCTTCAGTGAGACCACACCTTGAATACTATGTGTAGTTTTGAACCCCATGTTTATGGAAGCATATACTTGCGTTGGAGGCCTCACAAGGAAGGTTTACTATAATGGTTCCTGGGATGAGAGAGTTGTCCATAATGAGAGTCTGAGTGAATTGGGCTGATCCATTTTCCCTGGAATTCAGAATAATGTGAGGTGATCTCATGAAAGCGTTCAAAACTCTGCAGAGGTTTGACAGGGTAGACACTGTGAGCTGGCTAGAGACTCTGGAACACGGGAGCATAGTCTCAGTAAAAGGGGCCAATCATTTAGGATTGAGATGAGGAATTTCTTTATTCAATGGGTTATAAATCGTTGGAGTTCCTGACCCAGAGGGTTGTGGATGCTCCATCATTGAGTATAGTTAAGGCTGAGTTAGACAGATTTTTGGTGTCTCAGGGAATCGAAGGATATGGGGAACAGGTGGGAAAGTGGAGTCGAGACTAAAGATCAGCCATGATCATTTTGAATGGCAGAGCTGGGGGAGGGTCATGTGGTCTGCTGCTGCTCCTATTTCATATGTTCTTATCTAAACGTCCCAGTGGAATTTGATGTCCATTCTTGCAATTTTATTTATTTCCCTTTACTTGGGGAGTGCCTAGCTCCTGCTCAGTGTCTGTCCTAATGCTGATATCAAGGTTAATAGCTTTGGGAATTGTGACTGCAAGTTATGAATGATCACGAATTGTGGCTGTAACTTCTTTTCTACAAATGTTGGCACAACACACTCATGTACAACAAGCAGGGTACCTTACCATAGTTTGAAATACTTTTAAAAAGCTACAAAATAATGCTTCAGGGAAGGTTGGACAGACTGAGCTTGTTTCCACTGGAGTTTAGAAGAGTGAGGGGTGATTTGATCCAAGTATACAAGATCCTGAACTGCCTTGACAAGGTGGACATCGAAAGGATGTTTCCTCTTGTGGATGAGTCCAGAACTAGGGGGCACTGTTTTAAAATAAGGGGTCGCTCTTTTAGGATGAGGAGAATTTTTTTTTTCTCTGAGTGTTGTGCGACTTTGGAACTCTCTGCCTCAGAAGGCGATAGAGGTGGGGCTCATTGAATATTCTTAAGGCAGAGGTGGATAGATTCTTGTTAGGCCAGGGAATCAAAGGTTATTTAGGTTAGATGGGAATGTGGAAACAAACAAATCAGCCATGATCTTATTGAAAGGCGGAGCAGGCTCAAGGAGCCAAATGGTCTACTCCTGTTCCTATTTCTTATGTTCTATGTTCTTAATTCGTCACCAGGGGCATTTGGCATTTGTTGTATTGTCAGATGTACACTTGGCCTTGTTGATCTTTAAATCGAGATGAATGATCTTTCCCACCCATTGGTCCAGTTTATAATGTCTGCCTTTGGGAATGATATTTATACATTGTTATTGCCTTAACCTAAGGAAGTAGGTCAAAGAGAAACAGGTTAGTGATCGTCGTTTTTAACGCCAGTGACCATTATTGAACACTAGAAAAGTGACCCTTTAGCATATCACTCTGTGAATTTTTTTCCTCGCTCCCGTCGCCTGAAGGAGTAACTTGTGTTTGGGTATGATCCCATCCGTTGACGTTGACAGTTCCCTGCTGCTTCAGTGTCCCACTAAAATGGTCTTTTTGTATCCAAGTCTGGACATGGACTGTAATTAACTTTGTGTCAGACTATGTGCAATCTCCTGCTTTCCACACAAGGCATGCTTCCCTGTGGATAGCAATTGTGATCAGGAATCCTCAATTAATTTACCCCTTCATGTCCCAGGGGAAGCAAAGTCTATTTTATTCTTCCCTGTGTCTTTCTGGCTGAGATCAGCTAATTAACCCAGTGCTGGCCATACTTGTGACTTGCACAGATTGGAGGATTTATGAGTAAGTTTTTAAGTACTTTGCTTCACGTGGGAATTGCAAATGTTACTCTCTTTGTTTAACTTTCCTACATAAGTACAGAGCACTATTCTAGTCTTTGAAGTGCACTTTTGAATCAATTGATCACCGCTCTGATAACATTAAGTACGCTATTAAATACTTGACAATTGGAAAAGTAACTGTAAATGGAATAATCTTTGAAATAATAGAGCAATGCGGAAATCACAGTTGTATCTGTTTTAAATTCAAATTATTTTGTTTCAACCAACTTTAGTGGGTGCATACGGGGATTTGGATGTGCATTTCAAACATTTCATGCTTGTCATTTTCAGCATACAAACAATATCCTACAGTTAGGCTATGAAGGATTAGAATACTAAAATAAACCTTGACTACTGGTTTCTTATTACAATTTATAGTCATGGGACATCTATTGAATCCCATATCACCTCATAATGTAGCAAGTGTTACGTTTCCTGGAGTCAAGCTATAATGGAAGTGCAATTGTAATTGTTTATGTAAAATAGTGATATAATTATAAGGCCTTTACTGAATAGATATTTTTCTTACTGGGAGGCATCCAACAATCTCTGTACCAACATAGTTCAGCAGAGTATACCATTGGTCCTATTGTTTACAGAGTTTGCATAATTATACAATATTTTACTGTATCGTAGCTGTGAAATCATTTGCATTCTCCTGCAGTACACCATGTTGCTTTAATCTTACTGTCAGCTGTGCATGTTTATTCAGGACTGGAAGCATATAAGAATTACTGTGAGGTTGCTCTAACTGTGCCATATTGCATTACATCTGCATTGAGACTTTTTTTTGTTATTCTTTTGCTAAATGATACTTTCAGAGCTGTCATACGAAGATGGTCATTAGTGGTAGGATGTGGCTATTTTTATTCCATTACCTGTTTCCTCTGACCTGTTATTTAATAATAAAAAATCCACCTCAAGGGAAAATTCTCGCTTGTCTATTTTTTCAGAGTGGCGGATGAATTAATAATGGTGCCAGCCCCCTACTTTGAATAATTTAAATACTTGGGGAATTAATTCTTTAGCATTTTGAACTTCCTAAAAATACATTGAACTTCTTAAAAATACATTGGTATTGAACCTTTGAAAATATAATCCTTTAGCAATGCAGAAGCACAAGGCAGAATCTTCCACTCTGAAGTCTAAACTCAGTGGCCAAAGCAGAAGTTGGAGTGATTTCCGCTGGGCAGTGGGACAGCTGACTGTGCGATCTTGTACTGTACAGCTCATTACTTATGCATCTGTCATAGCACAATGAATCTCAGGGTGGGGGGCAGGCAGAAAGCCGTCCTCCCCGCCATTACCTCACTGGGTCGAAGGTCCTGGCACCATACTTAAATGCCACCCGAACAATCATTCATTCTCTTGCAGACCAGGAGCTCCGGATTACTCGTCCACGATGTCACAGAAACACAAATAGCATGTGGCCCCACGAGCCACTGAGGCCTCCCGGAGACACTCCTCCAGGCCGTCCTGGAAAGGAGGGAGGTGCTATTTCCCCAGGATGGCAGCAAGAGGCCCTCCTGTCTGACCACGGTGGCCTGAGTAGAGGTCACAGTGGAGCTGAGTGCCTGCGGAGCCCAGCGCAGAGCTGCCCAGCAGTGCAGGAAGAGGATGAATGATCAATCTGCTGGGCTCTACCAGGGTAAGTGTACCAGCTACTCACTGCAAACTGACACCCATAAGTGCATCAGGAAGTTTGGGTTGCGGCACACCATCAAATAGGATATCTGTACTGAATCTGTGCCAGCCACTTTATGCTCTCAATCTCATCAGTTGAGGGACATCCTTCTTAATCACTTACTGAGGAGTGCTCAGCAGCTGCCATAGGCGTGCATGCTCCTGAATTGCTCATGCAGCCACTGGGATGCCAATCAATCCTTCTGTCGTTCTGCTGGACAAAAATGCCCACAACAAGTGGGAGCTCTCCCCAACTGGAGGCAGCATCCATACATTCGATTCCTCATCCCATATGAGGAGCAGGTCGCAGAGAGAGCCAGTGGGGAGCAGGACCATGCCTGTGCTGAGGTGCGATAGAACTCCCCCAGGAAGCGAGCAAAGAAGCCTCCAGTCTGCAGTTGCCAGCTGTGCCCATTGAGTGAGGGATTTATTGAATTAAGGAGCCTGCTTAATCATCTCAAAATCTTTTTTTTTCTCCATCCCAGATACCAGCATGAAATGGGGAAGGCCAGCAACCTGAACCAGCCCCAGCTCCAACCCCATGTCTGAGGAGGATGCCTCAGATTCCTCAGAGGATGCACCATCACGCTGTTCTCCAGCACCCTCCACCAGGACAGACACCTTGTTGGTCCACGTTCTAGAGTAGGCTCGGGGTCATAACCTGATGGGCACATCACTGACAGAGATCTACAGCTGGCGGAGGAAGGGGCAGCTGAGTTTCTCTGACACTCGGAGGACTGCTGAAGACCAGGCCCTTGCTCAGACCCATGCAGATGACAAGCACCTGGACTCAGCCCTGAGAGACATGATGGAGAAGCAGAGACAAGCAGGGGAACAGCAGGCAGAGATGTCAGAGGCCTTGCGCAGACTGGGCCAAAGACTGGAGGAGTCCATTCCCATTCTGTCCGATGTCGGGATATGCAAGCACTTGGCTGCCTCCATGGAAGGGGTGGCCTTAGACACCGAGGTCCACCAGACCACACAGTGGCTGCTGGATATACAATCGGACTTGCACTCCATCGCTCTAGCCATTGGTGCAGTTCAGCAGTGGTTAGGCATGAGGGGGAGGGGCCACCTTGACCTCCCTCCAGGTGCCTCTTCTTCTCAAGGAGTCAGGCAGGTGCCTCGTGCACCCAAAGAAAGGAGGAGTGAGAGGAGGAGTTCCAGCCAGGCAAACCTGGGACTTCATCCCACAACATTCCAAGGGTTCCCTGCCGCTTCACCTCCCCTCTGCCAGTGACCCCATCGCCTCCAGCATGTCAGGCCGAGGAGGGTGCACCTGCAGCTGAGCAGGAGACCCTTAGCATCCCTTTAGGTCTTGGGCCACCAGAGGACACCTGCCAAAGCCACCACAGTCAACAGGACACAGCAGTCAGCAGGCTGCCTGCACCTCAGCTGTGGATGTTGGGGCTGCATTTAGACGTAGTGATAGTCAACGAAAGATTAAGAAGTTTTGAAGGCCCACTGATGTACAATCATTGTATATACTTTTAGCACTTGTAAATATATGTTCACTTAGAGTGTTTGGAAGTTTCTTGGATTCCATCTTGCTATTAGTTGCTTCAGTGTCCGTGGGCATTTAAGGGCCTGGAATGTGGGCCCCCATCAGAGTCTGATAATAAACTCCTATAGATTCAGTTCTTCCACATTATCAACATAGCGAATACTCAATAATCCCACGTGTGCAGGATTAAGCGCTGGCTATAATTTGTGAGTGTGCGGCCTGGTCATGCATTGGGCAAGCTATTACTTGCAGTGCACCATGTTCGAAACTCTGAAAATGTGTGCAGTGAGGTCACTGTATCTCCTGCTGCTACTGCTGCCCTGATGTGAGATGTGGGTGGATGCCACATGTACTCAATGGGAGTTAATTCTGCTATGTAAGTGGCAAGGAACAATGTAGATGCAGTTTTAGGGCTGACAGAGTGAAACTCTATTCTCTTCTTAACAGTAGAAAACCAAAGGCTGCCCTACAGATCTGCAGAAAGCTATGGTGGGCACATCCAATCAGTAATGACCTTCCTTGATTATTTGTCATTTTGAGCTAACGTGCAGGGGAAGGCTGCAAGTAAGGAGGCAATGGGTGTATTAGCCTTGACTGTAAGAGGGATTTGAGTGTAGAATTTAAGAGATGTGCGTGCAGTTGCCTCAAGCCTTTGTCAAACCTCACATGGAGATTTGTGTGACCTGCTCGTCATCTTATTGAGGTCAGCCTCCCTTTGGGAGAGGTGTGAGAGTGACATAACTGCATCTCTGCAGAGGTGAGATTTGATATTGCTTCCAAGTTGTCGTGTACATGGACTTTGTAAGGACATGTGTAAAATCACAATTGTACTTACAGGTTCCGGAGGTTGTGGGAGAACTGAGTGCTGTTCAGATTTCAATGCATGTATTTAGCATAGTTTGGCACATGCAAAGGAACAGACCACCAGCAAGGCGTACAGTAACTAGTGCAATTTAATTCAGCTCTCACAAATCAAGATACATTAGAGCAAAGCATGGTGTCTGCAACCAAAAAGGAACAGGAGCCTGCCAGCCAGCAGAGGATAAAAAACCAAGAAGTCAAGGAAATGTGCCGGCAGTTTACTCTGCCTGGAATCTGGTAGCTATCAGATTGACACAGGCTGGTCTGCCACATTGTAGCCCTGCTATGGCCTCTACATGTGGCTCAGCAAACTACTGGCCCTTGTCAGCTCTGTTCACTGTCCTCCTTGCTGAAGAAGACATCTTGGTCCTTCATATCTCCTTCAGCGAAGACATTCCCCACTTTGTAATGCTAGGTTGTCCAGGCACAGTAGACAACGATGATCCAGAGAGCCCCACCTTAGGGCAGACCCTGGCCTTTCAACTGTGGGCACTGGGTTCAAATCTAGCCCAGACTGATGGGATTCATGCGCTGTTTGTCCTTTGGCTGAAAGATCCTATGTGAAAAAAATTTGGGTTGTCTCAATCCAATTGCTCAATAGTTGAAAGCACAAAACTCTTTTTAAAAAATACAACCATGGCTAATTGACATTAAATTAGTAATCTTATTCAGTGAATTCACAAGATGGTTGGTATGGAAATTTCACCCTGATGAAGTAGGATGTTCTCTTCTGAGCTTAAGACTGAGGCAAGCTGCTGATGTAGAGTACATAAACCAAGAAATGTTATGTCACACATAAGTCAACAGACGGAAAAATGTTTATGTTGAAGCTTTCTGGTTCAGTGTAGGTGTTTCTTTTGATGGTGGATTTACATTGCATTTACCGTTCAGAGATGAAAATCTGCAGCTTGAGTTTTTGCCAGGTATAACCTTGTTTAAGCTGCCTTTGTACATTTGAATTTTGTTGCCAAGGAAGTGTACTACCATGCGTGCAGATTTTCGTGTTATAATTTTTGGTTTTGTCGAGATACTTTTCTCACACTCAGCACTAAAAACTAATTTCATAAATATCTCTTTCTGAGCAAGAGTTTGGTTTCATCTGCACAGTATCTGGTAATGTAACATTGCTCAAGGGCAAACAAAATCCTTGTTATTGGAATCAGCTCCCTGAATTGGCCCAAGCCCTTTGTTCTTTCCCTTGTCTTCAGAAGGATAAACACTCCAACGACCCTTGTCTCCTAACCAGGTTAGTAGCTTGCCTTCAATTCCATGAGCTTCAAATTTGGCTTGCAATCTCCTGAATGTGAAAGAATTTTGTCTATCAGTCCTCCTTAATCATGAGTACAAGCCTCACTACAAAAGTCTTTCTTGTATGAACTTGAAAGAAAATCAGCAAGAAAGCATAAATTGTAAATATTAAATGGGGGAATTGACATGAAGTCAATTAAGGTTTTTTTGTGGCAGTACCAATATATCAATACAAAAACAACAGGGGAAATGCATGCCCAATAAATCATTCTTTAAAACAGCGCTTGGTAATTGACTGGGACCCTGAAGGATCAGGATTGCATTCTGAGAGTATACATGTTCCCCTGCCTTTTCCAGCAACACCAAAGAGCTGAGATTTGTTTAAATAGCTAATGTACAGTGAAAATTATGAGTTTCCTGAGACAATGGCTCCATTTTAAATACCAGCTTCTGAAAACTGGAATTTTCTTTTGTTTGCGTGGTTAACTCTTACCATGAAGACTAACTTGCAATTGTAATAACATTGCTTAAAAATAATTTATTAGATTTAGCCACAATGTAAATGAATCTCTCTTATCAGCTTTCAATAAAGGAAGGAAATGTTGGAAATTATCAACAATTTTCCCAGAATACAAATTTCTTTGATTGTATCAAATTCTTTCAAAACTTCAAGAGTAACTTCTTCCAAACAATCCTTTGTTGGGTTTTGAACAGGAAAGAGAGAAAGACCAGTATAATGGATGATTGTAAGTGCCTATAAAAGCTCAAGTGGCAGTCTGAGTGGATTAAGTTTAATAAGTGGAAGACCTTGTACAAAGTTCAAGGTGTAACTAAACATTTCTTGTTCTTTTTGAGCTTTTTATTGCAGTTTTTGTTCATGAATCATTGAACAGCTTGACAATACTTGGTTTAAGAAGGAAAGTATGTAGCACCTTTCATGTCTTCAGGGTATCTCAAAGCACATCACAGCCAATAATGCATCCTGACGTGCCATTACTGTTGCAGGCAGTGGCATCAGTCAATTTGCACAGAGCAAAGTCCCACAAACAGCAATGAAATAAATAACCAGATAATTTCTGTTTAGTCATGTCAATTCCAGGATAAATGTTGGTCAGGGCACTGGCAGAATTTTCTTACTGCTCAAATAGTGCCTTGGGATTGTTGAGCCGGCCAAGATTACTTTAATGTAATGTCTCATTTGAAAAAAACACATGATGCAGCACCAGTTCCATATTGTACTGAAGCATCAGCCCAGAATGTGTCCAGAAGTGAGGGTTGAATCCATGGCCTACTGACTCAGAGGCACAAGTCCCAGAATTTGCCTTTGACCCCCTTCTGTTTCTCACCTGTATGCTGCCCTCAGCAATATCATCTGAAAACACACCTTCAGTTTCTAAATATACACTGATGATACCCAGCTCCATCTCACCATCACCTCTCTGAATACCCACAATCCTAAATTGGATAACCACTTTCCCGATACCCAGTGTTGCATGAGCAGGAATTACCTCCAACTAGAGTGGAAAGACTGAAGCCATTGTCTTCAGTACCCACTCCAAACTCCATTCCGCAGCTACTGAGTCCAGCCCCCTCCCTGGCAACTAAATCAGACTGTTCACAATCTTGGTGCCATATTTGACCCCGAGATGAGCTGCCGACCACATATCCCTGCCACCATTCAAACTGCTGATTTCCACCTCTCTAACATTGTCCAACTTCACCCCACCTTAGCTCATCTATTGCTGAAATCTTCATTCATGCTTCTATTACTTGTGTATGAGTCATTGACTTCAGGGCAAGGCAGAAGAAAAGTATAAAATATTGGTTTATAGCATCATGCTTTGGGCTGTATCATGCCAGTTATTGGCTGGCTGTGGATTGTCAGGACATGTGGAATATTTATTTTAATTGGGTTATGCACCTGCCTCGTCAAGTTGTTGTCAATTTTCTTTCTCTGTTTACACTTCAGAACTAATAAATTATGCCATTCTGTGCCAATGTGGATTGTGATATCTGTCATCGTTAGAATGCAATGGCATTGCTGAACTGTTTTGATTTCCATGCTGTTGGTAGCAGAAGCCTTTTTTTCATTCATTGATGGGATGTGCACATCGTGGCAAGACCAACATTTATTTCCTTTTGAGGAGGTGGTGGTGAGCTGCCTTCTTGAACTGCTGCAGTCTATGTGGTGTAGGTACACCCACAGTGCTGTTAGGGAGGGAGTTCCAGGATTTTGATGCAGTGAAAGAACAGCAATATAGTTCCAAGTCATGATGGTGAGTGAATTTGAGGAGAACTTGCAAGTATTGGTGTTCCCATGCATCTGTGCTGTACTTCCTCTACCAGGTGGTAGAGGTTGCGGGTTTGGAAGGTGCCATCGTCAGAGTCTTGGCTTCAGTGTATCCTGCATATGGTACATGCTGCTGCCAATGTGCGCAGTGGAGGGAGTGAATGTTTAAGGTAGTGAACGAGGTGTCGGTCAACAGGCTGCTTTATCTTGAATGATGTCAAGCTTCTTGAGAGTTTTTGGAACTGCAAATGTCAAGGCAGGTGGGAAGTATTCCCCATCACACCCCTGAATTGTGCCTTGTAGATGGTGGAGAGACTGGGGAGTCAGGAGGTGAGTTAATTATTCAGTGCAGAATTCCCAGCCTCTGACTTACTCTTGTAGCCATAGTGTTTATGTGGCTAGTCCAGTTCAGTTTCTGGTCAATGGTAACCTCCAGCCAGGGGAGTTCAGTGACGGTAATGCTGTTGAATGTCAGGGGTTTGGTTAGACTCTCACTTATTGGAGATAATGATTTGAACTAGTGTCTACATCTTTCCTGGCCCATCCTCAAGTGGTTGAGCATTGTCCAGATTTTCGGTGGAAGGTTGAAACCAGGAATTTCACCATGCGGGTCAGTTATCAGATTGTAGATGGTGATGTTTGCAGTCAACCAGAATGTGGGGCTGCCTGAGTTTGTTGAGTGTGGAATATGTTCCAGTATGGGATTTCAGATGGGTGTGTGGATTTTTTTTTTGAGGCCCTGAGCCAATGGGCGTGCTTCATTATCTGTCAGCCAGTGGTTTTCTTTGAGGATGTTTTGGGGCATCAGGAGGTTCAATATGTGATATCACCAGGGGACCACTCGAATTGTGTTGGTCTCAACATTCCTGAAGTAATCCTGATGATTTCCTGGATGTGGATATCTGTCACATTTGTGTGGCAGCTCCTGAGCCAGATTGAGCATCAGTACTTTGCTGTTGGGTAGACCAGGGCAAGTGAAGCAGAGTGTAGTGTGTTGGATCTGCTGCCCCTAGTGGTCCCCACCAGTCTCCATATGAGATTCATTCTCGTCTTGACCTTGACTCTGCAGCTCTGGAAGTGTTCCCAGTTGATCAATGTACAGTCAAGAGTGATGCCAAGGTATTTTGGCATTGGATCGTTGGTGAGTGGTCAGCCACAGAACTGAACATGGAGTTCTTCCCTGGTCTTTGAGTTGTTCAGGTAAAAGGCCTGAAATGATAATCCTGCTAGTGTTTGGTCAAAGTCTGCATTTTCTGAAGTAGGGTCCCAAAGAACATAGATCTTCAGTGAGTGTTTTCCCAATGCCCTGAAGTTCTTCAACCTGGAAAGCCAGGCTCAAGTCATCAATATATGTGAAGAGCGTGACATTGTGGGAGGGAGGTCACTGGTATATATGTTGAAGAGAGCTGGTGCGAGGACTGATCCCTATTGTTGGTTAGGTGTGGACAGAAACATAGAAAAATAGGGGCAGAATTTGATCTCTAAGGTGCGCACATAACTGTCAGTTGCTGATCATGGAGTTGATTGGTTGTAGGGTTTACCCACAGCAGATGAATTTGGAGAGTTTCTGCAGCATGCCTGTGAGCCACAAAGTGTCATAGGCACAGGATAAGTCAACAAAGCCGATTCCTGTATTTAGGCCTTTCTGGAAACCGGCCTCAATGTCAGTGTCAGGACCCGCTTGGAACAGTTGCAGCCTGTGCAAAAACCAGGGGCATTGCTACTTCCAAGGTGGGACTCAATCTGTTTAGAAAGAGGCGTACATTAAAGGAGGTATAGAAACACAAGTAGCCATTGCTATTTATGACACTGATCAGTTTGCTGGTTTGAGTGAAGGTATAATAGTGTTTAAGCTTTGGAATTGCTATGAAGCCTCCAAATATGCATAAATTAATAGATGCCAGTTAGATTGTGAGATGCTTTGATTATCTGTCCTGCAGACTTGCATTGTTGTGGGCTAACCATCTGTCCAGCACTGTCACTGTCACGCAATGTCACAATGTTCTATAGTGATATTTAGCACTGATTCTCAGGTGATCTAATGGCCATGCAGCAATCTATTCTGGAAACTCGAAGTACCTTAGCACCAACTGTAAAATAAGTTATACAAATAATGGAACCAACTGTAAAATAAGGTTTACAAATAATGTTTTGAATTAACAAATGCACAACTAACAGAATAACAATTAACCAATGTATGGAGTCTGTTTTTAATCTATAATCTGAGAACACCCACATCTACCTTTTCACTGACACCATCCATGGCCAGAATTTTCCCCTTGGCGATTTGGGGGCGGGGCCCACTCGCCAACAGGAAACTGACGCGGGATGACGTTGGGAGGAACCCCCGACATTATCCTGGTCCCTTTAAATTTTTAGGATGGCGGGTGGACAGTGAAATCAGCTGTCTGCCCGCCGACCTGTAAATGGCCAATTGAGGCCATTGACAGGCTAGTTAAGATAATTAAAGGCCCTGCCCGGCCAAGCTTAAGGCTGGCAGGCAGGCCAGGAGTCCCAGCGCGCTTCTGATAAAGCATGAAACCTCATCCACTGGCGAGATGAGGTTTCATGTCTGTTTTTAAAAAGTCTAATAAAGTTTATGTCCTTTTTAACATGTCCCATCTTGTGTAACATTGTCACATGAGGGGGGCATGTTAATATTTTTATTTTTCTATTTTTTAAGTTTTGTGCACTGTCACTAATCTCCCTGAGACAGCACTTAGGGAGACTTAGGGAGCTGTGTGTTCTTTCGTGCGCATGGGCGAACAAGCACACTTTGACAGATGGGGATTGCCTCCCCCCCAGCACAGGAAGCACATGGCGCTTCCTGTCAGGCAGCCCGCTGGGTGGGCCTTAATTGGCCCACCCACTCAAAATGGTGGCATGCCCTGTTACGGCAGCAGGGGTCAGCTGTCTGCCTGCTGCCGAGCCAGTGGCACCCTCATGCCCACCAATGACAAAATTGTGCCCCATAACTCCGTGACCAGTTTCATCTGTCAAGTTGTTTGCTTGACATCAATTTGTGAATGTGCCAAAGCTTATTCCAACTGAACATCAGCAAGATTAAAGCTATTCAAATTTGTCCTTTATACTGTCCACTTTATAGCTTCATGCTTAGGCTGAGCCAGACTGTTCACAACCAAAATTCATTCTTGAGCTGAGCTTCAAATCTCACAGCTGATCCAACACCAAGAATACCTTGAACGCATCCTTACTCACCCCAGTTATTGCTGCACAATTACCCATTTTGTTTTCAACACCCTCTTTAATTTTTTCACACTTCATCCTTTGCAACTTGTTCCTCAGCCTCCATTCACTCCATCATCAATAGCAGAGTTTTCAAATACCTCAGCCTACTCTCTGGAATTTCATCTCTCAACCTTTCCACCTTATAACTGCTCACTCTGCCTTTTAAAACCTCCCCAAATCTATTTCTGTGATCGAATTTTAGGTCACCTCTGCTTACTTTTCTATTGCTGCTTTGTGTCTTGATCTCTTCTGTAAGGTACCTTGGGATGCTTTACTGCATTCAAGGGGCAACATATGGACCCAGAAATAAAAGGCCAGAATTTAATCCACTCAGTCATGGGGTTTTTGTTTTGAACACCTTTTTGAGATCCAAAGCTGCAATTTATGATTTAAAGACCTGTAGTGAAGCATAAAATTAACTCAAGGCATTTTCCTTTATCAATAAAACATGCTCAGTTCTAACAAAAGTCACACAATTCAAATTATTGATTAATCATTGCATTGACATATATGCTGCATACACTGCAGTAAATTGCATTTATTATCAGTGATGGCTTTGAGTGATTTGTACAGAGATTTTGATGCTTCTTTTAATTAACAATGCCTTCACAAAACTTACAAACTGTAAAAATAGCTTGGTGGTTTATGCATTGGTATTCAATAGAAAAAATACTCCGTTCAACTCATTCTAACTGAAGAACTTACTGGGACGTGGATTATCACCACCATGGACAAATTTACCAACACCTAATTCAATTGGGTTTCACTATGGGAATAAAAATCTCTTACAGCAAAACCCACTGTGGTGATATTGTTGTTTTAACAGAGTTAAAAACCATTTAATGCATTTATAGCTTGATGCGACTCTACAGCCCAATCAATATATATCAGTCAACTAACATTTTAACTGTATAATGTGTTATGTTGATCATCTTAGGTTTGGTCCACCATTTTTGGTAAGGGAAGATCGATCTTTGAGCTGGGATCAGCTGCAGCACTGCATCCTGAACAAAATGTGCTACCTGATGAGAAACGAGACCCATTCACAGGTCAGTAGAGTTCAATTTAAATTAGGAAACTTGGAGCTTCTGAAGTTGTTTATCATAAAAAGAAGAAAAATAGATGTATCACAAGTCCAGACTAAGCTGGTAGCATTTCATCTAAGTTACCTAACAGGTTACTTATTTGTTATTGTTGTTGATGTTATATTGTTGTTTTCTGATTTTGTATTTGCAAAATCCCTATCACATGATTTGATGTGATTCAGATCATCAGATACACTTGGTGTTATATTTCCCACTTGACACCAAGATCAGAATAGTGTGATGGTAGCCTTCCCATATCTACTAAACTTTACAGACCTGTAACTACTATTAAGCACAAAGATAGCCTAACGTACATTATGTATACCAAACTTGGAGTGAGTTGTCAACTCTTTCCATGCAGCACATTATTTCTGATCCAAGCACTTTGCCGACATTATACTGCATGGATGTATACACAGTGATCATAGCTTTCAAAATGTATCTCCCTCAGCTTAATATTATGTGCCGAGGTTAATCATTAATTGTTACCTTGCTCCAGCGTCCATTTCTGACATTTATTGTTAGAATTTGTTTAATTAAAACGTCCATTGGTATTTTCTACCACCCAGTATTCCGTAATGTACACACTGGCTAACTCAAAGACCACATAACTGCATCAGCAGCTTTATACCTCAGAGAGAAGAGAGAGAGCAGTGTTTGGAAGTCCCTGCAGAATAAAGGCATAAATAAATCTTGATAAATTTTTAAAAACACTTCAAACTCATCAGACTTGTGATATGGGAAAAAATACACAATTTCTGGTTATGGAAAAAGAAACCACCAGTGAATTAGGTCTGCATTGCTTACAAACCGAGCTCATTAAGTTATGCCTGAAGTCATTTCATAGCTTAGATTTACATCAACCATCAAGTTGTATTGAGTATTTTCAGTATAAAGTAACAGATATAAGTAGGCGAAGGGCTGTTGCACACTCTTGGGGTTTAGATGACACTCATAAACAATTCAAGGTTATTGTTCATACTATATATTGTTTTAACAGTTCAACTACATTGCAGGCTTGTATCTCACTTCAACCAGTAGTTCTACAAATAGATATAGACAGGGAGAGAATGTGTATTTGACATCCAGGAAACTGACATTATACCAACAAAACAAAAACAGAATTACCTGGAAAAACTCAGCAGGTCTGGCAGCATCGGCGGAGAAGAAAAGAGTTGACGTTTCGAGTCCTCATGACCCTTCGACAGAACTGTCGAAGTTCTGTGGAAGGGTCATGAGGACTCGAAACGTCAACTCTTTTCTTGTCCGCCGATGCTGCCAGACCTGCTGAGTTTTTCCAGGTAATTCTGTTTTTGTTTTGGATTTCCAGCATCCGCAGTTTTTTGTTTTTATCTCTGTGATTATACCTAACAATGTGTTTTTTGTGCATGACCAATTCACACGCCCCTCCCCCTTCCCCATTAAAAGAAAATGTGAAAAGTCTAATGAAGCTATAAGTATTGATATCAAGAAAAGACATTTGGGTTTCCTAGCAGTTACTTTTCAAGTTGGTGCTTAATGATTTAGAGCAGACATGATTTAAAATATTCAACATTGAAAGTTCTATTAAGCATGCCTCTTACAACTTGCATGAGAATGACATAAGTGCTATGCTATTGTCTGAAACAAAGTCAGTTCAACCTACTTTTGAATATTTGAAGATAAGTTGGATTCCTCCCAGTCTGCCAAAAAATAAAAGCAATCAATATCTACCCGAATCTCTTGGGATACAGGACTATACTTGGTCATTGCTTAATGATTACAGATACAAATTTTTAATTCCAACCAACTTTGTGAAGAGAATACTACATACAATCCTGTGTTTCTACAGCTACTCCTACAGCTACTTGTACTCTCTTGCGTCGGTACATTTATAAACTGTCGAACCCTTAGCCACTTCTTTACTTGGACAACATAGTGCTTCTTGCCAGCATTTGGATGGATTGTAGGATGTTTATTTCTTTTGTGGCAAGACACCTGTTCTGATGTTTCACAAGTACACCTTGAAGCCACACAATGTGCATTCCAGTAACTCATGAGATGGTGGCTATAGTCTATCCCAAGGCTGTGCCATAAAGTTATTGGTTAAGGTTTGACATCTGGGAAAGGGAAAAGTTATTGCAACATAGATTAACAAAATATTGGGTTCCATTAACTTACAATCTAAATTTTTCTGAAGGTTTTTCAGTGTGTCTGAGGCAGCTCTGAATTGGCAACAAGATTACAGCTATGTTTTCAAAAAAAAATGCAAAAGCAAAATATGGCAGATGCTAGAAATCTGAAATAAAAACAGGAAATGCTAAGAGTACTCAGCAGGTCTGATAGTATCTGTGGAAAGAAACAGAGTTAATAGCCAGAATTTTTCCGTCGATGTGTTGGGGGCGGGGCCTGCTCACCAACGTAGGATGATGTCGGGGGAACTCCCAACGTCATCCCGCCCCATTTAAATATTCAGGAAAGCGGGCAGACAGCGAATTCAACTGCTCACCCGCTGACCTATCAATGGCCAATTGAGGCCATTGTCAGGATCATTAAGGCAATTAAAGGCCCTGCCCATCCAACCTTAAGACTGGCAGGCAGGCCAGGAGCCCCAGCGGGCTTCTGAAAAGACATGAAACCTCATCCGCTGGCGGGATGAGGTTTCATGTCTGTTTTAAAAAACCTTAATAAACTTTGTGATATTTATTAACATGTCCCATCTCGTGTGACATTGTCACATGAGGGGGACATGTTAATTTTTTTTCTATTTTTTAAGTTTATAAAACTTTCAGCGCTCTCCTGGAGGCAGCATTTAGTCTCAGGGAGCAGTGCACTCTTTCGTGCGCATGCGCGGAAGAGCACACTTTGACAGATAGGGAATCCCCCCCACCCCCCACGCAGGAAGTGCATAGCGCTTCCCGTCAGGTGGCCCACCCACTCAAAATGGCAGCGGCGGTGATAGGCTGCCCACCTGCAGCCGAGCCGGTGGGGCCTGCCCGCCCATCAAGGGCAAAATTCTGCCCAGTGTTTCAGGTTGTGATGACCTTTCATAGAACGTTCTGACGTCCTGATGAAAACCTGAAACATTAACTCTGTTCCCCTTCACAGATGCTATCTGACCTATTGAGTATGTCCAGCATTTTCTGGTTTTATTATGTTCAATGAAATGTTAGGATTCCAGTTTGAGATCCCTCCTTCTCATCAAACTCATCTAAGGCACATCATTTTGCACCTTCCTAAACCACTTTAATTTCCCCTAAAGCATTGAGGAAGAACATAGACTCTTACAGAACAGAAGGAGGCCATTCATCCCACGGTATCTTTGAAAGAGCTGTCCAATTTAGTCCCACATCCCTGTTCGTTTCTCATAGTCCTACAAGTTATTTCCTTTTTAAGCCTATCTCTATTTTCCTTTTGAAAGTTACTATTGAATCTGTTTCAAACAACTTTTTTGTTTTATTTTTTCCTTCGTGGGATGTGGGCATCACTAACTAGACCAGCATTTATTGCCATCCCTAATTGCTCTTGAGGAAGTGAGCTGCCGCCTTGAACGGCTGCAGTCCATGTGGTGTACATACACCCACAGTGCTGTTAGGAAGCAAGTTCCAGGATATTCACCTAGCAATGGTGAAGGAATGGTGATATAGTTCCAAGTCAGGATGGTGTGTGGCTTGCAGGGGAACTTGCAGGTGGTGGTGTTCCCATACACCTGCTCCTCTAGGTGTTGGAGGTGCCAGTTTTGAAAGGTGCTGTTGTTGGAGCTGCTTTGTCCTGGATGGTGTCGAGCTTCTTTAGTGTTGTTGGAGCTGCACTCATCCAGACAAGTGGAGAGTATTCCATCACACTCCTGACTGGTGCCTTGTAGATGGTGGACAGTCTTTGGGGAGCCAGGAGGTGAGTTACTCTGCAGCAATCCCAGCCTCTGACCTGCTCTTCCAGCCCAGTGTTTATATGACTGGTCCATTTCAGTTTTTGGTCAATTGTAACCCCTAGGATGTTGATAGTGAAGATTCAGCAATGGTAATGCCATTAAATGTCAAGAGGAAATGGTTAGATTCTGTCTTGTTGGAGATGGTCATTGCCTGGCACTTGTATGGTGCAAATGTAATTTGCCACTTATCAGCCAAAGCCTGAATATTGACCAGGTTTTGCTGTTTTTGGACATGGACTGCTTCAATATCTGAGGAAACGCGAATGGCGCTGAACATTGTGCAATCATCAGCGAACATCCCCACTTCTGACCTTATGATGGTCATTGATGAAGCAGCTGAAGATGCTTGGGCCGAGGACACTAGCCTGAGAAACTTCTGCAGCAATGTCCCAGGGCTGAGTTGATTGATCTTCAACAGCCACAACCATTGTGGTTTGTGCTAGGTATGACACCAACAGTGGAGAGTCAGGCAATGAAATGCAGATCATTAGAAGTTGCTTAAATCTGTACCTTCTAATGAGTGATCTGCCTGCTGGTTGAAAGAGTTTTCCCCTGTTTACTCTTTCAAAACACCTCATAATTTTCAACACCTCCATGAATCTCCCCTTAACCTTCTTTGTGCCAAGGAGAACAATTGCAGCTTCTTTAGTTTCTCCACTTAACTAATGCCCTCATCCCTGGTACCATTCTGGTAAATCTCCTCTATCATCTCTGTAGAATTGGGCACAATACACTGAGGCTATGGGAATTAGGGAATTTTCAGTGGGTGTAGAATTAATATTCAAGATCATGCAGTGATTTAACTATGCATCCTTATGTAATGATTCCTATGCGAAGCTTAAAAGCAGCTTTTATGGCTTTGAATCATCTGCAAATCTGTTAGCAGTTTACTTAGCTTTCACCTGTGTGGATATCAGCCGTCTACATGTTAGAAAGCTTTGATGAAACAGACGAGGCCTGTGATAAAGCATCACTGTAAGTCGAAAAAGAACAAACACAAGATTTAGGAGCAGGAGTAGGTCATTCAGCCTCTCGGTCCTGCTGTGCCATTCGATAGGATCATGGCTGATCTGATTGTGGTCTCAACTCCACTTTCCTGTGTGCCCCCCATAAACCCTTGTTTGAATAAAGTTAACATCCCAAGGGTGGGATAAAGACCAGCAGGACGTATGGGCAAGATGGGGATGGTTACCCAGATAAGAGTTCTGTGTTCAAATGCACATTGCACAACCAGTAATTTTGAAGAACAAGTTATGATGCAGAAACCATTACAGAGATATGGTTCCAATTTGAGCATGATTGGGAACTAAATGTTCCAGGCTAATCTCAGCAGTGCCCTGAAATATAATATATATTTCTTGGGCTTTGCTATTTTGTTCCCCATTCCCCTCAGAATGCGCGGATGTGTCCTACCAGAGCTTGGCACTTTGTCCTGTTTAGCCTAACAAGCTTCTCTGATGTTTTCCTATTATTTAAAATATATCTCCTCTTGTTTTTAACAAATTCAGGATTTATCTACGACCTAGTATCTTTCTGTTTTGTAATTATTGAAGAAAGTCCTTATTAAGTAATCCCACCATTTCCTTTCACCCTTGACAAACTGGTTATCTTCTTTTCTCAGGAGTCCTCACAATGAACACTATTGTTGTTGATGTATTTGTGCAATATTTCACTCTTTTCAACAATTTTTGGAGATTTCTTCCTCATACTCCTTGTTTTCCCTGTCCTCTTTTTCTTTATTTATATTCTGGACAGGATTCTTTGGATGGCAGGAAATCTACCAGCCGAAGAATATCCAGCTGTCCTGCAGCCATTTAACATTCGGCAGGGTGCTAACTGGCCAAGGGTGAGACTTCCACCCCCATCTGGGGAAGCAGTCGTACCTTAGAAAGCTGCCAGCCTTTCGGATGGCCAGCAGCTCTGCAATCCCAGCAGCTCTGCAATCCCAGCAGCTCTGCAGCCCCAGCAGCACTGTAATCCCAGCAGCACTGTAATCCCAGCAGCTCTGCAGCCCCAGCAGCTCTGCAGCCCCAGCAGCTCTGCAGCCCCAGCAGCTCTGCAATCCCAGCAGCTCTGCAGCCCCAGCAGCTCTGCAGCCCCAGCAGCTCTGCAATTCCAGCAGCTCTGCAGCCCCAGTAGCTCTGCAGCCCCAGCAGCTCTGCAGCCCCAGCAGCTCTGCAATTCCAGCAGCTCTGTAGCCCCAGCAGCTCTGCAGCCCCAGCAGCTCTGTAGCCCCAGCAGCTCTGTAGCCCCAGCAGCTCTGCAATCGCAGCAGCTCTGCAGCCCCAGCAGCTCTGCAATTCCAGCAGCTCTGCAGCCCCAGCAGCTCTGTAGCCCCAGCAGCTCTGCAATTCCAGCAGCTCTGTAGCCCCAGCAGCTCTGTAGCCCCAGCAGCTCTGCAATTCCAGCAGCTCTGTAGCCCCAGCAGCTCTGCAGCCCCAGCAGCTCTGCAGCCCCAGCAGCTCTGCAGCCCCAGCAGCTCTGCAATTCCAGCAGCTCTGCAATCCCAGCAGCTCTGCAGCCCCAGCAGCTCTGCAGCCCCAGCAACTCTGTAGCCCCAGCAGTGTGGCCACTCAGATTACAGCCAGAACCTGAAGAAGGATGACCAGACTGAAGGGTATCAGTGGGCCCTGGCTGACAGGCCACAGTGAAGGGAGTGGTGCGGGGTTCAGGGGCCAGGCTCAAGAGGCCAATCAGGGGTGGCTTAATGGTGGGGGATATGATTTGGGTGGGTGGTGGGGGCTGGCACCAATGGGCACAAAGGACCCCAAAAGGAGATACCTACCCCTTGCCTGATAATAGCCCACGCACTAAAGCTTCGGGCTACTTACTTGGTGTGCCCTCGCCTTGCCATGAATAAATTAGCAGTGGGAGCAGGATGAGGCACTTATGTGGCTGTTAATTGGCCACTTAAGGGCCTCAGAATGCCCAAGGGCATGTGGGCAGCCCGTTGTAAAATGGGACACAGGTCAGGGGCTGATGGATAGGCCGGGCAGACTATGCACTAAATTAGACAAACTCACCAGGTCTTCAAGCCCACCAGCAAGTACCATGAAATTCACGCTATCTTTTAGCATTCCTATAAACCTATACACTCTCTTCAAGTTTAGTTGATATCTAACCTGATTAAGGCGCTGAACAAGTTTCTGTGCTGTAAATTTCTAAGATTCTGTGAAACTATTCTAGTGGTTTGCGGAACCTTCCAGGGCCTAAAACTAGTAATGCGTTCACCTTCTCAGATAATAATATAGTTTGGAATGTGTGTGGTTGAATGTGTACACGATGGTTGCTGCTAAAGAGCAAAGTTTGTAGTAGGACTGATAAATGAATTCTACAACTTTATAGCAATGGCAGCCAGCCTTGCAATATATTTTTGCCTGCAGAACTAGTAATGTCATAGATTTAACCTGCACTATGCTGTACTGAAGCATATAAAGTGACTAGGGTGCAGTACGGCATACAGTTGAAATACTATTTTGCAGGTGACAGCAAAAATAATTGAATAAATCCCTCTTGACAGCAAAACCATTTAGAAAGTGTGAGTGTGTTGTTAAACACCTCAGGGAGTAGACCCTGGGACAGAAGACAACAGCCTGTAGTGAATGCTTGGGCCATTATGTATTGCAGGAGAGACTTCAAACTCTAAATCAAATCCTGCTTCCATGTAAGCTTATTAATGTCAGCGAGTTTGAACTTGGTTGCTGCAGCTGCTAAAGAACCAAAGTTTGCAAACTTTTATTTGTTACTGTGGCCTGTGATTTAAGAATCGCTTGCTGCAGGTT
This sequence comes from Carcharodon carcharias, assembly GCF_017639515.1. NCBI lineage: Eukaryota > Metazoa > Chordata > Chondrichthyes > Lamniformes > Lamnidae > Carcharodon > Carcharodon carcharias. The sequence continues at coordinate 31,322,455 of NC_054488.1, read as the reverse complement.
ATTTTTTGCCACACAGGTCAATTTATGAACTTCCCTGCAGCATTGAGCAAAAGTCACAGCATTCCAGACAGCGCAAGCAATTCTGTTTGTCTTTTTACAATCTCATGTTCTGAATTACACATAATTGTATTGTGAGCCTCAATTCTGTTGCAAAATAGAATGGGATGATGAAATGGAAAAAAAGCATTGTCATTCCGTCAATTTTCACCACCACCTCCTGAAGGACAGCAAAAGATGGGCGATATAATTCTAGCCTTATTCCAGCAATGCATACGCCCTGGGATTTGTTTTTGCAAAAAACAGTTAATAGCAAATTTGTAGGGCTGGATTTTGTCTATTGGGTTCGGGGAGAAGGTGGTTTTGATGGTGAACTAGTAGGGTGATCTTCGTTACCCCTCTAAAACTGACTGCAACCATATCGGGCTTGCACGGCTTAACATGAAAGTCCTGAATTGCAGTCTGCCACTCGGGCTGCACTGTGGAACCCACGCCCCCACCTTGCCCCGGCCAAGCTGGCAATCACTGAAATCAGCAAGAATTGCAACTTTTCCACTCCAATATTGGTGTTAGAAACACTTTAGAAAGGTGCACCTTGTTCAGTCAGTGCAACTGGGTTTTTAACAGTCATCTGAATAGCAAAAATTGATTAAGAACAGAACAGGCCCTGAAAAATAATTATATAATCACAGAGTGCTGTTAAATGACTATTTTAAGATAAATTTTAAAATATTTACTTTTAAAACATTATTTTTGAAATGTTTTAGCTTCTACCTTCATACCACATGTGTGACCCAGTCATAATATGCTCTACGTAATTTTTTAAAGTGGTTTTATCTTAGTGCATTTGTTTCCTGTTTTGGAGGTGGTGGGGTGGTGGTCTTTAAATGATTGGCTGTGTGGACAGCCTCATGACATCACTGCAGCTCCATGTTGTGAGTACCCAGTAAAGAATGCTGCAGTCTGTTGCTGTACCACTGCACAGCAAGAAAGCTGACATTCTCATCAGAGATCTCTAGATCTCTCAGTGAGTCTTAACTTCATACTCAGCAGTGAGTGCCCTTGTTTGCTGCTGACTCCATCCCATTAATTCCTTTTTATCAGAAGTGCATTTGACTAGCTTCTGAAGGCTACAAAAAGTAGCCCTTTCTAAAATAAAGAACAGCATATCTGAGGTAAAAAGAATATTCTGGCAACACACAATGCATGACTCAATACCAAAAAGAAAACTGAAAATAGAAAATTTTGGAAATATCTGGCAGCATCTGTGGAGAGAGCAACAGAGTTAAATTTTCAGTTTTATGATTTTCCTCATCAGAAACTGGGAAGAGTTCGAAATGTAATATGTTTTGCGCAGGTGGAAGGGGAGGGGTGGGAAAAAGGTAGAAAGTGAAGGTCTGTGATAGGCTCAAGGGCAGGCAAGATTAAATGGCAAAACGTTTAATCGTGCAAAGCCAAAGGGTCAATTAAGGAAACAAAAGATCTGTCCAGAGGTGGTGTGAATGGCAGGATCCTGAATAGATTTCAGCAAAAGGAAATAAGAAAGAAACAAGAGAGGAAAGAAAAGCCTGCAAAGAAAAATGGAAAAAAACGAGTGCAGGGGATACAATGTAAAATTGTTGAACTCAGTACAGAGTCCAGAAGGCTGTAAAGTGCACAGTTGAAAGGCAAGGTTCTGTTCCTCGAGCTTGTGTTGAGGTTCATTGGAGCACTGCAAGGGGAGCCAAGAACAGAGGTCAGAGTGGGAGCAAGGTGGAGAATTAAAATGACAGGTGACTGGATGCTGGGGGTCACGTTTGCCGACTGTTCAGAGGTGTTCCGCAGTGTGGCCTCCCAGCCTGCATTCAGTCTCCCTAATATAGAGGCGATCATATCATCAGCAAACAAATACAAATACTAAATTGAAAGAAGTACAAGTAAATCGCTGCTTCACTTGGAAGGAATGTTTGGGTCCTTGAACAATGAGAAGAGTGGAGGTAAAAGGGTGGGTGTTGCATCCCCTGCACTTGCATGGAAGGGTGCCAAAGGAATTGGAGAGGATGTTGGGGCTGACTGATGAGTGGACCAAGGTATTGTGGAGGTAGCAGCCCCTTCAGGATGTAAAAAGAGGAGGGGAGGGGCAAATACTCTTTGTAGTGCCATCACGCTGGAGGTAATGGAAATGGCAGAAGATGATTCAGAGACTGATTGGGCAGAAGGCAAGGACATGGGGAACCCTATTGTTCTGGGAGGGAGGGGAAGGGGTGAGAGCAGATGTGTGTGAAGTGGAATGGGCACAGTTGAGGACCCTGCCAACCACATTGGGAGTGGGGTGGTGGGAGGGGGGTGTTATTCTTCAGTTGAGATAAAAGGAATACACATCAGGAGTGCTTGTATGGAATGCAAACAAATGCAACAGAGTCGCAGAAACATGGGAGAATGGAATAGAGTCCTTATAGGAAGTGGGATGTAAGGAAGTGTCATCAAGATTGCAGTGGGTGTCTGTGGGCTTATAGCGAAGGTGGGCTGATAGCCTAGCCCCACAAATAGAAACAGAGAAGTTGAGGAAGGGAAGGGGAAAGTTGGAGATTAAGGCAAAAGAAGGGGAGAAATTGGAAGCAAAATTATTGAAATTTTCCAGTTCGGGGTGAGAGCGGGAAACCGCTCCAATGCAGTCATCAGTGTATCAGAAAAAGAGGTGAGGAAGGACCTCCGAGTAGAAATGGAACAAAGAATGTTCCACGTATTCCACAGAACCCATGGGCGTATCCCTAGCAACATCTTTTACTTGGAGGATGGGAGTGGAATTGAAGGAAAAGTTGTTCAATGTGAGAAAGACTGCCAAAAAAGAGAAAGGTTAGTTAATATTGTGATTAATATTTGCAAGCAGTGCATTCTTTCAATGCCCCGTACCTTATAAGTCTTTTTTTGTGCAGTTGTGCCCTTGCATTACTTAACCCGGAACAAGGCTTCCAGTGAACCTTCCAGGCTGCTGCACAGAATCCTAGATGTGGCTATCAGTCTAAATTCTTTCTGAATTCAATCTACCTGTGGTTAATTACACAGTCAGCGATTGTACAATGTAAGAAATGAACTGGCAGTTACATTATCAGCACTGTTCGATTGTATTTTCGATCAGTTCCTTCAATTCCTGTATTGTCTGCCAACTTAGACTGGGCAGCAGCTTCTGAAAATAATGAAATGTCTTCAGATTTTAATTAAGCTTAGTTTAAATATAGGCATGTAGCTTAGCAAGAACATTGGCTCCGATTATGGAAGATTTAAAACACCAAGATATCCTCCTTGGGTATTCCAGTCCTTTACTGTAGAAATATTTAAACTAAGCTTAATTAAAATCTGAAGACATTTCATTATTTTCAGAAGCTGCTGCCCAGTCTAAGTTGGCAGAAAATACAGGAATTGAAGGAACTGATCGAAAAAACAATCGAACAGTGCTGATAATGTAACTGCCAGTTCATTTCTTACATAGTACAATCGCTGACTGTGTAATTAACCACAGGTAGATTGAAGTCAGAAAGAATTTAGATTGATAGCCACATCTAGGATTGATATTGCCATGAACAGATAAAATATTGCCATGCTCAGTGAGCGAAACCATTTTGACAGGTTTGATATGAGGATTGTTTGAGTGGCAGGGAATGGAATGTATTGTGGAACTTGCAGCCTGTGAAGGAAAGTCACAATCTGTCAAACATTACACATACTTCCTGCAATTGGGTTTGAAATTTTTTAGGCATTTTGAGCGTTGAATGAGAGCCATCTCCCATTTCTTTTGGCATCGCTGATTTTTTTTTTCTCTGACACTCTCTCCTGACAATGTTGACTCTTACTGGGGTATGATAAGACATTGATCTTTCTTCATGTATTAACTTGAAGAATGACCAGCAGCAGATTGTCCCGATTTTGGGAACCATAGCAACTGGACCTGTCCCTGTTCTCAGCTGACATCTAGGTATTTTTCTGCCATGCGTTGCTGAGTAAGGACCTGGAGTACAGGAACCTCTATGGATTCTCTTATTCTCTTTTTCATTATCACTCTTTAGTCCAGTTCACAAAAGAAATGGGGCATATCATTCACTAGATGTCAAAATCTCTGATCCTTTTTGCAACATGCTTTATTGCTGCTCAGTCCTCTAGGGAATGTAACTTAAGACTATTGTAAAAAAAAAAGTCTACCCAAAACCCCAAGAAAGGTATCAGTGCTGTTGTATTATAAACCAAAGCTTTAGTAGAACAATCCAGAGGTACAATTATGTGGTTTTTAAAAAAATTAAATGAAAGTTTTTACAAATCAATGAAACAGTCCCACCACTGTACAGTTACAGTTCCCAAGTTGCATTAATTGACACAAGGAATCCATCACGTGTATTCGTCATGGTGGACCCCACACCTATTTGAAGCAGAGTCCAGAAGTCTGATTCCAAATGTCTGAAGATGAGAAAAACATGAAAAATTTGGCTTGTCAGCAAAGAAAATAGGTGACTGAGAAGTGATTTTATGGAAGCTGGTAAACAGCATGGAAAAGGTTGGACCAGAAAATGATTTATTTTACATTAGAGAGAAGGATAAAGAAGCATTTATTTGAACTGATAAAAGACAAATCTGGGACTGGTATACCTACTCTGGAGTTATTTTAATATCTGATCTGCTGGTGCTCAAAATCATAAATACGTCTTGTAACAATATTTCTTCAGGCAATCTATATCTTGGATGGTACAGTAAAATTGCACTTCTATGATATGGATCTACCATGTGTCTACCAGCTATAAAGGTCTCACCACAAGTGATTTGACTATCTCAATCCAGTTTATTGTGGACTTGTGTTCATAGCATTAAACTATGCCTAGTTCAGCAGTAACTTGGCATTTTTACACCGTGAGGCTGGGTAGCTGGTGATGGAAATTAAAAATTGTCACAATAGAGCTCAGTGCAAATTTTGTTGTTTACCTCTTAAGCAAATCTCATAGTCAGTGACAAAGTGACAGCGCTCACTGCTGACCTCGAAGAAAGCTGCCCACAAAGATTTTGCGATGTCTGTGGCTTGGATTTCACCTTTCCCAATGTCAATGTGAATCTAGCCCCAAGTCACAGGGATGTTCAGGTGTCTAGAAACACCAATGTCATCAGAGTAAGCAGCCAATCACATTGCAGGATTTTCACGGGCAGCAAACCAGGAAGTAAATTGCTCTGATTATTCTTCACCAGTAATTTTACAAAGAGCAGAATAAAAATTGAGACATACACATTAGAAGGTGAAGTAGAATGAACATATTTTTGAAAAAAATATCATTATATCAAACTATGGTGTTTTTATTGATGGAAACTTTGGCATTACAGAAATATAAAATTAGATTTCTAAGGCAAGGGAAGCTATTCAGCGATAGTTATGACTTAGTACACCTTAAAAAAAACTGAGTTACATCTCATTAACATGGCATAACTTTTTAGGGGGAGATTTAACATTATTATTCTAAAAGGGAAGTTCTCATCAGTTCTGTGATTTGTAAAGATTGCAGATTTCAGCAGCACAGGAGAAGTGTGTGTGTGTGTGTGTGTGTTTGTGTGTGTGTGTGTATGTGTGTGGGGTCAGTGTCACAGGTAAAGATGGGGAACGCTGGCAATTTTGCTGTCATTACAACTGCAAAATCTGGCCAATGTTTCACAAAAATCACAACATGTTTTCCAACCTGTATATTAGTGTAAAAGGTCAGCATGAACACTATTAAAGGGAGTCATTATATAAATCTCTTTTTAACTCAGAACTTTGGACATCTGTTCCGAATACGTGTGACTGGAGGACTGACAACCAATTGTTACCTCTCTCCTCAAGATATTAGACCACTCTGCCAGCCAGCAGTTGAAAGGTGAGAATTGCAGTTTGTCACATAGTGCTTCCTTCAAACCAATTTAATGTCCAGTTTCCCAAAGGAACTTCCTTTAAAATAAGTTTATAGTGCTTGGATTTGTCCTTCAAACCTAAGTCTGCATGTTCTTCCCTTTCCTGTTGTATCTGCTGCTTCACATCATGCATAATTGACCTAATTAATTATCAAGCAAATAGCATCATATACACATTTCCTGAATAATTAAGGAGAACTGTAACAATACACTTGAATAAATACAAGTTAAAGGGAACAGAAAGTCCTGTCTAGTTTGCCTTATGATTTTACAATACAGAATTATATTTATTTCTTGTATATTTTTAGTTTGGACTACAAAAATGCACATTATTATGATAATCACCATTCATTCTACTTGAGCTGCTTTCACTTTTCTAGGCTCTGGTAAATCCTCTTAGTGGACATTAAGTATTAAATGCATGAATCTGTTTAGGCCTCAAGTTCTGATAACTTCACCAGTGAGTGTTGGGGATATCGGGAGAATTTATTCCCTTTTGTGGCACCAGCGTCAACTTTATCTCCTTCTACATTGAAGACAATTCTCTGATGGCATTACCATCACTGAATCGCCCACTATCAACATCCTGGGGCTTAACATTGACCAGAAACTGAACTGGACTAGCCATATAAACACTGTGGTTACAAGAACAGGTCAAAGGCTAGGAATTCTGCGATGAGTAACTGACCACCTGACTCCCCAAAGCCTGTCCATCATCTACAAGGCACAAGTCAGGAATGTGATTGAAAACTCTCCACTTGCCTGGATGAGTGTAGCTCCCACAACACTCAAGAAGCTTGACACATCCAGGACAAAGTAGCCCACTTCATTGGCACCACATCCACAAACATTCACTTCCTCCACCATCAACGCACAGGAGCAACAGTGTGTGCCATCTACAAGATGCACTGCAGGAATTCATCAAGGCTCCTTAGGCAGCACCGCAGCACCTTCCAAACCCACGACCCCTCCATCTAGAAGGACAAGGGCAGCAAATAGATGGGAACACCACCACCTAGAGGTTCCCTTCCAAGTCACTCACCGCCCTGACTTGGAAATATTCCTTCACGCCATTCCTTCACTGTCGCTGGGTCAAAATCCTGGAACCCTCTTCCTAATAGCACTGTGGGTGTACCTACACCACATGGACTGCAGCGGGTCAAGAAGGCGGCTCACCATCACCTTCTCAAGGGCAACTAGGGATGGGCAATAAATGCTGACCCAGCCAGCAAAGCCCACATCCTGTGAATAAATAAAAACAAATGCCTTGCCCCAGTGGTCTATCTTCATGTGTAACGGTAGATAGCAAGTATTTCCGAGCTATTCATGCTTGGAGCATCCCAAAATTGTTTTCACCTAGCATCACCATAAGCATCCATTGGTTGCCAATCAGGAATGTGAATATTTGTTGAACCCCCATTATGAATCCAGATCAATTTGCCCAAATTAACATACTAGTTTCACTCAAATTAACCCAGCACAGATTATGTATCAAATATGGCACCTTCTGGGCATTATTGTTTAACACTAAACAAGGTAAACTCTTTGGAGAGAAAGGAGCAACTTTTAAATATATTTTTGGATTCTTCTCTTTGCCATTTCTGTAAATGTGACAACATCACTATATAAAACTGCCTCACTAAGGCCAATAAATACTCATGGCATTGATTGCACCTCTATATGATTGCACTATTAGTACACTGTTACAAGGATGGGAATTTGCCAGGCGTGAAATATCTAACCATGTTTTATACACATTTACATTACTGACTGAGATGCATTGTTATAATGTAGCTGGTGCTCCAATTTTTAGCCAGTCTATTTTTTGAACAAGTATTTTTTAATCTCAGGAGCCAGATTTTCATGGTGGCTCAGAAAAACACAACCTGTGTACATTTGTGCCTTCCCAAATGAACACCTGACTGACGTGTGATTTTGCACAGGATTTTTGCCTTTTCACTCACAGCTCAAAATATGACACCAGAGGCTGACATGGCCTTTTTCAAATTTTTAAATGCTTAATGGGACTTTCTCCACTGGAAAATGTACTATAATGCATGATAGCACTTATGCAATGGTGGTCAATGTGAGGATCAACTTATCTTTGCAGAACAGATCCATATGATGAGTCATGTATTAAAAACACATCTACATTACAATGCAGCATCTAATTATGACATTTGAAGGTATCAGAGCATTTTACACTTACCTTTAAGAATTTTCCCAACTCCTCAACAAGCTTCCCCCAGTTGTCATGAACTCTCCAAGGAAGTGTTTTTTTTTTTAGAGCTTACAAAGTCCACCCAAGACACACAAATTGTGTGCAGGAGGAAATACAATTTTCTTGTGGCTCTCACAATGGGGAGTCTGATCTCAGAAGAGGTGCTTACATTTTTTGTACCCAAGACCTTCCTGGCCTGTAACAAGGCGACAAGAAAATGGTGTAGAGTCAGGAAGGTAGAGGAAAATTATTTTTCCATCAAATAAAAACTAAGTTCAGTGTTACAAGACCCGATTCATACTTCCATTGAGAGATGAAAATCGGGCCCCAGAAATCTCTTGTTCTGTTCACTATTTGTCCACTTGCTCTGTGGTTCTCAGTGGATTTTTTTCATCCAACGTTCATACTGAAATATTAAAAGAACATTGGAAATATTTCTGAAACTGTAAAATTAAGAATTTCAGTGTCGCCAGCGGGGAGAGAACCAGTTGATTGTGAAAGTTAACCAGCCTAATTCCTGAGTTGGTAAACAGGTGGCGAGCAGAAAATTCTGTGTTGGAGAAATTTTGTTTTTTTTTATTATTCATTCATGGGATGTAGGTGTAGGTCAGCATTTATTGCCCATCCCCAACTGCCCTTGTTCAGAGAGCATTTTTTTTTAAGAGTCAACCACATTGCTGTGGTCTGGAGTCACAAGTAGGCCAGACCAGGTGAGAACAGCAGATTTCCTTCCCTAAAAGACATTAGTGAACCAGATGGGTTTTTACAACAATCAACAATGGTTTCATAGTCATCATTAGACTTTTAATTCCAGATATTTATTGAATTCAAATCCCACCACAATTCAAACCTGGGTCCCTGGATTACCGCTACAGTGAAAATACCACGACACCACCACCTCCCCATTAATACCAGACTAAAAACAAATGTTCCTTGATACTACAGAATAGTTGAAATAATTTGTTGTAATACCTTAACTGGAAAGGATTTTTTCCCCTAAGCCACGCCCCGGCCCTACCTCCAGCCTCCACCATCTGACTAGATTCCGATTTGGCAAAAAATGGCAATTCCTAATGTTGTTTGATAATTTATGTCTTAACGTTGGTGCCGGGGTTATGTTTTTGAAAGAAACATAATTGAATTGGCAACATCAGCGCTGGCTGTATTGGCAAAACCCTATTAGAAAGACCACGCTCCACTTCAAACAGTACAGCAAAGTAAAGGTATCTAAATGGACACTTCTATATTGGTCTTTATATTAGCAACATAATATTAAATTAAACACCTTTCCATTTAAAGTGGTGCCAGGTCTCCCCATTGAAGTATGTTATAATTAGAAATTTAATTATTCTTTGAATCAGTTACTGGCTCAAGTCCAAATTTCTCTTGCTGTATTGGAAACACCATTCAGCTCATTTTATTGCCTTGCCTTCCAGTGTTGATTTATTTATCTTTCCTAACTATCCAAAGCTCCATTCAGAACAAATTTAAGAACCTTGTGTTTCTGTCCCCAGTTTGCTATATGATGCAGTTACTGTTTTCCAGGTTTTTGAGCATCTTCCGCCTCCCAGCATCCCCCCCCCCCCCCCGCCCCAATCACCCTCTTTTTCTTCTACCTCGTGTTTCAATCTTGAGCATTCTTGGATCTAATAATGTTTCCTGCAGGATAGAGAAAATTGCAGCATACTTTCATTAAGCTAAACATAAGCTTCAGCTGAACAACATGACCCCTCGTAATTGCTCTCATAAGAACATAAGAAATAGGAGAAGGAGTAGGCCATTCAGCCCTTCAGGCATGCTCTGTCATTCAGTGAGATCATGGCTGATCTCCTACTTCGACACCATTTTCCTGCACTATCCTGTATCCCTTGATGGGAGGGCCAATCTTCCCGCCAGCCTACAAATGGCCCTGGCCATTTAAGAGCCTCAATTTGGGCAAGGATGGGCTTCCCATCCAAGGCCTTGCCCACCCCAGTGTAAAATCACTGTGGTTGGGACAGGCAGGAACCCAGAGGGAATGCCGTCCCTTCAATTTCAATTTCATGCTCCCGCTCCCCCTTGCACCACCCACCTAAAAACTCGGTGGTCGGCGAACCTAAAATTCTGGCCATAGTGTCCAACAATAGATGTGATTCCACGATTGGGCAACACTAGCTCAACGACCCTGATTGTGCTAAGAATTACACTGAAAACCAATTTAAGATTGTCAGGCTCACACTGTGGCTCACCTACATATGCTAGCAGCCACATAGGGCAGCCAGAAGACGCATATCTACACATTACACCTTTCCAATTGAATAAAATCTTGGGGGTCAGCCATTCCCTGGCTCATTCCCCGGTTCATTCCCCCATGGCAATGCCTTGACCTGCTGGTTTGAATTTGAAACCAAAACTTGGCAGCTAATAGTTAACTGTTCTCTACTGTATTCTCCATGGCAATGCCTCTACCAATCAGAGTCCACTTGCCAACGAATCAGCATTCTCGTCTCATGCAGTATAAATTGTTGTTCCCTTTACTGTTTGTTTACCTTGCATTGCTGTCCTGATATGAGTGTAAAGCGAAAATCTTTGCGAGAATGGCCAGGATTTTCCTGTCCGGCCTGTGGCTGGCAAATCGCAGCCTATGTCTCTTTTTTTCAGCAATACTCAAGATCTGGTATTTTGTTTCAAATCGTCTTCTGTTCCACTAACTTATGGTGCCCATATCACATTGACAAGCTTGTCCATCTCTAGTCAGTCTCTAGTACCTAAGTGAGAGGACCATGGAATGAAAAATCTATTCTTTCTCTGGCACTACATTGCCTTGAAGAAAGCCTCTGCTTCCTGATTTCGAGATCCTGACGTTCCACTTTTTTTAATATTTCACTAAAATTAGCCTTGGACAGGAATTCCACTTCTGTGTGAGAGAGCAAAAGGAGCACCCCTCAGATGGTTAATGACCAAAGGCACTGCAGTGATTTGTTTTCAATATCCATACTGTCTTGTTCAATAACATTGTTCATTCAGTAATCCCCATGTTAAGCAAACTTTTTTTTAAGTGCATAATTCATTGTAACCTATTTGACTTTGGATCATAAAATGGACAACACAACTCATTGGCAACACATTATGGAGTGCATGTTTGCAGGCATGTTTGCATTACTAGAATGTAGATGATGCATGTTTCCATGGCATATGCTGTGCTTGAGGTTCTCAAGAACCCAATTTTGGCCCAGTAGCAACAGGGACCCACTTTTTCCTGAACTTTGTGAATTGCTGTTAGATTTACTGGCTCTGCTTTGGACTGCTATACATGCAGAGCAGATTTAGTCTGCCTGGTCAGTCAAAAGACCTGGAGCTTTCAATTTTGGTAGGGGTGTAAATCAGATAATATTGGATCTGCTCCTCGTTATACACTCCACCTAATTTTCTTTACCAGTGAAGGATATTTTGAACTTGGTCACAGTATAGCACAGAATTATACTAGGAGCAAAGGATTGAATTATAAGGACAGGCTGCATAGCCCAAAACTTGTATTCCCTTGAGGTGAGGAAATTAAGGGGTGATCTAATTAAGGTGTTTAAGATACAAAAAGTCCTTTGGTCATACAGAACTTGAGTATCACTGTAAAAAGACACTTGAAGCTTTTCATCTTGCACTCATCAGGACATTGGCATGAATATCAAATGTAAAGGGAACAACAATTTATACTTCATAAGAAGAGAGTTCTCTCCATGATGAGAATGCAGCATGGTCTATTCTCCATGGCAACACAAATGTCCTGATGAGTGCAAAGCAAAAAGCTTTGACAAGTGGCTTTTTTTAGTGATAATCAAGTGTCAAAAGTAATTAAATAATTTGATAGGGTGGATAGAGGAAAACTATTTCCTCTGGTGGGCGCACCAGCACAGGGGGTCATAATTTTGAAATTAGAGCTAGGCCATTCAGGGATGATATCAGGAAGCACTCCTCGATACAAATGGCAAAGGAAATCTGGAAATCTCTCCCCCAAAAAACTTTTGAGGCCAAACCAATTAAAAATTCCAAAACTGAGATTGATGGATTTCAGATTGACAAATGTATGGAACCAAGAGAGGTAAACGGAACTAAGACACAGATCAGCCATGATCTAATTGAATTACAAAACAGGCTTGGGGGGATAAATTACTTACTCCTATTCCCATGTTCCTTCCCTTTGCGGTGTTCCAATCATCTTTTTCTCCTTCCTTCCTTTCTATCTGTTACCCTCAGAGATTCTACTTCCTGTCAAAATTGAATTTGTTTTAAAAAAATCCTCTGTTTGCCTTGCTCTTTGTATGTGCCTCACTCATGCTTCCCTTTGTTCCTTTGTCTCATAGATATTAAAAATAAATTTAAAGGTATACACAATTGCTATTGATCTTTTCTACATATCAGGTGAAAATAACTCGTTGCTTTAAAATTCAACTGGTGTTTTTGGGGAAAAAATGTAAGTAATTTTTCCTGGAGGATTGGTTGTAAACATGGCTGACAGTCCACTACATCAAATATTCCATCTGTCTGTGAATGTTAAAATTTGCCCCACTCTCTCTTAACATCTCTCTCTCTCTCTCACTCCAGTCCATCTGCCTCTCACTTAACTCCTCTTTCTGTCTCTCCCATTGTGAACCTAAAATAATTTTTTAAAGTTAATAGAACACATGTAAAAAGGCCAACAAAAAGTATAGCTGAGGATAATGATGCATCCTGGAAATTAGGTGAATTTCCTATTCTAAGGTTGTACAATCAAAAGACAGACTATTATTTAAATGGAGAGAGACTGCAAAAAAGCACAGCACAAGGGATCTGCGTGCTCTTGTGCATGAAACTCAAAAAGTTAGCATGCAGGCACAGCAAGTAATTAAGAAGGCAAATGGAATTGCTAGGGGGTTGAAGTTTAAAAATAGGGAAGTCTTGTTACAACTGTACAGGTGAGGCCGCACCTGCAGTACTGTGTACAGTTTTGGTTCCCATATTTAAGAAAGGAAACATTGGCATTGGGGGCAGTTCAAAAGAAATTCACTAGGCTGATTCCTGGGATGAAGGGGTTGATTTATCAAGAACGGCTAAGCAGGTTAGGCCATTATTCATTAGAGTTTAGAAGAATGAGGGGTGACCGTATTGAAACGTATATCGGGGAGTAGAGGGCGATGAGGAGCTGGCACGAAAGAGGGGTTGAGGCCTGGGCAGATCAGCCATGATCTTATTGAATGGCAGGGCAGGCTTGAGGGGCTGAATGACCCACTTCTGCTCATATTTCTTATGTTCTTATAATCTAAATTTTCGGCAATGGAAAATGTCATTATTTTCACTCTGAGTCATAGCTGAGAAAATTTACTAAGTTCAACCCCTTTTGGGATAGCCAGAAGTCTTTAAGTAAAAACTTTAGTGAGAACATTAAAAAACAATGGATAAAGTTAATTGTGTTATTGTGAAATGTAACATTCTTTTAGTCATTTGGTAGTACAGAACTTGAGTATTGCTGAAGAAAGAGACATGTCTAGGCTCTTTACCTTGCATACCAATATAAGGGGGAAAACAACAATTTGTACTGTATGTGAAGAGAGTGCTGATTGGTTGGCAAGTGGGGTTGCCATGGAGAATGCACCACTGATAGTGACTGACAGTTAACTGCCAAGCATTGTTTGAAATTTAAACCAGGCAGCTTGACTCTGAGTGATCAAGACATTGCCCTGAGGAATGAGTCAGCGAATGGCTGTCACTTATTTTGTTGAGCTGAAACAGGCGCAATGTGTGTTCATGTTCTTTCTGTCTGCAAAGAACAGGGTCCAGTGTATTAATTAATATATGTAGCTTCCAGTAAATGCAAGTGCGCCACATTGTGAGCTCGACTGATGATCTTACATTGGTTGTCAGCGTAATTCTTAGCACGTTTGCTGAATAACACAGGCCCCTGTTCTTTGCAGACATAAAGAACATTTACGTACGTTACACCTGTTTCAGCTCAACAAAATAAGAGACAGCCATTCGCTGACTCATTCCTCAGCACAATGCCTTGGCCAATCAGGGTCAAGCTGCTTTGGTTTAAATTTCAAACCACACTTGGCAGTTAACTGTCAGTCAACATCAGTGGTGTAAACTTTCTATTTTGTCTGATCCCTAATTTTAGACTCCAGAAATTGCAGTTTCTGAGGGGGGAAAAAGCATCAAGAATTTATTTTATAATGCAGTTTAAGCAATTTGTGGGGATTTAGTAATCAGATTGTGCAATCTCAGTATAAACCATGAAGCTGCAGTCTCCTCTGCAGGGTATGGGGTACAGGGCTCAGGTCTGGGCAAATAGTATGGAGAATATGAGTTGCCCAAGCATCAGAGCCCTTCTCTCGACATTGCTAGTATTGCCCAAAGGAAAGGACGAAACCAGTGCAGTTAGGTAGCAGATCTGCTGCATCAAGGAACCCTAACAAAACTGGGGTCAATGGTAATTAGGGGGAAAACTGTCCATTGGTTGTAGTCATATGTAGAACAAAAGAATCTTGCTGTGGTTGTTGGAGGTAAATCAACTCAGTCCCAGGACACATTCCAGGAGTTGCTCAGGGTAGTGCTCAGCACCATTCGTGACTCCTTAGATACTGAAACAGCCTGTGTCCCTATGCAGCAAGACCTGATCAACATTCAGGCTTGGACTGAAAAGTGAAAAGTTACATTTGTGCCACACATCTTGAACAAGAGAGAATCAAAGCAACTGGGCATATTAGTGAGAGGCAGCATAGTTTTGTGAAGGGGAGGTTGTGTCTCACTAACTTGATCCAGTTTTTCGAGGAAGTGACAAAGATGATCGACGATGGAAGGGCAGTGGATGTTATCTACATGGATTTCAGTAAGGCCTTTGACAAGGTCCCTCATGGCAGACTGGTATAGAAGGTAAAGTCGCACAGGATAAGAGGTGAGCTGGCAGGATGGATACAGAATTGGCTTGGTCATAGAAGACAGAGGGTAGCAGTGGGAGGGTGCTTTTCTGAATGGAGAGCAGTGACTAGTGGAGTTCTGCAGGGATCAGTGCTAGGACCTTTGCTGTTTGTGGTATACGTAAATGATTTGGAGGAAAATGTAACTGGGCTAATTAGTAAGTTTGCAGACGACACCAAGGTTGGAGGAGTTGCAGATAGTGAAGAGGATTGTCAAAGGATACAACGGGATATAGGTCGGTTGGAGATTTGGGTGGAGAAATGGCAGATGGAGTTTAATCCAGACAAATGTGAGGTAATGCATTTTGGAAGTTCTAATACAGGCAGGAATTATACAGTAAATGGCAGAACCCCTAAGTGCATCGAAGGGCAGAGGGATCTGGGTGTACAGGTCCACAGGTCACTGAAAGTGGCAACGCAGGTGGATAAGGTAGTCAGGAAGGCATATGGCATGCTTGCCTTCATTGGCAGGGGTATTGAGTATAAAAGCTGGGAAGTCATGCTGCAGCTGTGTAGAACCTTGGTTAGGCCATACTTGGAATATTGCGTGCAATTCTGGTCGCCACATTACCAGAAGTATATGGAGACGTTGGAGAGGGTACAGAGGAGGTTTACCAGGATGCTGCCTAGTCTGGAGTTATTAGCTATGAGGAGAGGTTGGAGAAACTTGGATTGTTCTCACTACAGCGACGGAGATTGAGGGGCGACTTGATAGAAGTTTACAAAATTATGAGTGGCATGGACAGAGTAGATAGCCAGAAGCTTTTTCCCAGGGTGGAAGAGTCAATTACTAGATTTAAGGTGAGGAGAAAACTATAAAGGTGATGTGTGGGGCAAGTTTTTTACGCAGAGGGTAGTGAGTGTCTGGAATTCGCTGCCAGAGGAGCTGGTGGAAGCAGGTACGAGAGTGGTGTTTAAGAGGCAGCTTGACAAATACATGAATAGGATGGGAATAGAGGGATACGGACGCTGGAAGTGCAAAATGTTTTAGTTGATGGGCAATATGATCGGCGCAGGCTTGGAGGGCCAAAGGGCCTGTTCCTGTGCTGTACTTTTCTTTGTTCTTTGTTCTAATTATTGCCCCTTGACATTCAATGGCATTACCATCACTGAATCAACCTCTACCAACATCCTGAGAGTTACCATTGACCAGAAACTGAACTGGACTGAATATGTATACTGTGGCTACAAAAGCAGGTCAGAGACTGGGAATTCTGCAGCTAGTAACTCACCTCCTGAATCTCCAAATCATGTCAATCATTTACAAGGCACAAATTAGGAGTGTGATGGAGTACAGTCCACTTGCCCAGATGAATGCAGCTAAACAACACTCAAGAAGCTTGACACCATCCAGGAGAAAGCAACCAACTTGATTGGCAACCTATCCACCACCTTCAACATTCACTCCCTTCACCACTGACATTCAGTGGCAGCAGTGTGTACCTTCTACAAGATGTACTGCAGCAACTCACCTAGGCTCCTTCAACAGCACCTTTCAAACCTGCGACCTCTGCCACCAGAATGGTCAAGGACAGCAGATACACGGGAACACCGCCACCTGCAAGTTCCCCTCCAAGTCACACACCATCCTGACTTGGAAATATATCGCCATTCCTTAACTATCACTAGGTCAAAATCTTGGAACTTCCTCCCTAACACCACATAAAGTGCAGCATTTTAAGAAGGCTGCTCAGCACCACCTTCTCAAGGGTAATTAGGGATAGGCAATAAATGCTGGCTTAGCCAGCGACGCCCACATCCCATGAAAGAATTTTTAAAAGTTACCGGAAAGCTCCCTGATTGATGTCTGATCTAGGCCAATGGGACTATACTCTGGATTTTCTGTCAGGGTTTACTCCTTTAGCCCCCTTCTTTCAGAGGCACCCACACAGGCCTATAGCTGGGGGCCTAGATCATGTGCACCAGGATGTAATCACACGCTGGTGGGCCTGTATACCACATGACTGAGGGCCAATCTCCTTTGAAAAGATACCCTTAATTATAAGGTAGCAGCTAATATGGATCACATAGTGTGACACCTTTAACTTTAAAAATACCTGTCGTAGAGCAGTTCGCATGAATGGTAGGTAGTGCCTGTATTCACAGCGAGCTTTCAATTAAGCATGGCCCCTCAAACTGACTTTCAGATGAATTATTAAGCCATGGCTTCATTTCCTTTTTCAGATGGACATGATATATCCTTGACATTATTCAGTGAAGATCGGGAGAGTTCTTGCTGGTATCCAGGCCAATATTTATCACTTGACCAACATCACCAGATTTAATTATCTAATCATTATCACAATGCTGTTTGTGGGGCCTTGCTGTGTGCAAATTGCATGTTGTGTTTCTTGCATTAAAACAGTGACTTCACTTGTACAGGCCTTCATTGACTGTAAAATGCTTTCAGAAATTGAGAGTTTGCAGTTTGTGAAAGGCGCTATATAGATGCAAGTTTCTTTCATGTGGCAGCATTTTTAATGGTGTGGATTTTGTAATACTAATTAAATAAGTTTGACACTTGCGTTGTTATCTGATGTTTAGTTCTGTTCTCACTCCTTTTAGAATATGTGTTATGCATGGCTTTTTAAAATGAAAGGCACATGAGATCACTGTGTCAAATTAGACTTATGAATCGCGATAAATCAGGCACCACTCTTATTTTTCTACCATAGTAAAAGTAATTTAAATTTGATTTATGTGAATGAGCTATACTTTGAGATGGTTAATGGTGGGTTGAACCTCAGTTAGTGGCAGATATTTGGTAGTCGCTTTCAATGTTTAGACAACGGGTTTTGTATTACATACAGTATTGAGTTTTGTGCCGCTTAGTGTTCTTTACAGATTACATCAGCACCATCTACTGGTAGAAGGCCAGTTATGTAACCTTCATTGCAAGAAATTTCAAACAATGAAACAAAAGATTTTTCACACACAATTGAATGGTCTTTCATATCGCTATGGGCCTATGTGGCATTGGGTAGTGTAAAACCTCCCATGTAGACAACAAAGAACTTAATCTCCTCTTCATCAGAGCTTAGCAGTTACCAATACATTATAGATGTTGAACAATCTTAGAACTTATATCTATTTAACCCTATAGATGCTGTCCTATACATTATAGGTCCATATGTTAAACCTGTGCAAAATGGGAAAAAACACACACGCACGCACATACACACATTACACAGCTAAGCTTCAGAGACTAAAATAATTCAGATGCCTTTCAATAAGGGACAAAATTATTCTAAGCATGACAGGCAGCTAATTAAATGGGCAACTCGTTGATGATTCAGCAATTTTTAGAGAATCGCTAGGCTATATGGACCAGGAAGATCAGAGATAAAAACAGAAAATGCTGGAAAAACTCAGCAGGCCTGGCAGCACCTGTGGAGAGAGAAACAGAGTTCATGTTTCGAGTCAGTAAACGTGCTTCTAACATGGCTTCCTTTTCCTTAACCAAGGCTCTCCTCCACTGTGTTGACAGGGCCTTCAACTGTGTCCGATCCATCTTCCACATTTCTGCCCTCACCCCTTCCCCTCCCTCCCAGAACCAGCCTTTGCATTCAAAGGATCGTCCTCCACCATTTCTGCCAACTCCAGCATGATACCACCACCAAACATATCTTCCCCTCACCCCATCCCCATCAGCATTGCATAGGGGCCATTCCCTGGTCCACTCTTCCATCATCCCCTACTCCTTATGCCCTTCCCACAGCGCCTTCCCATACAATTGCAGAAGGTGCCCCTTTAACTCTTCCCTCCTCACTGTCCCGGGCCCCAAACACTCCTTTCAGGTGAAGCAGTGCTTCACTTGCACCTCCTTCAATTTGGTCTGCAGCATCCGCTGCTCCCAATGCACTCTCCTCTACATTAGAGAGACCAAACGCAGACTGAGTGACCACTTTGCAGAACACCTTCAATCAGTCTGCAAGCATGACCCAGACCTCACTGTCGCTTGCCATTTCAACACACCACCCTGCTCTCATGTCCATCCTTGGCCTGCTGCAATGTTCCAGTGAAGCCCAACACAAATTAGAGGAACTGCACCTCATCTTCCGATCAGGCACTTTACAGCCTTCTGGACTTAACATTGAGTTCAGCCATGAACTCTTTCCTCAACTTGACCCCTTTTTTAATCTAAGTTTTAATTTTTTTTTAATTCAAAAAATTTTTTTTAACCCTTCTCCCCACAGGGCCATCTGTCACTTGTTTCTATGTTGTGCTTTCACAGAGTGCTCACCCTTGTGCTATTAACACATTCTGCTATCTCACCTTTATGCCACTCTCTGCACCTTTTTTCATCTCTACCAGTAACACTTCCTTTGTCATGTGCCCATGACAACTTAGTCAATCTCTCCTGAGCCCCGACCTATCCCTGACCTTCTATTCATCCCCACCTGCTCCAACCCCTCTTATACAGAATAAAATCCATCACATTTCTACTTCTCTTTAGCTCTGAAGAAGAGTCATACAGACTCAAAACGATAATGCTGTTTTCTGCAGATGTTGCCAGATCTGCTGAGCTTCTCCAGCATTTTCTGTTTTTATTTCAGATTTCCTTTATCTGCAAGATTTTGCTTTTATCTTAGGAAGATCAGAGGTTGATTCCTGGGCAAGCCAGCTGATCTTTGGTGAGGTGGAAGCAAGTTACTACAATAGGCAGGGGGAATTTCACTTGGACTTCTGAGCAAAATCAGCATCCAGTGAGTGTTGGAAATGTGTGCCCATGAACATTGGGTGAGGACAGGATCAAATTCAGCTAACCATCCTCTTTATTTATCGAAATAACTTGCATCTATACAGCACCTTATTACACCCTCAGGATATCCCAAAGCACTGTATAACCGATGGGCTACTTGTCAAATAGAGTCCAAATTATTTTTGTAGGTAAATGTGGCATGCAGCATGACCTTGCCTCTAATCTATCCTCTAAGTTACATGCAGTGTCAGTATCTGAGCCGGTGGCAGAGAGTGTAAATGAAGTGACAGTGCTGTGTCTTCATCATCACTCTCTTGGAGTTCCTCCACTGCCAGGCCAGGTTGCATCTCTTGGGTATCTGAAAGAAAAAAAGCACAGGGGTAATTTTGTGATGGCGGGGAAGGATGGTGGGGGTACAAATGCAAAAAGCACATGTGAACAACATCTGCAGGTTGTAAATCAGATTAGATTGTCTTCGGCCCAACCATCTTCAGCTGCTTCATCAATGACCTTGCTTCCATCATAAGGTCAGAAGTGGGAATGCAGAAGTGGGGATGTTCGCTGATGATTGCACAATGTTCAGCACCATTCGTGACTCCTCAGATACTAAAGCAGTCCATGTCCAAATGCAGCAAGACTTGGACAATATCCAGGCTTGGGCTGACAAATGGCAAGTAACACTCACGCCACACAAGTGTCAGGCAATGACCATCTCCAACAAGAGAGAAGCTAACCATCACCCTTTCACATTCAATTACATTACCATCACTGAATCCCCCACTATCAACATCATGGGGGTTACCATTGAGCAGAAACTGAACTGGACCAGCCATATAACTACTGTGGGTACAAGAGCAGGTAAGGGGCTAGGGATCTTGCGACGCGTAACCCACCTCCTGACTCCCTAAAGCTTGTCCACCATCTACAAGGCACAAGTCAGGATTGTGATGGAATACACCCCATTTGCTTGGATGAGTGCAGCTCCCAATACACTCAAGAAGCTCGACACCATCCAGGAGAGACCAGCCTGCTTGATTGGCCCCATCCACAAACATTCACTCACTCCACCACTGATGCACATTGACAGCACTGTGTACCATCTACAAGATACACTGCAGGAATTCACCAAGGCTCCTTTGACAGTGTCTTCCAAACCCACGACCACTACCATCTACAAGGACGAAGGTTGCAGATAGATGGGAACATCACCACCTAGAATTTCCCCTCCAAGTCATTCACCATTCTGACTTTGAAATATATTGCCGTTCCTTCACTTTCGCAGGGTCAAGATCCTGGAACTCCCTCCCTAACAGCACTGTAAGTGTACCTACACTAAATGGACTGCAGCTGTTTAAGGAGGCAGCTCACCACCACCTTCTCAAGGGCAACTGGGGGTGGGCAATAAATGTTGACCCAGCCAGCGAAGCCCACATCCCATTAATAAATTTTTTAAAATGAGGAGAAAGTTGGCTGAGAGAAGGAGGATTAGATATAAGGATATTGTCACTGTTGATGGTTTCAGCCTCGTAGTTGGCTATGGCCTCAGCAATGGATGTTCTAATAATGGCCAACACCGTGTCCTCCATGAATGTTAGGACATGCCGGCATAACTGCCACCTACAGTTAGCTCCTGCTACCTCCGGTTGTGTGCTCCCTTTTCCTTCAAGAGAAAGGAAAATGTGTCAGTGAGTGTGCGGTGTATTTTGTTTGGTTGATGTGCCAGTCATGGATGAATAGCTGGCAGTGTATGCAAGCTGTGGGATGAGTGTAATGCTTGCAGTACTGGTAGGTGTGGGAGGTTGAGGTGAAGCTCCGAGTCATGTTAGAAATTGCTGATAAATGAGGAGTGCGGTGAATTGAGCAATGTCCAAGGCTAGTGCTGCAGTGGTTAGGATGTAGCATTTGAAGATGCATTCCCTGCTTGGAACAATCATGTAAAGTCACTGAAATTCTTACAGCACTGCACCCAGATCCTCAGGGCTTGATTCCTTGCATGGACCTCCATAGCTATCTGTTCTTATTACCTTCTGACAGTGTGTCTCGGGAGCCTCCTGCAGCCTCTACAATTTAGGGTATTTCTCCTTTCTTCATTTCCTCTAGTGCATGTTGTACCATTCCTTGCTATTTCCCAGGACAGATTCACTTCTTGTATGAGTCCCAGCACCTGGTCCAACCGCAATGCACCTCCCCTCTAAGTTGTGCAGGCTAGTTTGAAGTGATGCTCGGAAATTACGATTTTAGGTCCCCTGCTGATGCAGCCAGCCAATCAACGGCACTGCTTGTCCACAGGAATCATTCTGATGAGTGGGCAGCACCAAGTTAGCGTGCTGTCTGGACTTCAGTCAGAGGGCACAGGTTCACACTTCATGATCCCTGTGCCTGTTTTCAGAGACTAGTTGATTTATTCTCCTTGTGCTTTATTTCTGTCCATTTCTAATGATTCTAAAAATTCTTCAGTGTCATTTAAAAGTGGCAAGTACTGGAGAAATGAATCTGGGAGCAGACCAAAGATCACAATCATCTGAAAAGATAACTTTCTATGAACTGAAAATTCTCAAAGTGAGCTCTACAGTCAATTTAACAGACTAAGAGATAGTGGAGTCGATTTGTCAGCCTTCCCTGAAGTACCCTTTTATTGCTGACCTTACACTGCTGACTGGACAACCACACTGATTATTTCATTATGATTGATCTCACTGCTGCAAGAAGCCATATAAACTCTAAGTTGTCTAGTAACAATTTAATTTAATGTAAACACAAATGTAGTTCTCCTGAATCGATCAAGCTAAGCAAAATTCAAGACTGTTTAGATTTCCTGATTGCCCCTTCTCCCAAGCCCCACATTATACTGGCTAAGATTAGTGTCATTGTTATTGACTTGTTTTTTTCCCTCTAACCCTGTATGAATCGATTGCTCAATGTATTTATTGTGCGATTTAGACACCTTTACTTTGAGCAGTGCCTTATTTTTGCGCATATAATTGTACTCCAGCTTTGAAGTTTCAGCTTATATAATGCTCTTCATCAAAATACACAACTTGTTTATGATGTGATCAGTTCTGGCTATAGATGTTTATCACCCTTTTATCTACTGAAGGCAGTCAAAGAACTATTATTACTTTTAAGGAGCACATTTATTTGCAGGTAGAATTCAAAGTTTCCCACCTACTAGGTGAGATGTTTTAAATAGCTTGAAGGGAGTGTGTAGTCAAATTAAAATCTCAGTTTAATTTTATCCATAAAACTATGCTCTAGTCGTTTCAAAGATTTTGATTTTATTTTTCAAACAAACCTTGAGCAGCCTACTTTCCACCACTTCCTGTACAATCGCAGCTGTAAGCATACCCAGAAACTTGTTTTTCTGCACTAAACCAACCAAGCAGCATCCTTGCATCTGCAAAAGTTGATGGACAGGCAGCAGACAATCTGTTTCAGGTGGAGTATCTCCATAGTGTGCACGTTTGTGATGGCTGAAGAGACTGATCCTTCAGAGGCCGCCTCTGCCACAAGTGCTACACATGAAGCTACCAAGTGTTGCTGTTGGTTTCGGCGTTGGCAACTGTTGCCGAGCCTCTGTAGCCATTGCTCATCATGTTGGTGCGTGCCAGCCTACAGGAGGTGTCGCCGTTTTCCTCTGTCATCAGCTGGTGGCTGCCAGTGTGGTAATCGATGTTTATGGCCTTCATGTCACACTTGCAAACATCCTTGAAGCAGAGCTTTGGGCCTCCTACTGGTTATAAAGTGATTGTAAGAAGCACACACAAGTTATATTTTGCTTAAATGCTGAGATGTATAATACTTTTCAGTCAGCTGATCCTTGCTTCAATTATCCAAGTTATTCGTTGTTGTTTATGTATAACCTTGATAGCATGTTAGTCACTGAGTTTTGCTTCAAAACCACATCCATTTTACCATAAAGATTAAAGCAAAAGACTGCGGATGCTGGAAATCGGAAAAAAAAAAATTGCAGGTCTGACAGCATCTGTAGAGAGAAAGACAGAGTTAATGTTTTTGAGCTTGTATGACTTCTTCAGAACTAAAGAGAAGTAAAAATGTGGTGCAATCTATACTGTTTAAGGGGGGTGGGACAGGTGAAGCTGGATAGAAGGTCTGCGATAGCTGGAGGCAAAGGAGAGATTGCAAAAGATGTCATAAACAAAAGGTCGAAGGGGTGATGATGGACATTTCTTGCCCATCCCTAACTGCCCATGAATGGCTGGCGGTGAGCTTCTTAAACCGCTGCAGCCCCTGTGGTGTAGGTACACCCACAGTGCTGTCAGGAAAGGAGTTCCAGGATTTCGATCCAGCGACAGTGAAGGACCAGCGATATATTTCCAAGTCAGGATGGTGTGTAGTTTGGAGGAGCACTTGCAGATGGTGGTGTTCCTCATTCACATGCACTGATAGATTTAGCCATGCCTTCATCGACTCCAGTATAAGTTGCTGCAGTGCTCTCTTCCAAATTTCCAAAATTTCACCAACCTCCTCCAATTCCACACTAAATCTCATTCTCCAAATGCCCTTATGCTTGCCAACCTTCACTGACTTGTATATCAACTTTAAAATTCTTGCCATCAACCACATATCCTTGAAAGCATCAACAGGTCCTACCTCCGCAAATTTGTGCATCCTATTTTCCTGTTAGCACCCACTGTTCTTCTGATTCTGGTTTTCTATAAATTCCCCTGCTCCTCATTCCTCTTCTTGGTGCAGGGTCTCCAGCCATTTCATTAGTATATTCTGTAACCTGGTGCTCAGTTTTTGGGTGAGCGTGCACACAAGTATCACCTGAATACTGAAGCTAAATGATTGAGGTTGGACTGACTTGGGATTTGGATTGTAGGTTGAACAGTTTCCCATCTGTTCTGTATATTGTCTCCATGCTTGTGGGTCATTTGCTGGAGGTGAGGTTCAGTATTTCAGTGAGGAAGATGAAGAAGAGGGTTGTGCAATGACAGCCTTGTGTGACCCCAGTTTTCACTGAGATAGGGTTTGTGCTATTTCAGCTGGGGTGGAGCATGGCCTGCATGTCATCATGGCATAAGCAGAGGATGATGACAAATTTCTGAGGGCAGCCCAATTTGAGGAGGATACTCCATAAATGTTCGCGGTTGACAGAGTCAAAGGGTGGAATCATCCCAGTTTTGCACTAAGTGCAGTGGCAAGCATGAAAAAACGTGGATACAAACTTGGCTAAAAATAGGAAGCAGAGAGTAATGGTCAATGGATGTTTTTCGGGCTGGAGGAAGGTTTATCGTGGAGTGCCCCAGGGGTCAGTATTTGGATCCTTGCTTTTCCTGATCATATATTAATGATACAGATTTTGATGTGTAGGGGACAATTTCAAAGTTTGTGAATGATACAAAGCTTGGGAGTGTTGTAAGGAGGACAGTGTGGAACTTCAAGAAGACATTGACAAGTTGGTGGAGTGGGCAGATAGGTGGCAGATAAAGTTCAATGCGGAGACATGTGAGGTGATGCAGAACAAAAACAAAAATACCTGGAAAAACTCAGCAGGTCTGACAGCATCTGCAGGGAGAGGTACAGTTAATGTTTTGAGTCCGAATAGGAAGAACATGGACAGACAATATAAAATAAAGGGTGAAATTTTGAAGGGGGTGCAGGAGCAGAAAGACTTGGGTGTGTATGTGTATAGATCATTGAAGGTGGCAGGACAAGTGGAGAGAGTAGTTGATAAAGCATATGGTATCCTGGGCTTTATTAATAGGGGCATAGAGTACAAGAGCAAGGAGGTTATGCTGAATTTATATAAGACCCTCGTTAGACCTCAGCTGGAATATTGTGTACAGTTCTGGGTGCCATATTATAGGAAGGATGTGAACACTTTGGAGAGAGTGCAGAAGAGGTTTTTAAGGATGGTTACAAGGATGAGAAGCTTCAGCTATGAGGAAAGATTGGAGAGGTTGGGACTGTTTTCCTTGGAGAGCAGCAGGCTGAGTGGAGACTTGATAGAAGTTTTCAAAATCATGAGGGGTCTGGCAGAGTTCCCACTCATAAAAGGATCAAGAACGTGAGGGCACAGATTCAAAGTGATTTGCAAAGAAGCAAATGTGACGTGAGAAAAGACCTTTTCCCACAACGAGTGGTTCGGGTCTGGAATGCTCTGCCTGGATGTGTGGTGGAGGCAGGTTCATTTGAGGCATTCAAGAGGGTATTAGATGGATATTTGAATCAAAACAATGTGCAGGGGTATGGGGAAAAGGCAGGGCAATGGCACTAGGTCATAATGTTCATTTGGAGAGCCAGTGCAGACACGATGGGCCAAATGGTCTCCTGTGCCTTTAAGATTCCGTGAAAAAAGTTGTTTTACCCGCCGGCCACAATGGTAGGTCTTTGCGCAGTATCATCCCCTTCCTGGCGCACCCTGCATCATTAATAATGCATTCATGGGAAACACACCAGCTTGCTGGGTGGGCAGGCTCAGACTTTTCCGCACGCTGTGACCTCAGTGCTTCCTCGTTCCAGGCGCCATATTTAAAGTGCACCAAAGTGCAGCCTATTTCATGTCTACAAACCAGGATTGCTCCAGACAACAGATGGCCCTGTAAGCAAAGGAGACACCAGCTGCCAAATTTAGTGATGCCTCTCTGGGTACTTGCTGGACCAGTGGAAGGCCGCTGTAATGTCCTGTACCCCCATTCTGGCCACAGGTGGTCCACCAGAGTCACCAATCTGGCCTGGGAGGCAGTGACAGCAATGATCACCACCACTGGAGTGCAGAGGAGGTCAGCCATCTAGTGCAGGAAGAGGATTAATGCTCTTATCCATTCTGCCAGCGTAAGTCAACTACCTCATCGCTTTCAGCTCACACACTGACAAGCCCGTCACACATCCACAGGGATCTCACACCTCAAGAAACAACACCACTAACTCTCATTCACACTCTCACATCTCCATCAGGCTCATATCCTCTGGAGCTTGCATTCTCGTCCCTCTCCCACTCCCCCGAGCATCCTGGTATACCTTCCTGTCCCCCTTTTAGCCAATCATCTGTAGCAGCCCATGGCCAAAACCGTGATATTCCGGAGCAAACCCGCAGCATTAATGGAGACCTCCCATCATCCATGAGCTGCTTCGCGGCAAAGCTATGTCCATAAGAATGCATCCAGCATGTGATGCGCTAGTTCCTCCAGGGTCCAGTAGCTGTAGGGCTCCAGCATCTTCTGCTCCTTGGATGTCCCACGATCTAAGCAAGGCCCTAAAGGTGAGTCCCTTTCTGCATGTCTCATTTGTCCAGGCGTGTTCTGCAGTGGTGTGTTTTCCTGCTGACGTAACGGTAAACCTGACATTGGGGGACAATTCAGCGAGATCCTCGAAAACGTGGACCATTTTCCGTATCTTAGGAGCTTCCTCTTGCCGAAGATAGACATAGATGACCATACTCATCACCTCCAACATGCCAGCTCAGCCTTCAGCCAACTGAGGAAAAGAGCATTTGAGAATCAGGATCTCAAACCCACGGTTATGGTTTAGTGGACAGCAGTGATCCCCATGCCACAAAAGGCTTTGGAGACTTTGACAACATACAGCAGGCATTGGAGAAGTATCAGCAGTGGTGCCTTCACAAGATGCTCCAAATCCAGTGATAACGCAAAAAAAAATCCTCCCCAAAGCCAACATGCCCAGCATTGAGGTGCTGATCACTCAAAACCAGTTCTGTTCGGCGGGACATGTCTTTCAGATGCCTGACACCAGACTCCCGAAGCAACTGTTATACACGGAACTCAGTCGTGGTTAGAGACTTCCAGGAGACAGCAGGAATGTCCTCAAACATCCCTGAAGAGATCAAACATATCTGCCGAGTCATGGGAGTCCCCGGCTTGTGACCAACCAAAATGGAGAAGGTCTACTCGGGAATACACTGAACATGTTGAAAGACTTTATTGGAAACATGCAGAGTCAAATTTGAGACATCGGAGGAGCGCACAAATCTCTAAACAACTCATCTATCTGACTCTTGAAGCAACACCTGCCCCCAACGAGTCTGCAGATCCAGCATTGGACTTAACAACCATCACCAAACCCAATGAACTGGATTGAAAGCAAACCATTCTCGATCCCAAGGGACTGTCTGAGACTCTCCATTAACCTCTCAGTGTTCCTGCTGCTCTTCCCCCCAGTGTTCCTGCTGCTCTTCCTCCCAGTGTTCCTGTTGCTCTTCCTCCCAGTGTTCCTGCTGCTCTTCCTCCCAGTGTTCCTGCTGCTCATCCTCCCAGTGTTCCTGCTGCTCTTCTTCCCAGTGTTCCTGCTGCTCTTCCTCCCAGTGTTCCTGCTGCTCTTCCTCCCAGTGTTCCTGCTGCTCTTCCTCCCAGTGTTCCTGCTGCTCTTCCTCCCAGTGTTCCTGCTGCTCTTCCTCCCAGTGTTCCTGCTGCTCTTCCTCCCAGTGTTCCTGCTGCTCTTCCTCCCAGTGTTCCTGCTGCTGCTCTTCCTCCCAGTGTTCCTGCTGCTCATCCTCCCAGTGTTCCTGCTGCTCTTCTTCCCAGTGTTCCTGCTGCTCTTCCTCCCAGTGTTCCTGCTGCTCTTCCTCCCAGTGTTCCTGCTGCTCTTCCTCCCAGTGTTCCTGCTGCTCTTCCTCCCAGTGTTCCTGCTGCTCTTCCTCCCAGTGTTCCTGCTGCTGCTCTTCCTCCCAGTGTTCCCGCTGCTGCTCTTCCTCCCAGTGTTCCTGCTGCTCTTCCTCCCAGTGTTCCTGCTGCTCTTCCTCCCAGTGTTCCTGCTGCTCTTCCTCCCAGTGTTCCTGCTGCTCTTCCTCCCAGTGTTCCTGCTGCTCTTCCTCCCAGTGTTCCTGCTGCTGCTCTTCCTCCCAGTGTTCCTGCTGCTCTTCCTCCCAGTGTTCCTGCTGCTCTTCCTCCCAGTGTTCCTGCTGCTCTTCCTCCCAGTGTTCCTGCTGCTGCTCTTCCTCCCAGTGTTCCTGCTGTTCATCCAGTGTCTCTTTCTCCCAGTGTTACTGCTGCTCTTCTTCCCAGTGTTACTGCTGCTCTTCCTCTCTTCAGAAACCTCAACATCTCCTGATTTTGCTTTCAGTCACTGCACCATCCCTTCTTCCAATATCCATCTCCAGTTATTCTGCCCCTGAAGTGTTCAGTGTTCACATTCAAAGCGCTTTTTATGTGTAAATATAAACATTTTCTGTTGCTGAAATGAAACTGCTTTGCATTAGTGTAAAAGTTGTGTCAGGGCCTGACTTGGAACAAATATTCTCCCATTGCATGTTCTGGGCTCAGGTCAGCTCTGAAAGCTGGATTTACAATATTGATTCTTT
Source organism: Carcharodon carcharias (assembly GCF_017639515.1). Classification (NCBI taxonomy): domain Eukaryota; kingdom Metazoa; phylum Chordata; class Chondrichthyes; order Lamniformes; family Lamnidae; genus Carcharodon; species Carcharodon carcharias. The sequence goes on along the minus strand of NC_054488.1, from coordinate 31,293,431 downwards.
GACCCAGATCTTCTGGTCTCTGGTCATACTCTGGAGGCACCTTGGAAAATGCTCTGGGGGGACCCTTCAGAGGTCCCCATGCACTGACTACACGGGAAATTTCAACTTTCAATGGACAATTCCCCTCTGTCTGGAACCTTCCAAAACTCTGAATTAAAGTTGGAGACTTCAGATGGTCCTGACTCACTTACCAGAATAGTTACCAGGAAAAATTTGAGGGATTGAAACCATTTCTAACTCCTTAGTTCTATCGTGCTGACACCATCCCACACCCACCCTCCCATCCCCATACTTGACCCCGATTTCCTTGCCCGACTACACTGCCTGACTACCTCTCCAAAGTCCCCAGCCCCCCGAAGCCCCTGACTACCCTCCCGAAATTCCCAACTAACCCTAACCCCGACTATCTCTCCAAACCTCCACTACCTCACCCCTCACCCTGCGTCCGACATTACCTCACCACCCCTGACCCATCCTAGCCCTCACCCACTTACCTTACACACTTAGCTTCTCTCCTGTAGCTTGTCAAAGTGGCATTTAAACAAAGGGGTGTTTAAATTTACCAGAACAGGGCAGCTATCGCTGAAAGGGTGAGGATGGGGTGGGGGGGCTTGGCTTGGTTTTCCCCAACACTCCTGCACTGCGAGGCAAGGATCCCGGAGTTCCACATTTCTCAGGCGGCACAGGTTGGAAGTCTGGGTGAGAAACGTGGAACTGCAATGTAAGGTAAAGAAAATAGGAGCAGAGTGGTAATCCGACAGTGATTTGGAAGATTTGGCTCATTGTGTCAATGCAATATGAAACCAGTTCACACCAACACTGCAGTAAAGTAACAGCACTATCATGTTTATATCAGCCCCTTTTGTCCCTCGGTAGTGCAATTTGACAAAACCAGTAATGAGTTGTTTGTGCAAGTTTCCAAAGCAAGCCAGCACCTGAAAAGTGTCAACTGGATATTCCTAAACATTTCCCTCTAGGGAAATAGCCCTGGGCATTCCCAATCAGGATTCCATTGATAGTAAGGGCAAGGCTGCTCCATCACACATAAAACAAACATTACTGTGTAATCACAGAGTGCTATGGCCCGGATCTTCTTGTCTCCGGAGACCAATGTACCCCAGAAGAGGCACTTCAGGACCCTGCAGAATTGCCATCACATTGACTCCATCAGAATTTCCTGGGAACTTTGAACTTCCAATGTGCAATTTCCCCTGCTTCCTGAGACCCACCAAAAAAGTCTCCAACTCTGAGTTTCAGTTGAAGACTTTGGACGGTTTGACTCACTTAGCCAGGAAATGTTAGACATAAAAATCCTAATCTGACTCCTGGGTAACTATACTACCGACCCCCCCACCCCCCCAACCAACTCCCCTCTTGACCCTCTGACTATCCTGCAGAACCCCTGCCTCCCTTGATCTAATGTGATTACCCCTGTCCCCGATGCCCCCAACTTTCCCACCGATTCCCCATCCAATTCGACCTGACTAAACCCCACCACCTGACCCCACACCCGACCCCCGACTACCCCTGAGCCACCCTGACAAGCCCCACCACCCAACCTCCCCCCTGACACCCAGAATCCCCCCCGCAACTGACATGACTATCCCTCACCATCCAACAAGCCCCCCTGACTCCCAACTCCCCACAACCCAACCTGACTAGCCCTCAACCCGCCTACCCTCCTTTTGACCTCACCCACCCTACCCACCTGCCACCCTACCATCTCACCCACCTGCCACCCTACTCACCTGCCATCCTGACACCCTGTCCACTTGCCAGCCTGCCATCCCACCCACCTGCCACTCTATCATCTCCGCTATCTGCCACCTCATCTCACCCACCTGCCACCCAACACCTCAGCCTCCTGCCACCCTGCCATCCACCTACCTCACCAAACCACCATATCACTAACATTCATCCATTCACTAACATTCATCCATTCACTAACATTCATCCATTCACTAACATTCATCCATTTATTAGCATTCATCCATTTATTAACATTCATCCATTCACTAACATTCATCCATTTATTAACATTCATGCTGGACATTTAAACAGCTAGTTACAAAAGCTAGTGCCATAAAAAGGTGTCGTCTTTTCTGCACTGATTCTCTTCACTGCTCCCTGCGAGGATTCCTGCACTGAGGGAGTTCTTCTGCATTGTGGAGAATTCAGAGCCTTTCAACATATGCAGGTAAGTGGGTAGTTTTCTGTCTGACCAGGATTGGACACAGGGTTCTGACTCTGATCTGAAGTTTTGGGTCAATGCATTTGACTGATTGGTGATCTTCACTGATGATGGGACAACCATGCATTTGTTGATCTGTCCTAAATTTGCACTAATTTGGTGTGTGAAGGAAGCACATCTTATGTTGCCTCCAAAGCAAGGGCTGTGCATGAAAGTTTTGTTGAGTGATTCTAAAATGTAGTTGTTACTTTTAGGGCATTACGTTCCTGTGGCCATGGTGGGCCCCCACATATAAAGCTTGTTTTGGAATGGGATCAAAGGACGAAAGATAGGTGAGTGTGCAAGTGCAGACAGTTGAGCTGGATTATTATTTGGCTTTCACCTGTAGGAACATGTTGCTAAACTATACTCAAATGTGTAAAATGAACAGGGGGCTTGCATTGAAAGTGAGCATTCTGGTGGATTATGAATATGAGGGAATGCAACTCCATTGCTTTGTCATTTTGTTTGATGGTGATTAAGGTGATGGTAAAGTTCCTTGTAGGTAATAAAATCCAGAATTGCAGAGTGTAGGGCCAATAGATCCAACTGTGTTGTTAGAAATTCAGGTCAATGCAGATATCCATTTGAGATCAAGTGTCAGCAAGTACCTTAAACAGACTGGACTCCCAATGCCCTGAATGCACTAGCACAAAACTCAGGAATGTAAAATGAAACACTCTCAAATTGTGGACCAGGTCTCTATGTCTCATGCACATGTAATTAATTTGAAGGTGGACCAAGTTAACACTGGGTGAGATGACACTGGGTTCAGTTCATTAGCTGCTTTACCCCACAGCAGGCAAAAAAACATAAGAGGCCAGTGAATAAGGCAGGAAAGACTTGGTAAATTCAGGTAATTTCTACTCATCTACTATTACAAAAATACATAAAGTCCATATATACGCTAGGGCTTGGGCATCTGACCTGTGCAAATCAAACTGAGCTGGGAATATTCACACTCGAGAAAAGGCAGTTCAGGAGCTCATATAAAGTTTTTCAGAATTATAAGAGTCTAAATTGTTTGGCATAACCACAGACTCTAACCATAAATTCATGTTCAGAAGACAGATGGTAACCAGGCTTATTTAAGTATTTCATAGAGAGGTTACTATGACACAAATTAACCAGGAAGATGATGAGGCAGCAAATTTAAGAGCAACATGCATTTTAGGCAAAATAAACGATTGAGAGATATAAGTAATAGAGTTTACTGTGGTAATGTTCCACGTTTGGGACTAGCCAGTTGAATTATAATGGTTTTCCTAAACAGTGTATTCCAATGCACCAGTTGGTCCTGTTTGTAGAGAGCAATAGGGCTTCATTAAAGTTTATAAACATGTCTTTGTTTCTCAGTTTGTTCGGAAGCATTCAGGAGGAAGTTGTCCAGGACAGAGAGAGTGTTCGGACTCAGCAGCAGGCGCATCAGCAGGCACACAGCTGTACATTGGCCGAGTGCTTTGAACTGTATACAAAGGAGGAACAGGTAAGGGGAGGTGATTGGATTGTCCATCAAATAGGGACAGGACACTCGTTACTGGTGAGAACTCAGCTGCATCTTTAAAAATGATAATAGTGGCTGACCTTTCTGCAGTGTAAAAAAAATCTGAAGGAGACCCGTGTTAGTGGTTGTTTCTGAAGGACGTGCCTAACAAAATTGAATTTAATGTGCCAAATCCAGGCACATGGTTATTTTACTTATTTCTTCCATATTTTTCAAACCCCTATCATACTAACAACTATTCCTGAGGGAAAGGTTGAGTAAATGACTTGTTTTGTGGTCTGTGCCAAGTGTGTGCTGCAACCAGTCCCCAGGTGATACAACAGTAACTTGTATTTATGAAGTGCCTTTAACACAGTAAAATATGCCAAGGTGCTTCACGAGGAGTTATCAAATAACATTCGATGGTGAGGCACATAAGGAGATATTGGCACAGAAGACCGAAAGCTTGGTCAGAGTTTTAAGGGGCAGCTAAAAGGAGAGTGGAGAGGTATAGGGATGGAGCATCAGAGCTTTGGGCCTTGGCAACTGAAGGCAAGGCCACCAATGGAGGAGCAGTTAAAATCGGGATTGCTCAGGAGGCCAGAATTGGAGGTATCTCAGAGGGTTGTAGAGCTGGGAAAAATTACAGAGATGGGGATAAGGCCTTGGAGGGATTTGCAAACTAGTGTGAGAATTTAAAAATTGAGGCACTACTAAACCTGGAGCCTGTGTGGGCTAGTGAGCACAAGGGGTAGTAGGGAACAGGACTTGATGCAAGTTAGGTTACGGGCAGCAGAGTTTTGAATAGCCTCAAGTTTATGGAGTATAGAAAGTGGGAGGCCAGTGAGGAGTGTGGTGGCATAATCAGGTCTAGAGGTAACAAAAACAGTGGGTGAACTCAGGCAGGAATGGTGTTGGACATAAAAGCAACTTAGCTTTTGAGTGATGTGTGAAATTTATTTTCTTTTCATCCTTTTGGTACCCACCTTCCAACAGCCCAGTTAAAATCAACATTTTACCAAGTGGTAAATTACTGGTCATGAATTATTGGTTATAGACCTGTGGTGTGGTACAATGTTATGTCAGTGCACTCATTGTAATTTATTGCAGTGCAAAGAGAGAGCACAATAAACACAAAATCTTATTTTCTGTTGCAAGCTGTACCTTCAGTGTTGGCAATGATTTAGAACAATGATGTGATTCAATCGTTTCTCTGCAGTTAGCTCCAGATGATGCCTGGCGATGCCCACATTGTAAAAATCTTCAGCAGGGGATGGTCAAGCTTAATCTATGGACTTTGCCTGACATTCTTATCATTCACCTGAAGCGATTTCGACAGGTATTTGTGTGTTAAAATAGGACTGTGATTTATTCAAACATTTTCTCTTATTTTACAATACCCTGGGTATAAATTGATTGTCTTTGACAAGTGCATAAAAAGTTTGTTATGGTTATAGTTATGGAGAGGCTATTCCATATAGTTGTTATTTTGGGTCGGATGAGCAGTTCAGAGTATAATCAAAGAATACTGCAATAAAATGTAGCTTGTTTTGTTGCATTTCCTGTGCAGCTCAGTGCAGCATTTTGAATGATTCAACCTAACTCAGTACATACCACGATCCCTATACTAGACATTACATTGTCCTCTTTTGAGGTAAAATTGTGCTGTGTGATAGTAACAATAATGTGTTTTATATTGTTATGAAATTCCTTGGTTACTTTAGCAAATTTAAACTGGTTAACACCCCTTTGTTAAAATTGCAGTCAGTGAATTTTGATTCAAATGTGTTAACACATTCGTTTGTAATAACCCACAGTATGATCTCAAAACATTTATGTTGTCATTCCTTTGGACATTTAATGGATAATTTTATGCCTCTCCAGAGAGCACAGACTTGAAGGATGGAATGGCCTCTTTCTGTTTTGTAACCATTGATTTTATCCTAATGACTCTATCCCAAGCTTTTTTGTCTTTCTACTTGAACAATTTTTCTTCCACATATTTTCAGAGTTTTGTGTGAGATCTTCTCATTGGAGGCTGCCCTTTGAACAACTGTGACCCTTTATAAATATTAATTAGTTGGCTTGAGACTGGGGCTGGAATTTTCCCTCCCCGCTGGCGTTGGATGTCATAACGGGCTGAGTGGAAATATGGCGGGAAGACCAAAAATCGGTTTCACGACGTCCTGAAACTAGTTTGCGATTGTCAGCTCCACCCGTCAATGACTTTTCCCGCTGCCATATGTTGGGAACATCATTTTAATATATCTGCATCTAATTATAAGCCCAGCTCACTGGAATCATCCCCCCCATGTCAAATTTACTGCCCACGTTGGCGGGAAAACACACCGGCCCAGAACCTACCTTGACTAATGTGACATACAGTAGTCAGAACTCACTGATAGGGCCTTGCTCATATTGCAGACGTACGAGGTGCAGAAGATGCTGGAGCCCTACAGCTACTGGACCCTGGAGGAACATGAGCTTCGCATGTTGGGGGAAATTCTCATGGACATGGCTCCGTTGCGAAGCAGCTCATGGAAGGTGGAAGATCACTGTTGATGCCTGGGGTCTGCTCAGGGACATCACATTCTTGGCCATGGGCCGCTATGGATGATTGTCGCGGGAGTGGAGAGGAAGGTTGAGGTTTGACTGGAAGAGGAAGATGTACTGGAGAAGAATGAGGTTGGGAGTGGGGGTGAAGGTTGGGAGGGGGGAGGACTACGGGGAAGGAGGGTATAACGGGAGAATGCAGCAACTGAAGAGGAAGATGTAAAAGGGGAGGAAGATGTAAAGGAAGGAATTTGGAGGGGGGAAGGAGTTCGGGGAGAGTAAGGAGTTCAGAGGTCAAATTGAGTCCATGGGGAGAAAGGAGTCTGGGGGAACGGATGAAGTAAGAGTGGAGAAAGGAGTAAGGGGGTGATGTCCAGTTGAATGTGCAAGGGGAGGGGTCTGTGGAGTCAATGACTGCCTCTGGGGAGTGAAATGAAGGTGGGTGTGCTGGAGGGAATGGTGGGAATGAGAAAGGACAGCATGAGGTTGGAGGATGAGGGTGCGATGGTAGTGGTAGAAGGTACGGCGAGGTTGGTTGATGGGGACTTGGAAGCAGACACAGATCCTGGGGATAGAAAGGAGGAGGTCAGGAAGGTCAATGTAGATTGGGGTGGATTTTTCAGGAAGATAGGGTATGTACACGTTCACCCAGACATCCTGGAAAGAAAAGGGTTCTGGTTGGTAGGTGACAGTGGGGAGGTGGAAGGTGATGCCAGGGAGGGTCAACAGTGATGGGAGAAAGAACATGAGTGACTGGTAGAGGGAAAGGACGGGGGAGCTGAAAACATACTTAACAACCGCCATGCTTCTGAAATTGAAGGTGAGAGGAGCCTTGTGTTGGACGGGCACAGGTGCCGCATTAGAGTGCGGTCAGTAGGTGGGCGGAGATACAGGTCAGCTCTGATGGACAACTGAAGGAGAGCCCAGCATGCAACATTGAAAATGCTTGGGAAATTGAGATGAGTGTGAAGGAGGAAGAATCCACATGTATGGGCAAATGCTTGCATAAGGCTCTGAATTTCACTGCCAAACACACACAAGCACACTTCTCCCTCCAGAATCACTAGTGGGCCGGCTGCATGCAGCTGAACTATTAATTGGGGGGATGCGGGGGAAGGACTCGTGAAGCCTGTAAATGAAGCTGAAAGACAACATTACACGTTATTCGTGAAAGTGAATATATTTTCAGATTATAAAGTGACAAAATGTGATCACCCGTGATCAGAAATTGTTAATTTTTCTAGGCCTACCACTGTTTCTAGGTGCTGCCCTGACATCCGCAGGAGGGGTGGAGACAGCCTGTGCAATGGTTGTCCTTATTGCCTCTGCTGACTTTGGCATGGTCCCCTGGAGAGCTGGGGCTTTGAGGCTTGCTTTGGCTGTCCTCCTGTGGGCCGGATGCTCTGACAGAGGATGAGGTTGTCGTGGTCACAGGTAAAGGGGACTCAGAGGGAGAGAGAACAGCTTCTGAGATTCTTGAGTGGATGACCCAGGGGTGTCCAGCTGCTGCTCCTCCTCCCTTCAAGTGCCTGAGGGCAACAATCTGACTTCTTGAGGGGAAGGAGCACATGGAAGAATGTCGAGGTGCCCCATTTCCCCCTCTCGTTGTCACTGCAGGAACTCACCCAAGGCTACTGCGATTGAGTAGAGATCTGTGCACATCTCTGAATTCTGCTGGACCAACGTCTCCATGGTATCCGTCATTTTTCCCATGGAGATCTCTATTCATGCACATGTGGGTACCACTTCATCAGAGAGCAGGCGGACACACTCCTTTGACTTGCGTGCCACTCTGTTGAGGGCTCCCAACAGCTCTGTGTTCCCATGCCTTCTGCTGACTCTGCAGGATGAGTTGGAAGGCCGATTCCATAGGCTGGTAATCTGACTTGGACCTCACAGATGCCTCTTCCCCATCAGTCCTACAAGTGCCAGGGAGCTCAGCTGAACCTGCCTCTTCCTGCTGCGGACATGTGTCCATGCGGTGACCACCAGATTGTGAACCCGAGCCTGCTCTAGATCTAAATCCCACCTAGGTGTGTGTCTCTCCGCTGGTACAGGGTGTGGGTAAGCGCTGTGACGGGTCTTCCAGGCTGCTTATTTCCTCTTCAATGGAGGAGGTGTCCTCTTCACTGGAGATGAGGATGTGGATAGAGCTGAGGGACTGGCTGGCTGAGGGTGTCGGTCGTTTGGCAGAGCTCCCTGTGAACCAAAGTAGAGATAATGAGAGCATGGCAGCAGGGCCAAAAACAAGAGATAGAGCACTCACATTTGCACTGAGAGAGGGATGATGTGGTGCAGGATCTTCATGTGGGTGTTCACTGTAATTTCATGTTGCCCCAGGCAGGGTCACTAGTCAGTGCGATGTCACGCTCCTCAAAGTGAGTGAGGGGCCCAATGTGGGCCACTCCGCCCTCTGTCTGGGACCTCTCCCTGCTGTTGTGAGCCAGTTTCTCCTGCATGAAAACAGATGGAGAGAGTGTGAGCGGGATGCTTGGCACTGCATAGAATGTTTGTGGTGAGCGGAGCCATAGACGGGATTAGGTCACGAGCTACAGAGGGTATGAGCCGTTGAAGATGAGGATGTGTGTGAGAGTTAGTGGTGGTGTCCCTTGAGGTGTGAGATTCCTCTGGATGTGTGATGGGTTTGTGTGTGTGTGAGCTGAGAGTGATGAGAAGAGTGAGATACCCTGGCAGAACGTATGAGACCATTCATCCTGTGGCAGCACTGGGTGGCTGTCGTCTTTTGGAGTGCGTTGGGACTCACCACCGCTGCCATCATGTCCCATGCTGGATTGGTGACCTTGCTTGCTGGCCTTTGCCCAGAGCAGTGGTAGAGGATGTCACAGCAGGCCTCCGCTGCATCCAGTAGGCGCTCGAGGGATGCGTCGCCAAATCTGGGTGCAGCATGTTTCTTCCCTTTGGCAGCCATCAGTTCTCAGCAGCTTCCTATCCCTTGAGTGCTAGCTCTTTGCAGGGCCAGCCTCTAAATATGGCGCCTGGTTTACTTCAGGCCTGAGGTGACAGGGGGCGGACGAATCAGAGTGACCTGGCGTGTTTCCACGGAATCTATGATTAACAAGGTGTGATTGGGACAATACGGCGTGAAAACCTGTTATACTGGCCAGCAGGTAAAATGTCCTTTTTCCTGCCTGCTACTGCAGTTGGTGCAAATCTGGGATGATTCTGTCCTAGGAGTTGACTTTGAAACCCCCTAAATGAGTAACACAGTCCAATGTACTTGAAGGGGTTTGTGGTTTAGGCAGCTGTTATTGGGGTGTAGGAATTATCCCATCTTGGATAGCTTCCACACCAGGTGTCAGTGAGGTTTGTGGACTTGATTCCAGCTTAACAGAGACGCTATCTCTCACCAGGATTATCATTATTTAACCATAATAAATAGTTTACATAAAAAAAACACAATTAGGTCTGTCCTGGAGTCAAACCAATGATCACTCCAAGTCTGTTGAATCTTTAGACATCTTATTTCCATTAGTCTTAAACTCACCTGTCCTAGTCAACCATAGTGCAGAAGCTAGATCTTATATTCTTTGTGTCCACACTTCCTTCCTAATTCTCACATGCACATCTCAAGGATTTGTTCCTTCAGAAATGCCTATGCTTCTTGTTGTTCATGTTTTGTTGAGAATTTAGTGGGGTTAACTTATGATGCATGTTACGTGCTGCTTGTTCAGTGCTTTCTTATCTGAAGACTGTACTGTCTGATCGACAAGTGTCTATTAATGTTTTTCTATAATCCTGTGTGAGCTTGTAGATAATGTAGTTTAGCCATCAATAAAATTCTTATTGTTAAGGGCATTCAAAAGATATTTTCCCTTCAGTGGTATAAACATTTCACACCGAAAAAGGAAGCGCAAATAATTACACACCCTGTACTGACTTTCACAAGGTGTGGAGTTAATATTGTTTGTTGAGTTGCCAATACTTATGATTCTGTTGTTTTTTTAACAAATGTTTTGTTTTGTGGACTCCATTTAAATAAAAGGGCAGGCAAGACCATTTTTATTTCTCCCTGTGAATTGTGAGCATTAAAACAAGAATGAAACTCAATAAACTGAACAAAATTATGCTGACAATGCTTTTTTCATTTTTAGGGATTTTAGCACAGTGTTAGATAAATCAAAGAAAGTTAATGTTGTACAACATTTTAATTTTTCAGATGGGAGAGAGAAGAACCAAGCTTTCTACTCTGGTAAAATTTCCACTAATTGGCCTCGATATGACACCTCATGTAGCAAAAAGAACTCAGAGCACTAAGAACTTTTTATCCCACTGGTCACCATGGCGACGACCACGTACTCCTTCTGGGAGTAATCACGAAAACTATATGTATGACTTGTATGCTGTGTGCAACCACCATGGGAGCATGCAAGGAGGTCACTATACAGGTAAGTCAGCAGTATCCCTGTACCTTTATGACAGTCAGTGTTGTTGCATTCCGCTCATCCATAGTTCAAGTAAATCCATTGTTTAGCTGCCCACATTAATCGATATGTTACACTGATACAGAAAAGTCAGAAAATCTTTGATAACTTGGCTGGTGTCTAAAACATGCAAAACAAAACCAGAATTACCTGGAAAAACTCAGCAGGTCTGGCAGCATCGGCGGAGAAGAAGAGTTGACGTTTCGAGTCCTCATGACCCTTCAACAGAACTGAATATTAGGAGAGGGGTGAAATATAAGCTGGTTTAAGGTGGGTTTGGGGTGGGGGGGTGGGGGGTGCGGGGTGGAGTTTTTTGTTTTTATCTCTGTGCATCCGCAGTTTTTTGTTTTTTGTTTTTACCTCTGTGTTTAATTGACTGCCACTCTTCTTCAAGAAATGCCTACCTTGAAGGCATCCGCAGTTTTTTGTTTTTATCTAAAACATGCAAGTATATTTCAATTTTCAATTTTCCTGACTAGGCAACCCTAAATTGCCTCACCGTGCTTTTATCAATTGTAAAGTTTTGTGGCCTTAAAAGGACTGGGCTTAGTACATTACACTTCTGTCCCTGTAAAGCAGAACATCATCTAATGTATTGTCAACAACCCCACAGAAAATCCATTAATAACGTCCAGCAGCATGGTGTCCATAGTACCTTCTATGTAACTTTCTTCTGTGCCACACTTCATTCAAAGTACTTTTGTTAGGGAAACGGGAAAAATGATTATTTGCAGTGCACAAAGGAACAAAAGATATCATATTTACGTCAGTCAGAATAACCATCTCTTCAAATTGTCCTCATTAAACTTATCTAAAACAAAGAACATGTCTCAAGCATAATCCAAGATTTATAGTGAGCAGTGCCACAAGAGATCTTCATATATGGGCATAGATTTCTTAGAATTCTGTACACTTCTATGTCGCACTTTCATACTTCCTTTGTCACTGTTGTTTTATCACAATTGTGACACTGATAATGTAGTCACAACTGGTTGCAGTATGTTTAATGGGTATAATCTCTGTTAAAATAACCATTATATTTACCTTTCAGTGTTCCCAACATTGGAGCAATATTGCAGCTCTAAAACTCCGTTCCCCAAACCCTATTTCCTAATGATATCTAGACAACTTGGCAGCAGTGAATTCATTAAGTAATTAATTAAATAATTGCATAGCCTCAAGACACAATTTGGGCTTCAGTGATAATAAGTACATTTACAATTCATGGACTATGTCTTCTAGGGAAGTGGGATAGCCAGCAATTAATTAAATACTAGCAAATCTCCCATGACATTGCTCATGATTAGTCAAAAATTTAATAAGAACTGGGGCATTATGCTACATAGGATTAACAGAAATGCTGATTCATCTGTATTAGAAGTAGCCCTGGAACTGGAGAGTAATGTGAAAAGGACCCAGGATCTGCCAGTAAAAAGAATGGGATCACAGCATCTAGGTTCCCACAACACTGGAGGGAGATCCGAGGAACGCAGGGGCAGCTCTTGGGATCCTCCAACGATTGGGATTGAAAGTATTGGGAAGAGCGGCCTCAGCATCATTAGAATTGTTCCAGGATTGGAGAACACTGGGAATGCAGTGCAAGGGGTTTGTAAGCACAGTGGGGGAGTCCCAGGACCTGGGAGTAGAAAGGGAATTTGGTGGCAGGTATCCTGTGATCCACTAGTATTGAGGAAGGAGTTTGTGAGCACTGAGAGGTTTGGAGTCTGTTTTGTCTGGGGTACTTTCTTGGAGCTGGCATTATTGGCAGAGCAGAGTGATGTCTTCTGAGGTGAGAACCAAGGAAATGGAGCCCAAACTTCGATTGGATCTTTCAAGCCTTTAAGACTTAACCTGACTCTATTCCCTCAAATTTTAGTCCTGCCCACCATTGTGCAAAAAAGGTGAAGTAAAGAAGGAAACATACTAATTAGTTCAATCTGCATTTTTTAAAAATGTTTTTGGTCATCATGATAAAATGTTTACATTGTGAAACAGGGCAGGCTACGGTACTGATATTGTATGAATGTAATGTTTGTAATCTCTATTATTTTTCCACAACACATTGTATCTTATACTCTAACCATGAAGGAAACATAAGGTAAAATACAGAACGATGCTGAAACAGGGATATGTAACCTGCTTTATATGCTTTAGTTTATGTAAAACAGGTCAAATAAACATAGACTTGTATTACACATGCCCATTTTTGCTAGTTTGATATTGTAGCTGACAGTGACGGGCTGACCTCAATGAAACCACCTCTGTGGCTGACTGTAAGTAGTTTTAATGACATCTGCTGATTCCTGTGTTAAATTGTAAGGAAAGTGAAATGTGCTTGCAGCAGTGTAAATTGCTGGTGTATGCATAAAGTTTACTTGTATTTATCACTCTGTTTGTCTGTTTAAAATAGTGTCTTAGATACAAAAAGGGATATAATACTTCAACTAAAGGCAACATCTTTTCATATTTACAAGGTAGTTTTATTACTCACCTCTGTTACAGATTTCATTTTGTGAATAGCTGCTCCCAACTGATAATTCTTAAATTAAACCCTCTTTCTTTTTGATGCCGTGGGTCAATAAATTGACTTGTTCTTTCACCCAATTTGACAGAGGCAGCCCTCAGTTTATAATAAAGCACTTTTTGTTTTCAGGTAATTTAGGGCTGAATTTTCCCAGATTTGCACTAAGTGCGGTAGCGGGTAGGCAAAATGGAGTCCTACCTGCCAATGAAAATGGAGAGTTTTCACACCATATCTTCCCGAACCCGCTTCATTATATATTCACTCCCACGAAACACGCTGCTTCCTTGGAGGGTGGGCTCTCATTCACCCGCTTGCCATCGCCCCACTGTTACATCATGCCGGCCACCATCTTTAAAAGGCAGTGGCCAGCAAAGCGCTCATCACCACCAACTCACCACCGCTGCCTGGGGGTCATGGCCAGCAAAGGCAAAAAGACGGCAGTCCCCGCTTCAACGACGGGACCCTTGAGCAACTGCTGCATGCTGTGGAGGCCTGACAGGATTTGCTGTACCCCTGCTCTGACCGCAAGATGGGTAACAATGTCACCAATCCAGCTTGGGAGGGGTTGGCAGTGGTCATCAGCACCAATGCCCTTCAGAAGAGGACAGCCACCCAGTACCGCAAAAGGATGAATGATGATCTCCATTCCGCCAGGATAAGTCACTCTTTTATACACACACAAACCCATCACAAACCTACAGGGCCCTCACTCACTGCCTGTGCAAGGGCCATCACCATTCACTCTTTCACACACACCATCATTGTCCTCATCCCATCCATGGGACCACTCACCACCAACACGGGCTAGGCATACTTATCATCTGGCCTGGCAGGAGCCCTGATACACTCTCCCCATCTCTATCCATGCAGGACAAACCAGAGCACAACAGGAAGGAAAGGTCACAGACAGGTGGAGGGATGCCGGAACTCAAATTCTCACAGAATTTGAAAACAGAGCCATCCAGCTGGCCGGCGATGACCGGGACCGGTCCTGTGCTGACGGTGTGGTTGGCGGTGCTCTACCAAGTGAGGATCCAGCAGTTTAACACCCATCAGACAAGCATGCTGTGAGTGATGTGTCCTTTCTCACAGGCCACTGCCATGCACTGATTATCTCTCCTTGTTTTCACACACATCCAGGAATCCACAACCCAGAGCCTCCAAGCAAGCTCCGAAGAAACCTCTGAAGAGGAATCTGGAGGCACCCTCCACCAGTGCAGAGACACACAGCTTGATAGGACCTAGCTTTACAGTAGCCTCGGAATCTCAATCTGGTGAGCACATTGCACTTTCTAATCCATAGCAGGTGGAGGCAGGGACTTTCCAGGTCTCTGGCACTCAGAGGACTGCTGGAGGCCAGAACGTTGCTGAGTCTGAGTCAGATGAGGAGCCTCTGGACTTGGTCATGTCACAGTTGCTGGAGCTGCAAAGGCAAGCTCGGGAACATCAGGAAGGGATGTCCGCTGCACTCCTCAGATTGGAAGGCACGATGGAGGAGTCTGTCCATCTTCAGGCTGAGGTGATAGCACCGGCATGCCAAAGCACCGAGGTCAACACTGGCAGGATGGCGGCCGCCATGGAGACCTTGGTCCAGGATGTCGCTCCTGCACTGCTGCGCATGCTTAACTCATCGCTGATACCATAGTTGGCCTCCAATAGTGTGTACATGAGAGGGGTGCTGGACAGTTCAATCTCACTCCAGCTATCCCTTCCGCTCACGGAGTCAGCCAGGGACCCTCGGGCACCCATAGGGAGGAGGGTCAGCAGGTGCACATTCCGGGGCCATCCACCCAGGTGACTCTGGGAGTGACCGGCCCATCTGACTCCCCTCTTCCTGTGACCTCCGCAGCTCCAGCTCCACAGGCTGAGGAGGGTACCACTGCCATTTAGCAGGAACCCAAAAGCAGGCCAGGGCCCTCTAAGTCTCAGCCCTCCAGAGGATGCCCGCCAAAGACATCACAGACAGGGTGTCACAGTCAGCAGGCTGCCTCCACCTCTGTTGTGGATGACCAGGGAGCAGCAAGACATTGTGGCAGGGTTAGGACACTTAAGGAGAAATAGTTGCACAGCCTGGGCATGGGTGTTAATCACTTGTACATAATGTTCACTATTGTCAATAAACTCCCAAGAATGTCTCCCTGCCTATGGCTCCTTGTCCTGATGAGCAGTGTTCTTGTCACTCAGGTGTGAAACCTTTCCAGGTGTCTCAGTCCAGGGCCTCTCCCCTGTGCTGTGCAGCCTTCAGACCACAGTGATGGCCCAGCCTCTCACTCCCTGGAAACATTACCAATGCCTGCACCTCGATGGTGCTGGTCATTGCTGCCAGAATGTAGTGGGCAGGTGCCACAGAGTTCTCTCATTCTCTCTGTGTGCTCTCAGCGCCTTTAAGGTGGGGCTGGCCCCCATCACACCAGCATCTGGTGTCGCTATTAGTGTCTGGAATTTGCTGCCAGAGGTGGTGGTGGAAGCGGGTACGATAGTGGTGTTTAAGAGGCAGCTTGATAAATACATGAATAGGATGGGAATAGAGGGTTACGGACTCTGGAAGTGCAAAATGTTTTAGTTGACGGGCAATATGATCGGCGCAGGCTTGGAAAGCCGAAGGGCCTGTTCCTGTGCTGTACTTTTCTTTGTTCTTTGTTCATCTGCAACCAGTGATGCTGTGCACCAGCTCCTGAAGGGCTGAGGTGCTGAAGGCGGACACAGCATCAGATGTGTCTAAAGTTTCATGGTTGTGTCTCTGAGCTGCCCTCGGCCAGACAGGAGTCGGACATTCTCAGAGTCTATGTGAAGATCTATGGAGTGTCCTCACTGCATGTAGCCATCATCCTCCTGTGATCGAGTGACTATTAGGGCCTCCACTGCGTCTCCATGACAGGAGCATTCTGACAGAGGGTATTGTTGCTGAGATAAGCCAGACTGGAGTCAAACGTTCACAACTGCGAAGTGAGGATCTACTGGGGCACCTCACTGCATGTCATCATCATCCTCCACAAACCTGGCAGCTATGAGGGCCTCCCCAATGTGCCTGCCCCGTCTGGCCAGTGCGAGAGTCTGATTCCCATCATTGTCATCACCGAGGACACCTTCACTCTCATCCTTGTCAGTGTCTTCCTCATCAGAGGAGACATGCAGCTCCTCCATCTGCTGCTCAGCCAGCTTCTCTCCCCATTGCAGCGCCAGGTTGGAAAGGGCGGAGCAGACGATGATGATTTGTGATACCCTCTGCGGACTGTATTGCAGGGCTCCACCAGACACCGGAACCGCATCTTCTGCATCCCAATGGTCGCTCCACCAAGTTGCAAGCTGCTGCATGAGCCTCATTATAGCGTCGCTCTGCTGCAGTCTGAGGCCACCGCACGGGTGTCAGCCACACCCTCTGTGGGTAGCTCTTGTTCCCGAGGAGCAAACCCTGCAGACTCTGTGGACCCTGGAAGACTGCAGGGATCTGTGAGCAACTCAGGATTTAGGCATCGTGCACACTCCCTGGAAACCTCATGTACACTTGCAGGATATGTTTCTGGTGGTCACATGCCAGTTGCATGTTCAGCAAGTGGAAGCCTTTGCAGTTGATGAAGTCCACCAAGTGTAGTGATGGAGATCTGAGCGCCACATGATTGCAACCTGTGGGAATCCCGAGATCAGGGTGAATCCAATGGCCCTTGCATCCTGGCTGTCCCGGTCCCAGGTGCAGTGCACAAAGTTATGGCCATGGAGAAGATGGCATCCGTGACCCCATGGATGCATTTGTGGGTGGCTGATTGTGAAATCCCACAGAGGCCACCTGTGGAGCCCTGAAAGGAGCCACTGGCATAGAAATTGAGCACCGCGGTCACTTTCACAGCCACTGACAGTGGATGCCCTCCATGTCCCCTTGGCGCCAAGTCCTGCAGTAAGTGGCAGATTGTGAGCTACTAGTTCCCAAGACATGCGCAGTCGTCGGCGATACTGGTTCTCAGTCATCTGCAGGAATGGAAGGCAGCGTCTATAGACTCTGGGTGTTGCTAGGCGCTGACCAGCCATGGCTCACTGTCACTCCTGGGCAGCGTGTGCGGGGGCTCCTGCTGCCCCTTCTTCCTGAGGTTGCTGCTCCTGCCTTTGCATGGCCAGCAACCTCAGTCACTCTCTCCTCCGTCTTCTACGGTCTTTGTAGCCATCAGGCATACAGCTAGGTCACCAGGATCCATGATCTCTCTCATCCTGCAGCATGAGAGAGAGACGTGGTTATCATGGTTGTACTTAGCACCTTTTCTGGCCCCGTGTGACTGCCCCATAACACTTCCCAGAGAATGCTGGTCACCCCTCAGACAGCCAGAGATGAGTGCTCTACTTGGCTGCCCTGTCAACCTGCAACATGGGGGACTGGTCCAAATCAGGAACCTGAGATTGCAAGGGGCTGTGAGTGCCTCCAGCAGTGACTGCTACATGGCCAGTGTTGATGAGGAGATGTACAATGTGTGCAGCCCAACTGCCCTGTGGTCCAGTAAAGTGGTGGCGGACTCGGAGTCTGTGCCGGGGGGTGGGAGGGGAGGGGTAAGGTATGGAGCGCTTGGTGGTCCTTTGGTGCCTCTGTGATGCTTGCATGGGCACGCAGGCTAGGAGCCCAGTCCCAATCATATCACTGTGGCTGCGTCTGATTTGTCTTATTTGCAGAGGCTTGGTCAGTTTATACAGGTGTCCCTAAGGCGTGGCCATTTCCCTCACTTACCCTGTCCCCCACCTTGATTGCCTGTGCGCAGAGTGCAGCGCCAGGGCAGCACTTGACCACCCCCCCTCTGCAGTCACCTCCGAGGCTGGCCAGCACTTGCCCCCGGATACCATCCTCCACCCTCAGTAGTCGCTTCTCGAGCCAGGCATCAGTTCCCCCTCCCCCCCGGTGCCCCTGAAGCCTGTAACCAATGGACAAGCTGTGGAGAACGCTGCTGCTCACTCACCTCAATTCCCCCAAAGTGAAGGCCGCCAAGTGCACATCGCCTACGTGCTGTAGTGAAACACGTCGGTGTGCTTTCCTGCCGACGTGGGCGGACGATATGGTGGGGTTCCAAGAGCCTAGCAGGATGGCCTTTTAATTATATGCTAATATATTACAATTAGCTCCCCGCCGACCAGTGGCGGGAAACGTGCGGAAAATCACGACCTGCCCTCACGTCATCATGAAGTGGGTCCCGCCATATTTTCCATGCACGCCACCGGACCCGGAAAATTCCACCTTTGGAATTGTGATCTGTTGAAATTTCCTCAATTGATCCATAATGTTGCACATATTGTTTATTAATTTTATTCTGGCCATCTTCCTCCTTTTCGTCTTTGCTTCATGTGACATTATTGAAATAAGCCTCCCTGTTGCACTAATTAGCAACACCTTATACAGTTGTTGTCTAACTTCTCCAATTCATTTAGCTGAAAGCAACAGGCAGTTTCAATTAGTTATTCAGCTCATTTTCTAAATGCCAGGGTTGTTCACAGGAGAATGGGAGCGATGATTGTAGATTAATGATAACATGGCAACATCACTGGATGCTGATTAGGGAATTAATCTGAACAGTGATAATACAATGTGCTGGACACTGTTCTTGAACCTCTGGACTTAGTGCATCTGTGTAGGGTGATGAAGCTTTCTGTTGCTCTCTGTTGCACTTGGAGATTGCCAACTAAGGTGAGATGCATTGGATAGAATGCGTTATCAACACGTTGCACACAGCAAATCACAGCAAAAAATCATCTTGTGCAAGATATGACTAATATAAAAAAAATGAACATGAGTTCACAATGGAGTTTAGAAATTCAAGGCTGAAGAACAGATGTGTTATGTATCTGGTCTTCCATTTACATAAGTCATTTTTTCATGAAAATAACTGGGTCCCTTTTTAATATAGCCAATGCAAGTAATTTATTGATTACACAATAAATCTGAGCATTTAGTATATTATCGTACAATCTGCTGCTTAAACTAAAGTGAAGTTTAGTATATGGGTGATCACAACTTCACTGAAATCTTAAGTTAAAACAAATCAGAACACAAATTTGAACAGTACCTTGGACATTTCATAAAATACTAAAACTTCACAAATTCATATTGAGCTAATAGTAGAGTTATAATAAAAACAGGAAATGACTTTACCAGATTACTTATAGAAGAAGCTGTTGTTTACATGCTGCCCGATTTGATCTGCACCCAACAAACCACACCTCATTTTAACTTTGTTTCAATCGATGTAGCATCTTGAAGCATTCTTAATCAGAAAATAACAACAAGATTCCAATGGCTGGGCGAAAGTTGGACAATTTTATTACAAAGCTTTTTCATGGGGAAGGTGTTAAAAGTGTATTCATTCCTTTTGGATAAACAGTATAGTAATTATGATACAGTGAAAACTGTTCTTCTCAATGCCTGAGAGTTAGTTCCAAAAGTTTACAAGCAACAGTTTAGAAATCTAAGGAAGAAACAGAATCAGACTTCTGTGGAATTTGCTAGGGGAAAAAAATGATATTTGATAGGTGTATAGGTCTATGAAGGTTGAAAAACATTTTGAAAATCTAATGGAAGAATTTAAAAATAGTGTCCCTTTGGAAATAAGGTCCCACCTAGAAGACCATAAAGTTTCTATGATAAGAGCAGCTGCCATAATGGCTAATGATTAGGAATTGTCTCACAAGCATGTGAGTAGCAGTAGACCTTTGTTTGCAAACTCACAAAGAAAGTGAAGGGATAAGATATTTGATAATAAAAAAGACTGTATGGAAGATATTCAAGGAAACCAACATTTTGTTTTTGTCATAAGAAAGGACATGCCGGTGTGGATTGTTGGAAATTAAAAGGGAAGGCTGTAGTATTTATGGGATTCTATATCATGTCTTCAGGATATGCTGTACCAGTAGGTGAAGCTTGTGACAAATTGGTAGCTTCAAATGTGTTCACTGTTGGAAAAGATGAGATCATAGAAAATCATATAAGTTTAGTGTTGATGGTTGAAGTGACCCCATATTTGTCTAGTAAAGCTGGCAAGCAAATTAGTATTTCTGATGTTAGCGTTTAATGTTTATGCTTTTTTGTAAAAGGACATTTTAGTTAAACAGGATTGTTATATAAAACCTGCCAGTAGGGTGTGCTAAGTCCCAGAGATATTGCCCTCTGGAGAATGGAGAATAAGAAATAAAGGAACCTTCTGTTTTTCATACAGGAAGTTGGAGTTCAGGAGCAGATAGCTGTGTGTGTATTAATTATTAAGATGTGACAAAACACTTCAAATGGCGACAAGGATGGGATCATCTTTATTAAGGGCTTTGGAGGCTACTATGGACTTTCAAGTTTATGTCGAGCAAATGGAACAGTTTTTCATTGTGAATAAGATTAAAGAGGAAAAGCAAGCCTTAGTGGTTCTCCGAGTCATCAGAATGAAAATTTCACTTTACTGAGAAATCTCATTGCTCCTGACAAGTCAGCAGATAAAAGCTTTAAAGAGCTTATGGACACTTTGAAAAAGCACTTCAATCCTGGACCAGCAATTATTGCCAAGAGATTCAAGTTTCACTGAAGAGATAGCATGACAGTGAATCAGCTTCCCAGTTCCTGGCTGTGTTGAGGAAATTAGCAGAACACTGTGACTTTAAAGATAACCTGGAAGAAGTGTTGCATAATCGCTTGATTTGTGGACTAAGAAATTAAAGAATTCAATGCAGATTGTTAGTGGAGCAAGAGTTGACACTGAAGAAACGTTCAAGATTGCTCAAGGCATAGAAATGGCAGAAAAATAAGCTGGAGGTTTAAAAGTGCATTCCAACTGTGCCGAAGTTAAAATAATAAAATCAGGGAATACTCGTTTTCAAACATGTTACTGCCGTAATGGAATAGGGCATAATGCAGAAGCCTGTAAGTGGAAAACCGTTGATTGTCACTACTGTGGGGGGAAAAGGACATGTACAGCATGCGTATAGATCAAAGGCTGATCACAGTAAAGCAGCAGCACCAAGAAAAGGGCATCACGAGGAGCACACAGACAAGTCAAGCTTGAAAACAAACAGGCAGTTTAAAAAGACGTACTACTTGGAAACAAAATACAAAGATAATGTGAGTCCAGACAAGGCAGAAAATGAAACTTACAGCAACAATGAGGAAGCGCAACTGTATTGCATTCAGTCTGATCTGAAACTAGCTGAAGGACTAAAAGTTCACATTGCCTTAAATGGTAAAATGGTTGAAGTGGGGGTTGACACTGGAGCATCTGTTTCTATTGCTTCAGAGAAGACGTGGGAGAAAATTTTCAAGAAATTCTCCTTTGGAGAAAACTCTTCTCCAGCTGAGCAGCTACACTGTGAATATACTTGGAAAAATGTCCATTCAAGCTAAATATGGAGATCAAATAGCAAAGTTGCCATTTATCAGTGTGAAAGAGGATTGTCCATTGCTTATGGGCTAAAAGAAATTCGGCTGGATTGGAATAAAATAAATAAAGTGCATTGCAATCCCATGTTTCAGTCCTTGTTAGACAAGCATACTGATGTCTTCAAAGAAGGCCTTGGTGTTATTAAAGACATTGAAGCCAAACTTGCTGAGAAAGCCAAAGCTTTTCCAAGGAATCAAAGGTTATCGGGGTTAGATGGAAATGTGGAAATCAAAACACAAGATGATCAGCCATGATCTTATTAAATGGCGGAGCAGGCTTGAGAGGCCGAATGGTCTACTCCTGTTTCTATTTCTTATGTTCTTAAGGTTCTTCAAACCACATTCAGCTACGTACTCAATGCGACAGAAAATCGAGCAGGAACTAGAACGACTTGAAAACTTTCAGATAATTGAGAAAGTTGATTATGCAGAGTGGGCAACCCCAACAGTCCCAGTAGTGAAGGATGACGGGTCTATCAGAATAATTGGTGATTATAAAATCACCATAAATCCTTTCCTGGAAGTGCTTCAGTACTGAAAATTGACCTGATCGCTGCTCTGAATGGAGGTGGATAATTCACAAAGCTTGACCTATCACAGGCATTTTTGCAAATGCAGCTGAGTGAAGATTCCAGGAAGCATACATCAGCACACACAGAGGACTATATCAATATAAATGACTACCATTCAGAATCGTGTCATCACCAGCCTAATTCCAGCAGGCCGTGGACAAAATACTGCAGGGCCTACCTGGTGTAATCTGCTTCCAAGATGACATGATCATTACCAAGAAAAACCTCCCAACTCATTTAGAGAACCTAGGCAGGGTCCTGCGTAGACTGGGAAAATATGGCATCTGCTGTAAGAAATCCAAATGCTCAGTCCTGAAGCCCTCCATGGAGTACCTGGGACATGTGATTGACGAAACTGGCCTCTCAACCTCACCCAGAAAGGTGGAGGCAGTGGTAAATGCACCACAGCCCAAAAATGTTAAGGAGCTTCATTCGTTTTTGTGCTTGTGAATTACTGCGGCAAGTTCATTTCCAGTTTGGCTACCAAGGCAGCATCACTGAATAATCTGCTGAAGAAGAATGCAAAATGGGATTGGTCACAAGCCTGTCAAGAAAGTTTCAAGGAACTCAAGCAAGAGCTTACTTCTGCTAACGTCCTGGCACATTTCAATGAAAAGTTCCCTGTCAGCCTGGCTTGTGATGCATTTGGATATGGTGTTGGAGCTGTCATCTCCCACACACTTCCTGCTGTCAGTGAAAGGCCCATTGCATACACCTCACACACATTGTCCAAGGCAGAACGAAATTATGCCTAAATTGAGAAGGAAGCTCTTAGACTAATCTATGGAGTCAAGAAGTTCCGCCAATATTTGTATGGCTGTAAATTCACGTTAATTACAGACCACAAGCCTTTGACCTGGTTGCTTAGCCTGAAGTCACAAACCCTGATACTTGCTGCTGCACACCTCAAAGGTGGGCACTGATCTTATCTGCTTATCAGTACAAAATTATATTTTGCTTGACTGAGAATCAGGGAAATGAGGACGCACATTCCAGATTTCCGTTACACCACAGCTCCACAACCCGAAGTGAATTCACTGCTTTCAAAGTGAACCAGATAGACATGTTAACTGTTAAAATGGATCAAATTTCACTTGAAATGCAAAAGGATGCTGTGCTGTCCAAAGTTTACCTGTGCACACAGAAGGGTTGGTATGTACCGCAAGAAGTAACTGCTGAGCTGAAACCTTACTACGTGCGTTGGCTTGAGCTGACTCTGCAAGACGGTTGTCTGTTATGAGGAATCAGAGTTGTTCTTCCTTCAAAATTCCAAACACAAGTGTTAGAAGAACTTCACTCAGTCACATGGGAATCGTCAAAATGAAAGCATTAGCTTGTCTATATATATGGTGGCCACACCTGGATAAAGACATCGAAGGCTTGGTCAGCGATTGCCTTCCATGCCAAGAAATGAAGTCTTCTCCTGCACCATTACATCCGTGGGCTTGGCCTCGTGAACTTTGCCAGACCACTTCTCGCTCATACATTCCTGATTGTGGTGGATGCCCGCACAAAGAGGCCCATGAAATCGACTATTTCAGCAAAGACCATTGATGCTCTCCGGAATGTGGTCAGTAGTTTTGGATTGCCAGAGCAGGTTGTGTCTGACAATGGCGCACACTTCACATCATGTGAATTTCAAACTTTCCTGAAAAACAATGGGATCACGCAGATTCTGATCTCGCCTTGCCACCCATCCTCAAATGGTGAAGCTTTGTCCAGACATTCAAAACGGCCTTATTGAAGGGGAGGACGCAAACAGATTGGAAGTTGAAGCTGATGAATTTTTGATGATGTATCATAACACTCCACATTCAATAACAGGCGTATCTCCTGCTGAGCTGATGTTTGGGAGATGACTGCATACCAGAATGGATTTGCTGTGGCTGGATTTGAAAGTAAAGATTGGTTCAAGGCAACTTGTTCAGAAAAGGTCACATGACACAAGTAAACCAGCTAGTGAGTTTAATCTGGATCAGTCTGTTTGGGTCTAAAATTACTGAGGGACACCAAAGTGACTCCTGGGAAGAATCATCAAGTGTCGAGGACCACTGACCTATGATGTTGAATCTTCCTGTGGAATCTGGAAGAGACATACTGACCAGATTAGAGAAGTCAAACCCAAGGAACCAAATTTCCAGGGATCTCCAGTCACAGTGGAAGATTTCTGGGAAACTTCGGCTCCAGTGAGTGAAACCTGACTTGATTCAACTGACAAACCTGTTGCTGCGACTGCTGAACCTGAACAGAAACAAGTGGAACAGCAAAACCTTCCATTTCTAAGCAAACAAACTGAGATACCTAAGCCAACATTCCTGTCTCAACCAAAGCAAATCTGCAAACCGCTTGACCGATTTGTTCCTGCCTAAAGAGAGAGGAGAGGTGATGTTTGTGTTTAATGTTTATGCTTTTTTGTAAAAAGGACATTTTAGTTGAAAAGAATTGTTATATGAAACCTGCCAGTAGGGTGTGCTAAGTCCTGGATGTATTGCCCTCTGGTGGGGAATAAGGAATAAAGGAACCTTCTGTTTGTCATACAAGAGGTTGGAGTTCAGAAGTGGATAGCTGTGTGTGTATTCTTCATTGAAAAGAAGTGACAAAACACTTCAATATTCTTGGAGGCATGGGATCAGTTCAATTGCAGGTGTTGGGAATTTCCTTCCAGAAAATTTGCTTTATAAAAATGTATTGATACAAGGTATCATGGTTGTTTAACTATTCCATTGTATAGAGTTAATTTAAAATGTGGCTTAATTTCTGGTGTTGTAATTGTATCTTAGATTATTAAAGTAGTAATCTTCAACTAATAACCCAGGAAGGTCTTCAATCTCTCTGAGAATATTACACTATGCAAATTGAATAATTCTGGGGAGAAAACACACCCAGGTCTTATCCCCTCTTTTAATCATCACAGAATCACTTAGACCATTCACAACCTATACAGCTGCAGTTGGTTCCCAGTAAAGATTTCTTATATTCTAACATCTTTGCCATCAAGGTCAAGAGACTCTAACATGCTCATCAGTTCTTCGTGTTTCACGTTATCACCATAATACAATCAATAAAATACATATTTTTTTCATATCTATGGCTCTTCCTTTTAGCATGTGTAATATAATAAAAAGCGGGAAGAATCATTCCAGATTTGCACTAAATGCGGTAGCGAGCGAGTAAAACGTTTTACCCAGCTGCACTGGCAGCTTCTCATGCTGTATCATCCCAAACCCACCCCATTAATTCTGCATTCCCCAGGAAACACACCATTTCCATGGGTAGGTCTCATTCGCCCGCCACACCTTCACCTCGCCATCATGCTGGGCGCCATATTTAAAGTCCAGCCACACACACATCTCTGTGTTTCCAGCCCATGACTGCTGCACAGAAGACATGGCCCTGAAAGGCAAGAAGACTTGCAGCCCCTAGGTTCAATGATACTTCCCTCAAGTGCCTTTTGGAAGCAGATGTCCACTACTCCCACTCTAGCCGCAGGATGGGCAGCAACATCACCAATCCAACTTAGGAGGCAGTGGCAGCAGCAGTCAGTGCCAACGCTCTGCAAAAGAGGACAGCCATCCAGTGCCGCAAGAGGGTGAATGATCTCCTCCGTTCCGCCAAGGTAAGTCACTCTTCTCATCACTCTCAACTCACACATTCACAAATCCGTCACACATCCACAGGGATCTCACTCTCTGCCAGTTCAAGGGACATCTCATACTCACCTTCATTGTCCTCATCCCGCCCATGGGACCAGGCATACTTATCATCTGGCCTGGCAGGCGCTCTGCTTACACTGTCTCCATCTCTAATCATGCAGGACAAACTGCCACACAACAGGAGGGAGAGGTTGCAGACTGGGTGGAGGAATGCCCGAAATCAAGGTCGTCATGGATGTTGAAAACAGAGCCATCCAGGTGGCCGGCGTCGATCTGGACCCTTGCTGTGCTGACAGTGAGATCGGTGGTGGTACATCCATCAGACAACCATGCTGTGAGTGATGTGTCCTGTTTCACAGGCCACTGCTATGCAGTAATTATCTCTCCTTGCTTTCTTAGGCACATCTGGGAAACAGCCAAGAGAGCCCACGACCCAGGGCCCCCAATGAAACCCCGAGGGAAGCTCAGAAGAGGAACCTACTGAAACTCTTCCTGAAGTCCCGTCACAGCGCTCACCCACACCCTCCACCAGCGCAGAGACATGTACTTTAGTGGGATCTAACTTTACAGTAGCCTCTGGGGAGCACAAGACACTTACTGATCCACAGCAGGCGGCAGCAGGGACTTCCCTAGTGTCCGGCACTCGGAGGACTGCTGGAGGCTCAAAATATGCTGAGTCCGAGTCAGATGAGGAGCCTCTGGACTCAGTCATGCCACGGTTGCTGGAGCTGCAAAGGCAAGCTCAGGAACATCAGGAAAGGATGTCCGCTGCACTCCTCAATGCACCAGGGTCAACACTGGCAGGATGGCGGCCATAGAGACCTTGGTCCAGGACGTCACTGCTGCACTGCTGAACGGGCTGAGCTCTATCATTGACACCATAGTTAGCCTCCAATAGTATGTACGTGAGAGGGGGCAGCCCAACCTCACTCCAGCTACCCCTTCTCCTCAAGGAGTTAGCCAGGGGCCCTTAGGCACCCATAGGGAGGAGGATCGGCAGGTGCACCCTCCCTGAGGCCATCCGAAGCGACACTCGTTCTCGGTCATCTGCAGGAATGAAAGGTGGCATCTATGGACCCTGCGTCTACCTAGGTGCTGACCAACGACGGCTCGCTGTGGCTCTTCAGCGGTGTGTGCGTGAGCCCCAGCTGCCTCTTCTTCCTGAGGTTGTTGCTTCTCGCTCTGCATAGCCAAGCGCCTCAGTCGCTCTCTTCTTCATCATCTCTGCACTCTGTACGTCATGAGGCATACAGCTAGTTCACCAGGCTCCATAATCCTGATGCTGTACTCCTGCAGGATGAAAGGAAGAGATGTGTGGGTTAACTTGAGTATACTAAGAACCTCGTTTGGTTAAGTCTGAAGGTGCCTTAACGCATCCCAGAGAGTGCTTGGATGGCCAGAGTTTAGTGCGCTGCATGGCTGCCCGAAACCCCAACCACCTCTGCCCTACTCCACCTGACCGACTAGCAACAGCTTTGCTCATTGGACTGCAGGGAGGTGCCTCTGACTGAAGCAACTGGAGCACCGGGTTTTGGAGCTTGAGCGGCAGCTGGGGGCACTACGGTGCATTCACGAGGCTGAGAGGTTTGTGGGTAGCACGGTTCAGGACATAGTCACCCTGCAGCTTAAGGAAGTGCAAGCAGAGAGGGAATGGGTGACCGCCAGACAGAAAAAGGGGACCAGGCAGGTAGTGAGGGTATCCCTCCGAGTGCATCTCGCTCGCAAACCATTTTTCGCCCTCTGTGGAAGCCAACCAGAGCCAAGGCCATGGCACTGTGGGTGGCTCAGCTGCTCCGGTGGGGAGGAAGTAGTGTGGAAGGGCAATAGTGGGAGGGGATTTGTTAGTGAGGGGAGTAGATCAGTGTTTCTGCGGCTGTAGACATGACTCTAGGATGTTGTGTTGCCTCCTGGGT
Source organism: Carcharodon carcharias (assembly GCF_017639515.1). NCBI lineage: Eukaryota > Metazoa > Chordata > Chondrichthyes > Lamniformes > Lamnidae > Carcharodon > Carcharodon carcharias. Next base: position 31,265,678 of record NC_054488.1, on the reverse strand, counting down.
GCCAGGGTCAAGGATGTCATGGAACGGCTGTAGGTCATTCTGAAGGGGGAGGATGAACAGCCAGAGGTCCTGGTCTATGTTGGGACCAATGACATAGGAAGAAAGAGAAATGAGGTCCTGCAAGCAGACTTTGGGGAGTTAGGTAGGAAATTGAAAAGCAGGACTTCAAAGGTAGTAATCTCTGGATTACTCCCGGTGCCACGCAGTTGTGAGTATAGGAACAGAAGGATAGAGCAGATGAATGTATGGCTGGACAGATGGTACAGGAGGGAGGGCTTTAGGTTCCTGGGGCATTGGGACCATTTCTGGGGGAGTTGGGACCTGTACAAATTGGACGGGTTACATCTGAACAGGAACAGGACCAACGTCCTCAAGGGGAAGTTTGCTAATGCTGTTGAGGTGGATTTAAACTAATTTGGCAGGGGATGGGGAGAGGGGAGAGAAGCTGAGATGGAATTAGAAGTTAAAACGCTAATAAGTGAGTCTGAAAGGCAGAGGAAACATAGGCTACATAAGAAAGGAGTGAGTTCAGCAAGGCTAACTGGAATATATTTTAATGCAAAGAGCTTGAGGAATAAGACAGATGAGCTGAGGGCACAGATAGGAACGTGAGAGTATGATATCATAGTTATGACCGAGACTTGGCTAAAAGAAGGCCAGGATTGGTAGCTCAACATAACTGGTAATTGGGTTTTCAGACAAGATAGAAAGGGGGATAGACGGGGGAGGTCACAATATTGATCAAGGTATCAATTATAGCAGTGAGGAGGGATGATATCCTGGAAGGATCATCAAATGAGGCCATATGGAGAGAAGTAAAAAACACAAAAGGAGTAAACACGCTATTGGGTGTGTACTATAGGCCCCCAAACAGTCAGGGAGTGAAAGAGGATCAAATATGTAATCAAATTTCAGAGCAATGTAAGAATAATAAGACAATAAAAGTAGGGGATTTTAACTACCCAAAGCTTAACTGAGATAGTTTTAGTGTGTAAGGTAGGGAGGGAGCAAAATTTTTAAGCTGCATCCAGGAACTATTTTAGCCATTATGTAGAAAGCCCAACAAGGGAGAGGGCAACTCTAGACCTAATATTCGGAAATTAGCCCAGTCAGGTGGAAGGCGTATCATAGGGAAACATTTTAGAGATAGTGACCATAACTCAGTTAGATTTAGGATAGTTATGGAAAAGGATAAGGTTGAGCTAGATTAAAAGTTCTAAACTGGGGAAAGGCTAATTTTACTAAGATGATATACGATTTGGCCCAAGTGGACTGGGAGCAGCTACTTGCCAATAAAACTGTGGCAGAGCAGTGGGAGGCATTCAAGGGTAGAATAAAGGAAAACCCAAAGGGTTTTTTAAAATTATATAAAGAGCAAGAGAGCAACTAGGGAAAGAATAGGGCCGATTAGGGACCTCAAAGATAATCTGTATGTGGACCCGGAAGACATGGGTACAATTCTCAATGAATACTTTGCGTCGGTCTTCACAATGGATAAGGACAACACAAGTATAGACATCAGAGTGGAGAACTGTGAAATATTAGAGGAAATTAACATAGAGAGAGAGGAGGTACAAGCGGGTATAGCGGCCTTAAAAGTGGATAAATCCGCAGGCCAGGATGAGATGTATCCCAGGCTTTTGGGGGAGGCAAGGGAAGAGATAGGGGCCCTGGTAGTAATTTTCAAATCCTCTCTGACCACAGGTGAGGTGCCAGAGGACAGGAGGACTGTTAATGTCTAATTATTAAAAAAGGAAGGGATAGACTAGGAAATTACAGGCCAGTCAGTCTAACCTCGGTGGTAGGGAAGTTACCAGAAAGGATTCTGAAGGACAGAATATATTTGCACTTGGAGAGACATGGATTAATCAGGGATAGTCAGCATAGATTTGTTAAGCGAAGGTTGTGTTTGACAAATTTGATCCAATTTTTTGAGGAGGTAACCAGGAGTGTTGATGAGGGTAATGCATTTGATGTGGTCTACATGAAATTTGGCAAAGCTTTTGATAAGGTCCCTCATGGCAGGCTGGTCAAGAAAGTAAGAGCCCATTGGGTCCAAAGGCAAAGTGGCACATAGGTTCCAAAATTGGCTGAGAGGCAAGAATCAGAGGGTGATGGTAGAGGATGTTTCTGTGACTGGAAGTCTGTTTCCAGTGGGGTTCTGCAGGGCTCAGTGCTGGAGCCCTTGCTGTTTGTGGTGTACATAAATGATTTGGATTTAAATGTAGAGGTATGTTCAAGGAGTTTGCGGATGACACAAAACTGGTAGGTTGGTAAATAGTGAGGAGGATAGCCATAAACAGCAGGAGGGTATCAATGGACTGGTCAGGTGGGCAGAGCAGTGGCAAATGGAATTCAACCCAGAAAAGTGTGAGGTAATGCACGTGGGGAGGGCTAACAAGGCAAGGGATTACACTATGAATGATAGGGCCCCGAAAAGCCCTGGTCAGAGAGACCTTGGTGTACATGTCCACAGATCCTTGAAGGTTAGTAGCTGAGGCATAGAACATAGAAGCAGGGAGTTTATATATGTATAAAACGCTGGTTATGCCACAAGTGGAATACTGTGTGCAGTTCTGGGTACCACATTATAGGAAGGATGTGATTGCACTGGAGAGGCTGCAGAGGAGATTTACCAGGATGCTGCCTGGGCTGGAGGGTCTGAGCTATGAGGGAAGATTGGACAGGCTGGGGTTGTTTTCCCTGGAGCAGCGAAGGTTGAGAAGGGACCTGATAGAGGTGTATAAGATTATGATGGGCATAGATAGGGTGGATAGGAAGGCACTTTTTCCATTCGTAGAGGTGTCAATAACCAGGGGGCATAGATTTAAGGTAAGTGGTAGAAGGATAAGAGGGGAGTTGAGGAGAATATTTTTCACCCAGATGGTAGTGGGAGTCTGGAACTCACTGCCTGAAAGGTGGTTGAGTCAGAAACTCTCATAACATTTAACAATTATTTAGATATTCACTTGCGTTGCCATAGCCTCCAGGGCTATTGGCCAAGCGCTGGAAAATGGGATTAGTAAAGTCAGATCTTTGTTGACTGGCGCAGACGTGATGGGCTGAATGGCCTCTTTCTATGCTATAAACATCTGTGAGTCTGTGCATGCTATGCTCTCAGCTCAGGCACAGACATTCTCTTAACCCGCACTGCAAGGCTGCACTGTTAGCTTGAACCATGAGGGAGACTGGTCCAAACAGGGTTGATGACATCGTAAGGGGCTGTGAGCACCTCCACCAGTGACTGCTCCACGGCCAGCTTTAGCAAGGAGATTGTACAATGTGCCCAGTCGTCCAACTGTTCTGCAGTTCACTAAAATGCTTATTAGTTTGCAGTCTGTGCCCAAGGGGTGAAAAGCTCTGGAGCATTTAGTGGCACTTTCATGCCTTTGTGGGCAGGTAAGCTGGGGGCCCAACTCCAAGCATGTCAATGTGGCTGCGTCTGAACTGTCTCAGCTGCAAAGGAAGGGCCACTTTATACAAGGTTTCCCTAATGTGTGGCTGCTTCCCAGCTCCCCCCCACCCTGCACGTGCTTGTGCACGACCTTCATCTGCAGGGCAGCCCTTGTTCCCATGCCTCCAACGCGCCTCAACCTTGAAGTCCAACAGGCATCCCGGGTGACCGCTGCGCAATCACCTTCGAGCCCTCCCAAAGTGCATGCCATGTTGTTGTGCAATCATGCTGACGTGGACAGACAATCCAGTGGGGTCAGGATGGCTCCGGCAAGTTGGCCTTATAATGATATACAGATGTATTACAATGAGGTCTCGATGTCCAATGACGGGAACCGCGGCCCGCCATTAATGGGCAGAGTGGACGATCGCAAACTGGTTTCACAACATTGTGAAACCAGTTTTTGGCCTTCTCGCCATATTGTCCACTCATGCCGTCGAGCATGCCTGACGCCAGTGGGCACGGACAATTCTTCCCAGCATTTCTCATTCCTCTACCTTCTACAATACTGCATTGAACAGCTGAAATTTCTGGCGTTATCTTGCTCCTGGCTCTATTCATCAGCACTCGAAGAAAGATTTTGGTAATGTGACACATCAGACTAATAGTGCAATGGAGTTCACATTCAATTGCTGCTGGATTTTTAGGGAGGGCCATAAATATGGATTTACTTAAGTCTTCTGGGATTTCTCCTGTAATGTAAACTTCATTAAAGATGAGTGTCGGTTTGTCAATTCCAAAGTCTTCTAAACTTTTAATTTGTTTGGTGACTATTTCATCTGGACCTTTGCTTTATTGTTTTTCAGCCTTCTTGTTGCTGTTCTTACTTTGTCTTTCTCGATCTTTGGACCGTGCATGTTTTTCTTAATTGTTGGCTTTACTTCTTGTCTGTTGTCCTCAAAGAAGTCTTGTGTGTATTCAGTCCATCTTGCAAGCGCTTTGTCCCTTTCCATGATCATTTTTCCATGTTTCCCTTTGATTCCCCCACCAGATGTACACCCAACCTTCCGTGTGATTTCCCTCATATCTTCATATATTGTCCTTGAGTTTTTGTTTTTGCATTTTTCTATTCCTTTTGTTCAATCATTTTTCCTACTCTTCAACAAGTTTTTGTTTGATCCTTTTATCGAGACTTTAGAGTAGTGATGAAAGTGAGGAGAAAAGGCTGAGCATAAATTGTAAGAACATAAAATGCCTAGTCGTGTTGAAAAAGCAAGTCAAACCGGAATGTAAGATCACAGTGGAGAATGAAACGGTCACGCAGGTAGACAAATTTTGTTATCTAGGAGGTATGTTAACATTGGACAGAAAGTCCAACCAAGGACTAAGATGAAGGAATGGAATGGTCAAACATGCATTTCAAAAAATGAAAAAGATTATGATCAACTCAAAATTAGGCATGAAAACAAAGCTGAGAATCCTGGAATGCTACATCACACCAATTTTGCCATACGGAAGTGAGTGTTGGACGATCAGTGAAGCAATGCAGAGAAGAATTGAGACTGCAAAGTTGCAGTTTTTAAGGTGAATAATGAAGATATCTTGGACAAGTCACATTACCAATGAAGAGGCGCTAGTAAAATCAGAGACCAAAAGAACTCTGCTGACCAAGATCAGGAAGAGAACAGTGGGACTGGAAATTCCCACCCAGAGTCAATGGACTTTTGGCTGCTCTCCAAACATTCCGGTCCGCCACAGACAGGACCGGAAAATCCCGGCCATAGTAAGAAATCATGATTTAGAAAGTCTGATGTTGATGGGAAAAATCGATGGTAATAAGAGTTTGAGGTAGGCAGTGAACGACCTTTCTAAGGAGCCTCGCAAATTGGATGAATGTGCAACCAACAAAGATGATCCACACCTCCAGAGCAAGATTAACATGGAGATCCATGGTCACCAAAGCCTCCTTAGGACATGGTACCTGAAGAGAGAGAGATTGTAATTGTGGGGATTGTGCCTAAATTACCTATTGAAGATGCTGATTTTCTATTAGCTGGGAATAAGGTATAGCCATCTCCAGTGACTACAGAAAAGCCCAGTGAAGTTGTTGAAACTGAATAGGTACAAGAGAAGTCAAATGATGTCTATCGTTTTTTGTAATCCCGCTGTGGAAATTACTGTTTGACCAAAGATGTATCCAAAGAGTCAGAAGCTCAAGTAGCTAATGTTAAAAGGATTGAGTGAAAATGAATTGTTTTAAAAAGAAAATTTACCTTAGTGAAGCAGGTAGAAGAGAGTCTGTTGAAAGGAGTTGGATATTAAACTTAAGGCTACAGTCTATGGAGAATATGGTATAACATATAAATGTGCCAAGGGATTTTCCATTATGTTGAGGTTAAAAGGGGGGAGATGCCCATTCTGCAGTTTAGCATATTAGTTGCCAATTATGTAATATTGTTGATTTTAGTTGTTTTGTTACAGTAAAAGTCTTACAAAGTGAAATCTTGTGTGATCCATTGAGTCAGTCACTAGGAATTCAAATCTCTTTTTAAAAGTTATCAGTTTTTTCAGGGATTGTAACTATATACATGAACAAACTTTCATTTATGTAGTTTCTTTCACAACCTCAGGACATCCCAAAGCACTTTGTAACCAATCAATAATTTTTAAAATTTAGTCACTTTCGCAATGTAGAAAGTGGCAGCTAACCTGTGCACAGAAATGTCCCCTGAACAGCAATGAGAAAAAGAGGCAGTTTTTGCTAAGTGTTGGTTATGCCACTGGGAGACCTGCCCTGTTGTTCTTTGAACATCACCACAGGATCTTTTACATCTTCAAGGAGAGGGTATTTGAAGCTTCAGCTTACCATCTCATTTGAAAGGCGTCACCTGTAAAGGTGCAACATTCCCTCATTGTGCTCTGTGCTGTGCTGACGTCTCTGGACCGGAGCTTGTACCCTTGGAACTTCTAATTCAGAGGAGCGAGTCCAACCACTAAACCAAGATTGACACCATATTAAGTGATTCAGATGACTGATGTACAGCTCAACTATTTAGAAACATTGAAGACTACTTCTACATACCTGTTCTGCAGAATAGATGGCAATTGATAGAAGTTAGTGGATGACTTGCTGGGGAAGAAATTTTAGGGGAGAGAGTGAGTGTGAAAGCGAGTGTAAACTTGCGTAAATGTGTAAATGTCATGTAATACTGATACCTTGTTGTTTAAAGTAAAGTAATTTAGTGGTGTTTCAGCAAACAGTGCACGGATTGGCAGGATGCAGTAAGTTACCAATCTTAGTGAAGCAGCCATGGGGAGATAAAATAGTAGTTATATCACTGGACTAGAAATTCAGAGGCCTGGACTAATGATCTGGAGACATAAATCCCACCATGACCACTGGGGAATTTAAACTCAAATAAATAAATCTGGTTCAAAAAGCCACTATGCGTAACAGTGACTGTGAAACGATCAAATTGTTGTAAAAGCACATGTGCGTCACTTTCCTCCCCTTAAGGAAGGAAATCTGCCAACCTTAGCCGGCTTCCATGACTTCAGACCTGCAGCATTGTGGTTGACACTTAACTGCCCTCTTAGTGGTGACTTACCACCACCTTCTTGAGGGCAGTTATGGTGGGGAGTAACGCCCACATCACATGAATGAAAAAAACGATGCAGATGGAGTCTATCCCACAAGATGAGTGGGAAGTTTGTGAATGAAGTAAAATTAGTAGAGCTCATCTATCTGTGCTCTCAAGGAAAAGTGAGTGGTGTGGGTGATCTTAAGAGTGGAACCCCTCTCCCCAAAAACATGTTTAATGTTTTATACATTAGGAAAAAGCAAAGTCTTCAAGTACATTCTAAAATTAAAATCATACAGCTCCAAAGTACCCTGCAAAGATTTGAAGTTTCAAAAAATACTAAAAGTCTATTTGGGATTTCATGTACATGTCTGTTAATATTAAAGCTAACCTGCATCAGTATTCTACCAAAGTGACCGGATCTTCAACTATTTCACTCAATTTTGTTAGACATTAGCTCCATATTCATTCACTTACCACAGATCTTACCACAATATAAATGGCTTCAAGAACTCACATTTTCAATTAATGGGTTCTATCAATGATCTATAGTGTAACTGGGATTATGAGGAAGTTAATGGAGAAATGCTGAACACTGCAGCTATTTTGTCCTGGTTCATTGATTTGACTCTTTTTGTTTATCAGCATACTGCAGAAACTCTGTGGATGGGCAGTGGTATGATTATGATGACAGCAATGCAGAGTTGATTCCAGAAGAAGAGATTTGTACTCGTGGTGCCTACATACTCTTTTATCAAAAAAGGAACACCATCCCACCATGGTCAGCCAACAGCTCTGTGGCAGGTATGTGAAATTTAAGAAGTGCAATTTGTTGCTGTAATGGTGTGTGAATCAGTGGTCAGCCCATCTCTGAGAGGTGACTTCATTGAAACATATGAGATTTTGAGCAGGCTTGATGCGGTAGATGCTGAGAAGATGTTTCCCCTCATGGGAAAATCTAGAACTGGGGGCATAATTTCAAAATAAGGGGTCTCCCAATTAAGATGATAATGAGGAGGAATTTCTCTTCTCTCACAGGGTCATTAGTCTTTGGAATTCTGTTTCCTAACAAACAGTGAAGGCTGGGTCATTGAATGTATTCAAGGCTGAATTAGATAGTTTTTTGATTGACAAGGGAGTCAAGGGTTATGCAGGGCAGGCAGGAAAGTGGAGTTAAGGCCACAGTAACATCAGCCATGAATTATTGAATGGCAGAGCAAGCTTAATGGATCGAATAGCCTACTCCTGCTCCTATTTCTTATGATTTTATTTTAAAGGGATGGAGAAGCAAACAGGGTGAATTGGAGTCAAATTAGGTATAAAAAGATAAATAGAGAGGGAAAGAAAGATTGGATTAAAAGAGAAATTGACAGGAAGGGGGAAAAAATCAATTTTTAAACTTTCCAAGGACAATTTACTGCATGCAGGAATGAAATGCCAATGGTTCTCTTTCAGGACCTCCAAGGTTAAGTAGTATTGCAGGAAGATAACCTCGTCATTAGAAGTGTCCTTAGATCACTAAGCACCAGGCATAACTGCAGACAGTCTAATTGGTTTCAAACAGAGCAAATGCAGCAATTTGTTGAAATTCACGGGCAGATGACAGAGAGCTCCCATTTCCACAAGCCTTACAGCAAATTGTCCTATCAGTTTGTGGTGAATTGCAACTCGTGATGCATGTCTTCCTCACCACATGTAGGTTATTTACACACTAATGTCGACAAGCTCATTTAACCTGTTGTTGCCTTGCCAGGAAATTTGCCCCAATATCTTATTTCCATTTATGTGTACTAATTAAAACAAATATTGATTGAGAATATCTGCAGGTTCAATAGTGGAGCTCTGGAGCCCAAACAAACTCTCAATTTGTCTCACCTATGCTTGGAGTTGTCCAGACTCATGGAGAAGTTGTCATTATCAAGGGCACGTGAGGATGCTCCATAGGCCCCAGTTGTCCTGTGCTCCCATATGTTCATTCTGCAGCATCATTAAAAGAGTGTAAACATCTTTCTCTTCTTTCCACCTTTGTGGGTGATATGAAGTTGTTTTCTTGCATTTTACTAGAATGATTACCACAAGCAGCATAACCACAAGTGAAGCACAGTATGTTATGAATCTCTTAAGATCTTAAATCTTGAAAACAGCTCAATTTTTTGTAGCAGAGTAGGGTGCTTCAGAATCTGGCTATGGTGAGGATTAGTTTAGAAATAAAAATAGTGGTGTGTGTAGTCTTATTCGTAGTGTTAGCATTTAGCCAGCTCTAACTGAACTGTTAGTATAAAAGGTGTTTAGTGAAAAGTGGGGATTGAAATATTTATACGAAAAATTCAACTGTTCATGTGGCGTTTCAATCCGCATTTTAATGATTATCGGAATCCTGTTATAGTAATACAATTCCTATTGTTTTATTCAAATTAAAAATTACCTGTTTTCATTTTACTTTTTTATAGAAGTAATGCCAAAGAAACCACTGAAGCACCATCTAATATATTACATAAACCAACAACATTTTCACTATGCTGGTATATTGATGATCAATTTTGAAATGGAAACTGTTCATGAATGTTGCACTAATTGTAATTTATTGCACAAAGCTGAAAGATCAGCTACCATTTGTCATCCTGAAACTCGAGCAACGATACCGATAAAGTCACAAGTTCAATATATCTCTTGCCTTCACTAGGCTGTTTTTTGGCATTTGAGAAGAAAAGGAGCTGTTTTTACACATTTTTAACCATGATGAGTGAAATTGTTTTTTTATATACAGACAGTGTTTTTCTTAAGAGTAGAATATTCTGTACTCAGTTTGAGTTTCATTGATTTCAGGTCCCATCTTTAGCTGGGTCAATACTCGAACAGGTCAGGCAGCGATCTGCTGAACATTTCCAGCATTTTCTGTTTTTATTTCATATTTTCAGCAGCTGCAGTATTTTGCTTTTGAACTTTAGCTGGGTGTCTGCTTAGCTCCTGACAATGAATTGGTGAAAAGTTGTCCTGGTTTGCTTGCTGCACTCTAATTGTCTGTCTTATTGCATAGACAAACAATCAGATTGAAATAGTCTTCCCCTCATCAGCAAAATGTGATGATCAGAATAAAACAGCAGTATTAGATTAATTGCTTTTCAATCCTAAAAAAAACTGAAAATGAGCCCTAATTTTAACTGCCTCCACCTGATGGAAACAATGTGGGTTGGGGGGGGTGTGTGGTTATTGTAATTAAAGTAACAGCTGTCAGTTATCCCCACCCTCCCACTACATCTCCTTACTATCCCGCTCTTCTGAGCCAGTAAACAGGAATCCACAGGGATGGGTAGGATCCTGAGCAGGAATGTTGTGTCAGTTCCTCTGTCAATCATAACCTGTTGGGAGCTAGATTCTGGTCCAGAAGAAACTCAACAGGTAAAAGTTTAAATGTACTTCTCAGGTCTTCTGGTGGGGATGGGAGTTATCCTCTGGCTCCTCACAAGGAGCATTGGGCCTTCTTTGAACTGGCCTAGCCCCTCTTCCTCCTTCCTGTCACAGCCCCAAGTTTTGAAACCCACTAAATGCTAATGGCCATCCCCACAGGTCACCAGCTGTGGCTTCCTGCTGCATGTTTGTGTTCCTCCCTGCTGCTCATGCCATCAATCTGGCCAGCTGTCGTGTGAGAGACAGCAGCATTACCTGCCATTAAGATCCTAAGGAATTTTAGGCCCTTGTCCTCGCTGGGTTCTTCAGCCCAGTGCAGTCTCCCCATGCTCTCCCAACCTCCTTTTGTTATGGGAATCATAGATTTTGTCAGAGCTTTTCTGATCGTGAGTTATTTTGAGAATGGTTTCCATAATGTGTCCCTGAACATAATCTAGATAATATTCTGGTATTTAGGATTTTTAAATCAGCCATGAACAATGACAATTGAATGAAACATTAGCCTCGGCCTATGCATAATGATCAAGTTGGTGTAACTTGATTGGGGAGGTCATGTTGTAAAACTGAAAGAGTAAAGTTCATTGATACTTACAAAAAATTCAATTACTCACACCTGCAGGAATTAATGATTTGTTTAGCTTTGGGCAAGAGTGCTGTCCCAAGCGTTCGTAAAAAAGCACCAACAAAATGCAGTTGACTGATGATGGCGCACAATCGAGTTAATTGTTCAGTTCAAACAATATAATCATCAATTTTGTGATTTCCAAATTTGTCTCATGTGGAAGCAGAGGTGAAATATTTTAAGACTGTAAAGGTTGATTATAATCTAATAACCATGTGGATTTTATCAAGTTGTTTGGTTTTGTGCAGGATCCACAAGCTCATCAATCTCTGATCATTGGCTTAACCGACTTACTGGAGACAGCAAACGAGGGAGCTTGGTATCCCGTGTGTCCACAAATTGCACATCCCTCCCTTCATCTCCGGACTCTCCTGTCTTCCCAGATAATCCAATAAAGGATAAAAATGGTATGGCTTGTTCAAAAAAAATTTTAACCTTTGGACATTACTGGTGCCTTATCGGCTAGAGTTTTTGGACATGTTTAACACCTGTAAAAGTATGTTCTGGTTAACTTGAAATGTTCTGCTACCAACTGTGTACAGGAGGAGCCTAGTCCTGATTGTTCTGCTTTCCATGGCTGTGTATTTTGTTACAATCACAAAGACCATCATAGTTGATCTGTTCTATGCGTTTCCCAAAAAAGATTTAAAATACTGTATAGATATATACCGTTCTGGTATGACATAGAAACATAGAAAATAGGAGCAGGAGTAGGCTATTCGGCCCATCGAGTCTGCTCCGCCATTCATTATGATCATGACTGATCATCCAACTCAATAGCCTTCTCCCACTTTCTCCCCATATCCTTTGATCCCTTTCGCCCCAAGAGCTATATCTAACCCCTTCTTGAAAACATACAATGTTTTGGCCTCAACTACTTTCTGTGGTAATGAATTCCACAGGCTCACCACTCTCTGGGTGAAGAAATTTCTCCTCATCTCAGGCCTAAATGGTCTACCCCGTATCCTCAGACTGTGACCCCTGGTTCTGGAATCTCCCACCATCAGGAACATCCTTCCTGCATCGACCCTGTCTAGTCCTGTTAGAATTTTATAGGTTTCTATGAGATCTTCCCTCATTCTTCTGAACTTCAGTGAATATAATCCTAAACGATTCAATCTCTCCTCATATGTCAGTCCTGCCATCCCAGGAATCAGTCTGATAAACCTTTGCTGCACTCCCTCTATGGCAAGAATCTCCTTCCTCAGATAAGGAGACCAAAACTGCACACAATATTCCAGATGTGGTCTTACCAAGGCCCTGTACAATTGCAGCAAGACATCCCTGCTCCTGTACTCGAATCCTCTGGCTATGAAAGCCAAGATAGCATTTGCCTTCTTTACCGCCTGTTGCACCTGCATGCTTCCCTTCAGCGACTGGTGTACAAGGACACCCAGGTCTTGTTGCACATTCCCCTCTCTCAATTTATAGCCATTCAGATAATAACCTGCCTTCCTGTTTTTGCTACCAAAGTGGATAACCTCACATTTATCCACATTATACTGCATCTGCCATGCATTTGCCCACTTACTCAGCTTGTCCAAATCACACTGAAGTATCTCCTCATAGTCAGAACCATCCAAGGTATTCAATCTAAATCAGAGTATCGGATAGTTCCCTGTGCAGGGTAATTGTCATCAGATGTTTGAACCTCCTGGGCAATCACCTAGGAAAAGTTAGAAAAATTAAAACTACTTCTAACTCCTGAATAACTATGCTACTGGCACCCCTGCCCTCCACTGGACCCTCCTGACTAACCCCCACCCCACCAACTACCTTCCTGACCCCTCCCCCGACTACTCCTTAACTATCCTTCCCACCTCCTGACTACCCTCTCGACTACCCTCCTGACTGCCCTCTACATCCCTCGCCTGCCCTCCGACACTTCAACTATCACCCACCTCTCCAAACACCCTTCTGACTCCACTGACTACCCCCAGCTACCCTCGCCACCCCCGTACCTCTCGGTCTCCATCTTACCCACTTAACTTACGCACTTACCTTCTCCCTGGCTGCTCAAAGTGGCTGGGACCTTTAAACATACCTGCTTTACGGCACCTAGTGCGTAAAAAGGGGGCGCAGCTACCTTTCCTCTGACGCTGCTTCACTCGACTGAAGACCTTGGGAACTTGCTGCACTGCACTTTTCTCAGCTGGACCAAGTTGGAATGTCAGACGAGAAGTGTGCAGCTCTATTTCAGAGTAAGTTAAAAGGAGAGGAATACCAATCTGACGGTGATTGCCACTCCACAAAAGTCCTGTCCCCTTATTAATTTTCACTGTGCAAATTTAACAGGGAGGAGGAAGAAGAGACGATTAGGTGGGTTAGTCACATCTAAAGTGTAACACCCACTTTTACAAAACTTGATATGAATTGAACCTGCTTGCAATAACAAATTATACTTATTGAAAAAGACAATTTGGGGTGAAGGGGACAGACTCTTCTATATCACTGATTACTTTATAGTGTGTGCTGAATGGGAAGCAGTTAAACTGCAATCTGGACTCAAACTGAGCATAAATGAGATTTGCAGTTGTGGGATTTCTTCAGAGTTTTAGTCACCTTAAAAATGCATAACAAAATTACAGTCTTTGCCACAAGTAATGAGCAAAAATCCTATTGCAAGACCATTTCACCACCTCATACAGCAAGGGGACCAAGTTGTCCCTCCTGTATGTTTGTCACCCATGGAGCTAGGTTTTACACTCCCTTGTCGGTGGGTTTGAAGACAGGGGGAATTCATTAAATCCAGTCCACCTCTTACCCACCCCTGCCACCATCGCAATTATACCAATGGCGGGTGTGGCATGAAGTGGCTTGATTCCCAGTGGGCCAATTGAGGCCCTTCAGATGGCAATTAATTCCTACTTAAGGACCTTATCCCACCACTGCTAGGATTTAATTGGCGGCAGGTGAGGCCCCCACCAGTCCAGCAGGTTTCCCTGTGCAGGCAGGTGAAGGGTGGTTGTGGGGGTGGGGTGGAGTTCCACCCATCAGAGAGCACCCCAGGGCTTTAATTACACCCATGTTGCCCCCGCAACCCCCCCCCCCCATCCACCCACTGGCTTCTTAAACCCCATGCCCCCCTCTCCAGGACTTACCAGCTTGGCACCTGATGAAACCCTCAAACACTTTTCTAAAGTTAATCCAAAACGCACGCCTCTGTCCTAAAGCACCAGACAGCCGCCAGCCTCTGGTGTTCTTTTAACTAGATGCAATCCTGCGGGTATTAAAGTTGATGGGTACACTCATTCTGCTAAAAGCCATAACAAATCCAGTGAGCATGCTGATTTGCATCTTACACAGGCAAATAATGCCAGTTCAAAAATTGACTGTCTTCAAAAATTCAAAAACTATGACTGGGATCTTCCCAATCAACAGTGGCATGAATTGGAATCAGAATCCTGGGTATTAGCAGTAAAGCAACAGGTTTGTAGTTTGCCCCGTGTCTGAGTCCAGGCACTAAGGGACTACCAGCTGGTCTGACGAAGGAGATGGGCCAATTGGCAAGTTGCTTCTTTGGCAATGTTATTAACCCTCCACTGCTAATGCCCCTTTTAGTATTGGAGCTATCAGATAGAAGGACAGCGGGGAAGGTCATCTCATCACTGCCATGTGAATGTGTAATCATAGCCTGTGTCATGTTATCAGAAAGATGACAATAATTATACTAGCAGAAGACATTTTAAAAAAAAATGAAAAAAGACCCTAAGATTGTGTAATCTAGGGTAAAACATTTGAGTTTGTCTGCAATTCCTCTCCCCGATACTTTAGCAAAGTCTGGGGGAAAGTTCTCATTGCCACTCACCACCACTGAATTGATAATTCAGTACTGTGGCACTTTTGCGGACATGAACTCCTGGCTCACTATTCCACATTTGTGCATTGGTGCTCCAAATTTCAGTGCTGTGCTCTTTAACAATGTGACTTTTTCATAACCATACATTTTGTGTTCACAAAGAGGTATCAAATTCAGGTTCTAGATTTTGATGGCACTCAGTGGAAGGAAGAAAATTATTAAAATGCTGTAGAAAGCCCTGTAACTGATAATCAACCTGTCTGATTTGAATTTAAATGAAAGTTTGGCAGTTAACTGTTCCCTGGTGCTTTCGCCATGGCAACCCTCTACGAATCAGTGTCCACTTACCAACCAATCAGCACTCTTTTCATACAGTATAAATTGTTGTTCCCTTTACACTTGGTATTCTTGCGAATCTGTCCTGATGAGTGCAAGAAGAAAAGCTTTGACAGCATGTCTCTTTTTTTCAGCACTACTCAAACTAATAATCTGTTCATCCCCTAGGTGGTTTTGAAATTCGACCATTTGTGCGTGGTATTCAAGGAAGAAGTATTAGTATGAAGGGGTCAGCTGCACTGGCTGTACCTAAAGATGCAGCTGTAAAAAATGCAACATTACGTTGGTCATTGGGAGCCAAGGACAGGCCAAAATCAATGCCTGGTGCACTGGTTGAATATTTGGAATCTGGTCGCAGGCCGAGGTGCACAAAAGAGTCCATTGTACCAATAATGACGGGCACCACAGACCCTGACTGTGTGTCATCAACAGATAGACCAAAGCAGCCTAATTCGGATTGTCATGTTGATTGTACAAAGCAGGCAGGAAAAGGATCAACTGCAGAACAAAGCATAACTTCCACTGGAAACAGGAATGGAAAAGCACATCTTGAGAAAATGCATGATTCTTCAAACAGCCTTCGTAGTAGCCATAACAAAGAGAATTCCACAGATGAAAAGACAAATACGCTGAGGAGAAATGGAAAACTAAGAGGCACTGGTACTTCGCAGAGAAAATCATCTAAAATGGCAATTGACAAGTCTGAAGGGGTAAAAGGACCATCACTCATCAAAACAGATGAACCAACACAACCAAGAGATGACAGAATATGTAATAGCACCAGTGGACATTGTATTGGGTCTATGAGCAGCTTGGCTCTGAGCGACACTTTAAAGAGAAGAAAAGGATACCATGGTAGCAAGAAGCTTGAAAAGTCTCTCTCCTTAAGGAGTACGGATCTTGAACCAATGTTGTCACCAAGTCTGCGAGAAACAGATAAAGGTAGTAAAGCAGAAGAAGCAAAACTAAATGAGAGAAAGTTTTCAATTCTGAAAACAAACTTTTTGAAGAAGGACTTTAAAAGACAAAGTGAATTGGAGAAATGTTGGACTGCCGAAAATGTCAATGTATCATCAAACATATCTCTGTCCAATGGGGCTTTGAATGGTAAGCACAGAGTAGATTCTCTAAGTGAGAGCAGGGCAAGAGGCGGAGTGAGTGGAACCAAAAACTCTGCCAAATACAGGGAAGAATTAAATAATGGCAGAATAAATGTAGCAGGAGAAGAAATTAGACGATCACAGAGTTCATCAAACATAATGATCAAGGATGAGTTGACCTTGAAGAGGTCAACTTCACTTCAGAAGACGGGAACAATCTCCCAACAGGCCAGAAACCTAAATGTGGAAAGATATGGTACATTGCAGAGGATGAGATACAGCACTTCCTCACTGGGAAGGAAAAAACCTGTGCCTGAATCAAGTTTTTAAAGGTATTGCAACTGTCAATGGATTGAACACAACGAAGTAGTTTTATAATTAGCTGCACTATTTTTTCTGTTACCTGTTTTGCATTCTTCAATTAATAACCAATATTTGTAAATAATGTTTGAAGTTTTACAGATATCTAAGGACAAACATAAGATATATAGATTTGTTAACTTTGTGTGTTATAAGAGCTCATAACTTTCCTTTTAAAAATAATTGGCTCATTTTAATCAGTATGCAATAAGACTTTAATGTCGGGGAACCCCAAAAATAATGTTAAAAGCCTATATATATCTCATATTAATGAATTTTAATCTCTGCTTTGTTATAAAACGATACTTTTGTAAAACAAGAATTTGAAATTTGTATTGTCAAAAAGTTTTAACGGTGTAACCAAAAATGTTAGTATTTACAGGGGAAGGTGTACAGTCATTTTTTTGCTGCCTAAAATCAAATGTCAGCTGTTAACATCTGCTCTGTGTTAAATTATCATTTATGTAAGGGAACATGGCACAAGCTTTCATATTGATTAAAAACACTTTTGAGTACCTTCCAATTATTGTAAAAATGCCTTTTTTGTTCAGGAAATGGAGCCAACAAGCTGAAATCGCTCAGGACAACAACACTTTCTGTTCTCCCCAGTTTAAATTGTCTGGAGCTCATGGCTGATGTTTGGGAGCCACAGTTCCATGAAGCTGGCCTATCTTTTGATACCTTGTCAAAATGACCATTCTCCTTATGTAATTCTGGGAAAATTATTCAACTTTAGAGGCATCATAGTGAAGTCAGCCAACTCAGCCACAACTGGTGGTACAACCTGGTATCACCTTGGCTCCATTTTGGACATTGCATATGCCAGTTGAATCGACAATGAGCATGCACTTACCAATGTTAATTGGAAAGGAATGAAATGCTATTTAAGTTTTGGTATTGAACCAAATCATTGATATTTGGAGGAAATTATCTTGCTTGTAATATTGCATTTTATCTTAGTGACATGAATAGCAATAATGCATCTTTCAGTATCCCTTTGTGATTTGACAGATAAAAGTATGGTCATAGTTGGCCAATTCAAGCTAATGATACAGCTATGTCAATCTTTACTGTGCTGTCAAATAATGAGCCCGAAAATGCACCTGGAGCCAATATATTCAATGGTGCTTGCACCTTTGAAACAGATAATTAAATAAGGGAGGCTGAGAATATAAAGCAAAACCTCTAAGTTTGAATAATCAGAAAAAATAGAATAAAGAATTTAAGTAAAAGTAAATTTATACTAGTAAAAATTCAGAAGGAGGCCTCTTGGTGGTTGGAGTGATGGGTCTATGAAAGATCTATCCAATTCGTCCCAATATCCTGTTCTTTCCACATAGCCTGAAAATGTCTCCTTTTTTCTGTTTGAAAGTTATTGTTGAACCGTTTTCCTCCTCCCTTTCAGGCAGTGCATTTCAGATCATAACTCATGGAGTGAAGAAATTTCTCTTCATTTCCCCTCTTGTTATCTGCAGTCTAATCTGGAATGTCAACCTGATGCTTTTCGACCTGCAGACAGGTCAGGAGTGTACAGTTGCAAAAGCCCATTCTATTTCCAGTATACAAGCTCTCAGGCCTACCGTGACAGGCATCTCATGCAATGGTTCACTTTTGGGACACAGAGGTGGCCCATGTGCTTTGTGGTTGGCACAAATAAAGAATGTTGGGAGGTAACATGAATTATGATTGGCTGCAGTTAGAGTGGTTTAAATATCATGTGAGGCTAAAGCCAATTGTTCAGTTTAATCAAAATAAGTTACCATATGAATGGTAATAGTAAGAGTTGAAAAGATGGACACTGAATTCACATTGGATTGTCTGGCAGTTGGAAAAAGCCAGCAACATTGTGAGATTGAAACACGTAGCCTAAGTGGAGGGGCAATAAGAGCTGTACAGGCTCAAGAAAGAAAACAATTGGTGCAAACATGAAGATGTTCAGAGGAGGCACAAGTAGAAAGATAAGCAACATCGACACAGGTATAATGATGAAGTAAAAGTGTCACATCTGCTCACAGGGGCTTTGAGCAACATCAGGCAGAGGAAAACGACAATCAGGTACTGTCATACACTTAAACTGATAAAGGAAGGTTTATTGATCACTCAATTAGTGAGAAGAGGTCTATTTGATCCAACCCATAACTTTGTGATAAATGATTTTACCACATTGAACCTTAATACAATTTTATAATTAAGAATAGCTTCTGTAAAACAAAGTAGGATAAGGATGTATAGACTGAGAGGTGTGGGTTGTTACTTTGAGGCAAATACTCCATGCATCTTAATTTGTAGATTTGAGGAATAATGCAGATTGTGATATTGTAAAATGACCTATTTTGCTGCATATAATTTGATTCCTGAGCCAAGATACACACAAATAAAATGTAGCAGAAAGCTCAGAGCTGCAGTCAAAGCAGCCTGCCAACAGAAATGGACAATATATTGGAATTGTAATTAAGGATGGAAAATGTAGTATCTTAATATGTCTAATAATGTTAGAGCATTTTCAGAATATGATTTCAGAAGATTGATTGGTACGGTGGCCTCAAAACCATAATCTGATCTTTGAGCAACCAATTGATCTACAGCATCATGAGTGCTCAAGAATTGAGAAATGAATGATCAAGCAGGGTTTTTTTATTATTCCTGGGATGTGAGCATAGCTGGCTAGGCCAGCATTTATTGATTGGTCATTTAAGATTGCTCTTACCGGCAATCTTGTAAATAAGGCCCGATCCATTTGCTCACCATGCAAGCTTGATGCTGAAATAAGGCTCATCAAAGGTATCCTATGGGATAATGGCTCAGATCAGATCAGATCATTTCACGCTTATATCACGCAAACTCATGAACGGGCCTAAGGCCATCACTTTCGGCCCTGAAAAGTGTCCGGTCTACTTCAGTTTACCCTAGAAGGACAAAGTAGCTCATCAATTTGAGCAACAGGTGAATCTAGCTGTCTCACGCTGCTACTATGCAGTAGCAACGCAAGTGGTATTCACCACTAACAGGGTGCAGCCGTCAAGCCAAAAAGACATTCATCCTATCACACAAATGCCAATGCTAGGTACGTATGTCATATGTCCCAAAGACTGATGGATTGTATTAAACAGCATGTCCCAGCCGCTGTTCGCAATTGGCAGGAAACTCAAAACGCAGTGTCCAATGTTAGATGTGACTCTGCGATTGGACAACATTTGCTAAATAGTCCTCAGTGTGCTAAGAGTTATGCTGACAACCTATTTAAGATTGTCAGTCAGGCTCAGTAACACATTTGCGTGTACTGGAAGCTACATATATTAATACCTTATATTATTAAGGACCCTGTTCTTTGCAGACAGAAAGAACGTATACACACATTGCACCTGTTTCAGCTAAATAAAATAAGTGACAACCATTCGCTGATTCATTCCTCAGGGCAATGCCTTGACCATTTAGGGTCAAGCTGTCTGGTTTAAAATTCATACAATACTTGACAGTTAACTGTCAGTCACTATCACTGGTGCATCTACCAATCAGAGTTGTCTTGCCAACCAATTAACTTTCTTCACATACAGTATAAATTGTTGTTTTCCCCTTACATTGGTATTCTTGTGAAGTGTCCTGATGAGTGCAAGACAAAAAGCTTTGACATGTCTCTTGTTTTCAGCAGTACCCAGCATTTATTGCCATCCCTTATTGCCTTTGAGATGGTGGTGGTGAGCTGCCTTCTTGAACCGCTGCAGTCTATGTGGTAATCCATGCTGACACTCATCAGCCTGGTTAATTCGCTGCATCCTGTCCGTCTATGTCAGGCCAGCCAAGCAGATCATGGAAGAGCAATGCAAAAGAAATGAATGCCATAGGCACAATGATTTGAGGCGTAAAACAGAATTTCAGGTCTGAAAGGGAGCCTAAGACACAGTTAAGAGACCAGGAGCCACAGTGAAACATGAAGCTGCTGAATGTATGTTTGCCTAAATTCAGGGGTCTGCTGCCACGTGGCAAGAAGCTGGTAGGTGTGGAATGACCTCCAATGCAAGAAATTTATCCCATACTGAAGCTCCATCCAAATATACAAGTATCCAACATAAGAGTTGCAGGGTTCAGCATAGGACCTCATACAGGTACATCCATGTCTGATACAGAACATAGTTTCATTCTCACAATGTGAGGCCACTGAGAAGGCCAGCATTTACAGCTCATCCTGACTTGGCCTTCGAAGGTTAGCAGCAACTCAGTGGCTTGCTGGGCCACTTCAGAGGCCTGTTAGGAATCAACCACTTTGGTGTGACTGTGGATGCACTTACAGGTCAGGTTGGGTAATGATCCACAGAATATTAATGAGTCAGTCGGGTTTTTAATGACAATCCAGCAGCTTCATGGGCACTTTTACTGATATCAGCTTTTTCTTTCAAAATTTTTTAAACTGAATTTGAATTCTCAAATGGCTATCATTGGAGTGGACTCTGGATTATTAGCCCAGGCCTCTGAATTACTAGTCCAGTAGCGTCAACCACTACTCTATCCTACCTGACCTGTAGCAGTATACAAAGGTCAGGGCTTCCCCCATTCATGGCTTGAAAGCCTATTAAATAGACCCTTAGTTAATATGTGGGTAGAGTATTCAGCTTGTTGGATCAGTGTAATGGCAGCAAGAGTTCCAGTTTCTGTGCTGGTTAGTATTGTTAGGCAATAAGTAAAGCTATGAAGTTCTAACCAGTTCCATTAATAAGGAGGAAACTATCGCTGAAAGAGCCAATTTTCTGCCAAATCAGTGAGTTGCCTGTTGCAGATGTTGACCATGTGGAGCAGCAGCTGAGACTTCACGAACCAGTGGTTTCATGTGAGATAAAAACAGAAAATGCTAGAAAAACTCAACGGGTCTGACAGCATCTGTGGAGAGAGTAACAGAGTTCACATTTCAAGTCTGTGTGACCCCTCTTTGGAGCTTTATATGAGATTCCGTTTTAAAGGTTAAGGCTTATGGAAAATATGTACGCAGTGATCATGAGCAAAGAGCCTAGGGAGAAGTCTGAATTGTAGAATTGGTGACAATCAATTTCAAATATTTGGTTCTCATCAAACCTAATATGTAAATTTATTTCATCGCACTGAGTTCCTTTCAGGAGTACATCTGGTGTGAACTGTATTTTTTATCTATTGACACTTATCAAACCTTCCCAAAGGCTTTGTTAGATTTTTGACAAATGTGTGAAATTACTTCAACCCACTGTTCAGACTACTTCAGTTTCTGCCCATGGAAACATTTGACTCAGAAGCAGCAAATAATCTTGGTAGACAATTTAACATTTTCACCTGCAGCTAAACTGGATTTTTATACCTTTTGCGTTTTCTCCCATTAAGCATGTTGGTAATATAATGTTTTGACAGTGCTTGCAAACCACTATCCAGAATTAACAGCACCCAGATCAGCATGGATTAGACAGAGTATGAAGCAAGTGGATATGGTAGTCTAGTGGCTATGTTGCTGATCCGGGCATCCAGCGGTTCCATATTCAAATCCCACCATGGCATGTTGTGAAATTGATAAATCTGTCAATTTGTGATATAGCATCAGAACATTATCATGAAAGCGGTTTAAAAAAACAGCCAATTTTCAGTGCACACTCACCTCTTCATCTTCCTGCCTATAATGCTCTTAAAAGATTTTGTGATCTAAATTATATGATGGAAGAGTTTGAATGTTTATGGTTATTCTCACCTCTATAATTATCAATACTCAAGTTCTTGTTTCCTGATGACCCAATTGGTCCAATGGAGGTCATGTGAATACCAAATCCTTCCTCATTGTTTTTGGAGTAATACCTTCTCATTAGTCTTTACTAATGCTGCCCTTGTCATCTAGCGATATATCCAGCCTCCTCAAAGGCTGACCACTCTTCTCATAGCCAGATCATCTATACTTCAAAGCCGGTCTCAGCCAAAGCCACAAGTTGAACCCCACCCCAAGACCCACTGTTGGACACTACCTCTGCTCCAGCCACTGGCCATGACATGTATCTTCCCTAATATGGACCTGTCAAATGTACAATCAGCACAGGGTATGACAGCCTGGGATAAGGTACCTCTACACCTTCCAAATGCACCTATGACATTCCCTGGGCTTCAACTATGACCTGTTCCCTCCACCTTGATTCACAACATCTATATGATCAAGGCCCAGTGATATCCCTAAAGCCTCAGTATGTTCTCTCCACTTTCTAAACAGTTCACCCCAGCTGTGTTGCTGGGATATCAGTGAGTTGTTATTTAAGCTGCTTCAGAACTTTATATCACAAGATTAGTGCAATGTTTTTTGATCTAGCTGTGCTGGAAAGAATCCCTGATGCTGATTTCAACTGAAAATAATGGAAATTAAGTAAATGTTTCATTTGGTGACTAAATGATGCCTCCAGCAAGTGTTTTAAACCACAGGGAGTCATTTTTATTCTCACTGCAATGAAGTTGAATGGAAAAGTTAATAAGGAGGTGGTTTGTATTGGCAGAGTACTGGATTCACGACCCAGAGAGATGTTAGTTTCAATCCAGAGATCTCACGTTTGAATTCTCTTTCTCAGTATGCTTCACTATTTCACTGTTGGAGATAAAGCTAAACCTTGCCAAACCAATTTCCTCTCTACCTTTTTCTCTCCCCCACCCATGCAGACCGAGCCATCTGTTCAAGATATTTTGATCAAACTGGAGGGAGAGGATGTTGAAGAAGGAAATAGTGAGGGAAAAAGAGAAAAGTAGGGAAAATATTGTGAAAGGCTTTCATTGCTGTTACTTGCAACAAAAGCATATTTCTAATGTTGGGACCTGAATTTTAGGATCTTTTGGACCTGTTACAATCAAATGCAAATAAGTAATACTGGTGGTCCCCTTGTTGACAGTTGATTTGACAGAATGATTCTGGCATTCACCATTTACTTTCCAGGAGAAATCAGGACAAGAAGGTCTTCAATTTACAGACAGGCTCTACACTAAGGAAGAGGCCAACATAGCAACCAAACTGTTGTGTACTTATTTTGAGAGTATTTGGTGCTATATGTGGATTAAAAGATTGGAGCAATTTTCACTCTTGCAGTACAGTTACTTTCAGGTGCAAATACAGACTTGATAAAATGTTCAGATTTTTCCTCATTTATATAACATATGTAACAATCATTGTAACTACATTTGATATTCCTAAGTACAAGACAGTTACAATTAAAATAGAGTTTTCAGACTCATTAAATCTCAGACTAGTAGATACAAAGTGTGCACAGGAAGTTCATGTCTAGACAGATACCTGCCATTGAAAGTTCAATTTGAGGTAAACCAGAAGTTAAGGTGAATATGTTAAAGCTCTCTTGAGGAACAATACCAGTTTGTTTCTAGTAGGTCTGTTCTTTGGAATAAGAACCTTCTTTATCCTCCTTTTCACTGCATATGAAGCCCTTTATCTAAAGATAATGGGCCAGATTTCATTGCAGCGGGGCATTTCAGGACATGTCCAGTTAGTCAGGATTGTTCATGCACATTGATGTTTTAAACGTTCATGCCCACTGTGATGTTTATGTTTAATATTTATGCTTTTTTGTAAAAGGCTGTTTCAGTTAAAAAGAATTGTTATATAAAACTTGCCAGTAGGGTGTGTTATGTCCCATATGGATTGCCATCTGGTGGAAAATAAGGAATAGAGGAACCTTCTGTTCTTTCTTACAGGAAGTTGGAGTTCAGAAGCAGAAAGCTGTGTGTGTATTCTTAATTGTTAAGAAGTGACAAAACACTTCCCCCACAGAGTTGTTGGATGTATGAGCTGTTAGCGGTACTGCGAGTGCACTGAGAGGGTGTCTGGAACCTTGATGAATGGTGGGGCCAACAGTGCATCTCCTTAATCAAGAGATTTAAGAATTTAGAAGTAAACAGAAGGTGGTTTATGAAGGATAGAAAATTAGAGCAAATGAATTATTTGACCCAAATTTTGCAAAGGAACAGTGTTTGCTGCTGAGCTGTCAGAAGGCTGCTCACAAAGACCAGATTCTAGAGCTTAGATTCCCTCATTTCTGATGTCAATTTAAATTCCCTGGCATCTACATGGGATCTGTGGCATCCACCAAAGTAGCAGGCAGGCTGATAAGCCAATTAGATTAAATAATTCTCATAGACAGCAAAGCAGGAAGTAAACAATAGGTAATATAAATCACATTTCAATCATTTTACAGAAAGTGAAATACAGATTGGGACATGTACCTGGGGTTAATGGAAGAAACAAATATCAGAAGAAAAACTTGTAAAATTAAGGCCAGGGAGGTTGTTCAGCAATAATTAGTACAACATTAAAACTCAGTTACTCCTGATTGAACAAACTTTTTTTTAGTGAGAATAATGTATAAATAGCTGAAGTTCATGACAAATCAATGATTTCTAATGATTTAAGGGGAGGTTTTGGTGTAGTGGTATTATTGCTGGATTAGTGATCTAGAGACCCAGTGTAATGCCCTGGGGACCCAGGTTCAAATCCTGCTATAGCACATGGTGGAATTTGAATTTAATTAAAACCTGGAATTAAAAGTCTAATGGTGACCATTGTCAATTGTTGTAAAAATCCATCTGGTTCACTAATGCCCTTTAGCTAGTCTGGCATACATGTGTCTCAACAATGTTTGCAAAAAAAAAGCATCCAGCCCTTAACATCCCTGTGATTTTTATGAAGTTGCTCTATTTGCATATTAGTTGACCAACTACACTTAACGCAAAAAAATTAAGTCGAGTAATTATCATAATCCTTGAAGCAACATAGTAATTATTAATGAACTATATCAACCTCTCCCGCCCAAACATATTCCTTCTAGTTCTAAATTGATCTGGAAATATAAAATAAACATTTTATTTCTTACTTTTCCTCGTTTTTTTATTTCTATTTAAGGGGGATTTACTTGCATTGGAGGCAGTTCAGAGAAGATTCACAAGGTTGATTCTGGGATGAAGCTGTTACTTTAGGAGCAAAGGTTAAGCAAGTGGGCCTTTAATTATTAATGTTTAGAAGACCGAGAGGTGATATTATTGAAACATAAAAGATTTTGGGGGTGGGGAGGGTTGACAGGGTCGATACTGAGATGTTTCCCCTCCTGGGGGAATCTAGAACCAGGGATATAGTTTCAGAATAAGGGGTCGTCCAATTAAGGCGAGATGAGGAATTTCTTCTCTCAAGGGGTCGTGAATCTTTGGAATTTTCCACCCGAGGGAGCAGTGGAGGCTGCACCACTGAATATGTTCAAGCCTGAGATAGACAGTTTTCATAGAGGAGTCAAAACCAGCCACTAGTGGCTCTTAAATATCCTCTGAACAAGGGATGGATAACAAATGCTTGCCTAGCCAGTGACACCCACATGAATGAATTTTTTTTAAAATTCCGCCAGTGAATACTACAACAGGGATCAGGAACAGTATCTTTTGGATTTCTGTTTTTGATTGTGGATGTCAGAATTTGCTGTCGGTTTTACACAGTAATAACCAAGAGCACTGGCAATACAACCACAAATTCCCAGCCAATCTTCAATCAGAATGAAATCGTTATAAAGAGAGGGAAATAATATTATAAGAACATAAGAAATAGGAGCAGGGGTAGTCCATATGGCCCCTTGAGTCTGCTGTGCCATTCAGTAAGATCATGGCTGATCCGATCTTGGCTTCACTTTCCTGCTTATTTTCCTTTAACTCCTCAACCATAATTTTATTTGGATTTAGCAGGTGGTTTTACAGCCTGATATCCTTCCTGCCACTAAACTGCCCCAATTATCCGGGGTGGGGAACGGCACCAGATACACAGGCTTGCCTGCACTAGTGGCTGGTTTTGACTCCTCTCTGAAAACTGTCTATCTCAGGCTTGAACATATTCAGTGGTGCAGCCTCCACTGCTCCATCGGGTGGAAAATTCCAAAGATTCACGACCCCTTGAGAGAAGAAATTCCTCATCTCGCCTTAATTGGACGACCCCTTATTCTGAAACTATACCCCTGGTTCTAGATTCCCCCAGGAGGGGAAACATCTCAGCATCGACCCTGTCAACCCTCCCCACCCCCAAAATCTTTTATGTTTCAATAATATCACCTCTCGGTCTTCTAATCATTAATAATTAAAGGCCCACTTGCTTAACCTTTGCTCCTAAAGTAACAGCTTCATCCCAGAATCAACCTTGTGAATCTTCTCTGAACTGCCTCCAATGCAAGTAAATCCCCCTTAAATAGAAATAAAAAAGAGGAAAAGTAATAAATAAAATGTTTATTTTACATTTCCAGATCAATTTAGAACTAGAAGGAATATGTTTGGGCGGGAGAGGCTGATATAGTTTATTAATAATTACTATGTTGCTTCAAGGATTATTATGATAATTACTCAAATTTTTTGCGTTAAGTGTAGTTGGTCAACTAATATGCAAATAGAGCAACTTCATAAAAATCACAGGGACGTTAAGGGCTGGATGCTTTTTTTTTGCAAACTTGTGATTTGAAATTCAAGGGCTGTGTCTTCCTCACTACAAGTTACACATTGATAACAATGTGCAGTCTTCAGATGCCATTATTTTGAAACAATATCTGGCAATATGTGTATATGTCATTCATTTTAAAGAATTTACAGTAGAATTGATGAACATTCATTACCTTTAACTTTGTCAATTCATAGAAGTGAAACTTTTGAACAGATTTGCCAAATATCTTTATTGTGTAGAATATAGAAGTGAATGAATTAATAAATGAATTTTTGATGTAGAATCATTTTGTTACGTAGGCATAGCTAATTTACACAGGACAAGGACACAAAACAAATGGAGATAAATCAATGCTTTCAACCAAGACCAACAGATTCTATGTGCCAATGCAGTGTTTCAAGGGAGTGCCAGGCTGAAGACGTACAAGACTGAGAGGTTCCAACTGGGGATATTTTCCCTTTGAGGCTGTGGATGAGGCTTGATGGATGAAGTGGTCTAATCCAATTGTTATAGCACTTAACATGTATTTGGACTTTATTTTCATGAAACAATGCAGTTTGCTAATGTTTATCTATTCCTCAGGGTAGTGTCCTAGGCCATCTTGAGCTGCTTCATCAATGACTTTCCTTCCATCATAAGGTTAGAAGTGGAAATGTTTGCTGATGATTGCACAATGTTCAGCATCATTCTCGAATCTTCAGATACTGAAGCAATCCATATCCAAATTCAGCAAGACCTGGACAATATCCAGGTGTGGGCCAACAAGTGGCAAGTAACATTCATGCCACACAAGTGCCAGGCAATGACTATCTCCAACAAGAGAGAATCTAACCATCAGCCCTTGACAATCAATGGCATTAACATCGCTGAATCCACCACTATCAACATACTGGGAGTTACCATTGACCAGAAAGATGAACTGGACCAGCCATGTAAATACTGTGGCTATAAGAGCAGGCCAGAGGCTAGGAATCTTGCAGTGAGTAACTCTTCTCCTGACTCCCAAAGCCTGTCCACTATCTACAAGGCACAAGTCAGGAGTGTGATGGAATATTCTCCACTTGCCTGGATGAGTGCAGCTCCTGCAATACTGAAGAAGCTCGACACCATCCAGGACAAAGCCACCCGCTTGACTGGCACTACATCCACAAACATTCACTCCTACCACCAGCGCACAGCGGCAGCAGTGTGTACCATCTACAAGATGCACTGTAGAAACTCACCAATGCTCCTTAGCACCTTCCAAACCCATAACCGCTACCATCTAGAAGAACAAGGGCAGCAGATGAATGGGAACACCACCATCTGGAAGTTCCCCTCCAAGCCACACACCATCCTGACTTGGAAATATATCGCCGTTCCTTCACTACCACTGGGTCAAAATCCTGGAACTCCCTCCGTAACAGCACTGTGGGTGTACCTACACCACGTGGACTGCAGCAGTTCAAGAAGACCACCACTGCATTCTCGAGGGCAATTAGGGATGGGCAATAAATGCTTGCCTAGCTAGTAATGCCCACATCCCATGAATAAAATAATACTGGGGCTATAGGAAAACTGTTGTGTCCTTATTTCAGTAATGGTAACTGTGTACTTAGTATTATGTGCCATTGTTCTTTCCCATAGACTCACTAACGTCTACAACACAGAAGAAGGCCATTCTGCCTAACGTGTCTGTGCTGGTCAACAAAGATCTGACTACACTAATCCCCTTTTCCACCGCTTGGCCCATAGCCCTGGAGGCTATGGCAACGCAAGCGAATATCTAAATACTTCTAAATGTTACAAGAGTTTCTGACTCAACAACCCTTGCAGGCAATGAGTTCCAGGCTCCCACCACCCTCTGGCTGAAAAAGATTCTCCTCAAAT
The DNA here is from genome assembly GCF_017639515.1 of Carcharodon carcharias. Classification (NCBI taxonomy): domain Eukaryota; kingdom Metazoa; phylum Chordata; class Chondrichthyes; order Lamniformes; family Lamnidae; genus Carcharodon; species Carcharodon carcharias. The sequence continues at coordinate 31,236,756 of NC_054488.1, read as the reverse complement.
CTCCTCTTATCCTTCTACCTCTTACCTTAAATCTATGCCCTCTGGTTATTGACTCCTCTATAATGGAAAAAGTGCCTTCCCATCCACCCTATCTATGCCCCTCATAATCTTATACACCTCTAGCAGGTCCTCTCTCAACCTTCGCTGCTCCAAGGAAAACAACCCCAGCCTATCCAATTGTTCCTCATAGCTCAGACCCTCCAGCCCAGGTAGCATCCTGGTAAATCTCCTCTGCAGCCTCTCCAGTGCAATCACATCCTTCCTATAATGTGGTGACCAGAACTCCAGTTGTGGTCTAATCAGCATTTTATACATTTCCAGCATAACTTCCCTACTCTTGGATTCTATGCCTCAGCTAATAAAGGCAAGTATCCCATATGCTTTCTTAACCACTTTAACTACCTGCCCCACTACCTTAAGGGATCTGTGGACATGTACACTAAGGTCCCTCTGATCATCAGCACTTTCCAGGGTCCTACCATTAATAGTGTAATACCTTGCCTTGTTAGCCCCCATCAAGTGCATTAACTCACACTTTTCCTAGTGAATTCCATTTGCCACTGCTCTGCCCACCTGACAAGTCCATTGGGATCTTCTTGCGGTTTACGGCTATCCTCCTCACAATTTACAACCCTACCAATTTTTGTGTCACCTGTGAACTTCATGATCATACTCCATACATTTAAACCAAAATCTTTTATGTACATGACAAACAGCAAGGGCTCCAGCACTGGAACCCCACTGGAAACAGACTTCCAGTCATCCCTCTACTATCACCTTCTGCTTCCTGCCTCTCAATGAATTTTGGATCCAACATGCCACATTGCCTTGGATCCCATGGGTTCTTATTTCCTTGACCAGTCTGCCATGAGGGACCTTATCAGAAGCCTTGCTAAAGTCCATGTAGACCACATCAAATGCATTACCCTCATCAACATTCCTATTTACCTCCCCAAAAAATTGGAACAAATTTTTCAAACATTACCTTCCCTTAACAAATCCATGATGACTGCCCCTAATTAATCCATGTATCTCCAAGTGCAGATACATTCTGTCCCTCAGAATTCTTTCTAGTAACTTCCCTACCACCGAGGTTAGACTGACTGGCTTGTAATTTCCTGGTCTATCCCTTCCTCCCTTTTTAAATAATGGCATAACCTTAGTAGTCCTCCACTGATACCTCACATGCAGCCAGGGAGGATTTAAAAATCACTGCCAGGGCCCCTGATATCTCTTCCCTTGCCTCCCTCAACAGCCTGGGATACATCTCATCTGGGCCTGCAGATTTATGTATTTTTAAGGTCGCTATACCCGCTAGTACCTCCTCTCTCTCTATATTAATTTCCTCTAATATTTCACAATCCCCCACCCTGATGTCTATACCTGCGCCGTCCTTTTCCATTGTGAAGACTGACGCAAATTCACTGAGGACTGTACCCATGTCTTCCGGTCCACACATTACCCCTATGGACACTAATTGGCCCTATGCTTTCCCTAGTTATTCTCTTGATCATATATATTATATATTTAAAAACCCCTTTGGGTTTTCCTTTATTCTTTCTCAAGCACTCACTTAGCTTTCTCAATTTGCTTTTTAAGTTCCTCCCTGCACTTTTTGTACTCCTCTAAGGACCCTACTGTATTGAGCCCTCAGTGTCTGTCATAAGCTTCTCTTTTTTTCTTAATCCTACCCTTTATGTCCCTTGACATCCAGGGTTCTCTGGACTTAGCCCCCCCCCCCCACCCCTTTGTCTTAATGGGAACATATTTGCCCTGTACTCTCACTATTCCCTCCTCGAATGCCTCACACTGCTCTGACATAGTTCCCTTTTTGTTATAAATGCTAATACTGTAATCATTTTACTGTACTATTCCTAAGTGATATGCTATTAGTAGGAATAGATGCAGAGTTATCCTGATTACTTGTTTGTGATTTTGGTGGTTGCTTTGCTCACCACAGACAGTTCTGTCTAAGCGTCAGGAATAGTTTATTCTATTCTGACTGGACCAGCCTGTATGTTTTGGGGGGGTTTGCTGCTTGTCCAAAGACACCAAAGAACATCCAACTGTTCTTGTGCTTCTACATACATTCTGCTGATAGATTCTGTGTTTTCAGTGCAAGAGTGAATATTATTGCACCTTGATCTGTGTACAAAGTTGTTGCATTCCTAATGTGTTAGCAAGGGTGTCCAAATCAACTTCCACTGTGTCTTGGAATGTGGGCCTGAATAATTTGATTGTATAAATGCTCCAATTGTGCATGCTGCCTGTGTGCCTGAGGCCTCCAGAGCATGTCACTGATACCATACTACTCAAAGGAGTCAGTAAGGCAGAGTTCCCTTAATACATGACATTACAATTAACTGGCTTGCTACTGAACCCCTTTTGTAATATATTCAAAAAGAGACAAGTTTGTGCAGATGAGAGATCTTCTATTTTATTTCTGTTCCTGCGTGCTCGGAATCACAATGGGATTTGAGGGATAGTGCCATGCTATGCTTCCACTCAATAACAGCTTGCTTTTCTTCAGCCTCTACCTCTACTCATGTTTACACCATTGAGACGTAACTCATCCTATGCTTCCTTTTCTAAGTCCAACCTCTGGCAGCTACTTGTCTGAAGTGATGCTTGTTTAATGTTATGATGCCTCAGAGTTCTGTGGTTAGGGTTATTGCTGAGCAGAACCTCAAACTTGGTTTTCCCATGGATCATGCTGCACATTCAGATATGTTGGTGTGTCAACAATAGAGACATGTTTTGAGGCAGCACACTGTACCTCTGTATCTGCTGAAATAATTGTACAAACCAGGAGGTTTCTCCTATTCTCCAGCTTGTGAGACCCTTGACATGCCCATGGTGACTTCCATGGTGACTTGGTCAAAAAAGTGAGCAATTTATATTGTTGCGTCCCATTGCCTATTTGGTCTTGGTATTCTATGTTGAAAGCAGATTAATTTCTTTAAGGAGATCAATATACATTGAATAAGCAGATGTAATGAACTGTGTATTTCAGGCAGCAGCAGCTATATCGCTGTATGCTTATTTGGATGTAAAGTGCCTCAGCTATGGAATACTGGAGAGTTTATTGGGGCTTTGGAATGGCCGGTTACATGTCTTCAATAAGATAAAAGCAGACTACTGCAGATGCTGGAAATCTGAAACAAAAACAAAAATAGCTGGAAAAACTCAGCAGGTCTGACAGCATCTGTGGAGAGGAAGATGGTTAAAGTTTTGAGTTCATATGACTCTTCATCAGAACTAAAGAGAAATAGAAATGAGGTGAAATACAAGCTGTTTAAGGGGGGTGGGACAGGTAGAACTGAATAGAGGGCCAGTGATAGGTGGAGGCAAAGGAGAGATTGCCAAAGATGTCATAGACAAAAGGTCAAAGGGGTGATGACGGTGGTCCTATGAGCTAAAGGATGTGCTAATGGTGACATTAAGAGTAGAGAGCAGGATGAGCAAGTGACAGATGGCCCTAGTGGGGGTGGGGTGGGGGTAAGGGATTGAAATAGGCTAAAAGGTGGAGATAAAACAAAGGATGGAAAAAATTAAAAAACAATAATAGAAATAGGTGGGAAAAGAAAAATACATATATAACAAATATTAGAAAAAAGGGGATCGAAAAGGGGGTGAGGATGGAGGAGCCAGTTCATGATCTGAAGGGGTTGAACTCAATGTTAAGTCCGGAAGGCTGTAAAGTGCCTAGTCGGAAGATGAGGTGCTGTTCCTCCAGTTTGCGTTGAGCTTCACTGGAACATTGCAGCAGGCCAAGGACAGACATGTGAGCACGAGAACAGGGTGGTGTGTTGAAATGGCAAGTGACAGGGAGGTCTGGGTCATGCTTGCGGACAGACCAAAGTTGTTCCGCAAAGCGGTCACCCTGTCTGCATTTGGTCTCTCCAATGTAGAGGAGACCGCATTGGGAGCAGCAAATGCAGTAGACTAACTTGAGGGAAATGCAAGTGAAATGCTGCTTCACTTGAAAGGAATGTTTGGGCTCTTGGACAGTGAGGAGGGGGGAAGTAAAGGGGCAGGTGTTGTACCTTCTGCAGTTGCATGGGAAGGTGCCATAGGTGGGGGTTGAGGTGTAGGAGGTGATGGAGGAGTGGATCAGGGTGTCCCAGAGGGAACGCTCCCTACGGAATGCTGACAGATGGGGTGAAGGGAAGATGTGTTTGGTGGTGGCATCATGCTGGAGTTGGCGGAAATGGCGGATGATGATCCTTTGAATGCGGAGGCTGGTGGTGTGATAAGTGAGGACAAGGGGGACCCTATCATGGTTCTGCGAGGGAGAGGAAGGTGTGAGGGCGGATGCGCGGGAGAAGTGCTGGACACGGTTGAGGGCCCTGTCAACCACCATGGGTGGAAAACCTTGGTGAAGGAAGACATGTCAGAGGAACTGTTTTGGGAAGTGGCATCATTGGAACAGATGCGACGGAGGTGAAGGAACTGAGAGAATGGGATGGAGTCCTTACAGGAAGCAGGGTGTGAGGAGCTGTAGTCGAGGTAGCTGTGAGAGTCAATGGGCTTGTAATGGATATTGGCGGACAGTCTATCACCAGAAATTGAGACAGAGAGGTCAAGGAAGGGAAGGGAAGTGTCAGTAATGGACCATGTGAAAATGATGGAGGGATAGAAATTGGAAGCAAAATTAATAAATTTTTCCAGGTCCAGACGAGAGCATGAAGCGGCACCAAAGCAGTTATCATTATATTTTCTTTATATATTTTTCTTTTCCCACCTATTTCTATTATTATTTTAAAAGTTTTTCCATCCATTTTTTTATCTCCATCTTTTAGCCTATTTCGATCCCTTCCCCCCACCCCACCCTCACTAGGGCCATCTGTCACTTGCTCATCCTGCTTTCCACCCTTAATGTCACCATTAGTACATCCTTTAGCTAATATCACCACCGTCAACACCCCTTCAACTTTTTGTCTATGACATCTTTGGCAATCACTCCTTTGCCTCCATCTATCTCTGGCTCTTTATCCAGCCCTACCTGTCCCACCCCCCTTAAACAGCTTATATTTCACCTCATTTCTATTTCTCTTTAGTTCTGATGAAGAGTCATATGGACTTGAAATGTTAACTCTGTCTTCCTCTCCACAGATGCTGTCAGACTTGCAAAGTTTTTCCAGCTATTTTTGTTTTTGTTACATGTCTTCAATGTTCTACTTGATTATCTACTTTTGGCTTAGTATACTAGGTGTCACCGCTCTTCATTGCTTCTCATTGTGCTGTAATTCCAGCAGTTTACTGCATCAACCAACATCAGCAATAAACTCATATGACATAAACGTATATTACACAAGTGACAGGTTGTGTTTATTCAGAGCGATTGTCATCATTCATCTTGCCATTTTACAGGAGATTTCAGATACACATACAAATATTTCTTCTGGCTGGGGGGTCTAGAACAAGGGGCCACAGTCTCAGGATAAGGGATAGGACTGAGTTGAGGAGAAACTTCTTCATTCAGAGGGTGGAGAACCTGTGGAATTCTCTACCACTGAGGTCCATGGAGGCCGAGTTACTGAATATATTTAAGAAGGAAATAGATTTCTGGACTCTAAAGGCATCAATGGGTATGGGGAGAGAGTGGGTAAATGGCGTTGAGATAGAGGATCAGCCATGATCATACTGAATGGCAGAGCAGGTTCGAAGAGCCAAATGACCTACTCCTGCTATTTTTCTATGTTTCTATGTTTCTTGCCCTCAGATCTGAAATGAGATGCAGAACTTCAAACTATCAATTTGGGTTTAGTATTCACCACCCCCCAACCCACCTTTCCCCCCCCCCCCCCCCCCCACAACTCCTCTGCCAACTTTCACGGATTCTTTGTTCAATGCACTATGAATAGTTCTTAAAGCTTGGCCTAAATAGCCAAGTGGTTATGGTACTGGGTTTGTAATCCCAAGATCAAGAGTTCAAATCTCACAATGGCAAACTATGGAACAATGTTTCATCTGAAACATGAATAGTTCTTAAGTGATTAGCGAGTTGACCAACATTTTTGGTGGTATTTTTAGCACATAGTAACCCATCAGAACTTCAAGAAAATATATGGAATAAAGCTATGTGTTCCTAACAATATACCAGGAAAGACAGATAATTTAACCCCCATTTAACTCTCTGCACCCTCTGTGCACACAGAAGAATTTTGTCCTTAATTGTCAATATTGTAGCAGAAAGCCTGCATGCTCAGATATCTTCCACCCTCACCCTGAGAGATGTTTGGTAAAATTATGGAGTGATCATAATCCCTTGAACTGAACAAACCTGAGACAACATGCTGTTTGTGAGTTCGGTGTAAGCATCCCTACAGGCCGAGACCTATTGGATGTGAGGGTTCAGCAATCAACGAATGCTCCTGATGGCTCTACATGCTGACACCAATACTACTAGAAAGCCTGACTTTCCCAGGTCAGGAATACATAGGGCAGAACGTTCCGCTCCTGACAGCAGTGGAAATCATTATGCGCAGGGACACTAAATTTGGAGTGATGGAACAAGCCAGTTTCCTGCCAGCAGGAAATTAGTTTGGAATTTTGTTCTCAAGACTTGGAGTTGAAGGTTGAAGACGGTTTTAGTTTCTGGCTGATCTATGTTGAGAACCATTTTTGCATTCATCTGCATCTCATGAATGCTCATTAAAAGGCCAATTGGCTGGAATTAAGTTCCCCCTTTAAACTGTGCCCTGCCATCAAGAATTTAGAAGGGTTTGCTTCCAAATGTATATAAATGGTGTGCACCTGTTGAATATTGAGGTCTGTAGATGTGCTAGGGTGAGTGGTCCAGGGTGAGTGTCTGGTAAGTGAAGTTAGGTCAAGAGGGGGACAAGATAGGTGGCTCGGATAACAGGAGGGGCAGGGTCAGGATGGACATGGGGACAGTAACAAGTGTCAGCTCGGAGGTGAGGAAAGGCAGGTGGAAGTGGCTTGTGATAGGGTACAGGATAAGGGAGGGAAGGTTCAAGGGTGACAGAGGGGAGAAGAATTGGGTGGGTCCATGGTGATGGGGGGAAGTTGGTGGGTGATGGGGAGGCAGGGGTAGAAGGTGGTGAAGCGAGTTTGAAAGGTGAAGCACATCACTTTTCCATACTGACCTTGACCACACAGTTAGTCGGTCAGTGAGATCCCTCAAAGTGGTGGAGGGTCTTTTCGTGTGGGTGGAATTCAAGGTCAGCATAAGTGGTCAACTAAAGGGACACCCTAATAGTTATGAGGTAGCTGGATGTCAAAGATGTTCACTTGTGTTCCCCTCTCGATGGTGAAGCCGCATTGCAGCAGGTTTGATCCTGGCTCTTGGATCTCATAACATCAAGATTCCAGCAAGGTGTGGAGCTGCCGCTCATTCTGTGCCATTTGCCATTAGCTGCAGTCAGAGGCAGGGATGAGGGGAGGGAGGGAGGTGGATGCCTCCAAGGAGCACGGCTGGTGGAGGGCAGCCAACTTGCAACTCCAAACCTCCACTCTCCTGGGTGAATGGTCATGGCTGACAAGGGATCATGTGGTTAGTCTTTCTATGCTGCCAAGACAATGGTCTCTCTATAGAGTTTTGAAGGTGGTGGAGACAAGCAGAAGAGTGTCCCTGTGAGGCTTCTTGCACATGGCTCCCATCACCTGGTCAAAGAGCAATGTCTCCATTCGCATTCATGTGTGAACGGGAGGAACAGCCATCTCTGGTCCTCCAGGATGTCCTTTACCTAGAAGGGGTGGAATGGGGATGCCATGTCTAGATGGAGGTCAGGTGAAGGGCTTAGCACTTGCCTGCCGGCTTTCAGATGGAGGGAAACCTGTAAAGGACATGTTCACTAAATGTATCACTTCAACTTGTTCTCACATCCACTGAGGCATGGATGATGCAGGCTGCAGGCAACCCTACGTTGGTAATGGCTCTCACCCAGATGAGGAGAAGGAGGTTCCATTGCTGTTTGGCACAGGGCCAGGAGGAGTAAGGGCCTGAGCAGCAAGAGGGAGCTGAACCTCTATAAGTTCAAGAGGCTGGCGAACATGGGCCACTGCAATGGCGAGCATTGGCCTGACCGTGGGTGTACTACTGGCAGTGTTCTTATCTAGAGATGAGTGGAGGGCAATGCTGGAGATCCCCTCGTATGCCACATGATATGGCTGCTCAAATCTGCAGCCGTCTTCAGTACGACTGTGGCCACAAGGACCCTGGGGGAGTAGTGCAAGGAGCTCCTGGCCTGCCATGAGTGAATGTATTTCCAGGCACCCTTTAAATATGGCACCAGGACCTTCGAACCCTTGAAGTAACACGCCACAAGATTCATCAAGCTCCTTGCGGATGCATAGTTAACGAGCTGAAAAGTGGAAGATTGCCCGTGTGGGAATCATGCCGACTTTCCCGACCATCACTGGACTTAGTCTCCAGAATGGAAAATTCTACCCGTCATGTTTTGGACCATGCTGAAGAGCTTTTTCATTTTGAATGAGTTGATGGTTTGTTTCTTTGATTTGCCTTCTCACCAAGAACTCTTTATATGGAGAGTTTCTTAAATCCTGATTTTCCTTTCCTCCCCAATTCATTCACTTTAACGACCACAAAAATTCTAGGCTCATTTTAGCACATTCAGGGTACAAGAAAGAAACATTTCTGTAATCAGATTATGACCACCAATCCACCATGCTAGGCAATGATGTGAACACTGTGCACATCAAAATCCAGTTGGGAGTACTTTTGTTGTCTTTACATATGTAGTTTTGGTATAATTCTTTTGCCATCACTGTTCAAATTAAGATATGGAAATGAGTATATTTTATTGTTAAAATACTCAGGTTTCACAAAATAAGGTTAAAATAAAAGCACAGCCTTAGCATCATGGTAACAACTAATTACTTTGTACTTTAGCAACATTTTATTCAATGTATCCTAACAAATATTGCTCTCATGGTGATCCACTAGGTGGTGCGCTTGTGTTAAAAAGTCCACACTGACAAATGTTCAATTTTAAAATTTAATCATTATCACAGTAATTCAATGGGGCATTCCATCAATATTGGTAATGTTATTGATCCATATCTCATAATTTTGAAAATACAATAATGGTATAAGCCAACAGACAACAGGCAATCTTCCTTGCTTGTTGCTTCCTCAATAAAATTCCCACATATTTCAGGATTAAACTCATGAAACATTTATCCGTGTTATAATTGGCTTTGATTATATCTTATTATTCCAACTCCTGAATTAAATAACGCCACCTACACTGAACATCACCCAGCAAACAGTCTTTAAGCTTGGTCTTCCATTGATAATTGAAATGTGTAGTGCAAAAATTAGAAAAACCAACTGCTTCCAGCAACTGAGTCTGAACCTCATTTAATGATTCTTTTCATACTATGAACTCATAAGATTATCAGCTTCCCCAGTCCAGGTCTCACTAGTCATTCATTAAATTTCCTCACTACAGCAGATTTTTCATATTTGCTCAGCCAGATGTTTGCCATCCCAATATATTGGGCAGAACCTTCTGCCCTCTTTAGTTTGGAGGCATGGAGGACATTTAATCGGGAGTGAGGGTGAGCACCCTGTGGCCTTCCTGCCTCTGCTAAAATTAAGTCCGGGGAGGGAAGGCTCATGTTTGTTCTGGTGAAGAGTCATACGGACTCGAAACATTAACTGTGTTCCTCTCCGCAGATGCTGCCAGACCTGCTGAGTTTTTCCAGGTATTTTTATTTTAATTTTTGTCATGGTAGGCCTTCCTGCCCGGCCACCAATTGAGGCCCTTGAGTGAACAATTAATATCTACTTAGGGCTTCATCCGACTGCCGCTAGGATTAACCCATCTGTGGGTAGGAATGTCACCACGCAGGAAGCACAACAAGTAAACCTCTGCAGGCTGCTTGTCATCTCCGGGCAGGGGATGGGCGTGGGGGGAGGTTCCTCCTTCAAAGACATTGAGTGCCTGATTGAGGGACCCAGCATCAGGAAGCGGGGGATCACTGTGAGCCACCTTTGCCCTTGCTGCCATCCCCCTTACAGCCCCCTACCCCGTAAGCCCCATCCTTAGAAACTCATTACTTACCTCTGACCTGCATTGTGCCGTGGCCCTGAGCCTCCGGTGAGTGGAGTTCTGGCAGCAGCCACCACCACCTCAGTAACGCTGCTGAGCTAAAGAGCTGCCAGCTCTCGGTAGGCAGGACTTCCTGTGCCCTGGGATCCTGATCCTGGGGAAGGACAACCAATGGCCTTTCAACTGCCTGATTGGTTCCTGGTTTGGTGGGCCTTGTCCAAAGGAGGCAAGGCAGATCTCTCACCGGCTCTCCAGGTGGCCAGTCAAATCCATCGTCTCCTCCACAAGATTCAGCCCATTGATTCAAATTGTCTTGGATCAAGCTCCTACACATAGTTTAAACAGTACCTGTGCTGGTCTGTTAGTGGTAGGTTTAAAAAAATGTTAAACTCAGAGGGCTGGATTTGATCAACACTTTTGTGATGGGGTAAGAGGGAGGGCTGGTAATGTGGCAGGAAGGGAGGTGTTGGGAGAGGAACCTGATGCCTTCCCGTCACCAGGACATATTACTAGTGGCAGGAACCTCTGTGGTGTGGCCCACAATTAAGGACCACCTTGCACTGTGTCGGTATTTTACCGGCATGGGGAAGGGCTGCGACTGCATGGGAAGACTGCCAGGTAAACACTGATGACCTCCCAGTGGGTTACTTGGTGAGGGGCTGCTTGTAAATGGCTACCCCATGACCCATGGTGTGTCCCCTCTCTACCCCACCCTCCTCTCAACTCCCCCCTCACCACCCCCCGTAGCAGTAATGGCAGCCCCATAGCTATGGCTCTGCTGCTACAATATCACCCCCTCACTCCTCCCCACCAATTGTCTCCACCCCTCTTGATCACTGGGGCCTGCCTAGTTTGCCGAAAAGAACTTACCTCACCTTCAAGGCTGCTTCAGCATTTAATTGCCCTCTCACCTCATCCTGCAACCTCAACATTGGCACTGCCAAGTGATGTCACTGCCGAGCTACCGGTCCACTGGGATAGCAGCCCTGGGAAACAGGTAACCATCCTCAATTGCTAAGCTGTCTCAGAGGCAATTTCTTACCCCCAAATTAGGAACTTAGGAGCAGGAGTCGGCCATTTGGCCCATTGAGCCTGCTCCACCATTCAAACTAATCATGGCCAATCATCTACCTCTACACTATTTTTCCTCACTAGCCCCATATTCCTTGATGTCATTAGTATCCAGAAATCTATCGATCGCTGTCTTGACCACAATGAATGATTGAGCTTCCACAGCCCTCTGGGGTAGGGAATTCCAAAGATTCACCACCCACTGAGTGAAGAAATTCCTCCCCATCTCAAATTAGCTTGGCATTGGACAGCTTTTTGCTGTCCTGATTGGTTTGTCTTTCAGAGCCCTCATTGGCCATTTGGCCAAACACTTTGAATAATCAGGGGTTGCAGGGATACGCTCAGTTTGAATGTGGTTTGTGTGGGCAGCGGAATGGAGGGATTTGCTTGGTTAAAAAAAAAAGTTAAAAAAGAACTCGCAGTTTACTGCTCTGAAAATATTGGTCACTTTGATTTGAATGTGAAATGTTTACAAAAGAATCAAGGATAATGACCTTTTGGAGGTCACATGGGTAATTTTTAGGAGTTAAGCAGCGGTGAGAGAGGCAGAGTGAGAAAGGGAGGAAAGTGAGAAGGACAGAGTGGGAAAAGGAGAAGAGTGAGAGAGTGGGAAAGGGAGGACAGCGAAAGAGGAGGACAGGGAGGAGAGTGGGAAAGGGAGGAGAATGAGAAGGACAAAATGAGAAAGGGGGAGAGGGAGAGGCAGAGTGACAAAAGGAAAAGAGTGAGAAAGGGGAAAGAATGAGACAGTAGGAAGGGGGAGAGTGGGAAAGGGAGGAGAGGGGGAGAGTGGGGAAAGTAGAGAGAGTGAGAGAGAAAGAGTGGGAAAAGGAGAGAGACAGAGTGGGAAAAGGAGAATTAGAAGGATTGAATAAGAAAGGGTGAGAGAGAGGGAGGCAGAGTGGGAAAAGGGAGAGAGAGAGAGACGCAGAGTGGGAAAGGAGAGAGACAGAGGGAAAGGGGAGAGAGCAAGAGAGACAGAGTGGGAAAAGGAGAGAGAGTGAGAGAGACAGAGTGGGAAAAGACGAGAGACAGCGTGAGAAAAGGAAAATTAGAAGGACAGAATAAGAAAGGGGGAGAGAGTGAAAGACAGTGGGAAAAGGAGGAGAATTAGAAGGACAGAATAAGAAAGAGGGAAAGAGAGGGAGGCAGAGTGGGAAAGGGGAGAGAGACAGAGTGAGAAAGGGAAGAGAGAGAGAGACAGTTAGAAAAGGAAGACAGAATAAGAGGGAGAGAGTGGGGCTGTGCTGGAGTGGAATCCCTGATTATCCAATTGGATGGTTATAACCAAGTGGCCAATCCAGGTACTGAAAGGTGAACCAATCAGGCCAGCAAAAAGCTGACCAATGCCACAGTAGTTCAGGAAAGAAAAATTTGCATCCTGTAGTCGGCCTCCTAATCGGTCATTTCTAGAAAATATGCAACCCCCATGGTCACATCGGTGAAGGGCGGTCTCTCACTTTCAGCCCAAATGACGGAATTTTATCCCAGCTTGAAAAATCCAGCCCAAGTTTCCACTGCCAGTTCCCATTTTGGAAGTCTAGTGGTTTTAAAGAATTACCTTGCACTGTATCACCACTCATTTATTAATCTTTGTCGATTTGGTTCCCTGTAGTATCAAACTTTTGGTTCCTTCCAGCTAGTTCCTAAGTGAGGACAGCAGTGTTCAAGCAAAGATACCCAAAGTCAGAAATGCCAAGAGATGCTCATCATAATTTCTTGCAGCTGTGTTTCAAAATGGGATCCTTTTGCCAAGATTGACTTACATGGAAGGCCAGCTTGTTTTCATATGTATCTTATGGAGTCACTATGACTTTAGACACTTGGTGACTGTGTACATTAGATGATTAAAGGTGTTTTGTGTCACTTTACAGCAATTGGATCAGCTGCACACTCCTCCGGCACCTGCTACTGAAGCTAACATCATATTTTCTTGGCTAAAAGAATTGTTGGTACAGAATTCTGGCTTTATTTTTGCTCCTCCTCCCCGCAGAACAAGTTATTAACTGATTCACTTTGATTTTCTTTTCTCTCATTTTATGCATCCTAATGAAGTGCTTTTCATCAATAGATTTATTTTAATATGTTATCATACAACAGTGAAGTTGTATTGATGGTTTGCTGTTAGAATTTAGGATTTTCTTTTTTAAATTTTAATCGCCTCTCCTTCACTCTGGCAAAGGCTATAACTTCAGTGAGCACTTGGTGACTCACTAAAGTGACCATCCTTCAAGAGTGTATTAGGAGGTGGGTATTGGTAGGTTATTCAATTTTAGGTTCATCACAATCAAGACCAGTCCTGGGCTATCCTGACGTCTGCATTATATGCACTTCCCAGAAATATGGAATGATGGAAAGCAATTGTGGCTCATTTTTATCCTTCTTCCTAGCTCAGTGGGACTAGATGCTAATTCCAGAACCTCCACCACCATCTCAGATGAAATCAGCTGGCTCTGCACAGCCCAGGAATCTCTGGTTATATGACTCAATACTAAGACATCATTGAAACATATCCTTTACTTGCCTGTCAATAACCTGGGAATCAGATGATCCGATTCCTGATAGTATGGTTGCATTGTATAATTTAAAGTGATTAATAGGCAACCATACTGAATGTTCAGTTGTGATACTGCAACAATGAAATCCATTTATGAAGAGTCTAATTTGCCAATCCCAGCCATTTGAATTAGTCTTTGGACTCCCAATACTCAAAGGTTTTAGTATTAAAGTTTTACCTTCCTAATGAAGGAAAAAAGACAAATAATATGACAGGGTCTGGTTCAGAGTTCTTAGAGTTAAAGCTCGAGGTACTCCAATCAAAAGAACTGAATATTCAGTGAAGTATCTGAAAATTATTTAGAAAAGAGTGCCACATGAGTTCTAGAAGTAACTTATTATAGATAATTCTTTCAGTGATCAGAACTATTGCATGTATCCTCCTCCTTGCATCATGCCCTAAAAGCACATTGGCAACCATGGACTTCCATTGGATTGGTCCATGATTACACTTGGTAAAGTACTGTTGTAGCCTTTACCTTTGGCGGTGTGGCTGACTAGGAAACTCTCCCACTGTTACCACCTGCTGTCAGTCATATTGGAAGGGTTTGCAGGCTGATAATCAACCTGTTTGGCCACATTATGGTCATCAAGTCCTGAAGTGGGACTTGAGCTCAGAGCTACTGGCCCACAGGTAGGGACGCTACCCACTGCACCATAAATCCTCCTTATTGCACGTAGAGGAGAATAATGCAATTGTGAACCTTTGTTGTTTGTGTAAAATTTCAACAAGAGGATATTGGTCTCAGGGAACTGAAGCTTCCCTTTTTAATTTAACATACAGCATCAATCTGAAGACTTGGTGAATTCAATAGACACTCCTCTCCCACCAACCAATGGTAATTCAATATTTTGCAAAAAAGTAATTTCTCGGCTTATTGCTTCTATACCTTGAAAGATCTCATGCTGAATGTCACATGGACCAAGATATCTAATCAAATTTAGTTGCAGCCAAAAATTTAGAAAACCCAAGATATTAAGCAAATACTACGAAGGACAAGTTGATTTCATGTAGACATTATGCATTATCCATAAAAGTGCCTTACCTTCTATAGAAATTAGTTCCCTGTTGTGTGTTGACACAAGCACTCCAATAAGCTCTGTATCATCAGTTTTTAACCTCAGCATATTTCATGTGGTAAAAGTGTTTATTGCAGTTTTCAAATGGTTAGCAGCAGTTTCAGAACGGCATTGATCAGTTACAGGCTCATCTGGTTTCACATGGCTTCCTGTTTTTTGACTTCAGTTCTCATTATTCCTCTTTCTATCAACTTGATTCATTCAGGGAATTGAATCCCTCCCAACCCCAACAAATCCCATGAACTAAAGAGTCAGATATGCAGCTTCCTAAAGTAACTGCCTACAGATATTGGAATCAATTCAAATTACATGGCACATTACTGAAAATGAATAGGTGAAGCATATATGTGCATCTTTCTATTTGAAAGGTTTGCAATGGTTTTGTATTCTGCAAATTTAATGTGAAAGAAAGCTCTTGTGATGTTATCTTTCTTTTGTGGTTATTCAGGTTGGCATACCTGAAAAATCTGGGCTCTGAAAGTGCTTCTAAGCCAGCTGTAGCTTTTCCTATGAATAAGTGCACAGGGCTAGACACATTGAATAATCTCATAGGCCCAGATCCTCCGATCTATCAATAGTCAGCGACTGGACGTACCCCACAGGATGCAATATGGGACCCATTCTGCAATATGGCTGATGGGATCCTGATGCACTTGCTCCATGGAATTGTCCAGGAAGTTTGAACTTCCTGGGCAAATGCCCTACTCCCCGGTGCTGTCTGAAAACCTCTGAGTTACTGTTGGAGAATTTGCAAAAATCCGACTTACTTGCCTGAATAGTTACCTGGTTTACACCTGGTTAACTATACAACAAACTCTCAATCACTCACACCGACACCCCCTACCCCACCCTGATGTTCACCCTCCCCAACCCACCCTGACTAGCTCTATCATCCCACTACCAACACTCCCCCACCCTGGACCACCCAACTCCCCCCAACATTCCGACTACCCCTCCACCACCTGACTCTCCCCTTACCATCTGACTAGCCCACATAACCTGACCTCACCACCCAACAACCCGGACCCCTGATCACCTCCCGGACTCTCCGACTACCCCCACAATCTGACTCCCTCCCAATGCCCTGACTACCCCAACCTGACATGACCCAGCCTCACCACCCTACCTCCTCAGCCACTCCAATTTACCTTACTTACCGTAACCCCTTACCTTACCCACCCTACCCCGTTACCCACTCCACCCCTTTATCTAGCCTACCGCCTTACCCACTTACCTTACCCGCCCCATCCTGTTATCCATACCACCCCCTTACATATTTAGCTGCTCTCTGTAGCATTTCAAAGAAGCTTTGGGGGCATTTAAACTCTACTTACTAGAATACAGCAGCTAGTGCAATAAAAAGGGTTGACAGATTTTGTGTGGATTCTCTCTGCTGCCCTCTTCAAAGTTTCCTGTGCCGAGTAACTTTGGAAGGATCCTCCATTGTGAAGACCATGCTGAAATAAAGGAGGAAGGCAAGTGTGTATTTTTTTGTCTGTTTAAGGTCGGAATTAGGGGTTCCAACCCTGAACAGAAGATTCGGGCCAATTTGTTTTTTCTTCTTTTGAGTGGTTTTGGAAATGAAAAACAATTCAGAACATATATTTCATGATTACTCATTCCTCATGCTTCAAAATCATGGAAAGTTCTGGAACAGAAATAAAGTGTTCTCTTAGCAAACTTGTACCTCTACATATGCAGCCGCAATTTGATGTACTGGCAAAATTGGGGCTGCCAAGGTCATTGCATAAAGGGTTGGATGTGCCAAGATTTGCTATGGGTGTCATAGAGGCGGATAATGTAGCTCTTAAAGGGCTGCCACTCATTATAAGGAAAGCTCTGGGGTAAAAGAACAATGGAATAATTGTTGACAATAGCACTGTGGGAGAAATGTCGGCAATACTGCTCCCTTTAATAGGGAAAGATAACAACACTTCAAACTTCTTAATAAAAAGCATAAATTTGTAATTGTGATAAAAATGGAATGATTGTGAGAAATCAAGCTAAAAGTGATGTCCGTTTCTGTCAGTATTTTTAATGTAGGCCTGAGTAAACAGGGAAATATGCAAATACTTGCGTACCACGTTAAAGTTGAATCAACATGGTAAATTTGTCAATGAAAGGTTACACATGTGATGAACTAGCTTGGCAGCCCAAACACTGAGAACAGTTCTTGTGTTTTCTAGCAGCCAGTCATTTGCCAACTGCTACCTGCGATTTGTAGCCAATGCCAGAATACTGATGTGGCTGAAAACAAATTGTATGAACCAGGGATGGTAGAAAAGGACCCATCGTATATCAGATCAAGAATTGTATGCCGTATACATTTGATGGATTGCATTTCATTGAATCATAGAAATTTACTGTACAGGAGGAGGCCATTTGGCCCATCCTGTCAGTGTCAAACCAAAATGAACTTTCCAGCCTAATCCCACTTTCTAGCTCCCTCTGCAGGTGCGTATCCAAACACTTCTCAAATGTGATGAGTTTCTGCCTCTGCTATCCTTTCAGCAATGAGTTTCAGATCCCCACCACCCTCTGGGTGAAAAGAAAAGAGATTCCTCCTCAATTACCATCTAATTCTTCTACCAATTACTTTAAATCTATGACCCCTGGTTATTGACCTGTCTGCGAAGGAAATGGGTCTTTCCAATCCATTCTACTTTGGTCCTTCATAGTTTTATACACCTCAATTTAAATCACTCCCCAGCCACCTCTATTCCAAAGAGAACAGACTCAGCAAATCCGATCTTTCCTCACAGTTAACTAGTATTTTATATAGCTTTAGCACAACTACCCCCTCCATGCCCCACTCCATACTCTTAGCTTCTCTACCTTGGCTAATAAAGGAAAGTATCCGGCTTGCCTTTTTAACCACATTATCTACCTGTCCTGTTAACTCAGGGATCTGTGGACATACACTCCAAGGTATTCCCTTGGCTTGTTTGCCCTCCTTACTACCTTATTACCTCACATATCTCAAGATTGTATTCCATTTGCCACTTTTCTTTCTACCTGACTATTGCTATCTTCCTGCAGCTATCTTTCGCACCAACAACCATGTGGCCAATTTTTGTATCATTTGAGAACTTCTTAGACATGCCCCCGACAATTCAACAGTAAATCATTGACTTATACAATAAAAAGCAAAGCACCCAGTACTGAGCTCTACGGAATCCCACTGGGAACAGCCTTCCAGTCACAAAAACACCCACTGATCTTTACCCTTTACTTCTTGCGACTTGGCCAATTTTGAATCCAACTTGCCACTTTCCCTTGGATCCCATTGGCTTTTATTCTCCAGATCAGTCTGCTATGTCTTTGGACTGTTTCCTGCCTTGTTGAAAGTCTTGCTAAAATCCATGTAGACTACATCAAATGGACTACTATTGGTCCTGCTTGTTAATGCTTCAAAAAATTCAATCAAGTTAATCAGACACATCATTCCCTGTACAAAAATATGCTGACCCCCATCTTTGATAAAATATTGTGCCTGCATAAAGGATGGTTAAGAATACTATTTTTCCACTACTAAGATTAGAATGACTCGGTCTATCCCTTTCTCTCTTTTTAAACCAGCCTCTGTTGTCTCTCTCTCTCTCTGTTCTTGTTCAAAGTCTCTGAGACAATAACAAGAACATCTGCTTCTGCCTTTGTTTTCATGTGTTAAACCTAATGCATGTATTTCAATAACATCAGACTTGGGTCCCCTGTCTCCATGGTAACCATGTCACACAGTTTCATTGTCAGATATAACTGGTAGCAGTTCACATGATCCTTTTCCTTTCCCCATTTTACCTCAAATTAAAGGGTCAGCTTAAAACGTAACCCTCTTACAAAACCCCCATTGATAACAATGTCTAAACCATCTTTGTTCTTTCTTGATTTTACTTGCCAATGTTTTTTCATGCTCGCTCTTTGCTTTTCCAATGTCACCCCTGAACCTTCTATACTCCTCTAGGCTTTCTGCTGTATTGGCCACCTGGTATCCAACATAAACTTCTCTTTGTTGCATTATCCTACTCTGTATGACATCTAAGGGATACTAGATGGAGAGACCCACCCTTTTTCTTTGTGGGAACATATTTGTTTTGAATCTTTGTTATCTCCTTCTTGAGTACCTCCCACTGCTCTGCCACTGATTTACCTTCAAACGTTTGCTAAATTATAGCACTTCTCAGAAATCTGTCCACATATTTATTCTTCTATCTCCTTCTGTTTGGGTACCTATAGTAAACTCCAAGCAGTGTGACTGCCCATTTTGTGTTCTCAGTTCAAATTATATGGCCTCATTTCATGACCCTTCTAGTATATCATCCTCATGGTTGTAATTGTTTCTTTAGTCAGTACTGCAACCCACCTCCTTTTTTATCACTCTCTTTATCACTGTCCTCTGAAAAACATGCAACCAGGGATGTTGAGCTTCCATTCCTGCCCTTTATTAATCCATGTTTCAGTAATAGCTCTTTTATCATGCTTCCGAGTGTCTATCTGTTACCTCAGCTCATCCACCTTATTCACTAGTCTCCTTGCATTGTTGAGCACTACCAACATCTTTGTTGTTTATTTTCTGGCCTTTGCTTCCCCTGCCTTCAAGACTTGCTTACACATTTTCTGTCTTCCATTTTCAGCTTTACTTCTCTCTCTTCTAAATCTATCCCATGGTACCCATCACCCTACCAAGCCGATTTGAGCACACACCAAATAGCAAACCACCCCATGACGATATTGATCTTGGGTCTGTTGAGGTACAACCTGTCAGGCTTGTACAAGTGCCACCTCCACCAGAACTCACTCCACTGCCCCAGGAACCTAAAGCCCTCCGTCTTGCATCATCTCTGCAGCCTATCTCCTATTTCTATGCTCACTGGTGTTTGGCACTGGAAGTAATTCAGAGATTACTATGTTTGAGATCCAGCTTTTCAATCTGTCTGCTAGTTCCCTAAAATCTGTCTACAGCATCCATCTTTCTGCCTATGTCATTGATAACAATGTGAACTATGACCTTTGGCTCTTCATCCTCTGGACTCAGAATGCTCTGCAGCCATTCAGTAATATCCTTGACCTAAGCACCAGGGAGACAACATACCTGTATCACATCTGTGGCCACAGAGATGCCCGTATGCACCTAACTACTGAATTATCTAATACTATTGTTTCTCTAGCCTTCGTTCTCCTCCCTCCTCCATGCAGCTTGGCCTTTGGTGTCTTCAGCTAGACCCTGGCTGCACTCCCCAGTGGAACCAATTCCCTCACTTAGAACTGAATACTGGTTGGGAAGTGAGGTGAACCCTGGGGACTCCTGCACTACCTGCCTGTCCTACTTATCTGTTTGGCTGTCACCCATTCCCTCCCGACCTACCCACCCCTAAACTGCAGGTTGTCTACCTCATGAAATGTGCTATCCATATAGCTCTCAGATTCACAGTTGCATTGCGGTGACACCAGCTACTGTTCAATCCCTGAAACCTGGAGGTTGAGCTCCTCCAGCTGCCAATACTTCCAGCACAGGTGGAATCCAGGACATGAGAAGCATCCTGAAGTTCCCACTTTGCACAGGATGTGTATGCGATGGGACTGAGTTGTCCTGCCATGCCTTAATTTACTCAAATATTATCTAAACTTTACATAAATAAGCAGAAGACTTGTCCCTGATTTGGACAAAAAAACCTCATCAGCTACCCATGAATTAGCTGCTTCACTTATTTTTTTTTTATCCACCTACCTGATGCTTGCACTCCCTTATCACTGGGCTCTCCAGTTGAAGCCTACTCTCAGAGCTTTGTTCCTTACAACTCTGCCACCATTCTGATGCTTTGCAGCTGAACTCTCTCTGATTCATGCTCCCTTACCTCCAGGCTGTCTGACTCTTTATTTAAAAATGTAACCTCTGAAAGGCTGATGTTCTCTGACACTATTTGCCCTCAGCCTCACTCTCTACACTCTCGCTGACTCCCTGCAGCCACGTTTACACGTTGATCTCTCTCTCTCACAGTTTCCCCTCTAAAGCTTACTATTTCTGTAACTTTCCCTCCATATATGGACAGAGCAAATGCAAGATATGCTAAAAGACAGAATAATTGTATTTGGAGACAGGGTGTTTAGTCGCCAGATGTTTGTACTGACTAAATTCTAGTTTATGCACAATCATACCACTTTTAGTAGTCTAAATGGGGTTTTAGATAGAAATATATTCGACAGAGAATTACAAATATATGTCAACAGAGATAAAAGAGATACTTTACTTTTTAACAGTTGGATATGTTAACTAGGTCACAACTGTGGAATGAGGTGTGAAGCATTACCCAAGAAGAACTAATTTTGTGGATTGTTATTCTCACTTTAAACTTTAAAAACACTATTACCAAATTTCTACTTTTTATTGCTCGGTAATCATCTTCTTAGGCAGTCCCTTGGGATCGAGGATGACTTGCTTTCATTCTGATTCGATGGGCGCAATCAGCCCAGATTTGCACTAACAATGTTTTACCTGCCGGCTTTTCACATCCCAAACCTACTGCATTACTAATGCATTCCCAGGAAACATGTCATTTCCATGGCAGGGAATCATTCACCCATTGATTCATCACACCAGGCACCATATTTAAAGTCCAGCTGCACGCACACATCTCAGTGCTTCCAGCCCACGACTGCTGCAGGGAAGATGTCCACGAAGGGCAAGAAGACTACAGCCCCCAGGTTTAATGACATGTGACTGGAATGTCATTTGGATGCCACGCTTGTCCTCTACATCTGCTCTGGCTGCAGGACGGGAGCAGCATCACCAATCCAGCATGGCAGCGGTGGTCAGCGCCAATGCCCCTGCAAAAGAGGACAGCCACCCAGTGCCGAAAAAGGATGAACGGTCTCATCCGTTCCACCAGGGTAACTCATTCTTCTCATCACTCTCAACTCACACAGTCACAAACCCATCACACATCCACCGGGATCTCACACCTCAAGGGATAACACCACTAACTCTCACATACACTCTCACATCTCCAACAGGCTCATATCCTCTCGAGCTTGCATCCTCATCCTGTCCATGGCTCCGCTCACCACACAAACATTCCACGCAGTGCCATGTGTCCTGCTCACACTCTCTCCATCTGTTTCCATGCAGGAGAAGCTGGCTCATATCAGCAGGGGGAGGTCTCAGATCGGGGGTGGAGAGACCCGCATTAGGCCCCTCATTCACTTTGAGGAATGTGCCATTGCGCTGACTGGTGAGGACATGGACCCTGCTTGCAGTGATGGTGAGGTCGGTGGCAAACACCCACATGAGGATCATGCACCACATCATCCCTCTCTCAACGCAACTCCTTACCTTTTGACTGTGCTGCTATGCACTCATGATCTCTACTTTGGTTCACAGGGAGCTCTGCCAAGCAACCGACACCCTCAGCCAGCCAATCCCTCAGCTCCATCCACATCCTCATTACCAGTGAAAAGGACTCCTCCTCCATTGAAGAGCTGGAAATAAGCAGCCTGGAAGATCCGTCACAGCACTTACCCACACCCTGCACCAGCGCAGAGACACACACCTCAGTGGGGCCTATACCTAGAGCAGGCTCGGGTTCACAATCTGGTTGTCACTACACGAACACATGTCCGCAGCAGGAGGAGGCAGATTTGGCTGAGCTCCCCAGCTGCTGGGGAAGAGGCATCTGTGAGTCCAAGTCAGATGATGAGCCTCTGGATTTGGCCTTGCAACTCATCCTGGAGGGTCAGCAGAAGGTGGGGGAATATCACACAGAGCTGTTGGAAACCCTCAACAGAGTAGCACGTGAGTTGGAGGAGTGTGTCTGCCTGCTCCTTGATGCAGTGCTGCCCACGTGTGAGTGCATTGAAGTCTCCATGGGGAGGATGGCAGACGCCATGGAGACCCTGGTCCAGCAGAAAGCTGAGATGTATGCAGACCTGCACTCCATCGCAGGAGCCATAGGGGAGTTCCTGCAGCAGCAACATGAGAAGGAAATGGTGCAATCTGATATCCCTGCAGGTGCTGCTTCTCCTCAAGAAGTCAGGCCAGGGCCCTTGGGTACCTGACGGGAGAAGGAGCAGCAACTGGACACCCCTGGGTCATCCACTCAGCAATCTCAGAGGCTGTCCTCTCCCTCCGAGTCCCCTTTACCTGTGAGCCCCTCAACCTCATCCTCTGTCACTGCAGAGGGAGCAGCCGGCCCACAAGTCATTCTGGAGGGAAGCGCGTGTGTGTGTGTGTGTGTGTGTGTGGCAGGCCCTTTCGGAGCCTTGTACAAGCACTATCTCACGCACACAGATCCATCACATTTCACACTCAGCTCAATGTCCTGAGCATTTGAATGCTGCCTGTTGGGGTACACTTTCAGTTGTCCATCTGAGCTGACCTGCTTCTCCAACCACCCACTGATCACACTCCCATGCAGCACCTGATCTTGCCCACCACAACTCTCATTTCACTTTCGATTTGGACAGCATTGTCTGGATTCATTTTTTTGTCAGCTCCCCCATCTATTCCCCTCCCCCAGTCACCCATTTTCTCTCCCCCATCACAGTTGACTCCCCCGGCATCACCTTCCACCTCCCTCCGTTACCTACCAGCCACCGCCCTTTTCATTTGGGGATGTCCAGGTGAACGTGCACGTTCTCTTCTTTCACAAAAATCCCACCCCCATCCACATTCACCTCCCTGACCACCTCCTTCCCACCCCCAAGGTCCGTGTCTGCCTCGAGGTCCCCACCAACTACCCTCGCTGTCCCTTCCATCGCTACCATTGAACCCTCACCCTCCCACCCTACTGCCTCACTCTGCCCTCGGTCATTCTCATCCCTCCTCCATACCACACCCACCCTCAGTTCACTCCCCAGGAAGCAGACATGGACCTATCCAACCCCTCTGGTGCACATTCACCTGCACATCCTCCCCACTGCAGCCCTCCCTACCTTTGCACCCGTTCCCGCCTTTGCACTTCTTTCCCCCCCGGAACCCCTTTGCCCCCTGGAACCCCTTCCCCCACCCCTTCAAATCCTCCCAACCTGCCCAGACTCCCCGCCACTTAATTCCTCCCCCTTTCTGACTCCTTCCCTCACCCTTACCTCTTCCGCCACCCTTAGTCCCTCCTCCCTCCCAACTCCTTCCTCCAGCCTTACCTCTTCCTCCAGCCTCACTTCTTCCTCCACCCTTATTCGCTCCACTCTCCACCCCTTCCTCCCCTGGAACCCCCTCCCCTTTCCGCACGTCTTCTTCCCCCGGACACTCTTCCATCTCTGCACCACTTCCTTCCCCCAGATACCCTCCCCTCTCCACACTCCTTACCCTCTCCGCACTTCTTCCCTTACAGCTTCTACCATATTTATACCTACCTGCCTAGTTGCTGTCTTCTCCCCCATTACCCCCTCCTCCCCTGTTCTCCCTTCCCTCTCCCAACCTCACCCCTCCTGACACCTTCATACCGCCCCAACCTTATCCCCCTTTGACACCTTCATTTCCTCTTCCCAACTTCATCCGCTGACACCTCTTCCTCTCCCAGCTGATCCTAGACCTTCCTCTCCCACCCCCTTGACCATCATCCATTGTGAACATCAACTGTGACTTTCCAACTTCCGTGAGCCATGTCCATGAGAATCCACCCAGCATGCCAGGGATGTTCCTCCAGTGTCCCGTTGCTGTCGGGTTGCGGATGATCATGAACTGATTTCAAGCCATCAGGAAATCAATCACGCCATATTGTCCGCTTATGCCACCGAATACACCCGACACCGGCAGGCATGGAAAATCCCGGCTAATGAGTTCTAAGATGGCTGATAAGTCTATTGCGCGATCTGTAGACTCTGTCACATGGGATCTGTTGCAACCGAGTTCTGAGTAGAGCAGTTGCTTTGTGAGTCTGGTGTCAGGCATACAAATGTCCTGTCCAGCGGAGTTGTTTTAGAGTGATTAGTGCCTTGGTGCTGAGCATGTTGGCTTGGGAGATAACGCTGCTGTAGGTCTGCCTTTCTTGCCACCAGATTTGGAGGACCTTGTGAGGGCATCGCTGATGAATAATAGTGCCTCTGTTAAAAGCCTGGTCTAACAAATTCTTTAATTATGAGTTTTTGTATGAAGAGGTACTTTCAAAGTATAGCGAAAAATTTTCAACCACAGGTTTGATTTCACAACATATTCAAAACAACACTCCACATCATGTGAACTAAAACACTCAATGCAAAAATGGATTCATACCACATAAAAAGCAAGTATAAACTGATTGGATTAGGACTGTAAACTCCGCTCCTCTTTCCCCGTTGGTTAGAAGCCTCCACCCTCTATTTCCTGTAAATGAGGCTATATATGTTCTCAGTTCCTGTTTGTTCTAACTGCATACGTATCAGACAAACCTTGGATCTCATTGTGCCAGCTTATTTTTTTTTATTCACTATCATCTTAATCTAGGATGTGGTTAAACTCCAGCCCATTGGGTCTGTACAACTGTGTGAAACTACCCTGTAGTCAAGAAAAACATTAGAGGGAACTGACCGAGTGGGAATGGGAAGTCTCCTAATGTCTTCAAGGTTTCAGGTAAGTTTGGCATATTGTTTCTTTTCAGTTTCTTGCCATTGTGAACCATTCAAATATAGAATAATGACAAATTGTTGGGGCGGGGGGGTGAGGTAGGGGTTGTTGAAACATATTCAACCAGCTGCAATCAGGTGCAATAAATAGCACTTTCTATTCACCATAGTATACTACTAATCTCTAATTATATGTAAAAGCACCATTTGAACAGATCACTGAAATAACTCTTTCTTGAAAATTCAATTGAAAGTAAAAGGTATTGTGCTATAAACATTATTATTTCAGGTTAGGCTAAATTAATCTTAAAATATTTAGCCCTTAAAATATTAATGTTGTTGCTTAATGTGGCATCTTGAAGCACAGTTTTAGATTTGCAACATCAAGCAATATAAAATAGGCTCAGACAAAAGAGCGGGGGAAAGTGGTGTGCTGCATTAGCAAACTACTTTCATTACCCCAGGTTCTATATGATAATGAGTCTGGGCTGAAGGGATGAGAATATCATCTCTCTGCCTACAATAATTCTAAATGGTCCAGATATGTGAGGAAGTCCAATTTAAGACTTATCGGTATGAAGGGTCAGTGTGTTGGAAACTGCTCTTTTTTTTAAATGCAGTTATAGTGCCACTACTCCTAGCAGTAGTAGCCCATGAATTTATAGCACCAAGCTACTTATAATTCACCACTAAGTGACACACAAAATTTGGCAGCCATAGAGAGGATTATGCTTGCATTATAAAAGGCACATAATGACCTGTTAGAGGGTATTTTTCCTAGATAGGCAAGTCGGGTGGAATTTTACGGGATTTTATGGTCTTTTGAATGGCTCATTGCATTTTATGGCCCTGCCCCCATAAAATTCCGCCTGTCATGTGTGCCCTGCCTGATCCCTGGCTCATTGTCTGCTGATGCTTCATCCTGAGCCATTTTAGTCATTGGTGGTTTGTCATTGCCTTTCACCCAGGGGCAGAGTGAGGAGGCAGGTCCCAATTCTATGTCAGCCAGAACAGGAATCCAATCTGCACTGTTGAAATTATTCTGAACCACACACTAGCCATCTAGCTAATGGATGAGACAGTGACATAGTAATAATGTCGCTGGACTAATAATCCGGAGACCCAGGCTAATGCTCTGGGGATACGGATTCAAATCCTACCGCAGCAACTAGAATTTAAATTCAATTTCCTCTAATAAAACCTGGAATTAAAAATTAGAATCAGTAATGGCGACCATAAAACTGTCATGTTGTAAAAACCCACCTGGTTCATCAATGTCCTTTAGGGAAGGAAATCTGCTCGCCTTACCTGGTCTGGCCTACATGTGATTCCAGATCCACAGCAATGTGGTTAACTCTTAAACTGTCCTCTGAAATGACCTAGCAAGGGCTAGTCCAAGGGCTATTAGGGATGAGTAACAAATGCTGGCCTTGCCAGCAACGCCCACATCACATGAAAGAATGAAAAAAAATAGATCAATATAGAGGCACATAATTTGGGCAGAGCAGAAAAACATGAAATTTCTGTCCAACATGTACTGTACCTGACTGGGAATTAGTTGACCTTAACATCAGGTTTATAAAGTCTTGAGGAGGAAAGGGGCCACATTCTTTCTCCACACTGACATCCCTCATTTTGTGAACAAATCAAATTACACTAAAAACAGAAATTGAAGAAAATATTTAATTCCTGCTCAAATACAAATTAACCTCATTATACATTCAAACTTAGGTGGAAAACACTCCTGTTATACCAGAAAACAAACAGGAAAGCTCTGTTCTGCCCACTTAAATAGCTCTGGTTATCAATTGTAAATGATTTTGAAATTAATTTTGTAAATGAAGCTAATGGTTATAAGCAGGGGAGTTTGCAAACTGATGATCGATTGCATCAAATTTCAAGACCACGGTTCCAATATGTCATCCCTACTAATTGGAAAAATATTCTCCACTTAAAACATTGCTGTAGAAATGTATTTTATAGTTAATTTATGAAAGCAAAGTTGTGTTCTGTTTGAAAGCTGAAGTTAGTCATTACTTGAATGATTGACATGTTTCTGCACAGGAAGCGATAATTTGGAAAGAAACTGAGGGTTATCCCTATTCTGGCCAACAGAGACCATAGCTATGAGATACATGTTCAGAGGGAGTCTTTTTTGATGATGAATATAGTTGAAGCTAACTTATGCAACAGAATTAGACTGAGAAATAGAAAGGTAGGTCAGAGAGGCTGTTGAAGATTTTGTCTAATGAACAAATTTGGTAGTGTATAGCAAAAGTTGCAATTAGGTCATGATACAGGATCTGCCAGTTAGATAATTATCAAATAAAACTGCAGACCCATGTAAATAAAGTATACAAATACGAATGAAAACAATGGTGCAGGTGTAAGTTTTCATGTGCGTGTGACCAGAGACAATTTGAGTCACCTCATTTTGTTTCTAATTTGCACCACAGTGCCTAAGGACAAAATGGTTTAATACATGATTTTATACAGTGTGAGTTAAGAGAAAACAGTTGCTTTAAGTTGAAAAACAAATCAATGTGCTGTTAAATGTTGATATAGGGAACAAAGGCATGCTATCTCTGTCAGCCATGGCTCAGCTGGTAGCACTATCACCTCCAATTTACAAGATTGTGAGTTTAATCCCACTTAAGAGACTCCTATATAGATATTACAGTGCTGCACTTAGCGGGTGCTGCATTGTTGGGAAGGCCTTCTTTTGGATAAGATATTAAACCAAGGTCCCACCTGCTTTCTCAGATAGACATGAATGTTTCCATGGAGCTATTTCAAAGAGTAGGGGGCTATTCCTGGTGTCCCAGCCAATATTCATCCCTCAATCCACATCACTGAAACATATTAGCTGGTCATTACTGTTTGTGGGAGCTTGCTGTGCACAAATTGGCTCCCACATTTCCCATATTATAACAGTGATTATACTTCAAAAGTATTTAATTAGCTGTAAAGTACTTTGGGAATTCCTGAGGTAGTCAAAGGTGCTATATAAGTAAGACAGGTGCAAGCCTATCTTTCTTAATTTCTTTATGACTTAACAACGTAGTAAAAGACTTTTAAAGTTCTGCCAGAGGAATCTTATGGTGCCAGCGCTAACATCTTTGATTGAAGATCAAGCTAATCTGGTTTTGAGCTCCACCATCCCCTCTACCTCCAATCACAACATAGATGTCTTATATTCTGATTACCAATAAAGCAATTGGGAATTCATTACAGTGGGAGTGGTGGTGTGAGTGGCTCATGCTGCTCTATCTCACATTGTTAGGATTCCTGCTCTCCTGCCAATGCACTTCATGATGCCCAGAAACCAGCTGGGCCAGAGTTCCCAGCAGTAGCAGAGGTGCTGCAGTCTGCTGTTGAGCCCACTCAGGTAATTGACCATGAGCCTCATCAGTGCTTTAGTGTAAGCATTAGCAGCCTGTCACTCTGATGCTGCAGCTAGTGGGAAATGAATCTCATAGGAGTGGTACAATAAGGTCAATGAGTTCAAGTTAAGTGAAGTCAATGGAACTAAAAATCAGAGATGTAAAATGGGCTTTTGATTCATAATTGCCCATTTCACCTTATGGCACAAAACTAAAATTACCCACTGTCCTTTTCATTTGATGTTGGGGAACTGTTTTATCTCTGACAGACTGAAAGAAGCCATTTGGCCTGTCATACCTGTAGTGGGTGTGAACTCAGCAAAGCCAGGTAGGCAGTGGTATTGTATATTTTATAACTCCGAGTTATGCAGAGATGACAGACTAGTTTCTATGTGTGTAGAAACTTTATTTATAATAACTTTTTTTAAATGTCTGCTCTATGTTTACAGCTCTAGTTTTCAGCAGCTTCTACAATTTGCTTACTTTTCTCTGAGTTCACATTAATCAAGCACAGTGTGCATCAGTAGTAAACAGACTCACATAGTGAAACACAGAACTATTGAACACGACAAGTGGGATGGAAGTTCTTTCTTAGAGGGTAGGGGGACTTGTTCTGAATGGAGCAATGGCCAGTGAGCTTCTGGTAAACAGTTCTGTCTTGCAGGCTGATGTTGCTACATCATGTGGTCACCATATTTCCCCTTCATCATGTGGGGGAAATACTTCTTCCACCTGTGGTCAGAAGTAGCTCTTCTCATTGTATGACAAAGTTATTGTTGTGACTGTAATCTCTGTTTCCCAGCAGCCAATCTGTGCAGTGTTGCCCCTTGCCAAAAATAATCTTAAACTGCAGCAAGATGCATCACAGCAGTTACCTGGAATGTGCTGCCAATAGTCAAAGAGCAGCTGGACATCAAGAGAGTAAAACCCTTTGTGGTTCACAAAGGTGACAAGCCTTCTTGGTTTCTGGCTCCTAGCATCTATGGAGAACATAAAATCATTAACCTTTGAAAATAGGACATCCAAGGCCTGCTTGATGCAGGTATACACTGCAGCCTGACTGATTTTCCAGATATGCCCATCTTCAGGCTGAAATGACCCTGATGGATAGGATCCAGAGCTGTGGCTACTTGAACCACCATTTGAAAAGCAGTGACAGCTGTGTCTATGGGTTGCAGGTCCTGCTGATGTAATGACAGTGTTGCATATTTGTCACTGCATCTTGTGTGAATCTCAATCATCTCTTCCACTAATTTCTCTGAGGTTCAGGTAGCTTAATTATAGCCTGATCCCATGAGCAGAGCAAGGCTGTCTGCAAGCAGCCCTTCTCCTTCCGGTCTTCCTTTGCAGAGCCAGTTGCTATATCTTGAAGCTATAGGTAGCTTGGATATTGATGCAGCAACTGCCTGGGCCTATGCAATGTGACACCTTGGGAGTTACTTGAGTAGGTGGCTGAACCATGGAATCATGGAATGATTACAGCATTAAAAGAGGCCATTTAGCCTGTCATATTCATGCTGACTTTCTTCAAGAGCAATTTACTTAGGGCCACACTGTAATTAATGACTTCATCCTGAACGATAGCTCATGCCCTTCCCCTGATTCTGAACATTCCTTAAATGCATGTTTGAGAACAGATCATTAGACAGGTTGACAAATTGCCGCTGGATTTGGTTCGCCACCAAGGGGAATCCAGACAAGACAGATTTGTAGGTTAAAGCCCAAGGTGTTCAAAGCCTCAGTCAAAGCAGGCATGATGAGATCTATTCCTGATTTTAGAACCTTAACTAAAGGAGGCTCTATAGTGATGGTGCTCTCCATGGTGATCTCCCAGCTTGATCAGACACTCATACAAAGATATGAGTTATGGATGTCTTTGTAGATGTCCCTGTGTGTGCAGGTTGTTTGGTACACTGAACTACTGACATCAAACTAACCATGTTATGTTTGTAGACAGGTGCTGTGTAGTTCAAACTTTTGGGCTCAGCAGCTAAAAGATATCTTAATCTGGCCTCCCAGATGAGAAAGAAACATGCTGGGCTATGCAAAGTTGCCAATGGAGGTCTATTCGCATTTGGCACAATTGAATAGTGTTGGCTTACAAGGCAGTTAGTAGCATTTGACCGTAAACTTAGTGCAGCATCTGGGATGGAGCATGTTCAGGGCACTGGCAACTGTTTATCCGTTTTACAAAAATAGAAACTTTTTCAGCAAGTTACCTTTCCTCCAGTTTCATGTGAACCTTCTCTTCCTCACACCTGTTCTGTGCTCCAACCTGTAATCCTTCTTGCACCTCAATAACTAACCTGGTGGAATTTGTGTTGGTGTTTGTCACTGTAGGGGGTAGGTTGGCAGCGGCGTCTCATTGGCTGTCCCTCAATTAGAAAATGCTATCTATTGAGTGTCATGAGTTTCAGCCAAGGGTCTCCATGTGACTTAACAGGCTCATTCTTGACCCACAGGATGTCCCATGAGGTAGCAGGACCTGGAGTGTAGGATTTGCTTTCTTTTCTTTCCTTTGCTGCTGTTGCTCTGCCTCAAAAGATACTGTGACTCAAAGTGTAATGCAGTTGATGGACAAGTTGTTGCCTTTCTAAATAATTGGTAGCAAGTTCCTCCCAGTCATTAATGTCAATGCTGCTGCCCTTCAAGGAGACCTGCAGGGAGTCCTTGAAGCGTTTTCTTTGTCCTCCCCTGGAACCTTGAATATTTGAGAGTTGAGAAAACAGGACCTGAAGGGGGGGACAGTTTTTGGCCACCCACACTGTGTCCAGTCCATCAAAGTTGATTTTGTAGGAGTTTTACCTGAATGCTGTGGAGCATTCAGCATTTGTTCGACTGTCCTCCCTTTGAATCTGGAGAGTGTGGCAGAGGTGTTGCAGATGGAATTTCTCTAGCGCTCTTATGTGTCACTGATACACAGTCCAAGTCTCACTGCAGTACAGGAGTGTGAAGATGACAACTGCTCTGTACATCAGGATATCTGTTGACCTGTTAAATCGGGTTCTGACATGTCCATTGGAGGCAGCCCCTCTGAGGAGAAAGGGAGGGATAGAATAAGGAGGAGGCCAGGAGTGCACAATCAGCCTCCAGGGGAGCCACCTTTGGGAGAACAGGCGCAGGCACAAGGGGCACAGGGCCAAGAGGTAGTCCAAGGTGGAAGGGGCCACAGAAGATGCCACTATCCTGCTGCCAGGGTATACAGGCAGCGAAGCAGCTACCTCAATATGACTGAGGTGCAGTGCCGAAGGTGGCTCCGACTGTCAAGGGAGATAGTCAACTATTTCTGTCAGATGGTTGGCCCTGAGATCTCCCCTAACCGTATGGGTAGACACTCCATGCCAGCAGCTATGAAGCTCACAGTTGTCCTCAACTTCTATGCCTCTGGCTCCTTCCAGGGCTCAGTGGGTGATCTTTGCGGTGTCTCCCAATCAGCTGTCCACACTTGTGTCAAGCAGGTCACAGACGCCCTGTTCAGACGGGTATTGACCTTCATCCACTTCCGCTGCGACCAGGCAAGTCAGATACAGTGAGCCAGAGGCTTCATGGCCTTTGCTGGCTTCCCCCGTGTCCAGGGTACAATAGGCTGTACACATGTGGCCATCAAGGCACCAGCAGGTGAGCCCGGTGCCTTCGTCAACAGGAAGGGCTTCCACTCCATGAACGTGCAGATAGTGTGTGATCACAGGATGCTGATTCTACAAGTCTGTGCAAGGTACCCAGGCAGCTCCCACGATGCCTACATCCTCAGACACTTCCAGGTGCCGGGGCTCTTCAGTGCTCTGGCTCGGCTTGATGGATGGCTGGTGGGTGACAAGGGCTATCCCCTGCGAAGTTGGTGTGTGTGTCCATAGATCTCTGAAGACGGAGGGGCATGTTAATGGGGTGGTGAAAAAGGCATACGGGACACTTGCTTTTATCAATCGAGGCATAGATTACAAAAGTAGGGAGGTCATGTTGGAGTTGTATAGAACCTTGGTGACGCCACAGCTGGAGTTCTGTGTGCAGTTCTGGTCACCACATTATAGGAAGGATGTGATTGCACTGGAGGGGGTGCAGAGGAGATTTGCCAGGATGTTGCCTGTGATGAAACATTTAAGTTATGAAGAGAGGTTGGATGGACTTGGGTTGTTTTCGTTGGAGCAGAGAAGACTGAGAGGCGACCTGATCGTGGTGTACAAGATTATGAGGGACATGGACAGGGTGGATAGGGAGCAGACCCTTAATTGAAAGGTCAGTCACAAGGGGACACGAGTTCAAGGTGACGGGCAGGAGGTTTAGGTTGGGATGTGAGGAAAAATATTTTTAGCCAGAGGGTGGTGACGGTCTGGAATGTGCTGCCTGGGAGGGTGGTGGAGGCAGCTTGCCTCATATCCTTTAAAAAGTACGTGGATGAACACTAGGCACATCATAACATTCAAGGCTATGGGCCAAGTGCTGGTAAATGGGTTTAGGTAGATAGGTCAGGTGTTTCTCACATGTCGGTGCAGACTCGATGGGCCGAAGGGCCTCTTCTGCACTGTGTTATTCTGTGATCTGCCACTTCATCAGCTGCAACTAAGGGCTTTGGACATAAACCTCAATGTCCACTCAAACACTCATGACATGTCTGTAAAACATACAAATGCAGCGCAAAGGAGCCACCCTCAGCCAAGGAAACACATCTGGATTTAATTTTCTCCGTCATATAGTCAAGCAAAATGAAAGCAAAACGTTTTTCAAACATCAAGAAGTAATAATACCCTAATCTCGGGCCAACACAAAAGCACCATCGTGTGCCTAAGGTGCCTTATGCTAACATTTACAGGTGCTATGTCTTGGTGCCATCCCATCGCTCGGAGCGGCTTCTGAGACAGCCTGCTGACTCTTCTGTCCTGTTGGCCTCGATGACCTTGGTGGACATCCTCTGATCTGTGGAGCCTGTGCTGGCCCCGCCTGGGAGTGATCTGCCAGGTCCACAGCTGTCATCTCCCCAGTCATCGCAGCCTCACCCGATGAAACGGTCACTGGGAGATGGGTGGAGCAGCTGTTGCCCTCATCCAGAGCGCCGTGGGAGGAGCCCACAGATACAACAGGCAGCTGCTCCACCGACATGAAGTCATCCCGGACCTCGTTGCTCACCATCGATGGATGGCTCTGAGCTGGGAAGCTTGAAGCCCACACCACCTCCCACATTGGCAACGACCAGCTGTGGCCACTGGCGCTGTGAGGGCTTGCAGGTCCGAGCGTAACCCCAGGAGAAGCTGCTTGTTCACCTGGAAACCCCTCTCCACGGGAGTCGCCACTCTCTCCATGGAGGAAGAACGATGCTCTGACATGAGGCTCATTGCTTCACTGATGATCCACATGGACTCCTCTACCATGGACACCAAGCGAAGCATACACTCAACAACACTCCCAGATGCTCCTGCACACCCAGCCGCATTTCCTGTAGCTGCTGCGTGGCGGACAACTCCAGGGACACATCATCACAGCCCGACTCAGCATGTCCCTAGTCCCCTGCAGTCCTCTGACTGCTGGTGCCATTGGCTCTCTCTGTCTCTGCCAGCTCCTCCAGCGATTGTGAAGCGCCCTCTCCACTGTGCCCCGGGACACTAGCCGATGTTGCAATTCCCACCGATGTGCTAATATCTGCACTGGTGCCTGCCTCGCAGAAATGGTGTGACGCAGGTGACAGTTGAGGCCCCTCAGGTGTGAGAGGGGACATCTGCAATTCCTCCTGGCAGCCATGCTCTGATGGTGCTGAAATTAACAACAAGGGCAATGGATCAGTTAGCGTCCACACAGTGACACACTTCATCCCTTTCCCCCAGGCTCATTATGTGCTCAACCTTCCAGAACCTACGGAGACGAATATTGGTGGGGTGACAAATAGTCAGGAGGCGACCCAAACATTACAGGAGGATACAGACAGGCTGGTCAGATGGCCTAAGGAATGCCAAATGGAATGTTATGTGGATAAGTGTGAGGTGATGCACTTGGGCAGGAGAAACAAGGGAATACACGAGGAATGGTAGGACCGTGGAAAGTAAGGAGGATCAGAGGGACCTGGCTGGGCATGTCAATAGGTCCGTTAAGGTAGTGGGACAGGTACATTAGGCTTTCAAGAAGGTAAATGCCATACTTGCCTTTATTAGCCGAGGAACTGAATATAGGAACAGGGAGGTCATGTGGCAAGTGCAGTAAATGCTGCTGAAGCCACAGCTATAGTTCTGCGTTCAGTTGTGATCTGCGCTTCACGGGAGGGATGTGATTGGAGTAGAGAGAGTGCAGAGGTCGCTGACCAGGATGCATGCTGGCCTGGAGAGTTGGAGTTATGAGGAGACATAGCATAGACTGGGGATATTTCCCCTGGAGCAGAGTAGATTCGAAGGGCCGATGGACCTTTGTCTATGACCCACACGTCTGACTCTATCAGTCTGTGAATGAGGAATGTTGCTACAATAACGATTCAAACAATCATCAGTGCTATGGATGGTGGGAAGACAGAACGGATGTCACAGTTGATCTCAAATACCTGGCTCCACTACAGCTTCACTGACACTTGTAGACCTGGGCGTATGGCTCTTCTCAAGGTCCAGGGCCGCTTACTCGAATCAGCTCAAAATCATCAGCTGGGCCTGGCCTCCTTCAGTCCTTGATCGCTCACTGGCATTGTGAGTATTCTTCTCCTGAAAAACAGACCATTCATTGTGGCTAATCACACATGGACTCTGCACACGCACACTGCACATGCCTCCATCAGGCCTCCAGTGCCTCCTCTCCATGCTACTGCTGATCAGTCACACAAAGATAGTACGCCTGCTCCCAACCACCCCCCCTCCCCCCCTCAATGGCCACTTTGGACAATTCTGTGTCCATCACTTTAGGAAACACATGGTCTTAGCTCCCATAGCAAGGAGGTGCAACTAGATGTGGCGCCGAGGGCAGCAGATGGCTCTTGGCCATGAGACCTTGAGGCTCCCCTTCCACAATCTCATCACTGTGAATAGGACTTGTGCTGGAGTTCTGAGTATGCACTTAGCTACATCTCCTGCAGGTTGCTCCCAGACTAGTCATGTGCGACTAAGAGCAACACATGGTGCAGGGGAGAACTCATCTCCTCATGAACCACTCAGGCTGATGTAAGCATGGGCACTATTTGCTTGCTCACCCAGCATACGAGAAATGCCCAACATGATTCAATGCAGTTACGACAGTAAGCCTTGGTGGGGGTTGGGTGGGGGGGTGGTGAGCGGGCCTCAAAGTTTAAGGCTACCTGTTGGGTTAAATGCCCAGTGCATCTGGTACTCACTCTTCCAGAGTGCAACAAATCATTGAAGTGCTTACGGCACTGGACCCAGGTGCGCGCACCACATTGCGGGAGCTCACCACCTCTGCCACTTCCTCCCAGGCACGCTTCATCATGTGAGGGGGGCCTCCTCCTCCCACCCTAGGGAACCAGCACCTCCCACCGTGCTGCCACCTCCTGGTGGAGGGCAGCAAGGCAGTCATCAGACAAACGAGGGGCACACTGGCCTCCCGCTGGCCTTCCCTGCAGCCTGGCCTGCTCCTGTGGCTGACCCTGCAGCCTGGCCCTGCTCCTGTGGCAGACCCTGCAGCCTGGCCTGCTCCTGTGGCAGACCCTGCAGCCTGGCCCTGCTCCTGTGGCAGACCCTGCAGCCTGCCCTGCTCCTGTGGCAGACCCTGCAGCCTGGCCCTGCTCCTGTGGCAGATCCTGCAGCCTGGCCTGCTCTTGTGGCAGACCCTGCAGCCTGGCCCTTCTCCTGTGGCAGACCCTGCAGCCTGCCCTGCTCTTGTGGCTGACCCTGCAGCCTGCCCTGCTCTTGTGGCTGACCCTGCAGCCTGGCCCTTCTCCTCTGCCCTTCCCTCCAGAGTGCCCTGCTGAGCAGACCCCCTGCGGTGTGACTTGAAGTGGCCATTGCGAACAGCCTACAGGAAGCTACCAGGCCTTCCTTTAAACATACTGTTGGGTCGCCATTGGACCCGGTGGTCTGCATACGCCCGCCGCCACCCACACAATTCCGCTATCCACTGGAGTCGGAAATGTGCTGAGTGGGCCTTAATGGGCCCGCCCGCGCAAAATGGCGGCGCGGCCCTGATCGCGGGTGCCGATCAGGCCTGTGTCCACTCCTGCTCTGCCCGCCTGCCAAATGGAAAATTTTGGCCATACACACAATTGGAGGCCCCCACACCCAAATACAGATTACAAAGTGAGGAAGGATAGGTTCATCAAATTAGAGTCCATAAGTAAAAGGAATATATAGTCAGTGGCTCGGTGGCTCTGCTGGTCAGATGATTCTTCGGTGGTCCTGATGCTTTGATTTAAAGTTGTTGCCTGTTAAATTGATTGTTCCTCTGGAGACTGTGGTGTTGAGCAGAATTTCTGTTTTAAAAGGTCTCTGTTTGCAGTAGATATGCCTCTGGTTGGTCTCAATCAGCAAACAGGGTTCAGAGTTTACCAGGAAGGGTGGAGAGAAAGGGAGAGAGGGGGAGACTGCAAAGCTCAACAGTTTCAACTGCTTGTCCTCAGTCATCAGCATTGCAGAATCAACTCTCGGCAAAATGTGTCTTTTCGAGCGCACAAGAGAGAGTTACTGATCATCTGATTTGCTCTCTCCACTGTTGGAGAGACTCATGATTGCAAAGTTACCTTAGCCACTGTCTCATGGACCAAGTGATTAGACTTAATGTCCCATCTCCAACAGTTGAAACTCAGCTGCTTGTCTTAATGCCTTGTTAATGACAGAGGCTTATTGTCTCTGGTGGGGCCTTCACAGACTCAGTGTCCTCATTCCAATGAAGTGGAATGTGCAATGCATAGTGATGTAAATTGGGGCAGCCATTTTTTGGCTGTGATTTCCGGTCATCCTTTTGAGCCTGTTCTTAAAGTCTGTTCTTAAAAGTTTAATTCCAAATTTCCAGCCAATGAATTAATAATCACTATTTGAGACAAGCATATCTTCATAACAATTCCTCATACTTTTTATGGACTCTAACTTGACCAACCTGTCCTTCCCCATTTATAATCTATATTTGTGTGTATGTGAATGTCAAAGTGTATCTTACTATTTTGCTTAGATCGGTTTAAATATAATAAAGCTAACCTTTTTTGTTAAACTCAAGAAAACCTGCCCTAATTTTTTTTGAGGTCACAGCACGTAAACAGCTACATACTCACTGAATTGGCAAGTATATAATTTCAAACTAAAAAACCTACTGCAATTAAATGAGGAAAGGGAAAAGAGGGGACAGCCATTCGACCCGGCTCATCGCCTGGGTGTAACAATATTAAATCCTGTCTACCTGATTGCAATTTTGGGTAAGAAGCTACACAATCTAAATAACAAAAGTGTATAGTTCTTAGAATGTATTATATCCTTGAAAAAGGAAGTCACTTCATAACTTCCTCTTGGAACAAGGGTCACTTCTCCTTTCCAACTAGCAGGAGTATTCAACAGCCTCTGCAGCGTACAAATGCAGAAGTCAGTTTTTGTGCAAAACTAAGATCATAACTAATTCAATTTGTTGTTTTATTTTAACAAGTTGTGCTTATAATAATTTGGAAGAGTTTTGACATGTTGTTGCCACCAGGAGAGATAGCCATTTTTGGTTTTCAATCATCTTGCACATGACAACAAAGCCTTGATTTAAATCACACCTTTAATGGAAGAAAAAGTTCCATGGTGCTTCACAAAAGCATAATTAGCCAGCAAGTCAATCGATTTATCTAGAGAGGTGATCAAATCTTTGGTCAAGAACAAAGAACAAAGAAAAGTACAGCACAGGAACAGGCCCTTCGGCCCTCCAAGCCTGCGCCGATCATATTGCCCGTCAACTAAAACATTTTGCACCTCCGGGGTCCGTATCCCTCTATCCCCATCCTATTCATGCATTTGTCAAGTTGCCTCTTAAACACCACTATCGTACCTGCTTCCACCACCTCCTCTGGCAGTGAATTCCAGACACTCACTACCCTCTGCGTAAAAAACTAGCCCCGCACATCTCCTCTAAAGTCTTCTCCTTTCACCTTAAATCTATGTCCCCTGGTAATTGACTCATCCACCCTGGGAAAAAGCTTCTGACTATCTACTCTGTCCATGCCACTCATAATTTTGTAAACTTCTATCAAGTCGCCTCTCAATCTCCGTCGCTCTAGTGAGAACAATCCAAGTTTCTCCAACCTCTCCTCATAGTTAATAACCTCCAGACCAGGCAGCATCCTGGTAAACCTCCTCTGCACCCTCTCCAATGCCTCCATATCCTTCTGGTAATGTGGTGACCAGAATTGCACGCAATATTCCAAGTGTGGCCTAACCAAGGTTCTACACAGCTGCAGCATGACTTCCCAGCTTTTATACTCAATACTCCTGCCAATGAAGGCAAGCATGCCATATGCCTTCCTGACTACCTTATCCACCTGCGTTGCCACATTCAGTGACCTGTAGACCTGTACACCCAGATCCCTCTGCCCTTCAATGCACTTAAGGGTTCTGCCATTTACTGTGTAATTCCTGCCTGTATTAGACGTTCCAAAATGCATTACCTCGCATTTGTCCGGATTAAATTCCATCTGCCATTTCTCCGCCCAAGTCTATATCCCGTTGTATCCTTTGACAATCCTCTTCACTATCTGCAACTCCCCCAACCTTAGTGTCATCTGCAAACTTACTAATTAGCCCAGTTACATTTTCCTCCAAATCATTTACATATCCTACAAACAGCAAAGGTCTCAGCACTGATCCCTGTGGAACACCACTAGTCACAGCTCTCCATTCAGAAAAGCACCCTTCCACTGCTACCCTCTGTCTTCTATGACCAAGCCAATTTGTATCCATCTTGCCAGTTCACCTCTGATCCCATGCGACTTTACCTTCTGTACCAGTCTGCCATGAGGGACCTTGTCAAAGGCCTTACTGAAATCCATGTATATAACATCCACTGCCCTTCCATCGTCGATCATCTTTGTCACTTACTCGAAAAACTCGATCAAGTTTGTGAGACATGATGTCCCCTTCACAAAACCATGCAGCCTGTCACTTATACGCCCATTTGCTTCCAAATGGTAGTAAATCCTGTAACGAAGAATTTTCTCCAATAATTTCCCTACCACTGATGTAAGGCTCACCAAGGAAGTGAGTCTTGAGGAGGGTCTTGAATAGGGTTGAATAGGCTTTAAAGGAGATTGTATCAAGCGGTATGTCCCTTCTGTTGTTCACAATGGGCAAGGTATGGGTCATACCTAACCAGCCTTTGCTTGCAAATCTCAAAACACAGTGTCCAACATTAGATGTGATTCCACGATTGGACAACACTTGCTAAATAATCCTCAGTGTGCTAAAAATTATGCTGACAACCAATTTAAGATTGCCTGTCAGGCTCATAGTGTTGCACATTTGTGTGTACTGGGAGCTACATATATTAATACTCAAGGCCCTGTTCTTTGCAGACAGAAAGAACATGTACACACATTGCACCTGAATCAGCTAAACAAAATAAGTGATAGCCATTCGCTGGTTAATTCCCCATAGCAATATCTTGACCAATCAGAGTCAAGCTGCCTGGTTTAAATTTCAAACATTGCTTGGCAGTTAACTGTCAGCCACAATCAAGTGGTGCATTCTCCATGGCAACATCGTCTACTTGCCAACCAATCAGCACTATCTTCTCATACAGTATAAATATGTTATTTCCCCTGACATTGGTATTCTCTTGTGAATTGTTCTGATGAGTGCAAGACGAAAAGCTTTGACAAAAAAAGTCTCTTTTTTCAGCAATAAGGGAGAAGACAGACATGGAAGAGTTAGCAAAGGGGCCTAGGCAGCTGAAAGCACAGCAACTAAAGTGGGATGAGGGGAAGGATACATGAGGCCATAATCAGAGGAATGGAGAGTTCTGGTGGGAAAGGGGTAAAGTTGGTTA
Source organism: Carcharodon carcharias (assembly GCF_017639515.1). Classification (NCBI taxonomy): domain Eukaryota; kingdom Metazoa; phylum Chordata; class Chondrichthyes; order Lamniformes; family Lamnidae; genus Carcharodon; species Carcharodon carcharias. The sequence goes on along the minus strand of NC_054488.1, from coordinate 31,196,168 downwards.
CAGTAGGTTGAATATAGAAAGGATAAAGCCATAAAAAATGAAACATGAGAATGAGGATTTTAAATTGGAGGTATTGGAGGATCAAGAGCCAATGACTTTAGGGGGAAGGGTGAGTGGAATTTGGTATGGGCTAAAATATGGGCAGTAGGGCTTGGGATAAAGTGAAATTTGCCTGGTACAATGGATGAGATCAGCCTGAAGTGGATTAGAAACACTGAGTAGGAGCAGGAATGGTAGCTATTGCTGGGGATGACTGGATAGGTAAGAAGGCAAATCCATTGAGCTGAACAATGATTGAAAGACATTGGTGGATGGTCCACGTCAAAGATGGAGGAGGATGAGGAGGGAAACTGCAACATATTTACAGAGAATATCATTAGTGACTTTGATTACAGCTCTTTCAGTGTTGGAGAGATTCAAGCATGGTGGTACAGGGATGGGCATGGACTTGGGAGGTGTCAACACGTTCAAGGACTTGGAGAAAAAATAGTTTTCATGGATGATGGTATTAACAGTTGATTTTATAAGGAAGCTGGTGATGACAAGAGTTTTAAAGGAGGGGAAGAAAATGGTACTTGAGGAAAGTAAGGAGTGTACCGTGTCACTCAGCATGGGGGACATAAAGAGAAGTTGGGTGGTGAGTCATTTAATGGGAATGGACTAGATATTAAAGAAGGCATCAAGGAAAATATGGGAGAAAGTAGAGAAAGACTCGCGCAGTGGAAAGTCTGGGGCAAGTTTTGGCTGGTGGGGAAGAGGAAGTGGGGGGTGGACAGGAGAGACAGCTGAATGACTTGGCTCAATCTTAGTGACAATGAAATCCATTAACTCAAAATACTCAGTACGGATGCAAGAGTGGAGAGAGCTTAGGATAAGGGTTTAAAAGAATTGTTCCTCACAGAGAAGAGAGTCGGGAGTTATTTTCGGTTGTCAGTATAATCGTGGAGCAGTAATAGTTTTGGCAGGAGGAAGGGAGATCCAATGGTGCTTGATGTGGTCCACCCACATCTGGTGATGGATAACTCAACTGATTTGGTACAAGATACACACAAGCCTGTGTCTCTTAGACTTGAGGAAGTGAAGATAGCAGGAAGAATGTTCAAGATGGGAGGGAACAAGAGATTGATTCAGGAAAAATTTATTGGAGGTGATGGAGAGGTTGAGCAGATTGACAGCTGCAGATGTGGCATGGCCATAGGAAAGATGGAGGTTAGGAATTGAGAATTCAAAAGTGCCACGGGGGACAGTTTTTCCAGCAGCGGTCACTGAAGGAAGTAGAGATGGAAAGGGCTTACAGGATGTGGGGAGCAGGAGATAGAAGGAATTGGTCAGAGATGGTCTTATCTGTGAGAGAAAGCATGGGAGTAGTCAGGCATGTGAGATGGCAGTATCACAATATCAAGGTAATGGCTATGATTATGGCTTAACAGAGTTTACATGAAGTGAGAGGTTAATGGAGGAACAAGCCATTTTAATGCTGAATCATTAATATCCTCACCCCACCCCTCGGATGTTCTTGAATGCATCTATCCTGCCCGATTTTCAAGTACACATCCAGTCAGGGCAGATATAAGCCATGATATCCAAATCCAGGGCAAAAAAATATAATGGGATCCTCTTTAGTGACTGACACAGTATATGTCAGGCATTCTGCTCCTGTTGGGCACCCATACAGGGAAGTTTCACCTTAAGCCTCCATTTCCTTGTCTTATCAATTTCTCATACTTCCTGATTTTTGCTTCAACTTTGTTTTCTTAAAATAGTTGCGAAGTTCTGGCAATTAAATGCATTGTAGTGACACTACACAATGTAAGTCATTGATCAGCTGCAAAGGTACACAAAGATCCTCCAGTACAACGAGACCTAATTCATGGGGTGCTCCAGAATTCCACCAAAGAGCCCCATTCCACTTTTTCACTATTTTGTGAAGTTGATGTCTTGATATTTTGTTTTAATCTGTTGCTTATGTTCCCTCAGACCTATCCGGGGCTGCCTTTCCTGCCCGGAGACCTCTCTTTGGGCCATTTTCCCCCCCCCACCGCCCCACCCCCCCCAGACTGCTGCAGGGCGTGGGCCTCTTTGAAGCTGGCAGCCTTCCTATGTAATGGGGGCCACCCTGCCACTGGTAGCCCCCACTTAATGACCCCTTTTTGGGGCCTTAATTTTTCAAATCAGCTGCCTGCTTCATGGAGGTGGCCAGCCGATCCATACCCCAGCCTGCCGTCCACCCACTACTGGGAATCTTCACTGGTGATAGGATAGCATCAGGGAGCTGCTTCTACTTGGTTCTTCACTATTTTACCAGCCCTCTGCCTCCATTTTCACCACCTGGGGTGGGGGGGGCGCCCAGTGAAATTCAGGCCTTTGTTGTTGTAGATCTAACACGACACCAGGGTTTTCCATTCCCACCCACAATGGGAATTGTCATGGGCAGGACAGAAAATTTGATGGATCAACCTAAAGTCTGTTGACTTTGTGCAGGAAGTTCCAGTCCCTTGGCAGGTGGGACCGGCGATTTGCATCTGAATTGGAGGAGACTGGAGAAATGAAGCCAAGAAAACCAACAACAAATTATTACCAAACTTGAGCAGTTTGTTATGGTGCATTCACAAGTTTACAGTCAGTACAAAGTTTAGACAATGTTGCTTTGACTTTGAATGTAAATTGTGTGTCAAAACCTGAAATTACTCCAAAAGGAAGTAGACTAAAATTGCATCCATTAGGGAGTGTCACTCCACTTCACTCTAGTGTCAGGTCAAACTCTACTCTGGATTCAGGCTGAATTTACTCTTTTACTGTAGCAGTGAATGTAGCCTTAGTGATTGTGGAACTGCTGTTCATTCAAACTGTCTTTTTATTATGTCATATTGATTTTTTTGATGATTTGTCTCCATGCTGTGGTAATAACACAATACTTTATAGATGTGCCTGGATCTTTCTCACAGAGAAAATGAAATGAGAATTACCATCCTTCATAAAATGTTTCACAGTTCTGTGGGGAATTTGTACTCCAGTACAGTATGAGGGGTATGGTTTGTGAAAATTTGAATCAACTTACAGCAGTGTTATATACATTTTACAGTCTCAGATTGTTGTAGTAGATAGGTCAGTGCAAGAATGTGGTTAGAATTGCCTGATTAAATATTCAAGTTGTACAAAAGTATGATTTATAACAAAGCATCTTTTACATGTTTACTGACTTCCTTGTCCATCATGTTCCTGTGAATTTACTAATATTAACTCGCTGATTAATGACTGTTTGAAATGAGCACTTAAAATGACTTAGAATGTTCCTGCATAAACTTTGCTGGTCAGAATTTTCATTAACAACGGAATTAGTGAAATAGAAATCTCCCTGAGTATGATTTGAATTGGAGAATTCACTCTCTCATTACTTTTCATTCTGTTTAATGTTTTGCTCAGAGAAAGTGCTTTGCCTTGGTATCATTATGATTAATCTTTATTACATCCTCTCCAAGACCGATATATCATCCCTGAAGTATGATGCCCAAAACTAAGTGCAATACTTCAGATGGGGTCTGACCAAAGCTTTGTGCAATTGAATTATGACTTCCTTCACTTTTTTCTCAAGGGAATTGGAATACAGCCAAAATTTCAATTATTCGTTTTGATTATGTTTTGTATCTGTGCATGAGCTTTTATGCACATGTACACCTAAATCTCTATGCTCCATTACTGTCCCTAATCTCTCATTATTAAGAATGTGTTGTGATTTGTTTTCTTCCATCTAAAGTCAATGATCTCAAATTTCCCCTCAGTGTACTTCTCCTGCAAAGATTTGCCAACTCACTTCATCCACTCTTGTCCTTTTGTAATTTCTAGCTTCCATTGATACAATTTACTGTGACTCCTAATTCACTGTAATCTGTAAAGATGAATATATAATTCTTCATTCCTTCCTCTAAATCAGTGTTGTATTGTTTGATGAAGTACAGATTGCTGGCAAATACCATGTCACATCCGCCAATCTTCGTGATTGCTGCCAGTTGTACATTCCAGCCCATGTTCTCCATTCCTCTGATGCTATATTATTTCTCTGCTTCACCATCAATGTCCACTCCTTCAGTCAATGTTTTAAAACTCAATCCAAGAACCACTTCATCTTGTTACTTGTTTTCCCCTTCAAAGCCTTTTAAAAACCTCTTTGACCCAGCTTCTGACCTTGCCCTTCATCAACTGTTCATCCTACGCACCTGGAGTACTGTGTACAGTTTTGATCTCCATACTTTAGAAAGGATATACTGACATTGGAGGCAGTTCAAAAAAGATTCAGTAAGCTGATTCCTGGGATGAAGGGGTTGACTTATCAAGAATGGCTAAACAGGTTAGGCCTTTACTCATTAGAATTTAGAAGAATGAGGCATGTCTTATTGAAGTGTATAAGATTCTGAGGGGACTTGACAGGGTAGATGTTGAGAAGATGTTTCCACTAATGGGGTAATCTCGAACTAGGGAACATAGTCACAGAATAAGTGGGCACTTATTTAAAATTGAGATGCAAAGGAATTTCTTCTCTCAGAAGGTAGTGAATGTCTGGAATTCTCAACGTCATACAGTTGTGGAGACTGGATCACTGAAAGTGTTTAAAGAGGAGGTAGATAGATTTTTGAAACATCGGGGAGCTGAGAGCTGTGAGGAACTGGCATGAAAGAGGAGCTGAGGCCTGAGGCAGATCAGCCATGATCTTACTGAATGGCAGGGCAGGTTTGAGGGGCTGAATGGCCTACTCCTGCTCCTATTTCTTATGTTCTTATGCATTCTCTTTACTCTTTTGTAAAGCAGTCAGAGATTTTTTTTGTATGAGGTACTAGAAAGATGCAAATTGTTGTTGGAAAAAGTGGAAGCGAAAAGGTTGGGAAGTAACCATTAGCATTATAATCATTTAAAACTTTGCGCACTTCCTGTCACATGATATGAACCACAAGAGTGGTTCAGTAGCTTGGTAGTACCACTACATCACAGATGCCAATCTTCAGCCAATTCGATTGACTCCGTGCGATATCAAGAAAAGGCTGAGTGCACTAGATACAACAAAGGCTTTTTTTTCGCCTTGACCAAATTCCAGCTGTAGTGACTTTTGCTCTAGAACAATCTATGCCTCTAGCCAAACTGTTTCAGTACAGTTACAACACTGGCACCGATCTGAAAATTGCACAGGGGCATATGTCCTACCCACAAAAGCAGGACATATCCAACCTGACCAATTACCACTCAATCAGTCAATTAAATCATTGTTGATCTGTGACCTAACTCCATATACTCAGCTTTTCCAATATCTCTTGTTACCTTTGGTTGTAATAAATCTGTCTCAGATTTAAATTAACATTTGACTCAGCATCAACTGCCTGAGGCTGAATCACACTGTTCACAACCTTGGTAACAAACATGGACAAAAGAGCTGAAGTCAAGTGATGAGGTAAGAGTGACTTTCCTTGATGTCAAAGCAGCATTTAACCATGCATGGCACCCAAGGAGCTCTAGTAAAATTTAAGTTAATGGGAATCAGGATGAAGCTCTCCACTGAGTGGAGTCTTACCCAACACAGAAGAAGATGATTGTGATTGTTGGAGGTCGACCAGGACATCATTGCAGGAGTTCCTCAGAGCAGTGTCTCAGGCTAAACCATCTTCAGCTGCTTCATAAATTACCTCTCCTCCAATATAAAGTCAGAGATGGGATGTTTCCTAAAGATTGTACAGCATCCAGTTCCATTCTCAGATACTGAAGCAGTCTGTGCCTGCATACAGGGAAGACCTTGTCAATATTAAGGTTTGAACTTTAATGTCAGTTAATAGTTGTGCCACATAATTGTCAGGCAATGACCATTTGCATCAAAAGAGAGTCTAACCACCTTCCCTTGACAGTGACAATATTATCGTTTCTGAAAGCCCCACTATCAACATTCTTGAGCCACAACTGTCCAGAAACATAACAGGGCCAGCCAAATAAATCCTGTGGCTACAAGAACAAATCAGAGACCAGATATTGTTTGGTGAGTACCTCAACTCTGAACTTCTCAAAGCCTTTCTATCATCTACAAAACAGGTAAGATAAAATATACTCCAATTGCCTGGGCGAGTGCAGCTCAAACAACATTCAGGAATTTTGATAGCATCCAGGATAAAGCAGCTGACTGGATTGACATCCCATCCACAATATTAAACATTCACTCCTTCACCACTGACACACAGTGGCTGCAGTGTGTGTGCCAGTTACAAGATGCACTGCAGCAACTTGCCAAAGCTTCTTTGATAGCACTTACAAACTGCAATCCCCACAACCTAGAAAGACAATTGGCAGCAGATGCATGGGAACACCACCATCTCAAAGTCATATTACCTGACTTGGAAAAATATCACCATTCCTTCATCGCTGATGGATCAAAATCCTGGAACACGCTCCCTAAAAATACTATCGGAATACCTGCACCACACAGATGGCAGCAGTTTAAGAAGGAAGCTCATCAACACCTTCTCAAGTGTAATTAAGGATGGGCAAGAAATACTGGCCTTCAAGATACCCACGCCTCATAAATAAAGAAATAAGGGCAATTTTTGTTAGTATATTGGTGTCACTAGACACAATAAGGAAAGATAAACTTTTCAATCGCCAAGTTGGAAGACAAACTAAAATTATAATTTCATGTAAGTATTTTTAAAATGGCAACTTTGTGTGTATTCGGGGCTATCTCACACCTTTGATATGTAGGCGCCAATCATAAGCCATTGTAGTTTTGCTGTTTGCAGCTTCAATTGCTAACTTTGAATGTTTAACACAAAGACTGCATGGAGGAAATAGATTTTAGTCATTTTGAGGAAATTAGTACATATCCTCCAAACATAGGACAAACCAATTTGTCATGACTGTGGTAATGGCAAGCAACATCTGCCAATGAGTCAATTGATTACCAAACAGTGTCATGTAGGATGACTTTTACCTATGAATGTTTACTGCTCTCCCCTACTTGGAACCTTTTAAACATCCAGTCATGTTGAAAATATAATGGCAAGCTGGATTTAAAGCAACGGCTCCCTTTGAATATCATTGTTTATACATTTAGTATAAGAAATATGAATGTGCCTAGTCTTTCAGTATTGATTCACTCCTTTTGGCAAAATGCACATGCAAGTAAAATATAGAAACTGTATCTGAGGAAGAATGAGAATTTATTGTCTTATGGAAGTGAAGAGTGTCACAAAATGAAAACTTTGCTGAATTAGAAAAGTTTTCCTCTGCATGTGAAACTCATACAATAGGGATTAAGTGTGAACAAGCAACCAACCACAGTCAGGGTCAGTTGTTCTTGAGTTTTGCTGAGATCAGATGATGTACAAGGATTGGTGATGTCAGCACAACTATAGTCTACTCTTTTGGATTCAAAGTATTCCTTGTCCTAAAAGAAATCAAATACCTCAGTAATTTGAAATAATTGACTTCAGATGAACAGGAGTAGACAATGGTTAAAAGAAGTGCTGCAGTCTTTTTGCCTTTCGGGGCCATGTCTTCTTTGCTGCAGTCCTGGGCTGGAAGCATTGAGCATGGCTGAACTTTAAATGTGGTGCCCAGTGTGATGAAGTGGCGAGGTGACGGTGCAGCAGACAAATCAGAAGCTGCCCCCAATCATGTATCTCAAGAATGCATAATTAATGTGGTGGGTTTGGGACGAGATGGCGTGAAAAGCTGCCATTGTGGCTGACAGGTAAAACATTGTTTTTCCCGCCCACTACGGAATTTAATACAAATCTGGGATGATTCCACCAAGTGTCCAACATTAGATGTGATTCTGCAATTGGACAACATTTGCTAAATAACCATCAGATCTCAGTGTGGTGCATTTGCCTGTACTGGAAGCTACATATAATAATACACAGGCCCCTCTGTTTTGCAGACAGAAAGAACATGTATACACATTGCGCCTGTTTGGGCTAAACAAAATAAGTGACAGCCATTCACTGACTCATTGCTCAGGGAACTTCCTTGACAAATCAGGGTCAAGATGCCTGGTTTAAATTTCAAACACTGCTTGGCAGCTAACTGTCAGTCAACATCACTGGTACATTCTCCATGGCAACACCTCTACCAATCAGAATCTACTTGCCAACCAATCAGCAGTCTCTTCACACACAGTATAAATTGATGTCTTCCCCCTGTATTGGTATTCTTGCGTAATGTCCTGACGAGTGCAGGACAAAAAACCTTTCTACAGCTACACAAAATAATCCCCATATTCTGAGATGTTTGCGAAGGAATTGTTGCAGAATTTATCTATGTTAATAACAAGGGTTATAACCCATCAGGTGCCTTTGACAAGTCAAACCATTGACTTCCTTTCATTTTGCACTGACCGTTTCTGTTGATTTTTGAATCATTTAAAAAGTTAGTGCTGTTGACATTATCTGGACAATAAGGATTTACTATGGAAGAGGTTATCATCAGTGAAGATAAGTACTGTGCTAAGTCAATATTAGTTCTCAGGCTCAGTAATTCTTCTGGACCAATGTTCCTAATTATGTTATCAACATTTCGGTGTTTAATTAATATTGTTAAAATTGACTGATTGGATAGACCAAATCAGAATTTTAACCTTAATCACATTCTTTATAAGTGTTTGATTTTTATAAGAGTTTATTCTGATGATGAGAGGTTATGTTATGTTGTCTTGACAGAGGAAATGTTATTCATCCTAGGTCAGTAATTGTGCAGTGAGAATAGCACTTTTTTGGATTTATTGTCTCTGACATTATGATGAATAACCATTCCTATCCAAACATACATTGTGTTAAACGCAGAATATTGCAATTTGTAATTAACTGGATTGAAACGTATTTATTTATTATTGGGTAAGTTTAGCAAAAGCTGGCCATAAATTCCTTAGTTGACGAATGTTTTGAAACTCTAAATTTAAATAATTGAAATAAGCAGTTTGAGATGTCCTGATTGTAAACATTTGTGTGATGCTCACTTTTCCACATAGTCAAGTTTCCGAAAATCAAGCATGGTTAAATTTTCAAACTTGTGATGGATAGTTGGTGAATAGCTGTTGTCTATGCCATAGACCAAAGAAATAAAGAATATAATTGAACAATTTAAGGCATCTAGGCCTGGGAATCACCATATGCAATGTTAGTTTATAGATATTAATGTTTTGCTATGAGCTTCCTCTGTCCAATGGAGCATAGTAAGTATGTGCTAAGTATTCATGTACTAATTTTGTATAATATCAGAAGAAGGGAGTGAACGGGAGGGTTTGTGGTAGCATTCCCATCTCTGACTGAGACTGCAAAGGTTTCCAGCACCATTCCAGATAGCCCTGGAAAGTGATCCACTGGACCCAGTGGTGCCCATCGTGTTGTGCACACAAAAAAATAAACAAAAGAAAAATATAATGTCTGGCAACAAATAAAAGTACACTAATTTTACCATCTTCCAAATAAACCACAAAAATTCTGCCAGGAACATGATGGGAAAATTTCATTTGTTCACTGTTTGTAACACAATCATAAGTGAATTTTTGAACTATTTTGTGAAAACACTGAAATCTTCCCACAGTTTTCTAAAAGAAACCTACATTATCAAAAACTGGATAAAAATATAGCAACTTAAATGTTTCCTGCATTTGAATGGTGAGTATCTAGACAAGATACTGGTGCAGTGAAGCGACTGTGGAATAAGGCAATCTGGACAGTAACTTCCTGATTTCTGTGTTTATCTCTGCATGTACAGTCACCAGAAGTTGGCATCAAATTTAATCTTTAATAACAGCCAGTGTTGATAGCACCATCGTTATTTTTACCACAAAATCTGGGCTACGTATGTCCACGTAACTGTCAAGGATGGATTTGCATTTTTTTCTGATTGGCAGGATGTGACGAATGGAGTCCTGCAGGGTCTGTGATGGAGCCTCAACTTTTTACAATTTTTAATCAATGACTTAGATGAGGGGAGTGAAGGCATGGTAGCTAATTTGCAGATGACACAAAATAGGTAGGAAGGTTGTCAAGAGACCATAAGAAGGTTGCAAATATAGATAGGTTGAGTGAGCATGCAAAAATTTGGCAGATGGAGTACAATGTAGGAAAATATGAAGTTGTTCACTTTGGCAGGAAGAATAAAAAAGCCGAGTATTACTTGAATGGAGAATGACTGCAGAATTCTGAGGTGTAGAGGGATCTAGGTGTTCTAATACATGAGTCACAAAATGTTAGCATGCAGGTACAACAAGTAATTAAGAAGGCTATCGGAATGCTATCCTTTATTATGAGAGGAATTGAACATAAAAGTAAAGATATAAGTAAAATACTGCGGATCCTGGAAATCTGAAACAAAAACAAAAATTGCTGGAAAAACTCAGCAGGTCTCACAGCATCTGTGGAGAGGAGGACAGAGTTAACGTTTTGAGTTCATATGACTCTTCATCTGAACTAAAGAGAAATAGAAAAGAAATGAGGTGAAATATAAGCTTTTTAAGGGGGGGGTGGGGGGTGGGACAGGTGGAGCTGGATAGAGGGCCAGTGGAGGCAAAGGAGAGATTGCCAAAGATGTCATAGACAAAAGACAAAGGGGTGTTGATGGTGGTGATAAAGTAAGGATGTTATGCTTCAGTTATACAGGGCATTGGTGAGACCACATCTCGAATGCTGTGTGCAATTTTGGTCTCCTTATTTAAGGAAGGATGTAAGTGCATTGGAGGTGACTCAGGGGTGGTTTACTAGATTGATACCTGGAATGAGTGGGTTGTCTTATGAGGAAGGTTTGGACAGACTGGGCTTGTTTCCACTGGAGTTTAGAAGAGTGAGGGGTGGTTTGATTGAAGTATACAAGATCCTGAATGGCCTTGACAAGGTAGACATGGAAAGGATGTTTCCTGTTGTGGGTGAGTCCAGAACTAGGGGGCACTGTTTTAAAATTAGGGGGTGCCCTTTTAGGACAGAGATGAGGAGAATTTTTTTCTTTCAGAGGATTGTGCGGCTTTGGAACTCTGCCTCAGAAGGTGGTAGAGGCGGTGTCATTGAATATTTTTAAGGCAGAGGTAGACAGATTCATGTTAGGTGAGGGAATCAAAGGTTATTGGGAATAGATGGGAATGTGGGATTTGAAACACAAACAGATCAGCCATGATTTGATTAAATGGTGGAGCAGGCTCGAGGGGCCAAATGGCCTACGTCTCCTAATTCATATGTTTGTATGATCCCATGTTTGTATGCACAAAGCTATTTAGCGCAATATGACAATATTAACTACTCGGTGGAGTTCAGACATGTAACAGATATTTAGAGTATTTGTCTGCATTGTGGCAACTGTGCTCATGGTGGGAGGAAGTTGGAATAGGTATATAAATATCAATGCAAGTACACATTGCCAAAGAATTAATTATTTCAATGGCTACTATTGTGTCAGGTTCCTTTTCACCTTTTCCTATTAAATGACACCCATGACCAAACAACCTCTATAAACTGCAAAAGAAGTGAAGTTTTGGTTCTAAATGTCTGAACAAATGTTAATATAAGCAACCCCCAACACCTCAATGGTTGAACAGCAGAGTTGTATGATTCAAATGAGCAAAACCCAACAATTTTGGTCTTCCCTCCCAAATATAGCACAATTAATTTTTGTGTATGTTCCTTCTAACTAGCTTAACCAAGCACAAAATGACAAAACTCATTCTAATATGTTAAATGATGAGCTCACCTGTATGACTTTCTGTTTGGACATTGTGTACCCGACACCATGACATCATACACCAGTTGGCTCTGCAACACATCACTTCCTGACTTTAGTAGCATTACTTGAGATTATGAAATTGAGGAAATTTCAAGAAAATGCCCATTAAAATTAGAAAGGCGCATTGAGAAACAGTCAACAGCAGTGGAAAGTGAACTTTAAAAATTTAAGCTCTGCATTGTAAGTATTTCTGAGAGTGTCTGTCATTGATTTTTTATTATGATTATTCTAGTTTTGAGTCGGCATCTCTCCTCTATTGAACCAACTAGACAGTAATGATGTCCATAAGCTTTCTTTACTTTTCTTTAAAGGAGATGATATAAAATGCAGCATACCTCCTGTACAGAGGATCGGATCCATCATGCCCTGGAGAGATGTTTACATGGATTGGATAGAACTATCTCTTCTAATTGGAAGGGTGAGCCACTTCATTTCAAAGTATAATTCTGCTATAGTTTGGTTACAGTTTTGAATTTCAAATTTATTGCCCATATTCTTTCAATGTGGATTTACAATAGCTGATGAGATAGTTAAATATGATTATAGACCATTGAGCATTTAGCTTGCTTCTGAAATAGGATGTTATTACTTTGAAAAACCAGAAGTTAGTTTATTGAACATTAGGAAGCATGAATTCGTTGCTCTGTTGAATGTCTCCAGATGATGGACATGTACTGCCCTGTGCCCTACTAAAGATTGGATTGGACTGATCTAAGATGCAAAATAATAAGGGTCAGACGCAAACTTGACCTTTATAAGAGAAATCTGTCCAATGGACACAATCCTGACTACAATACATCAGACACTGGATTTAATGCACGGAAATGATTTAATTATTGTTCATACTGAAACTTGCTGATGAGATTTACACAGCAAAACACTGTGTAACATCCTGAAATGTTCCTACATCCTTTTCTGAAATTGTCAGTTCAGCAAACATGAAGTCATTCATGAAAATTTACCCTGAGGTGTCTTTTCCAAAACATTTCTAATATAGAATCTTACAACACAGAAGGAGGCCACTCAGCCTGTCATGTTTTTGTCAACGTTTTTAAAGAGCTGTTCAATTTAATCTCACATGTCAACTTTTTAGTCATAAACCTGCAAATTAGTCTTCTCAAGCGCATGTTCAATTGCCTTTGGAAAGTTTCTATCAATCTCTTCCCACTACTGCTTCAGGTAGTTCATTCCAGATCTTAAAAACCTTCTGTGTGAAAAAAATTCTTCTCATGTCCCCTTTCATTCTTTAGTCAATTATTTGAAATCGATGACTTCTGGTTAACCAACTCAATTACCGGACTAAATGCTTCTACTAGGTCTCCACTTAATTTCTGTTTTTAGGAGAACAATCCCATATTCTTCAATTTCTTTAGATAACTAAAATCCCTCATCTCTAGTATCATCCTGATACACCCTCTCCACAGCATTGATATTCTCCCTAAAGTCTGCTACCATATATTGTACACAATAGTCAAGCTGAGGCCTAACTAGTCATTTCTAAAGGTTTAGTATGGCTTCCTTGTCTCTGTATTCAATGTCCCTATCTTCAAAGTCAATATCCCATACACATCTTTTTTGTTCCTCAACCCCAGCAGAATCAATTCAGCCTTCGAACCCTTAGTATATCATTCCTCTATAGAACTGTAACATTATCCTTGATCAATACTTCCACACGCTCTTCTTTTTTCTCCCTTTACCTATCCTTTTTGATTATTTTGTGGCCAGAAATGGTTAGTTCCCATTCCTGACCACAATTACACAAGGTCTCCATTATTCTTTTGAGTCCCTGGAATGGGGCTTGAAACCGCAAACTGCTGACTCATGCAAAAGTGCTGCCGAGGTTGTCTTAGAGCAAGTTTTTCTAAATGGAATTTTCAGATTTGGGTCATTTGTTGGATGTAGTTTGGTAAAGTAAAAACGTTTGATTGGCCCATAAGCATAGTTGTCTTGTGCAAATCAATGGGCAGATTTTTCTGGTCGGCGAGCAGGGGCGGGGCCTGCTTGCCAACACGTAAACTGTCGCAGGGATACATCGGATGTGCGTCCTGACATCACCCCGTGTCATTTACATTTTCAGTTCAGTGGCTGCGCAGCCAAATTGGCTGTGCGCCCGCCAGACTGTCAACGGCCTATTAAGGCCATTAAAAAACTAATTAACCTGATTGATGGACCTGCCCGTGCAACCTTAGGGCTGGCGGACAGGCCAGGAGCCCAGGCAGGCCTCGGAAAAAGCACGGGACCTTATCTATGGGTGGGATGAGGTTTCATGGAGGGTTTTTAAAATTTTTATCAAATGTTTAAGTAAAAGTTATGGACATGTCCCAACTCGTGTGACATGCAACTTTTAAATCTGAGCCAATCCTCCTGAGGCAGCACTTTGCCTCGGGGGATCTGTATGCACCCCCCCACCCCCCACCCCCCCAGCTTCCCTTAAATGATTTAAATTTTGTTGCAGTTTCTCTAAAGATAAAGAAACCCATGCTTTAGCACAGAAGCAAAATACTTCTCATGCTGCGAATTTGAAATAAAAGCAAAAGCTGCTGGAATTGCTCAGTGGCTTTGGCAGCATCTGTGGAGGGAGAAACAGAGTTTCTGGTCTGATGAAAGACCATAGTTTAGCACATTTTTCAGTAATTGATTTCCAAATTATATTTGTCCAATTTTCTTAACACGAGGATTGAATTTTGATTCAAAACAATCTATTCTGCAGACAAGGGGATCAGTTAAATGGTAAGCAAAAGGCATGCGAGGCTGGTTTGGGATGATGTTCCAGCTTCCCTTTGCCTCACTGTAAGGGAACATACCGAGACTTTGCTTGCCGCCACCCTCAGCATAGCGTACTCAAAATTTGGAACTTATTGTATAAAAAAAACATGAATGCAAATCTGTATCCTACCACACCATTGCACAATCTGAATAGATTGTTGTGTCAGTCAAAATTGTGGGATCAACAAAAAATCGAGTTCAATTAGAGAAAATATCCACTTAAATTAAACAGACTGTACCAAAAATAAAGCCAGAAATGCTGGAAAAGAACAATAAATTATTCAGCAGCTGAAAGAGAAAGATGAGTAGAACGCTGTCTTGTTCTCTAATATTATTGTTTTTCTCTCTCAAATTCAATATGCTGCATGCTTCTGGAATGCTTTTCTTAAATTTCCAATGTTTGTACTTCTTCCATTTTCTCTAGGCTCGATCCTGGTTACTTACTCTACTGTGTGACCTCTGTTTATGTATGAATTGTAGGTGTGCAGAGGAAAATAGGTTAATTTCTGAATTGAGATAACATACAAATGTGATTTGACTAAACACATCCTGTTATGGTTTGGATACTTGCACCACCTGCACCATTCGTATAATTCATCCTTTGTTCTTTGTATTCCTTGCAATTCTGAATAATTTGATAATACACACTTTAAATAGTATTAGTTCAATCGGAAATACAGCTGAACAAAGAACAATGGTCCTTCAGACAGATGGGTGAAAAGTGTTTGATATTATTTTCCTATACATAATTCCAAATTTTGGCTTCATAAGATGCAATCATTTCTTAGGAAAAATATTGCAACAGATTATGTACTTGATTTGTGTAAAAAAAAGCTTTTGAGAAACCTAAAGCAGATAACATAAAAATAACATACATGTATGGTTTCATATTAATTACAATACAATTGATGTAGAAAGTGGAAATGTGGTATGACAAAGGAAAAGACCAGGTCTAATCAGCATGGATTTTGACTCCATGTAAAACAGTAGCTTCAGCAGAAGTGCCTAAAGCCCTAGCCCCAGAGGAGCATAAAGCCAAATTGTTTACCATACTGAGCTCTGAAGAAGAGTCATATGAACTCGAAACGTTAACTCTGTTTTTCTTCCCACAGCTGCTGTCAGACCTGCTGAGTTTTTCCAGCATTTTTTGTTTTTGTTTCAGATTTCCAGCATCCGCAGTATTTTGCCTTTATCTTTGTTTACCATAAGTTTTTTTTTTAACGGGGATGTTAAAGGGAGTTTTTGCACACTCATTCTTGAGTTATGGATTAACTTGAAATTGTGAAAAATTGTAGGACATGCATTTATATGATCTTTTATGTTCCCAAGATATCTCAAGTGCTTTGCAGCCAATGAAATACTTATGAACTATAATTACAGCTGTAATGCAGGAAACGCAACAGCCAATTTTACACACATCAAGGTCCCACAAATAGCAATGCGATGATGATCAGATAATTTTTTTTTAGATGTTGATTGAGAGCTAACTATTTGTCAGGACACTGGGGATAACTCCCTTGCACTTCTTTGAAATAGTGCCATTCAGTGTTATACATCCACCTGGAGAAGGCAGGTGGGCTCTTGGTTTAATGTCTCAGCTGAAAATCAGCACCTCCAACAGTGCAGCATTCCCTCAATCCTGGTGGCAGTCTAGATTTTTGTACTCAAAACTCACAATCTTCTGACTCAGAGGCAAGAGTGCTACCAACTGGCAGAGGCATTGGACAGATCTGTGTGTACCAGCAAACATGGAGATAGCTCTTCGCCTGTACCCTTTACTGTATATTTGTAAGTAGCTCTAAGAGTCAATACAGACTTACAGTTAAGCTATGTATGACTTCAAAGATTTCTTCAGACCTACCGACCTGTAACCACCCTGCAAAAGCTGGCACTAGGTTTGTACACAGGATCAATCTTTTCTCTTCCACTTGGTATCTTAAATACCTCTAGGAAGTTCCTTCCTTTGCTACCTGTTAAGGTGAAGAGCCAAATTTTTCCAACATTTATTTTTCCATCCTGGTGTGAACAATATTGATGTCAATGATTAAAGTCAGTTAAAATTATGATAGCAGTATGAAAATATCATTAAAAATCCTCTTGTGCATAAATTAAACTAACTATAACTTTGCAGTCAACTACATTAATATGAATTCCTGGTAAGTTGATATATTTCAGGTAATGAACAGCATTTTGTATCACTTGAACATATTCAGTGAACATACATTCACTACGTTCTGCTCAAACCACAATGGCAGTGGGTGTAAGATGGGGAGTTGATAAGTTGATGAGATGCACACACTTTTGCAACTAACATTGAACTGATAGGTTTGTAATTTATCATCAATTTTGCCAAGTGTTATATGCATTATTTACAAAGATGCTATTTTAAAGCATGCATCCTCTCCACTTCTAAGAACACACGCGATATCTTTCACTATCACCATTTACATCTCCTCCTCCATGCACACAGAGGAATGAATATGTGTCCGTGCCCACAGAATGTTCTGAAGATGCATATAAGTTTGATGACAAGAAAATTTTCTGGAACGTGACTTGTTTGGGTCTGTTTGCAAAAGTATTTGATTTGCCTACAAACCAAATGTTGCTAAAGCTGATTATAATGACTTATTAATATTAGCACTTCAATCAGTTACTGGCCTAAAGAGACAGTTTTAAAGCTTGATTGATTCAACTTATACACTATCCCCTTTTTAAAATCTTTTAAATATAGCTATTTGACTAGTTTTGTTCAGGTATTTAATTATCATAAGAACAGTATATAATATAGGTGTCAGTCTTGGCTCAATGGAAGGCTCAGTCAAAAGGTTGCTGTCCCACTCAAGAGATTTGAGCACATAATCTAGACTGACACTAACATCTAGAACTGAGGGAGCATTACAATGGTAACTGCAACTGGCATCTCCACCATCTCAGATGGACATAAATGATCCCATGGAAGAACAGGGGAGGGCTCCTAATATCGGGACCAATACTTTTCCCTCAACTGACATCACTAAAATAGATTAATTCATTATCTCATTGCTGTTTGTGGAATCTTTCTGTGCACCAATTAGCTGCTAAATTTCCTTACATTAAAACAGTGACTACACCTTGAAAATACTTAACTTACTGTGAAGCTCTTTGTGACACCCTGAGGTTGTGAAAGGCACTAAATAATTGCAAGCTTTTTCTTTTCATCCTGCAATTTGGGTACTGGAATGTACTGTTATAAATGTTAAATCATGCAGTTTATTTCCTTCTACACATTCCTTCACCCAGTCAATTTCATTAGATTGGGTAATTCACTAGGAAAAGTCCCTGCCTGGAGTATGATGTCCATCTTAAAGGGAAGTGATCAGCACAATGACTTCTTTCATTTACGTAAAAAAAAACTCTGGCTTTCCACAGGACAAATCTGTGTAAAATTAGTTCTAAACTTACAGTAACAGATTCTGTAAATAGTGCCTTGACAGTACATAAGACAGTTCTGAAACTGCAATAATTACTCAGCACCAGTAAGATTGGTCCATATTAGCACATCTGTGTGGAAAATGGGAACTAGGCTGAAATTTTCAACAGTGCTGGTAAAATATTCAGATAGTATCAATTCTACACAACATTGCACAGAATTCCAGCTTTCACTTATTTTGCAATGACAAAACAGAGAATGAATCTGTCCGGAACACTTAATATTTGAGCAGTTCAAAAGCAGTTTTCCCCAACTTTTATTAATCATTCTGAAAGTTAAATCATTATATGAAATTATGATTCACTTTCATATTCTTTTATGGTTTTCTGTTTGTTTCTGTTGACATTTTAAAAAATATTTTATTTGAGCAGTGATAGCTCACTTTTCCTGATAAGTTGGTAAGTGTCCAAGATACATTGGGGCTGAGTCAATAGACTTCCACCCTCCAAAACTCGATCTCAATTCGATACAGAATTAGCTGACCTCCAGTGGAGCATTATAGACATTAAAGTTGATTTTAATCCCCTTGGGAACTAAATAGCTTGCATTTATATATCACATTTAATATCAAAAAACTTGGCAAAGCGTTTCACAAGAGCTTAAAAAGGCAAAATCTGACACAAAGCTACATAAAGTAAGATTAAAACAAATGACCAAAAGCTTGGTGAAAGAAGTAGGTGTCAAGGAGGTGCCTTGAAAGAGGAGAGACCGGCATAAAGGTTTAGGGAGAGAATTTCAGAGATAAAGATGCTTGACAGGTGAAGACATGGCTGCCAGTGGTGGAATGATTAAAATTGGGGATGCTCTAGAGGCTAGAGTTAGAGTCATGGTTCCTCTCCTGGTTGCTATCCAGTGATCATTACCTGGAAATGCTACGTATAGATGTTGTGTGGACAGCTTGGCAGTTATGTCACCACATTGTCCAAGTTGATACGATGAAGTCAATGGTAAGGTGAATCAGGCAACATGCAAACCAGGCAACTGATCCAGTGCCACCCATTTCCCATCTGGCAGGAAAAAGCTTATAGTTGACCCCACTATATAAATACATTAAGTTATTGCTGCTGTTAATTTGCCAACAATCCTGGTTTTCTTTTTCAGCTGGGCTCTGTGTAAACCGTTGGAGCCTGGAAGAACTTGTGAGTAGAGATCCCCACAGCTTTCTAATCCTCATTGAGAAGATATTGCTTAAAACCCAGGAGGTAAGGGAGAAAAAATAGCCCATTTCAGCAAGGTTTACAGACACTTTCTCCATATGAAATTGAACAGTTTGGTTTGTGAAGTTTACAGTGCATGTTTTAGTCAAAAAATGAAACCCAGTATAGTGCGTCACTCTCACACAATCTCCTATAGGCAACATACACATGCAATATTTTACAGGATGCTTTGATAATCAGAAACATTATTAGTCATGTTGAGCTACTTAATTTTGCATTTGAAATTTGATTTTGTGGATTAATATTTCATATATGTATTTTTGGATTAATTACAATGTATGCATTCATTTGATTATGTCCCGTAATAATTTGGAGCGTTCCCCATTATGTGTGTGCTAGGGGAAACATTGGTCAGAATATCAAGGTTTAACCTTCCCTTTGTTAAATGGATCCCAAGCCAGATGATGAAGAATGAACATAGTCACCAATCCTTTTATAGGTTCATTTACAGAATGCAGCATTACATATGTCTGCTTTCTGTCTACTACCCCAGTCCCTAAGTATTTCATTAAACAATGCCTTCATCTGTGTATTTTAACAGTATCATTAACATACCGTTAACAACTTTTGTGATGTGTTCTGGAACATTTATCAACTGACAGTCCACACAAAAAGATACCTCAGTTTAATGTACCATAGGAATGTACTTCTGCAATTCACCAAAGATTCATGAGGTTGTTGGGGTTGGGGGAGGGGTGTAAATTCTAGAACTGAATTAGGAAGGATTATAGGAAGGTTGTGATTGCACTGGAGAGGCTGCAGAGGAGATTTACCAGGATGCTGCCTGGGCTGGAGGGTCTGAGCTATGAGGGAAGATTGGAAAGGCTGAGGTTGTTTTCCTTGGAGCAGTGAAGGTTGAGAGGGGATCTGATAGAGGTATATATGATTATGAGGGGCATAGATAGGGTAGAGAGGAAGACACTTTTTCCATTAGTAGAGGGGTCAATAACCAGGGGGCATAGGTTTAAGGTAAGAGGTAGAAGGCTAAGAGGGGAGCTGAGGAGAAATTTTTTTCACCCAGTGGGTGGTGGGAGTCTGGAACTCACTGCCTGAAAGGGTGGTTGAGCCAGAAACTCTTGTAACATTTAAGAAATATTTAGGTATTCACTTGTGTTGCCATAGCCTCCAGGGTTATGGGCCAAGTGCTGGAAAATGTCACTAGTGTAGTCAGGTCATTGTTGACCAGCACGGACATAATGGGCTGAATGACCTCCTTCTGTGCGGTAAACGTCAATGAGTCTATGGCTAGGATTTTCCAGTGGTCGGGCGGGCTTGGTAGGCAGGCCTGGGAGAGGTTGGGAAGCCGGCTGCTGCCTGCGATTGGGCTCTGACCGCGATTTCACGCTGGCTGGCCAATTAACAGCCCGCCAGAGTGAAATGTGAGCTGAAAGGCTCAGTGCTGCCGGTGTGGGGGCGGAAGGAGCGTGAGAACGGAGGTCCGAGCATTAAAAGCTCCCTGAGGCATAGAGACTCAGGGAGCTGAAGAATTTTGAAAGTCAAAAATAAAGAAGTTAAAAATGTTAATAACACGTCCCCTCATAAGACTTGTCACATGAGCAGGGATATGTTAGAAATTAGTTTGAAATTTTTTTAAAATCACTGATCAAAGCCTCATCCTGCCCGTGGATGAGGTTTGACAAAATATCCAAAGGCCGCTTGGCCTTTTTCGCCTGCCCGCCAACCATAAGGTTGGACTGAATGTTCTTTAAAATGTTCAATTATGCATAGATTACCACCTGTAATTATTTGTCTACGTCTTCAAATAAATTCTATAAAAAACAACCAAAAGGTTGGATGGGCAGTGAAAATTTTCATTTAATTAGAACTTCAATGGCCTTAATAGGCCCGTTAATTGTTAGCGGACATGCTGCCAACTCCCGCCCGCGCCCGCTGACCGAATATCGTACGAGTGCGTGATGATGTCGGGCTGCTCGCCTGACACCATCGTGCGTTATTTTACGCTCATTTGGGTCGGGTGTGTACCCACCTGACGAGCAAAATATTCTGCCCTATGAGTCTATGATCTCTTTGGGGAGTAAAAGGATATCATTAATTCTCCAAAGTCACTAACCATCCTGACTTGGAAATACATCACTGTTCCTTCACTGTCACTAGGCCAAAATCCTAGAACTGCGGCCCCCCACGCCCCAACTAACAGCACTGTGGGTGTACCTATACAGCATGGACTGCAGCGGCTCAAGAAGGCAGCTCATCACCACCTTCTCAAGGGCAATTAGTGATGGGCAAAAATGCTGGCTGAGCCAGCGGTGCCCCCTAAATGATTTTTTTTTAAAAACAGCATATGAGATTAGTTCTCTTTTCAGACCACCACCCCCGCCCCCGACCACCACCACCACCACCACCACATTAAAATGAGACCTGAGAGGGTAAGGTGATCACAGTGTCTGTGGAGTCAAGGGTGCACTCATCCTCCTGGATCTACAGAAAAGATTCATAAAACATTGTCAAAGTTTCCTTTGGTTGATAGTCACTGAAGAGTCCAGAGAGTAACAGGCCCAATGCTTCTCCCACAGATTGAGAACTCATTTTGATAAGGGGCCCTTCAACAGGTATTAGTAGACTAATTAACATATTCAAGGAGTTTAGCTCATGCCTTAAAAAGTGTACCCCACAAACTTATCACTGAAAAATAATATGGTCAAAGTGAATTCCCTGCTGTAAAACACAGTTGGAAATAACAATTTGGAGGTGGATATTTTTAGTTTGATGTATGACTGGATTAAACTGTCATGCTCAGTTTAAATTGGGGTTTTATTTTAGGATTCAGTATTTGGTTTGAATTCAATTCACATTCCTGACCAAATCAAATCAAAATTAAGAAATAATACAACTTAATTGGCCTAGAATTTCTGATCTCCGGAGTGCCATACCCAGGAGATACCCCAGAAGATGCGCTAGGGGACCACCCGGAAGTGCCCTTGGAAGGATTTCCTGGGAAGTTCAAACATCCAATGGGCAAATACCGTGCGTCTGAGTTAAATCAGAAATTTTAGCTGGTTCTGACTGTCACACCAGAATAGTTACTCAGGAGATGTTAGAAGAATTAGAACTTCTTCTAACTCCTGGGTAACTATAATACTGACAGCCCAACCCACCCGCCTCATACCCGACCCATCCGCCTCGACCCTCCCGCCCTGACCCACCCACCTCGCACCCAACCTACCCACCTCAACCCACCCACCTCGCACCCAACCTACCCGCCTCGACCCACCCACCCTGCACCCGACCCTCCGCCCTGACCCACCAGCCTCGACCCTCCCACCTCGCACCCAACCCTCCGCCCTGACCCACCCACCTCGCACCCAACCTACCCGCTTCAACCCACCCACCCTGCACCCGACCCTCCACCCCGACCCACCCGCCTCGTACCCGACCCACCCGCCCCCCAACCCGACCCTCCGCCCCGACCCACCCGCCTTGTACCCGACCCACCCATCTCGCGCCCGACCCACCCACCTCGTGCCCGACCCTCCATGGGACTCCCCAACTTCAAAGTAAAAACTGTTTTTATGGTGTTGCAGATTCCAAGGTATGAAATTTGATTTAAAGCCTGACTCTGTGCTGACTGTTGGAGAAAGTTATAGGGCAGATATACTGTATGTGTGGCATTTATCTCAAAATGCAAACTAGTTGCA
Organism: Carcharodon carcharias; assembly: GCF_017639515.1. Classification (NCBI taxonomy): domain Eukaryota; kingdom Metazoa; phylum Chordata; class Chondrichthyes; order Lamniformes; family Lamnidae; genus Carcharodon; species Carcharodon carcharias. Next base: position 31,173,318 of record NC_054488.1, on the reverse strand, counting down.
AATTTGCAGCTCTGATATAAACATCACTTTGAAACACAAACGTGCCTCTGTTAGGTTAGCGTGACGATTCTTGGTAAAGATCTCACCACAGCATACTCACTCTATATGGTGCATGTTTGTTGTTGAGATCATAACCACAACAGGTGAAGCATTACATTTCCCAAGTGCCTGTTGAATTGTAGAACCCAAAGTTAAGGTGCAGAAAGAGGCTATTCAGCCCATCGAGTCTGCATCAACCATAAAAATAGGAAAAAATAAGCTAGCCGTTCATTTTAATCTCACCTTCCAGACCCTGGTTTGTAGTCTTGCAGGTTAGAACTCTTCAGATGCAGATCCAGATACCTTTTAAATGAGTTGAGCATTTCAGCCTCAGCCACCAATTCGGGAAGTGAATTCCAGATGCCTACCACCCTCTGGGTGAAAAAGCTTTTCCTCATGACCCCTCTAATCCTTCTGACAATCATCTTAAGTCTATGCCCCCAGGTAATTGACCCCTCAGCTAGGGGAAACAGGTCTTTTCTATCTAGGCCACTCATAATTTTGTACACCTCAATTAGGTCACCCCTTAGCCTCCTCTCTTCTAAGGAAAATAAACATAGCCTACCCAATCTTTCTTCATAGCTGCAATTTCCCAGCCCTGGCAACGTTCTTGTAAATCTCCTTTGCACTCTCCAAAGCAATTATGTCCTTCCAGTAATGTGGTGACCAGGACAGAATCGCAGAATCTTTACTGTGCAGAAGGAAGGCATTCAGCCCGTCGAGTTTGCACTGGCTCGCTGAAAGAGCATTCTACCCAATCCCACTCCCCTGCCTTATCCCTGTAACCTTACACATTCTTTCTTTTCAGGTAGCAATCTAATTCCCTTTTGAATACCTTGATCGAACCTACCTCCACCACCCTTTCAGGAAGTTTGTTCCAGACTACAACCAACTCCTACGTGAAAACATTTTTCCTCACATCACTTCTACTCCTTTTGCCCATTAATTTGAATATGTGCCCTCTAGTTCTTCATGTTCTCTTGACTGGGAACAGTTTCTCACTATTTACCCTGTCCATACCCCTCAGGATCTTGAATATCTCCATCAAGTCTCCTCTCAAACTTATTTTCTCCAGGGAAGACAGACCCATCTGCACACAAAATTCCAGCTGCAGCCTAACCAGTGTTTTATACAGTTCCATCATTACATCCCTGCTTTTGTATTCAATACCTCGTCGAATAAAGGAAAACATTCCATATGCTTTCTTTACCACCTGATCCACCTGTCCTGCCACCTTCAGTGACCTATGGGCATGCAGTACATCCTCTCTCATTATACTTATTGTATCTAATGTTTTGTATTCTTCCTCTTTAACTAGAATATCTACATCATTCTTCTCTACTTACTGAAGACAGAGACAAAGTATTGAGAACCCTGCCCACATCTTCTGCATCAATGCACAAGTTACCTTGTATATCCCTGATAGGCTCTACCTTTTCCTTAGTTGTCCTCTTGTTCTTAACATACTGGTAAAGCATCTTTGGGTTTTCTTTGATTCTACCTGCCAATATCTTTTCATATCCTCTCTTTGCTTTCCTAATTTCCTTTTTTAATTCACCCCTGTACTTTCTATACTCCTCAAGGCTTTCTACAGTATTAAGCTTTTAGTGACTGTCAAGAGCTCTCTTTTTGTGCTTTATCTGGCCCTGTATGCTTCTGGATAACCAGGGGGCTCTAGATTTGGAAGTACATCCTTTTTCTTTGTGGGGACATGTCTACGCTGTGCTTGTAGAATCTTGCTTTTGAATATCGCACACTGATTGTACACTGTTTTCCCTTCCAGTAGCTGTATCCAGTTCACTTTCTCCAGTTCGCCTCTCAGCTTTGTAAAATTTGTCTTCTCCCAATTTAGAACTTTTACTCCTGTTCTATCTTTGTCCTTTTTCATACTGGTTCCAAATCTAACTGTATTATGGTCACTATGTGCAAAATGGTCCCCCCACTGTTACTTCATCCACTTGGACAGCTTCATTCCCTAAGACAAAATCTAGAATTACGCCCCCTCTCGTTGGGCTTGTTACATGCTGGTTAAAAATTTTGTCCATAGGTCCCTTCTCTGGGTTAACTAAGTTATACAGGTGAGAATGAGATAATCAGAGTTTAGATTGCAAGAAAGTGACAATATCATTGGATGCGATTTCCTGACTATTAAGAAATGCTACTCATTGTCTAGTTGAATAACAGTGATGTGAAATATGGGAGGGGCAAAACCTCTTGTGTAAACTACACATTCATTTGTTCAGCTTTCAAAGGTGCAGTTTTGCAAATAGAGTTATGATTAACCCAGAGTTTGTGGTTGATATGACTGAGCAACAATGTAGAATTGACAATGCCAAAAGTCAGTAACTACTACAAAGTCTTCAATTCCTGGCCTCTGCAGATTTCAGCCAGGGGCAGTATTCAGTGTGTCAAAAGGCTGAGACTCTTTTCTCTAGAAAATAGAAGGCTAAGGGGTGACCAAATAGAAGTCTTCAAAGTTATGAAAGTTATGGTGTATGTGGTAGGCAACAAGGAATTCAAAATTAAGGCTCATAAATATGGATATTAAATCCAATAAGGAATTCTGGAAAAATCACTTTATTGAAGGAGAATGGTGAGAATGCGGAGCTTGCTACCACATGGGGTAGTTGAGATGAATATCTAAGATTCATTTGAGGGAAAACTAATAGTGAGAGACAAAGAAATAAAAGGTTATGTTGATAAGTTTAGATAAAGTAGGATAAGAAGAACATAAACACTGACGTAAACCAATTGGGCTGAGTGACCTGTTTCTGTGCTGTAAATTCATTGCCATTCTTTGTGACACAGTTGCTAACCCACTAGCTAAGTGTTCCAGAATCCTGTGTTGTTGTCTGTAGGATTATTACAAATGGTTCTACTACCTTAGGCAAAAAAAAATCAGTAGCTCGCATTAACCTTGGTTTGTTTGGATGAAGGGGTTGGAGGACACCACTGGGGTAGCCAAGATGGGGTAGCCACCCTGTCTGACACACAAACCATTTTGATGAGATATCAGATATTTGGTAAAACTACATCCATGCATGAATTTCTGCCTGCAAAAACAAGGGATGAGAAAGCCCTGAGGAGTGTCACCAAAAAGCTTGATCAACTCATCCAGTTTAAGGAACAATAAGGATAAAAAATATTAATTTTTCAATCTAATTTTTGGTTTTATACTTGTTAAAATTACAATTACATAGATTTTACAGCAGCAGAACAGGCCATTCAGCCCAGGTGATCTATGCTAGTGATATCCTGTACACGAGCCTCCCTAACACAAGGATTTTGCTGCTCTTTAATCATCCACCAATCCCAGGTGAGAGAGTCAATGGCGAATCAGCTCTCACACCTCCATCTTGGTCATTTAATCTTTGTAATCAAGGCTGCATGAGTAGGTCCCAAGATTTTCTTTGTATTATTTTCCTTCTGCGGGTTACTGACCTTGGTGACCTCTCTTTACTGTTGTAGTAAAACCCTGAGAGTATTTTTACAATGAACTGAGGAAGCCCCCCCCACCCCCTCCCATTATGTGGTAAATTGTACACATCAGCCTGCATCCTGCTGGTTTGAGGCATGGTGTGTCAAAGCACCAAAACACAACACCCTATTTCAGTAATTTATATTTGTGAAAAAAGGTATAATTTCCTTAGAATAAAACAAAAAAAAACACCAAGGTACTTGGCAGATAAATTTATTCACAAGTGTTACTGAATCATTTCTTTCTAAGATGTGCTATGAAGAAATGAAAAATCACTTTTGAGAATAACATGATGTCTTACGTGTGTGAAATATGTTTTGCAGGTGCAGGAAATGTGTCAGTATGACTTATTGGTGCCACTGGCTTTAATGTTTTATTCTGCAGCTTTACGAGTAAGTGCTAAAGATATGTTTCATATGTAATTTAAAAATGTAATTGTTTAAGCATGCAAAAATGATTTATAAAAGGATTGCAATTCTTCAAAAGTGATTGTGATTTTTAACTTTTCCTTGAATTAGGTCCTTAATAGGAAAAAGTTTACATATCCTAAAGATGCATTGGGGAACTCCCCCTCAGGAGCCCCCCATAAGGATTGCATGGCAATTGCCCAGGAGGTTCAAACTTCCATTGGGAAATTGCCCTGCACTGGAAATCATCTGACACGCTAACTTAAATCACAAACTTCATATGGTTCAGACTGTCTTACCATAATAGTTACCCAGAAAAAGTTAGGAGAATTAAAACCACTTTGAACTTCTAGGTAACTATAGTAATGACACCCGCCACCCCCGCAACTCCCAGCTCCTCACAGGACTCCCCCCAGCCCCGATCCACCACTGCCACCCCCACCCCATCAATTATCCCCCAGCCCCCATGACTGCCCTACCCACCCCCAACTACCCTCCTCACACCCCAGCTACCCTCCACACCCCGACTATCCTCTACACCCCGACTACCCTTCCCACCCCCAAACTATCGTCCCTACTCCCCTGACTGCACCCCATCCCCCAATTACCCCTCCACCCCTGACTACCACCCTTCCCCCAAACCACCATTCCCAGTCCCTCCGACTACCCTCCCCAGCTGCAGATTACACCTCCAGCCCCTGGCTACCCCCCCAAACCCCCGAAAACCCTTCCCATGGACCACTGCCCACCCCCACTGACCACCTCTCAGACCACCTGACTCTCTCCCACTGATCGCATCCCCCACTGAGCACCCGACCCCTCCCTACTGAGCAACACCCACTAACCACCTGACCACCCAATCCCCTACGCCCAGACCCACCCTTCCCCTACTCCCATCCTTCTACTCATCCTATCTGCCCCTACCCATCCCCCAACACCCCACCTCAACCCCCTCAATCCTACCCACTTACCTTATACACTTACCTTCTGTCTGGCTTCTGAAAGGGGCTGGACCTTTAAACCTACCTGCATTACAATGGCTAGTGCTATAAAAAAAAGTACGGATCTTCCTTACTTCCGACTCAGCTGTCCTCGACAAAAGGCCTTGGGAACTTGCTGCACTGCACCTTTCTCATCTGGCCCAAGCCGCAAGGTCAGGCAAGAAAGGTTTGGCAGTGTTTTGGGATCAGTAACTAGGAACGGAGTAGCAACCCAACTGTGATTGCCACTCCATGGAAATTCAGACCCATTATATCCAATACCGGACACTACACTTTCGAAAGGATGATCTTGGAGACCAGAGTTTGGGGTGGGGGAGTTCTCCAACATTGCAAATTTAAAATTCTTCTCCTTGTTTTTAAATCCCTCTGTGCCTCACTTATTCCAATCACTAACTTCTCAAGCCCTTCCACCCCCTTGCTCCTTGAACTCTCCATTTCACTGCCTCTGGCCCCTTGTGCACCCCATCTTTGATCTCTTTCCACCATAATTGGTAGGTGTGTTCTCAACTGCTTAGGCCTCATTCTCCATCTTTACTATCTGCCTCTCCTTTTCCTCGGTAACACCCTCCTTAAAACCCAACTCTTTGTCCAAGCCTTTGATCACCTTTCCTTCTTTGCCTCAGTTTCTGTTTTCTCTTCACACCTGTGTGTGCTTTTGACATTTTTTTTATATTTAAGTGCTGTATAAATGCACTCCATTGCTGCTCTTATCTACCAAGAATGACTGCTAGATTCTGTCCCGCAGTCATTCTTGAACATCTCAAAAAGAAGTTATTGAATGGTGCTTGAAGACACCAAAGAGCAGATCATTTGATTTTTTTTTAAAGTTGTAAGATATTCAGGGAATGAAGAGAATTTTTGAATGAAATGTAGTTCCTTTAAAGCATTACTGTTTTCATGGAGTACTTTACAGTCTTTGCACATTTATTGAATCTGCTCTGTGGTCCTTTGCAGACTCCATATTTTCCTCCAGAATGTAACCTGCTGAAGAAGGCATACAATATCTACCACGGCCTTCTGACATGGCCTGTGCCATATTGTAATATTTGCAAGGACCTTCTAGTATTTATTCAAGATGAAATGAAGGCACCAGGTAAGAACAGTTTACCATCAAACCACAGTTCTGTAATTACATTTATAAAAGAATATAATTTTTAAAAAGGCTTTTTATCTATTAAGCGGAGGTCTTGTGGTGCGGTGAGTGAGCCAGAAGGTCAGGGATCAAGTCCTAGGGGCTGAATTTTATTCTCTGAAAATGCTGTAGTCCCGTAGAAGTGTAATGTCCTGTCGTGAACTTGACCCCAATGTACAGTGGGCGGAATGTATTGTGGGCCGGATGCATTGAAAGGATGGCTGCTGGGTGAAGAAGTGGTTTATGACACCTATCTGGATTCTAGGACCGATCCTGAGTGACAATACTATGAGAGCCATGACACGGCCAGGGCCATCATCGAGCAGACCATTGGTCTGCTCAAAATGACATCTAGTTACCTCAACTAATCTTGCAGATCTCTTCAGTACAAGCCTGAGAGATTGTTCCTCCTGGTGGTTGTTTGTTGTGCACTCTATAATCAGGTAGATTGCAGAGAGGCGATCCTCTCTTAGAGGATGCTTCGCGGAAGACAATCTATTCTTCTGAGGAGTTAGAGGAAGAGGAGGGAGAACCGCTCCAACCAGTTGTTCAAGGACTTCAGGGAGCATCTGTATGGGTGAGAGACAGGGGAGTTCTAATCCTGACAAGTTAGCTCAGTCTATCCAAATATCTCATCATCATGGTCAGCATTTCCTTCTTCTTTCTATTTCATCACAGGAAAACTAATTGCTCATCTTAGACAGTCTCAAATATCTAAACCATAAACTTATTTGGGTGCATGATTACACATTTAAATAAGGGCATCAATGGAACCCATCTCCATGCATTCTCACAAACAAATAAACCAGTGATCATTTGGAAGACTTTCAAACAAGACATCATTTATGTGCACAGAAACTCAACAACATGTGTAAACAATACAAACATTAAATTCAACCATGTGCACTCAAGTGTAACTATTGTGGGGTTTTCTTGAATCTCTAATGGGTGTAATGGTGTAGTGCTTCCCCCCTCACTGCCAGCTGTGTTGGAGAGAGGCTGCTGACCCTTATGCCCCTTGTCTGCAGTGACTTGGGTGGCTGTCCTCTGGTTGCCTGAGGCTGTGAGGGCCTCGGCATGGTGGGAGTCTTCTGCACAATGACAGAGGGCCCATGTGTTGATGTGGCCTGTGAAGGTACCTGTGCCAATGACAGAGAGGCAGAGGAGAGGCTGTCCCCATCAGAAGTGCTCTGAGAGGTTCCCCCAGATGCTATTAACCGCTAAGATAAAAGCAAAATACTGCGATGCTGGAAATCTGAAATAAAAATAGAAAATGCTCTTGATTTTGACCCAGCGACAGTGAAGGAAGAGCTCTGAAGAAGGGTCATACAGACTCAAAACCTTAACTCTTTTTCTCTCTACAGATGCTGTCAGACCTGCTGAGCTTTTCCAGCATTTTCTGTTTTTATGTTGGTATTAACTGCTGCTCACCCTCCACCATGAGGTCGATTTCGCACTACCTGCTTTCCTGAGAGGGACCAGGAGCTGGAAGTGACTCAAGGCTCCTTGTTCCCCTCTCGCCCAAGCTCTGAGCCCCTACGCTCAGAGACAGGCGATGGAGTGCATGTCCGAATTTACAGACCCGATTGCTTCAGTAATTTGTTTTTATTAATTCATGGCTAGGCCAGCATTTATTGCCCCCCATCCCTAGTTGCCCTTGAGAATATGGTGTTGAGCTGCCTTCTTGAACCGCTGCAGTCCATGTGGTGTAGGTACATCCACAGTGCTGTTAGGAAGGGAGTTCCAGGGTTTTGACCCAGCGACAGTGATGGAACGGCAATATATTTCCAAGTCAGGATGGTGAGTGGCTTGACGGGATCTTCTGGTGGTAGTGTTCCCATCTATCTGCTGCCCTTGTCCTTCTAGATGCTGGTGGTCGTGGGTTTGGAAAGTGCTGTCCAAAGAGGCTTGGTGAGTTCCTGCGGTTCACCTTATAGGTGGTACACACTGCTGCCACTGTGTGTTGGTGGTGGAAGAAGTGAATGAACAAAGAACAAAGAAAAGTACAGCACAGGAACAGGCTCTTTGGCCCTCCAAGCCTGCGCCGATCATATTGCCTGTCAAACTAAAACATTTTGCACTTCCGGGGTCCGTATCCCTCTATTCCCATCCTATTCATGTATTTGTCAAGCTGCCTCTTAAACACCACTATCGTACCTGCTTCCACCACCTCCTCTGGCAGCGAATTCCAGACACTCACTACCCTCTGCGTAAAAATCTTGCCCTGCACATCTCCTCTAAAGTTTTCTCCTCTCACCTTAAATCTATGTCCCCTAGTAATTGACTCTTCCACCCTGGGAAAAAGCTTCTGACTATGTTTGTTTGTTTGTGAATGGGGTGCCAATCAAGCAGGCTGCTTTGTCCTTGATAGTGTTGAGATTCTTGAGTGTTGTTGGAGCTGCACTCATCCAGGCAAATGAAGAGTATTCCATCACACTTCTGACTTGTGCCTTGTAGATGATGAACAGGCTTTGAGGAGGCAGGAAGTGAGTTACTCGCCTCAAAATTCCTAGCCTCTGACCTGCTGTTGTCGCCATCATATTTATATGGCTAGTCCAGTTCAGTTTCTGATCAATGGTAATGGATGTTGATAGTGGGTGATTCAGTGATGGTAATACCGTTGAAGACAAGGTGTGATTGTTGAATTCTCTCTTGTTGTAGGTGGTCATTGCCTGGCACTTGTGTGGCATGAATGTTACTTGCCACTTGTCAGCCCAAGCCTTGATATTGCCCAGGTCTTGCTGCATTTGGGCATGGACTGCATCAGTATCTGAGGAGTCGTGAATGGTGCTGAACATTGTGCACTCATCAGCGAACATCCCCATTCTTAACCTTATGACAGAAGAAAGGTCATGAATGAAGCAGCTGAAGATGGTTGGGCCGAGGACACTACCCTGAGGAACTCCTGCAGTGATGTCCTGGAACTGAGATGGTTGACCTCCAAACAACCTCAACCATCTTCCTTTGTGCTAGGTATGACTCCAACCAGCAAAGAGTTTTCCCCCCGATTCCCATCGACTTCAGTTTTGCTTGGGCTCCTTGATACCACACTTGGTCAAATGTGGCCTTGATGTCAAGAGCAGTCACTCTCAACTCACCTCTTGAATTCAGCTCTTTTGTACATGTTTGGACCAAGGCTGTAATGACGTCAGGAGGTGAGTGGCCCTGGTGGATCCCAAACTGAGTGACAGTGATTAGGTTATTGCTAAGCAAGTGCTGCTTGATAGCACTGTTGATGACCCCCTTCCTTCACTTTACTGATGATCAAGAGTAGACTGATGGACCGGTAATTGTCTGGGTTGGATTTGTTCTGCTTTTTGTGGACAGGACGTACCTGAGCAAATTTCCACATAGCGGGTAGATGCCAGTGTTGTAGCTATACTGGAACAGCTTGTCTAGGGGCGCGGCAAGTTCTGGAGCACAAGTCTTCAGTACTATTGCTAGAATATTGTTGGGGCCCATAGCCTTTGCAGTATCCAGTGCCTTCAGCTGTTTTTTGATCTCCCATGGAATGAATCTAATTGGCTGAAGGCTGGCATCTGTGATGCTGGGGGTCTCAGGAGGAGGCTGAGATGGATCATCCACTTAGGACTTCTGACTGAAGATTCTGGCAAATGCTTCAGCCTTATCTTTTGTGCTGATGTGCTGGGCTCCTTGTGCTGGATTTAGCACTCCAAGACAGTTGTCAAATGAGGAAGCTGTATGTTCTGTAGATTGGTGATCACGGCACTCGTGGCTTGGATGCACACCTCTAAAATCCATGCCAGAGTGCACTATGTCTCCAGTATCTCTGCTAAAGCTCCAGATACCTCATGCTGGATGTCCAGCAGCTTCTGCCTTCCAGAGTCTCACCATCAGGCTGGGACTCAGCATCTTGGTCAACTCCAGCACTCCTCCAGCTGCCAGGCAGCTGCTCCATCTCAGCCTCTGGCAGCTGCACATGTGACTGTGATGCCCCCTCACCAGTTTGTGGTTCCCTTATTTCCGAGGTGCTGGTATCTGCACTGGTGCTGGGTGCAGAGCAAGGATATGACACTGCATCCTCTAAGGCTTCCTCTTCCTGCTCAGAGGTTGGTCTGGGACTCTCGGGACTTGTGGTGAGAGCTGTCGATGTTGCATCTGTGTAGGAAACAAAAATAGGGATGGTTAAGGCCATCTTCAGCCTTTGGGGTGAGTATGCATAGACTAACGTCTGCATTGATAGCACTGCAAGCATTGTGAGATGTGACTAATTGTTTGCATTTTATAACTTGCAACATGCAGTTACTTGTTAATCCTCTATGCATGAGAACCCTTAAACTCACAAACAGTGAATGCCTCATTCATATACCAGGCATCATGAAATGTCCCCTTAGCCCTCCTAACACATCTCTCTTACACTTGGTAGAATGTCACCCACAATCTCACCATCCCAGGGCCTTCTTCCTATCTTGCCTCTACCAATGGACTGGCTCCACTCACTCATGCCCAGATTCTCTATGGATGTAAGCATTGCCAGGTTTGGCACACTGCCTCTAGTCTTGCTTCTTTCCCTGGCATTGTGCGCCTCTTCTCCTGCAATTTAAGTGCAATATTGTCACGATTTTGAATCTTCTGTAGAATTATATGTTCATACGTATGGCTTATGTGAACTCCACAGGCTGCAGTGTCTACACAGTGATTTGCACTGTGCCTTTTGTGCCTTTTGCACTTCCCACCCCTCAGCCCCCGACAGCCTTTCATAGGCCTCAGTGCCATGTAGAGTGACATTTGTGCGTCACGCCGTCTCACATTTTTGGGCACCGCACAAGACAATACCCTAATGAAACTTTCCATAAACCTTCAGTGTTTGTATATCTCCATGGTGGAGCCTCACTCACCTTTCCAGATCTTAGAAGGCCTTTGACTTATTTTCAGTACTGAACCCAGGTTCGCTGGACCACCTTGAGGCTGCTCACCTCCACTGTGACCTCCATCCAGGCTGCTTTGGTCAGGCTTGGTGGCCTTTTCTTTCAGTCACCTTGCATGAGGATCTCCTGCCTGGAGGAGGGGTGGCAGGGAGTCATTGTCAAACCTTGGGGTCGTACTGGACCTTTTACCCTCCCCATCACCTGGCTCCCTTCTGTTGGCCATTTTTGGAGAGATACAGAGAGTGAACAGCCTGATGTTCTATATCTGAGGGATTCATCAGGGTTATAATTCAACTGCATTCCAAGTCGTCCCTTCCCTACCAAAGATCCTGAAACCTTCCCATCAGTCAAAACCATCAAACATAAATAAAAACATTCATTCATCTCTGGAAATGTTTTCCAATAATTATATTCAGCTCCAAATTCTTCTCACAATCCTCAAGCAATGATCTCTGGTACACCTGACACAGTCCTGAGCCAGGGATCCCTTTAAATAAGTGGCTGTGACCTCCTTTCCAGGTCACAGCTTGTCTTCTGCAGAGCCCAGACGTCCTGCCCTCAGCCACCTGCAGAGCCCAGACGTCCTGCCCTCAGTCACCTGCAGGGCCCAGACGTCCTGCCCTCAGCCACTGCAGAGCCCAGACGTCCTGCCCTCAGCCACCTGCAGGGCCCAGACGTCCTGCCCTCAGTGGCCCATTGTGTGAGAGACCCACCTTCTACTAATGCCGTTGGCTGGCAGCCTGACTGCTGGTTGTTAATTGACTGATTCACATAATATGCGTTGTGTTTAAAAGGAGGGGGGCGTGAGTCAGCGGGTCACCACCTCCCGGCACCAACTCCCACCCACCGTCAAGGTGCATAAAATCCAGCTCCAGGACTTGATGGCCAAGGAAGGGGCGTTCATGATATAGCCAAACAGACTGACTTGGAAATCCTTCTAACATACACTAATGACAGGCTGTAAGAGTGGGAGAAATTCCTGGTCAGCCACGAGGTGGGTAGAAATTGGATCACTGTCCATAGCTCCAGCCCACAACATTCATGCAAAATTGTATGTTGGGGAGGGGGGACCACAGCTGGCTCAGCTAGCTGAACGGCCAGTGTGGATCAGATTGGTGCCAACAGCATGCAGTTTGGTCCTTGCTCTGGTTGGGGTGGATTCCGGACCTGCCTTCTTGTGCTACCCATGGTGGAGATCTTAAACAAGTCAAGTACAAAGTTGGCATGTTTTATGTGGAATAAATGTACAAGTCCAGATAATATCGATCTAATATAACAGGATATTTTCTTATATTTCCTGAAGCATGGGAACTCTGAAACTGTTCAAATAGTTAAAAAGGTTGAGGCCTTGAATTCCACCAGGATCGTAGACTTCACTTCTGTTTTCAACCCCCTCATGTAACATCCATTTGCATGGAAAATGAAAAGTAAATTTGTATTGCTCCACTGAAAGGGAACTTTGAAGGTCAAACCGAGTCCCCTTATTTTTATTCATAGTTGTTATTTACATGAAGTGGCTCACTTATTCTGGTATATCTCCTTTTTGGATATTCACATGAGCTCATTTAGTTCAGAGGTCTGTGATCCTTATGATATGAATTTTAAAAGTCATCTCAGAAAAAGACATTCATTCTGTGTAAATAGAGTAAATGCTTGTGGTTATTTTATACATTCATGCTGTATGCTCTGACCTCCTATGTGATTTAGCAAAACTGGGTTGTACCAAATGTTTTTAGCCCTGCCCAGGTTCTCCAATAGTCAACAGTCAAATTATTTTTTGTGTTTGTGTTTGTTAAACAAAACATAAAGAAATTGGGATGCATAAAAGAAATTCAACCTTCACTTTGTTGAATAGACCATGCGCAATTTGTACTATCACAGACCTCAAACTCAATTTATTTAACTCCCCTAAATGAGGTCAGTAATTGCAGATAAAACTGCCAAAAATTATTGAATGATAGAATGATAGAACAGAGAGGAGGCCATATGGCCCATGTTGTCTGTGCTGGCTCTTGAAAAGGGCTATCCAATTTGTCCCTGCTCTTTCTGCAGACCCTATAATTTCTTTTTCTTTTCAAGTATTTATCAAATTCCCCTTTGTAAGTTATTGTTGAATCCATGTCCACCACCCTTTCAGGCAGTGTCCTCCAAATCATCATAATTTGTTGCATAAAAAAATGTTTCTATGCGGCCCTCCTTAATTAACTTAAACCTCCCTGTTAATTTTTTCCTGATTAGTGTTTCCAAAACCTTAAACTGACTGGCTGGTAGTTACTTGGGATGTCCTTACACCCTTTCTTGAATAACTCTATAAGTTAAATTCATCTGCCATGCATCTGCCTATTTCACCAGTCTATGACTCCCTGAAGCCTATTACTACCCTCCTCACTGTTTTGTATATTTGCAAGTTTTGTGTCTTCAGATATTATGATATTATGCCCAGTATACTCAATTCCAGGACAAAACAGATCCTGACACTGACCCCTTGGGAACATAACTGACACTTCTCTTCAGTCTGAAAAACAACCGTTTGTCATCTTCCTGTCCCTTGGCCAATTTCATATCCGCATGCCGCTGCTCCCTGGATCCCCTTTTAGGTTTCAGTTTTGCTAACAAGTCTATTAAGAGATTCTTCATCAAATACCTTTGGAAAGCCCACATGCATTACCTTCATTCACCCACTCTATTACTCCATGAAAGAACCCAGTCATACTTGTCAAATATGATTTGTCTTTAAGAAATCCATGCTGACTTTCATTTATTAACCCATATTTTTCTAAGTTTCAATTAATTTTGCCCCTGATTATTGTCTCTACAAGGTTTCCCACCACTGACATTAGGCTGCTTTGTTCAGTAAAACACTCCTCCCTGTTTTGAGCAAGAGTGTAACATTTACAAGTCTTCCAGTCCTCTAGTACTACTCCATATTGAAGGAGGATTGGAAGCTTGTTTTATTCATTCACAGCGTAGGGCATTGCTGGTAAGTCCAGTTTTTATTGCCCATTCTTGATTGGCCTTGAGAAGGTTTTTTTTTGAAAAAAATACTTTATTCATAAAATATCTGAAAGAACATTACCAAACATTTCTAAATGGCCATCGCAAAAAGTGCAATCATATTCAACTTTAACACATGGATCACATGGTGCTTCTATACAACCAATGAATATTATAGTCATTTCAATATGACCTTTACAGACAGTCAAACAGTGCAATGGTATTGCAGTTATCAATATACATCATGTTGCGCTCTGCGGTGCTTCAATACAATTATGATACATTTAGTATTCGCTACATACATTCATTATGAGTCATAGGTGTTGGTGAGCCAACTGAGAGGCTTGCTAGGCTTTCTCAGAGGTAGTTAAGAATTAACCCCATTGCTATGGATCCAGAGTCACATTTAGGTCAGACTGTGTAACAACAGCAGATTTCCTTCTCTACAGAATATTAACTAGCTGTGTTTTTATAACAGTTCAGTAGTTTGCTCGTCACCATTACTGGTGACTATCTTTTTATTCTACCAGATTTTATTTAATTAACTGAATTTAAATTTCCCAGCTGTCATGGTGGGATTTGAGCTCATGTCATCAGATCATTAGCCTAGGCCTCTGGATTACTAGTCTGGTAACATACCCACTCTGCTACCAAACTCCTAGTAATGATTGTGACCAGAGCCTCCACAATTTCCAACCTCACTTCTTCCAGCAACAGAGGTTGTAACCCTTGTAGACAAGGTGATCTCCCTGCTTTGAGCATTGTCAATCATTGAAGTACTTTGTTTTATTTATCTTTATCCCATACAATTTATCTACTACCTCTGTGTGCACTGTGTCATTAACAGCAACTCTCTTCTTTCATAAAGATAGAAGCAAAATACTCATTTATGATCTCAGCAATTCTCTGCCTCCACAAGATTTCTTTTTTAGCCCCTTGTCATCCTGATCCTTTCTTTGATTGCCTTTTTACTATTTATATGTTTATAAAAGACTTCTGCATTCCCTCTTATGTTACCCACTAATCTATTCACATACACTATTTGTGCCCCCGATTAGCCAGAGGTTGTGGTCCATGTTGGTATAATGACTTAGGTGGAAAGGGGATGAGCAGACTCCTGTTTTGAAAAAGGAGTGTGTAAGAACTCAAGCAGAAAGGGAGCTGTTTTCAAGAAGGAATTAGATAAAGCTCTAGGGCGAAAGGGATCAAAGAACATGGGGAGAAAGCGGGAGCAGGCTATTGAGTTGAATGATCAGCCATGATTATGAATGGTGGAGCAGGCTCGAAGGGCCGAATGGCCTACTCCTGCTCCTAATTTCTATGTTTCGATGGAAATGCAAGACTCTGCTGAGAAGCAGGAAACAGTCCCCGCTAGCCGAAAAATGACTGAGTAGAGAATACAAAGAATAATTTCAATAGAGGTGGAAACAAGCAGTCTTTTAAGGATTGGCAGTTTAAAAAATCAAATGTTATTCTTGTCGCAGAAATGGACATATAATGAGACAGTGCAAGGAAAGATTCAAACAGGCTTTTAAAAAAAAGGGAAAAAAATGAGATCTACAACTTAGAAGACCCTGAAACAACAAATTGAAATATTTACTTTTTGTTTAATCTGAAGGTTGGAAAGATAGAATCAATATTTGTAACAGTGAAAGCAAATGGCAGACCTATTAAAATGGAAGTGGACACAGGGCCTTGCACTACAGTAATTGAGGAACATACCTTCCGATATGTGAATAACGGGGAACACCAATTAAAATTAGAAGAAACAACTGCCAATTAAAAACATACACGGGTGAAGACATTTAAGTCAGAGGCATAAGCAGAGTAACTGTCTGTTATGGTAGCCAATCGGCAAAGTGACCAGTGTTGGTATTGAGAGGCAGAGTTGGGCCTAGGGCGAAATTGGCTAAGGGAAATCAGCCTTGGGTGGGCACTGAGGTTCTAACAGGAAGCTGGATGCATTCCTGTTTTGAAAAAGGAGTGTGTAAGAACTCAACAACCTGAAGAAATGCAGGCTGTCTTAAGCCAAAACCTGGAAGAACAACAAAAGGAACTCAAAGAGACCCTGCTTAATGACAGAGGTTGAGATGAGACGAGCACCCTTCGAAAGGAGAAAGTAAACCTGCAGAAAGACCTTCACACGCTACAAGATTCCCTCTGGCCAATGTTTATATCCTTGGAAAAGTACGAAAAGAAACAAAAAGAATGCAGCACTTCTCTGAATAAACTGAAGGATGAGTTGGCAGAGAAGATGCAACAATACTTAATTTTCCAGGAGGCAGCAAACAAATACAAAAAAGAGACCGATGAGCTGGAGAATCAGCTAAATGAAGCCAAAGAGACTTTAGAAGCAAAAGTGCAAGAATTTTCTAAGAAGAAGACACACAATGAAATTTTGGAAGACTCAATCACTGAGCTCACTCAAGTCGAGTTTGCTTCTGAGAGAAGTCGGGTCAATATTGAAGTCGATAAGAAGGCCGAGATTAAAGTCAGCGCTAGAAAGAAGAAGGCACACAGAAAGAAGACACAGAAACACAAATAAGACTTTAATCCTGGTAGCATACAAATACACTTTCATACATAGGCCTGGCAATCAAATTGCGAATGCTGATGCACTCGGCCGTTTGCCTTTACAAGAAAATGACAAGGACTTCCCAATTCCGCAGGAACTTGTTTTATTGTTTAACTTCTTAGATTCCTCGCTAGTATGCGCTCAACAGATTAGGGACTGGACAAGTTGGGACCTAAACCTATCTGAAGTACGAGAACAAGTGCTTCATGGTTAGTCACAAGACCCCGTATCTGATGAAATGAAACCGTACTTTAACAGAAGGCATGAAATAATCAGCCAGGATGGCATCTTATTGTGGAGGGCATGAGGAATTCACCAAGGCTCCTTCGACAGCACCTTCCAAACCCACCGCCACTACCATCCAAAAGGACAAGGGCAGCAGATAGATGGGAACACCACCAGCTGGAAGTTCCCCTCCAAGTCACTCACCATCCTGACTTGGAAATATATCATTGTTCATTCACTGTCGCTGGGTCAAAATCCTGGAACTCCCTTCCTAACAGCACTGTGGGTGTGCCTACACCACATGGACTGCTGCGGTTCAAGAAGGCAGCTCACCACCACCTTCTCAAGAGCAACTAGGGGTGAGCAATAAATGCTGGCCCAGCCAGTGAAACCCACATCCCGTGAATGAATTTTAAAAAAATTGAACTACACAGCACACATCCAGGAATATCCCAAATGAAGACCACAGCATGCAGCTACCTATGGTGGCCTGGGTTGGATCACAAAATAGAGAGCTTAGTCAAGAATTGTGTGCAATGTCAGCAACTGCAAAAGTTACAATCAACAGCTCTGTTATACCCTTGGGAGTGGCCAGGAAGACAATGGGCGCAGTTACGCAATGACTATGTGGGACCTTTCATGGGAACAATAATTCTGCTCATTGTCAATGCCCACTCATAATGGATGGATATATGAGGTGAAGTCACCAACGTTGACTGCTACAATTGAGAGGCTACGTCAAAGTTTTACCATTAACAGTCTACCAGAAGTAATCCTTTCTGATAATGGCACGGCATTTACGAATGCTGAGTTTCAACGGTTTATTAGCCTCAACGATATCACTCGTAAAAACTTCACCGTATCACCCTTCCTCAAATGGACTGGCCAAAAGGGCAGTTCAAACATTCAAGGTATGCATGAAAAAGTGAACTGGAGATTCCTTAGCAATCAAGCTAGCATGCTTTCTTTTCCATTATAGGAGCACCCCTCACACTATAACAGGTGTCACGCCAGCAGAGTTATTGATGAAATGCCATCCCAGGATGAGATTGAGTTTAATGATGCTGAATTTAGAGAAAAAGGTGGAAAGGAGTCAGGGAAGCCAGAAAGACATGACTGACATAGTCATGAGAAGAAATTTACCATGGGAGAAACGGTATACGTGAAGAACTTTGGAGAAGGGCCAAGGTGGTTACCAGGTGAAATAAGTGCAGTGACTAGAGTGCTGTTTCACCACATGGAGGTGGAAGGCTGCATCATACAGAGACGTGTGGATCATTTCAGGAAGAGAGAAACCGATCGCCAAGAAATTATTCTACCAGTGTCCACGACCAGGCCAACGTTTCCTGTTGAGACTTCTCAACCCAGGACAGACTGATATTCCTGTAAGAGTTGAGGATACAGAACTGCAGGTGCTGATGTTCGGGCAACTCCGGAAAAGGAGGTTCCTGACAAAGTACCTGAAGTTGTAGAGCTGAGATGTTCTACATGCATAAGGAAACCCCCAGAAAGATTGAGTCTGTGAATGACTTAACAGTATATATATTTTGTTGTCATGAGAAAATTGTACTTGTAAATATAAAATGTATATCTGAGTAAAGGTGGAAGGATGTGATAATTATGGTTTTATTTAGTGTGTAATATGCCTTTAAGGATAATGCTTATAAAGAAAGATCACATGATCTTCAGATTCCAATAGCAGATTAGCGCGGACTACCTCAGTCGTCAGTTGTTTGAGTTGGAGGCACACATGTTGTTGCTGTTGAGAACCTTTGTAAATAAACTAAAAGTTTCCACCTAAGAAGTGTTTGCTGATCAACCCTATCAATAGTACCTACTCGGTCACCTCTCACAAAAGAAGGGCATCAGATTTCTGAGGCATTGGGGCTGGCTCTGGGGAAGGTGGGACCTGTAGAAGCTGGATGGTCTACCCCAAATAGGACTGGGACGAAGATCTTTGCTAGTGCTGTTGGATGGGGAGAGATTTAAACTAGATCGGCAAGGGGCTGGGAACCTGAGGACAAATTCAGAGCAGGGAATGGGCAAAGGAGAATTTGTGAGTGAATCTGAAAGACAGAAGCAGCACAGGTTAAAAAGCATACAGCACAGGAATTTGGCAGTGTTAAAAGGTTTATATGTAAATGCGAAGAGTATAGCAAATGAAGCCGATGAGCTGAGGGCACAGCTAGACACATGGTCTGATATCATCGCTATAAGGGAAAGTTGGCTTAAAGAGGGGCAAAAATGGCTGCTCAGCATCCCTGGATATAGAGTTTTCAGACAGGATAGAGAGGGGGATAAAAACATTGAGGGTGTAGCATTATTGGTTAAAGAATCAATTACAGCTGTGAGGAGGGATGATGTACTAAATGAAGCATCAAATGAGGCCATATGGATTGAGCTCAGAAATATGAAAGGGGCAGTCACACTGCTAGGAGTGTACTATAGACCCCCAAATAGTGGAAGGGAGTTAGAAGAGCAAATATGTAGGCAAATTTCTGAGTGCAAAAGCAATAGGGCAGTAATAGTTGGAGACTTCAACTACCCCAATATCAATTGGGATGTGAACAGTATGAAGGGTACAGAAAGCACAAAATTCTTGAACTGCATTCAAGAGAACTTTTTCAGCCAGCACATAACAAGAGGGGGCGCAATTCTAGATTTAGTCTTGGGAAATGAAGCTGGCCAAGAGGATGAAGTAGCAGTGGGGGGACCATTTTGGAGATATTGACCATAATACATTTAGATTTAGCATCATTATAGAAAAAGACAAAGATAGAACAGGAGTAAAAGTTCTAAACTGGGGGAAGACAAAATTTACAAAGCTGAGAGGTGAGCTGGAGAAAGAGAACTGGATACACCTACTGCAAGGGAAAACTGTCCAATCAGTGGGAGGCATTCAAAAGTGAGATTCTGCAGGCACAGTGTAGACATGTCCCCACAAAAAGGAGTGGTGCTGCCAAATCCAGAGGATTGGAGGTCTGTGAAAGTTGTACCAATATTTAAAAAGGGTGTGAGGGCTAGGCCAGAAAATTATAGGCCAGTCAGTCTGACTTTGGCGGTAGGCAAATTACTGGAATCAATTCTGAGAGATAGGATAACCTGTCACTCAGAAAGGCACGGATTGATCAGAGACAGTTGCGTGGTTTTGTTAGGGGAAGATAGTGTCTTACTAACTTAATAGAATTTTTTGAGGCAGTAACAAGGAGGATTGATAAATGTAGTGCAGTGGATGTTGTCTATATGGATTTTAGTAAAGCATTTGACAAGGTCCCACATAGCAGACTGGTCAGAAAAGTGAGATCCCATGGGAAATAGGGGAAGGTGGTGAGTTGAATCCAAAATTGGCTCAGTGACAGGAAATAAAGGGTTATGGTCGATGGATGTTTTTGAGAATGGAAAGGAGTTTCCAGTGGTGTTCCACAGGGCTCAGCGTTGGGACCATTGCTGTTTGTTATATATATTAATGATTTGTACTTAAATGTGGGAGGCATGAATGGGAAAATTGCAGATGACACAAAAATTGGCCGTGTTGTTGACAGTGAAGAGGAGAGTTGTTGTCTCCAGAATGATATAAATGATTTGTTTGAGTGGGCGGAAAAGTGGCAAATGGAATTCAATCCAGAGAAGTGTGAGGTAATGTATTTGGGGAGGGCAAACAAAGCAAGGGAATACTCAATTAACGGGAGAATATTGAGAGGTATTGAGGTAGTGATAGACTTTGGAGTGCATGTCTACAAACACCTGAGGGTGGCAGGACAGGTGGATAAGATGGTAAAGAAAGCATATGGAATACTTTCCTTTATTGGGTGCGGTGTTGAATACAATAGCTGTGATGTACTGCTGGAACTGTATAAAACACTAGTTAGGCCACAGCTGAAATTTTGTGTGGAAGGTTCTGGTCACCACGTTACAGGAAGGACATAATTGCTCCGGAGAGAATGCAGAGGAGATTTACAAGAATGTTGCCAAGGCTGGAAAATTGCAGCTATGAAGAAAATTTGGATAGGCTGGAGTTGATTTCCTTAAAAGAGTCGAGGCTGAGGGGTGACCTAATTGAGGTGTACAAAATTATGAGGGGCCTAGATAGGATTATGAGGGGCCTGGAGCTTGGCAAATAAGGTGGGTGTGCTACAGGCAGACGTAGCCACATGGGATTATGGCAATAGTGAAGGCCTGACTCAGACAAAAGGAGGAATGAGCACCTAATATTCCGAGCTACAATGTATTCAGGAAAGATATGGAAGGGAAAAAAAGAAGGGTGGGGTGGCTGTATTAAGCAATCTTATTGCTACAGCATTAAATGTTGCAGGTACTTAAGGGTTCAAAGAGCTAAAATCTCTTTTGATCTGGGGGTGGATGGGCTTAAGGTTAGGGTGGAGAGTTGGAGTGGTTTGTGGGGTAGTGCCTGCAAAATCTTCCAGTCTCTAATAGTTCTTGACACTTTCTCATTTTATGCTGGTATCTCCTTAACTTCTGTCACCAGTTTCAATCATTCAAGTTCTAATCACATTAACAAACATAAATTTTCTTCTCTGCTGCCCAACAGACATAGTGAACCTCAGATAAATTGCACTTCAAAATGGAAAGGGTGTACTCAGTTTCCTTCAACTAAATCATTTGCATGATCTGCTGAACTCCATGCACAGCTCCACCACTTGGGTGGACCTACTGCTTGAAAAACAGGAGCATATTTGAACACAAAATCGGGATATTCCTCACTTATCAGTTGCTGTGCCTAGTCTTACTGCTGCTAACAGAGATCTATGTTGCCTTGTCTTCCAAGGTACCTAGCCAATGGAAAAGGTTTTGCTGTCTTGTTTTGGTGTTGGTAATAGGTAGCCTAGACCTATCGCATTCCATCTCCTAGGAGTTAACGCAATGGTCCCAGCCACTCTCTAATCTAGAATTTTTATACATGCTAACGTGACATGTGTGCTCATGCTGATTGATACAGTGCAAACAAATGGGTTAGATCATGATGATGATGACCATAAATGCATTATTCAGTTAAACTTGTTACAATGATCATGATCACCTAATATTTTATTACCCTTCAATCAGCAAATTAAACGGAAACAAAAATAGAATTTGATTGCGAGCAACAAGTATCCTCTAGATCCTTAAGATTTTGATCTGGAACCTTTGGAAGGTTCATCAGAATTAATTTTAATTCACTTCATTGTGTAACTGTAGGAAAAAATGCAGTTTGACTTGTAGCTGAATCTCACTAGAATGTACTCTCATGAGTCCTAATTTAAATATTTAAAATGGGAAGCAGAAGTGAAAATTTCCAAGCAATTCAGAATATGTAAGCAATCTCTGTCAATGGATAAACAATAAGGTAATGTTTAGGGGAATTTGGAGCCTCTATTTTTGCTATTTCTGTAGCAGAAAATTTGCTTCTGTTTTGTTCCTTTTACCCTTCTGATAACTTCTTGGCTGAATTAGTTCAAACTACACTATAATAACTTTGTTTCTGGTTTTGACATTTATGGGATTCACCTTACCCCTTACCCACCTACACATGTACCTATTGACTCATCCATTTGCACAGATACTCTTTTTTTTAATTGTTTCAGGGGATTTGGGCTTCACTGGCTGGGCCAGCATGTTTTGCACACCCCTAGTGGCCTTTGAGAAGGTGGTGGTGAGCTGCCTTCTTGAACCAGTGAGGTCCCTGTGACGTAGGTACATCCACAGTGCTGTTAGGGAGGGTGTTCCAGGATTTTGATCCAATGATAGTGAAGGAACAGTGATATATTTCCAAGTCAGGATGGTGAGCGACTTGGAGGGGAACTTCCAGGTGGTGGTGTTCCCATCTATCTGCTGTCCTTGTCCTTCTAGATGGTAGCGGTTGTGGATTTAGAAGGAGCTGTCAAAGGAGCCTTGGTGAATTCCTGCAGTACATCTTAGCGGTCTATTCAGTTTCACTAATCTTGAAACAAATCCATTGAGCCTTGTGCTTTTAAAACAATCAAATATTCATTTGGATTATTAATGAAAATGTATAATGTAAGTCTACGTCTTCTGTTTATGGAATAGAAGATTGGGTAAAAAAGACCAGTGATGTTCTATTTTTGAAATTGATAAACATGAGTGAGGCTGTTGATTTGGAAAATCTCTTTCAGCATTTCCAAACAAATGAAGAACCCCAGGATGATGGCCCTGTTGGGGCCATTAGGATACACATATCCCAATTTACACCTGACTAAGGCATGGACCACATGGAGTTGACTGTCTTTTACATTAAGCAATAGTACAATCTCAATCCAGAGAAACTATGGGGTGAATTTTAGGGGCCCCCGCTGACATATTTGAAGGTGGGGGTGATGAACAAAATAAAGCTGGTTGCTAGTCTGCCACCTTCCTGCCCACCCCTGACCTGTTCCCCAACATACTGGGGGTTGGGTAGGTTGTCAAGCAGCCCACCCTCTCTTAGGGTTATTGAGGCCCTTAAGTGGATAATTAATGGCCAGAGGAGGGCCTCATTTCACCTCAGTCTGCAGGGGAAGGCAGAGGCATGGCGAACATGGCAGCTTTTACTGCACCTTCTGTTGTTGGGCAGGAAGGGGAGTACCACCGGGGGGGCAAAATCCCCCTCCTGCCCCCAAGATGGCACCTACCTTTATCTCTCCCCCTGGCCTCTCAATCCCCTGCACCCACCCCTCCCCCATACTTGCTGGGGTCTTCCAGCCATGCCTGTCAAAATCCTTCAGTCCGGTATCCATCTTTACTTCTTCCTTGGTACTGGTATAGTCCCAGCAGTGGCCAATACTCTCTTCTGGTGCTGCCGAGACAACACAGCTGTCAGCCAATCAGAATGGTCGGCAGCTCCTTCGGGTAGGACTCCTTGGGCAGCACTTTTCCATTGGCGTGTGGGGGCAGGCCCAACACAATGATGTGTAAAATGACGGGTGATGATGTCGGGCGTGTGTCCTGTCGTCACTACGCACCATCGCGATATTTCGCCGAAATATAAACAGCCTGTTAAAGCCATTAAGAAATTAATTGAAGCACTTGTGAACGCTGTGTGTCCACCTCTAGGGCAGGCGAAAAGCCCATGCGGCCTTTATGTTTTGCAGGAAACCTCATCCACAAGCAGGGTTTCCTGAAGTTTTTATTAAATAAATAAATAAACTTTCACAAATATAAAAACATGTCCCAACTCATGTGACACGGGAGACATGTTTAGACACATTTTTAAATCACTCATTTAATTATTTTAACATCCATTCAATCTCCCCGGGGCAGCTGTGTGCCTCAGGGAGATTGCTGTGCTCTTTCGTGCTTGTGAGTGGCCCTGACTCTCCCTCCTCCCCCTGCCTGCACAGATAGCACGGAGCCCTATCAGCCCAGTATTACACTGGGCGGGCCTTAATTGGCCTGCCCGCATAAAATGGCAGCGCGGAGCCGATCGCGGGCGGCGGAGGGGCGGAGATCCCAATCCAATCCAATTAAGGCCACTCCAGGGATATTATTGCTGCGGGGCAGCTGGATTTCTCACTGGTGTGGTGCTGACAGATCTTTCTATTGGTGGGTGGGTAATTCAGCCCCTTAAAAATCCACCCCTATCTGCTACTGTAATATTAAAAGGGTAATTGTTCACAGAACAAGTGCCAAATTAGAGAACTTCAGGCTGTCCAGATACGTTTGGCAATTTTAACTTGGTTCTCATTTCCTGTTGCTATGGCAACCGTCCATGTTAACTCCATGTTAATTACACTGTTTGCTATGTTTTAATTTCTGCAATTTTATTGATGAACATAATTCAACAAGCCCACAAAAAGCTGAATTGAAGCCTTGTTGACTTGCATTTTTATCCAACCAAGAATTGACAGCTTGAAATTCAAACATTTTGGTTAAAAATTGGATGACTCCAAATCATAAAAATATCTCCTCCATTAAAATTTCTGCAAACCCATTTTTAAGGTCAACATGTTCATTACACAAGATGCAAAACAGGAGCCTGCTCCTGGAAACTTCACGTCATGATTCTTGAATATTTCCTATTTAAGTGATGACATTTGATTAAAGATCACAGGCCAAGACATATATATAGTTGTACAATAAGTATGATTCTTCAAAACTGACACTATCCTTAGCAATGCACTGATCATCAAGTTCAAAATGACTGATTAAACTTGAGATTTGAGTTCTTGGACCCAACCTTACTGGGGTTTTTTTCAGTTTGTCTAGTCTCAGCAAAGTCTTTATATTGATCACTTCAACTGTCAGTACATAGAAACTGCTTTATGGAGTCACTTCGTGGAGGTTTCACTTTGATGCCATTTCTACTGGACCAATCATTGTGCACATGTATAGGGGAAATCCAATTCAGTCAAATAAGTATTCCTGATTGAATGACCACTGAAGTAGGTAAAAGGTGCCCAACTGGCATCATTTCTAATGTAATGGAAGGTGTCTGCTTAATCAAATCCAAAAGGGCCATTTCAAAATTATGCGGATGCTTTAGAGATATGTTTGATATATTTAATTTGGACTATTTTTTATTTAGAGAAAAAAGACTTTAGCTGTTAACTTTAACTGTTCAATAAAAATTGATCTGCCAGAATTTATACATCAGAATTAATTACAGCATGCGATGCTTTGAATAAATTATCCTTTCTAAAAGTGTGTCATTTTCTTCATAATTGACAATCATTGTTGTTTGAATGATTAATTGACCTCAGAAACCTAACTGGTATTAACAGATTGTTTCACCTTGTAGGAATCTCATTCCAGAGGTTGGTAAGAGCAGAACAAGGATTAACAACCAGAAATCTTCAAAACAAAACAATGTAAGGACCAGATAATTTGACAAGTGCTCTTGTGTTCTTATTTTGCCATTAATTCAGATAACAGTCACCCATATTCATAGTCAGTTATATATGATATGGCCTCATAAAATACCCTACAGATTTCTATTATTGCCAATTATGTTGTGACATCCAACCTGTGTAAAAGTGTGCAAACAAGTTCCTGGAGATAGAATACCTGTGGCCTTATGAGCGGATCTGAATGATAATAAATCACTTTTCCCACTTTTGTATTGCATGTAGTTAAAAAGAAAAAGGAGCATAAGTTTGTATTGTACCATAGGATTCCTCTCAAAGCTGGTCCAAAGCACATCACATACATTGTAATTGGAACGCAGTCACTGTTGTTATGTAGATGAAGCTGGCAGACCTTTTGTACACACCGATGTCCCACAACAGAAATGAGATAAATCACTGTTTCAGCTGCCTTTGACATTAAAAAGCGAGGACACTGAGATCTCACGGTTCTTTTAACATCATCTGAATCACCAAAACAAGCAAACATTTTGATTTAACAATTTATTTAAAGGATACCAATGCTCTTTAATGAGCATGAAATTTGTCATTTTGTTTGAAACATTGAGGTATTAAATGTCCATTTAAAGAATAACTGTGGGCCTGGAATTCCTTGCATTGTGATATTGTTGGCCATACCTTTTTTTGTCAGTATTCTTCAGTGCTAACCCTTCTAGAATTTGCTTTGCGAGTCGATCCCCTTGTTCCCTGCCCCTCATTTGCACTTTAAAAGGTGAATAGAAATTCTGGGCCTTGCAAATTACTAAGGGGATAGTAGTGCCAATTCTCTGGTAGTTTTTGTGGGAGACTGCATGACAAAACTCTGGCAGAATTTCAGGGTCAATATATTATTGTAAGTTGTTATCTCAACTCTGCCACCTACTGGCAATAAACTATTTTTTCTGGAAGTAGTCTGCAGGATTGGCAGCTCCTGTGGAAAGAGAAACCGAGTTATAGGGCAGAATATTTAGCCCGAGGTGGGTGGGTGCTGGTTCCCTATTCCATTCTATCCCTAGGCCATTTACCTGGCAGCAGAAATGGAGGCGGGGGTGGGGGCCTGCTGGGGGAAGAGTGTGGAGGGGAGTGGTGTGGAGGGGGTGGGCAGGGCCTACAAGTAGCAAGTAGCCAATTAAAGTAATTAAAAACAAAAACAAAATTACTTGGAAAAACTCAGCAGGTCTGGCAGCATCGGCGGAGAAGAAAAGAGTTGACGTTTCGTGTCCTCATGACCCTTCGACAGAACTAGGTGAATCCCAGGAAGGGTTGAAATATAAGCTGGTTTAAGGTGGTGGAGGGGGGCGGGGGGGGGGGGGGGGGGGGGGGGGGGGTGGGTGGGTTGGAGGAGAGAAGTGGAGGGGGGTGGTGTGGTTGTAGGCAAAAGCAGTGATAGAAGCAGATCATCAAAAGATGTCACAGACGGCAGAACAAAAGAACACATAGGTGTCGAAGTTGGTGATATTATCTAAACGAATGTGCTAATTAAGAATGGATGGTAGGGCACTCAAGGTATAGCTCTAGTGGGGGTGGGGGGAGCATAAAAGATTTAAAAATATTTAAAAATAATGGAAATAAATCTCCATTATTTTTAAATATTTTTAAATCTTTTATGCTCCCCCACCCCCACTAGAGCTATACATTGAGTGCCCTACCATCCATTCTTAATTAGCACATTCGTTTAGATAATATCACCAACTTCGACACCTATGTGTTCTTTTGTTCTGCCGTCTGTGACATCTTTTGATGATCTGCTTCTATCACTGCTTTTGCCTACAACCACACCATCCCCCTCCACTTCTCTCCCCCAACCCACCCACCCACCCACACCACCACCCCCCCCCCCAACCACCTTAAACCAGCTTATATTTCAACCCTTCCTGGGATTCACCTAGTTCTGTCGAAGGGTCATGAGGACTAGAAATGTCAACTCTTTTCTTCTCCACCGATGCTGCCAGACCTGCTGAGTTTTTCCAGGTAATTATTTCAGCTTTCCAGCATCCTCAGTATTTTGTTTTAGCATTTTACTTCTTGTTGACAAGGAAGCTAACTCCATGTGTAAGTCACACCTCCATGCAAATCAGCAAAAGGAAAATAGTTATGGCCTCAAAGCCAAACTATGAGGCTTTAAGTGAAAAACTAACTTTTCCACTGGCATTTAAAATACTTTCAATCACCCAATTTTGGGCAGAATTTTACACCCTGCGAGTGGGTGTGAGCCCAAGCCGATCGGACATAAAATCACCCAGCGTCGGGCGAGCGTCCCGATGGCATCCTGCACTCGTGTGATATTTCGCTTGGTGGACAGGCGCAAAAGTTGGAAGCGCGCCCGCCAGCAATTAAGCAGACAACTAAGCCCCAATAATGGCGCAATTGTCCGCAAGTTTTCGTGGCCTGTCCAACCTTACGGTTGATGGACAGGCCAATCGGCCAGGCGGCCTTTATGTTTTTCATGAAACCTCATCCAAAGGTGGGATGAAACCTTCATTAGGAAGAAAATAGAAGGAAATATCTGGGGACAGCATCTTTATGAGGTCTGCTTTCAGGTGCTTGATTGTAATGCATGGATATTGTTTTGCAGCTTTTCAGTGCTTTATTTCATGATTTGCAGGCCTGCAGCTCCCTGAGTTAGCTGCCTGTCTTCAGGGAGCTCAGTGGAAGTGCTGACTTGTGCCCATGGCGATGTGGTGGCCCGCCCTCTTCCCACCCCCACCCTGACAGCGCTGAGCTTTTCAGCACACGGTTCATGCTGGCTGGCCGGTAATTGACCAGCCAGGGTGAAATCGTGGTTGGGGGTCGGTTTCCTGACTGATCCCGGGCCAGCCAATTGTGCATGACTGATGGGGGGAAAATTCAGGCCATGGTTTTAATTCCAGCGTTAGTTTCTATTTTTAACTAAATAATGTATTACTTTGTATCAGAAGAAAATACATTTCTTACTAAAGCTCTACGCTGACAGCTAATTCAACTGTTTGAGGAAGTTGAGGATCAGGCAGTTTAAATAATAGCTTATTTTATTCAAATTTTAGTTCTATTCTTATGAAGAAAATATTTATTTTCTCCTCCTCTTTAAGCAGCTCTTTAAGAGACTATCTGTGCTGGTTTTCCCTTTCAGGCACTCAGTTCTCCTGCATCAGATATTAATCTCCCCCAAACATTGTGTTTAACTCTTAATTTTAGCTGTTGTCTTGGTCCTGTCTTTCCATTTCCTGAGTATGACACTTCAGGGTTAAGCAATAGTAGTATATAAGTTCACCTGGTTAAAAACTGCCCAAATTAATTACATGTAACAGTTTACAGCCAACAGAGAGTGAATCATCGAAACTAGACATCAGACAATGTTTCTGTGGTAAAGTGGCAGAATGTTGACCCTTGGTGGCACCCAGCCTACAGGAGAGCTAGATTTTTTGATACCCTTTCCCATGAAAAAACAACTGGTGGAATTAAATTTATTGCCAGGGATGAAGTGAATCGGTCTGAATTTGTTGTTTAAGTGCTTTGTTGTAGAAACAATTGAATTTGTACCCATAACTGTACATGTGTTTTTCTTTATTCCTCTCCCTCTTCTAGAACCGTGCTTTTACTTAATTCTGCCGAGGTATCGAGTGAGTTTATGGAAGTTGCCGAGAGGATTAGCAACAACAAACAGTCTCTGGGAACCTCTTACATCACCCTGGTTAAGCACATGTATCAGGCAGTTTTTGGTGCCAAGTACAATTTGAATGACATTCAAAATGCTCTTGAGGTAAAGATCCGTCTAGTTAATGCTAATGAATGTGTAATGACTCATAGTTGAAGACCCTGGAATATAACAGAAGTTGTTCTGATGGGTATAAAGCTGGCTGAGTGATAGGAAACAGGAGGTTGTTTTTCGGATTGGAGGAAAGTGTACAGTGGGGTTTCCTAGGGGTCAGTATTAGGACCACTCTTTACTTGATCTATATTAGGGGTCAGTATTAGGACCACTCTTTTCTTGATCTATATAAATGATCTAGACTTGGGTGTAAAAAGCACAATTTCAAAATTTGCAGATGACACAAAACTTGGAAGCATTGTGAACTGTGAGGAGGATAGTGATAGACTTCAAGAGGACATAAACATAGTGATGGAATGGGCAGACAGATGGCAGATTAAATTTAATGCAGAGAAGTGTGAAGTGATACATTTTGAGAGGAAGAACAAGGAGAGGCAAAATTAAGTAAAGGGTAGCATTTAATGCCCTCCCCCCAGGTGAGTTAGGAGACGAGCAGGGCTTTTAATTGCGTGGGAGAATGCCGGGTGGGGACCCCACCACCTTCCCAAAATTAAGATCTTCTTAACGGCCTCATCCCTCCACCCTGGCTCAGTGCCTGACAGTGAGGAACCCGGCTACATGAAGGAGGGACACAATGGGGTGAATTGTCTCATTGTGTGCTGTAACAATTCTATAATTCAATAATAATGAAATTGTGACTTTTTAAAAATTATTGAAACCCTTGAGTACTACAGCAGAATTTGTGTCTGGTATTTTTCCATTCAGATAATATAATTGAAATGCCCCAGTTAGTACAGCGTTCAGTTGGAGAATGATATGAAGTAATGTCAAATCCAAAGAGAATGTCGATGTAATAAATCGTAAAAGACTTCATACGGATAAATGGCCAGACATACTGTTTTGAACATCTGCTGTGTCTCTCGTTAATAAAAGAAATACCTATAAATATACATAGAATGAAAGTCACTCATTCATATTAGCCACAAATTTGGGGCTGAGTTATTCACCTCGGTACAGTTGAGGGTCTAGCTGTTGAAGGGTCACAAGTGCACAGACTTACAGTAAGATTGAAACAAAACACCTGTAAATTTTAAAGGAAGGTAATAAGTTGCATTTATATAGTACCTTTTAAATCCTCAAGCCATCTCAATGTTCTCCACAGCAAACTAATAACTCTTTCCAGTGTAGTCATTGTACGTGTTGTTATCAATGTGGCAGCCAATTTGCACATAGCAGGATCCAACACACAGTCAATGGCCAGTTAATCGGTTTAGCTGATGCTAGTTAAGGAATAAACATTGTCCAAGGTACCAGGAGAACTCTCCTTCTTTTTGAATAGTGTCATTGGACCTTTTACATCCACCCAAATAGACAGATAATTAATTTTATTTATGATATTAAATAATTGTAAATTCTACTGTTAAAAAATTGGAATTCTACATAAATCTCTTTTGCTTTTCTTTAGTCCAAAACTGCCGACGAACTCCTAGACATTTTCTCAAATTGTTCTGACATTATGGAGGTCACAGCAACCATGAAGGATTCTGCCAAAGCTAAGGAACATTTAGTGAACAAATTAGAGGAGATAAAAGAAAGATTTGGACTCCTCCCAAAAGCAGGTAACACGCGCTAACACTGTGAATGCTAACTAATGTGCGCTAACACTGTGAATGCTAACTAATGCTGTGAATGCTAACTAACACTAACTAACGCTGTGAATGCTAACTAACGCTGTGAATGCTAACTAACACAGTGAATAACTAACACTTGCTAACACTATGAATGAGAAACAGAGAAAAGACACAGATCAGCATCCAACAAAAAAACGGTTCTGATGAAAGATCTTAAGAGTTTCTGATTGGCATTACTTTATCATGTGCTCAATTGGTTTATAATAAAAAGGCTAACTGTGACATGAGAATAACACTGATCAGAAAATCTAGGCTAGGTTCAAACATTTAATTGCCTTTTTTGCTCCAGATGCTCGTGGGTCTGACTTGTACTTCCAGCATTTGCTGTGCTTCTTTTTCCAACAGGTGTACTTTTCTATGACTTTTCCATGTTTATGTGAGTACTCGATCTGTGCTGATTAATTAATGATAATGCAAATGGTTACAAGACTGGAATTAAAATGTTCAGGTGATTTAATTTTTAAAAGCAAGTAAATCTGTGAATTTTCTATTATTTAACTATGGGCAAAATTTTCCCCCTGTTGGGGGGGAAGAGCGGGACTGGGCACGGGTGGGCGGGTTCCCAATTGATGCCCCCAGTTGGGGGCGCAATGCCATTTTACGTGGGCGGGCCAATTAAGGTCCGCCCCACGTGATGTCTGCCAGGAAGTGCTATGCGCCCCCTATGCAAGCGGGAGGGATTCCCTCAGCCAGGAGTGCACTCTTCTATGCATGTGCGCGGAAGAGCGCACAGCTCTCCCTGAGGCTAAGTGCTGCCTCAGGGAGGTCGGCTCAGATTTTCAACTTTTAACAAAGGAGTTTAACAATGTTCCCTGCCATATCTCCTCATGTGACACTGTCACATGAGTTGGGACATGTCCATAACTTGTATTTGAACCTTTCATTAAAATTTAAATACCCTCATGAAACCTCCTCCTGCCAGCGGATGAGGTTTCATGTTTTTTCACAAGCCTGCCTAGGCTCTCAGCCTGCCTGCCAACCTTAATGTTGGACGGGCAGCTCCTTTAATGAGCTGAACTGGTTTCAACAGGCCGTTGACAGATTGGCGGGTGCACATCCGACTCGTCTGTGCCCCCGCTGACCTGAAAATGGAAATGACGTGGGGTGACATTGGGAGTTCCACCCCACGCCACCCCGCACCATTTTACACGTTGGCGAGCGGGACCCGCCTCAGCTCAGAGACCGGAAGATCCTGCCCTATGAGAGTCAGATACCAGCCTTCCAATTCCTTGATTTTTACCTTCCTGTTGGTCTTCACTTGCAGTTTTCATGCAGGACAGCACCAATTTTGTGTTGTTGTGGTTTCAGTATTCATGGGCTGAAAATAACTCTCTGGTATTTTTGAAATGTTTTCATATAGACTTTTCTCTAGTCAGTTTCTGTACTAACCCTGGAGTTAAAATCAGTGTTATGTTATGTTCACACAAGTGTATTGTTAGTCTTCCTTAAGTTTTCTGTTCAGCATCATAACTGATTCTGGTTAAATTTTATATGGTACATATGCTCTCAGACATTGAAAGGTGGTAATACAGGCCCTACAATTGGTTTCAGCGACCCCAGGGCTCAGGAGGGAAAGCCAGAATTCCAAATCCTGATCCAAATTTGGAAAGCAAGCAGTGTGTGCAATAGCGGAGGATATGGCCAAGCTTGGCTCTGACGTCTCACCCGTTGAATAGTTTGCTAACACTCAACTGCCTAGATTCAGCCTTGAAGCCACTTGGGTAGGGTAGTGGAGACACCCAGCAGCTGTGGAACCAGCGAAGACCAGCACCTTCAGGGGAGAAGGGTTAGAAGCAGCATTCTTGCTTAAAACGTGGAATGATAATTCATTGCAGCCTAAGGGCTTGTGAAAAGGCAAGTTGATTTTTTCAACTGAAGACTGAAAAGGAATTAAATGTCACCAGGCTGTTATGCACAGGTTTGGATGTTGCACATTGAGTTTGATATTATGAATTGGAGCAGCTGTACTCATTAATCTTATGTTGATTTTCTCCTGAGTTGGAGATATAGTTTGGTGTTAGTTGGATGTTTATACTGTTCCTAGATGTAGTGATGTTTTTTTCCTGACTCACTGCATTGTGGCCATGTTGATTTGCTTGATGAGCAAAAACTGCCATTCTACACACGCTCGTCTCCCCAAGCTCACCCCCCCACGCTCGTCTCCCCACGCTCGTCTCCCCACGCTCGTCTCCCCACGCTCGTCTCCCCACGCTCGTCTCCCCACGCTCGTCGCCCCACGCTCGTCGCCCCACGCTCGTCTCCCCACGCGCTTCTCCCCACGCTCTTCTCCCCACGCTCATCTCCCCACGCTCGTCCCCCCACGCTCGTCCCCCCACGCTCGTCTCCCCACGCTCACCGCCCCACGCTCACCGCCCCACGCTCGTCTCCCCACGCTCGTCTCCCCACGCTCGTCCCCCCACGCTCGTCCCCCAACACTCGTCTCCCCACGCTCGTCTCCCCACGCTCGTCCCCCCACGCTCGTCCCCCCACGCTCGTCTCCCCACGCTCGTCTCCCCACGCTCGTCTCCCCACGCTCGTCTCCCCACGCTCGTCGCCCCACGCTCGTCGCCCCACGCTCGTCGCCCCACACTCGTCGCCCCACGCTCTTCTCCCCACGCTCTTCTCCCCACGTAATGTGTGTGGATCTGATAAGCGAGATTTTTTTTGCATTCAGCAATAACAAGTAGGATTGAGACTTGCATGAAAAAATGTTATTATTTGAAAATATTAGTTGTTTAAAACCAAATGGAATATTAGTAACTCAACATTTAACATGGTCAATAAAAAATCCGACATCTATTTTAATGGAACAGTTAACACATTTATTTGTGGACAAATATACACTCTTTGGTATTACCCTTGAGCACCTTTGTCCAGGGTGCTGGAGTTAATGCTGCTGAGTTTCCCAGCATTCTTTAGCTGGGGAGCAGCCTCTGTTGTCTCAAGAGTTCAAAACTAATTCCGATAGGGTAAAAATCAGACAGCACCGGATACTGGGTGCAATTACAATGTAGTCGGGGGTGCTCAGGGTGACAGTTGGATGCCATGTCATTAGTCAGGTCTGAACCAATTTTGACCGACAGTGAGACCTAATGATATGTCCAGGAATGGCAGCGGGAACCAGGGAGCCTGCAGGTGCTCAGTTCAGACAGGAGAAGTTGGTCTGTCTGAATCCGTACAAAAAAAACATTTTACAAAGCTTTGAGGCCCTCTTTGGAGGGGTTTGCAATACTCCCCTCTCAAGAGCTTGAAACCCAGGGCAGGCTATGACTAATCCAACTGAATTTACCAATGCAGGTCAAAAATGGGTGCTGGAATCTCATTTCAATCTAAAATGAGGCATTTACCTATAAAGTGAAGTTGCCAGAGCCTCCTCAAAAGAAAGGGCACAAGTATGCAGATCAGGCACCAGCCTGTCTTAAATTGGTTAATGTACCCCTGTTGTGTCTGCAAAACAAGTGCAACAGATTTGAACTTATATCCCAGTGAATGACAACACTATGAGAATCTTGATGAATCCTGCACAGTGAGTGTCTGACAGTGGGACCAGAAGTGAACGGGACTTCTGCTCAGAGGCAGGAAGGTTGGCACTCACACTCATGCAATGGCCAGCCAATTAACCATGCAAAGTTGAGGGGCCCGGCTAATTATGCAGTGGGGGCCGACAGGAAGTTGCTGACTCCGCTGTTCAGTCACAGGTCTGCCATATTTAAATGGCACCCAGCCAGCCAGCAGTATCGGTCTGCCTGTCTGAGAGGGGGATTTTGGAGTTGGAATGCTGCCACCCTCTGCCCACCTGTGGATCTCAATCATTTGCTGTCGTGCAATTCAAAAATGGCTCAGAACAAAGGATGAGGATGGCCCCATGGTATAGTGTCTGGAAACTCCCTCTAGGTGCACCTTCTCCTCCTGGAGTCAGGGAGGTGTCTTTGCACACTGGCAGGGAGGTTGGGCTGACAAGTGATGAGTAACATTTGCACCACACAAGTGCCAGGCAACGACCATCTCCAACAAGAGAGAATCTAACCATTGTCCCTTGACATTCAATTGCATTACCATCACTGAATCCCCCACTATTAACATACCATTGACCAGAAACTGATCTGAACTAGCCATATAAATACTGTAGCTACAAGAGTAGAGACTGGGAATCCTGCAGTGAGTAACTCACCTGCTGACTCTCCAAAGCCTGTCCACCATCTACAAGGCACAAGTCAGGAGTGTGATGGAACACTCCCCACTTGCCTGGATGAGTGCAGCTCCTACAACACTGAAGAAGCTAGATACCATCCAGGACAAAGCAGCCCACCTTGATTGGCACCACATCCACAAACATTCACTCCCTCCACCAGCGATACACAGCGGCAGCAGTGTGTACCATCTACAAGATGCACTGCAGGAATTTGCCAAGGCTCCTTAGACAGCACCTTCCAAACCCATGACCGTTACCATCTAAAAGGGCAAGGGAAGCAGATAGATGGGAACACCACCACCTGGAAGTTCCCCTCCAAACCACTCATCATCCTGACTTGGAAATATATCGCCATTCCTTCACTGATTCTGAGTCAAGATCCTGGAACTCCCTTCCTAACAGCACTTGTGGGTGTACCTACACCACATGGACTGCAGCGGTTCAAGAAGGCAGCTCACCACCACCTTCTCAAGGGCAACTAGGGATGGGCAATAAATGGTGGCCTAGCCAGCAAAGCCCATGTCCCATAAATGAATTTTTTAAACAGCAGCTGCAGTGGTGTCATCTCAGGGTGCTCCGAGCATTGCTGCTCCTTCACCCCTCTGTCAGTGACTCTGGTGACTCCAGCAGGGGAGGCCAAAGATGGTCCACGTGCACCTGCGCAGGAGACTCTCAACAGGCCGGAGGCCTCTAGGCCTTGGATCACCAGGCTGTCATAGGCAACGCGGTATAGCACTTAGCAGGCTGCACATGTCAGGGTCGTACCAAGGTGTTGTAGAAGAAAAAGCAAGCGGAAAGCCTTCTAATGCACATTCTATGACATTGTAAGTTCATTTTGAGCACTTTAATCATGTGTGTCGAATGGTCACTTTGGGACTTTTGAAACCAGACTGAGGCTTTTAAGGTCTTGGTACTTTACTGAAATTCAATGGTGGCTGATGTAGAGGTTATGGATGCACCATTTATTATTAAGCCTTGGAGATAGTGGCAAATCTGAGCTTCTTGACATGTAGCGGTTTCTATGTTTGTCAATCTTTGTTAGATCAGGGGATTGTACCCTCGCTGGCAAGCCATTATATGTTGCTCACCTCCTTATCACCCCTCAGATGCCATTGTCTCAGCAGTGTCTGTTGCTGAGGCGTTCCATATTTTACAGGAGAATGCATAGTGTTCTTAGCCAGGCTTTGCCAGGATTGGAGCGTGTGTGACTGAGTCGTATGTGACCTCCTTCCAAGTCAGATGTGTGTGAGGCTTTGGCAGGGCCATGCGCTTGGCCATCCTCTGCCAGTTCCTCTCCTCCTCTGCCATAGCATCAAAAAACATTGGCCAGGATTTTCCCCTCGGTGATTTGGGGGTGGGGCCCGCTCGCCGAGGGGAAAATAACGCAGGATGACATTGGGAGGAATCCCCGTCATCATCCCGGCCCCTTTAAACCTTTAGGAAGGTGGGCGGACAGCGAAATCAGCTGTCCACCCGCCGACCTGTCAATGGCCAATTGAGGCCATTGACAGGCTCATTAAGCTAATTAAAGACCTGCCCATCCAAGCTTAAGGCTGGTGGGCAGGCCAGGAGTCCCAGCGGCCTGTAGATTATTAATGAAACTTCATCCACTGGCGGGATGAGGTTTCATGTCCATTTTGTAAAAAAGTAATGAAAGTTTATGTGTTTTTTATTAACATGTCCCATCTTGTGTGATACTGTCACATGAGGAGGACGTGTTAATAATTTTTTAATGTTTCTATTTTTACACTTAACTTACTTGTCACGAATCTCCCTGAGGCAGCACTTTGTCTCAGGGAGCTGTGCACACTTTGACAGTTGGGGAATCCCTCCCCCCTGCAACAGGAAACGCATAGTGCTTCCTGTCAGGGTTGCCGCTCGGTGAGCCTTAATTGGCCCGCCCACTTAAAATGGCGGCGGGCCCCGTTTCAGTGTCGGGGGTCGGCTGCCCACCTGCCACTGAGCCGGTGGGGCCCGCATGCCATCCGAGGGCAAAATTCTGCCCACTGGGTGCATGAGAGCCATCCTGTCTGCCTGGAGTGAACTGCAGACAGAAGGCTAGCAAGGGTCTGGCAGGCACAATCTATTTGGCCGTCCTTTCTAACTTGGTAACTGTGGAAAAATAGGGAGACCACTGCCGTGCCTTGAACACACTCTGGACTCCACCTACCCCACCATAACCAGCTACCTCCTCGACCTGATCTCCAGCCACGTCCCTCTGCTCTGGCAGCTATGTCCCTGGATACTCTCATTCTGATACTGGAACTGCAAGCCATCACCTTTGATAACCCTGCCATCATTCTCAACTCTCCTTTGGCCACTCGAGCCCTGCCTTCAGCAACTCTCAAGCCTCCCACCATCAGCCTTGATCAACTCTCTATCAAGCTAGAGCTACCTCGCCCCCATCACCCTCGAGCTGCCCTCCCAATCCATTACCACCACCTGGTACCCTAGACCTGCCCCTATCACATTCAACCTACTAACTATCACCCTTACCCCTCTGTCTATCCCTCTTCACCTGCCCTCAAGTTGCTTTCGACTCTCTCAACCTGACAATGGACCTGCCCTCAATCATCCTTTTTCTCTCCTCTATAGTGTTTGATTTGCCTTAGGTAGAGATTGACCTTCTCTCTATCATCCAGTTCCCTCCCTCTGTCCCCCATGACCTTCTTAGGGCCACCATGACCCGATTTCCTTCCCTCAGGCAGTCATGCCCTTACCTCCCTAGAGAGGTGCCACCCTCCCTCCCTTGGACAGCCATGTCCCAACCTCCCTACCTCAGACAATCATGTCCAAACCTCCCTGGAGGGGCACCACTCTCCCTCCCATGGACAACCATGCCCTGACATCCCTCATGGGCAGCTGTCACCTGTGCTTAATGCAGCAGCTCAGCCTCCTCCCCCAGTCTAACAAAGTTCGCCATTCAGGAAAAGCAATTCCTACTCACTCCAAATCTACCAGAAAGACTACATAGCCTGCTGCAAGAGGTTTGAGTTTATAAAAAGATTAAAAGGATAAAACTAAAGGTTCTGTATCTGAAGCATTCAAAACAAAATAGGTGAACTGAGGGCGCACATAAGATAAATAATTACGATTTGGTAGCCTTTGCAGAGATATGGCTGCAGGAGGACATGGATTGGGACCTCAATATTAAAGAGTATAGGACGTTTAGGAAGGACAGGAAGTGAGGAAAAGGTGGTGGGGTGGCTCTGTTAATTAATGACAGTATTAGCACAATAGAGAGGGATGAGCTAAGTTCAGGAAACCAGGATGTGGAAATGGGTAGAGACGAGAAATGGTAAAGGCAAGGAGTCACTTGTGGGAGTCTTGTACAGGCCCCCTATCAGTAACCACATGGTAGTGTGGAGCATATGGAGCTTGTCAGAAAGGCATGGCGACAATCATGGGAGATCTTAATTTACATATAGACTGGAAAAGTCAAATGGGCAAATGTAGCCTAGATGAGGAGTACATTGAATGTTTTCGGGGTAGTTTCTTAGAACAGCATGTTCTGGAGCCAGCCAGAGAGCAGGTTATACTAGACTTGGTATTGTGCAATGAGATGGGATTTATTAATTATCTCATTGTGAAGGTGCCCCCAGGCAGCAGCAACCATAATATGCTTGAATTTTACATTCAGTTTGAGGGAGAGAGGACTTGGTCCAAGACTATGTTTTTAAACTTAAATAAGAGCAATTATGGGGGCATGAAAACAGAGTTGGCTAAAGTGAATTGGCAAATTAGGTTAAGGGATAGGTCAATAGAGATGCAGTAACAAACATTTAAGGGGATATTTCAGAACACACAGAAGAGGTACATTCCAATGAGTAAGAAAAAGTCCAAGGGACGGACACACCATCTGTGGTTAACTAGAAAGGTTAAATATAGTGTCAAACTTAAAGAAAATGTACATATCATTGTGCAAAGATAGGTGGAAGGCCAGAGGATAAGGAACAACAAAGGATGACTAAAAGATTAATAAGGAGGGAAAATTTGAATATAAGAGAAAGCTAATAAGATAGTAAGAGTTTCTATAAATATTACAAAAGAAATGAGTTAACAAAGTGAGCATTGGTCCTATTGAAAGTGATAAAAACAAAAAAAATAAAAACAAAAAACTGCGGATGCTGGAAATCCAAAACAAAAACAGAATTACCTGGAAAAACTCAGCAGGTCTGGCAGCATCGGCGGAGAAGAAAAGAGTTGACGTTTCGAGTCCTCATGACCCTTCGACAGAACTTGAGTTCGAGTCCAAGAAAGAGTTGAAATATAAGCTGGTTTAAGGTGTGGGGGGACGGGGGGAGAGAGAGAGAGAGAGAGAGAGAGACTTTCTCTCTCTCTCCCCCCCCCCACACCTTAAACCAGCTTATATTTCAACTCTTTCTTGGACTCGAACTCAAGTTCTGTCGAAGGGTCATGAGGACTCGAAACATCAACTCTTTTCTTCTCCGCCGATGCTGCCAGACCTGCTGAGTTTTTCCAGGTAATTCTGTTTTTGTTTTGTTTTCCTATAGAAAGTGAATCTGGAGAACTGATAATGGAAAACAAGGAAATGGCAGATGAATTGAACAGGTATTTTGTATCAGTCTTCACTATAGAGGATACAAGTAACATCCCAGGAGCAGCTATGAATCAGGTAATGGAAGGGAGGGAAAGAACTCAGGAAAATTGCAATCACCAGAGAAGCGGTACTGAGCAAATAGTTGGAGCTGTGGGCTGACAAGTGCCCAGGTCCTGGTGTATTTCATCCTAGGGTCTTAAAAGAAGTGACTAGTGTGATAGTTGATGCATTGTTTTAATTTTCCGAAACTCCTTAGATTCGGAGAAGGTCCCATTAGATTGGAAGATAGCAAATGCAACTCCATTATTCAAACAGGGAGGGAGACAGAAAGTGGGAAACTACAGGCCAGTTAGCTTAATATCTGTCATAGGGAAAATGTTAGAAGCTATTATTAAATATGTTATAACAAGGTACTTGGATAAGTTCAAGGTAATCAGGCAGAGTCACCATGGCTTTGTGAAAGGGAAATCATGTTTAACCAACTTATTGGAATTCTTTGAGGAACTAACATGTGCTGTGGATAAAGGATAACTGATGGATGTACTTTACTTAGATTTCCAGAAGGCATTTGATAAAGTGCCACATCAACGATTGTTGCAGAAAATAAAAGCTCATGGTATAGGGGGTAACATATTGGCATGGATAGAAGATTGGCTGCCTAACAGGAAGCAGAGAGTAGGCATAGATGCGTCTTTTTCAGGTTAGCAGGATGTAACGAGCAGTGTGCCACAGGGATCAGTGCTGGAACCTCAATTGTTTACAATTTCTGTAAATGGCTTGGATGATGGGATGGATAGGATAGTTGCCAAATTTGCTGATGACACAAAGATAAGTAAGAAAGTAATTTGTGAAGAGGACAGAAAGAGGCTACAAAAAGATATAGATAGGTTAAGTGAGTGGGCAAAGATCTGGTAAATGGAATATAATGTCTGAAAATGTGAAATTGTCCATTTTGGCAGAGAGAATAAAAGAGAAGCATATTATTTAAATGGTGAGAGATTACAGAGCTCTGAGATGCAGAGGGATCTGGGTGTCTTAGTGCATGAATCACAAAAGGTTAGTATGCAAGTACAGCAAGTAATTAGGAAAGCTAATAGAATGTTATCATTTATTGTGAGGGGAATTGACTATTAAAGTAGGGGGGGGTTATGCTTCAGTCATACAGAGCACTAGTGAGACCATATCTGGAGTACTGTGCACAGTATTGGTTGCCTTGTTTAGGGAAGGATGTAAGTGCACTGGAAGCAGTTCAGAGAAGGTTTACTTATGAGGAAAGGTTGGACATACTAGGCTTGTATCTGCTGGAGTTTAGAAGAGTGAGAGGTGACTTAATTGAAGCGTATAAGATCCTAAGGGGTTTTGACAAGGTGGATGTGGAGAGGATGTTTCCTCTTGTGGGAGAATCTAGAACCAGGGGTCACTGTTTAAAAATAACGGGTTATCCATTTAAAATGGAGATGAGGTGAAATTCTTTTTCTCAGAGGGTTGTGAGTCTTTGGAACTCTCTTCCTGAAAAGGTGGTGGAAGCAGAATCATTGAATATTTTTAAGGCAGAGGTGGATAGATTCTTGCTAAGCAAGGGGGTGATAGGTTATCAGGGGTGGGCAGGATGCAGATTTGAGGCTACTATCAGATCTTATTAAATAGCGGGGCAGCTTGAGGGGCCGAATGGCCTACTCCTACTCCTTGTTCATATATTTGTTTGTATGCTTGTGTGCCTGTCACTTTTAACCAGCCATAAATCTGAAGGCATGTGTTTCTCATTTGCTGCTGACTTCAATGCAAAGGTGCAATTTAATCTGGCGGCCACTCATTTTATTGCGTTTTACTGCATGATGTGCTAATGCAATAAAAATCGATCCTGCCTGCTTGCTGTTGGGGACTGGGATCTGCCTTTTATCCTCTAGCAACTTACTTCCGAACTTTCATCCCGCCACTGGGAAGCTGACATTTTGCCTCCCACATAATTAAATGCCTACACCTGCCTTGTTTCTGACTCCCAGTAGCTTAACTAAATTCCACCCTCTGATTCCTTACACCTTCATTACTGCACTTCCTTATGTTAACTTTAGGTAGGATTTCACCTGTGAAAATCACTTGAGCCTATATTAATGTTAACAGAAGTAATTTTCTTTGTAACCATCAAGAGTTGCCAAAGAGAGGAAAACTTCATGTACTAAGGGTGGAATTGCCCCAGATTTGCTCTAAGTGCGGTAGCAGACGGGAAAAAGAATGTTTCACCCGCCGGCCACGCTGTATTGTCCCTATCCCACCTCATTAATCATACATTTCCGGGATACATGCTGTTTCGCTGGCAGGCAGCCTCCGATTTGCCCGCCACACCTTGCTGCTTCCTCATGCCGGGCACCCTATTTGAAGTGTGGCCGTGTGCACACCTCTCAATGCTTCCAGCCTGGGACTGCTGCTCAGAAAGCATGGCTCTGAAAGGCAAGAAGACTGCAGGCCCCTGGTTCAGTGATGGGTCCCTGCAATGTCTTTTGGACGCAGTGGAGGCCCGCTGTTATGTCCTCTACCCCTGACTTGGCTACAGGAGGGGCAGCAACATCACCACTCTGGCTTGGGAGGTGGTGGTCAGTGCCAACGTCCTGTAAAAGAGGACAACCACCCAGTGCCAAGAGAAGATAAATGATGATCTCTGTTCTGCCAGGGTAAGTCACTCTTCTCATCACTCTTAACGCACACACTCACAAACCCATCACACATCCACAGGGATCTCACTCGCTGCCAGTTCAAGGGACATCACCATTCACTCTATCACATTCACCATCACTGTCCTCATCCCGCTCTGGGACCACTCACCACCCACACATGCCAGGCATACTTATCATCTGGCCTGGCAGACATCCTGCTTACACTCTCTCCATCTCTAATCATGCAGGACAAGCTGGCACACAAGAGGGAAAGGTCTGAGACTGTTGGAGGTATGCCTGAAATCAAGGTTGTCATGGACTTTGAAAATAGAGTCAACCAGCTGGTCAGCGATGATCTGGACCATTCCTGTGCTGATGGTGAGGTCAGCAGTGCTCAACCAAGTGAGGATCTAGCAGTGCAACATCCATCAGATAACCATGCTGTGAGTGATGTGTCCTGTTTCACAGGCAGCTGCCATACTCTAATCATTTCTCCCTGTTTTCACATCTGAGAAACAGCCGAGGGGGTCCATCACCTAGGTCCTTGACTCAAGCCCGGAAGACACCTCAGAAGAGGAATCTGCTGAAACCCTCATTGAAGTCCCGTCACAGCACTCACCCACACCCTCCACCAGCGAACAGATGGGATCATCTCTGATGTGTGCGACCTAACTTTAGAGTCACCTCGGGGGCCATAGTCTGGTGAGCACATCACACTGTGTGATCCACAGCGGGTTTTCGGTACTCAGAGGTCTACTGGAGGCCAGAAATTTGCTGAGTCTGAGTCAGATGATGAGCCTCTGGACTCTGTCATGTCGCAGTTGCTGGAGCTGCAAAGACAAGCTCGGGAACATCATGTCCATTGCACTCCTCAGATTGCAAGGCA
Organism: Carcharodon carcharias; assembly: GCF_017639515.1. Classification (NCBI taxonomy): domain Eukaryota; kingdom Metazoa; phylum Chordata; class Chondrichthyes; order Lamniformes; family Lamnidae; genus Carcharodon; species Carcharodon carcharias. Next base: position 31,130,015 of record NC_054488.1, on the reverse strand, counting down.
TGGAGGAGTCTGTTCACCTTCAAACTGAGATGATGGCCTGGCATGTCAACGCACTGAGGTCAACACTGGTAGGATGGCGGCCGCCATGGAGACCTTGGCCCAGGACATCAATCTTGCACTGGCTAGAAAGAAACAGAGGGAAATGTACCGACTCCAGAAAAGCATGCAGAACCTGCTCCGGCTGCAGTTGATCGGGGTCAATGTCAAAGAGGACCTCCAAGAGGTGAAGAGCTAGCAAGCTTCACCCTTTGCCTCGGAGGCCTCCAAGGTCCAGAGTCCGCTCCTTGGAGCAGGATGAGGCGTGTTCACGTTTCTTCTTCCAAAAGGTACACAGAGAGAGCTCTGTGGTCAGCAGCCTGAAGGAAGAAGACGGCTCATTTTGAGGATCAGCAAATTCTTTTATGCCAGATTGTATGACGTGAAGCCCACAGACAGCGTGGCCTCCCAGTCCTTCCTGTCCTCTATCACGGAGGTCTTAGGCGACAGTACACGGGAGAATCTGGACAAACCACTAACTCCTGGTGAACTGACTAAGGCCCTTGAGTCCTTCAAGAAGAGTAAAACTGCCAGAAGCGATGGCTTACTGGCTGAGTTGTATTCAGCTCTGTGTGACTGGATTGACCTAGACCTGCTACAAGTGTACGAGAGTATGCTTCTGGCCGGCAGCATGTCAGAATCCATGAGGAAAGGCATCATCACCCTCATCTACAAGTGGAAGGGGGAAAGGAAGGAAATTAGAAATTGGCAACCCATTTCACTGTTGAATGTGCACTATAAGATTCTGTCCAAGGTCATTGCCAATCAGGTGAAGTCTGCTCTGGAGTTGGTGATCCACCCTGACCAGACCTGCACTGTTCCCGGCAGGAAGATCTCTGACAGCCTTGTGCTACTCAGGGATACAATTGCCTATGTTTTGGACAGGGGTGTGGACACCTGCCTCATCAGCCTGGACCAGGATAAGGCCTTTGACAGAGTATCGCACACCTACAGTGTGGATGTGCTGTCCAAAATGGGATTTGGGGAGTGAATCCACAACTGGATCCAACGGCTCCACAAAAACATCTGTAGCACAGTTTCAATCAATGGCTGGGAATCAGAAAGCTTTCCAATTAAATCTGGAGTCAGGCAGGACTTCCCTTTCTCCCCTGTCCTGTTCGTGTGTTGCACAGAACCATTTGCTGAGCCCATCAGGAAGGACCCAGGCATAAGAGGAGTGATGATCCCAGGCAGTGGAGGCACTCAGGTTAGAGCTTTCCTGTACATAGACAATGTCGCCGTCTTCTGCTTGGATCCACTGTCGGCGTGCAGACTGATTAATATCTGCGAGCATTTCGAACTGGCCTCGGGAGCCAAGGTAAATCGTGGCAAGAGCGAGACCTGTTCTTTGGGAACTGGGCTGACCGATCCTTTATCCCCTTCACTGTCAGGTCAAACGGCCTGAAGGTGCTGGGAATATGGTTCAGAGGGACCAGGGCATGTGTTAGAAACTGAAGAAGCGAGTGGCTATGGTGAAAGGAAAACTGGGCATGTGGGAGTGACGCTCCCTCTCCATTGTGGGTAAGAACTGGTCATCTGGTGTGAGACACTCATGGTGTTGCTGTACGTGACACAGGTCTGGCCTATTCCTCACTCCTGTGCAGTGGCGATCACCTGAGTCATCTTCCGCTTTATCTGAAAGTCGGAAATGGATCGTGTTCACAGGGATGCGATGTACAAGCCTCTAAATAAAGGGAGGAAAAAATGTGCCCAACATTGCCCTCATCCTGATGGCCACCTTTGTGTGTGGCTGCATCAAGCTGTGTGTAGACCTTTGGCACGCAAACACCAAGTGTCACTACTTGCTGATGTTCTACCTGTCCCCGGCATGGCGAAGGATGGGTCTGGCCACGCTGCCGCAGAACACTCCACGTCGTTGGACTGTGCCATACCACCTGTCCCTCGTGGAAACATTTATGCAGAGAAACACCTTTGGCCACAAGTCCATCAGGCAGTGGTCAGCACAAAGCGTCTTAGAGGCCCTGCAGGAAAAGGAGATGGTGGATCCTGTCGGATGGTTCCTCGAGCAGACTGTCAAAGTCATTTGCCAGAATGCCTCAACGCCAGAACTTTCCAACAAGCACCAAGACATAGCTTGGCTGATGGTGAGAAAGGCCTTAATTAGCTCGTCATTGTGAAATAGCGGGCGGTGGCCTGTTTCCCAGCCGATCCTGGGCCCGCCAACTGCACCCAGCCGCTGAGCTGAAAATTCTGCCGCTGGAGCATTTGGTGGCACTTTCAGGCCTCTGCGTTGCTTGAGTGGGCAAATAACCTAGAGGCCCGACTCCAAACATGTTGATGTGGCTGCGCCTGATCTATCCCAGCTGCGAAGAAATGGTCACTTTATACAAGGTTTCCCTCACACGTGGCCCCTTCCCTCTCCCCCCATCACACGTACTTGTGCATTACCACCGACCTCAGGGCAGCCCTTGCCCCCACCCCCACAAACTCTCCTCAACTGCTGTGCAGCCCTTGCCCCAGCACCGCACTGTCAGCCAGCTGGGAAAATGCAACTTGCTTGAGCCCTCACCTGAATGCTCGGCACCTCAACTTTGAGGTCCAAAAGCTGACCCTTGTGAACATTGTGCAACATTACTGTGCACTCAGCTCTGAGTTTCCCTCGAGGTGCATCTCGCCAGATGCATGCCTTTTCAATACTGTTGTGAAACACATCAGTGTGCGTCCACGTCGATGAGCCCACATGACCCAGCGAGAGGGAATGATTCTGGGCGCTGGGCTTATAATGATATGCAGATGTATTACAATGAGGTTCCGGACATGCAGCGGTGGGAAACGCGGCCCGCAATTGATGGGTGAAGCCGACGATTGCAAACTGGTTTCATGATGTCGTGAAACTGATTTTTGGCCTTTCTGCCATATTGTCCGCTCAGGCCCGCCATGACCCCCAATGCCAACAGGCGCAGAGAATTCCGCCCTAATTCTAGAGGTGGAATTTTAAGTCCCAAATCTTGGGGTAAAAGCCCATGGATGTGGCTCTAATATATCTTGGGCCAAGCATCACCATCAAGGCTTTTTCACAATGAGTGATTTACAGAAAACCATACACACTTGGCCACCTTAAAACCTGCCTCTTGGATCAAGCTTTTAGACACCCTTCCTAGTATCCCCTGTTTTTGGCTCAGTGGCAATTTTTATCTGATATGTCTGTGTATCACATTAGCATGTTTTTCTCCCTATATGCTGTTGCTGCTGTTGTTTATTTTCCATCCATAATTGAAAAGGCTGTGCACCCACAAGTCTCCAAAATGCCAGCTGCTGCATGTGAGGTCCCACCTGTAGCTGGGGCCTTGCACAGTTGGACCTGATAATTCAATTTTACTTTGTGTTAAAGTGGTACTGCCCTTATGAAAGAAGTGTTTTGAAAATGTGTATTATTTAAAACATGAATTACTTCACTACTTAGCATTTAATTGTCACTTTTCGTTAAATTAAATAAAATGATTAACAATTTCTTATTATCTCCAATAGCCCAGAATGCGATGGTTAAGTTGCAAACAATTTCATTGCCAGTTGCCAATTGCTACAGCTACCAATGGGACAAGGATAATTTCGGTAAGCAGCCAGCAAGGTGATTGTCTTCAATCAGATAGAATAATTACAAATGCATCAGTGTGCCCTGCTATAACCTGATATTGTCGTTTTATTTTAGATGTTTTACGCGAGGTTCTCCTGAAAGAGTGTGAGATTCCTGATACTGCATTATTTCCGTTGAATGACAATGAGAATGATGAAGAAGAGTTTGAGGAGGAGGACGAGGAAGGGGAAGGGGAGGAGGATGCAAGTGGAAATGAGCGAGATTCTGTGATATCCTCAATATCTGTAACATCTAAAAACTTCATGAAATCATTTGTTTCAAATCTCTCAGACTATATGGACAGTGGTTATATCGAAGATGGAGATGAAAGTTCATCTGAGACAGCAGGTTTGTCAGACCAGAAAGAGGAAAAGTGCAATACAGTCGGAAAAAAATTAACAAAGAAAATATCTAACTTTTTCAAAGCTAGGAATAGCCTTACGCACAAAGCGGACCCAAAATATTGTTTAAACAAATCCTTCTCAAACCTGTGTAAGAGCAGCTATACTTTGTCATCGAGTACCTTACCTCTTCGTCGAGCAGAAAGCTTGGGCTGCACTGAGGTCAAACGTAAACTTCCGATGAAGTCCAGACGCTCAAACTCATTGCCACAGCATGCAACCTACAATTATCACTCCGAACGACAGTTACTACATAACACCTGCTTCAAACGGAGACCGTACCTCAGCTTCGAGGATGAGTGTAAAACCATGACACTGCGAATTGTTGTTTTTGGTACTGACAGGATTCTAGGGAAAGTCGCAAGAGCCTACAGCAACCTCAGGTAAGAGATGCTCACAGCCCCCAGTCTGGTTATTAGTTTTGAGAAAGCTGAGTGAAGTCAGCATCTTACTCAGAACATGTAACATTCAGTTTTGTTCTCTAACTCTGAGCTTCTGAGAAATCTATAATAGATCCCACTGGTTTAGAAATGTCAAATAATTCCTAATATTAGATCTGGGAAGAAGCTGGCAATCTGAAGTTTGTGAGTTATCATTTGGCACATGACTTCCCCTCACCATTGTACTGCATACAATTTTGATTGCCATAATATAAAAAAGGAGAAAGTGCAAAAATGATTTCCGAGACTATTAGCAGAAGTGCAGGGAGAGGATGAACAGGCTGGGTCTCTATTCTTTTGACAAGAGAAAACTGAGTGGTGACCTAGTAGAGATTTTTAAAATTATGAAAGGTTTTGGTAGAGTACTTGCGGGGAAAAGCAAAACTAGAGATACAAGTTAAGATATAAGAGAGTTACCAAGAAATCAACTCGGCAATTCAGAAGAAACTTATTTTCACATAGAGTGGTAAGAACTTACTACCACAAGGAGTGGCTGAAGTGAATAGCTTGGATGCATTTAAAGAGTGGCTAGACAAGTATAACAAGGAGAAGGGAATAGAGAGCTATCTGATACAGTTAAGTGAATAAAGACGGGAGGTGGCTGGAGTGGAACATGAACACCGGCATGGAATGATTAAGCTAAATGATATATTTCTGTGCTCTATGTCCTATGTAATCCTGTGTAAGCCATGGCCAACCTGATATTAAAGGGATTTAAAGGCTCAAGTGGAGGCACCAACCGTGTAGATCTCAGTGTATATTCATTCCCTTTCCATTAGATCATTAAGCAAAATGGTAACAAAGGGCAATGTTCCATATCTCTCCTCACCATCACTAACACTGTGCTGAAATCAAGTGACCCACCTTCCTGCACCCAATGATTATCTTCAAGTGTGGAAACTACTCTCCATTAACAACTGTTACGTAACAAGGACACTTCCCCACGCACAATGAAAGTGAATATCAGAAATTTAGGCAACAAAGCTGAGTGCACATCACCCCTTCCCCCACTAATTTTATGTTAATTTTAATGGATAGGAAATCATGCAAGATAAGCAACTGCTATGCCTAAGGCTTCATTATTCACTATTTCCACAAGGGCTAAAGCTTAACATTTACCACATCTTATGTACTCCATTCTGTTACTGGTTTAATTTGTTGCTGTCCATGGATGTTGATGTGTTTCCTTAGACCTTTTCTTTACAGTTATGCACCACCTCAACCAGAAAAAGAGCCCAGCTCCACCCACTACAGTGCTACTGAGTGTAGAGAATATGTTGGTTTATAATGGTACAGGAGAATACTTTGTCATATTCAAATCCTCCAAAATGGAAATATAGTGCATGAAATTGATGGGATTGATTCAAAATGTATTATTCTTTGGGCCAGTTTGGCCTCCAAGGTTACAAAGTCAAGCAACAGACTTGGAGCGGACTTTCTATTTTGCCTCATCCTGTATTCCATGAGTGATACATATTTAAGGACTTTTTTCACCTTGTCACTCCATGTTGCTTCTTACATGCATAGTTTGAAATGAGAAATTTCATCTTCAACTTTGTCTGTATAACTGATTGATGTATTTATTAAAACAGTTCATAAAATTGGTCTTGCATGCATGATGCACCATAACCCTTGTTATGGAAATGGAGGCATGTACAAAACAAACAAAATAAATACCATGTAGTTTTATTCATCAAGAAAAGGAACCGAAGTATTAAGAAAAGAAATAAAGGCTGTGCCATCTCATTCAAAGCTTTGCTCATTAAGATGCTGCAGATTATCCAAGGCCGGCAGTTACGTTGTCAACAAAGGACATTTCAGTGGATATCCCTAAACTCATCCTGATGGAATATTTACCAAGTCATTGCAAAAAGGTCTACAATTTTTTGCATAGCAATTCCTCTCTAGCAGTCAGCAAACAGTCCTTGTACTGGTTCTGAGAGTTCTATCCCAGGTGTAAACATATGGCATTGCCAGCATTGTCATTGTTCCAGCTGACCTATTTCAAAAGACTTGAAATATTTTGTTTCTATCAGACATTTGGTAGGTTAAATACTTTGTTTTGGCAGCCAATTCTGAAATTCTGGCTAAGTGTAAATGTTTGGGTGACCCAAATAAATAGGTCATTAGTTTTCTTCCATTTTCTATTCTATTCAGAATTATGAGGTAAATCGATTTAAGTTGTTCATGTTTATTGTGTCAGATTTATCAATAATCCACTTTTTCTTTAGACTGCTCTTTTTTTTTGGAACTTGCTGTATTTTTGTCTGAGATGGACTCATTTACTCATGGTAAAGGCTATACTGATGTTTATAACATTACTACATGGATACTTGAATCTAGTGATGAACCTCTTACTGCCTCAATGACAAGCTTATTCCCAGAACACTTAAATTTTGGGATTCAGCCTGTTTTTATCAAAGTACAAACGGAATAGGCTTTAATATGTCTGAGGCAATATGTACATGAAAAAATAAAACACTGCTTTACCATAAAAAATGATTGCTGAATAGTCACAAAGTAAACTAGAGACAAGGCAGGATGTTATGGTCACTCTTTACAAATTAGGTCAATAAAATCTAATAATAACCATTTCTTCTTTCAGGTTGCAGGAGAGCAAATGTCCCTTTCTCACAAAATACTTCAGGATGCAATTTTTTTATATTCCTCTGCAAAGAAATTCACTAAGTAGCCCGGTACAGTTTACAAGCTCCCCCACAGACAACCAGCAGAGACCATCCATACAACTGGTAATGAGTTGTATTTTTTCAATCCAATTATAAGTCATAAAAAGTTTGACCTTAGAGTGTCCAGTGCTTCAATGGCTTTCATTATATTAATGATGTTGCATAAGTTTTATTTAATATTGTTTGATCTTTTTATACCCCTAGGCCAGGCTTCATTGCATTTAGTGATGCAGTAAGGATCTCAGGGGCCAAGAGCATGGGAGTGAATATGGAAGGAGGCAGGCCTGCACCTGCATGTTGGCTTGCTGGTACCATCCCATTCTCTAGGCCATTTTACCAGAGGGTTGCAGCCTGTAGCCAATTGAGGGGAGTTAATGACCTATTATGGCTTATTGTTAGAGACTGACCGGAGTTTTCCAGTCAACCTACAGGCATCAGGAACAAGGCCAGCTGCCTGAAGGAGGCCTCCCAAGAACCTACCAGTGGGACCAATGTTCGAGGTGGGCTTTAAGGCCTTCCCTGCCTGCCTGACCACAGGCTACCCTCTGAAGGGATCTTCCTCCACTACAGTTGCAGAGACCTGTATTTAATTTAAAACTTTTAAAAGTTGCAGAGAAGATACCTTAAAATACAGATGCCCTCTCTTGATCTTACCTGAACTATCCTTGGTTGGACAACAAGCCTGCCCTCTGGCTATAAGTTGGCCAATTTGGGAAAAATTACTGGTGGGGTTGGCTGTTTCCCTCACAGCAGGAGTTGTGACCCATTTGACCTTGACTTTGGAGTCCTGATACAAAACCCAAAATCTTGCCCCAAGTGTCTCCCCTTCTCTTTCACATCCTATGGTCATGATGGGTTCTATCTAATTGCAGGCTTTTCCTTTGTGTAACATATTTCAGTTGGCAAATATTATGGTGGTAATTTGATGTAAGCATGAAAACAGATGCAATATAGGTGGTGTGCTAATAAGACTTGTATTTGAAAGCCTGGTTTTAGCATAAATTTTGGTCCAAATTGTTCATGACCATAGTTTGAACTGCTTGCAGATGCTGAAACAGCCGCCTGCAGCTTTGGCACTCAAGTGCTGATTAGACATAATTTTCAGGGAGCAATGTATCTGGCTGCACACACCCACTTCCACTGGAGATGTGGATTGTGCTAACTGACACACACACAGCAGCTTTCATGGTGGCTCAGGGGCTAGGTTAGATGTGCACAGGTTCCCAGACATTGGTGGTCATGTGGAAGAGGTGCAGAGGAAGAAGGCTGTCCTCTACCCTTTGGAGGGAAAGAGTACTTCCAGTTACCCGGTCTCCTGTCACTCTCAACAAGTGCTAGAAGCTCATGAACTTCTTTGTCACTAAGATTGAGACCATCCAATCACCAGGCGCTGTCACTAAACATCCTTCCACTAGCTCACCAGGCCAAATTTCCTCTAAAGATTCCCCCGTCTTAGCCCTGAACTCACTCGTTTTGCTAATTTTTCTCTCCCCTCTTGTCCTCTCCTTGCTAGCCTTGTCCTGAGACCCACATCTTGCTCTCTCAACTTTACTCTGACCACCTAATTTCCCTCCCTGGCTCCCATGTTAGTTGATATTATTAATGGTGTTCTCTCCTCAGATACAGTTCCCAGCTCCTCCAAATACACCGCCATCACCCCTCTCCTCACTACACCAACACTTGACCCCTCCAGCCTTGCAAACTACCACATTATTTCCATTTCTCTCAAAATTCGTTAAGCATACTGTCACCTCCCAAATCTGTTACCATCTTTCCCTGAACTCCATGTTTGAATCCCTCCCATCATCTTTTCATCTCTGCCACAGTACAGAAACAGTTCTTATCTAAGTCACAAACAACATCCTATGTGGCTTTTACAAAGATAAACTATCCCTCTCCATCCTTCTCGGCCTCTTGGCAGCCTTTCACACCGTTGACCACATCACTCTCACCCAGCACCATGGCACTGTTATCCAGCTGGGTGGGACCCTCGCCTGGTTCCATTCTTATCTATGTGCTCGTAAACCTGCATTGACTTTTCTTCTTGCTCATGCATTGGTATCCATGGTATTCCCCATGTATAATAATTGAAACTTCTGGTTTGAGTCTGTACTTAAATTGTTGGGGTCTGTAAAAATTGGGTTGTGGAAGAGTTGAGAGACTAGGGAAGTGCATTTGGAAACCAATGAGAGATTGGAATTGGGAACCTGAAAAGATGCTGGATAAATTGGGGAAGCAAATCCAGGTCTTAGGCCTGTGAGAAGAAGCAAAAATAGTCGACCAATGGAACAGGGAGAGGGTGAGGAGCAACAAGACAAGAGGGTGAGCTGGTGATCCGAGGTCCAAATTGTCATAGGTGTTGGAAAGGAGGGAAGCGAGAGTCTCAGCAGAAAAAAAATGCTGGAAGGGAGAAATGAAAAACAAATGTTGGAGTATAAAAGCATAAAAAATACAAAAAGAATTTGACTATGTATCTGCAGAAGAAAACTAAATATGGAAGATGCAAATGAACTGTGGAAGATATTTAAAAAGGGGTTTGCAGAGCCACCCAGTGACCAGAGCAAGGAACTTTAGCTGTCTGAGATCATGACAGACTTTTGGACAATTTTGTAAAGTCTGAGGGCGGAATCGTCCCTGCTATACACCAAGTGTGGTAGTGGGCGGGAAAAAGGACCTTTCACTCACCAGCCCCAATGGAGGCTTTTCACGCCGTATCGCCTCATTAATCATGCATTCTCAGCAAACACGCCGTTTTGATGGCAGGCAGGCTCCGATTTGCCTTCCATGCCGTCACCTTGCTGCTTCATCACAAGAGGTGCCATATTTAAAGTGCAGCCGGGCGCACACCTCTGTTTCCAGCCCAGGACTACTGCAAAGAAGATATGGCCCCGAAAGGCAAGAAGACTGTGAGGTCCGAGTCAGATGACCCCCCCAAGTTTACTGATCCGTCCCTTGTGCACCTTCTGGATGCCGGGGAGGCCTGTAGTGATGTCCTCTACCCCGGTTCTGTCCGCAGGATGGGCAGCAGCATTACCACTCTGGCTTGGTAGGCGAAGGCAGTGGTGACCAGTGCAAATGGTTCACAGAAGAGGTTGACCACCCAATGCAGATAGGGGGTGAATGATTTCATCCCTGCCGCCAGGGTATGGCAACCATCTCATCACTCTAAACTCAAAAACTGAAACCCATCACACATTCACTGGCATCTCACTCACTGCCAACTCAAGAGACATCTCTACTCACTCTCTCACACATACCCCTCACATCTCCATCTGACCTCATCTCTTCATGAGGCACCAAAAGGCCCTACCACATACACACTTCTCCCTCCAGAATGACTCGTGGACCGGCTGCTCCCTCTGCAGTGACAGAGGATGAGGTTGAGGGGCTCACAGGTAAAGGGGACTCGGAGGGAGAGGACAGCCTCTGAGATTCCTGAGTGGATGACCCAGGGGTGTCCAGTTGCTGCTCCTTCTGCCTTCGGGTCCCAGGGGCCTCGGCCTGACTCCTTGAGAGAAGGAGCACCTGGAGGGACGTTGAGGTGCCCCATTTCCCTTTTGCGTTGCCAATGCAAGAACTCACCCTTGGCTCCCGTGATGGAATGCAGGTCTGTGCGCATCTCTGCATTCTACTGGACCAGGGTCTCTGTGGTGTCCGCCATCCTCCCCATGGAAATGCACACATGAGGGCACCACTTCCTTAGAGAGCAGGCAGACACACTCATCTGACTCGTGTGCCACTCTTTTGAGGGCTTCCAACAGCTCTGTGTGATATTCCCCCACTTTCTGCTGACTCTCCAGGATAAGTTGCAAGGCCAAACCCAGAGGCTCATCATCTGACTCGGACTCACAGATGCCTCTTCCCCAGCAGGCCTCAGAGTGCCAGAGAGCTCGGCTGAACCTGCCTCCTCCTCCTGCGGACAAGTGTCCGTTCAGTGACCACCAGATCATGACCCCGAGCCTGCTGTAGATCTAGGACCCACCGAGGTGTGTGTCTCTGCGCTGGTGCAGGGTGTGGGTAAGCACTGTGACGGGTCTTCCAGGCTGCTTATTTCCAGCTGTTCGATGGAGGAGGAGTCCCCTATGACTGGAGATGAGGACGTGGATGGAGCTGAGGGACTGGCTGGCTGAGGGGTTGGCCCCTTGGCAGAGCTCCCTGTGAACCAAAGTAGAGATAATTAGTGCATTACAGCAGAGTCAAAAGCAGGAGAGAGAGCATTCACAGTGGCATTGAGAAAGGGATGATGTGGTGCAGGATCCTCATGAGGCTGTTCACTGCCGACCCCACCGTCACCACAGGCAGGGTCCATGTCCTCACCAGTCAGCGCAATGGCACATTCCTCAAAGTGAGTGAGGGGTCTAATGTGGGCCACTCCGCCCCCAGTCTGGGATCTCTCCCTGCTGTTGTGACCCAGCTTCTCCTGCATGAATACAGATGGACAGAGTGTGAGCAGGACACATGGCACTGCGTGGAATATTTGTGTGGTGAGCGGAGCCATGGACAGGATCAGGACGTGAGCTCGAGAGGGAATGAGCCCGATAGAGATGTAAGGGTGTGTGTGTGAGAGTTAATGGTGTTGTCTCTTGAGGTGTGAGATCCCTGTGGATGTGTGATGGGTTTGTGAGTGTGTGAGTTGAGAGTGATGAGAAGAGTGACTTACCCTGGTGGAACGGATGAGTCCATTCATCCTCTTCCTGCACTGGGTGGCTGTCCTCTTTTGCAGGGGCATTATGCTGACCACCACTGCCACCACCTGCCATGCTGGATTGGGGACGCCGTGGCCCCTCCTGCTGGCTGCAAGGGTAGAGGACATCATGGTGGACCTCTACAGTGTTCAAAAGGTGCTCGAGGGGCGCATCACTAAACTTGGGGGCTGCAGTCTTTTTGCCTTTAGGGGCCACCTGGTCTTCCGTGCAGCAGTCGTGGGCTGGAAGCCCTGAGACCTGTACATGTGGCTGCACTTTAAATATGGCGCCAGGCGTGATGAAGCAGTGAGGTAATGGTGCAGCGGGTGAATGAGAGCCTGCCCACCATGGAAACACCATGTTTCCTGAGAATGCATAATTAATGTGGTGAGTTTCAGACAATACGTGAAAAGTCACTATTACAGCCGATAGGTAAAATGTGGTTTTACCTGCCCGGTACCGCACTTAGTGCAAACCTGGGACAATTCTGCCATAAAGTTTTTCTTACTGAATGTGAATGTGATTCCCAGCATGTTGTGAAATTCATTCAACTATTCGTTTTGGTTTGATCTGACGGTCTACAAGTTCTAGATATTGTGAACAAAGAATAATTAGTTAAAAATGAAATGTATTTCTCAATTGCCAATGCTTACTAGCTTGTTATTACTTTAGGACTTCAGTTCAGTTGAGTCAACAGACAAAGATAGCACCAATAACATTGCTCAGTATATTGGCATGTTGGATTCCTGGTATGAACGAAATATTCTAGACTTACTGACCTTGCCAACAACTCTGCTTTGCCAGGTAAGAGTAAGCCTCGCTTTGTGCAATTAACACTAGAATTATTTCCTGTATCATTCTTGGGATATTTTTGTTTCTTTTCTTCTCTCTTACTTTCCTTTTCTCAGCATCTGGCTTCATATGCAGTCTATCGTCCCCCAGTCAAAAGAGAGTCACCTTTTTTATATATTTTCTTAAGAGCTGCTTTTTACTTGTATTGTTGTTTGCTGTTTGTAAACTATTCCTGTTCATACATGGTGAATGTGGCAATTAATGAGAGATTGCGAAAGGAGTTTATCTGCAGTGACATGGCAACAGTTCATGAACTAAACATGGTGCAAGTCTAGGTTAGTGTGTGGCTGGTGGACAGGCAACTAATTCCTATATCTTTGGACCATTTCATGTCCAAATATGTCCTGTGCTACTACTTTAGAATAATCTGATGCCTTATCTTAGTTCCCTTCTTAAACTCATATTTTTTTTTCCTGATCTCTTTTTCTGGTCCTGAGATCAGTTTGATTGGGACATTTTGGGCAGAATTTTTAGCCTGTTGAGTGGGCGGGCCCGACCCAATCTTTGGCGGGCGGGGAGCCGATCCCCGCCGGAGAAGCTGGCCCCGCCGTCATTTTACGTAGGTGGGCCAATTAAGGCTCTGCCCAGCGTGATGTCCAGTGGGAAGCACTTCCTGTGCGGGCAGGGGGGTTTCCCCAAAAGCGAGAGTGCGCTCTTGTGCGCATGCGCATGAAAGAACACACATCTCCCTGAGGCTAAGTGCTGCCTCAGGGAGATCACTGACACTTTGAAAAATAGAAAAAAAAAATTCCCTATCATGCCTGGAAGGCAGCAGGATTTTGCTAAGGTCAAACAATGGTCTTTATCTTGTTCCATTTTGAAAATTGCCTTAACATTTTTAAATAGCAGGAATGCTATACGTGACAATATCACATGAGATGGGACAAGTTCATAATTTACATAATAACTTTATTAAACTTTTTAAAACCCTGCATGAAACCTCATCCCACCGGTGGATGAAGTTTCATGTTTTTTCTATTAGCCACCGGGGCTCCTGGCCTGCCCACTTACCTTAATGTTGGACGGGCAGGTCCTTTAATTGTATAAATGATCCTGTCAATGGCCTCAATTGGCCATTGACAGGTCAGCGGGCCCACAGCTGATTTTGCTGCGGTCCCACTTTCCTGAAAATTTAAATGGGCTGGGATGACGTTGGGAATTCCGCCCAACGTCATCCCGCGTCATTTTATGCGTTGGCGAGCAGGCCTCGCCCCACCCGCTCACCGACGGCAAAATCCTGCCCTATGACTTGCTTGGGAATTGTCCTCGATCATTAAGGATGTCATTGTGTTTATCCATCACAGTTCACAAGGATGTCATGGGCCTGGTGGCCAAACCTGGTTTTCTTTGGTTGTTGCCTAACAACCTTTAGAAAAAAATGTATGCCCTTACCTGTGACTTAACAAATTTTTCAATAGTCATTCCAGTTAAAAACCTTGTTAGCTGGTGGAAAATATTAAAGGATCATTATTGCAAGTTGCAATTTGCTCCCTTCTGTATTTTATTTCTGTTACCAAGATTCTGTTACAATAAAGAGCATGTTTGAAATTGTGCATTCCTGCTATATAAAAATGTTAAGGCAATTTTCAAAATGGAACAAGATAAAGACCATTGTTTGACCTTAGCAAAATCCTGCTGTCTTCCAGGCCCAATCTCTTGGTCACCCTCAACCCTAATGACCCAGGAAACTACTTCAATTCCTTTATATCCGTTCCCCCATTTGTATTTAAGGCGGGACAAGATAACCTCTGTGCTTATTAGAGATTGATGTATCAAGTGTGACTCCAGGCCATTGTGGGAAGAAAATGTGACAGTGAGAGACATAAAGAAATAGAAAGATGGATGCAAGAATAGAAACAGAATGCAAGGCGTGATTGTGCACGCCCATGGGAAACCATGCTCACTGGGAGTGTAGGGCAGAGAAACTGGGCAACAATGTTGTAGCACAAGCTCTGACATGTGCTTCCTGAAATTTTACCCACTGAAAGCTAGGGACCATCCCAATCAAGTGTGTGAGAGACATACAAAAGGATCAAGGAGCCAGAGTGAAAGAGGGAGAGTAAAAGAGTGGGATAAGTTGAAGACATTGAGAGATACAAAGATAATAAATTGAGACACCTTTATTGACAGTAATAGTGAAAAAAGGGAGTGAGAAAGATTTCAATTAGGAGATGAGTATAAAAACAATTACAGAAAGAATTAGACATTATTTTTAAAAACTTGATGGAAAATGTCATGGATGTCTAGTTAATCATTTTGAATGAAATTATCAATAATTCAGAACATATTAATAAAGCTATAAATATATTAGTGTATCTTATGAATCTTACTGCTACCACATAAAAGGCTTTTTAAAATTACCTATTAATTTATTATTTTATTTATTTGCAGGAGCCTTCCAAATCTGAAAATGACCTTGCTGATAGGGCACAGGAGAAGCTTCCCATCTTGGGTGACCTGATCCTTTATTACTGTCGGAATGCTGCCAATCCAGTGCTGGTCCAGCTTTACCAAGCAGAGGTAGAGCTGCTTTCTGCGTTCATAGCATTTGCCCACTTTTGATGTCACTAAGTTATTAGGACAATGAGGTTAAATCACTGGTCAAAAGCTGACCATTGACCTTTTTTTTGGTGGTGTGTTAATGGAAACAAAATAAGCAGCTATTTTAATCAATTTATTTGCATTGCCATTTTATACTTTTCCTCAGCGAATTACATATTTGTATTCATTTCCTTTATATTTTGTGATGGATTTTTATGTTTCCTTGTAGTGCAAATTGATTTTCCCAAAAACTTGTCGATTGGGAATTCCTTGAGTGATCACATTAAAGCAATTTTTATGGCATTTCTTGGATGCTTGCATTTGACAGTGTGTTGAGTCTGGGGGAGTGCTTTATGTGAATAATCAAGGGATTCATTTGTGGATGAAAAGAACATTGCATTCAAGGATGTTATGTCTGTGTTGTGATTATGGTACTGGACTAGAAACCTGAAAGCGCTGACTTCAAATCTCACCATTAAAATAACAGACCTGCCAACCCTATCTAATCTGGCTCTAGCCCACACTGTGAATAGGTTCACTTTTAATGCCCGCCATGAAGAGACCTATTCTAGATGGCTCAGTGAGCTACTCAGTTATGCAAATAATTGCTATTAATCAATGACTCACCACCACTAACTTAACATAACTAGGGATAGGTGATAAATGAACCCCACATCCCAAGAACAAAAAAAAATCAATGATTGATGAGTCAGTCCTCTGATTCTATTCCTGTTCCAGTGAGTATGTGTAGAGCACAGTATTCATAATACAGCTGTGTCAGCCTAGGTTTGGTGACAGTGTTCTCAACTGAGCCAGAAGGCTGTGAGTTTAAGTGTAACTCTAGATACTGGAGCATGTATTCTATGCTAATGCTTCAGTGCAGTACGAAGGGAGTGCTGGCAGCTCATCTCCACCTTCTCAAGGGACATTAGGAACAGGCGATAAATGTTGGCCTAGCCAGCGATGCCCATAGCCCCATGAAAAGAATAATTTTTTTAAAAGTGTTGATGGTCCGGCTTTTTGGATGAGACTTCAAAACGTGATCTACCTGAAAAGGCAAAAGGGATATAAAAGATCCCATCACAATATTCAAAGCCGAGCAAGAAGCTCTCCTGTTGTCCTGGTCAATATTTATTCCTCAACTTGACATCTTTCCTACAGCAGATTGAGTCTTTTACCAAGTTAAATGCTGCAGCTGCTGAACGGATATGAATGCTTGATTCTTTACTTCCTTTATTCTTCTTGTAGAGCGGATTCCCCAGATAAATGAACTCTTGGTCAGATGTAACTTCCCCATCTCACATATGATAAATGACTTGTCATTTTATTTTAGTTCACAAGAGTGACAGAAGCATTGTTTCAGCAGTCTTATAGATCTACCAAAATAATTAGTTGCTCGCTCAGTTGAACTGCTAATTAATGTATATAATATGTACAAATTTAATCAATGACTCACTGCGCTACCATATTCTTGTTCCTTGATCGTTTTGCGGGGCAAGTCGGAGTGTACGTGAAAACTGTTGTGTTTATGCGCAAAAAGCATGGAAATAATTAAGATAAATTGCACTTTCTTTTAACAGTTAACTTTGGCAGGGGGTGAGAAGAGATCTGAGGTCTTTGTTTATTCGCTTGAACTGGGACAATCTGCTGCTACAAGAGCAATTAAAGCTTCAGGTGTGCTTTTTTATTTGTGAAATTCAAAAGAATTCTCCATCATATCTTTCCAGTAAGTTTGGTGTGGTGCTACCCTGGAAGATGCTTGCCGTTAACACTTTTTTGGCACATTAACCAGGGAGGAGTTGTTGCATTGAACAACTTTTAGCTAATCCAAGAGTTCGAAGAGGTAGGAAATGTTTAACCTCAGTCTCTGGTGACCATGGCACTCTGCAGCAGGATGAATGCTTGCTATTGTTAATGGCAATGGTATCTTCCTGGCTAAAAACCAATACAAATAGCTATCCAGTCATGTGCCCCTTTAATATTGTGATTTTTTTTAAAAAGCCTGAAATAGATGTGTTCGGAAATGTAGAATGTTTAATCTCTTTCAAGCTATATCGTTATAAATATGTAATTTAATGCAACATCCAGACTCTAATCTAAGCAGAATTTTGATTCAGATAAAATCTGAGTCAATCTGCAGAAACATGCTTGCTTCTGATCAGAAGGGAGGAGACCATGTTGAAACGGGAAATCTGCTGGGTGTAACTGTAAATGTTACAGAAACTTTTGAAGAAGTTTATTTGGCATGAATAAATCATGAGCTAGCACCACATTATTATCATAAAGATAAAAGCAAAAAACTGTGGATGCTGGAAACCCAAAACAAAAACAGATACAGAAATACCTGGAAAAACTCAGCAGGTCTTCACCCTTCAACAGGCTGTCATGAGGACTCGAAACATCAACTGTGCTCTCTTCCGCCGATGCTGCCAAACCTGCTGAGTTTTTCCAGGTATTTCTGTTTCTGTTTTTGTTCCACATTATTATCATATGTCTGCACCAATTTAGATCCTGGTGATAATCCATTGTTGTAACTTCCTGAATGTTGCAAAGCTGGCACTACTGCAGTCTAAGATCACAATATCAGAAGATTGGCATAAGAGAAAAAAACTACTAAACAAATTATATTAAATAACTAAAAGCTGAAATGTGGATTAACAGGTTTGCCTCGTGGAGGATTTGTGGATGCATGAACTTGTTTAATAAGCTTGTTAAACTTGGTTCTTTTTTATTCTAAAACAACACAGGGCCCGGGAGTAAAAGGCTTGGCATTGATGGTGACAGAGAAGCGGTCCCATTGGCACTGCAGATTGCCTACTGCAAGGTTTGATTCAATATATATATGATGCAACACTTGAATAATGCTGCTCTAAACAACTTAGTGTTACTAGAGAACAATAAACGGACAGCATAGTATGAGGCATGGGGAGGGTGAGGTTGACAACTTGATATTAATTACTGATTGCAACAGGCATAATTATTTATTTTACCTTGTGATTTTCATAAAAACCTAAGCCACAAATATAAAGAATCACAGTAATAATGTTGTCGTCAGGATGGTATCTGTTGTAATGTCAACATGGCAGCCAACATCCACATTATATTTTTCACAACGAGTTGTTCCAAAAGCTGAACACTTAATCACAGAATCACAGTGCAGAAGAGGCTCTTTGGCCCATCGAGTCTGCACTGATACGTGAGATGCACCTGAACTACCAACTAATCCCATTTACCAGCACTTAGCCCATAGTCAAATAGCTTGAAGTAGGAAAAGGAAGAAAAGTTAGGGAATGTCACTGAAAGTTTGGTTAAAAATTAGTTTGCTGGAGACACTTAGGCGGGGATTTTCTGTGCCCACTGGTGTCGGGCATGTTCGGTGGCGTGAGCAGACAATATGGCGTGATTGGTTTCACAATAGCGTGAAACCAGTTTGCAATTGTTTTCTCATCTGCATTTCCTGCCATCAGACATTGGGAACCACATTATAACATATCAGCACATCATTATAAGGCCAGCCCACTGGACTCACCACTGCACCCCCCTCCGCCCCATCCCCCCTGCCACCCCGTTGGATAGTCCGAACACGCCGATGGAAAACACACCGATGTGTTTCACAACAGCACATAAGCAATGTGCACCTGGCGAGCTGCACTTCGCTCGGGACCTCAATGTTTGTTTTACCATCTTGCTTCGATCAGCACTCGCAGTCATCAGCGCCAGGCTTCACAGACAGCACCACATCACTTTTAGGGGTGCTCAAGGCAGGTCTTTACCTACCAGATCAGCCATATATTGGTGGCTTTTCAACAGCTGCAGGGCTGGGGCTTGCTTGGGGAAGGGGGAGCAGTGGTGTCAGGCAAATGAAGACGCTGCAGTGAGGGCTGTACTGGGGAAGGGAGGTATCCCAGGGTGTGATCTGTGCAAGTGGCCTCAAGATGGTGAGGACTGAGGAGGCAGTCTCCAGAGAAGATAAGGCCAGATGGACATGTGAGGGTACGTGAGAGAGAGAATGGGTGGTGATGGTCTTTGAGCTGGCAGTGAGTGAGATGCCAGTGATGGTGCTTCTTTGGCTGCTTTGGAAGTCCCAAAAGGCTCTATATAAATACAAGTTCTTTCTTTTATGAATTAGAGCAGCTCTATTGGTACAGAGAGGTCTTAGATTCCTCTATAATCAGGTGTTTCACAGAATGTGGTATCCTCATAATTACCTTTGAATCTGCAGAGAAACTAATTAAAAAAATTATTCATCATCCACAGTCCGTCTTATTTCAATTAAGCGTGCGGTGAGTTAAATTACAGACTTCAATCAACACATCTACAACTCTAAAATTCTCCATTTAAGTGCACATTGAGTGTAAAGAAAAACAGAGTAGTGATATGTCACCTCACTTTTTAATAGTAATTTCTTTTGTCTTTTATTAGGCAACAGTCAGCCGAAGAAGCCAGTGGAACAATGTGGACAAAAACTGCACATCTGTAAACCTTAGCAAGGCCTGTAACAAATATGATGAACTAGGTAATAATTATTCATGGCAACCAATTTACTTTGATGATATCAAAAATATGACCTTGTATATCTTTAGTTGTTCCAGCTAGCCATTTTACATTTCTGTAAATAGCATTTATCAGTGTGTTGAGAAATTTGTTTAATTTCATTACCAAAAAGATTTTAAGTGTTTGTACATCATGGATAGATTGTACTCAAAGAGGACTCTTTTACATTGACAAAGATATGTTTGCTAAAATGGCTTGTGTTTTGCAACATTTCACATACTCGAGTTGTAAGGCACCAGCATAGTATCCGATAACCATTTTAAGGAACATAATTTAGAACTGAAGCAGAAAAGTGATTTATTTTTATTCTTTCTCGGGCTGATCGCATTGCTGGCTGGGCCAGCATTTACTGTTCATCACTAACTGCCCTTGAGGAGTGCTGGTGAGCCTTTATCTTGAACCACTCTAGTGTAGGTACACCCACAGTGCAGTTAGGAACAGAGTTCCAGGATTTTGATCTAACAAAAGTGAAGGAACAGTGATATATTTCCAAGTCAAGGATGGTGAGTGGCTTGGAGAACTTCCAGCTGGTGTTTTTCCCATGTGTCTGCTGCCCTTGTCCTTCTAGATGGTCAAGGTCATGGGTTTGGAAGATGCTGTCAAAGGAGACTAGGTGAATTCCTGCAGTGCACCTTGTAAATGGTACACACTGCTGCTGTGCATCGGTGGTGGAGGGAGTGAATGTTGAAGGTGGTGGATGGGGTGCCAATCAAGTGGGCTGTTTTGGCCTGGTGTTGAGCTTCTTGAGTGTTGTTGGAGCTGCACTCATCCAGTCAAATGGAGAGTATTCCATCATACTCCTGACATGTTCCTTGTAGATGATGGACAGGCTTTGGGGAATCAGGAGGTGAGTTACTCACCACAGAATTCCCAGCCTCTGACCTGCTCTTGAGCTACAGTATTTATATGGCTAGCCCAGTTCAGCTTCTGGTCAATGGTGACCCCCAGGATGTTGACAGTGGGGATCCATCAACGATAATGCCATTGAATGTCAAGGGTTGATGGTTAGATTTTCTCTTGTTGGAGATGGTCATTGACTGGCCCTTGTGCGGCACCAATGTTAGTGCCGTCTTTCTGTAACCTACACCTGACACCAATACTCTAGGCAGCTGGATTTCCTTAGTTGATGTATGAGATGCATGATCAAATTAGATTAATCAGCTCATTTGGTTGTGCCAAAACAACACAAGGTCCCAAGTTCCGTTCTAGGTGTGCACTGTGTCATATTATCTCGGTTGGATATGTTTGCCCAATACAATTGGCTTTAGTACCTCTGGGATAGGAATGTGAGGCTAAGCTTCACACATGAGGGAGGATTTTACAGTTGGGACGATAGATTACTTGCCTCCCCCGACCTAAAATTCTGTTGGTACCTCGTCGACCATGAGATGTAGCTGCCCCACTGCGACATTACATTGGCGGTGGCCTTAATTGGATCGGAGTGGGACGACTGCCCTTCAGGGACAGGAAGTCTTGCCCTGGGGAGCTGTTGGCTAATCAAATTGGCCAGCAGCTCTGTAGCCCCAGCAGCTCCAGGAGACATTAGTGGCCACTGCTGGGACTACAACCAGTCTCCAAGAAGACGTGAAGATGTGTGTGTTTTAAAACTTAAATCTAGAGCTTCTGACTGCATTTTTAAGCAGAATAATTAGTTTCTTTAAAAAATAAATTAATATTTTCCTTAGAATCCAATACAGAATATCTTCATCTTTCTATGACTGAAGTGGTGAAGCGACAGAACTCTAAATCCAAAAAAAGTTATAATCAGGTAAGTACAGACTTGTCGTGAGGTTAGAATCTCAAAACAGGGTAATTTTGCACAGTTGTGGTCCTTGTGCGAAGCCTCTTACACTCGGAGCACAAATTAGAAATAATCAGAAAATCATTTACAATATGTGGTCGCAGTAAGGCTCCCGACATTGCACAATCATGCAAAATTACCCCTTTAAAGTCATGTCTCTAATTAGATTAATGAAACCTTTATAAAATGATCAGTGCATGAGATGACGGTCAAATCTAATTAATACTTAATGATGACAAACCTGTAACTAGTTTTAGATTATTGGCAGAAACTAAAGTACTGTGGTTTTAGTTGCAACTGTCCCTTTTAGCAGCTGATAGTGTGCACACATCGAGTTTTTTTTGGTGCTCAGCAGTAAGTTTGCAACTGAGGGGTTGCAATTTTTTGTCTGTCACAGCACAGCCAGAAATGCGTGTTTTTGTTTTTAGTTCTCATTGTTCGAGTACTGACCTTTCCTTCTGCTGCCCTCCCAAAATTATGCAGCAACTATTTACTTGATTGATCTCTGCGAGTCTGCTGGTCGTGCTTTCCTGGCATGTGTCCTGTTGATTCAGCACCTTTTAACATTGGTGACCTAGTGGGTACATTCGTGGTCTGTGAAATTCCAGCGGTCAGGGAAAATGTTTTCTGCTCCCAATTAATGTTGGAGGTTTTGCTTTTATTTGCTTGGGTTTTCAGGATCATTCTTGACAATATGGTTGCTCATGCGCTTCCAGAAGGGGTTTTTGTGTATTCATATGGCTGACATTTCCTTCCCTCATACAGAGCCACCATTTTGCTGCCTTAACTGGCATCAATTAACTCAGGATGGACAGGGGGTATAGAACAATGGTGCCTCATAGTGTGTATAACTCAAACCAAAATATTCCCTCTGTCCTATTGGGACAAGCATGACTCCTAAATGACCAGGATTCAAGTTTATGTTTGCTAGTAAATCCAAATAATAGGTTTGGAAAGGAAATTAACTTTGATCAGAACATTTGGTACTGAGTATATCTTCCACAGAATGTTTGATGAATCAGCTTATTTATTGGATGTACATCTCTTTTTGTCATTTTAGCAAATAAGTATAACCAAAATCAAGATTGACAAGGTACAGATAATAGGGGTTAATAATACCACATTTGCAGTTTGTCTGGACCAGGATGAGCAAAAGGTTCTTCAGAGTGTAACAAGGTAGGAGAATTATTTCATTTTTTTCACCATTTGTTATTTTTTGCAAACTCATTTTAATATAAAAAGTATAAATGCAGAAACCATCGACTTATTGCAATGCATTTATAAACTTTGCATGTATGTGGCATTTCTATCACATCTCTCATACTATACCTAACTAGAGAGTGCTTAATACCAACAGGAAGTGTTTATTTTTGTTTGGAAAGATATACTTTATTCATAAAATACCTGAAAGAACATTACAAAACATTTCAAAATGGTCATCACAAAAATGCAATCATATTCCAGTTTTCCACACAGATCATGAGGTGCTTCAATACAATCAGTGAATATTACAGACAGACAGAGTGCAATGGTGTACAAGTTATCGACATAGATCATGTTGCACTCTGAGGTGCTTCAATACAATTGTGATACATTTAGTTTTCACTGCGTACATTCATTGTGAGTTGTACAGCCCGAGGGGGCAATACAATTCCCAGTCCCTCGGTGCACTGTGGCAGAAAGGTCTTAGACAGTGACCTTTCCCCATTGCGCCTTTGCAGCGGCTGCCCCAAGCTTTAGTGCATCCCTCAGCAAGCAAATACCAACAGGAAATGGCTGAAATTGGAAGTTGTTTCCATTTCTCATTCCTCATTCCAATTAGCACAAAGATTCACTGAAACATAAAAGTAATTGTCACTGTACCATTCCCTAAAAATGCCTTCTTATCTTAGTATACATGTGTTTCATTCTGAAACCTGCTTTGGCCTCTCTTCATTTGGTTAAAAAAACCAACAATTTGCATTGATAAGAAAATAAGAAGGGACAGTTATGACTATACGAACAATGAGGGACAGGTGAAGTCTCTCTGGCGCATCCACGATATAATGTGTATCACAATATATACACATTCTATCCCAGTCAAAAACCATGTGACAATTCAAAGTACTTTCATACATAAGCACCTTAAAAACTGAAATACGTGAAATAAAACATTTTAAGGAGGCTATAGACCTTTAGTAAAACCAGTTAGAGTTTACATAAAGGAAGTAAAGTGGAGCTTATTGGCTTAAAATTAGCAGCCACGACATGCTGCCTAAACTAGTTTGTACAAAATTGTTCTGCTTTTTCCAGTTTCGATGCCCTGATATAAAAATTAACTTGTAATTACATTGTTTTGTCTTGTTTAGATGTGAAGTGTCTGTGTGTTACAAGCCTGAGGATAGGGTGCCTCACAAGTTGAAGAAACACACCTCTTTTCAGATGCAGCAGCAGCCATCAAAGTTCTATTCGCTTCTCTGTCTTCCAATTGTAACCTTCAGTGGAGCTTTGCCGTAGGAACTGCAGATGATGACACGTTGTCTCTATTGCACTACTGGCTAAAAATTTTGTTGCAGCAAAACGATGGACCTGATTTTAGATAATGTGCTGGCACTAATAGATTTGATATTTTTCATCGGAACTCACAAAAGATGAAGTAGCAAAGGCGTGCCAATCTAAATTGTGATGCAAGTGGCACAAACAGTGCCACATAGGTTGCTTTCTAGCCATTGTTAATAAAATTGCTAGGGAGGGAAGAGACAGGATGGTTCTGAGACAGCTAGTGGCTATTTGTTTTGGAGCTGTTTCAGAAATTGGAACTTCACTGTCACAATTTAGCAGGTGCTGTCATTGGCCTTGACTTGCATATTCATGTGGTGCAAGTATAAAATTCTTGAAGGATAGCAGTCTGATGCTTCCTCCCATGCACTGATGCATTGCAGCACAGCGAGACCACAGATCACAACGTTAACTGGGCGGAGTGCGAAGTGCAGAATTTGGTAGGAGTAGGAACTTGGAGCGGTGGGAAAGAGGTGCTTCATTTTACATTTCATACTTGCAAATTAGTGTGTGGGAAAATAAACAATCAAAACAAAAGCATAAAACAGACTAAAAGGTAATTAACTATAAACTAATATGGACTAAGATAAGGTGAAAATTAGGATGATTAAACCAGGATTCAAACACGTGAGATTTTCCATTCGGTTGAAATAAATAACTCCAAGGCCAGCAACATCACAGGATAGTATGTTGGTGATTGATGTTATTTGCTTATGAGTGAGTAAATAGTATTTTTTTAATGGCAGTTATCCTAATTTTAATTCAGGCTATCAATAAACAAATAAATGAAAAATACTATAGATGGTAGGGCAGGCTGTGTGACCGCACTGTGGTAAGTGGGTGTTCGTGAATAGTGAGACTATCCTCAATTTCTACAGCTGCAGAAAACATCTGTGCCTTGAGTCACTCTGGCTCTGAGTCATTGAGTTAGAGTTTGAGACACCCTCAAACATAATGGAGGGGGAAGAATTTCTACCTTGTTTTATTCAGACCACAGTCCAGAGGAAAGCACAGGCATAATTGCCCAGGTAGCAGGGACTTTGGAGAGGTTATGAAGGAATTTTCAGACTCAGTTCCTGTCTAACAGCACTTGCTACCAACGAAGGCAAGGAGAAAGATTGTTGGGAAGACACCTAGAATAGTAGTCCTTAAGGCACTCTGGATCAGAAGCTGTAGGGAAGAGCAGAATAGAAATGCAGTGCAGAGTGCGGATTTTATAATTAGGAGGATAGATAGCATCCTCTGGAGCCACAAATGAGAGTCTCAAAAAGTGTATTGCCTACATGTTAGGGTAGAGGATATCTTAAGGCAGCTAGAAAGGAATCTGGAAAGGGTGCCAGTGTGTTTTTTCTTGATGGATCACTAAAGTCAGTAGGAACAGGAAGAAGGTCCTTTTGAGACAGTACCAGGAACTAATTTAAATGGCAGGGCCTCGAGAGTAACAATTTCGAGAGATTAGAAGAATTAACATGTTGCTAAAGGGCTGATTTGGGAAAGAGCGGTTCCTTTTCATGTGGCACTGACACCAGTACTGGGACAGGAGGGAGCTGCGCTGGTGGTACAAGCCTCCACCTGAACTGGAGTTACAGGAATAGGGAGGTGGCAAAGGCTTTAAACTAGTAAAATGGATTGTGGCAGGGGGTGTGGTGGCAGGGAGGTGTGGTGGAGGGATCTATAAGCACTGAAGCAAGTTTAAATACAAATGAAACAGAAAAAGAGCCCAAGTTACAGATTAAACCAAGGGAGGACATTAATGGCCAGTAAATAAAAAGCTATGAAACAAATCATTAAAATTGAAGTGAGGCGATTAACAATGAGTTAAACTGTTTGAATACCAATTTGCACTGTGTCCATAATTAAACAGGGAAACTAGAGGCAAGAATACGTTGTAAGGAACGAAATGTAACTTACGATTACTAAAATATAGCTATAGAAATATTGGGGCTGGGAATTAAGCATTACAGGGTATAACATTTTTAGAAAATAAAGGGAAGGAAAAGGGAAGGTGGAGTGTCTGTACTTACTGGAGATAACAAAATGGTAGTGGAAAAAATTTCTGCATCAATACTGGAATACAGTCCACCTGGATAGCGATAAAAGATAATAGAGAATCAATCACACTGGTAGGAGTAGTGTACAGGCCACCTAATAGTAGAAGGGAGATGAAGGTAGGAATATGGAAATAAATTAGGAAAATTAATTTTAAAAAATAATCAATGGGGGATTTGAACTATCCTGAAATTAATTGGCCAGAAGAGGTAGGCCAGGTGGGTAAGGGAATAGAGTTCCTACATTGGCCTGTAACTTCTGAGCTCCCCAGTATTCGATTTGGGGGGGTACCACAAAGAAACACTGGGGAATCCTTCTGGGAAGTTTCCAGGTAAGGGTTTGCATGGCAATTGCCCAGAAGTGCAAACTTCCTCTGGACAATTGCACTGCTTTGGGAACCATCCAAAAATGGGGTTTAAATCACAAACTTTAGATGGTTCCATCGGGGTTATACCAATAGTTACTTAGAACATGTCAGAAGAATTAAAACCCCTTCTAACTTCTGAGCAACTTTTGTAAAGGCCCAGAGCGACCCCAAGAGACTTCCCCTGACACCCCCAATGCCATCCCCCCATGGGACTCCTCCTGACCGTTGACACTCTCCAACCCTGACCTCCAACGCCCCCAACCTCCAAACCTCCAGCCCCTGACCTCTGATCCCTCCACCCCGACCTCAGACACCCTGATCCCCCGATCCCACATCCCCCCCCAACCTCCAAACACCACTCCCTGACCTCCGAAAACCCATTCCCCAACTTTCAACTGACCTCCACCCCTGAACAAAACACCCCCTTCCCAACTCCCCACTGACTTCCAACCTCCACCCCCAACATTGAACCACCCAACGAACCCCCCCACTCCCCACCTCCCCCTGGACCTCTGACTCCCACTCACCACCCTCTGATCGTGGACCACCCCCCACAACCTCAGGCTACCGCCCCCCAGCAAATCCCTCGGATATTGGACAGCCCCCACAACCACCCCCTCCCGGACCTCGGATCCTGACACCCGACGAACCCCCGGGACCTCCGACCTGACCCTACCCCACCACCCATGACCCCTCCCAAACCAGGGATCCCCCCCCACCCCTCGACCTCCAACCAACCTCTGACACCCCCACTCCCACCCCCTGTTCCTTGGACCCCTTCATGCCCCTGGACCTCCAACTGACCCCCCCCAACCCGTTAGGAACTCCAACCCACCCATCCAGACAGCCACCAGACACACCCCCACCCCCCAATCCTATCCACTTACCTTAGACACTTATCTTGCCCCGGTCTGTCAATTTCCCTGGCCCTGTAAACTTACCTGCTTTGCGGCAGCAAGTGCCATTTAAAAAAGGTGCATGGCCTCCTTGAATTTGCTGGAGCCAGACTTCGCTGGGCCCTATGAGGAGCCTCCTGATGCAGGCCCCAAGCAGCTCCGGTGAACGGAAGTGTCAATGTAATTTTAAAGACTAGGTAAGTAGGTATTGATTTTGTCCTAATTCCTGCGGGCTTAAGCTTTCTGACACTAGCCAGATGTTATGGCCCAATATGTACAGGACTCTTTTGTAACCCAGGGTGTGAGAAGCCCAAAAAGGCACGATTTGCTGCTGGGTCAAGTAATGGGCAATGAACCAGAATAGATAAGAGAAACAGAAGTTGAGGAACGCCTATGCAATAGTGACCATAACATAATGTGCTTTAAGGTTATTACTGAAAAGAGTATAAGCATGACAAAGACTGGGTTAATAGATTGTAGAAAAGCTGATTTTTATGGGCTGAGAACAACAATGGGAAACATTTGAAATGGTGTTCAGCAAAGTGCAGGAATAATACATTCAACTAAAAGGTATAACAAACTAAACAAGACACCAAGGACAAACAAAAACAAAGGGAAAACTGAGGTTAAGGAAAGGGGCATGCACTATGGACAGCATGGGAATGCATGACAAGGAGACTAGAAGAGAGTAAAGAAAGAAAACTAGGAAGGAAAAGAGGAATTATGAAATTAAATTATTAATGAACATAAAACAAAATAGTAAGATATTCTACAGGCACATAAATAAAAAAGGAAAGTCTCAATGAGAATTGGGTCATCAAGGGACGGTCAGGATAAAATCACCGACAGCAATGGTGAAATGGCAGAAATATTAAATAATTGCTTTGCTTCAGTATTAGGAAGACAGATCAGGTGGACATGATATCAGAAGATGAGTTTAGAAATGAAAAATGTTCTTCAGAAAAAAATAAAAGTACTTAAAAAACTAATCACACACAAAAAGGTTAGAACTCCTAGTCTGGACAAGTTGCATCCACACATTTTTAAAACAACCTAGGAGGGATAGTAAAGGTGTTATTACACGTATTTATTGATTAGGTAGTTGTAGTACCAAAGGACTGCTGTATAGATAGCATTATACCTATATATATAAGAAAGGAGATAACAGAGCGGATGGATAAGGGTAATTCAGTAGATGTAACATACCTAGATCTCCAAAAGGCCTTTGGTAAGGTGCTACATAATAAGCTAATGAATAAAATTCAAGCATGGAGAGTCAGGAGGCAAGTGGCAAAATGAATATCCAGCCGGCTGCAAGATAGAAAGCAGAGATTATGGGTAAAGGATAGCTAATCAGAGTGACAGAAGTATTGGGAGTCCCACAAAAATCAATGCAGGAACATCTGTTGTTCATAATCTATGTTACCTTACTTTGGAATCTAAAGCATAATTTCTAAATTTGCATGACACCAAATTGTGGGTGGCGGGGGTGGGGGGAGCAATACCGAGAGGACTGCAACAAATTACATGAAGGCATGAATAAATTTGCAGAGTAGGCTTATAATTGGAAAATGGATTTCAACACGAGTTGTGTGAGGTACTATGTTTTAGGAAAAAGGATGAGGAGGTCACATACTTGGAAAACAAGAATCTAAGTGGGCAAGGAGCACAAATACACAAATCACTAAAAGTTGTGACACAGATTAACAAAACTATGAAAAAAGCAAGCCAAGCACTGGGGTTGATTTCTAAAGAGATAGAATTGAAACAGAGAAGGTATATGGTAAAATTGTATCAAAGCTGGACATCACTCCCATACTCAGCTCTGGATGCCATATTATAAGAAAGGACAAAGGGACCAGGGATGAAGCAAAAATAGATTTACAAGTGGGATCTCAGAAATACAAGGTTATACCTTTGAGGAAGGGATTGACAGGCTGGCTCTCCTTCCTTTTGAGAAATGAAGGCTGAGAGGTGACCCAGTAAAGATCCTTAAAACTATGAAAGGTTTTGCTGGAGTAAACAGAGTCAGACTGAGAATTCCACTTGTGGGGAATAGCAAAGCTTGAGGCCATCAGTACAAGATAGTTATCAAGACAGCAAATAGCCAATTCAGAAGAAACTTCTTTACAGTGGTAAGAACATGGTACTCACTACCACAGTGAATGGTTGAGGTGAATAGCTTAGATGCATCTAAGAGGAGGCTAGATCAATAAATGAAGGAGAAGGTAATGGAGGGTAATTCTGATAGCATTAGATGAAGACGAATAGGGGGCTCAAGTAGAGAATAAAGACAGGCATGAACTAAAAACAAAAAACTGCGGATGCTGGAAATCCAACACAAAAACAGAAATACCTGGAAAAACTCAGCCAGTTTGGCAGCATCGACGGAGAAGAGCAAAGTTGACGTTTCGAGTCCTCATGACTCTTCAACAGAACTAAGTAAAAATAGGAGAGGGGTGAAATGTAAGCTGGTTTAAGAGTGGGGGGTGGGGGGGGGTGGGGGGTGGAGGAAAGGGTGGGGGGTGGTTTTTGGGACAAGCAAGCAGTGATAGGAGGAGATAACCAAAAGATGTCACTGACAAAAGAACAAAGAGGTGTTGAAGGTGGTGATATCTAAAAGAATGTGCTAATTAGGAATGGATAGCAGGACAAGCAAGGTAGCTCTAATGGAGGTGGGGTGAAATAAGACTAAAAGGGCATAAAAGGTATAGATAAATGATCGGTGGAATACATTAAAAATAATGGAAATAGGTGGGAAAAGAAAAATCTATATAAATTATTGGAAAAAACAAAAAGGAGGGGGAAGAAACGGAAAGGACATGAACTGGTTGGGTCGAATTGTTGTTATATTCCATGTAATTCTATAAGTTGCAATATTATAAGATGTATATTCTGTTTGCAATATCATCATATCGGTACTAGGCAGAAATTACAACCTTGAGGGAAGGAATGATAAGAAATGAGTACTATTCTTTCAATGGTATGTGAAATTGGGATGGTTGGAGAAGGAATTGAAAGAAAAGACAAAACTTGAATAAAAAACTGTTGTAAACTAGTTCTCCAGTATAGAATATCTTGCAGTACTATGCAAATAATGCATGTAAAACAGAATCC
This sequence comes from Carcharodon carcharias, assembly GCF_017639515.1. Taxonomy (NCBI): domain Eukaryota; kingdom Metazoa; phylum Chordata; class Chondrichthyes; order Lamniformes; family Lamnidae; genus Carcharodon; species Carcharodon carcharias. Next base: position 31,099,456 of record NC_054488.1, on the reverse strand, counting down.
AATATTCTAATTCAGTGTAAATAATCTGCTTGATAAACTGTAGTAAATTTTATAACTTCCTTAATGTACAGATAAAGGAGTTGAATCAAGGTAAACAGACATCTGGTGCAGAATTCCATTGTCTTGCTTCCCAGTAAATATTCATGATATTCAAACAAATAATTCTGCAGATAATTTATCTTGTGCACACTTATAAACTCCTGGGAAAGAAATTAATGGGGGTAAATTAGCAGTTTATTTCATATCTCTCCTGGCTTCCATTGAAGTCCCAGTGAACTTGCCCAATAAAATCATTTGATTTAAATTCAGATACAATGAACTGAGGGTTAATTAATATTGGCTGTTCTTTTCAAGATAAAAACCAACCCATTGAAATGCTGATTTGTGTTTAAACTGGCTAAGGACCTAATTAAGCATTTTACCAGGATTTAGTGCTGGTGTAGTAAAACTGACCAGTATTGTATTGTAAAGCTCCTTATTTCTTTGATGATGTTTACTAGTGTCATTGTTAATGATAATGGGTCAAAATTATTTCAATTTCCTTTATTTATTTTTGGAGTGCAAAAGGGGTTATGCTTTGTTAGAAATTTCAAGAAAACTGTGAATTAAGACATTGAAGAGAAATTCTTCTGTGTCAAAAAAACAAGAATACATTCTTTACATACAGATCACCAAGAGGAAAATTTCCCTCATTCTCTCTGTGACTTTGCACATTTCTTTAGTTCGAGGTTATGACTATTTGCATATTCTGGCAAATGGGCATTTTGGAAGCTACTAAGTTACCGATGTGTGCGTTTTGAAAATGAATTTTGATCCATTATTCAGTTAAAAACAATCTTCATGCTGTGTACATTTGGCTGGAGTTTGAAGCTTGATTGAAAAGTAACCACCTTCTGAAAAATTGAAGTTATAAGTGATTGTTCTCTGCGGCAAATATGATCAGAATGCATTCATAGTGGAAATTCCTGACTACGGTAAAGGAACCTGACTCTTTTTGAATTGACCAAACTGGCCCCTATGTTTATAAACCAAATAGTGGCAACAATTTGTCTGACAATTTGAAATTATAACTCCAGTCAGCTCAGTGAGAATGTAAAATGTGCAATAATTATATTTCTATTCTGAACTCTTCTCTTGTTTTCCTCAATGGCAGCCACAGTATACTAATAGCTTCAAAAAGTGTGCTGGGAGTATATTTCTTTCCCTCGTAGTAGGGCTGTTATATAAAACTTCCAGAGATAAATTGCACTGTCTTTAAGGTAATGGATTGCACACTAAACTGTATATATTTGAATGGTTAAGGTACACTGTAACAGTAGAATATACACCTTGATCACTGATTTAAGGATAAAGCATATTGATAGTTTAAACAGACTTTGCAGTGTGTTTGTGTGCCTATGTTAACACAAGATGGAAGTTCTGTCTGTTCCTGAATAAAATGAGGTTGGGCAGGATTTTGCCCTTGGCGGGGGAGGGTGGGGGTGGTCGGGAAGCTCACGATTGACTCCGCACCGCGATTTCATGTTGGCGGGCCAATTAAGGCCTGCCCAGCATGATATGTGAGCGGCAGCGCTCAGCACTGCCTGTGCAGGTGTGGGGGGTTGGGGGGTGGGGGGGTGGGGGGGGGTGGGGGTGGGGGGGGGGTGGAGGGAGATCGGGCCTGGCACGCAATTCACGCATGCACGCGAGAGAGTGCTTCAATCTCCCTGAGGCACAGAGCTGCCTCAGAGAGATTAAAGCGGTGTGTAAAAAACAAGGAAGAGAATAAAAATTTAATAAAACATGCCCCTCATGTGACTCTGTCATGTGAACTGGGACATGTTTGTAATTCAAAAATAAAGTTTCCATTTAATGTTTATTTGCTTTAGGAAACCTCATCCTGCTCGTGGTTTCCTAAAAAATGTAAAGGTCCATTTACATTTAGGTTAGGTTGGACGGGCAGCATAAATTTGAATTTAATTAGATTGTTAATGGCTTTAATAGGCCATTTAATTATCGGCGGGTGTGCAGCCGACTCCAGTGTGCGTCCACCGAATGAAATGTTGCAAGACTGCACGATGACGTCGGGACACATGCAGTCCGAATGTAATCTTCCGCTTGTTGTCTCTATGGTTATGGGAAGGAAGGGGGTGTTGGGTTTTTAAAAAACTTATTCTCGGGGTGTGGACATTGCTGGCAAAACCATCTCAATTTGTATCTGGTGAGCCAACTTTTTGTCAACTGAGTGACTTACTAGGCCATTTTAGAGGGCAGGATAGAGTCAATCGCATTACTGAGAGTCTGGGATCCCATTTGGCCAGACTGAGCAAGAACAGCAAGCTTCCTTCATTAGTGAACCTGAAGGATTTTTACGATAATCGAGTCATGGTCGCTATTACTGATACTAATAATAATTATAAATTAACAGAACTCAAGTTTGTCAGCTGTCATGGTGTCCAGCAGCTGGTCAGATTCAGAGTGTGGCTGCCTGTCAGCTGGGAAGACCATAGCCAGAGAACAGAGCAAGAAGGAAACAGAGAGATCATGTGAAGATGTGCGTTGGATGGGAGGTTACAGCTTGGGGAGTGGGGGCTGGGGTTGAAAACATCACTGGAAGGTAGCTTGTGAGCTGGACTAGGGGTGGGAGGCATCTCTGCTTCTCTTGACCCACAAATTGTATTAAAATGTTCTGATTCCAGCCTTTCACACCTCCTTTCAGCTGCTGGGTTTCCTGAGGCCTGGCAAATCTGGTCCAATTGGCAAAACCTACCCAAAACCATGACAAATAGCTGCTAAAATCTGAGGCATGCAGCCTCACTAACATAGTTAAATGACTGACCAGTATTGGAGGGAGGATTGAACACCAAACCTCCAGCCCACCTCCGTTAAAACTGGAAGTAAATATGAATTGAGGCAGGTCTCAGATTTTAATCATGTCCTGCCCCATTGAAGAATTTTTTTTCTTTATTCTTTCATAGGATATGCGTGTCACTGGCAAGGCCAGCACTTATTGCCCACCCCTAATTGATCTTAAACTGAGTGGCTTGCTATGTCATTTTAGAGGGCAGTTAAGAGTCAACCACATTGCTGTGGGTCTGGAGTCCCAGGCGAGGCTGAGTAAGGTTGGCAGATTTCCTTCCCTACAGGCAACAGTCAATAACAGGTCAATGTTACCTGGCACTAGCTTTATATTCCAGATTTATTCATTGAATTTAAATTCCTCCAGCTACTATGGGCAGAATTGTCAGTGCCCACTGGCATCGAGCGTGTTCAGTGGCAGGAGCAGACAATGCGGTGAGGGGGCCAAAAATCGGTTTCACGAAGTCGTGAAAACAGTTTGCGATTGTCCGTTCAGCCCGTCGATGGTGGGCCACGTTTCCTGCCATCGGGTGTCGAGAACCTCATTGTAGTTCATCAACATATCATTGTAAGGCTAGCCTGCTGGACTCATCCCCCCACTGCTGGATCGCCCGCCCACATCGGTGTGATTGCACGCCGACAAGTTTCACAACAACATACAAAAGGCATGCACTTGACAGGCTGCAATTTGAGGGGAACTCTGAGGTGAGTGCACAGTAACATTGCAAAGCACTGGCAAGGGTCACCTGTTGGATTTCAAGTTTGAGGCACATTGTGGGGTGGTGGTGGGGCGGGGGGAAGGCTGAAGCGCATTTTGGGTTGGAGGTGGGCAAAAGCTGCCCTGCTGTTGAGGCAACTTTGCGGGGGGGCGGGGGGGCAAAGGCTGCCCTGCGATCGAAGGTAGTGCACAAGTGTACGTAGGGTGGGGGAGGTGGTGGGTGAGAGGAAGGGCCACGCATTAGGAACATAGGAACAGGAGAAGACCAATCAGCTTGTCGAGCCTGCTCTGCCATTCAATACGATCATGGCTGATCGAACACTTCAATGCCTTTTACCCACACTATTCCCATAACCCTTTATGTTATTATTAATCAGAAATCTATCAATCTATGCCTTATACATACTCAATGACTTAGCTTCCAGGGCCCTCTGGAGGAGAGAATTCCAAAGATTCACAGCCCTCTGAGGAAAGAAAGTTCTCCTCATCTGGGTCCTAAGTGGCTTCCCCCTTATTTTGGATTTGTGTTCCCTGCTTCTAGACTCCCCAACCAGGGGAAACATCTTACCTGCATCAACCTTGACTATTCCTTTAAGTATTTTGTAGGTTTCAATGAGATCACTTCTCATTCTTCAAAACTCTAGAGAATACAGGCCCAATTTGCCCAATCTCTCTTCATAAGCCTTCCTGCCATTCCCAGAACAAGTCTGGTGAATCTTCGTTGTACTCCCTCTATGGCAATAACATCCTTTCTGGGGTAAGGGGACCAAAACTGCACACAGTACTCCAGGTGCGGTCTAACCAAGCTTCCATACAATTGAAGCAAGACTTCACTTCTCCTGTTCTCAAATCCTCTTGTGAAAAGGCTAAGATACCATTAGCCTTCCTAATTGCCTGCTGCACCTGCATGTTAGCTTTCAGTGACTTATGGATAAGGGCACCCAGGTCTCTTTGTTCATCTACACTTTCTAATCTCTTACCATTTAGGAAATACACTACATAACTGTTCCTTCTACCAAAGTGGGTAAGCTCACATTTTTTCACATTATATTCCACCTGCCATGTTCTTGTCCAGTCACAAAGTGTGTCCAAATCCTCCTATAGCCGCTTTACATCTTCCTCACAACATACATTGTCGCCTAGCTTTGTATCATCCATGAGCTTGGAAATATTGGACAGCACTTTTACCTCATCGGATGGCTGGGCCCGGGAGTGGTCACAAAGCTGACTGCCCCCACGATCGGACCCCAACTACATTTTCATACTGGCTGGCTGGTAATTGGCCAGCCTCACTTTACGCTGAAACGCTGAGCACCACCAGGGTGGGGGTGGGATGAGGGAGAGTGCGTATGCAGGTGCATGCACTAAAAGCTCCCTGAAGGCACAGAGCTGCCTCAGGGAGCTGAAGATTTTTAAAAACATAAATAAAGAATTTAAAAATGTTAAAAACATGTCCCCTCATGTGACTCTGTCACCTGAGCAGGGACATGTCATAAATGAGATTTCAACGTTTTTATTTTATTTTTAATTCCTGTTGGAAATCTCATCCCGCCTGTGGATGAGGTTTCATAACAAATCCAAGGCCACCTGGCCAATTCATGCCCACCAACTGTAAGGTTGGACGGGCAGTGAAAAATTGCATTTAATGGGAATTCTATTAATATTTTAATGGCTTTAACAGGCCTGTTAATTGTCGGCGGACACGCTGCTGACTCCTGCGCGTGCCCGCTGAGCGAAATATTGGGCAAGTGCGTGATGATGTCAGGTGCATCATTTTACACTCGAACATGTCGGACGCACACTGAGCAAAAAATTCTGGCCATTACATGTGGTCCCCACATCCAAATCACTGACATATATTGTGAACAGCTGGAGCGCATGTACTGATCCTTGCGGTACCTGACTAGTCACAGTCTGCCAATGCAAGAACGACCCATTTATTCCTACTCTCTGTTTTCTGCCTGTTAGCCAATCCTTAATCCATGCCAATATGTTAGTCCTATCCCATGTGCTTTAATTTTGCTAATCAATCTCCTGTGGGGGACTTTATCAAAAGCCTTGTTAAAATCCAATATTATGCCATCAACTTTCCTTTATCAATTTTGTTAGTGACATCCCCACAAAACCCCAACAAGTTCATCAAACATTCGCAAATCCATGCTGACTATGCCCAGTCAGATCATGATTATCCAAGTATCCATTTATCATATCCTTTATAATAAATTCAAGCATTTTCCCTACTATTGGTGTAAGGCTAACAGGTCTGTGTTTCCCTGTTTTCTCTCTCCCTCCCTTCTTAAATAGTGGAGTGACATTTGCTACCTTCCAATCTTCAGAAACCATTCCAGAATCTATAGAATTTTGGAAAATGATCACCAATGCATCCACTATCTCCATAGCTACCTATTTCAACACTCTGGGATGCAGGATATCAGGTCCCGGGGACTTATCAACTTTCAGTCCCATTAATTTCTCCAATACAACCTTTTTACTAATACTAATTTCCTTCAACTCCTCATTCTCCCTAGTCCCTTGGATCTATAAAATCTGGGAGATTTCCTTTATCTTCCTCAACGAAAACAGACACAGTAATCATTTAGCTTCTCTGCCATTTCTCTATTCCCCATTATAAATTCTCCTGACTCTGCCCGTAATGGACCCACATTTGTCTTAGCCAAACATTTCCTTTTTATGTACTTATAGAAGTTTTTACAGTCTGTTTTTATGTTTTTGCTAGGTTGTATTCATGTTCTATTCTCCCTTTCTTTAGCAATTTCTTGGTCTTCCTTTGCTGTATTCTAAAATCCTCCCAATCCTCAGGTTTACTACTACTTCTGGCATCTTTAAAAGCCTTTTCATTTAATCTTATACAATCCTTAACTTCCTTTGTCAGCCACGGCTGACTGACTTATTTGGGGTTTTTGCACCTTGAAAGAATGTATACGTGCTGTAAGCTATGTCATAGTTCTTCGAAGACTATCTGTTGCCTATGTACAGTCATACCTTCTAATGTATTTTCCCAATCCACCTCAGCTAATTTGTCTCTCATGCCTTCATAATTTCCTTTATTCAATTTTAACATCCTTGCTTCAGATTGAACGACCTCACTTTCAAACATAATGTAAAATTCTATCATATTGTGGTCACTCATCCCTAAAGATTCTGAAACAACAAGATTATTAATTAGCCCTATTTCAATGCATAATACTAGATCTAAAATAGCCTGTCCTCTAGTCGGTTCCTCAACATCCTGCTCAGAAAATCACCCCTAACACACTTCAGAAACTTGTCTTCCACAGAATTAGTGCTCAATTAGTTTACCTAGTCTATATACAGATTGAAATCGTCCATGATTACTGTATTGCCATGCTTCTCCCATCTCCTTATTAATACCATGCCTCACATTACCACTACTGTTTGGTGGCCAATAAACAACTCCAACCAATGTCTGCTGCCCTTTGCTGTTTCTTAGCTCCACCCAAACAGATTCCACACATTGTTCTTCTGATCTAAGATCCTCCCTCATTAATGCACTGATCCCATCCCATATTATCAGTGCAACCCCACCTCCTTTCCCTTCTTGTCTGCCCTTCCTAAATGTTGAATATCCTTAAATATTCACTCTCTGTACGCCATGAATCATACAGCTATCCTTAAATATTCAGTTCCCAGTCTTGGTCACCATGCAGCCATGTTTCTGTAATAGCAATTATATCTTATCCATTTACCTCTATTTGTGCCTTTAGATCATCTACCTTATTGTGAATGCTGCGCACATTCAGATAGAATGTCTTTAACTTTGTCTTTTTGACATCATTCTGCATTCAAAGCACACACAATGCTCTACTTTGTTTCTCCTGCCTTCTAGTCGCACTATGCTTCCTGTTACCAACTTTACTTTCTTCCAATTTGGCGACGCCTCAGGCCCCCCCCCCCCCCCCCCCCCAACAAGCTAGTTTAAACAACCCCCAACAACACTAGCAAATCTCCCTGTGAGTATATCAGTCCCAGTCCTGTTAAGATGTACCCCATTCAGCTTGTACAGGTCCCTCCTGTCCCCGAACCGGTCCCAGTGTATCAGAAATCTGATACCCTCCTTCCTACACCAGTTCTCCAGCCACCTACTTAATTGATCAATCCTCCTATTCCTATGCTCAGTAGCACGTGGCACTGGGAGTAATCCTGAGATTACTGCTCTTGGGGTCTTGCTTTGTAATTTCCTTCCTAACTCCCTGAAAGCTGCTTTCAGAACCTCATCCCTCTTCCTACCTATGTCGTTGGTACCAATGTGGACCTCGACTTCTGGCTGATTCCCCTCCTCCCGAAGGATGTCCTGCAGCCGCTCCGTGAAACCCTTGACCCTGGCACCAGGGAGGCAACACACCATACAGGAGTCACGTTTACTGCTGCAGAAATGCCTGCCTGATCCCATGACTATGGAATCCCCTATCACTATTGCCCTTCCATTCTTTTTCCTCCTGGTACAGCTGAGCCACCCGTGGGTGCCACAGGCTTGGCTGTGGCTGCACTCCCCTGAAGAACCATCACCTTCATCAGCATCCAAAATGGAAAACCGATTAGCAAGCAAGATAGATTGGGACTCCTGCACTACCTGCCTGATTCTCTTAGGCTGCCTGGCGGTCACCCATTCCCTCCCTAGCTATACGCATCTGAAGTGTAGTGTGACCACCTCTCTAAACGTGCTATCCACATAGTCCTCTGCCTCACAGATGCACAACAATGACTTAAGCCGGAGCTCAAGCTTGTGCAGCTGTTGACACTTCCTACAAATGTGTTTGTCAGGGACACATGGTGCATCCACAACTTCACACAAACCCGCAGGATGTACACTCCACTTGGCCAAGCTGACCTGCCATCCCCTAACTGTAAAATCTGTTTATTACACTTAGGGGAGGATGTCTCCCTCGTCAGGCAGGCTTGGCAAGGGTGGGCAGGAGCAGTTGGGAATAGAGCCTGGTGAACTAGCTGTGTGATTCATGGCATACAGAGAGCGAAGGTGACTGAGAATCGAGTGACTGGGGCACCTGGCTGCGCAGAGGGAGGAGCAGCACCCTCTGGAAGCATCTATAGACACTGCCTTTCATTCCTGCAGATGACCGAGAACCAGTGTCGCTGAACTGATTGGTCACATCTGCCAGCTACTGCAGGATTTGGCACCACGTGGACATGGAGGGCATCCACTGCCAGTGGCCGTGAAAGTGACAGTGGTGCTCAATTTTTACAGCAGTGGCTCCTTTCAGGGTTCCACAGGTGACCTCTGTGGGATATCACAAGCCTCCACCCACAAATGCACCTATAAGGTTACAGATGCTGTCTTTGCGAGGACACACAACACAATGCATTTCACCCAGAAGTAGGAAAATGAGGAATTAAGAGTGCTGGGATGTGCCCGGATTTGGGTTTCTCACAGGTGCTGCACTCATGTGGCGCTCAGATCTCCATCGACACACATGGTTAACTATATCAACCGCAAGGGATTCCATTCACTGAATGTGCAGCTGGTGTGCGACCACCACAACACACCCTGCAGGTCTGCACACAATTTCCATGGAGTGTCCACGATTCCTACATTCTCAGTCAATCACAGATCCCTGAAATCTTCCAGGGTCTACAGAAGCTGCAGGGAAAGCTCTTGAGAGACAAGGGCGTGGCTGATGATGCTTGTGCAGCTGCCTCAGACTGCAGCAGAGCAAAGGTATAACGAGGCTCATGGTGCAACTCACAACTTGGTGGAGCAAACCATCGTAATGCAGAAAATGAGGTTGCAGTGCCTGGACCAGTCTGGTGGAGCCCTTCAATATAATCCACAGAGGGTGTCATGTTTCGTTGTTGCCTGCTGCACCTCTTTATAGCCTGGCACTGCAATGGGGAGAAGAGCAGGCTGAGGAGGAGATGCAGGAGCTGGAGGTCTCCTCCAATGAGGCAGATGTCAATGGTGATGAAGGTGAGGAGGTATTTGAAGGCGATGATGATGGCAATGAGGTCCTCGCTCTGGCCAGATGAGGCAGGTGGACTTGGGAGGCCCTCATAGATTTGTGGAGGATGGTGACGACATGCAGTGAGGAGACACCGTAGACCCTCACATTGCATCTGTGAACGTTTGACTCCAGTCCTGGTTTATAGCAGCACACAAACCCTCTGTGATAACGCTCCTGTCATACAGATGCAATGGAGGCCCTAATAGTCGCTTGATTGCAGGAGGATGATGATGACATGCAGTGAGGACACTCCGTAGGTCTTCACATAACCTCTGAGAATGTTGACTCCTGTCTGGCCCAGGGCACCTCGCTGTGATCAAGGTCATATCATCGAGATGCAGCCATGAAACTTTAAAAGCATCTGATCCTTTATCCACCTTCAGCATGTGACCCCTTCAGGAGCACAGCGTCACTGGTCACAGATGCTGAAGAGATGAGGGACAGCCCCACTTTGACGGTGCTGGGAGCACACAGAGAGAATGAGAGAACTCTGAAATGCCTGCCCACAACATTCTGGCAGCAATGGTAAACACCACCGAGGTTCAGGCATCAGTAATGTTTCCAGGGAGTGTGAGGCTGGACCATCACTTTGGTCTGAAGGCTGCACAGACACAGGGAAGAGGCCCTGGACTGAGATACCTGCCTTTATCTTGTGCGGCAAGGTTTCACACCTGAGTGACACGAACATTGCTCACGGAGCCATAGGCAGGGAATCATTCTTGGGAGTTTATTGACAATAGTGAACAGTATGTACAGGTGATTAACACCCATGGGCAGGCTGTGCGACTAATTCTCCTTAACTTTCCTAACCCTGCCACTACATCTTGGTGCTCCCTGGACATCCACAGCGGAGGTGGAGGCAGAATGCTGACTGTGGCGCCCTGTCTGTGATGACTTTGGCGGGCGTCCTCTGGAGGGCTGAGGCTTGGAAGGCCCTGGCCTGCTTTCGGGTCCTGCTGTTTGGCAGTGGCGCTCTCCTCGGCCTGTGAAGCTGGATCTGCTGAGGTCACAGGAAGAGGGGATTCAGATGGGCCGGAGTCAACTGGATGGATGGCCCTGGCGGGGGTACACCTGCTCATCCTTCTCCCTATGGGTGCCCAAGAGCTCCAGACTGACTCCTTGAGGAGTAGGGGTAGCTGGAATGAGATCGAGCTGCCCTGCACCCCTCTCACGTAATCAACTATGGCCTCAGCGATAGAGTTCAGCCTGGGCAGCAGTGCAGGAGTGATGTCCTGGACCAAGGTTTCCAATGGTGTCTGCCATCCTACCAATGTTGACCTTGGTGTTTTGGCATGCCGGAGCTATCACCTCATCCTGAAGGCAGACCAACTTCTCCATCGTCCCTTGCAGTCTGAGGAGTGTAGCGGACACCCCTTCCTGATGTTCCTCAGCTTGTCCTTTGCAGCTCCAGCAACTGTGATATGACCGAGTCCAGAGGCTCATCATCTGTTCAGACTCAGCAAATTTCTGGCCTCTAGTTGTCCTCCTGGGAAGTCCCTGCAGCTGCCTGCTATGGATCAGAAAGTACAGTTTGCTCACCAGATTGTGATCCCAAGGCTACTGTAAAGCCAGGTCCCACCATTGTGTGTGTCTCTGTGCTGGTGGAGGGTGCGGGTGAGTGCTGTGCCTGGACTTCAAGGAGGGTGCCTCCAGGTTCCTCTTCAGAGGTTTCCTCGGGGCTTCTTGGGAGGCCCTGGGTCATTGACTCCATTGGCTGTTTGGCAGATGTGCCGATGAAAGCAAGGAGAGATAATTAGTATATGGCAGTGGCCTGTGAAAGAGGTCACATCACTCACAGCATGGTTGCCTGATGGATGTTGCACTGCTGGACCCTCACTTGGTAGAGCAGCACCGACCTCACTGTCAGCACAGGACCAGTCCAGATCCTCACCAGCCAGCTGGATGGCTCTGTTTTCAAAATCAGTGAGGACCTTGATTTCAGGCATTTCTCCACTGACCTGCGATCTCTCCCTCTTGTTGTGTGCCAGCTTGTCCTGCATGAATAGAGATGGGGAGAGTGTAAGCAGGATGCCTGCCAGGCCAGATGATAAGATGCCTGGCATGTGTGGGTGGTGAGTGGTCCCATTGATGGGATGAAAACAACGAAGGTGTGTATGAGACAGTGAATGGTGATGTCCCCTGAACCAGCAGTCAGTGAGGGCCCTGTGGATGTGTGATGGGTTTGTGAGTGTATGACTTGAGAGTGATGAGAAGAGTGATTTACCCTGGCGGAATGGAGGAGATCAATCATCTTCTTGCGGCACTGGGTGGCTGTCCTCTTTTGCTGTGCATTGGCACTGACCATCACTGCTACCGCCTCCCAAGCCCATCCTGTGGCCAAAGCTGGGGTAGGGGACAACACGCGAGCCTCCACTACGTCCAAAAGGCACACGAGGGACACGTCACTAAACTTGGGGGGGCTGCAGTATTTTTGCCTTTTGGGGCCATGTCTTCCATGCAGCAGTCGTGGGCTGGAAACACTGAGAAGTGTCCACACAGCTGGACTTCAAATATGGCGCCTGGCATGATGAAGCTGCGAGGTGATGGTGTGGTGGGCAAATGACAGGGCGCCCGCCATGGAAATGGCGTGTTTCCTGGGAATGCATAATTAATGCGGCTGGTTTGGGACAATATGGCATGAAAAGCCACCATTGCAGCCAACAGTTAAAACGTCATTCTTCCCACCAGCTACCGCACTCTGTGCAAATCTGGAATGATTCCACCCCGTGGTGGGATTTGAACCCATATCCCCATAGCCTTAACCCAGGCCTCTGGCTTACTTGTCCACTTTCATTGCCACTATGTCACCTGCTCCTGACATGTAAATAGTAAGACTGCCCTGTGGTTACTGCCAATACAAAATGTAATGCTTATCCCTAATTAGTTAATTTTTCATTTAATCCTTCTGAAGTTCAGTGATTAGTCTAAATGTATCTTTCATAGAGATTATTTCAAACTTCCATGACCCATGATCACCACCCAAAATACCCAGAAAGAGGTTCCTCCAATCAGCCTCATTTATCAACAGCAGCCAAGAATTAAAAACCAGGATTGTCATGGGGGAAACACTGCTGCAAAACTTTGCATCTCAACAGTGGTCTTAGTCTACTCTGTAGAATACTGCTCTGCTTCTGGTCCTACAGTCGCCACATAAAGATCATGGACATGGAGCTAAACACTGCCATGAAGCTGATGTCAGGGATGCCTAAGTCTACTTTAACTGAATGGCTTCCAGTACTTCTCAAGTTGTTGTTCTGCCATTCACTGTAGTGTCATTATGCTTCTGAGGTGGATAAAGTTATGAACAACACTGACCTTCCCATTCATGAAGACTGGAAAAACCTACCAAGAAAATGTTTAAATTTGCACCTGCCAGTCTGGGAAAAAGCAACTAATATTCATGCAGCTGGTATCAGCCCAATAGCAGATGGAAGGCAGCAAAAAAGCCCAACAACTGAAGTCCCTCGCTAAGAGCTCTCTCAAAGACAGTGGACAGCACTCCACCAAATCCACAAGGACATGGACAATGTGATCACCTGCTCCATAGATGAAAGATGAGGGACAACCAGAAGTACGATTGTGACTGTGAGTTTCAATCATATCACGTCAATCTGTTCCCTAAGATCTATTGTGGGAGGCACCTCATTTCCCCACTCAGCATGTCAGGAGGCTATTGACTGGATAGCCATTATAAAATTTACCTGCCATGTGGAAGGATTAGTATTTCAATCTGCTGTCAGTTTGGATCGTGAGGAAATCCAAGTAGGGATTACACTGGCCCGAATCTCCCATGGAAAGACAATCACCATCGGAGCTTCACATTTCTGGCTGGGCCTTCCAATCCCTGCTTCTTCAAGAATGTGGAGCAGTCTTCCATTGAACTGCTTCTTCATAATACTAGATCGTCAGTGGGAAGACAAAGCCAAGCCCCCTTTTTATAGCACAGCTGCTGTTTTCTGGTAAGTATTCGCTAAAACACTGAAAGGCTGGGACATTTAAACAACTTTTCAATGTGTTAGTGTATGAGTGAGTGAATGAATGTGTGGTTGTGTAAGTGGCTAAGGTAGATGAGCTAAGTGGGTAGGATAACAGCTGCATAGGAAGCAGGTGGATGATGTGGTAGCTGGGTCGGTTGGCAGCTAGGTAGTTTGGTAGGTGGGTAAGGTGGCAGCTGGGTAGAGCTGTGGTAGGTAATGTGGCAGGTGGATTGGATGGCAGGTGGGTGAGGTGGGTAGGTAGGTCAGCGGGTAATTGGATCAGATCAGGAGGGGTTGTCAGGACGGAGGCTAGTTAGGTCAGCGGCGTCAGGGCAGTCAAATGGTCAGGGGGTAGTCAGGTGATGGCGGCTAGTCAGGTTGGGTTGATGAGGAACTGGAGTTTCAGAGGGTAGTCTGGTAGTCAGCAGGTTGGGGGGGATAGTCGAGGGTTTGAGGGAGGAGTTGCATGGGTGGGAAAGGGGTGTCAGTTGTATAGTTACCCAGGAATTAGATGAGGATTTTTTTCATCTAACATTCCTGGGTAACTTTCCAGATAGGTACCGTGGAACTGTCCCAAGTTTCCGATTCTAACTTAGATTTGGAGACATTTGTGGAGGGTCCCAGGGAGCAAGGGAATTGCCCTTCAGAAGTTCAAATTTCCTGAGCAATTCCAATGGAGCCGCTACATCGGCAGTTTCACAGAATTCCAAAGCACACCTTAGAATCATCTCTGACTATACTGAGGCTAGAAGATCTGGGTCATTTTGTTGGAATCCAAAACCAGATATATTAGCTTGGACCCTGCCATGATCACAAAGCTCCCATTTATACATATAAATAAAAAGGTTGAAAAATCTTCAACTGATGTGCCATAGCCCCATAGTAAACCCTGTAGCGGAAAGGCTGTGACATGGACATTCACCTGGATGTTGGTTCTCAGCTTTTCATGGAATTTCCATGGGGCCTTGTATGGGATGTCAACTTCCTCTATCTCAAACAAGGCCAGCGATGTAGGAGGTGTGGCTTAGGGAAGCCAGTGAGTCCAAGGCTTGGAGATCCCAAGACCTGGTCTACTGAGTTATCAACAGACCAATACACCAAATTAAAGCTTTGAGAAGTGTGAGTTCTGAGACTGAAATTTCATTAGCAGATTGCTAATTATGAAGGGAAGCAGCCAACTTCATAAAGATTTGGATTAGCAGAAGAATGTCACCTATATTCCTTAAAAAGAGCAATTTTCAAAGAAAGCATGTTATACATATTTGTCCCAGAGTTGCAGAAGCAGCTGAGGAAAGGGATTTGTGAAAAACTGCCAATCATTTTGAGGAAATCATTGGACACTGGGGAGGTACTAAAACATTGAAAACTAACCAATGCGTATTCATAAAGGGAATCAAACCAGACATAGACAACAACCGATAAGCCTTGCTTTATTCTGTGTAAAATATAAATCGTCAAGAGTAAACTTGAGAAGAGCAAAGATCAGGGACCAGGAGAAAATGCTGTCTGGCCAACACTCTTGATCTTTGAGGAAGTGACAATTTGAACGGACTGTGGTAAACCTCAACTTCCAAAAGTTTCACACAAGAAAGCTATCAGTTAAACGGAAAGCTGTGGGGATTCAGGGTAAACCCACGCAATGGAATCAGGAACTGGTTAAAGGATAGGAAGCAAAGGTCCTGATCATGATTAGGGCAGGTTTTGTGAGAGGTGGGTGTTGGGTTTTGCATACTGTGTCCTTAATTTCCCAACTGGTTCCCTGCCCAAAAGCTAGCTCACCTGTAAGGTGTTGCTATCCTGTTGAGCAGGAAACACTCTTGAGAAGCCACAGCCCAGAGCAAGTAGAGAGCCTGCACTTGGTTAGTGGGACTATGTTAGGTAGAAATAGCCTCTGTAGGGTCTAGGGGGTCCAATGACAGGGAAGCAAGTAAGCTTGGTGGACTGGCCTCCACCTGAACCACAAGCAGTGCTGTGGGCACATTCAATACTTCCATGAAGTCTTTGTCTCTCTTAAACTGCTGGGTTTGCTGACATTCAGGAAAGTTAACCGGCACAAATTACATCTGGAAGAATAATTAAATGCTGCCTCACTATAATATTTAAATGACCAACCAGCTTACCTTCTTTACACCCGCCCCTGCCCAAAGCCATGACCTCCGACCAACCCAGTCTCCCTGATCCCTCCCACTCTCTGTTCCCCACCTGTGGCCTGCTGTTAAAGGCCTATCCACCTGACAGCCTCTAACCTCTCAATATGACTGGCTGTGGCTGGGAAATGAAGATAAAAAATCGTTAATGATATCCTACCATTCAATTCAGATTTCCGAAAGAAAAACAATCCAGTTCCTTCCCCGCCTCTCAGCTAATATCGGGCCCCTACCACCCACTGGTGGAGCCCCTTTTCAATGGTAGATGGTGAAAGTAGCAATTTGCTCACAGTTTATTTATGATGAATTGCACTACTTACGATGTTGCTCTTGAAGAGCTCCTGTTGCCTGCTGTCTACTTTCAAAGACTCAGATGACCATCCAGTGATGATCATCTTTACAGGAAGGGAATATTCTTTAGGACTGAAGTTCCACCAAGGTCACATGTCTCGTAATAAAAACTCAAAATCAAGTTAATCTGACACCTGAGCTAGGCTTGTGCTCAGCTGTCCAGGGTACTATTAAGTTTGACCAGCTAATTGACCAGAAACTGAGGCTGACTTTTGACATGTTGGTCATACAATTAGTATGACACTGGCAACAATATGCTTTTGCTTGCATTTGTATGTGCAGGGAAAACCCTCTTATAACCATTTCTAAGGCACAGCTTTGATGAAAATGGATAAGGACTATGATTCTTATTTGAATTGACCAAGAAACCAAGAGGCAATAAACCATCTAAAAGTGATGTTGGTAAATTTAACGTCCTTTTCACCCTGACGGTTGGTCCAGTACATTGTTTTTAAGTGGTTTGGCCCCAGTGGCATTGTGGTGTTGTCACTAGACTAGTATTATGGGGAACAAAAACAAAATTACCTGGAAAAACTCAGCAGGTCTGGCAGCATCGGCGGAGAAGAAAAGAGTTGACGTTTCGAGTCCTCATGACCCTTCGACAGAACTTGAGTTCGAGTCCAAGAAAGAGTTGAAATATAAGCTGGTTTAAGGTGTGTGTGTGGGGGGCGGAGAGAGAGAGAGAGAGAGAGAGAGAAGTGGAGGGGGTTGGTGTGGTTGTAGGGACAAACAAGCAGTGATAGAAGCAGATCATCAAAAGATGTCAACAACAATAGTACAAAAGAACACATAGGTGTTAAAGTTAAGGTTGGTGATATTATCTAAACGAATGTGCTAATTAAGAATGGATGGTAGGGCACTCAAGGTATAGCTCTAGTGGGGGTGGGGAGAGCATAAAAGATGTAAAAAAAAAAATTTTTTTTATATAATGGAAATAGGTGGGAAAAGGAAAATCTATATAATTTATTGGAAAAAAAAGAAAAGGAAGGGGGAAACAGAAAGGGGGTGGGGATGGGGGAGGGGGCTCGCGACCTGAAGTTGTTGAATTCAATATTCAGTCCGGATGGCTGTAAAGTGCCTAGTCGGAAGATGAGGTGTTGTTCCTCCAGTTTGCGTTGGGCTTCACTGGAACAATGCAGCAAGCCAAGGACAGACATGTGGGCAAGAGAGCAGGGTGGAGTGTTAAAATGGCAAGCGACAGGGAGGTTTGGGTCATTCTTGCGGACAGACCGCAGGTGTTCTGCAAAGCGGTCGCCCAGTTTACGTTTGGTCTCTCCAATGTAGAGGAGACCACATTGGGAGCAACGAATGCAGTAGACTAAGTTGGGGGAAATGCAAGTGAAATGCTGCTTCGCTTGAAGGGAGTGTTTGGGTCCTTGGACGGTGAGGAGAGAGGAAGTGAAGGGGCAGGTGTTGCATCTTTTGCGTGGGCATGGGGTGGTGCCATAGGAGGGGGTTGAGGAGTAGGGGGTGATGGAGGAGTGGACCAGGGTGTCCCGGAGGGACCAATCCCTACGGAATGCCGATAGGGGGGGTGAAGGGAAGATGTGTTTGGTGGTGGCATCATGCTGGAGTTGGCGGAAATGGCGGAGGATGATCCTTTGAATGCGGAGGCTGGTGGGGTGATAAGTGAGGACAAGGGGGACCCTATCATGTTTCTGGGAGGGAGGAGAAGGCGTGAAGGCGGATGCGTGGGAGATGGGCCGGACACGGTTGAGGTAGTATTATGGGGACCTGGGGTTGAACCCCACCACAGCAGATGGTGAAATTTGAATTCAATAAAATTCTGGAATTAAAAAGCCTGATGATAAAAATTTGGTTCACTAATGTCTTTTAGGGAAGCAAATCTGCTGTCTTTACCTGGTCTGGACTACATGACCGCAGCAATGTTGTTGACTTAAATGCCCTTTAAACAAGGGAAGTTAGGGATGGGCAATAAATGTTGGCTACCCAGTGATGCCACAATCCCATGAGCAATAAATTACAAAATTTCAGGATCCCAACTCTTACATTGGATCCCTATTACCACTTTAGAATAGAGCTGATTGGATCTTGCGCTGGGCACTCACTGAACAGTTTCACCTGCAATAAAGCCACAGATTCTGAAAAGGGCACCAGTAAAATCATCTGGGCCTTATCCAGCCAGGGCTCCTGTCCTCTACAACCACACAATATTGTGCCGGTATCAATCCCATGTCCTTCTCCACCAGCTGGCTATAGGTTAAAATCAATCGCCATGCGTTCCAAGTAGTTTAATGGATTGAATCATCTTACCAGTTTATTTCATCACTTCAGTGTGAGTGGGAGTACATGTCAGGTAGCTCCAATAAATCCAAAAATTGATTGCTGGGCTGAACTGAATACCTCTCCAAATACTATCAGTAGCACATGCCAAACGACTTAGTCCATATGTTAGTGAGGGAGGAGTTTACTTTGAAAGCTTTTAGAAAGTATATGGGAAAAATGGAAGACCAATTCAGAAGATTGGGAAATCTATGTAGCTGAGCAGTGAGCCAGACATTTCAATTCACCAAGCAAAGCTATTGAGATGACAATGCTTCACAGGAGCATAATAAGATAGAAATTGACACCAAGCCAAAGAAGGAGGGCAGGTGACTAAAATCTTGGTCAAACAGGTAGATTTTAAGGGGCTCCTTAAAGGAGGAGAGGGAGCTGGGGAAGTTTGGGGAGGTAATTCCAGAATTTAGGATCTCGAAAGTTAAGACATGGCTGCCAATGGTGGAGTGTACAAGGTAGGGGAGGCACAAGGGATGAGAATTGGAGGAAAGCAGAGTCCTTGGAAGGGTATAGGGCTGGAAAAAGTCACAGAGATAGGAAATATTTAGACTAAGGGGGGTAGAAACACAAGGATGACAATTTTAAAATAACAACATTGGTGATCAAAAGCCAATGTAGGTCAGTGTGCAATGGGTTAATGGATGAAAGAAACTTGGTGCAAATTAGTATATGATCAGCAGAGTTTTGAATGTTCTCAAGTTTATGGACTGCACAATATGAAAAGCCAGCCAGAAGAGCTTGAGAGATAATGAACCCATCCTCTTTTAGCTCATCGTCTGTGCAAAGCCCAGAATACTAGGGATGTGAAAGTAGAAAAAGCCAATAAATATTTTCCTAACCCTACAATAACAAGTGCAATTGGTGATGGGAAAAAAATGACACAGAAATTCCTTTGGGCTTCTCTCCATCAGCATGGTGACAGCAATAGAGCAGAAGTCCCACTCACCCTATCCATGACCAGAGATCCTGTTCTCAAATTCCATGGACGGATAGGGCAGCTCACTGATGTAGAGAAAGCAGCCGTCCAAGTCCAGGTTGATCCACTGTACAGAATTCTTTGGCAGTCCAAATGGACAGGATAACTTTTTTTTATAACTCTTAACGTCCAACTGAAACCGCTCCAATTAGATAAAGTAATCAAACTCCTTGTTTCCTTTACCATAGCGAAGGTTTGGGGCCTTTACCTCGTATTGAATTTCACCTGCCATGAGTTCCGCTGAAGCCTTTCAATAGTGCAGAACTAGAAATTTGCCACAGTGAAACCAGGGAATATCCTTGGACACACACAGACATATACCGGAATGGCAACAAGGAAATGGCCAGCTATCAGTGTTTACATTCCACACAGCAAATAGCTCTATTCACATTTACCCTCCCTATTTCACTACACCTTAATCTCCTTTTTCCTGCTTATCCCTCTATTCTGTCTGCTGATTTGCTCCTCAATTTCCTTCTCATAATTTGGTAGACTGTGATACACCCCGACTAATGGGATAAACACCTTTTTTAAAATCTTTGAGTTCCAACCATATTGATTCTGTTTGTGCCTCTTTCTCCCTTGTCTGTGTGTCAACTGTGCCTCAGTCATTGCACTCTCACCTCTGAGTCAGGTGGTAACCTTCTGGCCTCTGGATTGTTGGAGACTGGACGTATAACTCAAATATGTGTTCCGATTTATGGGGCATTGGCACCAGTACTGGGGAAGGAGAAAGCTGTTCCACTGAGGAACAATTCTAACTTCATTAGAACCATGCTGGGACCAGTGTCCTGGTGAATCATATAACTAGGGTCATAGATAGCACTTTAAACTAATTATTGGGGTGGTGGGGGTGGGGGGGTGGGGGGTGGTTGGTTCAATCTAAGGGAAGTTTAAAAAATCAAAAAGAAACAAGAGAGCAGTGGTGCAGGGCAATGAAGAGGCGAACAGTAATCAAAATGTGACAGGAAGGGGCAGAAAATATAAGCAGAAGAATGCAGCAGAAACCAGAACCAGAATGAGCAATAATGGTAAAAAGTCAATGCTCTTTATCTGAATGCACACAGCATTTGTAACAAGATAGATGAGTTGATGGCACAAATAGAAATAATGAATATGGCATGATAGCTATTACAGAGATATGGTCGCAGGATGACCAAGACTGGGAGAGATGAGGAGAAAATTCTTTCGCCAGAGGGTGGTGTATCAATGGAATTCATTGCCACAGAAGGCTGTGGAGGCCAGCTCATTGAGCATATTTAAGATTTAAGATAGATAGGTTCTTGACTGATAAGGGGATCAAAGGTTACAGGGAGAAGGCAGGAGAATGGGGTTGAGAAACTTATCAGCCATGATTGAATGGCGGAGCAGACTTGATGGGCCGAATGGCCTAATTTCTGCTCCTATGTCTTATGGTCTTATGGAACTCAATATTCAAGGGTATTCGACATTCCGGGAAAGATAGGCAAAAAGGAAAAGGAGGTGGGGTAGCTTTGTTAATAAAGAAAGGTATCCGTGTGTTGGTGAGTAGTGATATAGGTGCAATAGGTCGTTAAGTCAAATCAGTTTAGATGGAAATAAGGAATAGCAAGGGAAAGAAGTCACGGATGGGAATGGTCCATAGACCCCCGAAGAGTTGCCTAAATGTAGTACAACGTATAAATTGGGAAATAATGGAGGCATGTAAGACAGGTGCTACAATTGTCATGGGTGATTTTAATTTGCATATTGACTGGACAAAATAGATTGGCAAGGATTACACGAAGATGAATTTGTAGAGTGTATCAGGAATTGTTTCTTGGCGCAATACATTGCAGAACCTACCTGGGAACAGGCTATTTTAGATCTAGTAATGTGTAATGAGATGGGATTAATAAGAAATATCGTAGTTAAGGATCCTCTAAGGGTTAGCGATCACAACATGGTGGAATTTCAAATACAGTTTGAAGGCAAGCAACTCAGTCTCAAACCAATGTCCCCAACGTAAATAAGGTGGCAAAGGAGAATATCCAATCAAAAACTATGGCATACAAAGCAGCAAAAACTAGCAGTAGGCCAGAGGATTGGGAATTTTTTAGGAACCAGCAGCAGATGACTGGAAAGCCAATATAGAGGGAGAAAATTGATGAAGAAAGTAAATTGGCAAGAAACAAAAAAAAAACAAACAGCACAGGTTTCGACGGATATATAAAAACAAAGAGAGTGGTCAAAGTGAGCGTGGGACCCTTGGAGGATGTGACTGGAGAATTGACAATGGGGAACAGGGAAATGGCAGATAATTTAAGCCAATATTTTGCATCGTCTTCATGGTGGAGGACATTCTAAACATCCCAACGATATCAGGTAAGCAAGGAACTAATGGGAGGAAAGATCTTGTAACAGTCTCTACCATGAGGGACAAAGTATTTGACAAACTAATGGAACTAAAGGCAGACAAGTCACCAGGACCTGATGGCCTACATCCAAGGGTTTTAAAGGAAGCAGCTGCAGAGATAGTGGAGGCATTGGTTGAAATATTTCAGAACTCACTGGATTCCGGGTGAGTTGGAAAACCGTTAATGTGACACCCCTATTCAAGAAGAGAGGGAGACAGAAAGCAGGAAACTATAGACCAGTCAGCCCAACATCAGTCATTGGGAAAATCTAGAGTCCATTATTAAGGAAGAAATAGCAGAACATTTAGAAAAGCTTAATGCAATCAAACAGAATCAACATGCTTTTGTGAAAGGAAAATCATATTTGACAAATTTGCTTGAGTTCTTTGAGGATATAACAAGCAGAGTTGATAAAGGGGGACCAGTAGATGTAGTGTATTTGGATTTCCAGAAGGCATTTGATAAGCTGCCACATAAAAGGTTATTACACAAGATAGAAGCTCACAGTGTCGGGGGTAACGTCTTATCATGGATTGAGGATTGGTTAACACACACAAGACAGACAGTTGTGATTAATGGGTCTTTTTCAGGTTGGAAAGGCACAACTCGTGGAGTGCCACAAGGATCAGTCCTACGGCCTCAATTATTTACTATCTATATTAATGACTTGGAGGAGAGGGCAGAGTGTAATGTATCCAAATTTGCTGACGATACAAAAAATAGGTGGGAAGGCAAGTTATGATGAGGACATAAGGAATCTGCAAGGGGATATAGATAGGTTGAGTGAGTGGGCAGAAACTTGGCAGATGGAGTTTAATGTGGGAAAGTGAGGTCACAAGAATCAAAAGGCAGACTATTATTTAAATGGAGAGAGACTCCAAAAAATGCAGCACAGAGGGATCTGGGTGTTCTTGTGCATGAAACACAAAAAGTTAGCATGCAGGTGTAGCAAGTAATTAAGAAGGCAAATAGAATTTTTGCCTGTATTGCTAGGGGGTTGGAGTTTAAAAATAGGGAAGTCTTGTTACAACTGTAACAAGTTGAAGCTGCACTGTGTATGGTTTTGGTCCCCATATTTAAGAAAGGATATACTGGCATTGGAGGAAGCTCAAAGGAGATTCACTAGGTTGATTCCTGGGATGAAGGGGTTGACTTATCAAGAATAGCTAAACAGGTTAGGCCTTTATTCATAGAGTTTAGAAGAATGAGGAGTGATCTTATTGAAATGTACAAGATTCTGAGGGGGCTTAACAGGGTAGATGTTGAGAAGATATTTCCACCAGTGGGGTAATCTCGAACTAGGAGACATTAGTTATAGAATAAGGGAACACTCATTTAAAATTGAGATACAAAGGAGTTTCTTCTCTCAAAGGATAGTGAATGTCTGGAATTCTCTACCCCAGAGAGCTGTGGAGGCTAGATCACTTAAAGAAGAGGTAGATTTTTGAAATATCGGGGAGTTGAGGGCCATTAGGAGCTGGCACGAAATAGGAGTTGAGGCCTGGGGCAGATCAGCCATAATCTTATTGAACAGCCGAGCAGGTTTGAGGGGCCGAATAGCCTACTCTCACTCCTATTTCTTATGTTTTTATATTGGCATGCCTCATGATTGACACGTATTGATGGTCACAGGGGAGTTAGGGACATGTCTTTATTGTGGAAAAATCAATTATGTGTTTTTGAATGTTCAGGTTTGTGTCCAGTGTTGTACTTGCCACTCTGTGGGGCATAGTTGAACTTGCAGGCTCAGCTGGCCCTCCCTTCAATGCACTGTCCATGTTCACTCTCAATGGGGATAACTAAAATGTCGTATGTGAACTCAAAGCCCTGTAAGCCAGCAACACTCTGAGATAAAAACACAGTTGGACAGTACTTACACCACTCTTTAGTCCCTTCATTTTCTTACCTGGATCGACTGTTCCTGCCACCATAGCCAAGACACCAGGTCCTGCCCACTTCAATCCTACATGTCTCCAGCCCCACCTCTGTCCTCCTTTCGATCCCTCTTCTGCTTCTCCATACTCCCAACCGCATTCCACAACTGCTCCCCACCATTGACTCACCCTTGCCGGTCCGGTGCCTCCGTGCAAGATGCCATTCTCCTGCTCTCCTCTCTTACGCTGTAAAGTTAAAGAAGGAAAACCATTGACCTTACAGACAACCGCACAAAGTCAACTGGTGCACACCACCTTTAAACAAAGGATGTGACGAGATTCTCCTTTTTCGCTGACTTTATCTAGAAGGTAAGACATATTTTTAAAAACTTATACAAATGAGTATTCACGGCATGCAAATGTATTACAAGTACGAATCCGCTACAGGTGCGTGTGAACCTCAAAGCACTACCGACTTTGAGCAGAATTCTCTGTTCCGGAGACGAAGTGTGGTGATTGGGCGGGGCTGGATGGGCAGGGTGGGTGGGGCACGGAAAAATCGGTGTGATTCCCGCTGGGTGGCAGAGCAGATGTACATGTGTGATCTTCGCTTTTCAGCTCATTAATTATGCATCAGTGAGGCACTTGGCAAATTTCATGGTAGGGCAGGCAGGGAGTCTCCCAATCTGCCATTACCTCATAGGGTCGAAGGTCCTTGTGCAATATTTAAAGGGCACCTGAAAACACATTCACTCATGGCAGGCCAGAACCTCCCTGCACTACTCCCCCAGAGTCCTTGAGGCCGGAGATTGTACTGGAGAAGCTCATAGATGTAAGCAACCACATCTTGGGACATATGAGGGCACCTCCGGCATTGATTTTTCTCATCTCTAGATAAGAACACTGCCAGTGGTACATCTATGGTCAGGCCAATGCTCGCCATTGCAGTGGCCCATGTTCGCCAGCCTCTTGACCTTATAGAAGTTCAGCTCCCTCTTGCTGCTCAGGCCCTTGCTCCTCCTGGTCCTGTGCCAAACAGCAATGGAACCTCCTTCTCCTCATCTGGGTGAGAGCCATTACCAAGGCAGGGTTGCCTGCAGCCTGCATCATCGACGCCTCAGTGGATGAGTGAACAAGTTGAAGTGATACATTTAGTGAACATGTCCTTTACAGGTTTCTCTCCATCTGAAAGCCGGCAGGCAAGTGCTAAGCCCTTCACCTGACCTCCATCTAGACATGGCATCCCCATTCCACCCCTTCCAGGTAAAGGACATCCTGGAGGACCAGAGATGGCTGTTCCTCCTGTTCACACATGAATGGAGACATTGCTCTTTGACCAGGTGATGGGAGCCACGT
The DNA here is from genome assembly GCF_017639515.1 of Carcharodon carcharias. Classification (NCBI taxonomy): domain Eukaryota; kingdom Metazoa; phylum Chordata; class Chondrichthyes; order Lamniformes; family Lamnidae; genus Carcharodon; species Carcharodon carcharias. Next base: position 31,074,547 of record NC_054488.1, on the reverse strand, counting down.
GCAAGAAGCCTCACGGGAACATCCTTCTGCTTGTCTCCACCACCCTCAAAACTCTGTAGAAACTTGTCAGCCATGACCATTCACTTGGGAGGTTGGAGGTTCAGAGCTTTGATTTGGCCTCCACCAGCCGTGCTCCTTGGAGGCATCCACCTCCTTCCATCCCTGTATCCCTGCCTCTGACTGCAGCCGATAGCAAGTAACACAGAATGAGCGGCAGCCCCACGCCTTGCTTGGATTCAGGAGTTGGAAACAAACCTGTTGCAATGCGGCTTCACCATAGAGAGGAGAACACAAGTGAACATCTTTGACATCCAGTTACCTCATATTTATTAGGGTGTCCTTTTAGTCGACCATTTATGCTGACTTTGAGCTCCACTCAGCCAAAACGACCCTCCACCCAGTCTGAGGGATCTCACTGACTGACTAACCGTGTGGTCAAGAACACCCTTGAGAAAATGGTGCACATAACTTTCCAGACATGCTGCACCACCTTCAACCCTCCACCTGTCACACACCAACTTAGACCATAAGGTATTAGGGAAGGCAAATAGAATGTTGGCCTTTATTTCAAGACATAGGAGCAGAAGTAGGCCATTCAGCCCATTGAGTCTGCTCCACCATTCAATGAGATCATGGCTGATCTGATAATCCCCAGCTCCATTTTCCTGCCTTTTCCCCATAACAGTTGATTCCCTTACTTAAAAATCTGTCCATCTCAGCCTTAAATATACTTAACGACCCAGCCTCTACAGCCCTCTGCAGTAAAGAATTCCACAGATTGACTACCCTCTGAAAGAAGAAATTACTCCTCGTCTCTGTTTTAAATGGGCGCCCCCTTACTCTGAGATTATACCCTCTGGTCCTAGACTCTCAGAGTCTACCTCTCAGCATCTACCCTCTCAAGCCCCTTAAGAATCTTATATGTTCCAATAAGGTCGCCTCTCATTCTTCTAAATTCCAATGTGTACAGGCCCGACCTACTCAACCTCTCCTCATAAGAAAATCCCTCCATACCCAGGATCAACCTAGTGAACCTTCTCTGGACTGCCTCCAATGCCAGTATATCTTTCCTTAGATAAGAGGGCCAAAATTGTTCATAGTATTCTAGGTGTGGTCTAATTAGTGCCTTGTATAGTTTTAGCAAGACTTCCCTATTTTTATACTCCACTCCCTTTGAAATAAAGGTCAGCATTCAATTTGCCTTCCCTAATACCTGTAGAACTTGTATGTTAGCTTTTTGGGATTCATGCGCAAGGACTCCCAAATCCCTCTGTGCTGCAGCCTTCTGCAGTCTTTCCCCATTTAAATAATTTTCAGCTCCTCTATTCTTCCTGCCAAAGTGCATAACCTTACATTTTCCCTCATTATATTCCATCTGCCAAGTTTTTTGCACACTCACTTAACCTGTCTATATCCCTCTGTAGACTCCTTGTGCCATCCTCATCACTTGCCCTCGCACCTATTTTTTCATTATCCACAAACTTGGCGATAGTACATTCACTTCCCTCATCCAAGTCATTAATATATATTGTAAATAATTGAGGCCCCCGCACTGACCCCTGTGTCACTCCACTAGTTAGAGGTTGCCATCCTGAAAATGCCCCTCTTATCCCAACTCCCTGTCTTCTATTAGCTAGCCAATCCTCTATCCATGTTAATATACTAACCCCAATGCCATGGGCTCTTGTCTTATTATAATTACCGCCTTATGTGCGGTACCCAATCGAACACCTTTTGGAAATCCAAATATATTACGTCTACTGGTTCCCCTTTATCTACCCTGCTTGTTACCTCCTCAAAGAGTTCTAATACATTTGGCAGGCACGATTTCCCTTCATGAAGCCAAGCTGACTCTGCTTGATTAGATTGTGTAATTCTAAATGCTCTGCTATTACATCCTTAATAATCGATTCTAACATTTTCCCAATGACAGATGTTAAGCTAACTGGCCTATAGTTACTTGTTTTTTGTCTTCCTCCTTTTTCAAATAAGATTGTTACATTGGCCGTTCTCCAAAACGTGGGACTTTTCCAGAATCTAAGGATTCTTGGACGATCCACTATCTCTGTAGCTACTTCCTTTAATATTCTGGGATGCAACCCAGACGACTTCTCGGCCTTTAGCCCCATTAGTTTCCCTAGTACATTTTCTTTAGTGATAATATTGTATTTATTTCATCCTCCCTTTTTGCTTCTTGATTATTTAGTATTTTTGGAATGCTATTAGTATCTTTTACTGTGCAGACTGAAGCAAAGTATTTATTCCCCTCCTCTGCCATTTCCTGCTTCTCAATTATTATTCCCCCTGCCTCATTCCCTAAAGGGCCTAAGTTCACTTTTCAATTTCCAGTCATTACCATAGACCCACTCAATATCACCCCCATTCCTTGTCCCTCTGTCACTCTTGAACATCCCCTGTTACCCTGGACCCTAGAACGATCCACGTACCTCCACATGCTTTTCCTCCTCTGACCCTGCCCCCTCCTGTTACCTGAGCTACCTGCCTTGACCCTCTCCGTGACCCACCCAACGAGACTTTCACCAACCAGACTCTCACCCTGGACCTGCCACCCTACCACCTGCCACTTCCCTCTCTGACTGTTACTGTTCCCTCCTACCACCAGTACCCTGAGCTCTCCTCCCAGGATTCCACTGTCGACACCGCCGACCCTGCCCTCTAATACACTCCCCCCCTTCCCCGGATTTCCCCCTCTCCACCTTCTTCAGACACCCCACCTTCCCCGGACACCAGCCCCCCTTCTCCAGGTATTCCTTCACCCTTCCTCCTTAAGCCTGCCTCGCTTGTACAGCCTTGGTGCAGCTTGTGATACAAGCACCTGAAATCTCGCAGGGACGATGTTAAACACAGCTAAGGTCTCAGTCTTATGGCACTCCTCTGAATCTTTTGCAAGGTCTTTATATCATTCATTGGGGGAGTTTTGTAGAGCCCCCAAGAGCAGGAAATGTGATGTGTGAGCTGACTTAACTAGGCGAGATACGAAATCTTGATTTCCTGATGGCAGGTTGAAATACAGAGATAAGGCATGGAATTTTCTGCTCCCACAAGCAGCAGGAATTGTAGCAGACAGGGGCATTAAATTTGCCATGATGGAAAAAGTAAATTTCCCACTGGCGGGAAATTAGTTTGGAATTTTGTTCTCCCAATTTTGACGGTGAGTAAAGCGCTTGAGTGCTCACAGGCGAAAGCAGCATCTACGCGCATCAAAGTTGTTGATAAAGTGAAGCTCGCCAGGTGCATACCACAAGCACTGTCGGGAAACAGACCGTTCTAATAATTCACTGATGGGGTACTGAATTTGGAGCGGGGTTGTCAGTCCAGCGAGTTGGCCTTTTAACAAGCATTCATGAGATGCAAATGAATGCAAATGTGGTTCCCGACAACTCAACGGGAAACTTGAGCGCCTTTGAACCCGCCATCAAAGTCAGGAGAACAAAATTCCAAACTAATTTCCCGCCAGTGGGAAGCTTACTTTCTCCATCGTGCCAAATTTAATGCCCCTGCCTGCTACAATTCCTGTCACAGAAAATTCCACCCCTTATCCCTGCCATCAGGAAGTCAAGATTTCATATCTCATCTACTCACCCCACACATCACCTTTCCTGCTCTTGTGGGCTCTACAAAAATCCCCCCAATGAATGATTTAAAGATCCTGAAAAAGGTTCAAAGGAGTCCCATAAGATTGAGACCTTGTTTAAGCTAGGGTTCTTAGGTACCAGGACAGGGCTAGAGAGCTGGAGGTTTTTGCGTAAAAAGTGTACAGGATAGGGAGGTGTGAGTGAATTCTTTAAAATAGTGAAAGAATTACAACTGATCCAACTAGTTAGAAATACAAGCTACAGAATTAGGAGGTGCTCCTTTTCATAGAGATACATTGACCTGAGGAGTAAGTTATGAGCATATTCAATGTAGATTCACTGCATTCAGTCAAAAGGGAACTTTCATGTTTTAGCAAGCACAAACATGTCTGATTACCAATCATGGTGCTTCTTGGTCCTTTCATGGTTGCCTTTGGGGTTCAGAGGGGAATTTCCCAGACTTATGTCTCGAATTAGCCAAAGGTTGTTTTCTCCTTAACAGATTAAATTTGGGAATAGAGAAGGAAACAAAGCAAAGTCAAATTGATACAGGATTTGAAATAGAAACTAAGCACCAGTAGGGTATTACTTGCTTGAGTAAGACTCCATAGTTTCAATTGTTCCCTTTCTGAACCTTTGAGATTGAATGGCACATCAGGAACATAAATCATGTCATTAACAGTGTCTTTACAACATGAAAAACAGCCCTAAATGGCAGTGATGAGATTGACTTGTATTTATGACAGAAATTAATAAATTTCTTGACATTCATGGGGTGGTTGACGAGAGAAATATTGCAAAGATTCATTTAGTATGAAATAACAAAAACTTATATTTATATAGCACTTTTAACATTACAAAATATCCCAAACATAATGAAGAAATTGAGTTCCCACTTCCATATTTCCTTTTAACATTATCCCTATCCTAGACTGGCATCACATTACTCCTGCCACTCTCCTGCTGACCCAGATTGGGAGAGGTGAGTGACACGTGAGGCCACGGATAAGATGTCTGTCAGTGCCATGGCATACAAGGCTATGGGCCCAGTGCTGGAAAATGGGACTAGAATAGTTTGGTACTTGTTTGACCGGTGCAGACTCGATGAGCCGAAGAGCCTTTTTCTGTGCTGTAGACCTCTATGACTATGAGGGTGTTTAAGGTAGCAGACAACTTGCTATCAGAAGTCTGAACAGCTGTGGTCACAGCCTAAATCACTCATTTGAGAGCCTTGCTTAAAGCTCCATGGAGACAGACTCAGCTGTTTCCACAGCAGACATTCTTGCCACAAACCCACCAGCATTGACTTCATCTACTCCGCTCTATGTCTGTCAGTACCTGACAGTGTTTCTCATGCACATCTAACATTCTCCTTCTCAGCATTAGCTCCTAGTGTTCAGTTGTATCAAGGTTGAGAAAAGAACTCAGGAGAGGATGAGTCCCCTTATGCAGATGCCTTATGTCTCTCACTACCACTAATGTCTCCTCGTGATCACTTCTGAGGTGTGAATTAACTGTCCAAGTGGACTCATCCAAGCGTGAATGTCTGTGCTGGTGCATTGCTGTAGGTCCTTTGACTGTGCATACTTTAGAAGGATAAAGGCCCTCTGAGGGGCCATCTTCATGGATGTCCTGTGACACTTGTTGGATGGATAAGGCCCTGGAAGACACAAGAGAGAGATATGATTTTGTGGTAGCAAATTCACAATCTTGACAATCACCGTACCATTCTCTTAATCCAGTCATTGATTAAATGAAAGCAACATGTGTGTCAGAGATATTTGTAATTCTGTCACCAGCTATGTGTGAGCTCCATGCCTTTCCAGCTTCAACTGGAAGGAATGCAGATGTGACTGCTATTTCCAGGAAATCTTCCTCTGTGAGCTGTCTTATTTGTGATGGCTCACCTAAATCTTATGCCTCTCTTTTGTGTTTTGCACTTGTCCTATAAGGAGCAAGAAGAGACTTATGAGTATCTTTACCCGATAGATGCAGTGTATTCAGTGAAGGTGACTTTGAGACACCCACATCACATTGCATAAGGATTGGGCGCGTGTCAATAGTGGATGAATAAAGAGGCGATGAGATCTTTGTTCACTGGCACGGACATGATGGGCCGAATGGGCTCCTTCTGTGCTGTAAGTGTCTATAAGTCTATGAGAAATGCATTGGAGGTGAAGGTTCAATGTTGTTTAAAGTTAAACAGGTATGAGGTGATGTGATAGAGAGAACTTACCGAAAACAGAATATGTAGCATATTTTACATCCCCAAAATGGAGCAAAAAACAAGACTAAACATTTTTCATATGGCATTTATAAGAAAAAAATGCTTAATTTGAACTATTGACTGGGATTTTCCACTCCTAATCACGGCAGGCTCAAGGACTAAATTAGAAGGCCCAAAACCAGTTTTAAATCAACATAAAATGAGGAAGCAATTGTGCACTTCTGTCGTCAATGGTGGGCCGTGTTTCCCACCACTGAATGTCGCAAACATTAGCATAAATCAGCATCCATTATGATGCCTGCTCATCGGAATCATCCCTCCAGGCTGGATGAAGAGGCCATGTCGCACAATTAGAACAACACATTTCACAACAGAATTTAAACAACTGCAGCTGGCAACCTGCACTTCGCCCCTGTCTCTGAGGCGAGTTTGCATACCTTGCATTGTGCAGTGTTTGCAGGGATCAGTGCCAGGCTTCGCAGGCTGCACGCACTGATTTCAGGGCGGTGGCTGGGGGGTGGGGGGTCTCAATGCCAGTCTCTACAGGTACCACTGCAAGGGTTAAGGTGCGGGTGGCTTTTACTGTGCGGCAGAACAAGGGCTGCACTGACCTGGCTCAACGAAGAGCAGAACTGGGTGTTAAATATTCCCGGGTACAAGGTGTTCAGAAAAGATAGGAAAGGAAGGAACGGGGGAGGGGTGGTGGTATTGGTTAAGGAGAGCATTGCAGTGCTGGAGAAAGAGGATGTTCCAGAGGGTTCAAGGGCAGAATCAATTTGGCTAGAGTTAAGAAACAAAAAGAGTGCAATAACATAGCTTGGTGTAGTCTATAGATCACCAAATAGTGAGAAGATGTAGAAGAATTAATCTGCAGGGAAATTACAGAGAGATGCAGATATTTATGGAGTAGTTATAACGGGGGACTTTAATTACCCGAACATAGACTGGGGCAGTGGGAGTGTGAAGGGTGGAGAGAGGCAAAAAATCCTAGATTGTGTTTAGGAAAATTTTCTACAGCAGCATGTGTCTGATCCAACAAGGAAAGACGCACTGTTAGAGCTGGTTCATGGAAATGAGGTTGGCCAAGTCAATCAAGTGTCACTGGGGGAACATTTAGAACACAGTGATCATTGTATTGGATGTTTTAGGATTATGATAAAAAAGGATGATAGGCAATCCAGAGTAATAATAATTAACTGTGTGAAAGCCAACTTTGATGGGCCAAGAATGGAGATATGGGCCAGATAGACTGGATCAAAAGATTGGTGGGAAAAACTGTAGCTGAACAATGAGCTACCTTCAGAAAAGAATTGGTTTGGACACAGTCATGGTATATACCAGAAATGTTGGAGAACACAGGGTTTAGTGAGAGGGAGGAACTGAAAGAAATCAATATTAGTAGGGAAATGATGTTGGGGAAATTGATGGAATTGAAGGCTGATAAATCCCCAAGGCCTGATAACCTACATCCCAGAGTACTTAAGGAAGTGGCCTTAGAAATAGTAGATGTATTGGTGGTCATCTTCTGAGATTCTATAGACTCTGGAACAGCTCCTACAGATTGGAGGGTAGCTAATGTAATCCCACTATTTAAAAAAGGAAGTAGAGAGAAAACAGGGAATTATAGGCCAGTCAGCCTGATGTCGGTATTGGGGATAATTCTAGAGTCCATTATAAAAGATTTAATGGCTGAGCACATGGAAAACAGTGGCAGAATCAGGCAGATTCAGCATGGATTTATGAAAAGGAAATCATGCTTGATAAATCTACTGGGATTTGTCGAGGATGTAACTAGTAGAGTTGATGAGGGGGAGCCAGTGGATGTGGTTTATTTGAACTTCCAGGGGGCTTTCGACTAAGACCCACATAAGAGATTGGCGTGTAAAATTAAAGCGCATGGGATTGGGGTTAGTGTATTGAGATGGATAGAAAACTGGTTGGCAGACAGGAAACAAAGAGAAGGAATAAATGGATCTTTTTCTGAATGGCAGGCAGTGACTAGTGGGATACCGCAGGGATCAGTGCACATGAACGGTTCAGGTCAGGAATGCACTGCCTGGAAGTGTGGCGGAGGTAGGTTCAATTGAGGTATTCAAGAGGGCATTAGATGATTATTTGAATAGAAACAATGTACAGGGCTTTGGGGAAAAGGCAGGGCAATGGCACTAGGTGATGATGCTGATCTGGAGAGCTGGTGCAGACAGGATGGGCCAAATGGCCTCCTTCTGTGCCTTTAAAATTCTGTGATTCACTGGAGAAGGGGCCTGATGGGATTGAGGAAAGGGAAAGGGAAAGGGCTGCAGGGCAAGGGCTGCACTGGGGACAACGAGTGGGGAAGGTTGCACTGAGACACATGACTAGGGGTAGACTAAAGGGCCTCCCAACTGAATTGATTCCAAAATGAAGACAGAGGCACAGCAGAGACAGATTAGGTTCAATTAACATGCAGGGAGTCAGTAAAGTGAAGCGATAAGGCCTATTCATGCAATACTGATCCCTCAAAGTGGCAATGAATGTTCCCCTAGTTTTAACCCCCCATTTGCAGCCTTCAAATTCACCAGAGTATTATGGAACTGCAGAATTATTGGCAACTGGACAAGCTTGAGAACCCTGTTGGAAATATGGCCATGAGCCACTCACAGGAGAAGACTGCAAACCCCCTAAATTAATCTCCTGTACTCACTGAACATTAATGCTCAGGTTTAGTCCAAACAGCACAGTCCTAGAGTACAGGTCATGATGATCCACGCACCTGGACTGAAAGCAGAACACCAGTTGCCAGGCCAAAACTGCTGCCAGTCGGTCATGTGGGCTGGTGGGGGTTTTATGGTGAACATTCATGTGTGTCCTGCATTGGGCATCATTTCAGGGGCCAGTACTCTCTGGCATGTGTGAAAAGGCCTTGAGCCTACAATCAGATAGAAAGTGGACCTTTGGCAACAAATGCTGACTCTTGTGTGTTTCTCACTGATACTGCAGTGAGGAGACCATCAGGACAATGGATCCTGTGTTATCGTTGTCTGCATTATTGCTTATAGGCAGCAGAGAAGAATAAGAAGGAGGTGACCTAGGCACCTGGCTTGCCAAAGGGAGGAGCAGAAACCTCAAGACCAAGGGGCAGCAGGTCCTCCTCCGGATGCAGATGATTATCCTCAGAGAGCCATAATTCGTAGGCGCCTCGCTGGACCCAGGGTGTATAGATGTTACATGTGCTATCTGCAGATGAGCAAGAACCAGTGTCACAGACACCTCTGCATGTCAAGGGATCTGGTGACTCACATTTACCACATTCTACAGGATTTGGCACTAAAGAGATTTGGAGGGCATTCATTGCCAGTGGCTGTTGCGCCAGTGGCTCCTTTCAGGGGTCCACCGTGGGCCTCTGCAGCATCTCCCAAGTGTCCGCCCACAAATGCATCCAGGAGGTCACAGATGCCCTTTTTGTAAAGACTCACAATTTTGTCCTCATCAGAGATCAAACAATCCAGGGAACCAGGAGCACTGGGCTTTGCAGAGCTTTCCAGTTTCCCACAGGTACAGCGTGCCATTGACTGCACTCGTGATTATAAAATCTCCCTGGCAACAAGCAGTCCAGTACGTCAACCAGAAAGGCACCCACTCACTCAATGTGCAGCTGGTGCGCGACCATAACAAACTTTTCATGCAGGTGTGCACCAGATTCCCAGGTAGTATCCATGACTCGTACATCCTGAGTAGTTCTCAGGTCCCTGACATCTTCAAGGGACCACATAGGATGCAGAGTTGGTTCCTCAGGCACAAGGGTTACCCGCAAAGGGCATGGCTGTTGACACTCATGCAGTAACCTCAGACTCCTGGTGAGAGAAGGTACAACGAGGCTCTTGCTGCAACCTGGACATTGGTGGAGCACACAATAAGGATCCTGAAAATGCGATTCCAATGCCTAGACAGATCTGGCAGAGCACTCCAATACAATCCCCAGAGAATCTCGTGTATCATTGTGGCTCACTGTGCACTGCACAACGTGACGCTGCAAAAGGGGAAGATTTGGCAGATGACAAGATGGAGGAGCTGCATGCCTCCTCCAGTGAGGAAGACCTCAAAGGTAATGATGATGATGAGATCTTGGAAGCTGAGGATGCAGGTAAAGAGGTCATTCTATGGGCCAGATGAGGCAGGTGTGCTCGTGAGGTCCTCATTGCCAGCAGATTTCAGGAGGAGGATGATGAGATGCTCTGAGGATCCTCCTGGACAACCTCCATCATGGGCATGACCACCAGCATAGCTACTCCTCTCATTTCTCCCATGAACTTCCAGATGACAGTGCACAGCATGCTCACATAGTCCTGGTGCTTTGAAGGATGAACAAGCCTCCGAGGCACGCGTCCGTGCTGAGATGAGGTGCTACCTGGAGGAGGGTGTTCCAACATCAGACATCAGAAAGTGCTGCCTCTTCACATGTCCACTCAGCATCCCAGTCGCAACAGCACCCAACAAGATGCAGAGGCATTGGCTTGATCCTCAGTGGCCTAGTGCCTGCAGGCCTTCAATCTGGCAAGGCTCCTCATCCATCAGAACCAATGCAGCCGCGCACGATGTGTCCCATCACTGGTGACAAAGAAACACGCCACTTGAGTGATGAAATACCACTGCTGTGACTGACCAAGCTGCCTGTGATAGACTCCCTGAGATGACAGTGACACCCAGCAGTTAAAGTTAGGAATCCTGAGCTGCATTTCACCTAAACCTACTATGGAGACGGAGCACCTGAGTACCAGCTGAGGTCAGACACTTGGCTGCCTGATCTTGAGATGCCTCCTCTTACACACAACCATGGCAAGGACCAACACAATCATAGAATATGAAGCCCTCAAGGGCACAAGGGCACGTGCCATTTCTAATGAGAAGCACAGTTCTGCTTCATCACTCACTCCTATCTCTTTGCTCCCCTCCACATTGTCTGAAGAAACGATGTGTGATTCCAGAGCATGTCTAGAGACTGTTTTGGCCTCCAGAAATTACCATTTTGAAGTAGCATCAGTAACCTCTTGGAGTGTCAAGGCGATGGGATTCACAGCGCTGTCTACCAATTTTGTGATGAGATCCTTCTCCCGCAGTAGCCACAACTACAAGATGAGAGATGCTTAAGGTTGGATGTCTCAGCACCTGCACACAAATGTGCCATTGCTTCGTCGCCTTCAGATATCAAGGTTGTTCAGTTTTTGCTGAGCTCAGCAGATTGACACTGGAAATGTCGGAAACCTGTTTAGCTGAGGGCAGTGCACATAAGCTCTGTGTATAGGCTTGTATCAGTATGACCCTGCCGAGAGACAGTGGGCACATGGAGTTGGATGGTACATGAGCTTTCTCCATGCATTGGCACAGCTCTCCTTAAACACCACATGCACACCGGTCAAGAATGCAGACGAGATAGGGGCACACCCCTGCCTCAGTCATTCAGAGCTAAGAATGCACATAACGGAACCCTACAAGTCATGGGAACAACTTTCGATCTGCAAGCACACTGAATATGAAGGCGCAGGTATTACTGACATGGAGCATTATGTTGAAACGGGACACTCACAGTGGTGAGATAGCAGCACGCTGCACAGGATAGAGACAGTTGCCATAGGTGGGTGCAGAAACCAAGGTATCATACATGATTGACAGTAACACAACTCATCATAAGGAGGAATAGGCTAGAGGAGATATGAAATGATTGCTAGTTTATACTTGTGAATGTACATTATATACCTGTGGTTAGCATCCTTGCCAACGTTATGCAATTATATCTTCTTTACTTTCCTAACCCTGCAACTACATCTTGGTGCTCCCCTGACATCCACATTGGAGGTGGAGGCAGCCTGCTGACTGCAACACCCTATTGTCTGTGATGACCTTGGCGCATGTCCTCTGGAAGGCTGAGACCTGGAGGGTCCCAGCATGCTTTGCATCTCCTGCTGTGGGGCAGGTGCACCATCCTCAGCCTTTGGAGCTGGAGCTGATGGTGTCACAGGAAGAGGGAATTTGGATTGGCTGAAGACTCCTGGAGTCTCCTGACCTTGGGGTGTCGAGCTGCTGGTCCTCCTCCCTATGGATGGCCGAGGTACCCTGGCTGACTCCTTGAAGAGAAAGGGCAGCAGGAGTGAGATCGAGATGCCCTACAGCCCTCTAATGTTGACACTGATGGATGCCACCAATGGCTACAGCAATGAAGTACAGCTCCAGCAGCAGTGCAGGACCGATCTTCTGGACCAAGGTCTCCATAGCAGCTGCCAACCTCCCAGTGTTGACCTCGGTGCGTTAGCATGTACCGGCGCTATCGCCTCTGATTGAAGGTGGACAGACTCCTCCATCGTGCGTTGTGATCTGAGGAGTGCAGCAGACATCCCTTCCTGATGTTCCCGAGCTTGACTTTGCATCTCCAGTAACTGACTTAGGACCGAGTTCGGAGGGTCATCATCGGACTCAGCCTTAATAGAATTGTGATGTCCAGCAGTCCTCCAAGTGCCATCGACCTCTGATGTCCCTGCCTCCACCTGCTGTGGAGCAGATGGTGTGCTATGCTCACCAGATTGTGATCCCGAGGCTATCCTAGAAATAGTTCCCACTGAGGTGTGTGTCTCTGAGCTGGTGGAGGGCATGGGTGAGTGTTGTGACAGGTCTTCAAAGGTGCTGTCCTCAGGCTCCTCATCCAAGGTGTCATCGAAGCTGGAGTTGAGGACCTGACTCAGGGATGCCTCAGCAGCTTCCCAGAGGTGCTTACGAAAGAAAGAAGTGACAATTAGTACTTGACAAGTGGCTCTGAAACAGGAGAAATCACTCACAGTATGGTCATCTGATGGATGTTCCAGTGCAGGATCCTCACTTGGGTGTGCACTACTGACCTCACTGTCAGTGCAAGCATGGTCTACGTCCTTTGCAGCCAGCTCTATGGCTTTGTTCTTGTAGCCTGGGAGAACCTTGACGTCAGGAACTCCACTACCTGTATGGACCTTGCCTCCTTATTGTGAGCCAGCTTGTTCTGCAGGAAGACAGACAGAGGGAGTGCGAGCAAGACACGTGCAGGGGCAGATGATAAGGGGGGAGGTGTGGCACAGTGGTATTGTTGCTGCACTAGTGATCCAGAGACCCAGGGTAATGCTCTGGAGACCCAGGTTTGAATCCCACCACAGCCGATGGTGGTATTTGAATTCAATAAAATGATGACTATGAAACCATTGTCGATTGTCGTAAAAACCCATCTGGTTCACTAATGTCCTTCAGGGAAGGAAATCTGCCATCCTTACCTGGTCTGGCCACACGTGACTCCAGACCCAAAGCAAAGTGGTTGCCTCTTAAATGCCCTCTGAAATGGCCTAGCAAGACATTCTGTTGTAACAAACAGCTACAAAGTCACAAAAATCGAATGAAACCGGATGGACCACCCGGCATCAACCTAGGCACCAGAAATGACAACGACAATGTCAGCCCTGTCAACCCTGCAAAGTCCTCCTTATTAACATCTGGGGGCTAGTGCCAAAATTGGGAGAGCTGTCTCACAGACTACTCAACCAACAGCCAACAGCCTGACATGATCATCCTCACCAAATCATACCTTACAGATAATGTCCCAGACACCACCATCACCATCTCTGGGTATGTCCTGTCCCACTGGTAGGACATACCCATCAGAGGTGGCGGCACAGTGGTATACAGTCGGGAGGGAGTTGCCCTGGGAGTCCTCAACATTGACACTGGACCCCATGAAGTCTCATGGCATCAGGCCAAAGATGGGCAAGGAAACCTTCAGCTGATTATCATGTACCACCCACCCTCAGCTGATGAATCAGTGCTCCTCCGTGTTGAAAATCACTTGGAGGAAGCACTGAGGGTGGCAAGGGTGCAGAATGTACTCTAGGTGGGGGACTTCAACATCCACCACCAATAGTGGCTATGTAGCACCACTACTGACAGAGCTGGCTGAGTCCTAAAGGACATAGCTGCTCGACTAGGTCTGCGGCAGGTGTTGAGGGAACCAACAAGAGGGAAAAACATATATGATCTCATCCTCACCAACCTGCCTGTCGCAGATTCATCTGTCCATGACAGTACTGGTAGGATTGACCACCATACAGCCGTTATGGAAATGAATCCTGCCTTCACGTTGAGGGTACCCTCCATCCAAGATTGTGTGGCACTAACACAGTGCTAAATGGGATCGATTTCAAACAGATCTAGCAACCCAAGACTAAGCATCCATGAGGCGCTGTGGGCTATCAGCAGCAGCAGGATTGTACTCAATCACAATCTGTAACCTCATAGCCCAGAATATCCCCCCTATCTACCATTACCATCCAGTCAGGGAATCAACCCTGGTTCAATGAAAAGTGCAGGAGGGCATGCCAGGAGCAGCATCAGGCACACCTAAAAATGAGGTTTCAATCTGGTGAAGCTATAACACAGGACTACTTACTCACCAAACAGCATAAGCAGCAAGTGATAGATAGAGCTAAGCGATCCAACAATCAACGGATCAGATCTAAGCTCTGTAATCCCGCCACCTCCAGTCATGAATGATGGTGAACAATTAAACAACTCACTGGAGGAAGAGGCTCCACAATTATCTCTATCCTCAATAATGGAAGAGCCCAGCACATCAGTGCAAAAGATAAGGCTGAAGCATTTGCTACAATCTTCAGGCAGAAGTGCTCAGTGGATGATCCATCTCAGCCTCCTCTGGAAGTCCCCAGCATCACAGATGCCAGTCTTCAGCCAATTCAATTCACTCCACATGATTATCAAGAAAGGGCTGAAGGCACTGGATACTGCAAAGGCTATGGCCCTGACAATATTCCTGAAATAGTACTGAAGACTTGTGCTCCAGAACTTGCCGCGCCCCTAGACAAGCTGTTCCAGTACAGCTACAAAACTGGCATCCACCCAGCAATATAGAAAATTGCCCAGGTATGTCCTGTACAGAAAAAGCAGGACAAACCCAACCCGGTCAGTCTACTCTTCATCATTAGTAAAGTAATGGAAGGGGTCATCAACAGTGCTATCAAATGGCACTTACTTAGCAATAACCTGCTCACTGACACCCAGTTTCGGTTCTGCCAGGGCCACTCAGCTCCTGACCTCATTACAGACTTTATTCAAATATGGACAAAATATCTGAAATCCCTAAGTAAGGTGAGAGTGAGAGCCCTTGACATCAAGGCAGCATTTGACAGTGTGTGGCATCAAGTAGTCCTAGCAAAACTGGAGTCAATGGGAATCAGGGGAAAAACTTTCCACTGGCTGGAGTCATAGCTAGCACAACGGAAGATGGTTGTGGTTGTTGAAGGTCAGTCACCTCAGCTCCAGGACATCACTGCAAGAATTCCCCAGAGTAGCTTCCTCGGCCCAACCGTCTTCAACTGCTTCATCAATGACATTCCTTCCATCATAAGGTCAGAAGTCTGGATGCTCGCTGATAATTGCACAATGTTCAGCATTTGCGACTCCTCAGATACAGAAGCAGTCCATGTGCAAATGCAGCAAGACCTGGACAATATCCAGGCTTGGGCTGACAAGTGGCAAGTAACATTCGCACCACACAAAAGTCAGGCAATGACCATCTTCAACAAGAGAGAATCCAACCATCACCCCTTGATGTTCAATGGAATTACCATCACTGAATCCCCCACTCTCAACATCCTGGGGGTTACCATTGACCTGAAACTGAACTGGACTAGCCATATAAATACTATGGCTACAAGAGCAGGTCAGAGGCTAGGGATCATGTGACGAGTAACCCACCTCCTGATTCTGTCTGTCCACCATCTACAAGGCACAAGTCAGGAGTGTGATGGAATATTCCCCATTTGCCTGGATGAGTGTAGCTCCCACAACACCCAAAAGCTTGACACCATCCAGGAAAAGCAGCCCATTTGATTGGCACCACATCCACAAACATTCACTTCCTCCACCACTGATGCATAGTAGCAGCAGTGTGCACCATCTACAAGATGCACTGCAGGAATTCACCAAGGCTCCTTTGACAGCTCCTTCCAAATGCACGACCACTACAATCTAGAAGGACAAGGGCAGCAGATAGATGATAACACCACCACCTGGAAGTTCCCCTCCAAGTCACTCACCATCCTGACTTGGAAATATATCGCTGTTCCTTCACTGTCGCTGGGTCAAAATCCTGGAACTCACTCCCTAGCAGCACTGTGGGTGTACCTACACCACATGGACTGCTGCGGTTCAAGAAGGCAGCTCACCACCACCATCTCAAGGGCAACTAGGGATGGGCAATAAATGCTGGCCCAGCCAGTGAAACCCACATCCCATGAATGAATAAAAATAAATAAGGATGCCTGGCATGGTGGGTGGCGAGTAGAGCCCTGGACAGGACTAGGATGCAAACTCCAGAGAAGATGAGGCCAGATGTGGATGTCAGGGTGTGTGAGATTGAGTGGTGATGTCCCTTGAGGTGACAGCAAGTGAGATCCTTTTGCAGAAAATAAAAGATCATGGTGTATGGGGTAGCATATTGGCATGGAAAGAAGATTGGCTAGCTAACAGGAAGCAGAGAGTTGGCATAAATATATCTTTTCCTGGTTGGAAGGATGTGACAAGTGGTGTGCCACAGAGATGAGTGCTGGGGCCTCAACTTTTTATGATTTATATAAATGACTTGGATGAAGGGACTGAAGGAATGGTGGCTAAATTTGCTGATGACACAAAAATAGCTAGGAACGTAAATTGTGAAGAGGATGTAAGGAGGATACAAAGTGACATAGGTAGCTTAAGTGAGTAGGCAAAGATCTGGCAAATGGAATATAATGTGGGCGAATGTGAAATTGTTCATTTTGGAAGGAAGAATAGAAAAGAAGCTTATTATCTAAATAGTGAGAGAGTGCAGAGCTCTGAGATTCAGAGGGATCTGGGTGTCCTAGTTCATGAATCACAAAAGGTTAGTATGCTGGTAAGGTAGGTAAAAGCAATAGAATGTTATCAGTTATTGTGGGGGGAATTGATTACAAAAGTAGGGAGGTTATACTTCAGGGCTTTGGTGAGACCACATCTGGAGTATTGTGTACAATACTGGCCTCCTTAATTAAAGAAAGATATAAATGCATTAGAAGCAATTCAGATAAGGTTTACTAGATCAATACCAGGAATGGGCAGGTTGTCTTATGAGGAAAGGCTGCACAGGTTAGGCTTGCATCCATTGGAATATAGAAGAGTAAGAGGCAATTTAATTGAAACCTTTGAGATCCCTAAGGGGTCTTGACAGGGTGACTGTGGAGAGGATGTTTCCTCTTGTGGGAGAGTCTAGAATGAGGGGTCGCTGTTTAAAAATAAGGGGTTGCTCATTTAAGACAGAGATAAGGAGACAATTTTTTCTCTCAGAGGGCTGTGTGTCTTTGGAAATCTTCTTCAAAAGGTGGTGGAAGCAAAGTCTTTGTATATTTTTAAGGCAGAACTAGATAGATTCTTGATTAACAAGGGAGTGAAAGTATGTTGGGAGTAGGCAGGAATGTGGGATTGAGGTTACATTCAGATCAACCATGATCTTGTTGAATGGTGGAGCAGGCTCGAGGAGCTGAGTGGCCTACCCCTGCTCCTAATTCCTATGTTTGTATGGACTTGAGAGTGTGTGAGTTGAGAATGATGAGATGGCTGACCTATCCTGGCAGAACGGATGAGATCATTTATCCCCTTCCTGCACTGTGTGGCTGACCTTTCTGCAGGGCATTTGCACTGACCACTGCTGTGATTGCCTCCCAAGCCAGATTGGTCACCTGGCGGAAGGCCTGAGGCCAGATCGGGGTAAAGGACATCGTGGCGGGCCTCGACTGCGTTCAACAGGCGCCCCAGTGAGGCGTCACTGAATTTGGATGCAGCATGCTTTCTGCCTTTGGGAGCCACGTCTTCATTGGAGCTGCTGCAGAGAGTGTGACCTGCTGTGCAGGGGCCCTGTTTAAATATGGCACCCAGAGTTAGGGAGCGCTAAAGTCATGGTGGGGTGGGCAAATCAGATGCTGTCTGCCAGTGGAACAGGGCGTTCCCTGTGGATGAATAATTCATCAGCTGCGATGTGGACGATTCACCGCAGGATATTGTGGCCAGCGGGCGGAACACTGTTTTTCCCACCCGCTAATGGACTTTGCACATTTCAGGAACAATTCCAGCCATTACCTTATGAGCCCAGCTTGACTGTACTTCAACATAATTGATGACAATGCAAAGTACCCAATAGCATCATATACTGTTAGATATATGTGTATTTTTCCTTATACCAGCTGAACAGCATAATTTAATTTCAAAGTACAAATAGGGATTTCTGAATGAAGAATTATTTCAGCAATGAACAAAGTCACAAGCTAGACCTAAGTGGGGAAGATCAGTCAGTCTGTTTCAACTCATCCATCCATCTCATCCCTACACTCCCTCTCAGCATGATATCCAAATATTTCTTTAATGATTTTTGTCTCAGCTGCTCTACTCTGAAGTCCAATCCATATTTTACTCAATGTTTGTGCAAAGCTTCATGATATTCATCCTAAATTTTCCATTTTACTCCTTTGAACCTACTCTCTTGTTTATTTCATACTGCTATTGTTTATTTTCAAATTTACCTTTTCCCATCTTGTATTTGATACTTATGAGTTTTATCTCACTCGCTTTTTTGGCAAGTCCTGAAAAGGCTCAACACCCCCCCCACCCCCACTTTTGTTGCCACAGTCTCCACTAAAACCAGTACTCTCTCACTCTAGCTGTTTCCCTGATACGATCCTCATCTCTTGTCCCTTAAGTACAAGGAACACAGGCTTAAATGAATAAGATGACAACTGGTTTAGCCATTCATTGCCAGATCTGAATGGATCACATAAGGTGCTATCAGGTCTTGCTCTTGTCTGTCTGCTCACCATGTCAGATTCATTCAAATTACAAAGATAACCCCTGGCATATTTGACTCTGTTGCAAGCTGCCTTCTCCAACCCCTCTCCCCTCTCCTTCACTCACACCTCCAAAAAGAGATGCATAGGTCTACATATCAGGAAAAGATTGACAGAATGAGTTTTTTTCTTTTGGAAAAGGGAGGCTGAGGGGCGACCTAATAACGGCCTTTAAAATTATGAAAGGTTTTGTTACAGTGGATAGGAAAAGAATGTTTCCTCTCATGGGGAAGAACGAAACTAGAAGCTGAGATTGACACAAAGAAATCCAATAATGTTTTTTAATTCATTCATGGGATGTGGGTGTCGCTGGCTGGGCCAGCATTTATTTCCCATCTCTAATTGCCCTTGAGAAGGTGGTGGTGAGCTGCCGTCTTGAACCGATGCAGTCCATGTGGTGTAAGAACGTACACCCACAGTGCTGTTAGGGAGGGAGTTCCAGGATTTTGACCCAGCGAAAGTGAAGGGAATATATTTCCAAGTCCGGATGGTGAGTGATTTGAAGGGAAACTTGCAGAATTCATAAAAAACTTATTTAGTCAAAGAGTGGTAAAAATGTGGAACTTGCTACCACAGGGATTTGTTGAACCAAATAGAATAGGTGCATGTAAGAGGAAGCTAGATAAGTATGTGAGAAGGAGGCTCTGAACAGAATTTCAGGGAAGTCTTAGTTATATTTTTGTTTCAAGTTGCTATGGGTTCAATAGTTTAAGAATGCAGATAGGATTTCACAAGATGGCTTAAATTGAATTCGGTGGCACATTACTCATCTTACATATTCAGAGGCAGTGACTGTGGAACCTTGGGCAACTTCCTTTAACCAAGAACATAAAAAGAATTTCAAAATACTATGCTATAAACTATCCATTTATTTGCAATATATTTGAAATTAATTCATTTGTGTGTTTAAAAGTCACTTTACGAATTCTATATTTCTGGGAATGGCCTGTGATGTGAATAGCTTATCAAAATCTGACAGGAAAGCTTTACAGAAACTTGATACTGTCTCCATAATTTAATTGGCAATAGAATGATTGAATTTTACAGTAACAGTCATCATTCATGTCCTGGCTCTCAGAAAGAGGTATCCCCTTAATCCAAATTCCTTGCCTTTTCTCATTGCCTTTTCAATTTATCTTTTTCAAATGTTTATCCACTTTTCTTCTGCCATTGTCTCTGGCAAGATCCAAAGAACTCCATACATTAAAAGATCTTCCTTTAGTCTTTTGGTCATGATTTTAGATTTTTCCTGACGTTACTGATTCACTGACAAGTTTGAAATCAGTAGCTGCTATAAGGTTCTAGCCAAGCAGTGCTTTGTTTAGAAATTTTAACATGCAGATTTAGTTCAGCCCAAATTTACTTAATACTGCATTATAAATACATTGTCGGAGGTGTTTACACTACAATTTTGGTAGCATTGTAATGCACCTTCTCTTTGCTGTGAGCTAAAGCTTCAGCATAATTCCTAAATCCAACACTTAAAAGAACTCATAAAAGAAGTGGTGTCAGTCTCACACTGCAGTTTATGCCTGAGAGTGGTATATGCATTTACATAGACCTCCTGCATAAGATTCAGCTTAAAACCTATCTCTTTTAACAAGCTTGTGGTTCAACCATGTCAGCATCACACTAAGTACAGCGAACTTTGTAATTTATATTCCTGACATAGTTGGCAAGCTTTGGACCTGTTAATTTTTTTCAATTTATCTATCAATTTGTCCATCAATCAGTAGGTGGGCATCATTGTATATAAAAAGAAACTCTATGCATTTTGGTGACTTTGAAAACAATCTTAAGGCAAAACCCAGCTGAAATATTGGATAAAAGCCAATGAATTTCAGTGAGCTCTAATTTGGGCTTCAGTTCCACTCTCTTCATTTGACTAACAACCTCCACCAAGTGTAAGGAATCCTTCAGTGTTGATCATTCTGACATCTTGGAGAAATCATTAATTGAAAAACAGAACATTGTGGATGCTGGAAATCTGAAATAAAACAGCAAATGCTGGAAATACTCAACAGGTCAGGCAGCATCTGCAGTGAGAGAAACAGTTAACATTTCAGGTCGATGACATCTTTCATTGAACAATTTCTCCTTTAATTCATCTCATTTCCTCCACATAAAAGATGTTGCTATGGGTATCCATAAGGGTCCTAGCTATGCCTGCCTTTTTATGGTATATATGGAACATTACTTGTTCCAGTCCTACTTGGGCCACCTCCCTCAGCTCTTTCTCTAGAACATTACCGCTATATCCTGCTCTCATCATGAATTGGAAAACATCATCAACTTTGTTTCTAATTTACACCCTTCTCTCAGTTTCACGTGGTCTTTCTCTGACACTTCCCTTCCCTTCATTGACTTCTCTCTCTCAACTTCTGGCAATAGACTATGAACTAGTACTCACAATACCCAGTGACCCTCACAGCTACTTCAACTACACTTTCTCACATTGTAGTCATAGCCATAGAGTCATAGAGATCTACAGCACAGAAAAAGGCCCTTCGGACCATTGGGTCTGCGCTGGTCAAACAAGTACCTAACTATTCTAATCCCATTTTCCAGCACTAGGCCCATAGCCTTGTATCTCATGGCATTGCAAGTGCACATCCAAATACTTCTTAAATGTTATGAGGGTTTCTGCCTCTACCACCCTTTCAGGCAGTGATAACAGATTCCCACCACCCTCTGGGTGAAAAAATTCTTCCTCACCTCCCCTCTAAACCTCCTGCCCCTTACCTTAAATCTATGCTCCTTGGCTATTGATCCCTCCACCAATAATTCCATTCTCTCAGTCCCTCCATCTCCATCGCATCTATTCTGATGATGCAACCTTCCACACCAGCATTTCTGAGATGTCTTTTTTTCTCAATCAAGGATTCCCCCACCATGGTTGACTGGCCTTCTACTATGTCCACCACATTTCCCACACTTCTTTTCTCATCCCTTCCCCTCCCTCCCAGAACCAGGGTTGCCCTTGTCCTCATCTCTACTCCATCAGCCATCATATTGAATGGATCTTTTTCCACCATTTCCACCACGTCCAGCATGATGACACAACCAAACACATCTTCCCCTCTCTTCCCCTGTAAGCTATTGAAAGGACTGTTCGCTCTGTGATATCCTGGTCCACTCCTCAATCACCCACAACACAGTATACCCCTGCCCACAGCACCTTTCTATACAAATATTTACTTCCTCTCTCCTCACCATCCAAGGCCCTAACCGCTCCTTCCAGATAAAGCAGCGATTTATGTGTACTTTTTTCAGTTTATTCTACTGTATCTGCTGCTCACAATGTGGTTGTCTCTACACTGAGCAGACCAAACGCAGATTAAGTGATCAATTTGCGGAACACTTCCATTCAGTCTGCAATCATGATGCTTTTTCATCCTCCACCTTACTCTCACACTGACATCTCTGTCCTTGGCCTGCTACAATGTTTTCAGTGAAACTCAACGTAAGCTTGAAGCACAGCACCTCATCTTTCAATTAAGCACTTTACAGTCTTCTGGACTCAACATTGGGTGTAACAATTTCAGACCATAATGTTTCTAGCTTTTCTTTGCATGTTTTGGTTTTTCTCTTAATTTTGCTTTCAGACAGCAGCTCACTTTCTCGAGACATAACTTTTGTCTTTGTTTCTTTCCTTGCACCATGCATCACCAGTTGGCCTTTTAAAACTAACTCTTGTCATTCAATCTCTCCTGCCGTCTTGTTCCACCCACCCCTTGTGCAAATCCTATTCCACCTCTAACTTTTCGCAGTTCTGATGAAAGGTCATCGACCTGAAACGACAACTCTATTTCTCTCTCCACAGGATGCTGCCTGAGCTGCTGAGTATTTGCAGGATCATTGGCTGTTTGTTCCAAATCATTAATTTTCTGGGTTTAACATTACACATGAAGCTGTACAAAAACATGAACTGAAGTTCACTCTGGTATTTTTTTCTAAACGTACTTCCTGAAATGAGGTTGAATGACGCCAAGTTAAACCAATGAAAAGTTTAGCTTGGATTTTTATTCCAATCACCAGTTAGCTCAGCGTGTAGGCGGGGCTCTCTCTTGGGTTTAGGATCTGAATTCGAATCACTTTGGAACTCGCTCTGTTAGTCCGTCACAGTCATAGCTGGGATTGGGAACTGTGAACTAATTCCGGCTGACGACAGATTTGAACGGGTGAGTCCTACACAATTTATATTCTTTTTCTGTTTTTATTCAAACTTATGTTTGATGTGAAACTATTATTTCGACTTTCTCCTTTCTGCTGGTCATCTGTTTTGTCTTTGCTTTAGTAATTTTTCTAAGGTTGTAATTCATTGTGAAATATTTACTTGGGATAGATGCAAAGATGCACAAAACAGAACGACAATAAAGAAGTGTACACACAATGAACCGAGGAAGAGATGGGAATATTTTCGGACTGCTGATGTTTCCCGGCACTGTCTGTCGCAGCAGATGCTGGTATCGGAAATGTTATAGCAATGAAATGGTGTTATAAGTAACCACTCAGGTCTCTCTCTCTCTCTCTCTCAGTGCTAAACCAATGCCAATTTCCCACTCAGACTTCGCGTGCATTGTGCATCGGGGATGGAAGAGCGAAAAGCAGCTAAAAATATCTGCATTTTTCAAATTGAACTGCTTGGAATTCAGACAGATGTGTTACAATTGCAGAAGCAGAAGTTTGTTTTCTTTAAAGTTATCGCCTTTTTTCATGAGGACTATGTTTTTCTATTTGTGACTGTCCAAAAATTCGCGATGAATAGACATCTTGCAGCGATCGCAAAGCAGCAATCCTGTGGGATCTAGGTTGCACTTTGAACTCGGAGAGAATCTTGATTACTTTGCATGTTAATCTGAGATAAAGTTATATCCTTGAAATCAGTACAACCTCCCCATTGCCTAGTGTGTTGGCATTGGTCTGAAATCTGGCTCCCGTTCCGAGTTAGCTCAGATGGAGGAAATTAAAGTTGCTGCACTTGGTCTCAACATCCTTGGGCTAGGACGGGGAAACTTGACGAAGGGACAGGAGTAAACCATTTAGCCCCTCCAGCCTGCTCTGCCATTCAAGGAGATCATGACTAATCCATCTAACTCGATATGCTCACCTTTGATATATGCCTTTGGTTAACAAAAATCGTAAATTTTTAAAATTAACAATTGATCTTGTCAATTGCCACTTGCAGATGAGACTTCCAAACTTTTTTCACAATTGTCTAGAAATATTTTTTGACTTCACTCCTGAAAGATTTGGCTTCAATTTTTAGGCTGTGCCCCTAGTCTTAGACTACCCAACAGTAGAAATAGTTTCTCTAACTATCCAATCTGTTCCCTTCAATATCCTGAAAACTTCCATCAAGTCACCCCTTAACCTTCTAAATTTCAAGAAATATTAACCCAGTTTGTGTAACTTCTTCTCATAGTTTAACCCTTGCTGCCAAGGTATCATTCTGGTAAACCTACACTGTACTCGCTTCAAGGCCAATACATCCTTTGTAAAGTGTGGTGCCTAGAACTGCTCAGGGTACCCCAGGTGTGATCAAACCAGGGCTCAGTATAGCTGAGACATGACTTCTACTTCCTTGTATTCCAATTCTCTACATATATTGGCTAGCATTGAATGAGTATTTTTTATTATTATTTTCTACACCTCATGACGTTTTAATGTTTTACATACCTGAATCCCCTACTCTCTTTGAACATTCACTGTTTCTAGCTTTTCACCATTTATAAAGCACCCAAAGTGGACACCCTCACACATGTCTACATTAAAATTCATTTGCTACAATTTTGCCCATTCACTTAATTGATTAATATCTCTGTTTCAATGCACACTGTTTACATGTTTCAATGCACACTGTTTACATTGTCGCCTAGTTTTGTATCACCATCAAGTTTAGATAGGTGGCCTTCTATCCCATCATCTGTCATTAATAAATACAGTGAATAGTTGAGGACACAACACAGATTCTTGCGGGACACCACTAGTCACACCTTGCCCATTATCTCTACTCTCTGTTTCCTGTTTAGCCAGTTTCCTAATCAGGACTTAATTTGCCCTCAATTACATCCCGTGAGCTTTAGCTAACAGGCTCTTATGCGGAATTTTATCAAATACCTTCTGGTGGTCCACGTAAAAAAATCCATAAACATTGCCATGCTCACTCTAAATCAGGTTTGCATGACCTACCCTTTCTAAATCTATTCAGGTGTATTTAAAAGAGAATGGACATGCTTGGAATTCATGGATCTCCATTTGAGCATTGTCTGCCAACCTTCATCTCTAACTTCGATTACCAGAAAAATATATATAACTTACTTGTTTTTTTTGAAGAAAGGCCTAATGACAGCAGAAATCGTAATGCTGCTACTGGGTCAAAGCAAAACTATAATGAGATAACTCCAATACTAGCTGATACGGACAACTCTATAACAGTGGTGCACTGAGAATCTCAGCAAAGGTGCATTATAAGGCATTATAATTAGCATTCTGGTTATCTTTGGAGGCAACTTAATTCTATTTTGGGGCTGTTACTGTTGTTTATTGGGGCTGTTAATGTTGTTTTATTGATTGGGATTTCACACAGCAGTGGTTGATATATGAGAACATCTGTACTGAAAGATTAATAATTGTAATCTGCCCACAGCGAGTTTATTGAGTGATAATCTTAGCTACCCTTAAAGGTTATATATATATATATATATATATACAGTTTTTCTTTAGCACCGCTGAAGTAAAATGATAGAAAACTCTGATGTACCAAGCCACAAAGCATGGAAATTCCCTCCCTAAACCTTTCTGTCTCTTTAACTTGCTTTCTTTTTTAAAGACGCTTCCTATCTACCCCTTTGACAGAGCTTTTGGACATCTGTCCCAATATTTCCTTATGTTTTATAATCTGCCTTGGATGTTTCATCAGCTTAAAGGCACTATATAAATGCAAGTTGTTATTGTTGTTTTTGATTTTGAGATGTAAATGAGATCTGGTTCTAACTTTCAAAAGATAGTAACTCTGCTTGTTCCCCAAATAATTTCAAAGTTGAAATTTACTGAGGGAAAATAATCATTATATATTTCTCCATATACTTAGATGAAGAAGTCATTTTGGAACTTTTGATCTCATTACCACCCATTCATAATTCTGAAATATAAGACAAATTTTATAATATTGTAATAAAAGTAAAATATTGCAGGTGCTGGAAATCTGAAATAAAACAGGAAATGCTAGAAAATCTCAGCAGGTCTGGCAGCATCTGTAGTGAGAGAAACAGAGTTAATGTTTCAAGTCCGTATGATTCTTCTTCTGATAATCTTAAATTGGTTTCCATACCGTACCTGGATTATTGCAATGGCATGTAGCGGTAACGCAGAGGAAGATAAGTTGAAAACCATGCCGATTTACTTTCAATAAAATCCTTCAAAATGTTGTAATTCCACTGCCATGACAGTTCCTCATCTGTCTCACCAGACATAGTTAAACATACACTTCAATAATATAATAAAACATTTAAACAAATTAATCATCTGAAAAATAGTATAACTTGCACTGTTCCTATTGACTGCTCCAAATATTTTCCAATGTATGGAATCAAAGCATTTTGTCAGGATCGTCAGTATCTCCAGCATTAGCCACACATAAGTCTTCACCTCCCTGGCATATATAATGAATCTTTAATATATTAAAACACATATCTGTGCACACCTCCTATCAACATTGTAAATTCCCACGTCCACATTTCTGATGGAAACTGCCTGTATGATTTGCCATGCTGTAATTATATGCTTCTACCATGGGGAACATTATATGACTTTAAAGTGGAGAAAGAATTATGTCTGCATGTCCTGATAGAATTATCCTCTGGCCTCTAGTCTTGCTTCACCTGAATTCCAAACTTGGTTTTGACTTCCCATTTTGCAATATCATGGGATGTTGACTGATAATATATTGAAAAGTTGCCTATAGCTCACACTTAAGTCCCTGTGACATGATTATATGTCAGGACTACTTTTTATATACTTACTCCTGGCTGATTCTTCCTTTGTGGTCTCTGGTCTACCTGTTGTTCCATCTCCCAATGTGAACTGCTTTTGTAAAATTAATTAGTATTTCATACCTTACCTGCATAATAGCATCTGGTAGGCAGGAAAGAATCCGACATACCCACAGAATGAAAAGCATGCTATCATTTGTTTTCAACAATCAGATGGTCGGCTTGCAGCTTCCTGGTAAGGAACAGCATTTAAAATCAGTTTTTTGTTTCTCCACTGGCCTTGCTCCCGGTTCTCACCTTTCATTGCTGTCCAGCTCAGGGTTCCTGACTATTAGCATGTTGGGAACTCCATTTAAAATGCTTTTCATTAGCTTGCTTAGCAGTTGCATACAGTGCTTCCATTTTTTTAAAGCCCTGAGCCAGCCTCGTATCAGGAAGAGCATTACATTTTAAAAATTTCAGCTATTAGATACCTACAGGTTCCTGGTCTCAACAGTTTTTATATTTCATTGTTGTCTTTTTGATACCTTCTTTGAGTTCTATAAACATTACAACTTTGACGAACAAAGAAAGACCTAAGTCACATAGCACTCTCTTTAATTTTGTTTTAAGTCCTACTTCCCATTCTTATTTGTGGTATTTAAGCACTGTTCTGTGGTATATATTTTTTAAAGTCCAACTTCCCAATTTCCTCTTTATTTCCAAGTGCTGTCCAGCCGCAGACCATAACCACCTCCATCCCAGCACCAGTAACCCTCTTTCTCCCTATTCAGCCTCCATATATTGACTTTTCACACATATGTACTTCAAGCCAGGCACTAAATTCCATAACTACTAGCTGCAAACTATTCATTCCTTCCAAAACGCAGCCCAGGTACCAGACTCTTTACTCCCTCCTGACTTGAACCTCAGATACTTTCTCAACTACATATGTTCTGGTGGTTGGCAGACAGCTCCTTCCAGCCCAACCCTGGTACATACTTATGATCTAGTACTTATTGGTAGCCATTTTGTTGCCTATCCTTTGGCTTTAAAAAAAGAGAGGGATAACTTGCATCAGTAATGAAACACATGAGAACATTACATGAAATTTGAAGGTGCACAGAAACGAATGCGTTGTCGGAGTCAAGAGTCGGGGTATAAGCACTGTTGAAGGGGGTATATTGGTTGTTGCTGAGTTTTGGGTGATGTACTATGAGTCTTTCATTTATACAATTGGGGAGTTCTGGCAGTATACCCAAGATTTCACTCCGGATGGCAAAACCAACTCAGTGGACACAAGGATCACTGTCTTTTCCCTTTCCTTTCCAGTCGAATGTGTAACCCCTACTTGTTCCTTCAGCTGCCCCTCACCAGGAAGGCAGGTCCCACTGAGGGCCGTGATGTCAATTTGGAGTCCTGATAGCTCTTGTGATATGATTCCAGTTCTTCTTTATGGACTGTCACTCTTGAGATTATCCATGAATGTTCAAACATTCCAAGTTGCAAAATTTAAAGTTTTCTTTCTTTGACCACAAAGGTGGTTCCCCAGCCAGGAGAAAACAGGCACTTTTTCTAGCCCCTTTCATTTCTGGGGTGAGCAGAGGATATCCTGAAGAGGAGTGCTTAGTCACAGATGCTGCTGCTGCCCACACGGGTCACAACACAAGTGACCAAAGACCTTCAGGCGTCTGTTGCCTGTGTGCAGATTCTTGACTGGGGGCTCTCAGGTTCACAGCCCTGTTCCCATGGGCAATTCCCCATCATCACAAGACTCGCAAATGGACTTTGTTAAACATCGGCACCTTGTCCACATGATCTTGATGGGTTGGTGATAAGATTTTGGTGATGTGTCTACAGTTCCAACACATGGCATATTTTTCATATATATTCTTCAAATATCATAATTACTTATAAAAGCTTACAATGTCTTGGCTTTCCTTTCCATTAACAATTTCTAGACTATCAACATGGGGTTGGTGTGTTGCCCGAATTGCACATTTTACATATTGCAGTGGACATGCATATTACAATGTCACAAAAACTGCTATACAACACCGTGGCCAACTTTTCTAATCGACAACACTGACCCCAATACATAATCCATTCAGTACCAGACTTGAAAATACATTAGTACAGCTGTAATAGCACTTGTGCTAAATCACTAGTACTAAACATTCTCCTCTGGATACTGTACTAGTTGACAATGACAGGAATCACCTTTGTGCTGCAGCCTTCCTCCTTCCACCTTCCCAGCTGGTGAGACGCACAGTGATCCTTTGCCTGTTCTGCCATTGAACAGCTTTTGGACGGCATATTGTCTGGCATCACCCCACAGCCTTGCTGCCATGGTTGGCGCTACCAGAAGTAAGGAGATGGTATCGCTCACAAGACTCTCCACCACTTCAAAGTGGGGATCACGGAGACAACATAAAAGAGCACAACAGGGGTGATGAGAAACTTACAGGAATAATGATAGAAAAAAACATTAGAACACAAACTGAAATAGCAGGAAGAAAAGTACTTGATGCAAATGAACAGAGGAAGGGAAAGGCACGCTGTCATGGGAGAAGAGGACCAGAGAGAAACAGACTGGGAAGGAAGTTTGAAATCAGATGTTTTGTAGTATGAGTGCACCTTGGAAAGAAGGTGAGGAAGAAAAAGATAGGAAAAGGGAACCAGCATTTGTAATTAAGAAGCAGGCAGGCAGGATAACAGCTGACAGAGGTTAAGATTACAAGATTACAGCCTAGTAATTATAATACTAAGCTTGCAGTCTTGAGGGCATAAATTTCAACCACACCACAAAAGCATTTTCAATAAATCTCTGCCCAGGTTAAATAGGGTTTTGTCACTCGACTGGTATTCCAGAAACCTACATGTGACTCCAGACCCACAGCAATGTTGTTGACTCTTAACTGCACCCTGAACATGGGCAATAAATGCTGGCTTAGCCAGTGATGCCCACATCCCATGAATGAATAAAAAAAAACTCCAAAAAAGAAACATTAAACACTGCTGGACTTGTGGGGAATCCATATCACCACTACTTAGGTGACTCCTCACTATGCAGTTGGCTCAGTGGGTAATAAATACTGCCTTACCAGCATCACCCATTTCTCAAGAATGAATAAAAACCACTTTTAACAGGAGCTGAGAGATTTAGATATTCCAAGAAAATTGGTAGATTGTATGTGGGTTATAGCCACGTGGAACAAAATGCTCTCTGGGGAGTTGCAAAGCACCAGGAGCAAATGAGTGCTTGTGATGAGCAATACGTTGACTGGGGGTCAACAGATATATCTATGGACATAAGTCAGAGTCCAGAATAATAGGTGGGCTTTGTGGTGCCATAGTGACGTACCTTTTGCATTGTTGGGATGAGGAGCAATTAGTTCTTGTTATTGCACCTAGTAGTGTTAGGATTTTTTTGTAGGCATTTTATGCAGGCAATGTGTAATGTGCAATGATCATTAAGAAGGAACCATATGTCAAGAGCTCAAGTGCCGTATGATAAGTCA
Organism: Carcharodon carcharias; assembly: GCF_017639515.1. Classification (NCBI taxonomy): domain Eukaryota; kingdom Metazoa; phylum Chordata; class Chondrichthyes; order Lamniformes; family Lamnidae; genus Carcharodon; species Carcharodon carcharias. The sequence goes on along the minus strand of NC_054488.1, from coordinate 31,044,316 downwards.
GACAAGCAGTGGAATACTGTGGATCTAAACAGATGATTGGAAGAATGGTGTAGGAGGGAAGGTTTCAGGTTTGTGAGGTACTGTGAGTAGTATTGGAATTGAAAGGAAACACTCTACTCAAACTGAACCACTGCTGAGAAAAGTAGGAATGGGCAATCAATGCTACACCCATATTCAAGAACAAATTTAAAGAGAAAACAAGGAAGAACAGACTTGAGTTTATACAGTATCTTTCATGATCACAGTATGTTTCAAAGCATTTCAGAGCCAATTAATTATTTTTGAAGTGTGGTCTCCGTTATAATGTAGAGAAACATGGCCAGTATTCAAACAGTAAATTTGCAAACAGTAAACAGTAAGATCCCACAGAAAGAAGTGTAATAAATTACCAGACAATCTACATATTTGAAGGGCACTGGGGCCTGTTTCTTTGAAACGTGTCCAGGGATTATTTACTCCGACTTGAGATTGAAGGCATAATCTCAGTTCAATTTCTCATCTGAAACATGGCACCACTGACAGTGCACCATTCCCACAGTACTGCACCTGACGTGTTGGCCTAGGTTCTGTGTTCAATTTCCCCTCTGGAGTGGTGCTTGAATACATAACCTCCTCACTCAGAGGTAGGATCGTTATCAAGGCTGTCGCACATGAGTGCGCATTCAAACTAAGAAGCCTAGATGGGTGGGTTAAAGGGTTTATGAATAAGTATAATGCAAGATTTAAAAAAGAGAGCTCAAGAAGGGATACAGAGACAAAACAGATAGGAAAGTGTGAAGGAAAGAGAATGGGATGTGGGTGTCACTGGCAAAATCAGCATTTGTTCCCCATCTATAATTGCCTTGAGAAGGTGGTGGTGAGCCACCTTATTGAACCGCTGCAGTCCATGTGGTGTAGGTACACCCATTGTTGTTAGGGAGGGAGTTCCAGGATTTTGGCCCAGCGACAGTGAAGGAACGGCGATATATTTCCAAGTCAGGATGGTGTGTGGCTTGGAAGGGAACTTACAGATGGTGGTTTTCCCATGTGTCTGCTGCCCTTGTCTTTCGAGCTCAGGAGGTGGAAGGAGCCTTGGCGAGTTGCTGCAGTGTATCTTGTCTATGATACATACTCCTGCCACTGTGCATTGGTGGTGGAGGGAGTGAATGTTTAAGGGGCTGGATAGGGTGAAAAGCAAGTGGGCTGCTTTGGTCTGGATGGTGCTGAGCTTCTTGCGTGTTATTGGAACTGCACTCATCCAGGCAAATAGAGTATTTCATCACACTTCTGACTTGTGCCTTGGAGTTGATGGGCATGCTTTGGGAGTCGGGAGATGAGTTACTCTCTGCAGGATTCCTAGCCTCTGACCTGCTCACTATTTATATGGCCAGTTCAGTTTCTGGTCAATGGTAACCCCCAAGATGTTGATAGTGTTAGGAAATAGAGATAGTGAAAGTACGTTATATTGGCATTTGTGGGTGTTAGGAATGAGTTTTAGCTTTAATGTTTAAGTTTGATTTGTATTTCTGTATCTGTGTTAAGAAAGGTCAAATTGAGCTTCATTTTCACTTTAAAAGGTGCCTGCATTTCTAATGAGAGTTTTATGACAGCTAAGTTAAACAAACATGAGTAGAGAAACTGGACTGTTGTCTAGCAACAGGGGTTAGAGAGGCAGCTCCCTCCAACAGAAACAGCAGTCTTGAGCTCAGTTTGAAGACAGCTGCCAAACAGAAGCCACCTCAGAGGGACAGATAGCCAGGCCCAAGCTGAAGAAGAAATTCCCCAAATCCAGGAGAGTGGAAGAGGAGAAAGTCCCAAAAAAGACCTTCTAGTCAAAGGAAGGACAGGAACCTGGAAAAGGTCCAATTAAGTGAAGTTAATAGTGAAGGACAGAGAGAAAGGCTCCAAGCATCAGATTTAAAGAGACAAAAGCTACAGGAAGCAGATTTAAAGTGAGAACAGCTTTCAAGAGGCAAGAAGATTCAAGGAGACGGCTGCAGGTCCATGAACCTTTACTATGGATGTGTGAAGCAGTGGTGTACTGTTGACGGCTGAGTTGGTGAGAGAGAGCGTGTGGAAGACAGCTTGAATGCATGTGGTGACCCAGGGAAAAGGAACATCAGGAGAGTTCGAAACCTTGGAGGTGGACCCTTGTAGAAGGCATCTGAGAGAAAGTGTTGGTTTGGGAGAAGATTTCAAGGAGAGTTTTCAGAGCGTGGAGGTTGGAAAACCTTGTGTAAAAGACAGAGTTCAGTGAGACTAGTTGGCTAATGGTGTGACAAGTGTCTGCAGGGAGTTGAAGAGACATAGCATCTGGTTGAGGTGGCATCTGTCAGTTGATTTCAGACTGTGGTGTGTCTGATCACAAGGTGCCTATTGGTTTACATGGACTGTGTATTTGCTGTGAACATTACAGTATAAGATAGCTTTTGTAACTTTTTATCCTTACAAATCTGTATATATCTGTAAAGATATAGTCGTGGGCGAAGGAGTATTGTAATATAGCTCATCTTTTCTTGTTGAATAAATGTTTTATTCTTTTGTTAAAAGTTCATCAGCTGACTCCTGTGATTCTGTTCAGTAGCTACTGTCCACGTATCTAAACAAACAAATAAAAGTTAGGTTCTGTCCACCCTGGGATCAGGTTTGTCCAGGAGTAATCTCAACTGGGATCATAACAATAGTGGGGGATTCAGCGATGGCAATGCTATTGAATGTAAAGGGGAGATGGTTGGATTTTCCCTTTTTGGAGATAATCATTGCTGACACATGTGTGGTGCAAATGTTACTTGCCACTTGTCAGCCCAAGCCTGGACATTGTCTTGCTTCATATGGGCACGGACTGCTTCAATATCTGAGAAGTCGTGAATGGTACTGAACATTGCACAATCATCAGCGAACATCCCCACTTCTGGCCTTATGTTGGAAGAAACAGATGAACGTGGTTGGATACTACCCTGAGGAACATCTTCAGCAGTGTCTTGAAATTGAGATGATTGACCTCCAACAGTCACAACCAAATTTCTTTGTGCTAGCTAAGACTTCAACCTTTGGAGAGTTTTCCCCCGGTTTCCCATTGATTCCAGTTTTGCTAGGGCTCCTTGATGCCACTCTCGGTCAAATGCTGCCTTGATGTCAAGGGCAGTCACTCTCACCTCACCTCTGGAGTTCAGCTCTTTTGTCCATGTTTGAACAAAGGCTGTAATGAGGTGAGGAGCTGATTGGCCCTGGTCGGAACCTAAAAAGAATGTCAGTGAGCAGGTTATTGCTATGTAAGTGCCACTTGAGAGCACTCTCAATGACACCTTCCATCACTTTGCTGATGATCAAGAGTAGATTGATGGGACGATAATTCACTGGGTTCAATTTGTCCTGCTTTTTGTGAACAGGACATACCTGGGCAATTTTTCACATTGCCAGGTAGATGCCACTGTTGTAGCTTCACTGGAACAGCTTGGCTCGGGATGCAACCAGAGCACATAGCCTTTGCAGAATACAATGCCTTCAGCCATTTCTTGGTATCACTTGGAGTGAATCAAATTGATCTGTGATGCTGGGACCAAAGGAGGTGTCCTAGATGGATCATTCACTCGACAGTTCTGGCTGAAGATGGTTGCAAATGCTTCAGCTTTGTCTTTTGCACTGATGTGCTGGGCTCCCCCATCATTGAGGTTAGAGATATTTGTGGAGCCGCATCATCTGGTTAGTTGGCTGGATGTGGCAGGATTGCAGAGCTTAGATCAGATCAGTTGGTTGTGGGATCTCTTAGCTCTGTCTGTCGCAAGCTGCTTCTGCTGCTGGCACACAAGTAGTCATGTGTTGAAGCTTCAGCAGGTTGACACTTCATTTTTAGATATGCCTGGTGCTGCTCCTGGCACGCCCCCCCAACGTTTTCATTGAACTAGAGTTTTGAGTTGCTGGATCTGTTTGAAATCTATCCCATTTAGCATGGTGGTAGCGCCATGCACCACAATGGAGGGTATCCTCAATGTGAAGATGGGACTTCATTTCCACAAGGACTGTGCAGTGGTCACTCCTACAAATATTGTCATGGAAAGACGCATCCGTGACACGTAGATTGATGAGGATGAGGTCTAATAGATTTCTCCCTCTTGTTGGTCTCTTACCATCTGCCGCAGGCCAGTCTGGCAGCAATGTCCTTCAGGACTCAGTCAGTAGTGGTATACTGAGCTACTCTTGGTGATAGACATTGAAGTTCCCCACCCAAAGTATATCTGGTACCCTTGCCACCCTCAGGGCTTCTTCCAAGTGGTATTCAGGGAGGAGTACTGATTCATCAGCTGAGGGGCAGGGGTGAGGCTGCTTATTTACAGCTCTTCAATGGAGGAGGTGTCCTCTTGCCTGGAGATGAGGATGTGGATGGAGCTGAGGGTCTGGCTGGCTGAGGGAGTTGGTTGCTTGGCAGAGCTCCCTGTGAACCAAAGTAGAGATAATTAGTGCATGACAGCAGAGTCAAAATCAGGAGAGAGACCACTCACAGTGGCATTGAAAGAGGGATGATCCAGTGCAGGATCCTCAGGTGGGTGTTCACTGCTGACCTCACCATTGCTGAAGGCAGGGTCCACACCTCCTCCAGTCAGCACGATGGCATGCTCCTCAAAGTGCGTGACAGGTCTCTCCCCTGGGCTGGGACCTCTCCCTGCTGATGTGAGCAGGCTTCACCTGCATGAAAACAGATGGAGTGAGTGTGAGCACTTAGTGCATGGCACTGCGTGGATTGTTTGTGTGGTGAACAGAGCAATGGACAGGATGAGGACGCGAGCTCCAGAGGGTATGAGCCTGATGGAAATGTGAGGGTGTGTGTGAGAGTTAGCGGTGTCTCTTGAGGTGTGAGATCCCTCTGGATGTGTGATGGGTTTTTGAGTGTGTGAGTTGAGAGTGATGAGAAGAGTGACTTACCCTGGCGGAACAGATGAGACTATTTATCCTCTTTCTGCACTGGGTGGCTGTCATCTTTTGCAGGACATTGGCATTGACCACCGCTGCCACTGCCTCCCATACTGGGTTGGTGACCTTGCTTGCTGGTTTTTGCCCACAGCGGCAGTAGAAGACTTTGCGGTGGGCCTCCACTGCGCCCAGTAGGCGCTTGAGGGAGGTGTCGCTAAATTTTGGAGCAGCATGTTTCCTCCCTTTGGCAACCATTAGTTCCCAGCAGCTTCCTATCCCTTGAAGAGTGCTAACTCTGAATCACAGAATCACAGAATTGTTACAGTGTAGAAGGAGGCCATTCAGCCCATCGTATCTGCACCAGCTCTCTGCACTGAAGAATGGGGCCCAAACATGTTCAGCCACTGGGCATGAGCATGACATGGTTCAGGTGGCTAGTATAATAGTACTTTTTTTTTCAATCATCTGAACAAGAGGCTGTAGGTTCGATCCCTGACCTGTGGAGGAGGGGTGTCTGATCTCAGAGCTGGGGAAGAGGTGTCTGATCCCAGGGTGGGAGGAGGTCCAATTCTCGGTCCAGGAGGTACAGGGGTTTAATCCTCAAGAGGTGGTCTGATCCTGGGCTAGGGGGTGTGTGCAATGTGCTGGGGTTATGATGGTGGTAGTGGAGGTTGCTTGATGGGCTGGGAGGAAGCACTCTTGCCCCTCCTGGCCTCATGGAGGACTCGTTAGTCTTCTTTGTTGCATCTGTTGGATTTCCCAAGACCAGGAAACCTGACCAGCCACAGCGAAATCCGTGGCTTTTAGCCTCGTTCGCATATTTAAAATTCCAACCCGCCTCCTGGAGTGTGTTAGTTTCCCATGTCCTGTCCTGTCTGAGTAAATACCAAAAGTCAGTTGGTTGGAGTCTGCTTCCTGACACACTTCCAATTTTAGGTGAATTTAACCCCCACCCACCCAATTCCACCCACTCCCCCACCTTAAAAATTTCCCCTCTGTCCATCTAATGTTTGTGTAAATACATAAATAGCATACCTGAATATTTTATGGTTCAGTAGGTTTTTCAGTAGGTCATGATTGATAATCACATAACTGATGGCAGACCTACACAAAGGACAAAGATGTATTCCTTGCTCCTTGTTATATCAGCAGCTGCAACGATACTTGTGTAGCTGAGTCCAACTCCAAGTCAGCCATTATATTAACTCTGTTGCCATGGCATTACAATATTGCTTTTGCACTGATGCAAATCATTTTGGCATCCACATTATCAACATGAAAGTGGCTGCATAACCTGAGAATAGCTCCCAAATACACAAAAGCATTTAAAGCACTAAAGATGTTAAACCACATAGTTATCTCTATTTTGCACCATTTTGGCTTCAAAGTGGGCTGTAGTATAACTTCAGCCCAGTGCATAGGCACCTTTGAAAAGGGCACAGGTGGTTCAAAATATGGTTGTGCACTTTTTAAACCAATTTATTGAACAAGTTTAATGCTCAGAGACCCAACTGTCTCTCTCTCTCTCTCACCTGCACTTTTATCATATTACAAATTATCCAGCTGGGGAGCAGAGCTTAATGTAATATAAAGCCATGGTTATAACTTGGAGACTGTGCAATGCACACAATAGGCTGGGGTCCAAGGCCAGCATATGTTAAAATTGTACTCATAATTTAGGGAAGTAATGTCCTAATAATTATTTCCGTGCATCTTTCTATTAATCCTAATCAGTGCTAATTACAAGCACTTGGGTGCCATTTGGCTCTAGAGGAACTGTGAGAAATAGTCTTCATAATCATCGTTGTGATGACTGGAAAATATTTCCATGGCTGGCAATGCACATTTTATTGTTTGATATAATTTAAAATTTAAGTTATCTTTCCTTCAGCTGGCTTTCCTTCTGCTCTGACCACCATTTCAGACCTGAGGACTCAGGAGAATTGGCAGATTGTTTGATAGAAACCTCTTCCAATTTGAAAAGATTTTAACAAAAATAGTAGACACGTAGGATACAGAGTCTGACTTTCTTTAAACATTCTAATTGGGAAATTATAGCAGATTCTATTTGTGTTATCATTTTCCAAGAGTTTACAAGCCTGTAATACATAAGCACTGAATGTGAGTTATGATAGTTTTTCCCTGGTGTGAAATATTTTCCCTGGTGTGCCATCATTGAGAAACATTTATAGATGTGAAGTTCCTTAGACCATATTTGGCTTATTTTGAAATATATTTGGCCAGAAATGTAGCATCAGGACAAACATGACATATACATTTGTGGTCTATCATTTGTTTGAGAAAAAAGTACCATCTGTCCACTTTACCTGTCTGAATAGTTGCCCCTTCTTACTTTCCCTGCCCTTATATAAAGTTGATGAATAAACAATGCATCCAGTGTACATTAGTCAATACTGGGATAGTTGTTCCCCACTACCAGGTGCAAGTGCATTGTCCCTTTTATCCAGTGAACAGCATAATTTAATTTTGAATCACAACAAGCTGTATCTCACTTGAGCATAATGAACAGGATCACAAGCTCGAGATGGATGGGGAAGACTATTCAGCCCATTCTAGCTCATCTATCAAGAAGAGACAAAGTTCCAACCATCGCATTCAAAAGTTAGTTAACTTGTTTAATAGGTCACTTGCCCAAATGTCCAGCTTGTGCTGAATTAGAATTGATGTTGGCAACAGAGCCATGTTAACATTCTGAAATATTGTAAATTTGCCAAGCATGTGCAAAACAAATGAATACTTCCAAAAGACTGAGAAACAGCAACAAATGTATGATGCAACCAAACATTTTCAGTTGTTCTTAAACAAAAGTTATTTGCCTTGGATTAAAATGCTACTGGTTTTACCAGGATTATGGGAAACCATGTCAAACATTTGAATTTGTGTTTGAGGACGTGGGTAAAAGTTTGAGTTATGAACAATGGCTCTGGTTTTGGTTTTGCACGTACCAGAATTGTAAATATTTTAGAATTAAAAGCTAATGTTTCACTCCACCTCAAATGACAAGGAACAAGGAACCTGTTTGAGATTTTGACCAGGATTCAGGAAAGTTTATATTTTTGTTGCAAGTTGCCATGGGACAAGCTAATGGTTGAATAGTCTGAGTGCAGACAGGATTTCATAGGATTACTTGCCTTTGAATTCATTGCCAAATATATGACTTCATTGTGTTCATTGAACACATTCAAAGATATTGGCTAACCCTTGGGCTTCCTTTTACCAAGAAAAATGATATGGGGATCTCCGCATTCAATTATCCTCAAAAGCCATTCTTATATATTTGAAATTCATCTTTTCATGTGTTATTTAAACCATGTTATGAATTCTGCATTCCTGACAAGGGCTTGTGAATGACCTATTAGACCCTCACAAAAAACATTTTACAGAACTTCAATAGTGTCCTAATGCACTCCCAATAGAACCCAATAGGCTTTTACAGCATTGCCATTCATGCAGAAAGAATAATCATCATAGGTTCATTCTCTTACCTTTTGCCCATACCTTTTCTTTCAAGGTTTGAAAAATATATATTTATCCACTTCACTTTAATAGCCATTATGGCTTCCACTTTCACCATTATTGCTGAAAGGGCATTATGGGTCCAAATAATACCGTATATTAAAATCTCTCCCCTCTACCTTTCCCTAACATGCAATATCTTGAGCAGGAGAGATGCACTAAAAGCAGCAAACTTGTGAATGAATTAAATAATCATATGTACGTGATCAACTTCAAGACATTTTGACATTTCCTACTACTACTACACTTCCTGTACTACGGTGAATGCCATGTTTCACAACTTGACTTTATGGTAACTATTTTACCAACATTTTGTGAATGTAAATTAATAAATATATAACATACAACAATCCACTAAGCTGTCCCTTCCATTATCTGACTTTTGTATGGCTGATCGTGAATACCCAACTTTAAACTGAGTAAAATGACAACAGCAGAACATGGAGGTTCCTCAGATAAATCCTTTGAGATGTCCATAGGAGTATTCTGTTAGGTATCCTAAAATCTAGAAATCTTTTAAATGTTTGTTAAATATATATTCCTCCTTGTAATTTAACATGAATATCATAGAGAAAGGGTGCAACTGGTTTCAGTTAAATCTGCTTGGCCCCCTAATGATAAAGAATTATTTTTCTGTCTGTAGTTTCTACTTATGAATGTCTGGTTAACAACTTACTATGAGATTGATTTAGCAGTTGTTAGTGTCACTGCTATGTTGGGAATGACGCATTCCTACAAATGCAGGATGTTGGTTTTACCTTCTATTTTCGGCATACTGATGTGACCAAACCAGCACTTTTACTAGATGTAAAAGTATGCAGGAAAGAGTAAGTCTGACCCATGCAGTTGTGAAAAACCTGTGCCCAATATGTTACATGGTGTGTGACATGATTTCTATATTTTCATGATTTTTTTCTGTTTTTAAAAACCAAAGTAATGGTTTCATTGCTGTAAATGTCAGCTTTGCCTAAGTAATACCACACTCATTTCTGAGTTAGAAGGTTATGGGTTTAAGGCCCATTCCAAAGACTTGATGATATAATCTAGATTGATGCTTCAGTGTAGTACAGTTGCTTTGGAAGGAGTGCTGTCTTTGGGATAAGATGTTAAACCAAGCTGTATGCCCCTCAGGCGAATGTGAAAGGTCCAATAGCACCCTTTGAAATACATGTTGGTGTTTATCCCTCAACCAAAACCATCATAAAACAGATTATTCTGATTGTTGTTTCTGAGACCTTGCTATTTACAGATGTCATGTCTGGTAACAAAACAATGATTTAGTTCAGAAATAATTAATTGACAGTAAAGCACTTTGAGTTGTCCTGCAATCATAAAAGCTGTGATATAAATGCAAGCTCATTCTTCATTTTGTGTTACCAAGCAGAAACTTTGGGAGACAAATATAAGAACTGGAAATCCCACCAATATTTAAAATGAAGATCTATTCTGCAAATAGTGCTTCACAACCTTTCATGATGGTCCACAAACTTGGTGTTAAAACTGACCCTAAGTTGAACCTCAAAACATCCACACAACGTCTAAGACTGCCGATCTGCACCTCCTGTAGCATCACCTGAATGCACCCCTGCCCCAGCTCATCTGCTGAGTCCAACGTCCACGAGTTGACTTTCTCAATCTACGCCTCCCTGGCCTCCCACATTCTACCCTCCATAAACTTGAGGTTATCCAAAATTTTGCTGTCGATATGCTTACTCACACCAAGTTCTGTTCACCCATCAACCTTGTGCTTGCTGGTCAATTTGGCTCCCAGACAAGCGACGTATCAGTTTTAAAGTTCACAGCCTTGTTTTGAAATCTCTTAATGGCCTCAGTCCTCCCTATCCCTGTCCTCCCTGTCCCTGTCCTCCAGCCCCACAGCCCTCCCACATATCTGAGCTCCTCTAATCCTAGCCCCTGGACACTAAGTCTGGTCTGGTTCAGCCTGAACAAGTGCTTAGTGATGAAGTCAATGATAAAACATGGAAGCTTATGGAAGGGGCATGAAGAAAGATGGTTTGAGTTTTCTTGATGTCCAATAGAAGGAATGTTTGGCCCCAGTGTTGACAGGGGCAGGTTTGGTGGCCAGAGTTTTGCCCTCCAAATCATGCTGAAATCATGCTGATTGATAGGTTTGGCAAGAAATATTCCAGAACAGACCACAGCCCCAGGCAAGGAGCCAGCACCTACTAGTAGATCCTTGACACAGGGGGAGGGGGTGCAGGAAGAAGGGAAGGTTCCGATCTCAGGCTGGTCTTTGCATTGGAGAGAGGTCAGGTGGAGGGTGTGTCCAAATCCAGGAAAGGAGGTAAGTTTACGGAGGAAGAGTCAAGGTCCTCTGCCCCTCCTGGTCTGCTCCTCAAATAAATCCTGGCCTTCCTTGGGCTGCTAGATTTCCCAAGGGCTGGGAACCACCCCCCACCCCCCCATAGCATTCTCACCAAACCCACCCTCCCTCCCTTACTTAAGCTTGTGTCCCAGACCCCCTGACTCTGAAACCATGGGAACCTCGCTGGGAAGGCCCACTCTCCCTTCCTTCAGCTACAGTTGTACTGTGAGCTACCCGGTGCTATCTATGGACTAGCACCATCCACTTCCCCCCAGGTTGAAGTATCTGAGCTGGTGCATGAGAATAAGTAAGCGAATGATGCAAGAACTGAGACTGAGGTGGTTATGTCAGAGGAACCTGGAACAGGATATTGGTCAAGGGACTTATTGGTGGTATAAATTTGACTTCCTCTCCCTTCTTATCATTATCATCTTCCTCATTTTTGCACCCTCACAGCTGATAGAAATATCGAAACCCACAGCATAAAATTAGATCATTCAGCCCAGACAGTTATGAGAATATGTAAGTTCTTCAGCCTCAAGTATCCCTGTCCAAAGCTCTTTTAAAGCTATTTTTGGGAGCAACTTCCACCACCTTTTCAGGTAGAACATTCCAGACCCCAGTAGCTGTCTAAGTGAAAAACACTCCCTTCATTTTCTCCCTAGACCTTTTGCCATATGTTTGTAAAATCTGACCTCTGGCCATTGCCCCACTCACCAGAGGGAACAGTGTTCCTCTGTCACGCTCTATCACCACCTCTCATCATCCTGAAAATATCTATTTGGTCACATCTTAACATACTCTGTTGCAAGGAGAACGTCCTAGCTTCTCCGTACAGTGGCTGACCTCTCCACATACTGGCCGACCTCTCCACATACTGGCCGACCTCTCCACATACTGGCCGACCTCTCCACATACTGGCTGAACTCTCCATATACTGGCCGACCTTTGCACATACTGGCCGAACTCTCCACATAGTGGCTGACCTCTCCACATACTGGCTGACCTCTCCACATAGTGGCTGACCTCTCCACATACTGGCCGAACTCTCTGTACAGTGGCTGACCTCTCCACATACTGGCCGACCTCTCCACATACTGGCCGACCTCTCCACATACTGGCCGACCTCTCCACATACTGGCTGACCTCTCCACATACTGGCCGACCTCCACATACTGGACGACCTTTCCACATACTGGCTGACCTCTCCACATTCTGGCCAACCTCTCCGTATACTGGCTGACCTCTCCACATACTGGCCAACCTCTCTGTACAGTGGCTGACCTCTCCGTATACTGGCTGACCTCTCCACATACTGGCCGAACTCTCCACATACTGGCTGACCTCTCCACATACTGGCCGAACTCTCCACATACTGGCTGACCTCTCCATATACTGACCAAACACTCCACATACTGGCTGACCTCTCCATATACTGGCTGACCTCTCCACATACTGGCTGACCTCTCCACATACTGGCTGACCTCTCTGTACAGTGGCTGACCTCTCCACATACTGGCTGACCTCTCCATATACTGGCTGAACTCTCCACATACTGGCTGACCTCTCCACATACTGGCTGAACTCTCCACATACTGGCCGACCTCTCCACATACTGGCTGACCTCTCTGTATACTGGCTGACCTCTCTGTATACTGGCTGACCTCTCCACATACTGGCTGACCTCTCTGTATAGTGGCTGACCTCTCCACATACTGGCCGACCTCTCTGTACAGTGGCTGACCTCTCCACATACTGGCCGACCTCTCCACATACTGGCTGACCTCTCTGTACAGTGGCTGACCTCTCCACATACTGGCCGACCTCTCCACATACTGGCCGACCTCTCCACATACTGGCTGACCTCTCCACATACTGGCCGACCTCTCCACATACTGGCTGACCTCTCTACATACTGGCTGACCTCTCCACATACTGGCTGACCTCTCCACATACTGGCCGACCTCTCCACATACTGGCTGACCTCTCCACATACTGGCTGACCTCTCCACATACTGGCCGACCTCTCCACATACTGGCTGACCTCTCTGTACAGTGGCTGACCTCTCCACATACTGGCTGACCTCTCTGTACAGTGGCCGACCTCTCCACATACTGGCTGACCTCTCTGTACAGTGGCTGACCTCTCCACATACTGGCTGACCTCTCTGTACAGTGGCCGACCTCTCCACATACTGGCTGACCTCTCTGTACAGTGGCTGACCTCTCCACATACTGGCTGACCTCTCTGTACAGTGGCCGACCTCTCCACATACTGGCTGACCTCTCTGTACAGTGGCTGACCTCTCCACATACTGGCTGACCTCTCCACATACTGGCCGACCTCTCCACATACTGGCTGACCTCTCTGTACAGTGGCTGACCTCTCCACATACTGGCTGACCTCTCTGTACAGTGGCCGACCTCTCCACATACTGGCTGACCTCTCTGTACAGTGGCTGACCTCTCCACATACTGGCTGACCTCTCTGTACAGTGGCTGACCTCTCCACATACTGGCCGACCTCTCCGTATACTGGCCGACCTCTCCGTATACTGGCCGACCTCTCCACATACTGGCCGACCTCTCCACATACTGGCCGACCTCTCCACATACTGGCCGACCTCTCCACATACTGGCTGACCTCTCCACATACTGGCTGACCTCTCCACATACTGGCTGACCTCTCCACATACTGGCCGACCTCTCCACATACTGGCTGACCTCTCCACATACTGGCCGACCTCTCCACATACTGGCCGAACTCTCCACATACGGCTGACCTCACCACATATTGGCCACATCCACTGCCTCTACATGAAGATTTCCCTTCTGGGATCCTTAATAGGCTGAAATGATCCCCCAGCTGACCACTTACACTTGATGTGTTTATTTAATGTTTTAGGGTTCAACTGAATGTTTCACACTAATCTTTTCTCAAAACAAGAGGTTATCTTTTTCAGTTCTCTTCTGTCCTTCCCACAATCTTCCTGCTTATTAACTGAACATTGTTCCTGATATTTGTCATAAACCTCCCTTTCCTGCTCTATTTTAATGTTTATTTCTTTTGTCATCTAGTTGACAAGGAAACAGGTCTGTCTTTCCTTTCTCCTCCTCCTCTGGTATTAAATATGTTGGAAGAGAAGCCAAGATTGGATGAGCTTTATACTCATTTGGCATTTTCTTCTAAGAATTGGTGCAGCTAGCTAAAGATTCTGTGTCCAGTCAGTAACTTGTGAAGGACAATACTAGCTTCAGGAATCCAATCATATTTTGATTTCCACTTTCCGGGAATGTGCTGAGAAACTAAAGTATTTAAAGCAGGCTTGTCCAACCTTCTCTCATGGGATGCAATATTTTGATTTTTCTCAGAAAGGTAAGGTTTCACAAACATTAAATAGAAAACAAAACATAAAACATAGGAGAAACATAGAAACTAGGGGCAGGAGTAGGCCATTCGGTCCTTCGAGCCTGCTCCGCCATTCATTATGATCATGGCTGATCATGCAACTCAATATCCTGTTCCTGCTTTCTGCCCATATCCTTTGATCCCTTTTGCCCCAAGAGCTATATTTAACTCCTTAAAAACATACAATGTTTTGGCCTCAACTTCTTTCTGTGGTAGTGAAATCCACAGGCTCATCATTCTCTGGCTGAAGAAATTTCTCCTCATCTCAGTCCTAAATGGTCTACCCCGTATCTCAGGCTGTGACCCTCTGGTTCTGGACTCCCCCACCATTGGGAACATCCTCCCTGCATCTACCCTGTCTCGTCCTGTTAGAATTTTATAGGTTTCTATGAGTTCTCACTAGAATGACGGAGATTGAGGGGCGACTTAATAGAAGTTTACAAAATTATGAGTGGCATGGACAGAGTAGATAGTCAGAAGCTTTTCCCCAGGGTTGAAGAGTCAATTACTAGGGGACATAGATTTAAGGTGAGAGGAGAAAGCTATAAAGGTGATGTGTGGGGCAAGTTTTTTACGCAGAGGGTAGTGAGTGTCTGGAATTCGCTGTCAGAGGAGGTGGTGGAAGCAGGTACGATAGTGGTGTTTAAGAGGCAGCTTGACAAATTCATGAATAGGATGGGAATAGAGGGATACCGACCCTGGAAGTGCAAAATGTTTTAGTTGACGGGCAATATGATCGGCGCAGGCTTGGAGGGCCGAAGGGCCTGTTCCTGTGCTGTACTTTTCTTTGTTCTTTGTTCTTGTTCTTTGAGATTCCCCCTCATTCTTCTGAACTCCAGCGAATATAATCCTAACCGACTCAATCCCTCCTCATATGTCAGCCCCGCAATCCCAGGAATCATTCAGGTAAACCTTCGCTGCACTCCCTGTATAGCAAGTGCATCCTTCCTCAGATAAGGAGACCAAAACTGTACACAATATTCCAGGTGTGGCCTCACCAAGGCCCTGTACAATTGCAGCAAGACATCCCTGCTCCTGTACTTGAATCCTCTGGCTATGAAGGCCAACATACCATTTGCCTTCTTTACTGCCTGCTGCTCCTGCATGCTTACTTTGAGCTACTGGTGTACAAGGACACCCAAGCCCCGTTGCACATTCCCCTCTCTCAATTTATAGCCGTTCAGATAATGACCTGCCTTCCAGTTTTTGCTACCAAAGTGGATGGCCTCACATTTATTCACCTTATACTGCATCTGCCATGCATTTGCCCACTCACCCAGCTTGTCCAAATCACACTGAAGCATCTCTGCATCCCCCTCACATCTCACCCTCCCACCCAGCTTTGTGTCATCTGCAAAGTTGGAGATATTACATATAGTTCCCTCACCTAAATCATTAATATATATTGTGAATAGCTGGGGTCCCAGCACTGATCCCTGCAGTATCCCAGTCACTGCCTGCCATTCAGAAAAAGATCCATTTATTCCTTCTCTTTGTTTCCTGTCTGCCAACCAGTTTTCTATCCATCTTAATACACTACCCCCAATCCCATGTGCTTTAATTTTACACGCTAATCTCTTTTGTGCGACTTTGTCGAAAGCCTTCTGAAAGTCCAAATAAACCACATCAACTGGCTCCCCCTCATCAACTCTACTAGTTACATTCTTGAAGAATTCCAGTAGATTTGTCAAGCATGATTTCCCTTTCATAAATCCATGCTGAGTTTGTCTGATTCTGCCACTGTTTTCCAAGTGCTCAGCTATTAAATCTTTTATAATGGATTCCAGAATTTTCCCCACTACCGACGTCAGGCTGACTGGTCTATAATTCCCTGTTTTCTCTCTACCTCCCTTTCTAAATAGTGGGGATACATTAGCTACCCTCCAATCTGTAGGAATTGTTCTAGAGTCTATACAATCTCGGAAGATGACCACCAACGCATCCACTATTTCTAGGGCCACTTCCTTAAGTACTCTGGGATGTAGATTATCAGGCCCTGGGGATTTATCGGCCTTCAATCCCATCAATTTCCCCAACACCATTTCCCTACAAACACTGATTTCTTACAGTTCCTCCCTCTCACTAAACCCTGTGTTCCTCAACATTTCTGGTATGTTATTTGTGTCCTCCTTTGTGAAGACGGAACCAAAGTATGTATTTAATTGGTCAGCCATTTCTTTGTTCCCCATTATAAATTCCCCTGTTTCTGACTGTAAGGGACCTACATTTGTCTTCATCAATCTTTTTCTCTTCACATAACTATAGAAACCTTTAAAGTCAGTTTTTATGTTCCCTGCAAGCTTACTCTCGTACTCTAATTTCCCCTTCTTAATCAATCCCTTGGTCCTCCTTTGCTGAATTCTAAACAGCTCCCAATCCTCAGGTCTGTTGTTTTTTTCTGGCCAATTTGTATCTCTAATTTCCATTGTAAGCCATGGTTTAGTCACCTTTCCTGTTTTACTTTTGCGCCAGACAGGAATAAACAATAGTTATAGTTCACCCATGTGCTCTTTGAATGTTTGCCATTGCCTATCCACCGTCATCCCTTTAAGTAACGTTTCCCAATCCATCATAGCCAACTCGCGTCTCATACCATCGTAGTTTCCTTTATTAAGATTCAGGACCCTAGTCTCAGAATCAGCTACGTTGCTCTCCATCCTGATGAAGAATTATATCATATTATGGTCGCTCATCCCCAAGGGGCCTTGCACAACCAGATTGCCAATTATTCCTTTCTCATTACAAAATACCCAGTCTAGGATGGCCCATTCTCTAGTTGGTTCCTCAATGTATTGGTCCAGAAAACCATCCCGTATAGACTCCAGGAATTCCTCCTCTCTGGTATTGTTACTAATTTGATTTGCCCAATCTATTTAATCTATCAGATTAAAGTCACCCATAATTACAGATGCTCCTTTATTGCTTGCATATCTAATTTCCTGTTTAATGCCATTCCTAACATCACCACTACAGTTTTTGCCCCTTGGTGTTTTTCAGCTCTACCCAGACAGATTCCACATTGTCGGAGCTAATATCTTTCCTCACTATTCCATAAATTTCCTCTTTGACCAGCAATGCAACTCCACCACCTTTTCCTTTTTGTCTGTCCTTCCTAAATACTGAATACCCCTGGATGTTCAGTTCCCATCCCTGTTCACCCTGCATCCATGTCTCCATAATCCTGACTATATCATACCTGTTTACATCTATTTGCGCGGTTAATTCATCCACTTTATTGCGAATGCTCCTCGTGTTAAGGCACAAAGCCTTAAGGCTTGTCTTTTTAACATTACTTGTCCTGTTGCCACTATTTTTCACTGGGGCCCTCTTTGATTCTGGCCCGTGATTGCTCTGCCTATCACTTTTCTTATTCCCCTTTCTGTCTTTTGTTCTTGTCCTTGATTCCCCTTTCTCTGACTCCTCGCACAGGTTCCCATCCCCCTGCTATTTTAGTTTAAACCCTCCCCAACCACTCTAGCAAATATTCCCCCTAGGACGTCAGTCCTTGTCCTGCCCAGCTGTAACCAGTCCAGTTTGTACTGGTCACACGTCCCCCTGAACTGGTCTCAATGTCCCAGGAATCTGAAACCCTCCCCCACACACCACCTGTTCAACCACGTATTCATCCGAAAAATCCTTCTATTTCTACTCTGACTAGCATGTGACACTGGTAGTAATCCTGAGATCACTACCTTTGAGATCCTCCTTTTCAACTTACTTACTGACTCCTTATACTCTGCTTTTAGGACCTTATCCCTTTTTTTACCTATGTTGTTTGTACCAATGTGTACCAGGACCACTGGCTGTTCACCCTCCCCCTTCAAAATGTCCTGTAGCCACTCTGAGACATCCTTGACCCTAGCACCAGGGAGGTAACATACCATCCTGGAGTCTCGTTTGCAGCCACAGAAATGCCTATTTTTCCCCTTACAATTGAATCCCCTATAACTAGTGCATTCCCACACTTTTTACTCCGCTGTGCAGCAGAGCCAACTGTGGTGCAACGAATTTGGCTGTTGCTGCTTTCTCCTGAGAGGCCATTCCCCTCAACAGTATCCAAAGCGGTATATCTGTTTTGCAGCGGAATAGCCACAGGAGATTACCGCAATGTCTGCCTAGTACTCTTGCTCTGCCTGGTGGTCACCCATTCCCTTTCTGTCTATGGATTCTTAGCCTGCGGTGTGACCACCTCTCTATACATGCTATCCACAATACTCTCTGCCTCGCGGATGCTCCACAGTGTCCCCAGCCACTTCTCCAGCTCCGAAACCTGGGCTTCCAGGAGGTGCAGCTGGAGACACTTCTGGCCCTGGGCACAATGTGCCCGGCTTCCCACATAGAGCAGGAGGAGCACACCATGGCCTTGAGCTCTCCTGCCATGACTTACCCCTTTAAATTAAATTAAACCTTTTGGAAGGTACTTAATATCAAATAATATCAATTACTCTAGGGGCCTTCTTCCCTGCTCCTCGTGGTTACAGAATATAGCCCTTACAAACGATGAACCACAACATAAGACCTTAAAAACTATAAGCGATAAAAGTAGTAAATACTTGCCCGACCATACTCACGGTGCTCAAAGGATCACCTCGTTCCCTCCTCACCAAACTCTCTTAGTCACCAAACTCCAGCTTTAGCACTCTACTGCAGCCCAAAGCAGCACTCCAGTGCAGACGTGAATTTATTTTTAAAAAGTTGATGCATGATACGAATTAACTTGCTGGGTAAAAAAACCTCACAACAGTAAATTGAAAATTAAAAAATGAGTAATAAATAAAGATGACCATTTGAGTATGAAAGGGTGAGAGGGTGTGTGTCCAGCTCACACCCAGCCTCAGAGTGTTTAGTCACTCACCCACCTTGAGAGTGCCTGCTGGTATGTGGGGATGAGAGTGAATGAGAACCCTGAGACCAGGAGAAAGCCAGATATACACTCTCTCCTCCTCTCTCACACACATGCATGCACAGGCACACGTGCTTACACTCTCTCTTACACACACGTGCTGCTCACACTCTCACACATTTGCATGCTCACCCTCTCTCACACATGCGTGCTCATCCTCTCTCACACATGCGTGTGCTCATCCTCTCTCTCACACATGTTTGCTCACACTCTCTCACACACACGTGTGCTCACCCTCTCTCACACATGCGTATGCTCACCCACTCTCACACACACGTGCTCACACCCTCTCTCACACACGTTGCTCACCCTCTCTCACACACGTGTGTGCTCACCTTCTCTCACACACGAACTGCTCACCCTCTCTCACACACGTGCCGCTCACCCTCTCTCACACACACGTCACCCACCCTCTCTCACACGTGCACCACTCACCCTCTCGTAGGCACGCATGCTCACACTGTCTCTCACACACGTATTGCTCACACTATTGCTCACAGGTGCGCGTGCTCACCCTCACTCTCACACCCATGCAGCTCACCCTCACACTCACGCCTGCACTACTCACTCTCTCTGTCACACCCGCGCTGCTCACACTCACTCTCACACCCACGCTGCTCTCACTCTCTCTCACACCCACGCTTGCTCACCCTCACTCTCACACCCGCGCTGCTCACCCTCATTCTCACACCTGAGCTGCTCACCCTCAGTCTCTCAGACGCGCTGCTCACTCTGTCACACCCATGCCGCACACCCTCACTCTCACACCCACGCTGCTCACACTCTCTCTCACACTCACGCTTGCTCACCCTTACTCTCACAACCGTGCTGCTCACCCTCACTCTCACACCCGCGCTGCTCACCCTCACTCTCACACCTGCGCTGCTCACCCTCTCTCTCACACCCGTGCTGCTCACCCTCTCTCTCACACCCGCGCTGCTCACCCTCTCTCTCACACCGCGCTGCTAACCCTCACTCTCACACCCACGCTGCTCACCCTCTCTCTCACGCCCGTGCTGCTCACCCTCTCTCTCACACCCGTGCTGCTCACCCTCACTCTCACACCCACGCTGCTCACCCTCTCTCTCACGCCCGTGCTGCTCACCCTCTCTCTCACACCCGTGCTGCTCACCCTCACTCTCACACCCATGCTGCTCACCCTCTCTCTCACACCCGTGCTGCTCACCCTCTCACACCCATGCTGCTCACCCTCTCTCTCACACCCGTGCTGCTCACCCTCTCTCTCACACCCGCGCTGCTCACCCTCACTCTCACACCCACGCCGCTCACCCTCTCTCTCACGCCCGTGCTGCTCACCCTCACACTCACGCCCGTGCTGCTCACCCTCACACTCACGCCCGTGCTGCTCACCCTCACTCTCACACCCATGCTGCTCACCCTCACTCTCACACCCGCGCTGCTCACATTCTCTCTCACACCCATGCTGCTCACCCTCACTCTCACACCCGCGCTGCTCACATTCTCTCTCACAGACTCGCTGCTCACACTCTCTCTCACACCGGCACTGCTCATCCTCACCCCCAGACCCGCGCTGCTCACCCTCTCTCTCACACCCATGCTGCTCACCCTCACTCTCACACCCGCGCTGCTCACATTCTCTCTCACAGACTCGCTGCTCACACTCTCTCTCACACCGGCACTGCTCATCCTCACCCCCAGACCCGCGCTGCTCACCCTCACTCTCACACCCGCGCTGCTCACACTCTCTCTCACACCCGCGCTGCTCACATTCTCTCACAGACTCGCTGCTCACACTCTCTCTCACACCGGCACTGCTCATCCTCACCCCCAGACCCGCGCTGCTCACCCTCACTCTCACACCCGCCCTGCTCACCCTCACTCTCACACCCGCGCTGCTCACACTCTCTCTCACACCGGCACTGCTCATCCTCACTCTCAGACCCGCGCTGCTCACCCTCACTCTCACACACTCGCACTGCTCACACTCTCACACCCACGCTGCTCACCCTCACTCTCACACCCACGCTGCTCACCCTCACTCTCACACCCGCGCTGCTCACCCTCTCTCTCACGCCCGTGCTGCTCACCCTCACTCTCACACCCGCCCTGCTCACCCTCTCTCTCACACCCGCGCTGCTCACACTCACTCTCACACCCGCGCTGCTCACCCTCACTTTCACACCCATACTGCTCACCCTCACTCTCACACCCGCGCTGCTCAACCTCACTCTCACACCCACGCTGCTCACCCTCACTCTCACACCCGCGCTGCTCACCCTCACTCTCACATCCATGCCGCTCACCCTCACTCTCACACACTCGTACTGCTCACCCTCACTCTCACACACCCGTGCTGCTCACCCTCACTCTCACACACCCGTGCTGCTCACCCTCACTCTCACACCTGCGCTGCTCACCCTCACTCTCACACCCTCACTCTCACACCCATGCTGCTCACCCTCACTCTCACACCCGCGCTGCTCACCCTCTCTCATACTCGCGCTGCTCACCCTCATTCTCACACACTTGCACTGCTCACATTCACTCTCACACCTGCGCTGCTCACCCACTCACTCTCACACCCACGCTGCTCACACTCACTCTCACACCCACGCTGCTCACCCTCTCTCTCACACCCGCGCTGCTCACACTCACTCTCACACCCACACTGCTCACACTCTCTCTCACACCCACGCTGCTCACACTCTCTCTCACACCTGCGCTGCTCACCCGCTCACTCTCACACCCACGCCGCTCACCCTCACTCTCACACCCGCGCCGCTCAGCCTCACTCTCACACCTGCGCCGCTCACCCTCACTCTCACACCCGCCCTGCTCACCCTCTCTTTCACACACCCGCGCTGCTCACCCTCTCTCTCACACCCGCCTTGTTCACCCTCTCTCACACTCGCGCTGCTCACACTCTCTCTCACACCCGCGCTGCTCACCCTCTCTCTCACACCCAGGCCGCTCACCCTCACTCTTACACCCACGCCGCTCACCCTCACACTCACACCCACGCTGCTCACCCTCTCTCTCACACCCACGCCGCTCACCCTCACTCTCACACCCGCCCTGCTCACCCTCTCTCACACCCGCCCTGTTCACCCTCTCTCTCACACCCACGCCGCTCACCCTCACTCTCGCACCCGCGCTGCTCACACTCTCTCTCACACTCGCGCTTCTCACACTCTCTCTCACACCCGCGCTGCTCACCCTCTCTCTCACACTCACGCTGCTCACCCTCACTCTCACACCCACGCCGCTCACCCTCACATTCACACCCGCGCTGCTCACCCTCTCTCTCACACTCACGCCGCTCACCCTCACTCTCACACCCACGCCGCTCACCCTCACTCTCACACCCGCGCTGCTCACCCTCACTCTCACACCCGCCCTGCTCACCCTCACACTCACACCCGCGCTGCTCACCCTCACTCTCACACCCGTGCTGCTCACCCTCTCTCTCACACCCGCGCTGCTCACCCTCACTCTCACACCCGCGCTGCTCACCCTCACTCTCACACCCGCCCTGCTCACCCTCACACTCATACTCGCGCTGCTCACCCTCACACACTCCCACTTCTCACCCTCACTCTCACACACCCATGCTGCTCACCCTCACTCTCACACCCGTGCTGCTCACCCTCACTCTCACACCCGCGCTGCTCACACTCTCTCTCACACTCGCGCTGCTCACCCTCACTCTCACATCCGCGCTCTCACCCTCTCTCACACTCACGCTCTCACCCTCTCTCACACTCGCGCTCCCACCCTCTCTGTCACACTCATGTTCTCACCCCCTCTCTCACACATGTACGCTCACCCTCTCACACACATGCATGTGCATACATCCTCACACACATGTGCTACTCACTTTCTCTCTCAGGCGCATGTGCTCAACCTTTCTTTCACACAGACACATGTGCTCACCCCATTTCACACATATGTGCTGCACACCCTCTCTCTCACAGGCACGTGTCCTCATCCTCTCTCTCTCTCACACATGCACACGCTCAGCCTCTCTCTCACACATGAGCTCTTACCCTGTCTCTAACAGACATGTGTGTTCTCACCCTCTCTCTCATACATGTGCCGCTCACCTTCTCTCTCACACACGTGTGTGTATATGCTCACTCGCTCACTCAGTCACCCGCCCTGGTGCTCACTCAGTCACCCGCCCTGGCGCTCACTCAGTCACCCGCCCTGGTGCTCACTCAGTCACCCGCCCTGGCGCTCACTCAGTCACCCGCCCTGGCGCTCACTCAGTCACCCGCCCTGGCGCTCACTCAGTCACCCGCCCTGGCGCTCACTCAGTCACCCGCCCTGGCGCTCACTCAATATCACTGACAAAATTGGCTTGGGGATGGGGTGTGATGAAAGCTGGGCGAAACCTGAGGTTTAAGTGCGCCTGAAAGAGGGTGCCCATCGAGGGGAGGGCAAAGAGCTGGGGGTACCAGGGGAGATCCGAGGGAATGCATCCAGGCCAGGGCACCGACAGCATGGAAAGCGTCTGAAGCTGAAGGGGGTGGGGTGGGCAGTGCCTGCAGCCTAGCCAGAGCACGGCAGCCTTTGGAAAGCATGCTGACTGTGCACTCCAGAGTGTGTCTCTCTTTCTCTCTCTATCCTCAAATACTCGTGGTTGCTGGTGTGCACTACTCCTCCAATCACAGCCTGTTTCTCTCCCATGTTTGCTGCTGATAGGTTCAATACTGAGCCTATCAGCAGCAAACATGGGAGAACAATAGGCAGTGATTGAAAGAGCAGGCCCCTGAAGAAATCTTCAAACTTACTGAGCCATCTTACTAGCATTTTCAACAATTGTTACAGGGGCCACATGGAGGGGCCTGAGTTAAAGATTTATAAGGTTTTTACATTGGATTTTGATTGGTCTTTAAAGCTATGAGACAAAAAATTCTACTGGGCTGGGAGAGCAGAGAGCAAGCACATCACCTGCTGAGAGGGTGGAATTTGAGGTGGGATTTGGATATGCCAGGTTTCCATTATGTCTGAAATGCTCTGCAGGTAATGAATGGGGGCGGGGAGCAACTCAGCAAGTCTCTGCTTGCTCTTTGCCACCTCAGCTATGGGTCTGGAGGAGTTACCAGGTAACTACTGAATTCCTCCAATCACATAGGTATTAAAGCCCAGCTGAAAGAATTTCAAGAATGGTGAAGGTCCCAATGGCGAGAAGTCATCTCCTTCTGTGGTGATTGGTTACTTCTGCAAAACTGTCCATTGGTTCTGTTACGAACATTTTGCTGATTTTAGTATGGTGCCATGGGTCTATTCACAGAGTGACATTGTGCCAGAAGAACAGGGTAAGTTTGTCTAAAATGGCATTATAGGTGTGGGTCATCCTCCCTAAGTATTTTAATGACCCAGCAACACCCACCCCATCCATATGAAACAGGAAGGGAGAAAGAAGAACGAGAAAAGGAAAGAAAGACTTTAATGTAAAACCTTGCATGGCCACAGGAAAATGCTTTACAGCTGATGAAGTACTTTTGAAGTGTAATTGCTATTGTAATGTGATAAACATAGAAAATAGCATCAGCATGCATCTCCCAGGCTGTCCAGAAATTAATTTTATTCATTCATGGATGTTTGAATCACTGGCAATGTCAACATTTGTTGCCCATCCCTAGTTACACGGAGCTAATGTTAGTCTGTTTGTCTGTAAATAAATAACTCAAAAACTAACGAAAAAATTTCAGTGAAACATGATATGCAGGTTGGGAATGGTCCAAGGAAGAGCTGATTAGTTTTTGGCAAAGAAGCAGATCCAGACCCTGGAATTTTTTTAAGTACCCATTAACATCAGGAGGTAGGGCAAATTGACTTTTCTTTTAGAATGTTGTTTCATATAGAATATTTAGAATGTTTTAGAATGTTGTGGATTGTCTCAGTTACTGTGGTGGAATTTGTCACAGCTGTCAAAATATGAGCAGAGTTTTCAGTGAAGGTTGTTGGATGTGGATTAGCCCAATGCCCCTCAGTGAGATGGAAGCTCTGAATAAAAATATGTGTGTTTCAGCTTTGTAGTTACAGAGCATCAACTAGGCAGGGAAAAAGCTCAAGCAAGAGCTGTGTAATTGTATTAATGTTGAATTAACACAGCCTGACAGAGGTATGCACTCTACTGAATGTACTCCTTTCACTTGTTGCCCTTGGGACGGTGATGGTGAGCAATTCTTGAATTGCTGCAGTCCAAGTGATATATGTACACTCACAGTGCTGTTCAGGATGAAGTTCCAGGAGTTTGACCCAGTGACAGTGATATATGTACACTCACAGTGCTGTTCAGGATGAAGTTCCAGGAGTTTGACCCAGTGACAGTGAAGGAACAGCAATATAGTTCCAAGTCAGGATGATGTCTGGTTATGAGGGGAACATGCATATAGTGGTGTTCTCATGCTCTGATGGCATATTTGTTGGTGGTACAGGTCATGGGTTGGAAGATGCTGTTGAAGGAGGCTTGGTGAGTTGCTGCACTGCATCTTGTAGATGGTACACACTGCTGCCAGTGTGCATCAGTGGTGGAGTGAGTGAATGTTTAGGGTGATGGATAGGGTGCCAATGGGCTGCTTTCACCTAGGTAGTGTCGAGCTTCTTGTGTTAGAGCTGCACTCATCTGGGTAAGCGGTGGTCTATTCTGGGACTTCCTATATTTCAAGGCAAATATTCACAAACAATTTTGATCTTTGATAATATATGAAGCATATGAAATAATGATAAAATAAATAATATATAGCACCTTTCACATCCTTAAGAACATTGCAAAGTACTGCACAACCGAAAAAAATACATCTGAACTGTGGTCAGGGTTATGGAGAACACAACAGCCATTTTGCCCCAAATAATCTATAATCTCTCAGACTGGTGTTTGGTTTTGGTTGAGGAATAAACATTGATCACAACACCCTTCTGGTTCTACCTTGAATATTGGAATCTTTGCTATCCACCTGAATGTACAGATGGGGCTTTGGCTTAATGCCTCATCTGAAAGATTGTGCTTCTGACAAGACACCATTGCCTCAGTACTGCATTGAAGTATCAGCCCTGATTATATCAGTGATTATGTGGTGATTGAATCCATAGCATTCTGACTTGTGAGAGTACTACAGCCTACAGCTGACTCTTCACATGGTCATGGTGTAATTCTTCAGTTTTCACTAAAGAAAATTATGAGGGAAATAGATAGAGTGGACAGGATAAAATTGTTTCCCTTGATGGAGAATTCTAGAACCAAGGGACATGGATTCAAGATAAGTGGCAGAAGGTGTATGGGGGACATGAGGAAGAACTTTTTTATGCAGAGAGTAGTGGGTGTCTGGAATTTGCTGTCCAAGTTGGTGGTAGAGGCAGAAACTCTAATCTCTTTTAAAAAGTACCTGGATTTGCACCTAAAGTGCTGTAAGCTGCAGGGCTATGGGCCGGGTGGATGAAGGTGGGATCAGAAAGGGCATCTGGGTGTCCTCGGGCTGGCATGGACAAGATGGGCTGAATGGCCTCCCTCTGTGCTGTAACTTTTCTATGGTTCTAAGTGTATGTAGTATAAAGTGCTTCTCCCTTCCCCCCCTCAAGATAGCTCACTTGAAAAGATGTTTCTCATTCATTTATTAAGATAAATGCAAAATACTGTGGATGCTGGAAATCTGAGATAAGAACAGCAAATGCTGGAAAAACTCAACAGACCTGGCGGAATCTGTGGAGGGAGAAACAGAGTTAACGTTCCATTTGCAACACATACATTGATGAAGGATCAGGTTGTAGCTTCCCATCTGAAAGACTCATCTATGAAGAATTAGTTTAAGCCACTCATTGTCACAAAACAGTTCAAGTTCAAGCAGAAGAGACAAAGTGATAATAAAAATGCGTGTCTCAGTTTATAGCAGAACTGAGTAAACTGTATGAAACATGTAGCTCTGGTGGTTTTCTCAACAATGCATTAAACGATCACTTTGTCGACAGTTTGAAGGAAACGTCAAAACAGAGGAAACTGTTGGTTAGAAGACAAATACATATCTATTAGAGCTCTCAAAATAACATATTGGATGGAGACTGCTGCTAGATCTGACCCAGGCCACTGGGTCTACTGTGGTCCACTAGTTACCCAGCCATGCTGGAGGTGTGGTAAAAAAATAATCATCTAGATCCATGTTTCTGTTTGAAGAATAGATGTCATAACTGCACAAATTCTGGCTACTTAACGAAGTGTTGCTGGAAGCCATCAGTTGATGCTAGGTTGGAGGCAAGGAGAAGAAAAGAAGGCCCCAAGCTAAATCATAGTACTGTGAGGAATCAATAGGAGAAAAGACAAAACTCCAGAAGTGAATTTTACGTTTGTGTGAGTATAGCTCCAGACATGGTGAAAAATTGGACTCCCCACTCTTGCCCGCCTGCCCACGCCAACCTCATTATGGTGTAGGCAGCATAATATTCGGGTCAATTGGTTTGTTAACAAGCTCAACTGCCTATTTTTTTTTATTAAAATGGCTGGCAGGCTACTGGTTTTGATGTTTGTTCACCTACTGTTTTATAAGAAACTGGCGTGCTGATATTAAGTTCACAACTTGATGTCATCACGCCAGAGCTAATGCATTTGCAATCGTAAAGTCCCAGCCCCATGTCTGTCCAACAAGGAACCTGAGTAAGAAATCAGATCACAGGGTAAAACAAATAAAGAAGAGACTCACATACCTACATATTACGTAACAGGAAAGGGGAATAAGAAATTGGGATCCTTGTATGCACTGAAGTATTAAAAGCATAATTGAATCAGATACTCACATTTCGGAATCCATTATATCATCAAAAGTATAGAAGAAAACATTTGGGAAAATTGTCCAATAAGAAAACAATATTTTCCTGAAATGTTAATCTGGAAACCCATTGCCAATCCTTGGAAAAATCAACATCCAAATTATGGAAATCAGACAAAACAATTGCCTGTAATTGTAATTACATGGAGGTCCTCATTGATAGGTTGAAATTGGTTTTGGAGCTTGGACCAGTGTTAAGAATGCTGCTCAAAGATATAAGGATGCACTCATGAAAGAGTACTAGTCCTCATTCAATCCTGAACTTGATACAACAAAGGGAATCCAGGTACACCTTAATGAATAGGAGGGAACAAAGCCAAAATGGTATCATATGTTTTTATCCTTTTAAAAGCAGAAGGAAACAGTTGGATAAAAAGGAAGGCAAGAATTGTGTCACACAGGCACTGAGTTGGCACCCATACTTCTACATCCTTATCTCTGACATTCTCGAAGCTACAAAACTTGACAATCTAGCAGATAGTGATAATGATAATTGTAGACTTCAGGATGACATGGGAAGAAGTACGGTAGATAGAAATCAAGGCAGACAAGTGTGAAGTAATGCACTTTGGAAAGTCAGAACACTATAAATGGCAGAGTTTTGAAAAGTGTACATGAGCAAAGAGAACTTGCTGGCCATATATACAAATCCTTAAAAGTGGCAGGCAAGTTGACAAAGTGGTTAAAAAAAGCAAATGGGCTACTTGGGTTTATAAATAGAGACAAAACATATCAAAGTAAAGGGATCATGCTAAAACTTTATAATTCACTGTTTAGGCCTCAGCTGGAGTAAGCATCACACCTCAGGAAAGATTTGAAGTCCTTAACAAGGGTACAGAAGAGGCTTACCAGGATGTCATGAAGGTTGAGGGTCCTCAGTGTAGACGAGAGTTTGGAAACGTTAGGGCTGTTCTCCTTGGAACAGAAAAGGTTACAGAGGTTTTCAAGAGGATGAGAGATTTTAATCAAGCAGATTGAGAAAAGCTATTCCCTTGGGTGAGTGGGTCAGTAACCAAAGGTCATCGATTTAAAATAATGTAAAAGACCCAGGGGAGAAGAGGAAAATTTTTTTTCACTCAGGAAGTTGCTGGGATCTTGAACTCTGGGATCTTGAACCTGAAAAGACGGTGGAAGCTGTTTCCATAAATAAATTTAAAATGGAATTGGACAGGTACTTGAGGACGAGGAACTTGAAGGGATACAGACAAAAAGCGGGCATCTGGGTCTAAGCATAGCTGCTCTTTAAAGAGTCAGCCCAGGCACAGCAGGCTGAATGGCTTCCTGTGTTGAAAGTTCCATGATACTCTGATCCTCAGTGGACCTGCTTCCCACAGTTTCCAGAGCCTTTTCATGAATGGGCTCAGCTATTGCCAGAATGCAGACCTGTCAAATTTTGATCAATAGCCATTTGTGTGAAACACCTCGGGATGTGCTACTGTTTAATTGAACCGCATACCTGCCATAAAGGAAGTCTAACGAAGGTTCACCAGACTAATCTCTGGGATGACAGGATTGTCCCATGAGGGGAGATTGAGGAGACGGGGTCTATATTCTCTAGAGTTTGGAAGAATGAGAGGTGATTTCATTGGAACTTATAAAATTCTTATAGGGCTTGACAGGTTGCATGCAGGAAGAATGTTTCGCCTGGCTGGGGATGGAGTCTAGAACCAGGGGACACAGTCTCAGAATAAAAGTTTAGGACTGAGATAAAGGGGAATTACTTCACTCACTGGGTAATGAATCTTTGGAATTCTCAAACTCAGAGGGCTGTAGAGGCTCAATCATTGAGTACATTCAAGAAAGAGATTTCTAGATATTAAAGATATCAAAAGATATGGGGATAATGTGGGAAAAATGGCATTGAGGTAGAAAATCAGCCATGATCTAGTTGAATGGTGGGGCAGGCTCAAGGTGCGGAATAACCTACCCCTGCACCTATGTTCATATATAAATTCAAATTATTGTTGTTGTTGTTGTTGTTACCTGTTCTTTTCCTATTGGTACACATTGCCCTCTCCTTCAAAAGCAGTATAAGAAGTAAGGCAGAGTTAATATTACCATGATATGCATTAATACATAACTGCCAGCTTGTAGTTTTTATAGGTGTGATGACAGGTGCATACAGCAGGGAGCTACATCACATTGGAGATTTCATGTTGTCACGAAGATGTGCTTTACATCAATAATTTTTAATCACTAGCTGGAAACCTGAATTGAACTTTTAAAAACAGCCTTAAACACAGAGAGTAAATTGGCTTGAACCCACAGCACAAGATGGCTAACTCCAATTTGCATGACTATATGTTCCACATTCCAAATAAGTGGAGTCAGTCTGTTTGCAAAACCCATCAAAGGCAATGACTTCAGGAGAGTGTGAACGGCTTACATCTCCTGTTTCATTAGCAAGGCATTTATGGCAATCAATGAGGTCTTCAACTGCTGGAGATGTGCCATTAAGATTAATTGCTTGGAGAATGGGACCCTGGCTAAGTTATCTTCCAGACACAAGCTCATCAAGTCACCTTTGGAATATGTCTTGTTTTAATTCCCCTGGCAATTGGAAAAGAAAGGTCGCATGACAAGCCAACCATCTGTATGTTTAAAGCACATGTCTTCCTCAGCATGAATGAAAACAAACAGCTTAGGGAAAAGACCTAAATGGGGTCCCTCCTGCCTTCTTTTTTCTCCAACTCACCTGGTAACTTTGAGGCCTGCTTGCTGACTGTGATCATCCAGGGATGTCCTGCTACAGACAGAGATTTCTGAAAAGAATCCAACCCAGCGCTACCATCTCCCGAAGAGCAATCAACTTGGTCATCTACACCTTTAAATCGGAAACATTGAGACCATCGATTTCAGCCTGAAGCCAGCCGAGTCACCAAACCACAGACTGTAAACGCTTTTACTTTTTTAAACCTATCCTATTCTTTTTACCGAACCTATCCTTCCCCACTTTGTAATATGTGCGTGTGTGTGTGCGTGCACATGCATGCATATTTTATTATTTTATTTAGATCAGATTAAGAATAATAAAGCTAACCTCTTCCTTTGTTAATCTCGAGAAAATATGTACTATTGGTCATTTATTATCACGGTGCATAAACAGTTAATGCTCACTTTCTTTTTTGACTTCTTTCTAACTCTGTATCTAGACTGGTGAATAGAGGAATTGGTTCAAATGGCCATCTCTTGTTCTTGATTTTTTTAAGGTGTTTAGCATTTATATGACTATTAATATGATATAAATTGACCATATTTACCTACATATTTCATTTGTTTTCAAAGCTGTGAATGTTACTCATATTTAAATCAAAACTTAAGTCGAGTTTTTGAAGATTATTGATTAACAGTTCATGGTCCATTTACAAATTTGTGGTGAACAGAGTTCAGTCTTCCTCTTCTTAGTTCACTGGTCCAGAATGTATCACTGCTTTTATCTTCCAATCAGGAAAGGCATAATGGTGTAAAAGCACTTTTTGGGGACTCTCAATTGTATGCCAATATCCTTCATCCATAGTGTGGGATCTTTTATTATGGTGGTTTTGAAATATACTTTCAAAATTGAATTTCTAATGTTTATTGTTTATTGTTCCAGGGATCTACAGGTGATTGCCACATCATCAGCTTTGATGTAGAGTTGATTAAGTCAGTTTTCAAATCTTGCTTATCATTGACTGGAATTGCCTTTAAAGCCAATATTCAACTAGATAAAAGCATTGACCAGAATTCTCCATTGCTACAAGGATAACACTGGCCTCTTTGATAGCACCACAATCCAACCTAGCTCCTGATAGGGACTCATGTGCATTAGCAGGATTCTAACTGCTAACGTAGTGTCTGGCTAGATAATCTGGCTAAAGTGAAGCTGCTGCTGCAGGACCAGGGGAGGTAGCTGAAGACACAGAAGCAGCACATAAGATCCACCCAGTGGCTTGCCCTATGACTAAGGCCAAGGTCGATACTGTTAGCTAAATGTGGATCAAAATGGAGGCCACTGCAAGGCTATGCCCCTTCATGGGGTTGGCTCTCTGGGCAGTAAGATTAAAATCCTTGCCAGTTTCCACATGCCATCCCTGGGAAATTGTGGGAACACCGGCAGATAGGGTGGATGATTCAGCAGAAAACAAAGCTCCACCACTTTTAAAAAGTGACAGTCCAGCGGAAGTACCAGTGGAGATGGGGGAGGGAAATGCAAGCTGTACAGTGACTCACAACCTAAATTTTCCATCATTGTCCATTATTTTGGCTAATTTTTGCTGGCGTCAAAGAAAAGAATCTTGCCTATTTTATCTTTGCAGAAAAAACTTAGAAAGGGAAACGTGTGTCTAAGCATAAAAGACCCAGAACAGGCAGCAACATTAAAACTAAAATAAATATTGAGATTGAGGGAGGAAAATTGCAAATTGCAGGTAAAATATTTGAGTTTATGTAAAATTATTGTTTAATTTATAAATTTGAGTGCAAAAATAGCTATTCCTGATCACAATTGTTTAATTATTGTCAAATCCATGCTGATTTCAATCTGTTAGTGGATGTAAAGAAACAAAACGAGTTGGTCCAGAATGACAAGGGTGTCTACACGAGTATCATTTCTTTGCAACATCTAATGTTTCTCTAGAGATGCAGGTAGTATTACCATTGCACTGTGAACTTTTTCATATACCTCTGCACAAACCACATGTGATACCTGCTGCTTCCACTTCCCCACCCCAGCTTCCTGTACAACATATTGAAGATTGTACAGTTTTCCAAATAGTAGATTGTATCCTAGCTAAGATATTTCTTGCAAAAACTTGCCATTTTAGCCACAGTGTGGTTGTGTTTGTTATGATTTTGCATGTAAAAAAAAACATATTCACAGAAAAGCATGGTATTGTGTGCTGAACCTAAACCTATGGGGTTAACAGCTGGAGCTTCTTTACAAACACAGTTTCAATAAGCTCTGT
The DNA here is from genome assembly GCF_017639515.1 of Carcharodon carcharias. Classification (NCBI taxonomy): domain Eukaryota; kingdom Metazoa; phylum Chordata; class Chondrichthyes; order Lamniformes; family Lamnidae; genus Carcharodon; species Carcharodon carcharias. Next base: position 31,011,501 of record NC_054488.1, on the reverse strand, counting down.
GCTATAAAATTGTATCTTTTTTTATTTTGTAGCTGTAAGTGGTGACAAAAGGAAAAAATGTAGACAACATCAGGATCCACAGTCATAATCAACAGAATAATCAGGAAACCAGGCTTTTCTCCCGATCAGTCTCTTGCATGCTCCTATTCCATCCCATTGAAGACACTAAAGCAGCACTTTAACAATGGAGCCAAAAGGTTAGTTCTGGTTAAGTTATGTTGAAACTTCCAATACTGTTTCCTGCACTTTCTATTCGCAGAAACTAAATTGTTTACTCTCGGAAGTGTGACTTGTTGTTAATTTTAAAGCCAGACCCTTCAAAAACTATGAACTTCTTTTATAAAACAAAAACAGAATTACCTGGAAAAACTCAGCAGGTCTGGCAGCATCGGCGGAGAAGAAAAGAGTTGACGTTTCGAGTCCTCATGACCCTTCGACAGAACTTGAGTTCGAGTCCAGGAAAGAGCTGAAATATAAGCTGGTTTAAGGTGTGTGTGTGGGGGGCGGAGAGATAGAGAGACAGAGAGGTGGAGGGGGTTGGTGTGGTTGTAGCGACAAACAAGCAGTGATAGAAGCAGATCATCAAAAGATGTCAACAACAATAGTACAATAGAACACATAGGTGTTAAAGATAAAGTTGGTGATATTATCTAAACGAATGTGCTAATTAAGAATGGATGGTAGGGCACTCAAGGTATAGCTCTAGTGGGTTTTTTTTTTATATAATGGAAATAGGTGGGAAAAGGAAAATCTTTATAATTTATTGGGAAAAAAAAAAGAGAAGGGGGAAACAGAAAGGGGGTGGGGATGGGGGAGGGGACTCACGACCTAAAGTTGTTGAATTCAATATTCAGTCCGGAAGGCTGTAAAGTCCCTAGTCGGAAGATGAGGTGTTGTTCCTCCAGTTTGCGTTGGGCTTCACTGGAACAATGCAGCAAGCCAAGGACAGACATGTGGGCAAGAGAGCAGGGTGGAGTGTTAAAATGGCAAGCGACAGGGAGGTTTGGGTCATTCTTGCGGACAGACCGCAGGTGTTCTGCAAAGCGGTCGCCCAGTTTACGTTTGGTCTCTCCAATGTAGAGGAGACCACATTGGGAGCAACGAATGCAGTAGACTAAGTTGGGGGAAATGCAAGTGAAATGCTGCTTCACTTGAAAGGAGTGTTTGGGTCCTTGGACGGTGAGAGAGAGGAAGTGAAGGGGCAGGTGTTGCATCTTTTGCGTGGGCAAGGGGTTGTGCCATAGGAGGGGGTTGAGGAGTAGGGGGTGATGGAGGAGTGGACCAGGGTGTCCCGGAGGGAGCGATCCCTACGGAATGCCGATAAGGGGGGTGAAGGGAAGATGTGTTTGGTAGTGGCATCATGCTGGAGTTGGCGGAAATGGCGGAGGATGATCCTTTGAATGCGGAGGCTGGTGGGGTGATAAGTGAGGACAAGGGGGACCCTATCATGTTTCTGGGAGGGAGAGAAGGAGTGAGGGCGGATGCGCGGGAGATGGGCCGGACACGGTTGAGGGCCCTGTCAACGACCGTGGGTGGAAAACCTCGGTTAAGGAAGAAGGAGGACATGTCAGAGGAACTGTTTTTGAATGTAGCATCATCGGAACAGATGCGACGGAGGCGAAGGAACTGAGAGAATGGGATGGAGTCCTTACAGGAAGTGGGTGTGAGGAGCTGTAGTCGAGATAGCTGTGGGTGTCGGTGGGTTTGTAATGGATATTGGTGGACAGTCTATCACCAGAGATTGAGACAGAGAGGTCAAGGAAGGGAAGGGAAGTGTCAGAGATGGACCACGTGAAAATGATGGAGGGGTGGAGATTGGAAGCAAAATTAATAAATTTTTCCAAGTCCTGACGAGAGCATGAAGCAGCACCGAAATAATCATCGATGTACCGGAGAAAGAGTTGTGGAAGGGGGCCGGAGTAGGACTGCAACAAGGAATGTTCCACATACCTGCTGAGTTTTTCCAGGTAATTCTGTTTTTGTTTTGGATTTCCAGCATCCGCAGTTTTTTTGTTTTTAACTTCTTTTATAGTTGTATCATCCCAATTTTCTCAACTGTTTTTTATTCTGTCAGGGGATGTGTGGCTAGGCCAGCATTTATTGCTCAATTTGAAGAAGTTGATTAAAACTGGGGCTCAGACAGTTGATTAATGACTCCTAGCTGGATGAAAGGTAACAAAAATGTTATCTTGGAGTATAAGAGGCATGGTTTATATCAAAATGGTACTATTGCGGATCTGTTACATATTCAGAGAACTGTACTGTAAGGGCTTTGTAATCTCAAATGCTATTACTGTGAGAAATGTGGAGTATCCCAGGGGATTGTTCCTGTAAGGGGTGTGAGTCTATTAAACAGTTACTGTGAGGCGTATTAGTTTTATTGGAGGAATTGTTTTTGAGTGATATGGGCTATATCAGGAGAGTTTTGGTGTAATACAACACTTCTGACATCATGGAAAATGTTACTGTTAAGAGTGGGTTATAAGTTGAGAAGGCTGTTTAAAACCAGAAGAGATCCTTAGCTTTATAGGTAGAGACTAAGGTGCAACAAACAAGAATGTTATAAAACACTGCTTAGGCCTCAACTGAAGTATTGTGGCAATTCTGGGCATCATACTTCAGGAAGGATTTCAAGACTTTGGGAGAAGTTGCAGAGGGGATTTGTTATAATAGCACTTTAGTTATGTGGAGAGACTAGAAAACTTTGGATTCTTCTTAGGGCAGAGAATGACATATATTTGAAGATAACTAATTTTCAGTGTTATGGGAAAAAAACTAGGATGTGGGACTATATTGACAACTCTTTTAACTGGCATGAGTTGAACATCCTCTTTCTCTGCTGTAAGGTTCTATATTTCTAAAACATTTAAGGGCAAAATTCCTAGTAGTGTTCAAACCGTGAAGGGTTTTGATAGATTAAATTAAGACAAACTGTTTCCAATGGCAGAAGGGTACGTAACAAAAGGACACTTGTTTAAGGTAATTGCAAAGGAACCAGAGATGGCATGAGGAAAAATAGTTTACATGGTGAGTCATTATGATATGGAATGCACTGTTTGAACAAGTGGTGGAACCAGTATAATGGTAACTTTCAAAAGGGATTGAATAAACACTTGAAGGGGAAACATTTGCAGGACTATGGGGAAAGAACAGGGGAATGGGACTAATCGGATAGAATCTTTCAAAGAGCCAACATGGGCAATGTGGATTGACCTCCTTCTGACTATAGCATTCTATGCTGCTTATGCTTGAGAAGAGTATATCAAGAGGTTTGAAGGCTAAAAAGAGGTTAATGGTACTGCTTGGTTGTTTTCATGGGAGAGATAGGAAATTAGTGTCCCTGAAATAGAGAATCAATGTGTGGAAAAGGAGTTCATAACATTTTTCTACTCTGAGTTTATTTACGTAATGAAATTATTTTTATTCACACTTGTTGCAGGGAAGAATCCAGAGAAAGACACTGCAGCACCATGGGAGAAAAAAGATGCAGAAGACACAAGGTTGTCACAGGAGTACTGCACAAGTAGCGGGGGTAGGTGACTATGCATGTAAAGTCTTAAGACCATGTTAATAAAAGAATTCACGGCAACAGACACACTCTCACTGCCTCTTCCGAAGGGCCCAGTAACAAAGGGTTTGAGGCAATTCAATCTACAGAAATCTTCCTGAGGGAGAGGGATTGAGGCCTCCGTCAGAGTATAGATAACTCTGAGCTGAGAGCTGGAGAGAAACCAGTCAGTGTACAGATAACTTCATAGAGGGGAGGGACTGGGAGACCTGTCAGTGTGCGGATAACTTAATAGAGGAGATGGACTGAGAGAAACCAGTCAGTGTGCGGATAGTTCCATAGAGGAGAGGGACTGGGAGAACCTGTCAGCTTACGGATAGTTCCATAGAGGAGAGGGACTGGGAGAATCTGTCAGCTTACGGATAGTTCCATAGAGGAGAGGGACTGAGAGAAACCAGTCAGTGTACAGATAACTTCATAGAGGGGAGGGACTGGGAGAACCTGTCAGTGTGCGGATAGTTCCATAGAGGAGAAGAACTGGGAGAACCTGTCAGCATACGGATAGTTCCATAGAGGAGAGGGGTTGAGAGAAACCAGTTAGTGTATGGATAGTCCAATGAAGGAGGGGGACTGAAAGAAACAAATAAATATATGGATAGCTCCATAAAGGAGGAGAACGGAAAGAAACAAGTCAGTGTACAGGTAACTCCCTGAGAGAGGGACTGAGACACACCAATCAGTGTACAGGTAACTCCCTGAGAGAGGGACTGAGAGACACCAATCAGTGTATAGATAACTCCCTGAGAGAGAGAGACTGAGAGACACCAATCAATATATAGATAACTCCCCTGTGGAGAGTGATGAGAGACACTAATCCATGTACAGATTTGAAGATATGGGCCAGAATATGCAGAAACAGACTGTTTCCAATAATTGAAAGGCTTACAAATGAACTTAAATAAGTTAGCTGGCACAATTTGGAAGAATGTTACAATCCTCATAGAGATGATAACTTTCTAAAAGAAAGGAATCTCCACGATATCAATGGAAATAACCATAGGACAGGATATCACTTTTTAAAACTTCTACTGTACCAATCAAACCAAAATCAATATAACTCAAGCATCAGTTAACAGCCAAATTATAATTCAAATCCAAAGGTAAATTTCACTTTACATAGTAGATACAACACAGATACATCTTACAGGACTCCAAGCACTCCTTGTATACATTTGACAATACGCACAGTTCCCAAGTTCTCTAACTCAGCCTCCTGTATGTAGGATCTCTCGCTTTTCGTACTCATTAGATTTGGCTCCTGAGTCACTTTCATCAGCTGCTGTGTTCTGTCTGGAGTCCCTGGGTATGGTTAACACTGACCAGGTGTGCATCTACATACCCTGTCACACTCAGGTCATGATAGTCCTGATGGCATAGTCTTTCAGAGTTCCTTTACAACCAGGCAACCAATACACCCAGTTCATGGTCTGGTCTTCTTTTACATGACTGAGCTATTCACACCCACTTTTAGGATTCAGTCCCTTTCAGCTTGCTGGAATGTTGCTTCACCGTGAACGTCTGGAGTTGCATTTTCTTTTTACTGCTAAACAGAAAACTGATCTATTCATACAGAGCTTTGCTTGCTTCCCTTTACATGACTTCTGTGTTCTGAATTGTGCCTGCTTAGACTGGAACCTGACACCACCCCAGTTAGTTTTCAGCTCCACAGCAAACTCAGTCAAAGTTTAACTTCTCTGAACCTAGTAACCTCACAACCAGGAATCCAATTACGAAATCTTAGTTTCACTTTGGATTTAGAGATTAATGAAGTGGTTGACAAATACGGTGAGAATGAGGGATTAAGATTATTGTTTGTGTGGAAGTTAAACACCAGCAAAGACTTGTTGGATTAAATGGTCTGTTTTCATGTTGCAACCCAATGTAAAAACATACTCAACTCTGGAGCATCTGGATTATCAATGTCTTTCACTTCACTGATTTGATTATTGAAGGTCCTATCGCAAACAAATTGTAAATCCTTCCACAATAAAAACAGAAAATGCTGGAAAACTCAGCAGGTCTGACAGCATCAGTGGAGAGAGAAACAGAGTTAATATTTTGAGTCTGTATGCCCCTTCTTCAGAGCTCCCATTTTCTGTTTTTATTTCAGATTTCCAGCATCTGCAGAATTTTGCTTTCATTTTAGCATAAATCCTTTCATTCGGCATGGTGAACTGCCCTCATGGAGAGGCCGACTCAAACGTCATACCTAATGAGCTCCTGAACTAAATTGATGAATTCCATGGATTTATAATGATAAAGGAATTCATAATCATATTGTCTACAATTAGAGAAGCAAACTGTCTCCCTGTTTCTCATTTTCACCAAAGAGGAAGACAACTCTGAACCATATTTGGTTGAATTTAACTATTCCATATTGAAAGAAATTATGCTCATTATTGTTTCACATTTTTATAAAAACATAAATTTGATTACGGATATGAGGACTCTTCAGCTGGGCCCCCTTATCCCACTCTAGTATCATCAATGATAGGGACTATTCCAGAGTGCTTCCATTGGAAACAGTGGCATTCATGACTTCAAATCAGCCTTAGAACCATTCGTGAACCATAAGTGATAATGTGAAAAAAAATCAGTGCAAACAATAGCACTCTCACATCCTCAAATGATTTCCTTTGTTGGCCTGAATTTTGTTTTGCTTTTCTAATGTACTATGTAGAACAGTATGAATGTACTATGAATCACTCTATGGGCCGGAGTTTCAGCCCTGGATAAATTCCGGGTCCCAACCCTGCGCCTCAACTACGTTGCTCACATGATACTATTTTGAAATGTAAATGCCCTAATTGGGCCAGAGGCGAGCTCCACACCCAGTTAATGGTGCCAAGTTATTACTAGGAGCTGCCTGCAGTGTGTGAATGGAAAATGCAGACAGCAGCATGATGGGGCTTGCCACCGCCTTACTGCAGAGAACAGGTAGCACCTTGCAGGGCCAGCAGCATAAACACTTTAGAAAGTGGCTACACAGCTAAATCAGAGCTAATGCGCCCAATTTTGCACAAGATATGTCTGGGCCCAATAATTTCAATTCATAAAAAAACTTTTCCTTCACCCCATTCGGAACCTGGCAGCTGTGCACTATATATGCACCTGACTGTATTGAAAAGTGTAGTCTCAACCTCCCTCATTAACAACTACTCAAGGAGCTTAAGGTGGGGGTTAATTGGAGCCCATTGAGTACCCTGTTTCTCCCCCACCCAAACCCTCCTTTGAAAATTGACGTGTGCCCCAGTCTGGGACTCTGATTTTTAAATTGTGCCCAGATTATTACTGACCCCAACAGCATTTGCAAATCTGGCCTTATTTATTTCTTTATTTTTATTTGTGCTCACAAAGATTTTCTTCTTCCGCTTTTAAATCTGGATTTTGTTTATTTGTTCACAGGATGTGGGTATTGCTGGCTAGCACAGCATTTATTGCCCATCCTTAATTGCCCTTGTTCAGAGGGCATTTAAGAGTCACATGTCATAACAGCAGATTTTCTTCCCTATAGGGCATTAGTGGTCATCATGAGACTTTTAATTTCAGATTTTTATTGAATTCAAACTCTGCTGTGGGTGAGATTTGAACTTGGGTCCCGAGAGCATTACTTTGGGTTTCTGGAATACTAGTCCAGTGAAAGTACCACTATGCCATCACCTCTCCCCCTGGGATTTATTCTATATATTTTTAATGTACCTCCTGCTGCCACCCTGTCTCACTTGTGGCTTTGCTTTTGGTCTCTGTGTTCCTCTTCTGCTCTTTCTCTCGCTATTTCTCTTGTTTCCCTTTCATTTACTTCCTTTTATCTCCAATTTTCTCAGACTCCCTACTTTCCCCTCATAATGTTTTTCTTTTTTTAGCTAACTCTCTGCTGCTCCAGATCCCCGATGAGAAAATGTTGTAATAAATTAGTCTGTGACAAACATTTTCCTGACACTTTTTAATGACTGTTTCCCCATTTCCATGGTGACTGGAGACTATAGGAGTTGGTGTTTATGATATTTCTCAGTAAAATGTGTTTTATTTTGTTTTGTTTGTTTAGCTGGAAGCCCTGGTACAGCAGTAAATGCTGAAGCTGACATTCAGCGCAGTGTAAAAGCCATTATACGGGAACTGGACCAAGGAGGCTCAGGACTCCAGTGCAGTCGAGGTAGGGGATCTATTGTGTCTGAGACAAAATTTTCAAGGTTACTGGTTAAATAAAAGTTAACCATTGTCTAAATCAAATTCCAGAGATAGCTGGTTGAAAGATTAATCAGCCATTGGTGTAATGCTGTAACTGATATTTGGTTGACAGTCTTATAATTGTGCCTTTTTATTGAAGAATAATATGCTTAATATTTAATTTAAATCATAGTTCTACCTGAAGCCACATTTATACAAAATCCCTGAAATGCCTTTTTAAGCCCGTTGTGTAACTGACCTGATAAGACACAGGTTTGGCCTCAGCTGGATATTTGCATTTAATTTTGGGCACCATATCTTAGGAAGGATATGAAGGCATTAGAGAGGGTGCAGAAAAGATTCACGACAATAATTCCAGGGATCAGGAAATTGATCTCTGTGGGATTGATTGGAGAAACTGGAGCTGCTCTCCTTGGAGAGATTTGATAGAGGTGTTGGGCCTGGCAGAGTGTACAGGGAAACCTGTTCTCGTCGGCAGAAGGATGGATAACCAGAGGAGACCAACTTCAGGTGATTGGAAAAAGAAGCAACGGCAACATGATGAAAAACTTTTTTATGCAGCAAGTGGTTAGGGTCTGAAATGAACTGTCTGAGAGTGTAATGGAGGCAGATTCAATCAAGGCCTTCAAAAGAGAAATGGACAATTACCTAAGCAGAAAGAAAATGCGGGGCTACAAAGATAAGGCACAGGAGTGGGACCAGGTGAGTTGCTCTTGCAGAAAGCTGATATAGACATGACAGGTTGAATGGTCTTCTTCTATGCTGTAATTATTCTATGATTCTATGAACTGGAGATGAAGGAACACCGGTCACATGCAAAGTTATGGAATGGATGGAATTCCCACAATTGAAAGTGGTTCATTTCTACAAACTATTTTAAACTCTTGAAAAAATAGAAATACAAAAATAGTTCTCACTGATTACTGTGAATAAAGTACCTGTGCATTTACCAATCCAATTCAGCAGCCTTGATCTTTCAACTTTGACAAAGGCATCTTTAGAATAGCCTGCTTTTAAAAAGGACAATGATCATTGGCAAGCATTCTGCACAGAGTGCTAAGGACCATGTTGAGGCTTGGGCCGCAAACGTGCTTTTCTATTATTTATTCATGGGATGTGGGCTTTGCTGGCTGAGCCAGCATTTATTGCCAATGCCTAGTTGCCCTTGAGAAGATGGTGGTGAGCTGCCTTTTTGAACTGCTGCAGTCCATGTGGTGTGGGTGTACCAACAGTGTTGTTAGGGAGGGAGCTCCAGGATTTTGACTCAGCGACAGTGAAGGAACAGCGATATATTTCCAAGTCAGGACGGTGAGTGACTTGGAGGGCAACTTCCAGGTGGTGGTGTTCTCATGTGCCTGCTGCCTTGTTCTTTTAGGTGGTAGTGTTCGTGGGTTTGGAAGGTGCTATCAAAGGAGTCTTGGTGAATTAATGCAGTGGCATCTTGTAGACGGTACACACTGCTACTACTGTGCATTGGTGGTGAAGGGAGTGAATATTTGTGGATGTGGTGCCAATCAAGCAGGCTGCTTTGTTCTGGATGATGTCAAGCTTCTTGAGTGTTGTGGGAGCTGCACTCATCCAGGCAAGTGGGAAGTATTCCATCACACTCCTGACTTGGGCCTTGTAGATGGTGGGCAGGCTTTGGGAAGTCAGGAGGTGAGTTACTCATTGACAGTTCCCAGCCTCTGAGCTGCTCTTGTAGCCATAGTACTTATATGGCTAGTCCTGTTCAGTTTCTGGTCAATGTTGATAGTAGGGGATTCAGTGATGGTAATGCCATTGAATGTCAAGGGGCGATGGTTGGATTCTCCATTTTTGGAAATGGTCATTGCCTGGCACTTGTGTGACGCGAATGTTACTTGTCACTTGTCAGCCCAAGCCTGAATATTGTCCAGGTTTTGCTGAATTTGGATATGGATGCTTCAGCATCTGAGGAGTCACGAATGGAGCTGAACATTAAAAAGAAATTGGGGGAGTGGAGAGAGAGACACATTATCCAGTTCTTCAAAATGGTAACACACAGATAATATAAGTTTAATCAGATTATTTAACTTGTACTGTGAACAAACTATCTTGTGTTAGTACAAACTTAATAAACCTCAAATAAGACTGCAGTTTGGAGAATATTATTTTAAAGCCCTACATTGTCTTAATGTAATTTCAGGTTTATAAAGACATGTATAGATAGAAATATATAGTGTATGTCGCTGGAACCATTTGGTACTTGCCAGACAACATAACTGCTCCGATAGCTATAATTCTTTATTGTTTAAAACATTTAAACTTTCACAGAGCGTAAATAACTATTTTTTAAGCTAAAAAGGTCATGAAATTTCTTCTGTATTTATGTTCAGAGATATTTTTAACTGGGCTGTAAGACGAATACCCAGTGTAAAAGAACAAGGTAAACTCGGGTGTACCTGCGTTACACAGACAATTACGCTCTCACATAATTTCCTTTCTCTTATGCCCTTCTAGTGATTCCTGCCCCGAAGTGCATCTCAGTTCATTATAATAGATCTGCCCCAGGCTAACAAGCCGTGCATGCAACTTTCCTGCAGTGATGCTGGTTCAAAACGTGTGTAAAATTAAGCCTAGACTTTTAGGTGAAACAGAAAGTATTATCTTTCTTGTGTTTTGATGCTTTTTTTTAATCTCGTTTTGCTTTTACCTGATTGAGATCTGCACTGTGCGTTATTTCTTTAAAAACTTTTTATGGCATCAATATAAATCACATTAAAAAGCTACCATGATCACATATTCTTAAACATACAATGCCTAATGTGCATGAATGCTGTTCAGATGGCTGGAAACTTTAATTTTCATATTTGAAAAGAGAATATATTTTCGGAGCCTCCGTGTTTTGCTCAGGGACCCTGATTGTTTACATTTAACTCTGCTTTTTAGAACCATTTTATCTTTCTGGCTTTCTGATAGAAAATCAGCCCTACCTTCTCAGGCATAAATACATTTATTTGAATTCTTGTCAACAATAAAACCATTGTATTTATTTTTTTCTACAGGTATGTTTAGATGGACATTGCATAAGAAGACTGAACGAGATCCGTACAACAACATTTTTCTAGTTAAAATTCTTATTAGTGAACTGGAACTGGTGAGAAATTATTTGAAAGAAAACGTGATTTTCCAATGGTTGTGAAAGACTGATAAGCCCCTGGGTCAGAACATTGAGCTCGGCGTGCGGGCGCAGGCCCAACCCAGCTGAGCGTAAAATGACACGCGATGACATTGGGCGAGTGCCCTGACATCATCGTGTAGTCCCGCCACATTTCGTTCAGTGGGCGCGTGCCAGAGTTGGCGGCGGCCCACTGACAATTGAAAGGCCTATTAAGGCCATTAATAAGGTAATTCAATTCAAATTTACACGGAAATACCAAGCAGCCTTTGCACTTGTTAGGAAACCTCGTCCATGGGCGGGATGATGTTTCCTAAAGCAAATGAAAATAAAATAAAAATTTTACGCTTGACTTAAAAACATGCCCCTGCTCATGTGACTCTGTCAGGGGCCATGTTTTGTGACATTTTTATTTTTTTCATTAGTTTTTTTAACAGAACTTCATCTCCCTGAGGCAGCTCCATGCCTCAGAGAGATTGAAGTGCTCTTTCGTGGGTGTGCGTGAAGTTCAGGCTTGGCCCACTCACCCGCACAGGGAGCACTGAGTGCTGCCGCTCCGTGTTCCAAGTTGGTCAGGCCTTAATTGGCCTGCTCTGTGTAAAGTTGCGGTGCAGTGCTGATCGCGGGCAGTGGTCGGCTTCCAGACCACTTCCGCCCGCCCCCGCCAAGGGCAAAATTCTGCCCATGGTATTCCATGGAACAGATCCTTCAACCATCTTGCATAGAAGCAAGCAACTGCAGTACCCTACCAGTTGTCATTGACCTTAGCAGCAACATTTTGTGAAGATGTTGATTTTGAAGGTTTTAGTGGTTTAAAAAGGAGGGCCACTCATATCAGACATTGCCACAATGTATTAATTAGAATACAAACGTTCTACCACCTACCAACTTCAGAAAAACTACATCTCACTACACATTGGCTGCTGCTTGGGCATTGGATAAAAATAGTGGCTAAAAGGAAACAAGAGGTTTTAAATTAATAATAGAAGCATAGTGCCTGTGCCCCAAAACTAGATATACAAGGGTCAGTGATTACAATGTTAAAGCATTAGTTGTCAGAGGAGACACAAGCCAAAGGTTTAGGCATGTGGAATTAGGAATGAATCGTGGTAGCCAGTATAATTACCTAAACTCTGAAGTCAGACCACTGCCTGAGGTAAGATTCGATCAATCTGGGTCTCAGTAATGTTACTAAGTTTATGAACTTTAGTATTTGAACTTTGGTCATATTCAGTAAAATTCGCTTGACAATCCAATGTCCGTATGCAACTCCAAAAAGGGATTAAATTGCCAGTCTGCCTCCCAGGAGATGAAGAGTAAGAAATGACAAAATCAGAGTGTGTGGTAAAAGATTTTTTTCTATTTGTAGCAAGATCATTCATATTCTGTTTTATACATACGTTTATGATGTTATTATAAATAGTAAATGGAGGGAATGTCCCCTCAAACCCCACATCCCCCCCAAATTCGAGGTTAAGATATTTTTAAGGGGTAGAGTGCATTGAACTTGCGCATGTATTTGACTACTGAGGGCAAATGTTGATTCTCTGTACTCTATTCCCCATCCAGGCAATCCTTCCTTTTGAACACACAACTCTATATCCCATATAAAAAATACATAATAAAATAGAAAATATGAGCTACATTTAATTTGTTAATGGCCTGATTCTAAAGAGGTGTTAAGTCTTGAATCCCAAGATAACTGGATTTTCTTTTAACAGGCGAAGAAAAACAGTAAGCACTACATTCTACCTTTACTGAACATTTTAATGTATGCTATTATTCAGGTGGGTACAGAGTGAATGCTGGTTGATATTTGATTTGCAAGATAAGTGTAAAATAAATATTTTTGACAGTGTAATTTTTAAATTGTTATTTAGCATACAAGTTTAATATGTTTAATATTTAAACATTGGTGGAACCTCAACATTCATTGCTATATGAGCCAGATTTAACCCCAGCAGTGCAGTTTTGAAAATCTATCCACTAGGAATTGACTTAAGAAATTATGGGCAAGTGCTGTTCAAAACACCGCTTCAACAGTTTGTCACTGGACCACAACAAATGACACAACTAGAAGTTCATTCGCAACTCATTAAGATTCCAAATGATTTTTTGAGATGTGTAAAGCATGTACATGCGGCTTTTTATAAATGGCTTTCTTGACCAAATAAGAGTCTCTTCTGGAGATCACACAGTTAAACATCACATTGGTAGATTTGCTCCAATGGAAGACCCGTACTCGAGACAAGAGAGGGAGGGACAATTGGAGGCGGGGTCATCACCAGCCTGATCTCATTAACTCCTTATAATGGCTGAAAGAAGGGTCTTAGCTGCTGGCAATTCATTACCTTTAAATAAAAGAACTGTGGAGATGTCAGTGGATGACATTGAAAACAGTGTCTTCCATATTTGCTTCCATGATAGATATGAATCTGTTGTCCAAACTCAGTGGATAAATCCTGAAAAGATTGAGCAACATACCAGGAAGTAATTTGTCTTGTTTTTAAAACTGTCAAGCTTACTGAACAGTAATGTTATATAGTCCCTATAATTGTTATCTTTTTTAAGCTCCATTGCAAAGCATAAAGAGTTATGATACATTAAAAGAACAGTCTGGGTTCTCCAATGTAACTTAGTCTGCTCAAGCAAGCAGACACACAGACAGTTTTCATCACTTTTGCTTTTCATTTGATACAACATCCAAGGATGTAAGATAAAAATGCATAAAAAGTTGTCATGTACTCAGATTGTTTTTAAAAACTGTGCAACATTTTACCTGAGCAAACAAGTGCTGTGTATAGATTCCATTCTAATGAGGTATTTGATGTAGTTCTATTTGAGTCAATTTATATTAAAAGAAATGTGCAAGTATAATTTGCACCTTCAAAAACTCTGACATTTCAAAAGTGCAAATATATTTAAATGGAGGGATACAATCTCTTTAGTTTTAGATGTAGGAGAAAATTCAACTGACAGCAATCCTTAATAAAACCTTCCTGTCAATCAAATGCCCCCATCCTTGTAGAAATTGTGGATGCTAATCTCCAATTGTTTTTGTTTTTGAAACAACTTTGTTAGTTTGATATGGGCAGATCCTACAACTTTCTAGATAAAAGCAAAAAACTGCGGATGCTGGAAATCCAATACAAAAATAAAAATACCTGGAAAAACTCAGCAGGTCTGGCAGCATCGGCAGAGAGGAACACAGTTAATGTTTCGAGTCTGTATGACTCTTCAACAGAACTAAGTAAAAATAGAAAAAAAGTGAAATATAAGCTGGTTTAAGGCGGGGGGGGGAGGGGGCGGCGGTAGAGCTGGAACACAACTTTCTAATTTGTTTGTTTGCATCCTTTGGGGATGTCTAAAGTAAGATTTTAATTAATTCTTCTAGGAAGTATTCTTATTTTGGATACTGTAGTTACATTAACATTTTAAAAAATTGCCCTTTTAGCAACTTTTGTATCCTCAGGATCACCAAAGTGTTTTACAACCAACAAGTTACTTTTGAAGTGTCACAGCTGCTCTCATATAGACCAAAATGGTGGCCAATCTGCCCATGGCAATAGCCAGATAACATTCAGATAATTGACCAGTCAGCCTGGTTTTGGCAATGCTGGCTGAGGGGTGAATGTTGGAACCTCATAGAGGAACATGCCTAGTGCCCCAGGACCTTTTAGCAGGTAGCAAGTAGTAGATTTTATCTGATAATGCTGTGTGTCTGACAATGCATTTCTCAATCATTTGTCTTCTTGGGATAATTTCCAACATTGCAATATTATTACATTTTTGAGCTTAATGCAGAAATCCTGCTGTGGTTGGGAGTGTGAAGCATATCTTAAAACTAAATTTATGGAGGGAATAACAAAAGCAAAACCTAAGACTTTCACCGATTGTAAATCCCAATTGTATATTTTGGTCTCTAGCACGTCAAAAACCACCTTTCATTTTCATTTCATACTGCTTTATTGTCTTCTCTCAATTTCTCATTTTAAGTTTGCATGTCAAGTTTGTGTCTGCTGTGGCCACACTTAACTGCCACCATTTTGCTTAATGAATTTGCCAAGTTACTTCTCATCAAATAAACGATTATATAATTAACACACAATTTCTGACAACTCCATTGGTCATGAACTGTTTTCCTTTCCAGGCTGTGTATATTCCTGATGATCTTCACGAAAAAGCATATAAATTTTGCAAAAAGCTGCTATCCTTCGCCAAACCCTATTGCACCCTTGCACATGAATATGCGATTATGTTAAAAGCTGAAAGAAAAGCACCAGGTATGCGAATACACTCTAAGTGATGAAAGAAAACCTTTAAATACTGCAGGATACAATTATCATAATTAATCCCTTTAATGTATTGCTTCCCTATAAGTGTAGGTATAACCACCAGCTGGTGAGTGAAAGCTGGGCTTCAGGAAAAAAAAGTTTTCCTTTCCCCCCTCATTCTAAATTCCAGAATTGCACTGCATGTCTCCACAAACTCTTCAAACCTCAGCTTGTGGGAAAAAGCAGCTTCCAACAGTCTCCATCAAGCAGGTTCCTTATGGCCACAGTAGCTCAAGGGGACTCACCAGGTGATGCAAGTTTGAAACAAGCCAATCTTTTACGACTAGCTCAGTATTCCAATATCCAAATGAGCATATCCATAGTACTTCAAAGCACCATGGTTGACCAGCCAGCTTGGCTCACTAATGGAGAGGCAGATGTGTGGAAGGGAATCTTCCCACTTGGCTTCAGAAAACCTGCAAGCCAGTATTCTAATAGATGGTTTGATTTTAGTTGGACAAGCTGCCGGCTGATTTTTATATATACCTACAGTTATCCTAATGAAATTTGGCAACAGAACTAAATATCTATCTATATAAGTATAAGATGAATGAATCAGGGTAATACCAAGTGCTGGAATGTAACATGCACAACCATTTTTATTAGTTACTTATCAACAGCTGGCTTTATAATGTTAACATGCCTTACTTACAGGGTTAATTAAGAAAACTATTATAAACACTCTTTTCACAAACAGTCAGTCCCTGCACTGCCTGTTGAAGTTTTACCCACCTTATTGTGTTATACAAGTACACACCTGTCATATTATTTTATCAAGGTAAAATTTAACATGCACCAAGATCTGGCATGTATGATTAAAGTGTCGACCCGGTCATTAGTATCTAGTTATAGGTGTAACCTACCAAATTAACATGATGAGAAGGGAAAATGTTCACCTACAGAGGCACAGAGTCATAAGATTATTTAAAATAAATAACAGGAGTTCTTACTTTTAGTGAATATTGTATTTAACAAATGATGACTTCTAATTTTTTAGCTGTACTATTATTTGGGGGTTATTATGATTTAGTTTAGCCTCTTCAGCTCTGATGTAAATTGGACAGGGTACTGATCTATAGCTAGGATACCAAGTGATTTTACTGCAAATTATGTGTGTCTCATTAAATGTCAGCTAATTATGATTACGTGGCTGATGGGACAGAGATAGTCACACTGAAGTTGACTAACTGATTCTATAAGATGAGACCATGGCCGGGAATTCCTGGCCCCATGTGCGGTGGCCCAGCCAAACATCCTTAGACTTTTGATAGGACCGGATGATCCCGGCGGTTGGCGGGGCTGGAAAACCCTGCCCTGTGAAGAAATATCTCCTCAGCTCTGTAAATATCTTTCGCAAAGAGGAACATAGGGCTGAATTTTTCATTGAGTGGGCGGGCATGCCCTACCTGCTCAAGCGTAAAATGATGCGTGATGACGGGCGAGCATCCCGACATCATTGCGCACTCGCGTGATATTTCAGTTGGTAGGCGCATGCAGGAGTTGGCAATGTGCCCGCCAACAGTTAACAGTTACTTATTAAGGCCATTAAAGTATTAATTGAATGCAATTTTTCACTCTCCGTCCAATCTAACGTCAAAAAGGTCAAGTGGATTTTTTATGAAACGTCATCCACGGGCAGGGCGAGGAATTAAAAATAAGATCAAGGTTTTGAAATATCATTTACAACATGCCCCTGCTCATGTGACAGAATCACACGAGGAGACAAGTTTTTAACGTCTGTATGTTCTTTATTTTTGATTCTAAAAATCTTCAGCACCCTGACAGGTGCATATCATAACATGTGTGTGCGCAAACGTCCATGATCGCCCTCTTCCCGCCCCCAACCTGGCAGCTCTCAGCGCTGCAGTGCGTGCTTCATGCTGGCTGACCGTTAAATGGCCAGCCAGTGTGAAGTCGATGCCGGGGCCTGATCGCCGACAGCGATTGGCTTCAGGACCGCTGCCGGGCTCCCTCGCCATGCCTGCCTGACAAGGTAAAAATCCTGCCTATAGAAATTGGGTTTAACTCTTGTGATTGTCGTTCTCCACATGCCACAAAATATCGTGTAGTCCTGCCCACCAGGTTGGTCTTAATCCTGTTAGTTCTGAGGAAGTGTAACTTAGAATGACCAGAACAGATGAAGCCAAATAAACACAGCTGCAGAGTTTACTGACAGGCATCAGTAAGATTAAATTAACAATAGCGTCTGATGGTAATGTATCAAAAAGTTGAAATAATTCTTAAATATACTCAAGAATGGAGAAAAAAATGGGCAAAAAAAAATTGCAAAAAGAGATTGTATTGTCAATTTCTGGCCAGAGCATTTAGAAACCCCTGAAGTGAGACAAGGGGGCAGTTGGCCCCTCAATGTGGAGGGGGGGAGCGTGGATGGGTGGTGGAAAGGCCTGTTTTGGAGGGGGGGTAATCAGGGGGAGTCCTGGGGATGTGGGGGATCCCCTTAGAGGGTTGTTGTGGGTATGTATAACCGTTACCCAGGCGATATAGATGGGCTGGTAAGATGGGCAGAGCAACGGCAAATGGAATTTAGTCCTGAGAAGTGTGGGGTGATGCATTTTGGGAGGACTAACATGGCAAGGGAGTACACAATGAATACTAGGACCCTAGGAAGTACAGAGGATCAGAGGGAGCGTGGTGTACATGTCCATAGATCCTTGAAGGCAGCAGCACAGGTAGATAAGGTGGTTAAGAAGGCATACAGGATACTTGCCTTTATAGCTGAGGCATAGAATATAAGAGCAGGGAGGTTATATGGGAACTGTTTAATATGCTAGTTAGGCCACAGCTGGAGTACTGTGCAGTTCTGGTTGCCACACTATTTGAAGGATGTGATTGCACCGGAGAGGGTGCAGAGGAGATTCACCAGGATGTTGCCTGGGCTGAAGTGTTTAAAGAGAGACTGGATAGGCTGGGGTTGTTTTCCTTGGAACAGAGAAGGTTGAGGGGAGACCTGATGGAGGTATACAAATTATGAGGAGCATAGATAGGGTAAGATAGGAAGAAACTTTTCCTCTTAGCGGAGATGTCAATAACCAGGGGGCATAGATTTAAGGTAAGGGGCAAGAGGTTTAGAGGGGATTTGAGGAGGGATTTTTTCACCCAGAGGCTGGTTGGAATCTGGAACTCACTGCCTGAGGGAGTGGTAGAGGCAGGAACCCTCACAACATTTAAGAAGTATTTAGATAAGCACTTGAAACGCCGTAGTTCACAGGGCCAAGTGCTGGGAAATAGGATTACAATAGATTGGTGCTTGATGGCCGGCACAGACACGATAGGCTGAAGGGCCTGTTTCTGTGCTGTATAACTATGACTCTAAGCTAGAAGTGGTTTTAATTCTTCTAACTGTTTCTGGCTAACTATTGATGTCAGTCAGTCAGAACCATCTGAAGTTTGCCATTTAAATTGCAATTTTCGGACGGTTGCCGGTGCAGGGCAATTCCCCATGGGAAGTTTGCACTTCACGGGCAATTGCCATGCAATTCTTTCTTGGGGGTGGGGTTTCCCCAACGCATCTTTGGGGTACTCCCCAGATACAATGCTCTGGAGCTTGGAAGTTACGACCCCATGTGTACTATGTCCATTCATATAATTACCTAATTTGAGCCTCCTAACTAATAATTTTATTCTGTTAAATATGTTTTTTCATGAATGAATATGTTATAACATTGATATTTCTTAAAGTAAAGATCAGCTCTAATTGTCTGTCCTAAATAAGATATTACCAAACTTGTATTGATAGGCAATTGGATAAAATAGTTTTATTAAACTTGGAGATATGTACCATCAACTCTCATTAAGGCCTATTATTTTTACAGGTATATTATACCAGAGGTTAATTATTTCTGAACATGGTCTGAAAAATGACACATCTCCACACTGGGAAAAGTAAGTATGATCAAATAGATGATAACTGGATAAAAGTATTTATAGAATAAATGGCAGTAGTGCAGCATATATCACATATTTTGAGCTTTGGGATCATTTATATGTAGGGGACAGGCTCCATGGTCCCTTTCCAGGGGCTGGAGACTCAGGGCGGAATTTTCCATGTCGTTGGTGGCGGGCACATTTAGCAGTGTGAGTGGACAATATGGCGAGATGGCCAAAAATCAGTTTCACAACGTCGTGAAATCAGTTGGCAATTGTCTGCTCTGCCCGTCAATAGCCCTGTTTCCTGCCATCAGAATCTCATTGTAATACATCTGTATATCATTATAAGCCCAGCTCACCGGAATCATTCCCCTCACACTGGATCATCCAAGCACGTCAGCGTGTTTCACAGCTGTACCTAAGTGGCATGCAACTGGCGATCTGTCCTTCGCTCGGGACTTCGAGGTTTGTTTACCTACCTTGCTTCAGTCAGCACTCACAGTCATCAGCGCCAGGCTTCACAGACAGCACCACATCACTTTTAGGGGGACTCATGGACAGGACTGTACCTACCAGACCAGCTGTAAGGTGGGAATGGCTTTTCAATGGCTGCAGGGCTAGGGCTTACTGGGGAAGGAGGGTAACCCAGGGTGTGTGTGAGGGCACAAGTTGATCGCTCTTTCAGCTAGTCCACCAAAGATGAACCAACCACCACATGTCAGGGCTCCATAATTGAAACCTGAGAGCAACATTTGCCTGGTCAGTAACATTAACTATGTGACTTGTCAATAAATCTCAATGACAAACAAGTCACCCAAAACATCATGGGTTACCCTTCACCTGCAGAACTGATGAAGCACCCAGAGGCTTGTTAAGAACCAAAACATTTAATGATTGCCAACTTGCATACAGAAATCAAAGTACATTGAACAGCACACCAACTTAAAAACAACTTAAAGGTGGGGCTAAAGAAAACCGCCAGTGATAAGCCCGTGTTGTGCCTAAGGTGATTTATGTTTTCCTTTGCGGGTGCTATGTCTAGGTGCTCCCCCCTCGCTGGCACTGGCATTCGAGACAGTCTGCTCACTCTGCTGTCCTGTTGGCCTTGATGACCTTGGCTGTCTTGGAGCCTGTGCTGGCCCCGGCTGGGAGGGAGCGGCCAGGGCAAGGCTGGCATCTCCCCAGTCGCCGCAGCCTCATCAGATGCCATGGTCACTGGCAGAGGGGCGGAGGAGCTGCTGCCGTCAGATGGAGCGCCCTGAGAGGAGCCCACAGAGGGAACAAGCAGCTCGTGCGCCAGTGTCAGGTCGCTTTGGACCTCCCTGCTCACCATTGATGGATGGGCACCCAGCTGGGATGCTGAGTGCCCAATCCATCTCCCACACTGACACTGACCACCTGAGGTCATTGCCGGTGTGAGGCCTTGCAGGTCCAAGCGCATCCCCAGGAAGCCCGGATTGTTCTCCAGGAGGACCCTCTCCATGAGAGTCGCCATTCTGTCCATAGAGGAGGCATTTGGCTCAGCCAAGATCATGCTCTGCATAGACTCCTCCATCACAGAGACCATGGCACACATTCCCTCATATATCTCCGCCAGATTCTCCCGCACACCCTGCTGGACTTCCAGCATCTGCTGCCTCAGGGACGATTCCAGAGGCACATCATCAGCCACCGACTGAGCATGTTCCTGGTCCCCAGCATTCCTCCAACTGCTGGCGCTCTGGGTACTCTCTGCCTCCGCCTGCACCTCAAGCGAATGTGAAGTGCCCTCACCGCTGTGCACCGAGATACTAGCTGATCTTATCCTCACTGAGGTGCTGGCATCTGCGCTGGAGCCTGCCTGGCTGAGATGGTGTGACACTAGTGCGTTTGTATCTCCAGTGCCCTCAGGGGTCAGTGGGGGTCGTTCCTGAGTCCAGGCATGCTCTGATGAGGCTGAAAGGAAGAACAAGAACATTTGATTAGTTGAAGTTGTTACACTGTTAATGTGTATGCCTGGCACCCGGATCAGGATGCGCTCCTCCATCCATTATCAATGGGCAACCCATGTTGGATGCTGAAATCAATAAATAGTCAACAGTGGGATGTTTGCATTGACAGACATTGTAACCTCAGTGCACGGCACTCTTACTCCCCAGTGGCACCCCAATGTCACCACGGCTGGTTGACCTGGGTGCATGGCGCCTCTCCAGCTCCAGTGCCTCCTGCTCATATCTGGTCATGATGAGAAGGTGGGGCTGCCCTCTGCCAGTCCGCAGCCTCTCAGCATCATTGTGCTGTCTTCTCCTGAAAGGAGAGAGGAGCATTGATTATTCCACTCTGTACCTGCATTGCCATTGCAGCCTGGCCACCCCCAGCGGAGCGAAATGTCGCAGGGCTCATCTGATTCGTGACCCTGGAGCTGTCATACACTCACTCCAAACAGGGGGCTGACCCCCTTGCCTGGATGCTGCCTCCATCACATTTGCTGCTTACACTGTAAGACCTTCCAAATCAAGGAGCACTACCGCCTAGAAACACAAGGGCAGCAGATAGATGGGATCACCACCACCTGGATGTTCCTTTCCCAGTCAGTCAGCATCCTGACTTGGAAATGTTTCGGCGCTCCGCCACTGCGCCTGGCTCCAGATTCTGGATCTCGCCCCCAAAACGGCACTGTGGGTATACCTGCACCATATGCAGCGGATGCAGAAGGCAGATCAGCACCACCCTCTCAAGGGCAACTAGGCATGGGCAATAAATGCTGGCCCACCCAGCGAAAGCCACATGCCGTGAATGAATGAATGAATACAAAAACAAAATTCTGAGTTGGGGGGCTGTGGGGCCACAGGGGCCAATCTAATTGCTGTGCTAAGTGACCCATGCCAACATATGGTACACACCCTTCCCGATCGCAAGAGGTCATTGATTCGCTTGCGGCACTGCACCCAGATGCGTCTCACCACATTGTGATAGCTGCCCCTTTCTGCCACCTCCTCCCAGGCATATTTCATCATGTGGAGAGGGGGGGGGAGGCCTCCTCCAGTCCCTTGGCACTATGATGTTGTGGCGTGCTGCCACCTCCTCGAAGAGAGCAGCGAGGCACTCATCTGAAGATCTCGGGGCACACTGCCCTTCCAACCTGCCCTCCTGCCTGGTCTGCTCTCCGAGAGTGCTGTCTGACATCCTCCTGTGCGCTATCGTTGGCAGCCTTTGGGAGGCTGCCTGCACTGCTTGTAAACAGGCTGCCGGGTCGCCATTGGACACACCGTCACCTGCCTCTTCCTGCTGTTCTCGGGAGCCACGATTCACGCTGGGTGGGCCTTAATTGGTCCGTTCGCTTAAAATGGCGGCATGAGCCAACTGCTGGCGGCGATCATTTCTGCACCCACCCGCGTCAGCTCCCGAACAGCCATAGGAAAATTTCTACCCTATGTGATGGGCTTGTGATTGTGTGAGTTTAGAGTGATGAGGTGGTCGCCTTACCCTGGCGGAAGGGATGAGATCATTCATCCTCTTTCCTCATTGGATGGCAAGCCTCTCCTGTGCAGTATTGGCACTGACCACCACTGCCACTGCCTACCAAGCTGGAGTAGTGAGATTGCTGGACCTCTGTGGCCAGGGTGGGATAGAGGACATCATGGTGAGTCTCCACAGTGTTTAAAAGGCATTCCAGGGATGCGTCATTGAGCCTGGGGGCTGCAGTCTTCTTGCCTTTCAGGGCCTTGTCTTCTGTGCAGCAGCCCTGGGCTGGAAGCACTGAGAGGTGTGCCAGTGGCTGCACTTTAAATATGTGACTCGGCTTGAGGAAGCGGCGAGGTGACGCTGTGGTGGGCAAATGAGCCCCAGCCGCCATTGAAACAGCGTGTTTCCTGGGAACGCATGATTAATGAGGCGGGTTTGGGATGATACGACGTGAAAAGCCACCACCATGGCCGGCAGGTAAAATGTTCTTCTTCTGGCCTACTACTGCACTTACTGCAAATCTGGGATGATTCTGCCCTCAGTGTGGCATGGTTGTGAAGACAAATGTGATTCCAGTCCTGGATAACAATAGAGAAAAACTGCTTTTCTCACAATTTTCAGAGCAGATTCTAACATCAGCAAAAATGGCATTGTATGCTCAGGAAACTTGTAAGTGTCCTGCACAGCATCAAATTATGGCTGTATAAACCCTGTGCAGATTGTTTATCTGTGCTAATGGAAATTTTTATTGCAGTAAGCAAGCTGTTGGGAGTTCTTATTTCTTAACAGTCAAATAGAGAATAGAAAATGGGACAATAGCACTGAAGTTCATTATGGGCATTTTGGAGAGTCTAGTCAGTTCACGTAGTTGATGTTTGATACAGTTAGAGAGAAAATGTACAGTAGCCAGATATCTGCAATAAATCAAGAAGTAATGTTCACAGCAGGCATATTGTTTTTCAAAGAAATAGATTTTATTTTGAAGATTAAAAGGATAATGAGAACAAACAAATTAAGGAAGGAACTTGAAACAGACACTGAAATTAAGCAACATCACAAAGGAGGAGAAACAGAAAGTGCCAAACACTCTTTAGAAACAGACAAATGGCTCTATCAGAGTAGTCCCAGAGAGAACCATTGGGATCTTAAAGGGGCTTTGTAATTTCTCCAGATTGCATATCCTGCATTGACCTATGTCCTGTATAATTGTGCCATTCAAAAGAAGTCTGGGCATGACAATTCCTGAGGAGGTGGTCTTACCTGATTTGGAGGTAGACAGCATGGAGTAGACCATCATTGGAAGATTCCTTTGTGATTGCTGCATTGCACTAGGTGGTTGGCTACTCTTGTGCTACAAAATACTCACGTAACTGAGGAGGTCCTCCTCTCATGGCAGTTGGTCCTGTAGGGAGCCGTCTCTGGCCTTATTTGTGGAGCTTCTGCCCAGGCAGCCTGATGATTCCGCTCTAGCTGACACAGCTACATTGATTCCTGCAACAAGATAAATCTTCCCTTATGTTACCACAAATAAGGGCCATAGACTTCAGTCATACATGTCAGTTGCTGGAGACTGACCTCAGAAACTCAACATAACTGTGAGATTCCTAGTTTTCAGATGATTTCATGGGTTCTATGACTTTAAGCCTTCTCTTTGACCTCCACTCCCTGTTCCTTCAAGTCTCTTGTGCTTTGTGAATCACCTGGTGTCACATTCTCACTTTCACGATTGAAATCCACCGTTTGAATGTGTTTAAGCTGGTGCAAGGGTATACAAGAGCGGGGGCTGTCATCATGGTGTTGGCAGAGGAACATGGGATAGGATCTTGCTGTAGGTACTCTGATATGGCCTGATCTTTCTAATCCTCTGCCTTGTTGTCGACGTAGTCGATGAAGAGGAAATTACTTTACTTTTCCTCCACTTGATTATCCTCTGTCTCTGTTACTCTGATGAGTCTGTAAGAAAAGAAGGAAAAGCTCACAGGGATTCCACAGTGAATGTCTGATTGTGCTCCAACTAACCTGTCTCACCAATCTAGCCATCTCCTACTATTAAAGCTGTGTGCTTTACAGAATCTCAATGACCTGTTCCGCATAGTGTACCTGCTCGTTAATGTCTGAGATGCTGGTTCCGTCCTCTACCTTACTACTGTAACAAAGTTGAATGAACTTTGGTTACCAATTCAGGGATATCTCTTGAGTGACAATGAACCACTGATGCCACATATCTGGTGATTTCATACTATTAACTCAGGGTTTTAAGGTTCTGCATGAGAGTAATGACTATTAGGAGAATGGCAATATATGTTTTAAAATCCTGAATTGGTTAATGCCCCTTCAGCAAAGTGCAGTGTTAACAGTTATTTGTGCTTCTATTAATTTGAGTGTGAACAGGGTGCTGATGCCCATGGGGAAGCTTAAAGATGTTCTTTAAAAATGCCACAAAACCACATGAGCTCTCCATGGCAGATATCTAACAGTGACCTCAGTTTTGCAATACGTTCAATAAGTATTTACTACTCCCACAGGCTAATGCTACTATTTTCAGTTTCTTTGTAGGCTTGCTTTACAAGTTTCCACCCACTCCTTCAAGTACTGTGCTATCGTGTTACACAGGAGCATTGTGTGTCTGAAATACCAGTGGGAATGTTATGGCACAGCTGATGGTAAATGCTGAGCTGCTCAAATCCCAAATGGAAACATGAAACAACTGCCACAACTGTTTTGCAATTTGTACATTTATTTACAGATGCGTGCCTTGAGTTCAGTAGTAAGTCCACCGAGTCTTAGGGGGTATTTACAAAACCATATTAGACACTATTAATAAAAGAAAAAGATTTTAAGCACATACATAGGGCTACAAATTACTACTATGATAACTTCCAGCTCCCCTGATTAATCTAACTCCCAGCTACACCTCCATTAAGGCGACAGTTAGACACATAGGGCAGAACTTGGTCCTCGATGGGCAGGTGGGCCCCACCGGCTCGGTGGCGGGCAGGCAGCCGAAACAGGCCCCGCCGGCATTTTAAGTAGGCGGGCCAATTAAGGCCTGCCCAGCGGGCCACCCGACGGGAAGTGCTATGCGTTTCCTGTGCGGGGAGGGGAGGAGGGACTCCCCAACTGTCAAAGTGCGCTGTTTGGCACATGCACGCGAAAGAGCACACATCTCCCTGAGACCAAGTGCTGTCTCAGGGAGAGCACTGACAGTTTGATAAACTTAAAAATAGAAAAATAAAAAAATTATTAACATGTCCCCCTCATGTGACAATGTCACACGCGATGGGACATGTTAATAAATATGACTAAAACTTTATTAAAGCTTTTTAAAACAGACATGAAACCTCATCCTGCCGGTGGATGAAGTTTCATGTTTTTTTCAGAAGCCCGCTGGGGCTCCTGGCCTGCCCACCAGCCTTAAGGTTGGATGGGCAGGGCCTTTAATTGTCTTAATTATCCTGTCAATGGCCTCAATTGGCCATTGACAGGTCAGCGGGTGAACAGCTGATTTCACTGTCTGTCTACCTTCCTGAATATTTAAATGGGATGGGATGACATTAGGGGTTCCCCCCAACGTCATCCCACCTCATTTTTGCGTCGGCGAGCGGGCCCCACCCCCAACTCGCCGATAGAAAAATTCTGGCCATAGGTTTTAAAATACCCAGGCAAAGTAACACAATACCCTGAACAGTCGAATTCAAAGTGAGTTTTTCCCAGCTTCGGTTCCTTGGAGACAGCAGTTTGAGGCTTAGATGCTGGAGGCTTTTCATACTTGTGTTAGATATTAAAATGCCTGCCCTTACACACAGCCTTCTCTCCTTTATACATATTTTCCCCTTTGAATGCAAATTCCCATCGTTTCACTATTTCTTTGGACTTTACCTCTCTAATAATAAAAATCTATCAGAGTACTATTTTTACCAATTATCTTTGGGAAAAATAAACACACTGTTTCTTAACTTCTTCTAGCTAGGTGTAACACTTCACCCTCTTTTTTGAATTCAAGCTACTCTGGTATATTTTAAAATGCAAATATTCCCTTTACACCTCACATTCTAAATCTTCACCCATGTTTACCTATTTAGCATTTCAAACCTAGTTTCTCTTACATCAAAGCCTTCAGACCAGCTGTCTTTAATTCAATTAAGTCACACGCACGCAATTATTATCCTACTTTACAATAAACTCCAATAACGTTATGAAAATTATTATACCTTCCTGACAGGGGATTAATTTATCTGACTGCATAACACCAGCTTAAATGACCTTGTTGATGTTCTGGGTTATTCTGTCTTCTGGGCATTCTCATTCCTTGTCAATTCACT
The DNA here is from genome assembly GCF_017639515.1 of Carcharodon carcharias. NCBI lineage: Eukaryota > Metazoa > Chordata > Chondrichthyes > Lamniformes > Lamnidae > Carcharodon > Carcharodon carcharias. The sequence goes on along the minus strand of NC_054488.1, from coordinate 30,984,621 downwards.
TCCAAATCTAAGTGTTTGCACATTTGTTTTTCTGCTATTTCTCCCCCCTTTTTAAAAAATGTCTATTTTTCTCTGCCTCTGAAAGATTTGTCTTCTCCGTGTGTCTCTTAATTGTTTAGATTAGAAAATAAATGTTTTTCCCTAAGGATAATGGATTTGTAGAACAAATTTCAAGATTGAGTTGGAATGAACCTTAATTGAAAGGAAATGGATCAATGTCATTTGAGAAACATGACTGATCTTTTTTGAATAAAACTGCTTTATTTTCAGGAAAAACAGGAAAGAAAAGGAAATAAATGTTCTCTAAAATAGGGATTCACAGAGTTGTGTGAGGGTTGAATACATATTAACTCTGGGCAGTGTGGTTTCTGTGGACTTGGGTGGACTTTTTCTTTCTCGATTGGTTTAAAGTTCTTTCCTGTCTTCCTTTTCTATTTCTGTTCCTGTGTTTCAAGCAGCTTCTCGATCATTTACTGACATTCGGACAGTTACTGATGTTTACTTGTCAAATTTGTTTATTTTTGCTCTCTATTACCTTTTACTGCTAAGACTTATTTTTCTTTGCATCAGGAGAATATAAAATTGCTTCTCCTCTGAATGTGTTTCTATAATAGTAGCAGCTGTTCTTTAGTCCCAGGTTACCCTTTAATATTACTGTTGTGGTCACTTTGACAAACGAACCACAGGAGACTCAGGCACAGGTTACGATCAATTATTCGAGCAAATGCAAGGAGAACACTGTCTCAAGACAGCCTGAGACAGCACTCTGCTAAGCTATAAATGTTCAACATATTTATACATTATTGGTCACGTACATGAACATCCTCCAGATTCCGATCTCGTTAACATATAGGTTTACGTTAAGCAGAGAAATCTCTGGTCACAAAGGTTACGTCATCTGTGCCTGCCTTCACCCTGGCAGAGACCCTCCCTCCAATCTCCACTAGGATCAGCTGTTCTTCCCCTATCTACTATAAACAGGCCTAATCTTGGTTATTTTTCAATCTAAGACTCCAGACTGACTCCCAAAACACTCAATCTATCATATTTGCATCCAGTATGGCCTTGCTGATACTCAAGCCCTGAGAATGTGCAAGGTTTAGCATTCTCTCTATCCCAGCCTGACCTTTAACTGTTAACTACTTAGCAATTGTGGTTTTGCTGCTGGGATATTTTAAGTCAAGTCCCTTAACCATTACTGTATTCTTTTATTTCCCCCCTAACAATTACACATGTAATACTCCAAGGGATTACATGACCCCTTAACCAGTAAATTAAATGTGATTGTCTATAGAAATGTCATGACTGTATGTTATCAGTATTTGCTTTTGAATAAAATGTCCTATAGAATTTAGACAATTTGTTAACTAGAATAATGGTTCCATTTTTCGCATGTTGGAGATGGAATCCCATGGTGCTTGAGTTACATTGTAAACTCCATTTAATTTTCTACATCTTTGGGCTGGATTTAACAGCTCCCTACTGGTTGTGTTTTGGCAGGAAGGCTCACAAAATACAAGGGGTGCCCAGCCCACCACTTCTTGCCCACTCCTGAGCTGCCCCCTATAATACGGTAGGTGGGTGGGCGCTGAACTTGGCAGTCTGCCTGCCATATTTAAATAAATAATTAAACATCAACTGAGCTTGTAACCAAGCCAATTGACCACAATATTATACTACCCGTGTAATATGGTCGGTGTTAGCAGGCGGGCGGAAGTGGGCAGTCCTTTTTTTGAGGCCAGCTTGATAAAGGGCAGGCAGAAAGGAGGGCACATCATTCGGGGCATCCTATGCTTCTCAGGGGCAACCCCTCATGATGTCGCACCCCCTTTCATTTCTCTCTGCCTATCCTCCAAAACCCAGTCACCCAACCCCCTCTCCCTGCTCCCTGGACTCTCAGATTCCTCCCTGCCCTAAAAGCCCAGAGAATTCCTGTCTCCAGCAGCTATCACTCTCCTTCCTGCTCCTCCTTGTAGTGCTGGCAGTGTGCACTACTGAGCTCTAGCACTGCTGGCACTGCTAGAGCTGCTGGCCAATCAGATTGCCGGCAGCTCTCAAGGGCAGGACTGCCTCCCACTAAGGGGACATCTCAGTCTCATGTAGTTTAGCTCTCCCCCAGTGTATTATGGCTGCGGGGACAGCTTCTTTCTGATGCGTTGGCTGCTGGTCAACTTTCCTTCTGGGGGTGCAGATAGTCTTCCACCCCTCCCCTCTCCAGCCCCTTGTCTTTGCACTTTGGGCGCTTTCTCCTTTTTAAAAAATTGTTTTGACTTTCTTGCATTTCCATGATGGTCAGTTTTGTTACATCTAGATTATTGTTCTTGTGTAACCATAAAAAGGTTTCAAATATGTAACATTACCCAACTTGTTTTGTTGAGAAACCAAGGTCAGAGAGTTAAAGTGCAGGATAGCAGAAAGGTTGAAACAGTAAATGAGAAGATGAGGTACATTAGAAACTTATTAGCTGATACTACGATTGTGCTTTAAAAGATTTTAGGAAGAAGGAAAAACTGAGGAATGTAAAGAGTTTCAAAGTTTTGAAACCCTAGGAAAGAACTAGTTAGACCAGGAGATTGTGTGAGTACTCTTGATCTCAACTAAATGGGGATATATGGCAGTGAACAGAGAATAGCTCTTTTGTTTGAATCTTATAATGAGCAAGAGGAGCATTGACTGTTGTAGGAACAACAAAATAAGACAAAACACAAAAGATTAACCAGAGGAAGAGAAGTTCAAGTTAAGCGCAATGATATGCTCCTCAAAGTGAGAGAGGGGCCTAATGTGGGCCAATCCACCCCTTGGCTTGGGATCTCTCCCTGTTGATGTGAGCCAGCTTCTCCTACATGGGAACAGATGGAGAGAGTGTGAGCAGGACACATGGCACTGCGTGGAATGTTTGTGTGATGAGTGGAGTCATGGACAGAATGAGGATGCAAGCTCCATAGGATATGAGCCTGATGGAAATGCGAGGGTGTGTGTGAGAGTTAATGGTGTTGTCTCTTGAGGTGTGAGATCCCTGTGGATGTGTGATGGGTTTGTGAGTGTGTGAGTTGAGAGTGATGAGAAGAGTGACTTACCCTGGTGGAACGGATGAGTCCATTCATTCTGTAGTGGCACTGGGTGGCTGTCTTCTTTTGCAGGGCATTGGCACAGATGGCTGCCACCATCTGCCATGCTGGATTGGTGAGGCAGCTGCCCATCCTGTGGTCAGAGCGGGGGTAGAGGACACTGTGGCGGGCCTCCACGACATCCAAATGGCATTCCGGTGACACTTCGTTAAAGCTGGGGGTTGCAGTCTTGTGCCTTTTGTGGACATCTTCCCTGCAGCAGTCGTGGGCTGGAAGCATTGAGATGAGTGCTGGACTTTAAATATGGCGCCCGGTGTCATGAAGCTGCAAGGTGATGGCATGGCGGGCAAGTAAGAGCCCACCCGCCATGGAAATGGTGGTTCCCGAGAATGTATAAATAATGTGGCGGGTTTGGGATGATACGGTGTGAAAAGCCATCATTGCAGCCGGTCGTTTTACCCACCCACTACCGTACTTAGTGCAAATCTGGGATGATTCTGCCCAGAGTGTTAAATCGAATAATCCCAAAAATAGATAGGGGATTTCAATGTGTTTGGCATATTCACTTAGAAATTGTGTACACTCGGCATGGCTGACATTTAACGACACTTATATTGCCCAAATAACAGGTGCTAGTGAGCCCTGTAACTCACCCATTATCTATTAGGTAGCAAGCTTTTTCATTCATCTAATCTGTGAGAGCAAGGGAGTTGTTGCTTTCTCTAGAAACAAAAAAGTTTTAAATGGACTTGCATTTATCGGGAGTTCAGCCTCATTAGCTTAATTTTGGAGAAATATTTGATGCCTAAAATCTGATAATTCAATGCATTACTTCATTTGGAGTGAGATGTTTCTCAATGGTATACAATTTTAACAATTGAGCAAAGTTATGTGATATTGTGCTTTTAAAGGTAATTAATGCCTGTCAAAAGAAGTTGAAGTTCATTGACTAGATAAATCTTTCTTTTTCAGGACTTTTGTATTCGCTGATCCTGATGTTATCTCTGAAGAAGTCTGCAATGCTCTTTACAATAAAATCCATTCACTGAACCCAAATGAGATAGTCACAGTTAATATGGGTCATGTGATAAAACATACCATCCAAGCAGCCCTGGGAGAGAACTGTCATATAAGCAGACTGGATGAAGTCTTGCAGGTCAGTATGATTGTTCAAAATTAATCTTTTCATTTATAGAGTACTGAATGTCAAAGGTAAATTTTAAAGGGCTAGTTCTAATCTGCAGTTGAGACTTTGGATATTAAAATCTGTTTTCTTGATCTGTTATACTATTCCAAATAATTAAACTTAAGGTAGGACCACACCAGAACCACACAAATGCAAATGTTATATATAATTAGTGTATCTCCATGCAGGATTCTCCCACTATTAAGATGTTATAAGAAATATGAGCAGGAGTAGACCTTACAGCCTCTTGAGCCTGCTCTGCCATTCAATACCATCATGGCTGATCTTCAATTCCACTTTCCGGCTCACTCCCCATATCCCTTGGTTCCCTGAGAGAAAATCTGTCTTTCTAAGACTTAAGTGATTGAGCACCCACAACCCTCTGCGGTGGAGAATTCCAAAGAGTGAAGATGTTTCTCCTCATTTCAGTCCTAAATGATTGACCCCTTAACCTGAGCCTGTGCCCCTGTGTTCTAGATTCGACAGCCAGGAGAAACAGCCTCCCTGTCTACCATGTCAAGGCCCTTCAGAATCTCATATGTTCATTCTTCTAAACTCCAGAGAGTATAGGCCCAATTTAGTCAATCTTTCATTATGGGACAAAGCTCTCATCCTCGGGACCAATCTAATAAACCTTCGCTGCACTTCCTCCAATGTAAATATATCCCTCATGAAATCCAGAGTCCAAAATTGCAGGTAGTATTCCAGGTATGATCTCACCAAAGCCCTGTACAACTGTAGCACAAATTCTTTATTCTTGTACTCCAGCCCCCTTGCAATGAAGGCCAACATGCCATTTGCCTTCCTAATTGCTTCCTGCACTTGCATCCTTCTGCCATAACCTGGTAGAGTAGCTGCTTGTGCCATTTTACTGAGGTTTCACAGCTCTTGTGCCAATGTTATGTCAGACAAGTGGGAGAAATTCTGTGAAGGTTCATCTCTAATATGTATATTAGTCAATCCCCTGTGTCTTCAGGTGAAGTGGGGTTAGAGAGTGGGAAAGGAAGAAAAAAATGACTTGCATTCATATAGCACTTATGATAATGACCAGCTAGTTTTTTGTGTGGTGTTGGCTGAGGGATAAATATTGGCCAGCACAGCAGGGGTAACTTCCCTGTTCTTCTTTAAAAGTGCTATGGGATCTTTTACATTTGCCTGAACAGGCAGATGGGTCCTTGATTTAATGTCTTATCGAAAAGACTGTACTTCTAACAGTGCAGCACTCCCTCAGTAGCGCACCAGAGTGTCAGCCTTGATCGTGTGCTGAAGTCCTGGAGTGGGACTTGAGCCCTGAGCCTTGTGATTCAGAGGCAAGAGTGCAACCACTGAGCCAGAGGATGCAGCCTCTATTTTGAGTCTTTCCTTCCAGTTTATAAAGTTCACAGAACATAAAATAAAGGCTACAGTAGGTATGTGATGAGATCACATTATTTCTTCTGCCACACACATATCCATAGCCTCTTTGTTTAATAAGATTCATATGAATTTCACCCCAATAAAGCTTTTGAATTTGCTCTCTAGATTTTCTTCAAATAATTTTGAAAATCATTTCATCAAAAAATTCTAGAAGCTAAAAGAAAAAAACACCCCCAGTATAGATGATTGAACAGATACAACCGATACTCAGATAGTACGATGCAAATTCAGCCCACACTCTAGCTAAAAATGTTAACTCTTGTGAAAATCTGAAGTCTTAAAGTGAAAAAAATAATGAAGGCATTAAATAACATAAAGGGCTGTTTAATTGATACATGCAATCTTGTGTGAAATGTGTTATTTTTAAAATATTTTATTTAATAAATCCCTCATTTTGAAGATCAGACGTTTTTAATTATTGAGGTGAGCAGAAGGGCTGCAGGAACAAAGATTTAGAAAGCATTTGGAGAGAATTGTAGATGACATGATTTGAAATGTTGATTAAAAAAATTATAATAGATAAAACTGACACTAAAATGTGTGGTGAAAAATCAGCCAACAGGAGGTCAAAGGATCTGATAGGAAGTGTGAACAGATGTAAGAGTTTTAGTAAATTACTGATAGAGAAATTTACACAAAATCAGGAAAGAAATAGTCCCCAAATATCCAGCAGTGTGAGATTGTTTCCTCTCTGATGCCTTATGGAATGAGCCAAATGTGTGAGGTGGCACCAAAGTTAATTTGAACAGTCAGATTAAATTTTCAAAGCATTGTCAGGTCCCCTAGACTGTTTATAAAACACAATTCCACAAATTAACTGAACTGTGATTTTCTTGATCGGATGAATTGACATCAAGAGTAAATAATTTTTATTTTATTCATTGGTTTAATATATTAAACAAAATAAATCCTTAACTTTATGCATAGTGGAAATACTGTATACCCCAAGGATTTAATTTGCCATAAGAAACTAAGTGATAATTACCTCAGTATCTTCAAGTTCCTCATGATTCCTCACCCTGTTCTGACTGCTGATGAGAAATTCTGCACATTCAGTTGCATCTATCACTGCCATTTTGGCACATGCTCTGTGGTGGTCGAGGGGAAAACATGAGTTGACAAGAGTAATGGGTGTGGGAGTGATGCCCACTGCACTTTGTATTGACAAGGTATCTTTCTTCTTCCCCCCCGCCCCCCTTCCAGATATATTATGATGACAATTCTGTTAATTACTTTTCATTTTAGTTAAATACTTGGAAGAATGTAGAGTGCTCAAGTGTCACTTTAATTGGATTTTTTTTTTACAAACCTGGCTACATTTTGTGCTTTCTGGAACTCGTGTTCACAATGATTTCTTCTCTCAGATGACCATTAAAGGTTTTAAGTGAAATAAGGCAGTTAACCTCAGTCACTCATCAGGTGATCTCAAGCCAATACACAGTAGTCCACAGTGGAAAAATTAATTCAGAATTTTATTAATTGAATGTCATTGACAGAGTGGAAATAGAAAAGAAAATGAGACCGGCCCTGCTAACAATGAGAGCCCACTGCCTCCCACAGCTAGCTACCTTGACAACACTTGCTTCCTGTAAGGGCTCTATTCTGCCAGTTTCTCCATTTCTGCCTCACCTGTTCGTATGATACCACCTTCCATACCTGTGCTTCTGATACATCCTACTTTTCCCTCCACATTCTCCTTGATTGGCAAGACCTCGACAATGTCCATCCAATTTCCTGCACTTCTGCTCTCCTGTCACCCCATCCCCTTCCTTTGAGAACCACAATACTCGATACTTACTCTCAGCTTCCACCCCACCAGGCTCCATATTCATGGATCATCTTCTGTCATTTCCCCCACCTCCAGCGTAATGCTACCATCAAATAGATTTCCCTTCATTTTTCAACATTCCAAAGGGACTGTAACCCCCACCATTAAAAAGTGGTCAGCAAGGACTGACGTTGTATCAAGATGACATTATGAAAAAGCTACAAATCCCACTAATAACAATTCCTGGTATATTTTACAGATGTTTTCTAGCCCTTAGAAGAAACTGAGGAAAGGAGACACTAATCTTTTATTTATGATTTATTTTAAACATTCTTTAACACCATCAATTCATTCTTTTCATTCTTGTTCTGCCGTGCACTGAGGCAAAAATGAGAACACCTAATAACTTACAACACAAAACATCAGCAGCACCTAAAACTATTCTGTTCAAGATTCAGCTTGAAAGTGGGGATGTTAGTTTATTTTAAATGCTTGTCTTGGCTATGAAACATTGAGAAATGCTGCATCACTGTTGAATTGCCACCTCACAGTATAGTCACATCTTTACAGCACAGTGTGGGTTTTTGAGAAGGTCACATATTTAACCTACAACTCTGTTCACACCTTCTGTGGCTGAATGCATTTTGAGCTATTTTCTCCCTGTTGCGTATATCAATTGACTAGGCAAGTGGGAGGAAGGTATGTGGGTGACCACCACAAAAGTCCACTCCATCCACTAAAGTTTTCCACTACAACTAGATTAATAGTCTCAGCAGATCTGGCAGCATTTGTGGCAAGAGAAACAGAGTTAAGAGCTCAGGTCAGTGACGTTTTGTCAGCATGCCACTGATATAGCCAGACCTGTTGCGAGTTTCCAGCATTTTCTGTTTTTATTTCTGATTTCCAGCATCTTTTAGGATGCTGGTTTTGCAGCCTGGCTTTCTTTTGAACTGCAAAGTATATTGAGCAGGCTCATTCTTTTGGTGCAGTACTAAAGCTTATTAACTGTTTGGAGTTAAATATTAATAAGCACATGATGACCAATATCAATAGCATTTTTCTTTTTACAGAATAAGCCTTACAACATGATTGAGCTCTATTTCCAGGAAGTGGTTGCTATCACAGAGCAGTCTTGTTTTTCATCAGAGGAGGTGACGACAGCCCAGAAGAAACACATTAGCAAGTTGCAACAACTTTACCAGAAAATAATTAGCTCTACACACCAAGGTAGTTGAGAACCAACAGTTAATTCATTGCAAGACCATAGTTACAAATGCATCTGACAAAGTACACTGAAGAATATCAAAAAATAAGGTTAAGATTAATGAACAAGTGTTCACAGAATTCATTGAAAACTTTAACAGCTTGAACACAGAGGGCAGAATTTTCTGGCTGATGTGCGGGTGGCGGAGCCCACATGTCAGCACTTAAAATGCCGCACGAGCGTCCCGACGTCAGTGTGTGGCATCGCAAAATTGAGGTGGGTGGGCGCTATGAAGCACGATGCATGCCCGCCATTAATTAAAGGCCTTGTTAAGGCCCTTAACTCGGCAAATGAAGCTGATTTTGAGGAGCCCGTGCCATCTTCGCCTCGGCGCATGGGTCCAACGGCCAGGCGGGTAACTGATTTTTTAACAAACCTCATCCACGGGCGGGATATGTGGGCTCAGGGGGGGTTGTTCATGTTTTTTCTGAAGTATTTAATGCAGAAAGTGTTTTAAACTTGCCTGTGTGATTGTTAGCAGCTCAGATCGATTCCCAATAACTTCCTCTGTATTTTGAAGCTTCAGTTCACAGTCTGCAGACAGTAATCTTTATCGGGCCTGCAGCTTTCCAGAGGCTTCCATTTAGCCTGGGTATGGGTTCTGACATCTCCACTGGTGGCAGCTCCTCTGAGGAGGAAGGGAGAGATAGAATAAGGAGAAGCCAGGAGTGGACAATCAGCCTCCTGGGGAGCCACCTTTGGGAGGCCAGGCGCAGGCACAAGGGGCGCAGGGCCAAGAGGTTGTCCAAGGTGGAAGGGGCCGCAAAAGATGCCACTATCCTTCTGCCAGGGTATACAGGCGGCAAAGCAGCTACCTCAATATGACTGAGGTACAATGCCAAAGGAGGCTCCGTCTCTCAAGGGAGACAGTCAACTGTATCTATCAGATGATTGGTCCTGAGATCCCCCCTAACTGTGTGGGTGGACACCTCATGCCAGAGGCTCTGAAGGTCACAGTTGACCTCAACTTCTATGCATCTTGCTCCTTCCAGGGGTCAGTGGATGATCTTTGCGGTGTCTCCCAATCAGCTGTACACACTTGTGTCAAGCAGGTTACAGACGCTCTGTTCAGACGGGCATTGACCTTCATCCACTTCCGCTGCGACCAGGCAAGTCAGATACAGTGAGCCAGAGGCTTCGCAGCCATTGCTGCTTCCCCCGTGTCCAGGGTACAATAGGCTGTACACATGTGGCCATCAAGGCACCAGCAGGTGAGCCCGGTGCCTTCGTCAACAGGAAGGGCTTCCACTCCATGAACGTGCAGATAGTGTGTGATCACAGGATGCAGATTCTACAAGTCTGTGCAAGGTACCCAGACAGCTCCCATGATGCCTACATCCTCAGACACTCCCAGGTGCCGGGGCTCTTCAGTGCTCTGGCTCGGCTGGATGGTTGGCTGCTGGGTGAGAAGGGCTATCCCCTCAGAAGGTGGCTCATGACACCTCTCCGCCATCCAAGAACAAAGCTGAGCAGCGCTACAATAGGAGCCAGGGCACCACAAGGGCTGTGGTGGAGAGAGCCTTCAGTCTTCTCAAGATGCGCTTCCGTTGCCTGGACCGCTCAGGGGGTGCACTCCAGTACCCCCCAGATCACGACTCTGTGATAGAGGTAGCATGCTGCGCTCTGCACAATCTTGCACTGAAAAGGGGGGATGCAGTTGACGATGAAGACCTTGACACACTGGATGAGGCTGCACATGACGAATCCAGCAGTGGCTCAGAAGATGAGGAAGCACAGGGCGATGATGAGGGGCAGCACACCGACCCACTACTACACTAAGGAGGCAGGGACACCCGGGACACTTTAATCCAATAAACCTTCAGCTAGCTCCACACACATGGATCAGCAGGACCAGCATTGCCTGGCGCTTCCACACGTGGCACTTAGGTGCTACATCTTCCACCTCATCAGCTGCAACTAAGGGTTTAGTACAGAAACATCAATGTCCACTCAAACACTCATGAGATGTCTGAAACATACAAATGCAGCATAAAGGAAACACCCTCAGCCATGGTCAGAAAAGTGGACTTTATTCAGTCCAACATCAAACACAAACGTAGCTCAGACGTACATAACTATTTTTTTCCCTAATCTAAGGCCAACACCAAATCACCAGTGACAAACCCGTGGAGTGCCTAACGTGCCTTATGCTTTTGTTTACGGGTGCTACGTCTTGGTGCCGCCCCATCACTCGGAGTGGCTTGTGAGACAGCCTGCTGACTCTGCTGTCCTGTTGGCCTCGATGACCTTGGCTGGTGTCCTCTGGCCCGTGGAGCCCATGATGGCCCCGCGTGGGAGGGAGTGGCCAGTTCCAGAACTGGCACCTCCCCAGTCGTCGCAGCCTCAACGGATGCAACGGTCACTGGCAGAGGGGCGGAGGAGCTGCTGCCCTCATCCGGAGCGCCCTGAGAAGAGCTCACAGCAACGACAGGCAGTTGCTGCTGACGTGTGGTCACATTGGACCTCCCTGCTCCCTACAGATGCTTGGGCATCGAGTGGCGACCCTTGGTGCCCAGAACATCTCCCACATTGGGAATAACCACCTGTGGTCATCACCACTGTGAGGGCTTGCAGGGCAGAGCGTAACCCAATCAGAAGATTTTCCATCCGATCGAAGGCCCCGCTCCATGAGAGTTGCCAATCTCTCAGTGGAGGAAGTCTGAAGCTCTGTCCTGAGGTTCATGCCTTCACTGACACTCTGCCTGGACTCCTCCATCACAGAGACCAACTGAAGCACACCCTCATGCAACCCTGCCAGATGCTCCCTCGCGTCCTGCCGCTTGTCCTGCAGCTGCTGCATGGCTGACATCTCCAGAGACACATCATCAGTGCCCGACTCAGCATGTGCCTGGTCCCCTGCAGTCCTCCGGCGGCGGCAATCGGCTGCCTGCCCATCAGGGGCAAAATTCAGCCCATAATGAATGTACCAATTGCAGTAAATTGTGAAATGGTGTGATACACATTTTCTGCTCATGAAGATGCAATCTCTGGCAGGCAATTTATGGTGTATTAAATCAAGTATACCATTTAAACAAGGAGAGGGAGTGAATCCATGCCCCTCTTATGCACCATATAGAATTGGATGGAGTGACATCTGCTTAATCTGCTTAGTCTGTTAAAAAATAAGGGCCCCTAAAATACACCAGCTTAATTATGGTCGGAGTTCTCTGGAATGACCATAAACTCGGCCAACGGAGACCGTCAGCTTCCAGAGATCATTCTGGAATGACCTAATAGGATGGAGCTTCTACACCACCTGCCCCCCACCCCCCACCAATGTGCCATTGATGTTACAGAGGGATAAGCTGCGAAGAGCCTCAAAGGCCATGGTTCCCAAATCCTGGAGTTAATGGAAGTCCACCTGGTCTCACGAGTAAGCCAACACAGGCCTCAGAGTAAGTGGGACCCACCTAGGGGGTCCAGGTGGGGATCAAGACCATAGTTACAAATGCAATGACAAATATTAGAAGCCAGCTTTTCTTGGCCCTATCACCTGGTCTATGGAGAATGGTGAAGTCAGCAGTAACCATGGCAAACAGATCCCAGCACTGACACCAGGGAGTAGCCCCACAGATTTTAAGGGCCATGATTTAACTGTAGAGGGGCAAAATGAGGGGGAAAATATATTTCATTCAAAATAGAGACAAAAACTCCAACAGCAAGTTTCCAAATGATATTGATGTAGAAATCACTGCCCAAACACCTGTTGTATTTGGGTGGCTTTCTTTTATTCATTCATGGGATGTGGGCATTGCTAGCAAGGCCAACATTTATTACCCAATCCTAATGCCTTTGAGAAACTAGTGATGAGTCGCCTTCTTGAACCACTGCAGTCATGTGCTGAAGGTACTTGCTCAGTGCTGTTAAATATGGAATGCCAGGGTTTTGATCCAGGCACTTGTGGCATGAATGTTACTTGCCACTTATCAGCCAAAGCTTTAATGTTGTACAATTTTTGCTGCATGCAGACTTGAACTGCTTCATTATCTGAGGGGTTGCAAATGGCACTGAATGCTGTGCAATCATCAGTGAACATCCCCACCCTGACCTCATGATGGAGAGAAGGATGATGGAGAGAAGGATGATGGAGATGAAGCAGCAGATGATAGGAAATAGGACCCTGCCCCATGGAACTCCTGCAGCAATACCCTAGGATTGAAATGTTTAGCCTCCAACAACCACAACCATCTTCCTTTGTGCTGGGTATGACTCCAGCCTGTGGAGAGTTTTCCCCTGATTCCCATTGGCTTCAGTTTCACTACAACTCCTTGATGCCACACTGGATTAAATGCTACCTGAGATGGACCACCCACTTTATCATTGTAGACAGTTGCAAATGCTTCAGCCTTGTCATTTGCACCGACCTGCTGGGCTCCCCCATCATTCAGGGTTGGGATGTTCATGAAGTCTCCTCACCCCACGTGTTGTTTATTTGTCCACTACCATTCACAACTGGTGGGAGGACTGCAGATCTTGATTATTTTATTTACTATGCCTACAGAGGGATGCCCACTTAACCAATCATGTTAAGCATTCATAAACTTATATCTGCAACCATTTCCAAGATAGAACTTTTATTTATATTGTGCTATTTTATGGCACAAATGGACTCAACGTGAGAACATAGATATTGAAGTAGTTTTTTTTAATTGATGTTTTTAGTGGCTGCTCCAAATGACAGGCTGCAGAATATTCTACTGCCAAACCCAGAGATAAGCTTTTTCATGTGGAAAGAAGATGACCTACTCTGTGAGTGTATTTTGTTCGAATGCTGTAATGTCTGTGATAGGATTATGAGATGTATTGTGCATATTTGATTTAAAAAAATATTTCATGCAGCATTCTGAATTAATATGAGCCTTTTCAAATGTACAAATAAGAATCTTTCTAAAATGGTAATGAAATATATAATTATTGAAATGTAAGGATGAAGGTTTTTAATTTGTTATTTTACAGGTGTAGGCCATTGCTGTTTGACAGATTTGTTCTGGAAGAGAATTTATCATACGAACATATGAATTAGGAGCAGGAGTAGGCCACTCAGCCCCTCGAGCCTGCTCCACCATTCAATAAGATCAAGGCTGATGTGATTGTAACCTCAAACTCCACATTCCCACCTATCCCTGATAACCTTTCAACCCCCCTTGCTTATCAAGAATCCATGTAGCTCTGCCTGAAAAATGTTCAAAGACTCTGCTTCCACCATTTTTGAGGGAAAGAATTCCAAAGATTCGCGATCCTCTGAGAGAAAAAAATTTCTCTTCATCTGTCTTAAATGGGTGACTCCTTATTTTTAAACAGTAACCCCTAGTTCTAGATTCTACCACAAGAAAAAACATCCTTTCCACATCCACTCTGCCAAAACTGCCTTTTATTCTGCTCAACTCTAGTGGATGTAAGGCTAGCCTGTGCAACCTTTCCTCATAAGATGACACTCCCTTTCCAGGTATTATTCTTGTAAACCTTCTCTGAACTGCTTCCAATGCATTTACATCCTTCTCTAAATAAGGAGATCAATACTGTACACAATACATTGGTCTCATCAATGCCCTGTATAACTGAAGCATAACCTCTACTTCTGTATTCAATTCCCCTTGCAATAAATGATAACATTCTATTTGCTTTCCTAATTACTTGCTGCACCAGCATACTAATCTTTTGCAATTCATGCATGAGAACAAAGAAAGAACAAAGAAAAGTGCAGCACAGGAACAGGCCCTTCGGCCCTCCAAGCCTGTGCCAATCATATTGCCTGTCAACTAAAACATTTTGCACTTCCGGGGTCCGTATCCCTCTATTCCCATCCTATTCATGTATTTGTCAAGCTGCCTCTTAAACACCACTATTGTACCTGCTTCCACCACCTCCTCTGGCAGCGAATTCCAGACACTCACTACCCTCTGATATTTAGTTTTAAACAGGTTTCACTTCTGATTTTATTTAATTTGATATGAATACATATCCCAATGATAAAAGCAAACTTAGGCAGGAACGCGGCGTTGAGGTTGCAGTCAGATCAGCCATGACCTTTTTGAACTTGCCCTGGACATCTCCTTTATAGTTTTCTCCTCTCACCTTAAATCTGTGTCCTCTAGTAATTGACTCTTCCACCCTGAGAAAAAGCTCTGACTATCTACTCTGTCCATGCCACTCATAATTTTGTAAACTTCTATCAAGTCGCCCCTCAATCTCCGTCGCTCTAGTGAGAACAATCCAAGTTTCTCCAACCTCTCCACATAGCTAATAACCTCCAGACCAGGCAGCATCCTGGTAAACCTCCTCTGCACCCTCTCCAATGCCTCCATATCCTTCTGGTAATGTGGCGACCAGAATTGCACGCAATTTTCCAAGTGTGGCCTTACCAAGGTTCTATACCGCTGCAACATGACTTCCCAGCTTTTATACTCAATACCCCTGCCAATGAAGGCAAGCATGTCATATGCCTTCTTGACTACCTTATCCACCTGTGTTGCCACTTTCAGTGACCAGTGGACCTGACTACATAGAGGAGCCCTAGATCCCTCTGCAATCTCTCACCGTTTAGATAATGTGCTTCTTTGCATTCTTCCTGCCAAAGTGGACAATTTCACATTTTCCCACATTATACTATATCCATTGGTAACCTCCTTATATCCTCTTCACAGCTTACTTCCTTACCTATCTTTGTGTCATCAGCAAGTTTAGCAACCATACCTTTGGTCCCTTCACCCAAGTCATTCATATAAATTGTAAAAAGTTGAGGCCTCAGCCTATATCCCTGTAGCTCACCACTCATTACATCTTGCCAACCGGAAAATGACCCATTTATGCCTACTCTGTTTCGTATTAGCTGTCCAATCTTATGTCCATGCCAATATGTTACCCTCTACACCATGAGCTTTTATTTTCTGCAATAACCTTCGATGTGGCACCTTATCTAATGCCTTCTGGAAACTTAAGTACGGTACATCCACAGCACACGTTACTTTTTCAAAGAACTCCAATAAATTGGTTAAACATGATTTCCCTTTCACAAAACCATATTAACTCTGCCTGATTACCTTGAATTTTCCAAGTGCTCCACTATAATGTCTTTAATAATAGCTTCTAACATTTTCCCTATGACGATGTTAAGCTTGTAGTTTCTTGCTTTCTGTCTCCCTCCCTTTTTGAATAAAGGAGTTACATTCACTAATTTCCAAGCTAAGTGAGCCCTCCCCAAATGTAGGGAATTTTGGAAAATTAAAACCAATGCATCAACCACCTCATTAGCCATTTCTTTTGAGACCCTAGGGTGAAGTCATTCAGGGCCCAGGGACTTGTCAGCCCTCTGCTACATCAATTTGCTCAGCACCACTTCCCTGGTAATTTTTTTGAGTTCCTCCCTCCCTTCCATTTCCTGATTTACAGCTACTTCTGGGATGTTACTCGTATGCAGTTTAATGAAGTCCGATGCAAAATATCTTTCAATTCATCTGTCATCTTCTTATTTTCCTTATTAATCCCTCAGACTCACTTTCTATAGGACCAATGCTCACTTTGTTAACTCTTCTTTTTTAACAATAGAAACTCTTACTGTCTGTTCTTATGTTTCTAGCTAGCTTCCTCTCAAACTCAAATTTTTCCATATTATTAATCTTTTATTCATTCTTTACTACTTTTTATAGTTTGTCCAATTGTCTGACTTGCCACTCAGCCTTATGCAATTAAATGCTTTTTCTTTAAATTTGATATTATCGTGGATTTTTTTTATAAATAACCATGGATGGTGGGTCCTCCCTTTGAAATTTCTCTCTCATTGGAATGTATCTATTCTGTGTATTCTGAAATATCCCTTTAAATGTCTGCCATTGCATTTCTATTGGCCTATCTCAGTTCATTTTAGTTCACTCTGCTTTCATGCCCTCATAATTGTCAATATTTAAGTTGAAAAAACACTAGTCTTGGACTCTTCTCTCCCTCAAACTGAATGTAAAATTCAATCATATTATGATCACTGCTCCCTAGGGTGCCTTCACTATGAGGTCATTAATCAATCCCATCTCGTTGCACAATATCAGGTCTAGTATCAGATTAGTAAACTCAGGTTAACAAATGACTTAAACAGATACTTGCCGATATCTAATTTAACCTGGTTAACAAAAATCTCTCAATCTGTTTTAAAATGAACAATGGATTTAGCATCAATTGTCATTTGCCAAAAAGATTTCCGAACTTCTACCGTCCTTTGCATAATAATTTCACTCCTTAAATGTCTGTCCCTATTTTTTAAGCTCCACAAGTTAAAAGAAGAACAAAGATAGAACAAAGAAAATTATTGAGGTTGCAGTCAGATCAGCCATGACCTTTTTGAACTTGCCCCGCACATCTCCTTTATAGTTTTCTCCTCTCACCTTAAATCTATGTCCCCTAGTAATTGACTCTTCCACCCTGGGAAAAAGCTTCTGACTATCTACTCTGTCCATACCACTCATAATTTTGTAAACTTCTATCAGGTCGCCCCTCAATCTCCGTCACTCTAGTGAGAACAATCTGAGTTTCTCCAACCTCTCCTCATAGCTAATAACCTCCAGACCAGGCAGCATCTTGGTAAACCTCCTCTGCACCCTCCCCAGCACCACCATATCCTTCTGGTAATGTGGCGACCAGAACTGCACGCAATATTCCAAGTGTGGCCTAACCAAGGTTCTCTACAGCTGCAGCATGACTTCCCAGCTTTTATACTCAATACTCCTGCCGATGAAGGCAAGCATGCCATATGCCTTCCTGACTACCTTATCCACCTGCGCTGCCACTTTCAGTGACCTGTGGACCTGTATACCCAGATCCCTCGGCCCTTCGATGCACTTCATTTTTTAAAAATTCTTTTTTAAAAGTTCTTTGGTGGGATGTGGGCATTGCTGGTTAGGCCAGCATTTGTTGCCCACCCTTAATTGCCCTTGAACTGAATGGCTTGCTGGGCCTTTTCAGATGGCAGTTAAGAGTCAACCACATCACTATGGATCTGGAGTCACACGTAGGCCATTCCAGATAAGGACAGCAGATTTCCTTCCCTGAAGGACATTGGTCGACCAGGTGGGTTTTACAACAATTCCAAATGGGTTGATAGCTCCATGGTCACCATTACTGAGACTAACTTTAGATTCTAGATTTTATTAACTGAATTTAAATTCCATCAGCCACCAGCAACAGTGGTGGGATTTGAACCCATGTGCCCAGAGCATTAACCTGGGCCTCTGGATTACTAGTGTCACCACCATACCACCACCTTCCCCTAAGGAGGAGCTTTGATAATTTTCAGCCTCACTTTATAAGACACATTACCAGACATTATCAATGTCACACTGTGCATGTAATTTAAAAGAATAACTTACATTTACATAGCATTTTATCATATCTCTTAAAATGCCTGAAACACTTCACATGCAATTGTTGAATATGATGTGGGAAGAAATAGTCAATGGTCTGAATCCTCTATAAAAGATTCTACAATATCAGAAAAAAACTAAACATTAGCTGAGTTAATCAATTTGGAAAGGAGATGGAAATCTTATAAAGGGCTAAAAAGTCTTAAAACAAATAAATTCTCAGGAATAGGATGAAACTGAAAGAGATAAAGGAGTCTTAATGCACTCGACAAAAAATATATACAGTCGATGTTGAGCAGGAATCAAAGTGAACAGGTGCTGAACTACGTAGACAAAACAATAGGATTTTTGTTGGAGGAGGTGGATACATTTATGGCATTTGATCAAAATGCACCTTGAATGCTGTACTCAGTTCTGGTCATTCCAGAAGAAACATTCAAGTAGTCATTTGGTGGTACAGAACTTTGAGTATTGCTGAGAAAAAGAAACATGCTATTGAAGTTTTCCATCTTGCACTCATCAGGACAGCTATGCAAGATAAACCAACAGTAAAGGGAACAATTTATACTGCATGAGAAGAGAAAGCTGATTGGTTGGCAAGTGGACTCTGATTGGCAGAGTTGTTGCCTTGGAGAGTGCAGCAGAGAACAGCTAACTGCCAAGCCTTTGCTTCAAATTTAAACCAGGCAGGTCACCTCTGATTGATCAAGACAGCCATGGGGAATGAACCATGGAATGGTTGACCGCCAAGCTTTTGTTTAGTTGGAAGAGGTGTAATATACAAACATACTTCTTCTGTCTGCAAAGGACAGGACCCTGCGTGTGAAAGTACGTGGTTTCTGGCATGCGTAAGTGAGTCGCACTATGAGCTCCCCTGATAATCTTAAATTGTACATACACAGATCCATTCCTAGACATTCCCATGGTCTAGTAGGGAATTGAGTGGAAATAAGGGATTCCTGTTGGTCTGGTCTATGCATGTGCACAGCTGGCACAAATCATTTCTTCTATAGATCTCGATATTCCCGGTCACCACACAGCAGGTTGGGCTCGTGCTCTGCATAAGGTGATACCTATGCAGCCCTGGTAAATTTTCTTTCTAGAATCTCTGGTCAGAGTGAGACCGGAATCACCAGCCTCTCGTCATACACCAGCAGATCAGTTATGGTGGTGATTTCTTTGCTCGAAGTATATTTTCATTACTATTCCACTGGCACACTGCTGTGTTCAACCTTGCATGCACAAAGGCAAATGCAGTCCTTATCCTACATCTGCTCTTGGCGTATTTGTTGTTTATTTTGAGCTTGCTGGCAATTACGCTGCCACGAACTGAGAACAGTACTCTCTTGTTGACTAGGTTGATATCCTGTGGTGTGGAGAACAGTGGCCATGGACAGTGTGTCAGCTGTCATTTATAGCTTGCCCTGGACATACACTGTTCCATAGGCGAAGAGCATTAACATCAAGCGAAATCTCTGCATTCTTGTTGGCATTCTGGCAAGCTCCTTTATGTCCAGTAATGAGACTAATGCTTTGTAGTTTGTCTGTCTCAATCACAACTTTTAGTCCGATGACATGATCAGGGAATTTCGCACAAGCCCATGTGCCTGGGAGAGCCTTTTTCTCTATAGTGTTGGATAGTGCCTGAGACACATAATAGATTGGTCTGCAGCACCCATTTAGTTGCTCTTGAAACAGTACTGCCCCCAGCCCTGTAGATGAGGCATCAGCTGCGATTGTGGTTGGTAGGGATGGGTCATAATGAGCCAAGATATCTGGTGAGAGCAGCATGTCTTTAATTTGGTGGAATGCCAGCTCTTTGTGTGTCCCAGCACCATGCTTAAGCCTTCTTCAATAGGTTTCTTAAAGACTCCATGATTTCCACTAGCTTCAGCAGAAATTTTGCCAGCTGATCTACCATACCAGGAATAGTTGAAGATCTGGGATGGATTCAGGGATCAAATTCACTGATGGCCAATGTTTTTTGCAGGTCTACCATTATGCCCATACTACTCACAATGTGGTCTAAAAATCAAATGGTCATTTTGGAGAATTCACACTTATCGATAATGGTCAGGCCTTCTCCCTGCAGACAATTCAAAACTGCTTTAATCCTCAGTTTGTGTTCTTCAGTGGTTGCTCTGTGGACAAGGATGTCATCCATGTGACATATTATGCCATTAAGACCCTACAAGATGTTAGACATTATTCATTGAAGAATTTTGTGCACTGAGGTTATGCCACACAATTAAAGCAAAATCTGCTGAATGGATTAATAAAGGTTGTTAATTTATATTTTTCATCTAATGGCATCTGTCAAAAGCTGCTTTTGGCACTCTGTTTGAGAGCATAGTACTCTTGGACAGCTTAGTTGAACTGTATTCCACAGAGGACATTGCGTGAATTTCCCTAACCACACCCTTATTAAGTTGAGTCCTCACAAATTTGAAGGGACTCGATTGGTTTAGAAAGCAGAACCATCCAGGGGCACCACTCTGCAGGCTTGATGGGAGAGATGACTCCTATCTTGGTCATCTTGTCAAGTTGCAATTGGACCTGTTTCATCAGTGGATGTGGAGCCTTCCTGGGTATGAAAGGACACAGGTTTATCATCTTTCCTCAAAATTATGGTCTTCCCAGACTAGTGAATAGTTTTGGAAAGTCCTTTTTGAAGTCAGACCCAGATCCTTGCTGATTAATTTCCTCAACCTTTTGGATGAGATTGAGGTTCACGCAGGCGTTTTGACTTTGAAGAGTGAATTCCTGATTGTGAAGAACATTTATTGTTTCCTGTATCTTTGTTCTTGTATTGGAGTGTTGCTTGCAACGTACCTTTGACCTGTAGCTTGAGCCCTCCTGGACCATATAACTGGGCTGGCTTCAGGTGTGCGTTAATAAGCAAGGTTCGTTGTCAGACACTTGCTCCTGTATCCAATTTGAAATTAGTGATATGTTCATTGAAAAAAATACCCACATTCTAGAATGTATATCTGGGTCTTTGATCTCAGCCAGGAAACACTTTTATTTCTTGTTGATATTCAATTTCACTGATGGCCCTGTGTGTGAAGATTCTCACATTATCCTCCATATATCTAGAGCTTTTAGTTTTACACATCTTCCCAAAGTGTCCAAACCTTTTGCAATGAAAGAATTCTGCAGTGCTTACAGGACACTTCTCACATCTGTGGGGCTTTTTGGCACCTCAGCGCTAGCTTGGTATGATGGTGTCCTGAACTTCGCTCCATATGGTGTCTTCTTCCCTGGAGTTTTTGACAGTCTTTGCTCAAGGAGTCCTCAGTATCAACTCTGGACCCCATGATGTCTCATGGCATCAGGTCAAACATGGGAAGGAACCCCCTGCTGATTACAATGTACCACTTCCCCTCAGCTGATGAAACAGTGTCCTCTATGTTGAACACCACTTGGAGGAAGCCCTGAGGGTGGCAAGGGTGCAGAAATACTCTGGCCAAGGGACTTCAATGTCCATCACCAAGAGTGGTTCAGTAGCACCATTACAGACCAAGCTGGCCAAGTCCTAAAGAACGTGGCTGCCAGACTTGGTCTGTGGCAGGTGATGAGGGAACCAACAAGAGAGAAAAACATACTTGACCTCATCCTCACCAACCTGCCTGCCACAGATGCATCTGTCCATGACAGTATTGGTAGGAGTGACCACTGCATAGTCCTTGTGGAGATGAAGTCCTGTCTTCATATTGAGGATACCCTCCAGCATGCAGTGTGGCACTGCCACCGTGCTAAATGGGATAGATCTCGAACACAGTATCTTCACAATGCAGAAGGAGGCCATTCAAACCATCGACTCTGCAGTGGCTCTGAAAGAGCATTCTACCTAGTTCCACTCCCCTGCCTTATCCCCATAACCGCGCACATTCTCTCTTTTCAGGTAACAAGCCAATTCCCTTTTGAATACCTCAATCAAACCTGCCTCCACCACCTTCTCAGGAAGTTTGTTCCAGACTCCAATCACCCTCTGGGTGAAAAAAACTTTCCTCCCATCACTTTTACTCCTTTTGCCCATTATTTCGAATCTGTGCCCTCTAGTTCTCCCTCCCACTATTTACCCTGTCCATACCCCTCAGAATCTGAATACCTTGGTCAATCTCCTCTCAGCCTTCTTTTTCCAACGGAAACAGTCCCATCCTCTCCAATCTATCCTCATAGCTACAGTTCCTCACCTTGGGAATCATTCTTGTGAATCTCCTCTGTGCTCTCTCCAATGCCTTCACATCCTTCAAGTATGGTGCCCAGAACTGGACGCAGTACTCCATATGAGGCCAAACTAGTGTCTCACACAAGTTCAACATGACCTCCTTACTCTTGTACTCAATGCCTCTTTTAATAAAGCCTTACATACTATACGCTTTACTAACTGCTCTCTCAACATGCCCTTCCATCTTCAATGACTTATGTACATATACACTGAGGTCCCTCTGTTCCTGTGCCTTCTTAAGAGTTTCTTCCTTTGTTTTATACTGTCCCTCCACATTCGACTGCCAAAATGAATCACTTCACGCTTCTTTGCATTGAACTTCATCTTCACATCATCTAGAAATTTTGAAATCATGCCCTGAACACCACAGTAATATATATCAGGTAGAGCAAGGGTCCCAACACTGATCCCTGGGGAACTCCACTACAAACCTTCCTGCCATTTGGAAAACATCCATTAACCACTGTTTCCTGTCACTCAGCCAATTTCTTATCCAAGTGCCTACTCTCCCTTTTATTCCATGAGCTAGAATTTTGCTCACAAGTCTGTCGTGTGGCACTGTATCAAATGCCTTTTGAAAATCCATATACACCACATCAACAGCATTGTGCTTATCAACCTTCTCTGTTACCTCCTCAGAAAACTTCAGCAAAATATGATTTTTCCTTAATGAATCCATGCTGGCTTTCCTGCACTTGTCTAAGTGACTATTGATTTTTGTCCTGAACTACAGTTTGCACAAGTTTCCCTACCAATGAAGTCAAACTGACTGGCCTGTAGTTGCGAGCTTTATCCTTGTTCACCTTTTTGAACAAGGGTGTAACATTTGCAATTCTCCAGTCCTCTGGTAGCACCCCTGTTTCTAAGGAAGACTGGGAGATTATCATTAGTGCCTCTGTAATTTCCACTCACTTCCCTCAGGACCCTAGGATGCACCTCATCCTGTCCTGGTACCTTATCAATTTTAAGTAAAGATAGCCTTTCTAAAACCCCCTCCTTCTCATTTGCAAATTCTTCTAATATACCAGTTACCTCCTATCTCACCTCAGCCTGGGTATCTGACCTCATCTAAAGACTTACTCTAATTCTATTAAACCCTCCAAGTATTCTATTTACCTTGATACTACTCTCTGTTATATGCTCCTTATCAGTTAACACTTCTCTACTTCCCACTGCCAGTTTTTCTCCTCTCTGAATTTCCCCTCAGGTTCACAACCCCTGGTCAATCTAGTTTAAACCCTCTCCGGCAGCACCAGCAAACCTCCCCAAGACAGGTTAGTCCCAGTTCTGTTAAGGTGTTAAACTGTCCTTGTACAAGTGCCACCTCTCCCAGAACTAGATCCAGTGCCTCAGAAATCTAAAGTCCTCCCTCCTACCTCACTTCTCCAGCCACATGTTGAACTGCTCAATCTTCCAATTCTTATTCTCATTAGCACATATCACTGGGAGTAATCCTGAGATTACTGCTCTTGAGGTTCTGCTTTTTAATTCCCTTCCTAACTCCCTAAAGTCTGCATTCAGGACCTCATCCCTTTTCCTACATGTCATTGGTCCCAATGTGGACCACAGCCTCTGGGCTGTTCGTCTTCCCACACCTCTTTCCCCCATGAACCTAATTTGCTACTTACTCAGACTCCGACATAATCACCTGCCCCTTACTGATCATGAGGGCTTGGCCTAAATAGCCAAGTGGTTCTGGTACTGGGTTTGTAACCCCAAGATCAAGAGTTCAAATCTCACAATGGCAAACTATGAAACAATGTAACTTCATCTAAACGGACCCGATGTAATTTTACCCCTCCCCCGGACTTTGTCACAAGAATCCAGAGATTGTTAGTCGACTTCTTCTGGGACAAAAGATTGCACTGGGTCGCAGCCGAGGTTCTGAGTCTCCCGCTTAGGGAGGGTGGTCAGGCGCTAGTGTGCCTACGCACACAGGTGGCGACTTTCCGCCTTCAGACCCTGCAGCGATACCTCTACGTCGAGCCTCCTCCTAGATGGTGTGCCCTGACGACGTATTTCTTCCGTCAGGTGCACGGCCTGAATTATGACGTGCAGCTCCTGTTTATAGAACAGCTGGGCCTCGGTAGCTCCTTGCAGGCGTTGCCCGTCTTTTACCAGGACCTGATCAAAGTCTGGAAAGTGGTCGCCTCGCGACGCAGCTCTCCCCCGTCAGGAGTAGCGGCTATCGTCAGAGAGCCGCTGCTCAGGAATCCGCCCCTCCGTCCTTTTCAGTGGTTGGCGGAGAGGAGGGCTGTGGCTGCAGGGGTGACCAGGATCGGGGACGTGCTGGGTGGCGGAGGACTGGGCTGGATGCTCCCGCAGGAGTTGGCGCGACGCGCTTCTGTGAGTGTCCAGGTCGCAGCCGATGCCATCCAAGACCTGAGAACGGTCGTGCTCGGACCCGATGTTATTTTGGGTCTTGAGGTGGCCCAGGTGTGCGGTGGTCTTCCGTCTGAACGTTCCCCTGTTCGGACAGAATTCCACATTGGCCCCAAGCCCCGAACCCTCCCTCGGGTGCTGGTGCCCCGCAATATGAGCCGCCTCGGGGACATGCCCTCCGTGCCTTTTAGCACGGCAAAGAGGGGCTTTTTGTTTGGACTGCTGCTGCACGCCTTCCATTTTCTCGCCCTTGTCCGTCGACCGGACACACCCTGGCGTGCCTTGTTGCCGTCCGGCGGCGGAGGCCCCAGTGGGAGGCCCTCTACGGAGGTGTCCTCCCCCTTTCTATCGGGGACCTGGGTTGGAGGGTGTTGCATGCAGCAGTCCCCTATAATAAGAGGATGCATAGGTTCACGGACTCTCAGGACACGTGCCCTTTTTGCGGTCTTGTGGAGTCCGTGGACCATGTATACATAGGGTGTTGTAGGCTGCACTCCCTTTTTAGTTACTTGAAAAACCTTTTATTGATGTTTTGTTTGCACTTCAGCCCCACGCTCCTGATCTATGGGCACCCGGTGTGGAAGGGGGTCGGGAAGGAGGAGGACCTCCTCGTGAACCTGCTCCTGGGCCTGGCCAAGTTGGCCATTAACAGGTCCAGGCAGCGGGCGATCGACGGGGGAGTCCCGCCCGATTGTTTGTCCCTCTTCCGCGGCTACGTTCGCTGCCGGATGTCCCTGGAGAGGGAGCACGCGGTGTCTGCTGGCACGCTCGAGGCCTTCCGTGCTCGGTGGGCACCGCGGGGACTGGGGTGTTTTGTTGATCCCTTTAATCACATTTTGATTTAAAGTTTGTAAGTTTCCTTTAAACTTTGTTCTTGGTTTTTTCAGCTGACCTGAATTAGGGGCTGTGCCTGATTTATCCCAATTTTGTTGATTTGGTTTTCATTTAAAAGATTATCAAGAGTTCAAATCTCACAATGGCAAAACTTTGAAATAATGTAACTTCATCTGAAAACAGATGGAAATGGGTTTGTACTCGAAAGAGTTACTGATCATGAGCAATGGCAAACTATGAAACAATGTAACTTCATCTGAAACAGATGGAAACGGGTTTGTACTCGAAAGAGTTACTGATCATGAGGTTTGAAAAGGCTGTCTCTTTTTGAGACCTTCTGATGAGTCACTAGCTAGTTTAGCTTCCTGCTACAGTAATTAACACCAATTAAAACAATTGTTTTCAGTTGCTTGACAGTTAACTACCATGACCAGGTAGCTACTTGTTCAACCTGCAGGTTTTTAGTTCACTGTCAGTGCTTGATTCCCAATCTATATTTAAATCTGAAAAAGACTTAACCAGAACTTACCATGTGAACCATTTCGCTACTCACTCAGTCTCCGTCTCACTCTGGCGTAGCTGCCTGTCTCCTCGCCCGTCCCTTACTGCATGAGGAGATAGGCGACTATGCCTGTAGAACAGATGTAGCAACTCAAGACTGGGCAACCATGAGGTGCTGTGAATTGTATACAACCACAATCTGTAACCTCATGGCCCGGCATATCACCCACTCT
The DNA here is from genome assembly GCF_017639515.1 of Carcharodon carcharias. Taxonomy (NCBI): domain Eukaryota; kingdom Metazoa; phylum Chordata; class Chondrichthyes; order Lamniformes; family Lamnidae; genus Carcharodon; species Carcharodon carcharias. Next base: position 30,958,391 of record NC_054488.1, on the reverse strand, counting down.
ACCATTATCATCAAGCCAGGAAATCAATCTTTGTTCAATGAAGAGTGCAGAAGGGCATGCCAGGAGCAGCACTAAGCATTCCTATCAACCCAATGAAGCTACTTGCACGCCAAACAGCATAAGCAGCAAATGATTCCAACACTATCGGATCAGGTCTAAGCTCTGCTGTCCTGTCACAGTTATGAATGGTGATGCACAATTAAACAACTCAATAGAGGAGGAGGCTGCACAAATATCCTCATTCTCAATGATAGGAAGCCCGGCACATAAGTGCAAAAGATAAAGCTGAAGCATTTGCTACAAACTTCAGCCAGAAGTGCTGAATGGATGATCCATCTCATCACCTCCAGAGGTCCCCAGCTTCACAGATGCCAATCTTCAGCCAATTCAATTCATTGCATACGATATCAAGAAATGGCTAAAGGCACTGGTTACTGCAAGGGCTATGGGCTCTGACAATATTCCGGCAATAGTACTGAAGACTTGTGCTCCAGACCTTGCTGCATCCCTAGCCAAGCTGTTCCAGTACAACTACAACACTGGCATCTAGCCAGCAATGTGAAAAATTGCCCAGGTATGTCCTGTACACAAAAAACAGGACAAATCCAACTCGGATTACCGCCCCATCAGTCTACTCTCGATCATCAGTAATGTGATGGAAGGGGACATCAACAGTGCTATCAAGCAGTACTTGCTTAGCAATAACCTGCTCACTGATGCCCAGTTTGGGTTCCACCAGGGTCACTCAGGTCCTGGCCTCATTACAGCCTAGGTTCAAACATGGACCAAAGAACTCAACTCCAGAGGTGAGGTGAGGGTGACTGCCCTTGACATCAAGGCAGCATTTGACTGAGTGTGGTAACAAGGAATCCTAGCAAAACTCGGGTCAATGGGAATCAGGGGAAATCTCTCCGCTGGTTGGAGTCATACCTAGCACAAAGGAAGATGGTTGTGATTGTTGGAGGTCAGTCATCTCAGCTGCAGGACATCACCGCAGGAGTTCCTCAGGATAGTGTCCTTGGCCAAACTATTTTCAGCTGCTTCATCAATGACTTTGCTTCCATATAAGGTCAGAAGTGGGGATGTTCACCGATGATTGCACAATGTTCAGCATCATTTGCAACTCCTCAGATTCTGAAGCTGTTCATGTCCAAATGCAGCAAGATCTGGACAATATCCAGGCTTGGGCTGACAAGTGGCAAGTAACATTCACACACACAAGTGCCAGGCAATGACCATCTCCAACAAGAGAGAACCTAACCACTGCCCCTTGACATTCAATAGCATTACCATCACTGAATCCCCTACTATCAACATCCTAGAGATTACCATTGACCAGAAACTGAACTGGACTAGCCATATAAAAACTGTGGCTACAAGAGCAGGTGAGAAGCTGGGAATCCTGTGGCTAATAACTCATAAGAACATAAGAAATAGGAACAAGAGTAGACCATTCGGCCCCTCAAGCCATTCAATAAGATCATGGCTGATCATCTTGTGTTTCAATTTCCACATTCTCATCTAACCCCAATAACCTTTGATTCCCTTGCCTATCAAGAATTTATCTACCTCTACCTTAAAAATATTCAATGACCTTGCCTTTATCACCTTCTGAAGTAAAGAATTCCAGAGTCACACAACCCTCAGAAAGAAAGAAAATTCTCCTCATCTCTGTCCTAAAAGGGCGACCTCTAATTTTAAAACAGTGCCCCCTAGTTCTGGACTCACCCACAAGAGGAAACATCCTTTCAATGCCCATCTTGTCAAGCTGTTCAGGATCTTGTATACTTCGATCAAATCACCCCTAAGTCTCCTAAACTCCAGTGGAAACAAGCCCAGTCTGTCCAACCTTCCCTCATAAGACAACCTTACATTCCAGGTATCAATCTAGTAAACCTCCTTTGAACCACCTCCGATGCATTTACATCCTTCCTAAAATAAGGAGACCAAAACTGTGCACAGTATTCAAGGTACAGTCTCACCAATGCCCGGTATAATTGAAGCATGACATCTTTGCTTTTATGTTCAATCCCTCTTGTAATAAAGGATAACATTCCATTAGCCTTCTTAATTACTTGCTGGACCTTTATGCTAACTTTTTGTGACACATGTACTAGAACACCTAGATCCCTCTGCATCTCAGACTTATGCAGCCGTTCTCCATTTAAGTAATACTCTGCTTTTTTGTTCTTCCTGCCAAGGTGAACAACTTCACATTTTCCCACGTTAAACTCCATTTTCCAGCTCTTTACCCACTCACTCAACCTATGTATATCTATTTGCAACCTCCTCATGTCCTCTTCACAACATACTTTCCCACCTATCTTTGTGTCATCTGCAAATTTAGCTACCATGTCTTCACTCCCCTCATCTAAGTCATTGATGTAAATCGTAAAAAGTTGAGGTCCTAGTACATTCCCCTGTGGGATGCCACTCGTCACATCCAGCCAATCAGAAAAAGACTCATTTATGCCTACCCTCTGCTTTCTGCCAGCCAGCCAATCTTCTATCTATGCTAATAGGTTATCCACTACATCATGCGCTTTGAGTTTCCATAATAATCTTTGATGTGGCACCTTATCAAGTGCCTTCTGGAAATCCAAGTCCAGTACATCTATAGGCTCCCCTTTATCCACTGTGCACATTAGTCCTTCAGAAAACTCCAATAAATTGGTTAAACATGATTTTCCTTTCACAAAACCATGCTGACTCTTCCCAGTTGCCATGAGCTCCTCTAGGTGCCCAGCTATAACCTCCTTAATGATCAATTCTAATAACTTCCCCATGACAGACATCAAGCAACTGACCTATAGTTTCCTGTTTTCTGCCTCCCTCCCTCCTTGAATAGAGGAGTTATATTTGCAACTTTCCAATCTGATGGAACCTTTCCAGAATCTAGTGAATTTTGGAAAATTAACACCAGTGCATCGACTACCTCATTAGTCACATCTTTTTAGACCCTAGGATGACCATTAGGACCCAGAGACTTACCAGCGTACAGCTCCAGCTCTACAGACTCGAAACATTAACTCTGTCTTGCTCTCCACAGATGCTGTCAGACCTGCTGAGTTTTTCCAGCATTTTTTGTTTTTGTTTCAGATTTCCAGCATCCGCAGTATTTTGCTTTTATATCGCACCATTAATTTGCTCAGTACCACTTCCCTCGTGATTTCAATTTCACCAAGTTCCTTCCTCCCATTCACCTCCTGATTTACACTATTACTGGAATGTTTTTTGTATCCTCTATAGTGAATTCAGAAGCAAAATATTTGATCATTTCTTCCGCCATTTCCTTATTATCTACTACTAACTCCCCACTGTCATTTTGTAGAGGACCAACACTCACTTTGCTTACTCTTTTCCTTTTTAAGTACCTGTAGAAACTCTTGCTATCCATTTTTACATTTCTAGCTAGCTTCCTCTCATACTCTAATTCTTAACTCCTGATGAATCTTTTAGTAATTCTCTGCTGTTCTTTATATTCTGTCCAATCATCTGTCCTGCTATTCATCTTTGCGGAGTTGTATGCTTTTTCCTTAAGTTTGATACTTTCCTTAACATCTTGTTAACTGACCCCCTGACTCCCCAAATCCTGTCCACTATCTACAAGGCACAAGTCAGGAGCGTGACGGAATATTCTCCCCTTGCCTGGATGAGTGCAGCTCCAAACTGAAGAAGCTCGACACCATCCAGGACAAAGCAGCTCACTTGATTGGCACCCCATCAACAAACATTCACTCCCTCCACCACCGATGCACAGTAGCAGCAGTTTGCAACATCTACAAGATGCACTGCAGGACCTCACCAAGTCTCCTTAGACAGCACCTTCCAAACCCATGATCACTACCATCTAGAAGGACAAGGACAGCAGACACATGGGAACACCACCACCTGGAAGTTTTCCTCCAAGCTGCTCACCATCCTGACTTGGAAATATATCGCTGTTCCTTCACTGTCCCCGGGCCAAAATCCTGGAACTCACTCCCTAACAGCACTGTGGGTGTACCTACACCACATGTACTGCAGCGGTTCAAGAAGGCAGCTCACCACCGCCTTCTCAAGGGTAATTAAGGATGGACAATATATGCTGTCCTAGCCAGCGATGCCCACATCCCATGAATGACTAAAAAAAAGAAATTATTTTACTCAATAAGTTGTACCATCATTGGAGGTTCTTTGAGCCAAGGATTTTTTCCCCCTTCATCTGGGTATGGTTCTATATTGTTTATGGACTTCTGTTTGTCTCACCAATTGTATTGCCTTCTCCAAGGTTAAGTCTTCTTTGGATTGAAGTAGGTCAGATAGGGTGTCATCAGTAACCACTGACTACAATGAGGTTTCAAAATAGTTCAGTTTCAAGATCACCATATTTGCAACCTTCAGCCAGTCGAACCAAGCCATTGCTAAAAGTATCTGCGGGTTCACCTGGGGCAGAATTTTCCCGTTGGGGTGTGGGGGTGGGGGCGGGCGTGTAAAATAATGCGCAGTGATGTCAGGCGAGCATCTCGACGTCACCGTGCACCATCGCGATATTTTGTTGGGCGGGCGTGCGTTGATCTCCGATGCGCCCCCGCCATTAATTAACCGGCCACTTAAGGCTCTTGAGGTGCCAATCGATGGCGATTTTTCGGCGCCCGTGCAATCTTCGGGTCGGTGCAACACGCAGGCGGGTAGGACACATATTTGTATAAACCTCATCCATAGGCAGGATAAGAGGGCTCAGTGGGGTCACGAGTGTGCACTGTCAAATATTGATTTTTCAAAGTTACTGATACTTGCCTGTGTGATCTGCAATACATCAAAATGCCTACCAGCTGCTTGGTCCGGACTCACAACCTTCAGGTCAGCACTCTGCAGTGAGGAATCTTTTTTGGGCCTGCAGATTTCAGGAAGCCTTCCTGTAGCCTGGGAATGGGAGCTGAACTCTCCACTGGAGGCACCTCCTCTGAGGAGGAAGGGAGGGCTGAAAGGGGGTGGAGGCCAGGAGTGCATATTCGGCTACCAGGGGAGCCACCTTTGGAAGGACATGTGCAGGCGCAAGGGGTGCAGGGCCAAGAGGTTGTCCAAGGTGGAAGGGGCCGCAGAAGATGCCACTATCCTGCTGCCAGGGTTTACAGGCGGCGAAGCAGCTACCTCAATATGTCTGAGGTGCAGTGCCGAAGGAGGCTCCATCTCTCAAGGGAGACAGTCACCTATATCTGTCAGATGATTGGCCCTGAGATCCCCCCTAACTGTGTGGGTGGACACCCCATGCCAGCGGCTCTGAAGGTCACAGTTGCCCTCAACTTCTATGCCTCTGGCTTCTTCCAGGGGTCGATGGGTGATCTTTGCGGTGTCTCCCAATCAGCTGTCCACACTTGTGTCAAGCAGGTTACAGACGCTCTGTTCATTGACCTTCATCCACATCCGTTGGGACCAGGCAAGTCAGATACAGTGAGCCAGAGACTCAACGGCCATTGCTGGCTTCTCCTGCGTCCAGGGTGCAATAGACTGTACACATGTGGCCATCAAGGTGCCAGCAGGTGAGCCCTGTGCCTTTGTCAACAGGAAGGGCTTCCACTCCATGAACGTACAGATAGTGTGTGATCACAGGATGCTGATTCTACGAGTTTGTGCAAGGTACCCAGGCAGCTCCCACGACGCCTACATCCTCAGACACTCCCAAGTGCCGGGGCTCTTCAGTGCTCCAGCCTGGCTGGATGGTTGGCTACTGGGTGACAAGGGCTATCCCCTCAGAAGGTGGCTCATGAAGCCTCTCCACCATCCAAGAACAGAGGCCGAGCAGCGGTACAATAGGAGCCAGGGCACCGCAAGGGCTGTGGTGGAAAGAACCATTGATCTTCGCAAGATGTGCTTCCGATGCCTGGACCACTCAGAGGGCACACTCCAGTACCCCGCAGATCGTGTCTCGGTGATAGTGGTTGCTGCTACGCTCTGCGCGATCTTGTGCTGAAAAGGGGGGATGCTGTGGACGATGAAGACATCGACGCAGTGGCTGCAGCTGCACACGATGAGTCCAGCAGTGACTCCGAGGATGAGCACGCGTAGGGAAATGCTGAGGGGGTAGACACTGACCCGGGTACACTCCAGGAAGGCAGGGACACCCAGGAGGCTTTAATCCAACGAACCTTCAGCTAGCTCACCACATATGGATCTCCAGGACAAGCCTGGGCTCCAGGCTCCATACTCAATGCCTAATTGCAAAATCTGCCTGGTTAGGAACAATAACTAAGGGCGTTTTTAATAAAGCTGAATGTCCCACAAAGCGCACAAAGCATTATTGGTAACTATCCACCTGCAGAAGAAAAGAGGCACCCTCAGCCATGGTCACATGTCTGAATTTAACATTACACCCAAAGAAACTTAATGAAACAAAATAACAAAGATATTAAAAATCTCACCAACTCAGGAAGACCTCATTGCGGGCCAACACAAAAGCACCAGTGATAAACCCGTGGTGTGCCTAAGGTGCCTTATGTTTATATTTTCAGGTGCTACGTCTTGGTGCTGCCCCCTCGCTGGCACTGGCATCTGAGACAGCCTGCTGACTCTGCTGTCCTGTTGGCCTTGATGACCTTGGCTGTCACTCTCTGGCCCGTGGAACCTATGCCGGCCCCTCTGAGGAGGCAACTGCCAGTTCTACAGCTGGCATCTCCCCAGTCGTCGCAGTCTCACCGAATGCAAGTCACTGGCAGAGGGGCAGAGGAGCTGCTGCCCTCATCTGGAGTGCCCTGCGAGGAGCTTGCAGAGATGACAGGCAGCTGCTGCGCCAATGTGAAGACGCTTTGGACCTCCCTGCTCGCCATGGATGAATGGGCATCAAGCTGGGAAACTGAAGCCCAGACCATCTTCCACACTGGCACTGACCAGCTGAAGTCGATGCTGATGTGAGGGTTTGCTGGTCCGAGCATATCCCCAGGAAGCCCTGATGGGTCTCCTGGAGGAGCCTCTCCACAAGAGTCGCCACTCTCGCCCTGGAGGACACATGGCGCTCGGCCATAAGGCTCATTGCTTCGGCGATCGTCCGCATAGACTCCTCCACCATGGACAGCAAGCTGAGCATAGCCTCATGTATCCCCACCAGATGCTCCCGCACACCCAGCTGCATTTCCTGTGTTTGCTGCGTCATGGACGACTCCAGAGGCACATCATCAGGCACCAACTGAGCATGTGCCTGGTCCCCTGCAGTCCTCCGACTGCTGGTGCCATGGGCACTCTCTGTCTCTGCCAGCTCCTCCAGCAACTATGAAGTGCCCTCACCACTGTGCCCCAGGACACCAGCCGATGTTCTAATTCCCATTGAGATGCTAGTATCTGTGCTGGTGCCTGCCTGGCAGAGATGATGTGACGCTGGTGAGACTTCAGGGCCCTCAGATGTGAGAGGGGGCACCTTCTGCTCCTCCTCCTCCCAGCCCTGCTCTGCTGATGCTGAAAGGAAGAATAAGGACATTGGATCAGTTAACGTTGAGACAATGTCGTTGTGCAACCCTGTCCCCTGGATCATTATGCGCTCATCCTTCCATAAGCAATGGTCAAGTCATGTTGCAAACTTCAATCACTGAACATTCAGCACTGCCATGGCTGTTGGGACAACAATGGTGACCTCAGTGCTGGGCAAACATACCTGCCCGTGGCATCCCAGTGTCACTGACACCGGTGGACCTGGGCACATGGTGCCTCTCCAAATCTAGGGCCTCCTGCTTGAAGTGGCTGAGAATTGCCAACTGTGCCAGCCCGCCACCAGTCCTGACCCGCTTGGCGAAATCATGTGCATTCTTCTCCTGAAAAGGAGAGAAGAGCATTGATTAGTGCTAACTGTACCTGGATTCTCTTCGTGGACGGCCCACCCCAACCAGAGTGGGACATTGCAGAGCTCCAGTGCCTCCTCACCCTCCTGCTGCCGGCCACTCTCACAAAGCCTGTCTCCAACCCCCCAACCCCCTTGGCCAAATGCTGCCTACATGACATTAGGCACCACACAGTCTAACCTTCCATAGCAAGGAAATGCAAGCATGTGGAGCGCAGGGGACAGCAGATCGATTGGTGCCAACGCCACCTTGAAGCTCGCCTCCCAGCAGGTCATCACCCTGACTTTGACATGTCCTGGAGTTTCAGCACTGCGCCTTGGTGCAGCTCCTCCAGGTTGTCCCCAAAACAATAATGTGGGTCTCAGTGTACCACGTACTGCAGGTGCAGAACCCAGCTCTTCACTATCCTCTCAGGGTGACCTCGGCATGGGCAATATCTGTTGGGCCACCCGGAGAAGGACACGAAGGTCAATGATTCAATGCAGTCACTACACTCAGGCTCGGGGTGGTGGGGGGCACTGGGGAGGTGACGCCAGGGGGGAAGCCTACCTGCTGGGTAAGTAACCAATGCCAACATGGTAATCACCCTTCCTGAGTGCAACAGGTCGTTGAAGCGCCTGCGACACTGAGTCCAGGTGCACTGCCGCACCACATCGCGGGAGCTCACCACCTCTGCCACCTCCTCCCAGGCATTTGGGGGGGCCTCCTCCTCCCGTCCTGGGATACGAGCACCTCCCGCCGTGCTGTCACCTCCTTGAGGAGGGCAGCAAGGCAATCATCAGAAAAACAAGGGGCACAGTGCCCCCCAGCCCTACCCTCTGCCTGGGCGGCTCACCAGCAGCGCTCTGGGGAGCCCTTCCTCTGGCCGTGATTCACAGCCTTTGAAAGGCTGGAGCAACTTTTTAAAACAGGCCGCCCGGGTCGCCGTTGGACCCGGTGGTCACTGCAGTCCCACTGCCGCCCGCCCACTCCCGCTGTCCTTGGGAGCCACGATTCATGATGGGCGAGTCTTAATTGGCCCGGCCACGTAAAGTGGAGACGCGGACCCGATTGGGAGCGACGATCGGGCCTGCGCCTGCCCACACCTGCTCCTGCTTCACCCACCCGACAGGCAGAAAATTCTGCCTCTGGTTTCTGGGCCCTTGTGTTGAATTTGGCTTTTAAAATCTTGTTATTCCATAGGTTAAAAATTATCAAAGAATGTTTCATTGATGTCTTGCTATAACATCATTTGCAATTGCTCCAATAAAGCACTTTAATGAAGAGTACAGCCTCAGGCTTATTGCCCAATCCTGAAGCAATTCAGAATCTTAAAAATCTCTTCCTCCATTGTGCTTGATTTGACCCTTCCGTATGCCCAAATCTCTCATGGAATGTGAATTTGGAACTCGTAGCTGCTTCTAGGAGTTTTGTCTTAATTTTTTAAACATCTCTAGCAGTAATGTGGTCATCCTTTCACTGATTCCTGCTATGATCACTGACTCCATTTGGTAATCATTCTTTAAACTTTGCAGAGTTTTTAGACTAATTGCTGGAAGTTTCTATTAAGCTCTGTTTGCTGCTACCCTTCCTCTGAGGAATCGTGTTTACGCAGCTGATTTTTAATTTTTATATTTTTCCATTGCTGCCTCGCAGTCCCCATGTGTAATAGGTGCTGACCTGGGACCTGGACTGAGATGCATCGAAACCCGTGCTCACTAAAGATGGAATTTGCCCAGTGTTGCCTGCTTATTGTGCTGTTAAATTGAAGATTTTGACCCTTTTTCAAGACTTGCTCATCCTTCCTCAGTTGTCGCTAAGTTCTCGGACTCTGGAACAGTTGATTTTTCTGCCTCTCAATCTCCATGGTTTCCATGGAGCTCTTTTGGAGATTTTCAACTGTCTTACCAAAGTCTTTGGTTTTGGTGCCTGTTTTCTAGGTCAGACTTGTAAACTTCTTTAAAGTTGATTTTTGGAGATTTCAGTGTCCTGCATAGCTGTCACCCTGTTGTATGTTGGTTGTGACTGCTTAAGGAACAATTGCTGACACATAGGTATGTCTGAACTCTAACTGATTTATTTGATAAACATAACTATTTACAGATGTAAAGACTAGGTGGTTACTCAGTCTAAGCCATGAGCATTCTCCCTCTCGACTCTTGGTCATGTGTCTCTTACACCATCATGTGGGCAGCATTGTTTCTCCAGACCCATACATAAACCCTTTCAACCCTGATCACCCTAATACTACAAGAAGAACAATCACTCTGTATGCCTTCACTTTCCGCTTCACTCCCAGACAGTTTTTAGTTGCTTGTTAAAAGCAATGCTGGCCTTAGCTATTCTTCCATTGACTTTGTCATCTGTGCAAAATGCTCTATATTACTGCAATCTGGGTCTCTACTTCAAATGCTGTTGCATATTGCAGGGTTTCATAATGATATACATTAGAAGTGAACCTTGTAGGAACATTGGCAATTGCTGGTTCATGTTCCACCCTGCAACCCAGTCATTTAGTGCAGTACATTGTTTTTTGTCAGCTCCGATGGGAATGTCTTTTTTTCCCCAATTTGAAATTCTTGTCCCCATTAGTAAAGAATTGTTCATTATTTCCCAAAGATTAGCTGTATGAATTCTTGTATAAAGAAGTTTTGATCAAAATGCTACCCAAAAGTTAAAACAAATATTTTTCCTCTTTTGATCTTTGCAAACCTCATACTCTAACTACGTCAAGTGACCATTCTTTGGTCTCTACCCTTGTAGCATAACTGCATGGTAAGACGTTCAAGAGAGTGATGTACTCTGATTCCCATGCTCTTTACTGTAGTACCCTGTCTATTCTCAATTTGCCTCCTAATTAAAATTCTATTTTTTAATTGGATTTGATATTCTAGTTAGGTAATTGCTACTGATTATGTGCACAAGGTAGTGAACTACATTTTCTTGAAGTCGTTGGATTGCTATCTTTAATACTGCTTTAAGAATAAGGCAAGTACGAAAGACTTACTCTTCTCAAATTTGATGTCGATAAATGCCTTGAGCTCTGCTATCATAGTTTATGATGTCTTAATGTCCTGCCCTTGGCTTAGGAGTTGCACCCAATCTGTGCCAGCTAACATAGGCAGATGGTGCTGGAAAGGCACATCATAGCTAATCTGTCCAGGGGCATACACTTGATGGAAATGACCAGAAAATTGATGGCAGACATCATGGAAGCTTTCTGTCATTGTTGTCAACTTTGGTGTTCTGCAAAGTTTATATGACTCATAGATGGGTTGCTGCACCCCAATTTGGTAGGTACTTGTGTCTTGTTCATGTACTAAATGTAGTGCTAAAGCCATGCAGACGAGTGGATTTAATGGTGGACGGCACTACACCAGAATCTGCCTTCATTAGTTTTAAAGGAATTTGTCTCAGTTGGAAGCCCTCTATAGGATTCTGACCACAACAGTACCATAAGAGTTGCAGTTGTTTAATTTGGTACCACATAGTTATGCCTTGAACATAATGAACATGGAAACTACTACAACAGCATGTTAGCATTCAGCATCCTTCAGTCCACATACAGTAGCAGCACTGAAGTTTCACAATCATTTCTACCCATTATGGAACACTCCCACAACAAAATATGGGATTGGCTTTTGTCTGTAGAAATTCAAATAATGAGCTAAACATCCCATGCTGGGCTTGATTAAGCTGAGGGATAATGGTTGTCTACTGCTAACCTATTGTCTCAGTTTTTCTCTGTTACCAGCAAACAACAGTTAATTTTGTGAGAACTTGTAAGAATCTGCCCTTGTTGTACATGTATTTGTCTGTGACCTGTTTTGCCATTTCATATACAAAAAAAACCTGCTAGTATTTAACGTTGGTAACATATGCCAAATGTCATGCAAAAATGCGCATCAACTTCAGTGTTTTGCCTCTGGCTCATGTTGTTGTTGTATTTTTTGCAGGGAAGGAACTGGTGCAATTTGTTAAAAATCGATTTGGCAGTGGTCAGGATTTCGTTAATAGTGACTCTGACAATTCTGAAATGAGTGAGCCAATAGATGGTCATAACTTTGAGCAAACAAGATTATCAGTTCTGTCAACAGACAGTGGTATCGTCAGAGACTGTGGGGATCCACCTCTTTCAAATGATGTGTCACCTGCAGGAGCCAATGAAAAAGAACAGACCAAGTTGGTCAGAAGACCCTGCATAAAGAAGAAAAGTTATGATTCAGATAACATGCTGAGCTTTTCGGAGATTTATGATAATACAGTAACAGGAGCCAATATAAAACTTCAGCGGAAGTTTGGTTGCAATACGATGCTTTTTAACTTCAAACAACCAAAGCCTAACACTGCACGTGTTATGGTGATTGGGAACGATTGCATTTTGGGAAGATTAGCAAAGGCTTTTCTTTCTTTGAGGTATTTTTTTTGAGCATGGTTTATATAAACAATTTACAAAATAAGAAAAGTCCCCCTTTTTAGATGGTATCCGAATCTGCTTCTGGCTTTATTCTACTCCATATTTGCATCGCGTTTCCTGTTAAATTGTACACTGGTTTACGTTAAAGCAGTAGTGTGTAATTTTATAAATTAAATGATTACTGGCCCTCGTTCTTTTAGATAGGCATTTTCATCTCTTTAATTTCTTCCCTCAACAGCTGCATTGTGCTAGGTAATCTTGTTCTGTAATCTTGTGGCATTCTCTGACACCTCTGACAATTGACAATGAATGTCTGTGGTGAGCATCGCAGCCCAGTTTAGTTTAATTTTACTGATGTCCACACATGCACATTTTTCAGTTGAAGTCAATGGAAAGTCATCAGGAGTAGAAATTCTGATTTTTGTTTTTTGTGAGCTGCACCCCCTCCCTAGCCTAGGGCCATTTAAGTTAAGCTTAGCACCCTCTACAAACATCACCCCAGCTGAGAATTAACATTATTTTAAGGCTCATTTGTGTCTGCTGGGCTCACATGTCACAACAGGTACAATTAGTTCCTGTGTGAAATTACAAGCATGCTCAGAGTTTCAAGATGGTTGTTTGGCAGAACCAGAAATGAACCATTGTCAGAGCTGTGCCAGGCCTGTCATCTTAAAACCTCAAATGCGCTGTGATTCAGGAATGTTTTATTATGCTTTATTATACTTCCCTTTTAGTAATGCCACGGAATAATCATCATGTTAATGATTCCTCTCCTAAAGTCATCTTGATACTATAAGAATTTCAAATGAAACTTTGGGTTTTTGACTGTATTCATAATTTTTGTAGAAATGTAACCAAAATTTTGTAGTTTCATTTCCATTGGTTTCTATTTATGTTTATGGTCAAACCAAATTTTTGTTCAGTTTCATGATTTAAGGCTGCCAAATGATTGCATTAAAAATCTTCTCAAAGTAACAAAAATATAGATTTATTAAAACTAACAATAGTAATGCACTCAAAATGATCATGAATGCTGGGCTGTTGCTTAAAACAATGACAAAAATATTTTACTTTAATTTTGTTACTTAGGAAAAGAGAAACAAGAAGATGTATTCTGACCACAAAACTAAACTTACAGTTCTACTACATCCCTGTTACAAATGAGAAGCAGATCCCAGTGTCTGCTGGTAAGGTGTGTGTCTGAGCTGTTTTTCAATTATTATTTTCTGTAAGATTAATTCTAATCTTCATATATCAGATCTGATTGGTCCCTGCTGACTATATGACTGATAATACCATACAATTGACCCTGAACAAACCAGGATAATTTGCGATATAGCTGTGTTAAAGCGCTTTGATGGATTTGAGGGATGTGATCATTTGCTGCAAAAATACAAGTTTTCTATTGACATTAAGTCCATTATATTGTTAAAAATTCTGCTTAGAGCTAATCTCCATGTTTGAATAAGGAATTAAGCCTCTTCATATTCTAATGTTATTGAAGAAATATTGCTACAGACTTAATGTAGTTAACGTGAACTGTGTTGCAAACAATTACTAAATGACCAGAGTTACTCTTACCTACTTTAAAAAAATTAGACATACTGTCAGTATCTATAAATCAATAATAGTGAAAGTTCTTTTTGATACTTTGATTTAGGTCATCCCTTTATTGCATAGTGACCTTTCTTGTGAGGTGTCCAGGTATTTGGGTAGCATAGATCCTTGGTATAACAGCAACATCAACAGCCTGCGCAATATGATACCTGAACTGGCTAGAATGGTAAGAACATTTCAGATTTCACCTTTATTGTGCCCTATTGATATGCAATATTAAGTGAAAGATTGTTGTAGAAGGAACATAGCAGGCTACCTGTTAATTGCATATTATTGGGTATTTAATTGTATTCAGAAGGTAGACATTGAAGGGGACTGTTATGCTCATATATACAGGAGCAGGCTGAAATTGTGTTTAAGATAAAAGCAAAATTCTGTGGATGCTGGAAACCTGAAACAAAAACAGAAAATGCTGAAAAAACTCAGCAGGCCTAGCAGCATCTGTGGAGAGAGAAACAGAGTTAACGTTTTGAGTCTGTATGACCCTCCTTCAGATGCTGCTAGACCTGCAGAATTTTTCCAGCATTTTCTGTTTTTGTTTCAGGTTTCCAGCATCTGTGATTGTTGTTTGGAGGTGCACAATATGTAATGTGCCTCTCTGTAAATAAAAGCCTGTACTTTTATTAGATGATTTAGATTAGGCTCCAGTTCTATCCTTCACTACCTGACTACCCAAATTCTAACACTACCTGCTTGTGAACACAACCTTTCTCCCCTTACGTAAGTAGCCTTTGAAGCAGCCTTCGAAATATCATCAGAATGTGGAGTCTGCACCTGCACTAAGTCCTAAAATCAGCAGACTGTATTCTAAATCAATTATATGGAATGCAGTGAATCAAGTGAGAAAAATTCACCAGGTTAATACTGTTAATACTTTTTAAACAGGTTAACAAATCTGTTAAAATAGCAAAGGAAGTAGGAAAATGATGGGCAGAAGCTTCTGGCTGGTGTGCGAGTGGTGGGTGGTGGAGCCTGCATGTCAGCGCTTAAAATGTCGTGCGAGCATCCCGGTGTCAGCGCGCGGCATTGCGATATTTCGGTCGGGCGCTATGAAGAGGGACGTGCGCCCGCCATTAATTAAAGGCCTCGTTAAGGCCTTTAACTTGCCGATCGTCGACGATTTTTGAGGGGCCCGTGCGAACTTCAGCTTGGCGCACTGGCGCAACGGGCAGGCGGGTAGGTGATTTTTTTTACAAACCTTATCCAGTGGTTTGATAGCAGTTTTAAAAAAGTTTAACAAAGTTTTTGTTTATTTCATTAACATGTTCCATCTCATGTGACATTTTCACATGAGGGGGACATGTTAAAGAATTTTTTATTGTTCTGTATTTTATATTTGCCAGCCTTTCAGCACTTTGCCTCAGGGAGATGTGTGCTCTTTCACGCGCATGCACAAAAGCGCGCCGCTCGCAGTTGGGGAATCCCCTCCCCGCCTGTACAGGAAGTGCATAGCGCTTCCCGTTGGGCGGCACGCTGGGCGGGCCTTAATTGGCCCGCCCACTTAAAATGGCGGCGGGACCCATTTTGGTGGCAGCGATCGGCTGTCTGCCCACTGCCGAGTCGGTCGGGCTTGCCCAGCCATCAAGGGTAAAATTCTGCCCTTTGTAAACCATTCATTTACTATCATTGTTGAAGGTGATTTCTAACTCATAATAATTTAAAACTGTTTCATCATTTTTATGTGGTGTTGGTTCCTAACTTGACCTTAACGTAATGTAATGTAAGCTCCTGTGGGGTGAAATCACACTGCAATTTTTACATATAAGCACATTAACCTGTCATTATGATATTTCTCTTCTTCTATCTTAACATGGACGTTACAAAAATAAGTTAACATTTCCATGAAACTAGCAGACTAAAGAATTTCATATTAACTTAAATTACACAATGTGGTTTCACCTGATCTGTTCCAAGTCATTTGTTTACCAATATAGCATTTTTTTATACATAGCATTCAAGATATTGTAAAAAGTCTGATCTGCTTCTATCTTCTTGATCAAAAGGCTGTTTTATAATAGCCAAAGAACCAGTTCTCTCAGGTCACAGCTGTGTTTCCCTTTTCACCTGTAATTCTGACACAAGATCCAACCAGAGATGGACCTGTACTGGGATGTGACTGGGCTATTGTAATGGACCCACCTACCAAATTTGAATGCGTATCAACTAGGGCATGCAAAATGCCTATTGTTACAGACAGGACGGTGGGGGGCGGGGAGGGGGTTTGATTTAGAACAGCCCATCCATAAACAAAAAGGTGTTTTGGATTTTTGATTCCCACCATTGTAAGTATTTTCCCCAACCTTTTGGGTTTGGAGTGATCCGATTCTCTATTAATAACCCCACAGACAATTCGAGATAAGGTAAAAATAAGAGGGGTAGCTTATTTTACACATAATGCGCAGAAAGGGGTTTCACAACGTCTGCTCCTTTTTGCATTTATACAATAAATGAGGGATACAAATAGTCGTTTGGTAGTACAGAACTTGAAAAAAGACTTTCTGTCAAAGCTTTTTGTCCTGATGAGTGCAAGATAAAAAGCTTTCACAAAATGCCTTTTTTCAGCAATACAAGAGCAGGATAAGGGAAAGAAAGGGGCTCAGAGCAAAGACCACGATAAAAATAAGAATTACGGTTTCAGTTGAGTTCAGAGTGCAGAATCAAAGTTCAATGAGGGTTTTCCACACAGTTCAACTGGCCGTAGACTGGTGGTGTAAGATTCGCTTTTCCATTGGTGTTGATGCCCCAAGATGAAGTGGTACACAGAGGCTGAATCAGTTGTGTAGGTGATAGTACAACAGAGCCAGCAGAGTCAGGTTAGATGGGGGCTAGTTGTCCAACCTGGCCAGAGCTTGCTTCTGTATGGCCTGCCTGTTAGATGTTAAATAGCAGACTGAAGATGGAATCTGTAAGTTGTATAATTAAAGCAATTCAAACAGCTCGAGTTTCGGTCATGTTACAGGGTGGTTTCAGTTCAAGATATTCAGCTCTTGTTAAAACCCATTGTGCTTTGAGCAGGTAACTGTAGAAACTTTAACACAACATTGGAGATGAGAAGTTACAAATACCTCTGCCTTTGTCTGGCTGGTGCAGATGTCTCATCTACTATCCTTTGTGTTGGTTTGGCTGGAATGTTTATACAATGCAACGAGTGTTACATTCCATGGGTTTGATGTGTTAGCCTTTGTCCATGTTTAAACTGCTTAGAAACTTCCAGAACTACTGTCATATGGTCAGCAGCAGCTATTTTATCAGTCCAGTCATTTGTCCATTAAAAAAAAACAATAATTTTATAAAGTAGCCAGGATGATATACACATTTTTTTCCTTCCTGTCTTCTGGACAGGACATCTATCTACCTATCAAGCAAGGTGAGAGGGGAGCCATATCTAGACCTACAAGGCCACAGCACAACCTTGCCTATAGCTTGACACAAAATAACATTCAATTTGCAATCTCACTCAAGCTCATGCAATTGGGTGCAATTTGTTTTAAGATGGATTGATATAGCCAGAGAAAAGTAGTACTTTGGTTATTATGAAGTAGCCTCCTGATCAGACTTTTAATAGTATCTTCAGTGCTCTGTATAAAAAATAAAATGCTGTCTTAACAAATGACTAGGAAAGAACAGATCTGACGAAATAACACTGTGCAATTTAAGTTAACATTAAATGATTTAGACTCATTATTCAATAGTCATAAATATGAAAATGGCTTTTGAATGTGCGTTGATTGGTCTATACATTCCCACTCCTGTATGTAATCATGGTTGGGAAAAGATAGACTAGAACTGGGAATTCAATTAATATTTGTAATTAAAACTAGAACCTTCACATCCACAGAAAAATGTGGAATGCAAAGGAAGATAATATTTTAAACATACGCATAACCAAAGACTTGGGAGCAGTGCATATGTAACTTCAAAAGCAAAGGCAACTACAGTACCATTGTAATATTGGGAGGAATTGTCTGTGCCCATTGGCGTTGGGCATGTTTAGTGGAATGAGCATACAATATGGCGAGAAGGCCAAAAATCAGTTTCATGACATCATGAAACCAGTTTGAGATCGTCTGCTCCACCTGCAGATGGCAGGCCACATTTCCCATCATCAGACATCGGAAACCTCATTGTAATACATCTGCGTGTCATTATAAGCCCAGCCCAGCCGAATCTTACCTCCACCACGCTGGATCGTCCACTCACAATCATGATAACATGTTTTACAACAGCACATAAAAGGCATGCACTTGGCGGGCTGAACTTTGAGGGGAACTCAGAGGTGAGTACACAGTAACATTGTGGATCGCTCACCCGAGTCGCCTGTTGGACTTCAAGGTTGAGGCAGGTTGTGGGCGGAGAGGAGGGGTGGGGGGGGCGATGGCGTGGTGGGGAGCAAGGGACAAAGGCTGCCCTATGGTTGAGGCCTGTCAGGGGGGTCAAGGGCTGCCCTGTGATTGAGGCTCATTGAGACGGGGCAAGGACTGCCCTGCAGATGAAGTGTGTTTGGGAGAGGGGGCAGCAAGGGCTGCTCTGTGGTTGAAGGTGGTGCATAAGCACATGTTGGGTGGGAGTGGTGTAGGCGAAAGAAGTAGCTATGCATTAGGGAAACCCTGTATAAAGTGACCATTCCTCTGCAGCTGAGACAGTCTAGGCACAATCACATTGAAAACAAAAACAGAATTAGCTGGAAAAACTCAGCAGGTCTGGCAGCATCGGTGGAGAAGAAAAGAGTTGACGTTTCAAGTCC
Organism: Carcharodon carcharias; assembly: GCF_017639515.1. Taxonomy (NCBI): domain Eukaryota; kingdom Metazoa; phylum Chordata; class Chondrichthyes; order Lamniformes; family Lamnidae; genus Carcharodon; species Carcharodon carcharias. The sequence goes on along the minus strand of NC_054488.1, from coordinate 30,939,826 downwards.
TCGTGACCCTTCGACAGAACTAGAACTTAGACAGAGTTCTGTCGAAGGGTCATGAGGACTCGAAACGTCAACTCTTTTCTTCTCCGCCGATGCTGCCAGACCTGTTGAGTTTTTCCAGGTAATTCTGTTTTTGTTTTGGATTTCCAGCATCCGCAGTTTTTTGTTTTTACAATCACATTGAACTGCTTGGAGTCAGGCCTCCAGCTTATCTGCCCAGTCAAGCAGCGCAGAGGCATCAAAGTGCCACCAAGTGCTCCAGAGTTTTTCACCCCTCGGGCACAGACTGCAAACTAACGAGCATTTTAGTGGACAGCAGAACAGTTGGACGTCTGCACACGTTGTACAAACTCCTTGCTAAAGCTGGCCATGGGGCAGTCACTGCTGGAGGCGCTCACAGCCCCTTACAATGTCATCATCCCGGCTTGGACCAGCCTCCGCCATGGTTCAAGCTAACAGTGCAGCCTTGCAGTGTGGGTTAGGAGAATGCCTGTGCCTGAGCTGAGAGCACAGCATGTAGTCCAGTGGGCAAAGCTGCTGCCAATTGGTCAGGTGGAGTGGGGCGGAGGTGGGTGGGGTTTCAGGCAGCAATGCAGCACACTAAACTCTGGCCATCCAAGTGGTGACCAGCACTCTCTGGGATGTGTTAAGGGGTCTTCAGACTTAACCAGGAGAGGTTCTTAGTACACCCATGCTAACCCACGCATCTCTTTCTTTCACCCTACATCAGGATCATGGAGCCTGATGATCTAGCTGTATGCCTCGTGGCGTACAGAGAGCCAAGATGAGGGAGAAGAGAGCGACTGAGGAACCTGGCTGCACAGAGGGAGGAGCAGCACGCTCAGGAAGAGGCTTGGGCTCCTGCAGACACTGCTGAAGTGCCAAAGCTGGTTGGGCCTTGTGACACCCAGGGTGTATAGATGCCACCTTTCATTCCTGTAGATGACTGAGAACCAGTGTTGCCAAAGATTGCACATGTCTAGGGAACTGGTCGGCCACATCTGCCAGCTACTGCAGGATTTGGTACCAAGGGGACATGGAGGGCATCCACTGCCAGTGACTGTGAAAGAACCACGGCGCTCAATTTTTATATCAGTGGATCCTTTCAGGGCTCCACAGGTGACCTCTGTCGGATATCACAAGCCTCCACCCACAAATGCATCCATGAGGTCATGGATGCCATCTTCGCAAAGGCACACAAATTTGTGCATCTCACCCAGCACCAAGCCAGCCAGGATGCAAGGGCGATTGGATTCACCCAGATCTCGGGTTTCCCACAAGAAAGGACGCCATCGACTGTACTCATGTGGCGTTCAGATCTTCATTGCAACACATGGTCAAATGTGTCAACCACAAGAGATTCCATTTGCTGAATGTGCAGCTGGTGTGTGACCACCACAAACACGTCCTGCAGGTCTGCGCACAGTTTCCTGGGAATGTCCACAACTCTCATATTCTCAGTCGGTCACAGATCCCTGACGTTTTCCAGAGTCCACAGAAGCTGCAGGGATGGCTCCTAGGGGACAAGGGCTACCCACAGAGGACGTGGCTGATGACACCTGTGCAGTGGCTTCAGACTGTAGCAGAGAGAAGGTATAACGAGGCTCATGCTGCAGCTCGAAACTTGGTGGAGCAAATTACCGGGATGCTGAAGATGAGGTTCTGGTGCCTGGACCGGTCTGGTGGAACCCTGCAATACAGTCCACAGAGGGTGTCACACATCGTCGTCGTCTGCTGCACCCTTTACAACCTGGCACTGCTACGGAGAGAGGAGCTGGCTGAGGAGGAGATGGAGGAGCTGAAGGTCTCCTCCGATGAGGAGGATGATAATGGAGATAGGGCTGAGGAGGCCCTTGAAGGTGATGACGGTGGGGATGAGGCCCTCGCTCTGGCCAGATGAGGCAGGCGCGCTTGGGAGGCCCTCATAGCTGCCAGATTTGTGGAGGATGATGACGATATGCGGACACCATTGATCCTCACATTGCACCTTTGAACATTTGACTCCAGTCTGACTTATGGCAGTGCACATACTCTCTCTGATAATGCTCCTGTCATGGAGATGCAGTGGAGGCCCTAATAGTCGCTCGTTTGCAGGAGGATAATGACGACATGCAGTGAGGACACTCCACAGATCTGCACATTGACTCTGAGAGTGTCTGACTCCTGTCTGGCCGAGTGCAGCTCACTTGCGCCCTGTGATCAGGGTCATATCATAGAGATGCAGCCATGAAATTTTAAAAGCATCTGATCCTTTGTCCACCTTCAGTACCTGACCGCTTCAGGAGCACAGCGGCACTGGTCACATATGCTGAAGAGATGGGGGCCAGCCCCACACAGAGAATGATGGAAATCAGTGATGCCTGTCCACGACATTCTGGCAGCAACGACAAGCACCATCGAGGTACAGGCATCAGTAATGTACCCAGTGAGTGGACTGAAGGCTGCACAAAGCACAGGGAAGAGGCCCTGGACTGAGATACCTGCCTTTATCTTGTGCAGAAAGGTTTCACATCTGAGAGACACTAACACTGCTTATCAGAACAAGGAGCCATAGGCAGGGAGACATTCTTGGGAGTTTATTGACAATAATGAACAATATGTACAAGTGGTTAACACTGTGCCCAGGCTATGCAGCTCCATCATCTTAACTTTCCTAACCCTGCTGCTATGTCTTAGCGCTCCCCGGGCATCCTCAGCAGGGGTGGAGGCAGCCTGCTGACTGCTACGCCCTGTCTGTGATGACATTGGCAGGTGTCCTCTGGAGGGCCAAGACTTGGAGGGCCCTGGCCTGCTTTCGTGGTCCTGCTCTGTGGCAGTGGCGCTCTCCTGGGCCTGTGGAGCTGGAGCTGCTGAGGTCACAGGAAGAGGGGATTCGGATGAGCTGGACACTTCTGGAGTCACCTTGATGGATGGCCCTGGGGGTACACCTGCTCACCCTCCTCCCTGTGGTTGCCTCCTTGAGGAGAAGGGGTAGCTGGAGTGAGATCGAGCTGGCCTGCACCCCTCTTGAAATTACACTGTTGGAGACCAACTATGGCATCAGCGATGGAGTTAAGCCCGCGCAGCAGTGCAGTCCTGGACCAAGGTCTCCATGGCGGCCGCCATCCTATTAGTGTTGACCTTGGTGCATTGGCAAACCGGAACTATCACCTCAGCGAGAAGGCGGAGAGACTCCTCCATTGTGCCTTGCAATCTGAGGAGTGCAGCGGACATCCGTTCCTGATGTTCCTGAGCTTGTCTTTGCAGCTCCAGCAACTGAGACAGGACCGAGTCCAGAGGCTCATCATCTGACTTGGACTCAGCAAATTTCTGGCCTCCAGCAGCCCTCCGAGTGCCGGACACTTGGCAAGTCGCTGCCGCTGCCTGCAGTGGATCAGGCAGTGTGACGTGCTCACCAGATTGTGATCGCAAGGCAACTCTAAAGCTAGGTTCCACGGAGGTGTGTGTCTGCGTTGGTGAAGGGTGTGGGTGAGCGCTGTGATGGGACTTCAAGGAGGGTGCCTCCAGATTCCTCTTCAGAGGTTTCTTTGGGCCTTGATTGGTGGCCCTAGGTCATGGACTCTGTCGGCTGTTTCCCAGATGTGCCTGTGGAAGCAGGGGGAGATAGTTAGTGCATTGTAGTGGCCTGTGAAACAGGACACATCACTCACGGCATGGTTATCTGATGGATGTTGCACTGCTGGCCCTTCACTTGATAGACCACTGCTGACCTCACCATCAGCACAGGAATGGTCCAGATCATCGCTAGCCAGCTGGATGACTCTATTTTCAAAGTCAGTGAGGACCTTGATTTCAGGCATTTCTCCACTGACTTGCGACCTCTCCCTCTTGTGTGCCAGCTTGTCCTGCATGAATAGAGATGGAGAGAGTGTAAGCAGGATGCCTGCCAGACCAGATGATAAGTATGCCTGGCTTGTGTGGGTGGTGAATGGTCCCACAGACGGGATTAGGACAATGAAGATGTGTGTGAGAGAGTGTATGGTGATGTCCCTTAAACTGGCAGTGAGGGCCCTGTGGATGTGTGATGGGTTTGTGAGCGTGTGAGTTCAGAGTGATGGCGGAACGGAGGAGATCATTCATCCTTTTGCGCCACTGGGTGGCTGTCCTCTTCTGAAGGGTGTTGGTGCTGACCACTGCTGCCTCCCAAGCTGGATTGGTGATGTTGCTGCCCATCCTGCAGCCAGAGCAGGGGTAGAGGACATCATGGCATGCCTCCACTGCGTCCAAAAGGTGCTCGAGGGACACATCATTGAACCTGGGGGCTGCAGTATTTTTGCCATGTCTTCTTTGCAGCAGTCATGGCCTGGAAGCACTGAGAGGCTGAAGTGGCGAGGCAATGGCGTGATGGGCAAATGAGAGCCTGCCCATCATGGAAACGGCGTGTTTCCCAGGAATTCCATAAATAATGCTGCAGGTTCAGGACAATACGGTGTGAAAAGCTGCCGTTGCTGACGGAGGGTAAAATGTCATTTTACTCACCTGCTACTGCATTTAGTGCAAATCTGAGATGATTCTGCCCGTGGTGTCTAATCTTAAATGTATGTCAGAACCTTGGAGATGGAATTGACCTGAAAGAAGAGATCATTTTATATGGATGATTTCATATGGAGTAATTGTGTGATATGGAACACAACCTATTGCAGTTATATTTGAGGGCCTTTTTTGCTTGATTTGAACAATACTTTTGATTAGACCTCATAGATAAACTTGTAATGAACATGAAAATCACACCTGCTTCCCAGGGTTTGAAATCACAATGTTGATGCTTTCTTATTAAATTCATTTGTTCACTGTTCTAACAAAGGCATTAACCAATTTAAAATAAATGGTTAATGCATTTGTTAAAATGAAACAGTGACCAATAATTTAATATGAATATTTTACATTGACTCCTAATGTATTATGGTGTTTTTTGTGGTATATAAAGCCACAATGTTGGGAATTGTTGTACAGCAGCAGCTGAAGAAATAGCCAGTCTTTCAGAAGAATTGGTTATTGAAACCATAAACTTGTTAACAATGAGCAGTTGCAGTCCATTTCTAAGTTAATTATTTTGTGGAGATAGAATGGAGAAATGGCTAGATACAAATAATAGTCAAACTACAATGTGAAAGAAAATAGCAATTTAATGCAAATGGTGTCTGAATAAATTAATCTGCAACAAAAAATAACTCAAAACCCTTATTGTTGATCATTTAAATGTATTTTAAGTCTCGGGCTTTTTGATTTCTAACTGTTAATCTGTTGGAAAATAACAAATTAAAGAATTGTTTGTTCCATTTCTAGCCACTTTTTAAGCTAACAGATTTAAACACTTTTCACAGTCAACATCATTTGGACAACAGTCTGTTGCAGATCCATTTATTGTAGATGTTACCTCATACTATTTACGAATGGGATATCAGCCTGTTTGCTTTCAAATCTACAGTGTAGTGGTGAGTACTTTCATCTCTATTTTAAGTAATATATTTTAATCAGTTCCAGAATTCTATATCACATTTCTGTTACATTAACCAAAATTTGAACAGTGTGAATGCTGAATGAGATTTTCAAAGTATTATAAAATGCTATTTTTTCACAGACAGTTATTTTTATAGATTGGTAATCTGGATTGGTGTACAGTGCCATATTTTGCTGCAAGTTGTGATATCTGGATTGTGTGATGCGTCCATGCATCCAAATGTCTGTTCAGCTATCTACAGGCAAAGGCCTCTTCTGAACAGGATGTCTAATTTCAGTATAAAATTATTTCAAGTGGAGAATAGGAAGTAAGTTGGCTTTAGCTTTGTGAATTGTACTTACCTATTCTTTCCATTTGTAAAGTAACAGTTCAGAATGAACTTCTGAATTATACTGATGTTTTGGTCAAGGACCAAATTGCACGAGCTCAGTCAAATTTTATTTGTTATAATTGAATTGGTGTCTTTCTGTGTCACAGTTTACTTTTACAGATGAAACAGTTGAATGTGTGGATGATGTTTTTCTCATTCAGCTTGATGCAGACCTTCCAAAATTGAAGTGTGCTAAAGGTAAGTTATTTATGAGAAAATATTGGGCACCTCATGGCTATAGTAAAATTATTAATGTGTTTGCACATTGTAGAGTGGTCAGATGGGGGAAGCCAGTGGTGTAGTAGTGACATGTGATTTGGACAAGCTGAGTGCAGTATACAGTGGTTAAGTGTGAGGTCATCCACTTTGGCAGCAAAAACAGGAAGACAGATTATTATCTGAATGGCTATAAATTGAGAGAGGGGAATGTGCAACAAGACCTGGGTGCCCTAGTACACCAGTTGCTGAAGGTAAGCATGCAGGTGCAGCAGGCGATAAAGAAGGCAAATGGTATGTTGGCCTTCATTACAGAGGATTTGAGTACAGGAGCAGGGATGTCTTGCTGCAATTGTACTGGGCCTTGGTGAGACCACACCTGGAATATTGTGTGCAGTTTTGGTCTCTTTATCTGAGGAAGGATGTACTTGCTATAGAGGGAGTGCAGTGAAGGTTTACCTGACCAATTCCTGGGATGGCAGGACTGACATATGAGGAGAGATTGAGTCGATTAGGATTATATTCGCTGGAGTTCAGAAGAATGAGGGGGGATCTCGTAGAAACCTATAAAATTCTAACAGGACTAGACAGGATAGATGCAGGAAGGATGTTCCCGATGGTGGGGGAGTCCAGAACCAGGGGTCACAGTCTGAGGATGTGGGGTAGACCATTTAGGACTGAGATGAGAAATTTCTTCACCCAGAGAGCGGTGAGCTTGTGGAATTTGTTACCACAGAAAGTAGTTGAGACCAAAACATTATATGTTTTCAAGGAGGAGTTAGATATATCTCCTGGGGCAAAAGGGATCAAAGGATATGGGAAGAAAGCAGGAGCAGGCTATTGAGTTGGATGATCAGCCATGATCATAATAAATGGCGGAGCAGGCTTGAAGGGCCAAATGGCCTACTCCTGCTCCTAGTTTCTATGTTTCTATGACATCACTGCATTAATAATCCAGAGGCCAGGCTAGCGCTCTGGTGACATAGGTTCAAATCCCACCACAGCAGCAGATGGTTTAAATTCAATTAACAAAATCTGGAATTGAAAGCTAGTCTCAGTAATGGTGACCATGACAACGATCATCAATTGTTGTAAAAACCCATCTGGTTCATAAGTGTCCTTTAGGGAAGGAAATCTACCATGCTCACTCGGTCTGGCCTATATGTGACTCCAGACCCACAGCAATGTGGTTGGCTCTTAACTGCCCTCTGAAATGGATTAGCAAGCTATTCAATCCAAGGGCAACAAATGTTGGACTGGTGACTCCCACAACCCATGAAAGAACAAAGAAAAAAAGACAGCTGGTGCATTTCACTGTTGTAGTTCTGCATTTGTATATTTTTGAACAGCAGTTTAATATAGTTAAATTGGGGTACACTGTTTAAATAGCTGTAAATTGTTATGAGAGAGGCTTCCCCTTTCACAAGTTATATATTTGCTTGGTTTTAATATTATAATTCAACTTTATCTAATTTTTGAATAACACCAAACTCCAAATCTGGCCGGGATTTTCCAGCCCCATTGTGGGTGGGACTGCCGTGGGTGGGGTGGCACCCCAGCCAGGAGTCCATTGACATGCGGTGGGACCAGAAGATCCCGGCGGACGGGTGTGGAAAATCCCGCCCAATCTTTAAATGCAGAGAAGAAAGTGAATTAATTGGGTATAGATTACAAAATAGAGAGGTTTACATCTGTACGTTTTCACAGAATGTCATCAAGTTGTCAATTTTCTTTGACTAAATTTTCCACTCATTAATGTGAAGTTACACTGTTACCAATGTATTTGCATTCACCACATTTGTACATTGCTGACAACTGCCATCTACTGGCAAAAAGAGAACAGTGGTGATGGTAAAATAAAAACAGGAAATGCTGGAAAAGCTCAGCAGGTCTGACAGCATGTGTGGAGAGAGAAACAGAGTTAACGTTTCGAGTCTGAATGACCCTTCTTCAGAGTCATATCACAATGGTGATGGTGCCTGACTGGTTAAGTGACCAATTAACAGCAATAACAGGAAACCATGTGACTAATTGTCAGATACCTTATGGATCAGTTTTGATCCGAGAACTGATTATTTCCTGAGAACATTAATACAAGTTATTTTCAATTTAAAATCGATTACCAGAAGGATCCTGAAGTGCCTAAGTATATGTTCTACCTATTAACCCCACAAAACATTGAAATTATCAGAAGATTGAGCTATTTCAATTAGATTTAGTGTACCAAAATGCAATGGATTCTTATTATAAATTATTACAATGAACAGGCTCCTCTTACTGCTCACAGTCTGTCAGATTCAGCTTCGTTTTGCTGCAGGTTTTAAGACTATTGATGATATTCAGTTATTGTTCTATTATTGATTTGCCAGATTTATGTTGGCATTCTCTTCCCATCCCCCTAACCACTTTTTTTGGGGGTGATCTCACTCGGTGCACTGTTCCTCAGATGATGTGAACAAGCAATTTGCTGCCAAGCATTTGCCAAATCCGCTCTAAATATATTCTGGTGTGTCCTAGAGTGATTAAACCATTGAAAATAATGTGTTATGCACTAATGTACCTCCTGGCAGTAAACGAGTGTACCTCTAGGGACACAACATTACGCCAGAGAGAAATTTTAATTTGGGAGAAAAATTAAGCATCACAATGATGTCCGCTATCAAGTGATATATTTCAACACAATCTACATTAAACATAGATTTAAGTTTGGCAAAAAGATTTTCATGGAAGATGTGGTGCTTAGTTATTTAAGTTCAGGTTTGTTACCTTCCCAGTGACTATTCAGTTTCATACAATGATGATAAGAACAATTTGTACAGTTTGGCAATATTCTTACAGAAGTCACATTGACACGAAAGAAGATGACATCAGAAGGACTGGGGGTACAAGTTGCATACAAAAAGGTAAAAGTCAAAACATCCCAACCAATCAACAGCTGTTGTTGTGTTTATATACAAAGCAGACATCAGAATACCTGCAAAATAAAATTTATAATACATCAATGAATCCTGATACGTGCAGTTGGCGATATGATGATCTTACACTATGGCCAGGATATTGCCGTTAGCATGCAGGTGCAGGTGCAGGCCTGACACGCCGATGTGCAAAATGACGCGCGATGACGTTGAGCTTGCATCCTGACATCATCGTGTGTCATTTAGATATTTCGCTCAGTGGGCGCGCGCCAAAGGCAGCCGCGCACCCACCGAACTGTCAATGGCCGATTAAGGCCATTAAAAAACCAATTAAGCATGTTAGCAACACTGCCCGTCCAATCTTAAGGTTGGTGGGCAGGCAAAGAGCCCAAGCGGCCTTCGCATTTTTCAGGAAACCTCATTTATGGGCGGGATGAGGTTTCTTGAAGGTTTTATAAAATAATAATTAAATTTTGCACAATTCACAAATGTCCCATGGGAAATAAATAATTTTCTTCCTCCTTTATTAAAAAGTTTTACTGTCAACTTAATCTCCCTGAGGCAGCACTGTGCCTCAGGGAGATTGCTGTGCTCTTTCACGCACATACGCACAAGAGCACAGACTCCGACTCTCCCTCCTTCCCCCGCCTGCACAGATAGCACTGAGCACTACCAGCCGGGCGTCACACCCATGTAAAATGGCAGCGCGCAGCTGATCATGGGCAATGATCGGCACTGTGCCCGCCCCCGCCCACTACCACCCAGCGCGCCCAACATAGGTAAGATGCAGCTGCTTGCATTCCAACAGGGGTGACCCTATGTCTCCAGCACTATGTGCTCACAGGGAGCACAAGTCAAAGAAATGGGACTACTATGTGTTAACTTTGTCTTCAACCCATGCTCTATGGAAGTGGTTTCCAACTGGAAGCAGAGGATCACTCCTCATTTGATTAAGTACATCAAGACCTTTAATTATGCCAGAATGAAAGGAATATTATTGACCACAAAGAAGAAAATAGCATTTCAACATTCGAAATGTGAGGTATGTCAGACAGTCATTATCCTGGTTAAAAAAAAAGGCTACTAACAGGTAATGTAATTGCCTCATCATTTAGCTAATTGCACACATTGGGACTTTATTCAGATAACTGGTTTTATATCCAAGTTTTCCCATATCAGCCAATTTGCAGGAGATTATACTGAAGAGATAGCTTCATATCAGTCGACGTTTTTACTGAGAATTTTTTTCTAAAATTCATCCACGGGGTGTGGGCTTCACTGGCTGGGTCAGCATTTATTGCCCATCCCTAGTTACCCTTGAGAAGGTGTGGTGAGCTGCCTTCTTGGACTGCTGCAGTCCATGTACTGTAGGTACATGCACAGTGCAGTTAGGAAGGGAGTTCCAGGATTTTGACCCAGCAACAGTGAAGCAACGGTGATATATTTCCAAGTCAGGGTGGTGTGTGGCTTGGAGGGGAAATTCCAGGTGGTGGTGTTCCCATCTATCTGCTGCCCTTGTCCTTCTGGTGGTAGCAGTCGTGGGTTTGGATGATACTGTCTAAGGATCCTTGGTGAGTTCCTGCAGTGCATCTTGTAGATGGTACACACTGCTGCCACTGTGCATCAGTGGTGGAAAGAGTGAATGTTTCTGGTTGGGGTACCAACAAGCGGGCTGCTTTGTCCTGGATGATGACAAGCTTCTTCAATGTTGGTGGAGCTGCACTCATCTGGACAAGTGGGGAGTATTGCATCACACTCCTAACTTGTGCCTTGTAGATGGTGGACAGGCTTTGGGGAGTATTGAGGTGAGTTACTTGCTGCACTCCTAGCCCCTGACCTGCTCTTGTAGCCACAGTATTTATATGGCTAGTCCAGTTCAGTTTCTGGTCAATGGTAACCCCAGGATGTTGACAGTGGGGGATTCAGCAATGGTAACGCCATTGAATGTCAAGGGTCATTGCCTGGCATTTGTGTGGTATGAATGTTACTTGCCACTTGTCAGCTCAAGTATGGATATTGTCCAGCTCTTGCTGCATTTGAACATTGACTGCTTCACTCTCTTAGTCATTGCAAATGGTGCTGGACACTGTGCAATCGTCAGCAAACATCCTCACTTCTGGAAGGAAGGTCATTGATGAAGCATTTGAAGATGGTTCAGCCTAGGGCACTACCCTGAGGAACTGTGATGTCCTGGAACTTAGATGATTAATCTCCAACAACCAGCAATAGTACTGAAGACTTGTGCTCCAGAACTTGCTGCGTCCCTAGCCAAGCTATTCCAGTACAGCTACAACACTGGCATCTACCTGGCTATGTGAAAAATTGCCCACCCCACCTCTGGAGTTCAGCTCTTTTGTCCATGTTTGAACCAAGGCTCTAATGAGGTCAGGAGCTGTGTGACCCTGGCGGAACCCAAACTGGGCATCAGTGAACAAGTGCCATTTGATGTCACTGTTGATGACCCCTTCCATCACCTGATTGAAGATTGAATGTAAACTGATGGGGCAGTAATTGGCAGGGTTGGATTTGTCCTGCTTTTTGTGTACAGGATGTACGTGGGCAATTTTCCACATTGTTGGGTAAATGCCAGTGTGCTGGAACAGCACAGTGCCTTTTCTTGGGTGAAAATCAACTTTGAAGTATCCAAGATTTTAACTCATTCAAAACGCATCCACTAGCAAGAGTTAAAATTGTGCCCCTAGACTTTGTTGTTTATTGAATGCATCCAAATTCAAAATTGACATTGCGACCAACATTTTCTATTTATTGTCACTGCAGATTGCATTGAGCAACAGGGAAAGTATGAGACAGTTTACAAGTCGTTGCAATGGTTTAATGATGAAAGCAATTCCTTCAACTGGGGCTGAAGGTATGATAAAAATCCATTAGCAGCAGCCATGACTTGGTTTGCAGTTCAGTTTGTTGATTTTCTTTGTGCTGGTTAAATGGATAGGTATTTAAGACCCTGGTGTCTCTCATTTTTGCAGTTGCTTGATTTTAGTTTTAGCTAATTTAAATATTATGAACTCCCCTTTTAACTCCTTTCTTACAGTGTCGCATGCTGTTCAACAGCAAAATGCCTGGAATCGATCTGCTCCCAGTTCTCTCCAATTGTTTCTCTTGAACAAACATTAAGTGGTGTAAAAAAGGATTGGAAGAAACTCACCAACTTATTGACCTAGTAGTTGGTTCTCGGCACCCTACTAAGACAATTTAAAACTGTTCACCAAAAGTATGTGACAACTATTCCGCCCAAAGAACATTCGCAAAATCAATCTATCAAAATATTAAGACTTGTGTTATTTTTGTCATTGAATTTCTAAAGTCCTTCCGATTGTGAAGGAAACCTGAAAACTGGGGGTGACGTTGACGATCAATAGTTTGCAATCTATAATTTTAAAGTTGACCTCCGTATCTGCAGTTCACTATTAGACTCCTGTTTTATTTAAATTTATTCTCAATGTCTCAATTACCTATGTGGGTTTTTAATCTTGCACAGTTGAACAAAACCTACTTCTTCTGTCCCAGTCTCAGTAACTTTGACTCCAATGTTTGGATAACAAACAGACCTAATGACATAAATATTACAATTATGCTCCTGTACTTTGTCAAAGGTCTGTATAATACTGTTTTAAAGAGACGAAAAATTATTTATTAAAATGACAAAAACAAATGAATATATTTGTTACTATAAATTTATAAGAATATAGGATTAGAGATGTTTCCAACAATACTGTCACATGTTAACCTGTCACGATCAATTTAAACAAATCTTCAATGTTATGAAAGCTAGACTGGTGGTTCCAACTATCTCTCATTAAAGTGTGATATGATCTTCTAAATGCCATTATAACTGAAGTGTTGCTAAGGTCTTTTATTAGTTCAGTGATGATGATGGTAGCCATTGTCTTTTGTACAAGAAAACCAATATTTGACAGGTTTCATTGTGAAATAAATTGGAAGTTAGTAGAAAATTGTCTAAGAACTGCAGAATGACTGGAAGATTGTATAACATGCGCCAGAATTTTGAGTTCCGCAGGTGGGCGCAGCCGGCGGGCCCAGGAGCAGCCGGGAAATGGTTTGCCACCCACGATCGGCCCCGACCAAGATTTCATGCGCTGATATGCTCTGCACTGCCTGGGTTGGGAGTGGAAGGAGGGCGAGCGCTGAAGTCAGCACTGGCGCAGGGGAGCGCCCTCAGAAAGCTCCCTGAAGGCAGGGACCTGAAGACTGACAAATAAAGATTTTTAAATCCGGTAAAAAAAATGTCCACGCAACACAAGCAGTCACCTGAGCATAGACATTATTAAAATTCTGCGCATAGATTTTTATTTTTTAAAATTTAATGACGGAAACCTCATTTCGCCCTTGGATGAGGTCATTGCATGCTACTTTACACTCAAGCGCCCACACGCCAAGCAAAAGATTCTGCCCATGATGTTATAACTGAGTTTCATTAAAGCATAGCCATAAAATGTTGTATAACCATTTAATTTAATAACCTCTGGGTATAACACACTTCTGTTTTGCAGATATTGTTTGCCTGAATGTAAATATCTCAGGGGTAACGAATAAAATGAACTTATCTGGAAAAATATCTTTGGTAAGTGTAAACTGTTGTGCAACAGTAGCTATATCAAAAACATGTGAAAAGTTTTTCACATAATGACTGACTTTTTGGAGTGTATTGACTAGTAATGCAGGAAACATTTGTAGGTGTTTTGGGCTATCTATATCCTGTAGATAGCAATGAGACAAATGGTTTGATGCTGCTGTCTCCACCCTGCCTCAGTTAATCTGCTGTTGCAAGTCTGACCCATCATTTTGTTATCTCTAGACTTGACCATACTAGTGGCCTCCTGACCAGCCTCCCACCTGGCACCCTCCATAAACTTGAGTACATCCAAAACTCTGTTGCCCATATTCTAACTCACACCAAGTCCCATTCATCCAGCAGCCCTCTGCTTACTGATGTACATTGGCTCCCATTCTGACAACGCCTTGACTACAAAATTCTCATCCTTGTCTTCAGACAAGACATTGATTGTATCATATTAATGTTACTGGACTAATAATCCAGCAGGCTGAGTTAATAATCTTGAGACATAAGTTCAAATCCCACTGCAGTAGGAAGAGAAGGAAGGAGTTGGAGATGAAACATGTGAAGGCGAGGGAAGAGTGGGAATTAGAAGTAAAGTTTGGGGCAAGAGCAGAGCACAACACCAGTGCTGTAATCAATATCTCAGAAAAAGAGGTGAAGGAGGAGACCTAAATAGAACTAGAACAAAGACTAATCCACAGAAATAGCTAGAACCCATGCAGCTTCCCGTTAGCAACAGTTTTTAAGAGAAGCGAGTGGAATCAAAGGGGAATGTTGATGTTCAGCTGGGGGAGCAGGGTGATGGGGCATGGGTACTGATTGGGCCTCCATTCAAGGATGAAGCACAGAGCCCTCAGGGTACCCTGGTGGGAGATGGAGATGTAGAGTGATTGGACATCCATGGTGAAAAGGAAGAGAGGTAGCGCCAGAAAACTGGAAACTGTTAAAAAGGCCAACGGTTTTGGGAGAGTCATGATGTAGGTGGGAACAGACTGTTCAAAGAGGAAAAAAAGGAGTGGCAGGATAGGCTGAAATGATGGCTCAATGATTGGTAGGCTTATTGCCCTGTTAATGATGATGCTCCAATCACCTCCATTTTGAAAGGGCCTTGCCTTGCGCGAGTCAGAGCATCCACTTATTTCAGGCTGAAGGCCTCTTTGTTATGCAAGTTGGGATCCTATGACTTAGCTAAGACCCTGATTACAATTTTAAGGGACACTTGGGCGAATGCTCCACTGTGTATTCTGGTGTTGAGCAACTTAAAGCTGTGGTCCTTATCTATACAGACAAATGCTAGCTGTTCCTAAAACAATCCAAAAACTTTTACATGATTTTTTTTATGGAGCAATGGAGCAAGATTCCAGAAACATATCATGGACACCACCCATCAGCCACTCAAAAATTCAAAACAATCCATTCAGAAACTTGACAAATTTCTGAAGATTGATCCTTGTCATCTTTTGCCATTTTGATTTTGTTCAATATGCTCACCTTTTAATTGAGCAACTACGAACAGTTACAGAGAATGTGAGAAAATTAAAGGATGCTAATGGAGATTAAGCTAAAGATTAGCAGAGAATTATTACACTAAGTGAATACTTTATTGAAGTATTAGCTAGAGAACATAGAGCAACATTTTTTTCATGTCAGAAGTTATCAATAGAGATTTGGGGACTTTATCAATGAGATGGAGATCAGGAATTAAGTGTGTTAAACATGAACAATCATGAAAAAGTCAAATGAATGTTGGACAGTTACCATTAGATTGGAAACCAAACTAACATAACAAATATCCAGTTAAAAAGGATGTGACAAATTTGATCCAAGCAATTACATGTCCTTTAGTATCTGGTGAAATAATGTCATCAATCATCAAAGGTCATCAAAGGCGAATAATAGAAATTATGTAAAACAATATTGCTTTTTAGATAGGTAAGATCCTGCCTGGCAAACTTCCTTAATTTTTTTGATGAAATGTTAACTCAAATGGACAATGAAGAACCAAATGACCAACTTAGAGTGGCTCCCAAATCAGATACAAACACCCAAGAAGAGACCTTATTTGTAGGTGGGTTGAAGTTGGTTTGGGGTTGGAATTCAGATTTTTAACCTCCCACTCAACCCAAACCTGTACATTTTTGGGGAGGGTTAAAATTCCTCCCTGAAAACTTGATTCAGCAAAATTATCAATCCAGATAATGTTGGTTCATAAAACAAACTGTAGTTATTGGTTTTGATATTGTCCTTTGATGATCTAAACAAACTTTTTAAGAATTTCTAATTTTCTAATTTGACAAGTTTTAGCTTTTCTGCAACTAAGCTAATGAGCACCTATTCCTTACAGACTGAGAACATCAAGATCAAAACATCTCACATAAAGATTGAAGTCCAGGATAGCTGCGGAAAATCCTTGGTTGTTTGCCTGGACAAGGATTCTAGGAGGATATATAAGGATGTTGTTAGGTTGGTAGTAGACGTACAGTTTAAATATTTAAATGTGTTGACCGTTTTAAACTTGTTTCAGGCATAAAGCTCTTTACTATAGTTATACTTGGATGCCGTCAGTTTTAAAAATTTAAATTAATCCATTTGGATTAGTCAGAAAATATTAAATTCCTCAAAAAGAACATTTTTCTTCATTTCAGGCCTACCGACTCCAAAAGTTGGAGACAGGCCTATATCAATGACCTGCTGATACCCTTTTTCCACCTGGAATCTGTGCAGGGTGCTGTGTGCCATAATTTGCAACCATATAAGAAACAATGACCCAGAAACAGGGGTCTCAGAGACAATAAGATTTACTAAACTGGTGCCCTGTCTGCTCTCTCAAGTAGACATAAAGATCCTTTGGCACGATTCAAAGACCAGGGGAGTTTCCTGACCAATATTTCTCCCTTAATCAACATCACAAAAACAGATTATCTAGTTATTATCACATTGCTGTTGGTGGGAGCTTGCTGTGTGCAAATTGGCTGCCGTGTCTCTGACATACTTTACTGACATGATTATACTTTAATAGCACTTCACTGATTGTAAAGCACTTTAGAATGGCTGGTGGTCATAAAAGACACTATATAAATGCAAGTTTTTTTCCCCTTTGCCCACTGTGAATAAATGCCTGATGCAGTGCCCTGCCCAGTGCTCATTAAACAAAAATCTTTATTTAGTCCCACTTCATTCCATTCTTCTTCAGAGAGTTCCCATGGTCGATAGTTTTTTCTTTACTCAGTCCTGTATTTTGTTGGATTTAATCTTCACCCTGACTTTAGACTTTTTTATATTTAAGGTTCAATTTGGCATTTAAAAAAAAATTAAGGAAATAAATGTTTGAATTTAAGAATTTGATAAATAATGCTCATTGATTTTTTTTTAAACTAATGCAGCATTGAAGTGTCGCCTTGTCTGGAACCTGGATACTGCTTCCATAAAATGAGGTCATTGAGATTCAGTCAGAATGAAAATGAAAACATTGGATTAACTAAGTACATGCCAAAGTGCCTGTTGTTACCAATCAACACATTTGCAGGTATCCTGTAAACTGATTCAACCTGGGAAACAGTTCACTTTGCTTGAAAAAACAATCTCATGGAGCTGCTAGAACAGTAGAGTACATAGTCACAATTAAAAGTTCAGTTGTTCAGGAGTGCCCTTTATTTGTTAAGCATTGTTTAAGAACAATTGAACTGAACAATATTATGGACATTTCCTTCAAGCCTGGAAGGCCAAAGGAGGGAAAATGAATCTAATGAATAATACCGACTCTGGTTGGAGAAATTCAAAGCTAATTGAAAGTTATCAGCAGTATATCGTAATAGAGGGGCATTGCTGTTGAAGTAAACTTTTCATCTGGGAATGATTTTTGACACTATGGGAAGTATCTTGCATTTTGGTTCAAGACCCTGATGTTGGGAGTCAAATGGGGGTCCCGACCCTGTGCTGTGTTGGGAGTAGTCACCCAACAAAAATGTTGTCTGAATTGGCTTATCAGTGGCCAGAAGCTGTGATAGTCGTCCAATAAGGATGGGGGAGGACTCTTGAAGCTGGATAGCCAATGGAGGCCCTTCAGCATGGAAGGAGCTGCAGCCTACATACATATTAACATACAAATTAGGAACAGGAATAGGCCACTCGGCCCCTTGAGCCTGCTTCGCCATTCAGTAAGATCATGGCTGATCTGATTGTAACTTCAACCTCACATTCCTGCATTTCCCTGATAACCTTTCACCCCCTTGTTAACCAAGAGTCTAGCTCTGCCTTAAAAATGTTCAATGATTCTGCATCCACCACCTTTTGAGGAAGAGAGATCCAAAGACTCACAACCCTCTGAGAGAAAAGATTTCTCCTCATCTCTCTCTTCAATGAGTGATCCCTTATTTTTAAACAGTGACCTCTAGTTCTAGTTTCTCCCACAAGAGGAAAGTTCCTCTCTACATCCACCCTGTCAAAACCCCTCAGGGTCTTAAAGGTTTCAATTAAGTCACCTCTTACTCTTCTAAATTCCAGTGGATACAAGCCTAATCTGTACAGCCTTTCCTCATAAACCCATTCCTGGGATTAGTCTAGTAAACCTTCTCTGAATTACTCCTAATGCATTTCCATCTTTCTTTAACTAAGGAGACCAGCACTGTACACAATACTGCAGGTATGGTCTCACCAATGCCCTATATAATTGAAGCATAACCTCCCTGTTTATGTAATCAATTCCCTCACAATAAATGATAACATTCTATTAGCTTTCCTAATTACTTGCTGTAACTGCATACTAACCTTTTGTGATTCATGCACTAGGACACCCAGATCCCTCTGAATCTTAGAGCTCTGCAATCTCTCACCATTTAGAAATTAAGCTTCTTTTTTATTCTTCCTGCCAAAATGAACAATTTCACATTTGCCCACATTATACTCCATTTGCCAGATCTTTGCCCACTCACTTAACCTATCTGTGTCACTTTGTAGCATCCTTACTTCCTCTTCACAATTTACTTTCCTGCCTATCTTTGTGTCATCAGCAAATTTAGCAACAATTCTTTCGGTCCCTTCATTCAAGTTATTTATACAAACTGTAAACAGTTGAGGCCCCAGCACTGATCCCTGTGGCACACCACTCATCACACCCTACCAACCAGAAAAAGACTCATTTTTGCCAACTCTCTGCTTCCTGTTAGCCAGCCAATCTTCTGTCCATGCCAGTATGTTACCCCCTACACCATGAGCTTTTATTTTCCGCAATAACCTTTGACGTGGCACCTTATCAAATGCCTTCTGGAAATCTAAGTACAGTACATCCACCAATTTCCTTTATCCACAGCATATGTGACTCCTTCAAAGAACTCCAATAAATTGGTTAAACATGATTTCCTTTTTACAAAACCATGTTGACTCTGCCTGATTGCCTTGAATTTTTCTAAGTGCCCTGCTATAATATCTTTAATAATAGCTTCTAACATTTTCCCAATGATAGATGTTAGGTTAACTGACCTATAGTTTCCTGCTTTCTATCTCCCTCCCTTTTTGAATAAAGGAGTTACATTTGCTATTTCCAATCTGATGGAATCTAGCCTGAATCTAGGGAATTTTGGAAAATTAAAACCAGTGCATCAACTATCTCACTAGACACTTCTTTCAAGACCTTAGGGTGAAGTCCATCCAGAGTAGGGTTGCCAACCCTCCAGGATTAACCTGGAGTCTCCAGATCTCCAGGGCACTGCTGTGTGCAACCCTGGAAAAAAAAATCAGGCATCAAAAAAATATTTTTTTGCATTTTCTTTGAACATTTTTCCCTACCAGATATAAAAATATTGAAAATTGTGGGGCAGGGGAGAAGCATCATCCAATTGGGTAATGCGTCCTTTTGCTTTCTAATTAGCATAAGAAGGCAATGCATTATAAGGATGGATGTGTTGTCGACTAATGGCTGGAGCGTGAGGCAAGTCATAAGATGAAACCTCCAGGAATACATTTAATCACAGTTGGCAACCCTACCTCAAAGGCATCCTGGAGTGCTGGCCCCTGGTCTGTTGCCAGGAGGCTGCCTCCAGTCGGCTCCTGATAATTGGCATTGATTGGCCTTAAATTATCCTAACAAGCTACCTGTTGCTTTTGG
Source organism: Carcharodon carcharias (assembly GCF_017639515.1). Classification (NCBI taxonomy): domain Eukaryota; kingdom Metazoa; phylum Chordata; class Chondrichthyes; order Lamniformes; family Lamnidae; genus Carcharodon; species Carcharodon carcharias. The sequence continues at coordinate 30,920,164 of NC_054488.1, read as the reverse complement.
GTGGGTAGCTTTTTTTTATTCATTCATGGGATGTGGGCATCGCTGGCTGGGCCAGCATTTATTGCCCATCCCCAGTTGCCCTTGAGAAGGTGGTGGTGAGCTGCCTTCTTGAACCGCTGTAGTTCATGTGGTGTAGGTACACCCACAGTGCTGTTAGGAAGGGAGTTCCAGGATTTTGACCCAGTGACAGTGAAGGAACAGCGATATATTTCCAAGTCAGAATGGAATGTGGCTTGGAGGGGAACTTCCAGGTGGTGGTGTTCCCATGTGTCTGCTGCCCTTTCTAGATGGTAGTGGCCATGGGTTTGGAAGGAATTCCTGCAGTGCATCTTGTGGATGGTACACTGCTGCTACTGTATGTCGGTGGTGGAGGGAGTGAATGTTTGTGGATGTGGTGCCAATCAAACAGGCTGCTTCGTCCTGGACGGTGTCAAGCTTCTTGAGAGTTGTGAGCTGTTCCACCACTAACCCCGCCCTCAGCAAAATGGCTGAAGGGCAGGATGGTGTCAGCAAAAATTTACACACCTGCCCACGTCCATTCTCCCCCCACTCCACTGATATTGGGGTGAAAATCCTTCCCTATATTTCAAAAGATATGTCAGTATTCATCTCTGCATACAAAACTTGCAATATTTCACTGTCAAAAGTTTGTCACAAAGCTTCAATACAGTTAACTTAATCCAGAATGAATTAAGATCATCACAGTGGAATCAAGCATTGTAAATAGAGTAATTGTGAATTGAGTTTATAACTATCAGTATTATTCAGCCACAGTCTGAACCAACAACTGTAATCAGTCATCATTGAACTGTTTTTTTTACACACAGACTGTAATGAAATCCTCAGAAATTCTGCTTAGTTAGATGGTGTTCCAATGGCCTTCATGAGGAGGGAAAACTTATTTGGGAAGGCTTGAATAATCCAGAAAGTGTGCTTTCTCACCCCACAGACTGAGTCATTAAATATATTCAGGGCTGAAATAGACAGATTTTTGAAATATAGTGGAGTTAAATGTTACGGGGAATAGGCAAGAAAATGAAGTTCAGAAGAAGATCAGATCAGTTATGATCTTGGTGAATGACAGAGCATACTTGAGGGGCCAACTCTTGCTCCTATTTCTTATGTGCTTATTAAGAAAAATACAACTTTCAACAAAAAAGATCCTCAGAACTCATATGAAGTGATTTATTTTGTCTCAATTCAACCGAAAAGGTTTCCTCCAACTCTTGTATGCCCTGAAACAGCAGGTGAAGATCTATGTTAGTCACCTATAGCTAGAATATAATTGCTAATACATTAGAACTATAGACTACAAAATAATTCTGTGGGGGAAAAATGACAAGTATTCATTAAAAAATTGCAGGAACAAAAAGCATCAAAAATATAGGTGTTATATTATTGCAGCGATTTTAGTAAAAGACAAAGCATCTCTTCAGATTCAGAATGAATATTAATGGACCATGTGACTAGAAAGTTACTTGACTTCACTACATGAGTTTAAGTGCACTTGGGGTATGGGGGCAGAGGATGATGGTGAGGGAGAAATTATTTCCTCTGTTCACTACTTGTAGTAAAGTCATGAACACGCTCTTCTTGCTTGGAAGTATGATTTCACTATAAATAATGAAAAGAGTAAATTTTTCTCCATGATGTTTTACACTGTTAATTCCATTATGCTGTTTGATTTACCACGAGGCCACATGTCTAAAAACTAAGACTATGATATACATTTGTGTGTCCTAGATGTATAGTATTTATTAAAGTATGTTTCTGTAAATAAAAGTATTTTTACTTGGTTAAAGTATAACCAGATTGTTTACTACTACTGAAAACCTTTGATTTTTTTCAATAAAACTACTTCGACTTTATCTTTCTGAATATCCAAGTTTGAATTGATCCTGTGGCTGGTGGAATTTTCTTCACTGACTGTGTCTGCAGAAAATAAAAAAAGATGTGGTGTTACTCTGAGAGCCATCTCCGTCATCTGGGCCAGTTTGTGCTGTTCTTCTGATGCTGTGCACTGCCTCAGCATGGCCACAAATCTGTGTGAAAGCAGAACACTGAGCAGCAATGAGTTTGTTTGAACTCTGATTCCCCAACTTGGTAAATCTGGATAGGAAAAATAGGTGGTTATAAATGGGCTGTAGATAGCTGTGGTGCCCAAGTCACAATGTTTGTTATAGAAGCTATAGCTGAGATTAGGAGTGGGAATGATGCTTTTCTGCAGAGGACCATGAAGCAGCTATTTTTTCTCATGATGGGTGACAACTCATTCACAGAAGGTTGTAGCTCAGTCAACCAATCATGCAGCATTGCTGAAGATTATACATTCCCTCACACACCCATGCAGGCTGCTTGGCACACTGCCAAATGGCTGGCTGAATTGCTGATAACAAACTATGAAAATGAAATTGAACGTAGACCTCGAGGTCTGAACCCCTGTATTTGAAAACTGAAGAAGTCTTCAGGCTGGTGTACCAGCTCCCCATTTTACACTGTGGGCAGAATCTCCATAGACCCTTGCTTGAAAGTGTTTCAACTGCACACCATTATTAGTTTAGAGACCACTTAACACAAAAATCAATGTTCCAATTTTCAAAAAGTGAGCATTTTGTAGAAAATATGCAGAAATTGAATGAAAACCCAGTGATGACATAATTGTGAGTGCCTTATATGACTAATCATAGAAAATTTGCAACTGATAGGCCAGAACACAAGCCACCCACCCTAATCCCACTTTCCAGCATTTGGTCTGTAATCCTGCAGGTTACAGCATTTGAGGTGCATATCCAATAACCTTTTAAATGAGTTGAGGGTTTCTACATCTACTCCCCTTTCAGGCAGTGAGTTCCAAAACCCTCCTCCATTCAACTCATCTGCTTTGCAAACTCAGCCAATCACGATCTCTGTACTGCAAAACAATCTCAGTAAGAGGCCGAGATGGATCAGCCACTTGGTACTTCTGACTGAAGATTGCTGCAAACACTTCAGCCCTGTCTTTTGCACTGATGTATTAGGCTCCCCCAACATTGAGGATGGGGATATTTGTGGACCCTCCTGTTCGTTGTTTACTTTGGCAGGGCTGCAGAACTTTGAACTGCCTTGTTGGTTGTGGGATAGCTTAGCTTAATCACATGTTGCTTCCGCTGTTAGGCATGAAAGTAGTCCTGTGTTGTAGCTTCACCAGGTTGAACCTCATTTTTAGGTATGCTGGCTACTGCTCCTGACATTCTATCCTGCAGTCCTTACTGGCCCAAGATTGATCCCTTGGCTTGATAGAGTGAAGGATATGCTGGGCCATGTGGTTAAAGATTGTGGTTGAGTACAATTCTGCTGCTAATAGCCCACAGCGCTTAATGGATGCTTAGTTTTGTTCGAAATCTATCCCATTTAGCATGGTAGTAATGCCTCACAACACAATGGAGGGTATTCTCAATGTGAAGACAGGATTTGACTCCACAAGGAGCATGTGGCGTTTACTCCTACCAATCCTGTCATGGGCAGATGCATCTGCAGCAGGTAGATTGGTGAGGATGAGGTCACGTAGGTTTGTCGCTCTTGCTTCTCTCACCTCTGCCAGTCTAGCAGTTATGTCCTTCAGGATTCAGCCAATATTGGTACAACTGAGCCACTCTTGATGATGGATACTGAAGTCCCCCACCCAGAGTATAACTCTCTCCCCTTGCTACCCTCAGTGCTTTCTCTAATTCATGTTCAACATGGAGGAATACTGACTCATCAACTGACGGGTGGGGTGACGGAGTGGCAGGGAGGCGGAGTAGGTGGGTTAGAGATACGTGGTAATCAGCAAGAGGTTTCCTTGCCCATGTTTAACCTGATGCCATGAGACTTCATGGGGTTCAGAGTCAATGTTGAGGGCTCCCAGGGCTTCTTGACTATATACCACAGTGTCGCCATCTCTGCTGGGTCTGTCCTGCTGATGATACAGGACAGGGATGGTGATGGTGGTGTCTGGGACATTGGTCTGTAAGGTATGATTCCGTGAGGATGGCTATGTCAAACTGTTGCTTGACTAGATTGTGCAAGTCTCCCGATTTTGGCACAAGCCTCCAGATATTAGGAAGGAGGATGTTGCAAATCAAGAGGGCCGAGTGTGCTGTTGCCATTTCGGATAGCTGGTTGATGCCAGGCAGTACTTCTAGTTTAAAAGCAAAATACTGCGGATGCTGGAAATCTGAAACAAAAACAAAAAATGTTGGAAGAACTCAGCAGGTCTGACAGCATCTATGGAGAGAAAGACAAAGTTAACACTTCAAGTCCGTATGACACTTCCTCAGAGCTGAAGGGAAGTAGAAATGTGGTGAAATATCTACTGTTTAAGGGGAGCAGAACAGGTGAAGGTTGATAGAAGGCCAGCGAAAGGTGGAGGCAAAGGAGAGATTGGGAAAGATTTCATAAACAAAAGGTCAAAGGTTTGTTAATAGTGGTGGTTCTGGCTAAAGGAGGTGCTAATGGTGACATTAAGAGTGGAAAGCAGAATGTGATAATGGCAGGACCAGGGTCAGCACTCTGGAAAGTGACAGGTGGCCCTAGTGGGGGTGGGGTGGAGAAGACAGTGGTGGGAAAAAAGATTGAAAAGGCTAAAAGCTGAGGATAAAGCAATAAATAAAAATGGAAATAATAATAATGAAAATAAGTGGGGAAAAAATAAAAATGAAGAAAAAAGGTGGGGGTGGTGTTGGTGGTGGGATCAAAAAGGGGGTGAGGATGGAGGAGAGAGTTCATGATCTGAAGTTGTCGAACTCAATGTTAAGTCCGGAAGGCTGTAAAGTGCCTCATCAGAAGATGAGGTGCTGTTCCTCCAGTTTGCGTTGAGCTTCACTGAAACATTGCACAGGCCAAGGACAGACATGTGGGCATGAGAGCAGGGTGATGTGTTGAAATGGCAAGTGACAGGGAGGTCTAGGTTGTGCTTGCCAGCAGATCGCAAAGCAGTCACCCAGTCTGCGTTTGGTCTCTCCAATGTAGAGGAGACCGCATTGGGAGCAGCGAATGCAGTAGAGACTAAATTGAAGGAGGTGCAAGTGAAGTGCTGTTTCACCTGAAAGGAATGTTTGGGTCCTTGGATGGTGAGGGGTGGGCGAAGTAAAGGGGCAAGTGTTGCACCTTCTGAAATTGCATGGGAAGGCGCCATGTGATGGAGGTGATGGAGGAGTGGACCAGGGTGTCCCAGAGGGAACGGTCCCTGCGGAATGCCGCCAGGGGGTGTGAAGAGAAGATGTGATGGCATCATGCTGGAGTTGGCAGAAATGGCAGGAGAGATCCTTTGAATGCAGAGGCTGGTGGGTTGAAAAGTGAGGACAAGGGGACCCTATCATGGTTCTGGGGGGGGAAGAGTAAGTTGTGAGGGCAGAGGCACGGGAGATGGGCCGAACACGGTTAAGGGTCCTATCAACCACCGTGGGTGTGAAGGAAGACATGTCAGAAGCTCTGTTTTGGAAAGTGGCATTATCAGAACTGGTGTGACAGAGGCAAAGTTCTAGTTTCATTGCTTTTTGACTTGGTAGTAGTTTGGTACGATGGCGTTGCTTGCCTGGCCATTTCAGAGGATGCTTAAGAGTCAATCACATTGTGGGTCTGGAGTTACACATAGATCAGACCAGGTAAGAACAGCAGATTTCCTTTCCCTAAGGACATTAGAGATCCAGATGGGTTTCTACAACAATTGACATTGGTTTCATGGTCACCATTACTGAGGCTAGCTTTAAAATCCAGATTTATTAATTGAACTTAAAATTCCACTAGCTGCTGTGGTGGGGTTTGAACCCATGGCCCCAGAACATTAACTGGGCCCAACTTGTCCCTTGACATAGCTTCCTATCTGCCATCCCTGTGAGGGTGTGGTAGCATAGAGGCAAAGATAACCAGAGAGAAGAGGAATTGAGGCTAGAAATGGTGCATAAAGTGGGTATTAGGGTTTGAACAGGCAGGGAAGTTCAGACAAAATGACCAAACATTTAAACAGAACAGTAACACAAAAAATATTTGTATTAATTTGCAAATTAGTTTAATCCATTGAAGTTTGCAGAGTTTTTGACATAAAGCCAGTAATGCTGCATTTAAACAGTGCACGTGCAGCTACTGTTTCTGTTCTACTGATATAGCCTACAGAATGCGGTACCGACAGAGACGAGATGAGGGCATTCCCATGTACATGACCGTGGTGCATTATTCCTCATCTTGAACCTGTTTGCAGCATTTGACATGATGTACCTCCTCCATCACCACAGCCACCTGCCACTGAAAACCTCAACCACCTGCAGGATTGCCCAACCTCCTGCTATCCATCTGCAAAAACTCCCAAAGCTCTGGCACCTGTATCTTATTTGACCAATTCCCATTCTCCTTTCACCCCTGGGCTCACTACTCATTGGCTTTTCATTCTCCAAGCAATTTAAAATGCTCATCCTCATGTTCAAAGTTCCCCATGTTCTCACCCCTCTCTATCTCTGTTCTCTGCAAGTCCGCTCCCCATCCCCATCCCACCAACTCTCTCCCTTCCCCTCATCCTGGCCTCTATGCATCCCCCAGATTGTTTGGTGGCTATGCTTTCAGATACCTCGGCCCCGAGCTCTGGAATTCCCTCCAAAATCCTCTTTGCCACTCTATCTTGCTCTCCTCCAAGTTTGTCCTTAAAACCTTTGCCTTTGATCAAGCTTTTGGTTACTAATATCTTCTTGGCTCAGTGTCTGTTTTCTCTCGCACTTTCTCTAACTAACTTTTCCCATGAAACCCCTCAGGATATTTTTCTCTATTACTTGTTTTTCTCTCTAAGTGCGAGATGTTGCTGTTGATCCTGATGCCTGAGGAACAAAACAAGTCAAAGGCAGCGAGCGATTGACTGACTTCTGGTAGGAAAGTTGTAGTTGGTGTAGAAGAGTGGGCAGCAGAGTGTCAAGTAATGCCAGACCTTCCCACGAACACCGCAGCCCCCTAGAGAGAAACGAGAAACAGAAATCGAGCCTGAAATTGGCAGCAGTTCACCCTACCTCAGATCAATTTCATGCCAAGTTACCATGCTCACACATAAGAGAGTCTGAAGGTATCCATACATTTCACATAGGACCCATGAGCTAGCAAACACCTCACTGAGTTGGGCTGGGTTTGAACTCATGCCCCAGAAGTGAAGGACATTGCGAAGACCTTTTTTACTTAGACCCTCGTCCCACACTGGCTACTGTTTAATGTGCTTTGTTTTGGATGCAGACAATGGTTTTATGAATAATAAAAAAGTTCTGGAAGAACTCAGTAGGTTTAGCTTCTGTGGAGAGAGGAACAGAGATAAGGTTTCGATTCCAATATGACTCTTCTTTAGAACCAGTTCCAAAGAGTTATATTGGACTCAAAACATTAACTCTGTTTCTCTGTCCACAGATGCTGCCAGACCTGCTGAGTTCTTCCAGCATTTTCTCTTTTTATTCTAGATTTCCAGCATCCACAGTATTTTGATTTTATTTTAGCGGTTTTATCAAGTTGCTGTCCCTCACCCAATATTATAAATATTAACTTAATTTAGGGATGGGCAACAAATCCTGGTCTTGCCAGTGATGCCCAAGTCCCATGAAGGAATGAAAGTACTACTCAACCACTTGGACTCTTTTTGTGATTTGTGACATACACAGGTTGAAATTACTCCTAAATCAAAGAGTGATGAAAATTCTAAGAGCATCCACAAGTGGGGAAACATGGCTGGTTGTCCACCTCCCCAGTTTGAGCACACACTAATGCTGCTGCCTCTGCCCCTGCTGACAGCAGTGAATCACTGCCATAAGACCATAAGACGTAGGAGCAGAAGTAGGCCATTCGGCCCATCGAGTCTGCTCTGCCATTCAATGAGATCACAGTTGATCTGATAATACTCAGCTCCACTTTCTTGTCTTTTTCCCATAATCCTTGATTCTCTTACTGATTGAAAATCTGTCTATCTCAGCCTTGAATATACTTAACGACCCAGCCTCTCCAGCCCTCTGCAAGTAAAGAATTCCACAGATTGACTAGCCTCTGAAAGAAGAAATTCCTCCTCATCTCTGTTTTAAATGGGCGCCCCCTTACTCTGAGATTATGCCCTCTGGTCCTAGACTCTCCCACAAGGAGAAACAACCTTTCAGCATCTACTCTGTCAAGCCCCCTAAGAATCTTACATGTTTCAATAAGGTCGCCTCTCATTCTTCTAAACCCGCCAAAGCCCACTAGCAGATAAGAAATCTGTAGGATGTCGAAAGGTACACCTGCAAATTCGACCACCAACAGTATTTTTCTCTGTTCCATCCAATAATAACCAGAGATAAAACCAAAGATCAGGCTAACCCTAACCCTAACCCCCGATTAGGCTTGGTGAGGCTCTGCTTCACCTGTTGAACATCTTACCAATATTCATTATCTGCACCCACTCATGGAGAAAGACTGTTTGAGGTGAAAGACTGGAGAGCTGGACTGTCTGTGGGAATGTATCCTGAAAAAGCGACATCTCCTCCTAGAGGGGACAGGGAGCAAAACAAATTCCACAGAAAAAAAATCTTCAAGGTTAGAAAATAAACCAGCAGCGTTTACCTGTCATCCAGAACAAGCAGCTGCTCCTCCAGGTACTGCTTCACTTCAGCTGTATCCCCAAGTGCCTCCTGTAGACTGAAGCCAGATGAACACTGCAACCACAACTGGCAAACAGAAGCTTTTCAAAATGAGTCACAGCTGAAGAGAGAGCAGCATGCTGATATCACCCAAATCTCTTTCCATCAGCCCACTGCCCCACCTTTCCTCTCATAACCCTCATTCATCCCCATCTGCCTTCATATCTCTCATCACCTTCTCCCCATAATAAGTTGTATTTATGTAGCACATTTAAGGCAGTAAAATATCCCAAAGCTTCACAGGAAAGTTTGCCAATAAAATTTGACACTGAATCACTTAAGGAGATCTCAGGACTGGTGATCCAAGGCTTAGCCAGAGACGTAGGCTTAAGATGGGGCTTAAAGGAGGAGAGAGGGGCAGTTAGATTAGGGAGGGAATTCTAGAGCATGGGATCCAGGCATGGTCATCAATGCCAGAGTGATGAAAACTGGGGATTAAGAGGCCAGGGCTGGAGAAGGGCAGAGGTCTTAGAAGAGATTACAGAGATAAAGAAGGTGGCTGTGGAGAGGTTTGAAAACAAAGGTGATCATTTTTAAAAGTTGAGACATTGCCAGGCTCTCACCTATACGTATCCTTCATCCCCATCATATCCTCATATCCCTCAACCCCAAATACCCACCGTCTCCCCCTATCCCTCAATCCCACCCAACCTTTCTTCTCCCCATATGTCTCACCCCAATATACCCACTTTCTCCCCACATCCCTCATCCACTGACTTGATTACATGACAGAGTGCCAACATGGACTCGTTGGGCTGAATTACCTCCTTCTGTCCTATAATAATTCTATGACTCTATCTCATCACTTTCTCCTCAAATTCCTCAGTCTCTCTCTCTCCAACAATCCAATTCGCCCATGGTCCCATTGAGACTGGCTGCTTCAATAGTCTTCTCTATTAACTTATTCCACATAATTACCCCCATAATTAACAATTCCTCCTGAATTCTCCTCTTAGTCTCAAATTCCGTTTCCCTGGTGTTTGAACGCACCACCATTGAGTAACCTGCCCAAATTCCTGCTCTCAATTCCTGCTATAATCCTGAAAACTTCCATTAGTTCAACTGAACAACTCCTTGTTTTCAGGGAAGACAAATACAATTGCCCTATTACTAAAATAAAATACTGCAGATGCTGGAAATCTGACATAAAAACAGAAAATGTTAGAAACACTCAGCTGGTCAGGTAACATCTGTGGTGAGAAACAGAGCTAATGTTTCATTTGATGAAGGTTCATTGATCTGAAATGGTAACTGCCTCTCTCTCTCTACAGATGCAGGCTGGCATGCTGAGTATTTCCAGCATTTTCTGTTTTTATTCGAGATTTTCCTACATCTTTCCTCATAATTTAAACTCTTGAAACTCTGAGAACTTGGGGGATGTTGAGATAGATCCATCTCCCATCAGCTTTCCCTGGATGTATGCCTCATTACTGACGTGTGGGGGTGGGGCACAGAGCATAGTGTAGCTGCCGGACACCTCACTCCCTTCCATTTGTCCTTGTCCCTCCACCCTCAGCCAGGCCTGGGTATCACTGAAGCATGGTGGCTGGGGAGGGCCATCATTTAGCTGAACATTGTTAATAAGGAATAGCTGAGCTGGAAGAGAAGTTTTGGCTTTTTTCCAATTCATTAAATTTAACAGTTAGAAAAACACTTCAGGTCCATCATCATTTAAAAAATACATTCAGGTGGAAACATCTAGCCAAACATCAGTGGAAACATTCACCTGTCTTGTGGACAATAAGATTATCAATTTGCAGTTTAAAACAGTGCCTCTGATCACAAGAGTGTCTAGGAGTTCAGACATCACTCTTGTAAGGAATTGGGGTCTTGAATAAACATATTTTTTGCAAAATATAACACCCCCTGAAAAGCTTTCTAAAGAGGCAACAATTTTTAAACAGTCTGTGGAAACAGGCAAGGTCACTTAGTTCATGCTGACATTCCTAAATTAAGATAATGTCTTCTGAACCCCTTATCTATGCAATTGTTTAAAAAGGGCCAGGATGTGACCCTCAGCAAGGTGTAAACTAAAAAGCTGACCTCGAGCAGGGTAACTCACAAACACCCTGACGTTTGGAGTACCTGTCCTGGATCCACTGGTCAAAATAGATAGATGGTTGACACTGGGCAAGCTACCGCTCACAAAAGGGGTGGGTAGATTGGTGTCATACTGTGATAGTGGGCTGAGGTGAGGCTGGGGGCTGCTGAGGTGGCAGTGCTCGTTGAGCAGCTACCTTCTTCAGATGTTAGATGGACCAGAGGAGGAGGAGGACATTCGAGAGGCCGGGGGAAAAGTTTGCTTTGACTAGAGAGTGGAATGCTGTTATCACAAGCTTTTAACAGTCATATAATTGTTTTCCTGTCATATCTAAACTGTTGTTTCTTAACAAACTCAATAAACTATCTTAAAAATACTTATGACTAGTCAACTGCCTATTTAGTTATCTGTGATCTGAAGTTGAAATTGTACACTCTAGATGGGGCTGTCAGATGAGGCTAAATATGAACCCTAGATTTTCACTGTGAAAAACACTCTGAGGTCAGTAACACAGGGAAGGGGGAGGTTATATGAAAATGAGACATTGTTGAGCACAATACCAAATAAATATACTTCTACTAATAGCACTGTGCTACTGTCACTAATCAGCAGGGAGAGCACAGGAATACATTAAAGCCCCCCTTTCCAAAGACTCCGGTTTTCCCACAAGTAAGTACTTCAGAGAGGCAAATTTGAGGAGTGGGGGCATTCTCTGGTTCAAGGTGACAGACATGACCGGTCCCATCTTATCTAACAGTGGATAGCTTAGGGATATAAAATGTCAGCAGGCAGTTGGTAGCATTCTTTCCTGAGTCAGAAAGTCATGCATTCGAAACCCTCTCTAGGCCAAGACTCCCTGTGTCATACTGATGGAGCTCTGCACTGTCAGACGTGTTGTCTTTCAGATAAAACATTAACCCAAGGCCTTATCTGCCCTCTTAAGTGAATATAATTAACACTATTTGAAGAAGAGCAGGGGTGTTATCACAGGTATCAAGGCAAAGTTGCCAATGAAACAGTTCTTTCTAGGGCAAACATGCTAAGCTAATCAAGCAAAGGCGGCTCCAATGGCTTGAGAATGTGCACAGGATGGGAGGTGGCTGTATCCTCAAGGATATGCTTAAATGGGAAGGTAGCCCATGCAAAGAGGCCAAAGAGTCCAAAGCTCTGATTCAAAGATGCTGTCAAAAGAGAAATGAAAGCCCACAACCTCAATCATGAGAGGTGGGAAATTCTGATAACTGATTATCAGCTGAAAGGCTGATAACCAATGTAAATGGTGACACCAGCTCTGGGCAGGAGTTTGCTATCATGATGACATGTGCTTTCAGAAGCTCCAAAGTAGATGCCTGCCCTGCAAACAAAGTGTCAGCAGAGATCATCCCACACCACCGGCAAAGGACAACTTGCATACATGGTACTTGTGGAAAACTTTGCTTTTCCAGAATTAGCTTGTTCAGCCATCAAAGGAAGTGCAGCAGGTGGTCTCATCTGACCTCACCAAGGTTCTGAGGCTGCATTCTAGTCATCTCTCACAGATGGAAAGATGTTAAAATCTGGCCAATATATATCCTCAACCAACATCACTAGAAACAAATGTTCTTGTCATTAATCTGTAATAATGCAATATGTGAAGTCTTGTGTGCAAACTGGCTGCTGTTACTCCTGCATTACAACAATGACTACACTTCAAAAGTACATCATTGGCTGTAAAGCACTTGGGACATCTGGAGGTTGTGTATAAATGCAGGCCTTTACTTTAAAAAGAAACAACTTGCACATCTGAAATGGTGCATCATTGTCCTGGTATGTAAATGCAGGGTGATTGCACAAAAACAAGCAAATTATGTGAAACCTTTAGAAAAGAAACAGTTAGGCCTCAGCTGGAGAAGTGTCCAATTCTGGGCACCACATTATAGAAAGGATTTGAAGGCTTTAGAGAGGGCACAGAAAAGATTTATGAGAATGGTTCCAGGGATGAGGCACTTCAATTGTATGGAGAGATGGAAAAGCTGGAATTGTTCTTGTTATAGTAGAGAGGACTAAGGGGGGGATTTAATCGTGTTATTTAAATGTATGAGGGGTTTTGATAGAGTAGTTAGGGTGAAACTGTTTCCATTAGCAGGAGGGTCAGAAACCAGAAGACACAAATTTGAAGTAATTGGCTGAAGTACCAGAGGAAAGATGAGGAGATTTTCTTTTTACAGTGAGTTGCGAACTGGAAGATGCTGTCTGAAAGGATGATGGAAACAGATTCAGCAGTACTTTCAAAAGGGAATTGGACAGATACTTGAAAAGGAAACATTTTCAGGGCTATGCGGAAAGAGCAGAAAGTGGGACTAATTAGATAACTCTTTCAATAACCTGCAGACACATGAAGAGCCTAAAGGACTCCTTCCGCGGTGTGTAATTCTATGATTGAGCAAATGTGAAATTGGGTGTGATTGCTTCTGTGTGAACACAAGTACACTGACTTCTTAAGCACATATAAAGATTATCAATATCACTTGATATCACTGCCATGTTTAGGCTCTGAACCAGTGACCTTACATTGGCTGAGGGTACATAACCCAGTGAGCATCAAACTGAATTGCTGTTGCGCAGTGTTCAGACTGTAGTTTGCTCAGTCCATAACTGGTGGAAGTCACAGCAATCAGGATTAACAGATTTAAAGATTTCTCATTTCAATTACCTGGTGTGAGATTCCCTCGTTCATTCGAAGTCCCATCACCAGTAATTCCTCCAATCTACAAGAAACACACATAAAAACTCCAAGTTCAATTTGATGAGGATGTTCATGCTGTGAATTGAATAATTTCCACTTCAGGCAGCTAGTATGAACAATCACTATCTGGACAGTTATTGCACAGGTAAAATACAGAGTAAAGCGCCCTCTATATTGTGCCATCAAACACTCCCAGGGCAGGTACAGCATGGGTTAGATACAGAGTAAAGCTCCCACTCCATCATGTAATTAATCACTATCAGAGTAGGTTTTGCCAGTTGTTTGTGTGACGGGCAGTTGTTTTCAAATGTGGCCAATAGTCATTCACATCCAGGAGATATTTGAAACTGTTTTCAGGTACATTCAAGAAGCTGAAACCATTCAAAATTCAGAGCTATTCTGGAACAAAGAGATCATGATCAGACTGGAAGAACTCTCAATGGGAAAATGCACTGCAGTAACTTGCCAAGGCTTCTTCCGCAGCACCTCCCAAATTCTCAACTTAATCTACCTAGAAGGGCAAGGGCAGCAGATGCTGGGAACACCATCACCCAAGCTGCCCTCCAAGTCTCTCAAACTGTCTGAACTTGGAATTGTATCGCCTTTCCTTCCCTGTGAGTGGGTCAAAATCTTGGAACTCCCTCCCTAACAGCACTGTGGGTGTACCTACACCACATGGACTGCAGCAGTTCAAGAAGGTATCACCACCAACTCCTCTGGGATAATTAGGGATGGGCAATAAATGATTGGGCCTCCAACCAAAGAATAATAACTTTTTTTTTAAATGGCTCTTATAACAGTTATTTATAAAAGAATGAATTTGTATTGATTGCAATGTTTCATTTTCCTTTCAAGAGAGGTATTTCTGTTATCATATAGGATTACATGAAATAAGAGGCATATAAACAGACCATTTGGCCCTCAGCCCATGCTGGTGTTTATGCTCCACTTCAGCCTCCTTTCCCTTCTCCTTCAGTTGTTTCCCTAGCTTCCCCTTAAATCCACCTATACTATTCACTTCAACCACTCCCTGTGGTAGCATGTTCCACATAATCATCACCCTTTGGATAAAGAAGTTTCTTTCTTGTTCCATGTGGGAACTCTAGGATCCTTCTTGTGTACTGGATAACCATTTGTGCAGGAAGTGTGGTCAGTTGCAGCAGATTGAGCTCCAAATTTTGGAGTTTAAACAGCAACTGGCATCACTGCAACGCATCCATGGGATTGAGAGCTTTGTGGATAGCACTATTAGAGATGTAGTTACCTGCTGCTTGAGAGTATGCAGGGAGAGAAGGAAGGGGTAACCACCAGACAGTCAAGAAGGAACAGGCAGGTAGAGCATCTGAGTACATCTCACTCTCCAACCAGTATTCAGTTCTGAATACTGATGAGAATGTTAGTACATCTGGGGAGTGCAGCCAGAGCCAAGTCCATGGCACTACACGTGGCTCAGCTATACAGCAGGGTACAAGGAAGACTGAAAGAGCAATACTGATGGAAGATTCAATAGTTAGGGAAACAGACAGGTGTTTCTGCTGCTGCAGATGTGAATCCAGGTTGGTATTTGCTTCCCTGGTGCCAGGGTCAAGGGTGTCACTGAATGGCTGTAGTGCACTCTCGGGGCAGGGGGTTGGGGGGAGAACATCAAAAGTATTAATCTCTGGAGTGGTAGTGAGAATAGAAATAGAAGGATAGAGCAGATGAATGCATGGCTGGAGAGATGGTGCAGGAGGGAGGCTTTAGATTTTTGGGATACTGGGGCCAGTTCTGGGAAAAATGGAACCTATAGAGGCCAGATGGGTTATACCTAAACAGAGTTGGGACCAATTTCCTTGCTATTAAGGAGGGTTCAACCTATTTCAGCAGCAGTGTGACAACCAGGATGCAATACTAGAGGGGGAGACCGAGGTACGCAAAGAATTGGGAGATGCAGATGTAGAATATAGAATAGGAAATAGTAAGAAATTACATGGGGCCAGAGTGAGAAAGTAATAAAGTCTAAATTAACATACTGTGCATGGATGTTAATGCGTGGAGTGTGGTAAATAAGGTTGGTGAGCTACAGGCACATAGGATAGCCACATGGAAATATGATGTTGTGTTGATAATGGAGACCTGGCTCAAAGAAGGGCAGGACTGGGTATCAAATATTTCTGGATACAAGTGTTCAGGAAAGATAGGGAAGGAAAAAAAGGGGGAGGGGGGGCGTGTTTGAATTGTTTAAGGAGAACATTGCCATGCTGGAGAAAGAGGATGTCCCTGAGGGGTCAAAGGCAGAATCTATTTGGCTAGAACGAAGGAACAAAAAAGGCACAATTATACTGCTCGGTATATTCTATAGGCCACCAACTAGTGGGAAAGATTCTGAGGAACAAATTTGCAAGGAAATTAGAGAGAAGTCCAAGAATTATAGATAGTGGGGGACTTTATCTGAATATAAACTGGGATGGTAGTAGTTTAAAGGGCAGAGAGGGGCAAGAGTTTCTAGAGTGTGTTCAGGAAAATGTTCTACATCAGTACGTTTCCAGTACAATGAGAAAGGAGGCACTGCTGGATCTGATTCTTGGGAATTAGTTGGAACAAGTGTATCAAGTAACAGTAGGGCAACATATAGGAGACAGTGATCATTGCATAAGATTTAGATTGATTAAGGAAAAGGACAAGAAGTGATCCAGAAGAAGAAAAAAAACCTGCAACCTCTCCCACCAAGGGCAGCAGATACATGGGAATACCACCGCCTGCAAGTCCCCCTCCAAGCCACACACCACCCTGACTTGGAACTATATCACTGTTGCTGGGTCAAAATTCTGGAACTCCCTCCTTAAAAGCACTGCAGGTTTTTCTACAACACATGGACTGCAGTGGTTCAATAAGGCAGCTCACCACCACCTTCTCAAGGACAATTAAGGATGGGCTAACTGGTCTAGCCAGTGATGCCTGCATCCATAAATGAATGAATTTTAAAAATTGGAGCAGAACCAACTTCGCTAGAGTGAGAATAGATCTGACTCAGGTCAACTGGAATCAAATGTTGTCAGGCAAAACTGTACTGAACAATGGGCTGCCTTTACATTATATTAATGATTTAGATGAGGCAATTAAATGTAATATCTCCAAATTTGCAGATGACACAAATCTGGGTAGGAGGGTGAGATGTGTGGAGGATGCAGAGATGCTTCAATGTGATTTGGACAAGCTGAGTGAGTGAGCAATTGCATGGCAGATGCAGTATAATGTGGATAAATGTGAGGTTATCCACTTTGGTAGCAAAAACAGGAAGGCAGATTATTATTTGAATGGCTATAAGTTGAAAGAGGGGAATGTGCAACGAGACCTGGGTATCCTTGTACACCAGTCGCTGAAGGTAAGCATGCAGGTGCAGCAGGCAGTAAAGAAGGCAAATGGTATGTTGGCCTTCATAGCCAGAGGATTCGAGTACAAGAACAGGGATGCTTGCTACAATTGTACAAGGCCTTGGTGAGACCACACCTGGAATATTGTGTGCACTTTTGGTCTCCTTATCTGAGGAAGGATGTTCTTGCTATAGAGGGAGTGCAGCGAAGGTTTATCCGACTGATTCCTGGGATGGCGGGACTGACATATGAGGAGAGATTGAGTCAATTAGGATTATATTCGTTAGAGTTCAGAAGAATGAGGGGGGATCTCATAGAAAGCTATAAAACTCTAACAGATCTAGACAGGGTAGATGCAGGAAGGATGTTCCTGATGGTGGGGGAGTCCAGAACCAGGGGACATAGGGTAGACCATTTAGGACTAAGATGAGGAGACATTTCTTCATCCAGAGAGTGGTGAGTCTGTGGAATTTGTTACCACAGAAAGTAGTTGAGACCAAAACATTGTATGTTTTCAAGAAGGAGTTAGACATAGCTCTTGGGGCGAAAGGGATCAATGGGTATGGGGAGAAAGCAGGAGCAGGCTATTGAGTTGGATGATCAGCCATGGTCATAATGAATGGCGGAGCAGGCTGTAAGGACCGAATGGCCTACTCCTGCTCCTGGTTTCTATGTTTACAGAAGAGATAGTTCAGGTACAGTCAAGGTATATTCCCACAAGGTGGAAGGTTAGGGCAAACAAATCCAGAGCTTTCTCGATGACAAAAGAGAAAGAGTAAAAGGAAGCAGAAAAAGGGTGCATATGACAAATGTCAATTTAGAATCAGGTTCAATACAGAAGGTTCACTGGGGAATTGAAAGGCAAATAAGAGAAGCAAAGAGAGAGTGTGAGAAGAGACTGTCAGAAAACATACAAGGCAACCCAAAAATCTTCTTTCAGTGTATAATAATAAAAGGGTGAATTAAGAACCAAAAAAGGCATCTACACTTGAAGGCAACGGGCATGGCTGAGATACTAAATGCATACTTTATAACTGTCTTTACCAAGGAAGAAGGTGCTGCCCAGGTCATGGTGGAAGAGGAGGTGCCTTGGATGTCAGTATCGAAGTCGGCCTTTGAAACCTTGAAAAATCCCTCTAAAAACAGGAGTTGACTTATGTGCCAAGTATAAAAGAGAACTGTGAAGTGTGGGTGGTCACCAATTTGAAATGTCATCAGCATTTGAAGCAAAGAGTGGCCATCTTAAACTCCCAATCATCTTTGCAACACAGCCCTGCTTGATCCTGTGTGCCCAGTTATAAGGTAAGGTAAAACATACATTTGTGGTGAAAAGTTGAGGCTGGCTAAACTAATTGAGTATAGCATAGTGTGGCTGAAAAGCGGGGGTCAACTTATGCAAAAAGTTTGGGACTAGAAAAATAGTGTCATCTTATACACCAGGTTGACTTATAAGCCAGGATTTACGGTAGTTCGTACACTTGATTGGTTTAAAATTGATAAGGAGGTGATATTGAATAGGCTGACTGTACTTAAATTTGATAAGACACCAGGGCTAGATGAGATGCATTCAAGGGCACTGACGAAAGTGAGGGTCCAAATTGTGGAGGTGCTGGCCATAATTTTCTAATCATCCTCAGATGGAGAATTGGTCTCAGAGGACTGGAGAATTGCAAATGTTATATCCTCATTCAAAAAAGGGTATAAAGGTAAGCCCAGCAACTACAGGCCAGTCAATTTTAATCTCGCGAATGGGAAGCTTTTAGAAATGATTTGGTTCAAAATGAATAGTACAATTTTAAAAGGGGTGCAGGAACAGAGGGACCTGAGGCATATATGTGTATAATTTACTGAAGCTGACAGGACAGGTTGAGAGTGCAGTTAATAAAGCATACAGGATCCTGGGCTTTATAAATAGGGACGTCAAATACAAAGGCAATGAAATTATGATCAACTTGTATAATACACTGGTTCGGCCTCAACTGGAACATTGTGTTTAGTTCTGGGCACCACACTTTAGGAAGGATATGGAGACATTAGAGATCATGAAGAAAAAATTCATGAGAATAGTTCCAGGGATGAGGAGCTCCAGTTATGTAGATATATTGGAGAAGCCGGGACTGTTCTCCTTGGAGGTGAGTAGATTGAGAAGATTTGCTAGCGGTATATAAAATTGTCAGGGATCTGGACATAGTAGATGGAGAGAAACTATTCCCATTCATGAAAAGATCGAGAACCAGAGGGCACAGATTTAAGGTAATTGGCAAAAGAAATAATAGCGACATGAGGCAAACCTTTGGTTAGGATCTGGAATGCATTGCCTGAGATTGTGGTGGAGGTAGATTCAATCAACACATTCAACAAGAAATTGGATCATTATCTGAAAAGGAAAAATTTGCAGGGCCACAGGGAAAAGGGGAGTAACGCTAGGTGAATTGCTCTCCCACAGAGTTATCCTGGATATGATGAGCCAAATGGCCTCTTTCAGCAGTGTTACCATTCGATACGTCTATGAATTCCCTATTGTATTTCTTATACTGATGGCCTTTGGTTATGCTCTTTCCCACAAGTAGAAATATTCTCTCTGTAACCACTCAGTCAAAACCTTTCAGAATTTAAAGACCTCGGTCACCCCTCAGCCTTCTTTTTTCAAGAGAGAAAAAGATCCAGCCTACTCAATATTCCTTGCGTGATATAAATACCCAACATTTCTGATATCCTTGTAAATCTCTGAACCCTCTCCAGTGCCTCTATATCCTTTTTATAAAAAGCCGACCAGAACTGCACGCAGTACTTTAAGTATGGTCTAACCAAGGTTCAATGCAGGTGTAGCATAACTCTCTGTCCCTCTAGAAATAAAATCTAGGACATGGTTTGCTTCCTTATGGCCTTGCTAACTTGAGGTGCAACCTGACCTGTTACTAAGATGCTCATTTGTTTCTTTTATTCTTTCAGAGGTGTGGGTGTTGCTGTCTAGGGCAATATTTATTGCCCATGCTGAATTGCCCTTGAGAAGGTGGTGGTGAGCTGCCTTCTTGAACCACTGCAGTCTGTGTGGTGTAGGTACACCCACAGTGCTGTTAGGGAGGGAGTTCCAGGATTTTGACCCAGTGATAGTGAAGGAACAGTGATATGTTTCCTAGTCAGGATGGTTAGTGGCTTGGAGGGGAACTTCCAGGTGGTGATGTTCCCATGTATCTGCTACCCTTGTCCTTCTAGATGGTAGTGGTTGTGGGTTTGGAAGGTGCTGTCTAAGCAGTTTTGCTAAGTTTCTGCAGTGCATCTGTAGATGGTACATACTGCTGCCACTGTGCGTCAGTAGTGGAGGGAGTGAATGTTTGTGGATGGGATGTCAATCAAGTGAGGCTGCTTTGTCCTGGATGGTGTCAAGTTTCTTGAGTGTTGTTGAAGCTGCACTTACCCAGGCAAATGGGGAGTATTCCATCACATTCCTGACTTATGCCTTGTAGATTTCAGACAGACCTTGGGGATTCAGGAGGTGAGTTACTCACCGCAGGATTCCTAGCCTCTGACCTGCTTTTCTAGCCACAGTACTTAAATGGCTAATCCAGTTCAGTTTCTGGTGACCCCAGGATGTTGATAGTGGGGGATTCATAGATGGTAATGTCAAGGGGTGATGGTTAGATTCTCTCTTGTTGGAGATGGTCATTGCCTGGTACTTCTGTGCTGCGAATGTTACTTGCCACTTGTCACCCCAGCCTGGATGTTGTCCAGGGCTTCCGCTGCATTTGGATATGGACTACTTCAATATCTGAGGAGTCATGCATGGTGCTGAGCACTGTGCAATCATCAGCGAACATCCCGCTTCTGACCTTTTGACGGAGGGAATGTCATTGATGAAGCATTGATGGTTGGGCCTAAGTATGACTCCAACCAGCAGAGTTTCCCTCTGTTTCCAATTGATCAGTTCCAAGGAAGAGTCATATTGGGCTCGAAACACTGATTCTGTTTCTCCCTGCATGAATGCTGCCAGACCTGATGTTTTCCAGCATTTTCTGTTTTTATTTTATTTTTAAGTATGCCTGGTGCTACTCCTGGCAGAGCTCCTGCATTCTCCATTGGACTAGGGCTGATTCCCATGGCTTGATGATAATAGTAGAGTTCGGGATATGCCGGGCCGTGAGGTTACAGACTGTGTTTAAGTACAATTCTGCTGCTGATGGCCCACAGCAACTCATGGGTGCCCAGTTTTGAGTTGCTAGATCTGTTCAAAATCTATCCCATTTAGCACGGTGATAGTGCCACACAACTTTGGATTGGATATCCTCAATGCGAAGATGGGGCTTTGTCTCCACAAGGATTGTGAAGTGGTCATTCCTGCCAATACCATCACAGATGGATGCATCTGCGACAGGTCGATTGGTGAGGAGGAAATAAAGTAGGTTTTTCCCTCTTGCTGGTTCCCTCACCACCTGCCAAAGACCCAGTCTAGCAGCCATGTCCTTTAGGATTCGGCCATCTCAGTCAATAGTGGTGCTATTGGCGATGGACATTGGAGGCCTCCAC
Source organism: Carcharodon carcharias (assembly GCF_017639515.1). Lineage (NCBI taxonomy): Eukaryota > Metazoa > Chordata > Chondrichthyes > Lamniformes > Lamnidae > Carcharodon > Carcharodon carcharias. The sequence continues at coordinate 30,898,873 of NC_054488.1, read as the reverse complement.
CCACTGTACCCTCAGTGCTTCTTCCAAGTGGTGGCGTACTGATTCATCAGCTGAGGGGAGGCAGTGGTCGATAATTAGGTTTCCCTGCCCATGTCTGACCCGATGACACGAGACTTCATGAAGTCCAAGTCAATATTGAGGAATCCCAGGGCAACTCTCCCCAACAATGCAGCACCATGCCACCACCTCTAATGGGTCTGCCCTGCCGGTGGGACAGGACATACCCAGGGATGGTATTGCTGGTGTCTGGGACATTGCCTGTGAGATGTGATTCCATGAGTATGACTATGTCAGGCTGTTGCGTGATGTTGGTAAGGAGGGGCTTTGCAGGGTTGAATGTGCCGTTATCATTTCCGGTGTCTAGGTCAATGCCAGGTGATCTATCCGGTTTCATTATTCAATGTTTCTGTAGTGGTTTGATACAACAGAATGGCTTGCTGGGCCATTTCAGAGGACATTTAAGAAACAACCACATTGCAGTGGGTCTAGAATCACATGTAGACCAGACAAGTGAGGATGGCAGATTTTCTCCCTTACAGTGAACCAGATGGATTTTTAAGACAATTGACAAGTTTCACAGTCACCATTACTGAGACTTATTAACTGAATTTAAATTCCACCAGCTGCCTTACTCAATTAATCAATAAGGTGAGCTTTATGTCAGTGGTAGGGAAATTATTGGAGAAGATTCTTCGTGATAGGATTTACTATCATTTGGAAGTAAATGGGCATATTAGTGAGAGGCAGCATGGTTTTGTGAAGGGGAGGTCGTGTCTCACTAACTTGATTGAGTTTTTCGAGTAAGTGACAAAGATGATCGATGATGGAAGGGCAGTGGATGTTATATACATGGATTTCAGTAAGGCCTTTGACAAGGTCCCTCATGGCAGACTGGTACAGAAGGTAAAGTCGCACGGGATCAGAGGTGAGCTGGCAGGATGGATACAGAATTGGATTGGTCATAGAAGACAGAGGGTAGCAGTGGAAGGGTGCTTTTCTGAATGGAGAGCTGTGACTAGTGGTGTTCCACAGGGATCAGTGCTGGGACCTTTGCTGTTTGTAACATACGTAAGTGATTTGGAGGAAAATGTAACTGGGCTAATTAGTAAGTTTGCAGATGACACTAAGGTTGGAGGAGTTGCAGATAGTGAAGAGGATTGTCAAAGGATACAATGGGATATAGATCGGTTGGAGACTTGGGCAGAGAAATGGCAGATGGAGTTTAATCCAGACCAATGTGAGGTAATGCATTTTGGAAGGTCTAATACAGGTAGGAATTACACAGTAAATGGCAGAACCCTTAAGTGCATCGACGGGCAGAGGGATCTGGGTGTACAGGTCCACAGGTCACTGAAAGTGGCAACGCAGGTGGATAAGGTAGTCAGGAAAGCATATGGCATGCTTGCCTTCATCGGCAGGGGTATTGAGTACAAAAGCTGGGAAGTCATGCTGCTGCTGTATAGAACCTTGGTTAGGCCACACTTGGAATATTGCGTGCAATTCTGGTCCCACATTACCAGAAGGATATGGTGGCATTGGAGAGGGTGCAGAGGAGGTTTACCAAGATGCTGCCTGGTCTGGAGGTTATTAGCTATGAGGAGAGGTTGGAGAAACTCGGATTGTTCTCACTAGAGTGACGGAAATTGAGGGGCAACTTGATAGAAGTTTACAAAATTATGAGTGGTATGGACAGAGTAGATAGTCAGAAGCTTTTTCCCAGGGTGGAAGAGTCAATTACTAGATTTAAGGTGACAGGAGAAAACTATAAAGGTGATGTGCGGGGCAAGTTTTTTACACAGAGGGTAGTGAGTGTCTGGAATTTGCTGCCAGAGGAGGTGGTGGAAGCAGGTATGATAGTGGTATTTAAGAGGCAGCTTGGCAAATACATGAATAGGATGGGAATAGAGGGATACGGACCCTGGAAGTGCAAAATGTTTTAGTTGACGGGCAATATGATCGGCACAGGCTTGGACGGCCAAAGGGCCTGTTCCTGTGCTGTATTTTTCTTTGTCCTTTGTTCTGCCATGGTGGGATTTGAACCAGTGTCCCCAGAGCATCAGCATGATTTGTTACATTTAATATCATAAAACCAACACATGCAGCTCGAGGAGTCTTTACTTTGATTAGGATTGGAAAGAGTACATTCAGCCCCCAGTGAAGTGTGAGCACCTGTTTTAAAGAGCTGATTTACAATTATTCCCATATCTATTTCATTAAATGTAAAGTATACACACTCACATGTCCAGCTTGCTCTGCTGCACCCTCTTCCTGGTTCCATGACCAAACCGTCTCACCTCCCTGAGCCAGTTACTAGGTTCCAGGGTCTGTATCCTGGCTTCTCTCTGTGTTTTACCCTCACCCAAGGGTACAAATCTGCCATGAGCACCTAGGAGGAGGGACAGACAGACTGGCATTGATATAGCACCTTTCACAACCTCAGGATGTCCTGAAGCTCTTTCAGCCAATTAGGTACTTTCAAAGAGAGGGACAGGAGTGGGAGAGAGGCCTATTGTACTGTGTCACTGGTACCGGGGAGGTGACGAGGCCTGTGGCCATAACGCTGCCGCCATGGTTGGTTATGTGCCAGCTCAGGTACTGACCACCTCCACTGAGGAGGAGGAGTATATTCAGGCCTAACAGGTTATTTTGTCGAGATACAAAGATGGGTATGACAGAGTGCAGAAAAAGACATTCACAAAATGGATCAACAAGCATCTCGTAAAGCAGACAGAGTTTAAGTTTAGAAGTTTAAGTTTAGAGGCTGGGATGGATGTAAGATGGTGGTGCATAGTGGTGACATGGGAGTTTACATTGCTTATCATTTCAGTTTACTTCCTTAAAGTTTTCATCGATTTTTAAATCAGAGCCAGATTTTTGTGATGGTGTAATTTTTATTTTTCAATGTTTGTGATTTTTGGTGAACAACAGACATACCCACAATGAATTTCCGAATGGACAATAAAGTTGGAATTGAATTGAATTGAAGTGGAGTCACTGTTGTAACATAGGAAACATGGTGGCCAATTTGAGCACAGTAAGCTCCCACAAACAACCTACTTGGCTTCATCCTCACCAATCTGCCTGCAGATGCACCTGTCCATGATAGTATTGGTAGGAGTGATCACCACACAGTCCTTCTGATGAAGTCCCATCTTCACACTGAAGATGCTCTCCCTCATGCTGTGGGGCCCTACCACCATGCTAAATGGGATAGATGCAAAACAAATCTGAAAGCTCAAAACTGGACATCCAAGAGGAGCTGTGGGCCATCCGCAGCACTAGAATTGTATTCAACCAACCAGCATATGTCTCACTCAACCATTATAAAGGGGCCAATGGGGAATGTAGGTGATGATGCTAAGAACAGCATCAGGCATTCTAAAACTGAGGAGTTGTAGCTTCACCAGGTTGGCAGCATTCTAAAGATGGGAGCTAAGCAATCCCACAACCAATAGATCAGATCAAAGTGCTGCAGTCCTGCCACATCCAGTGGTGGTGGACAATTCAGTAACTAACTGAAGGATGCAGCTCCACAAAGATGGGGGAGCCCAGCACATCAGTACAAGAGATAAAGCTGAACCATTTACAACCATATCAAAAAATGGCTGAGTTCAAATGGCTGAATACACTGGATACAACAGAGACAATGTGCCCTGACAACATCAAGAGGCTATTCTTGACATCAAGGTAGCATTTTACCGAGTGCATCTTCAAAGAGCCCACGCAAAATTGAGGCTATTCTTGAATCAAGGTAGCATTTTACCGAGTGCATCTTCAAAGAGCCCACACAAAATTGAAGTCTATGGGGGAACTCTCTGCTGGTTGGGGTCATACCTAGAACAAAGGAAGATGGTTGTGGTTGTTGGAAGTCAATAATCTCAGCCCCAGGACATTGCTGCAGGAGTTCCCCAGGGTAATGTCCTAGGCCCAACCACCTTCAGCTGCTTCATCGTAAGGTCAGAAATGGGGATGTTCACTTATGATTGCACAAGGGTCAGCACCATCTGCGGCTCCTCAGACACCGAATGAGTCCATATCCATAGGCAGGAAGACATGGACAACATTAAGGTTTGGGCTGATAAGTGGCAGGTAACATTCCTGCCACACAAGTACCTGGCAATGACCATCCCCAACAAGAGAGAATCTAACCAGCTCTCCTTGATATTCAACTGCCTTCATCACTGAATCCCCCACATCAAAATCCTGGAGGATGTCATTGCACTGAAACTGTACTGGGCTAGCCATATAAATTCTGTGGCTACAAGAGCAGGTCAGGGGCTGAGAATTCTGCAACAATTAACTCAACTTCTGGCTTCCAAAGCCAGTCCAGCATCAAGTCAGGAGTGTGCTCAAACATTCCCCATTTGCCTGGACAACAACACTCAAGAAGCTCATCACCATCCAAGACAAAGGAGCCCGCATGATCAGCACCATCCACCAGCTTAAACATTCACTCCAGCATATACTGCAGCAGAGTGCAGTATATTCCAAACCCACAACTTCCACTATCTAGAAGAACAAAAGGCAACAGATGAGTGGAAAGATAAAAGCAAAAAACAGAACTGTTGAAGGGTCATGAGAACTCGAAACGTCAACTGTGCTCTCCTCCGCCGATGCTGCCAGACCTGCTGAGTTTGTCCAGGTATTTCTGTTTCTGTTTTTTGTGTTGACCACCATCTGCAATTTCCCCTTCATAACACACACCATCCTGACTTGGAACTATAATCGCCGTTCCTTCAGTCACAGGATCCTTCATGCAAAATCCTGGAACTCCCTTCCTAACAACACTGCGGGTGTATTTACACTAAATAGACTGCAGCTCCCTGCCATCTTCTCAAAAGCAATCAGGAATGGGCAATAAATGGTGATCTTACCAGTAATGCCCTCATTCCAAGAATGAATAAAAGAAATAAATGAGATAGTGACCAGATAATCTGTTTTAGGTGTTATTTATTGGATAAATTTTGGCCTTGTATACTGGAAATAATTCCCCTAGCTCTTCTAATAATGACCTGGGATCTTTTACATCAACCTGAGTAGGCAGAGGCCTCGGTTTAACATACCAGCTGGAAAACAGTGCAGCACTCTCACAGTACTGCCATGGGAGAGTCTGCCTAGATTGTGTGCTCAAGTCTCTAGAGCAGGCAACAAAAACAACCAGAACGAAAGTGAATATAGGAAGGCTTCATGGAATAGTAAAAGATTCTTCAGCTATCTAACAATTTTTAACACTTTAACACATTTCTAACACTGAGTTCAATGTAATGTGGTCTCGACTTAACTTCCGTTAATCATTCTAGCAATCAAGGGATCCTTGAGCGTAAGGTCAGATGGAACATTGCTGCTCCTGCATCACACTGATATAAGTAATTTTGCCTTCTTTGTTGCTGAGGATCCCTGGAGCTGGTTTCTAATGAAGCTCACTGGTGACCTAAAGTAGGCAAGCAGTCTAAGGCTGGCTTCCAGATGCCTCTAATTGTCTTTACTCAATATGGTAGGCATTGCATTCCCAATGGGCAACGTGCATGTGCTGTCCTGCCTGCTATTTTGGGAACTTTAAAGGTCACATAGCACCTGAAATATCAGTACTATAAGTCTCAATTTCTCAACCTTGGTGCTACTTAAGCTAAGTTTGTGCTGGGAGTCCATGTCTGGCACAGCCTGACCACAGACTGTTCAAACCAAGTCCACTTGTGAGCCTTCCTGCTGCCAGGGGTGGGGGGGATTCATTCCAGCAGCCTGGGCTGGAGCTGAAGCCTGGTGCAAGAGGGTAAGGACAGGTGTGTAACACACTGCCCACTGTTCACCACGTGATCCTTGTATACACTGCAAGTTTCATAAGTGATGTGCAAGGAATGTACATTGAAGTTGTGGATAACTGACCTGGACCCACACCGAGATACTGCCTTCCTCTCCAATAGCCCAGGTTATGCAGACACACAGCTCCCTGGGAAATAAACAGACCACTGGTAAGCAGTGTAACAGCACAAGGGACAGCTGCAGTTCTGTCAGGAACCCATAACTCACTGAAAGGATATCATATACAGACACATCAGAGAGTGCTGTGAGACAGAACAGATCAGAAGCCTAAAGGGCAGACACTTTATTATGGAATGCCACTTTTCAATAGGCAAGATTGTTAACAATTTTTCTTTATTCTTCCATAGGATGTATGTGTCGCTGGCAAGGCCAGCATTTGTTGCCCATCTCTAATTGCCCTTGAACTGAGTGGCTTGCTAGGCCATTGCAGAGGACACTTATGAGTCAACCACATTGCTGTTCATCTGGAGTCATATGTAGGCCAGACCAAGTAAGAATGGAAGATTTCCTTCCCTAAAGGCCATCAGTGAACCAGATGGGTTTTTACAACAATTGATGATAGTTTCACAATCACCATTACTGAGGCTAGCTTTATATTCCAGATTTATTAACGGAATTCAAATGCTACCAGCTGTTATGTGCTAGAACATTAGCCTGGGTCTCTGAATTACTATTCCAGGAGCATTACCACCATGCCACTAAATCCCCTTAGAGACAGGTAATGGATAGATAATGAGTACTGTTCAAAGAACCAGACACAGGAGGAGGCTCTTTGGCTTATCATACTTGTCCTGGCCCTTTGTTCTCCAATTAATCCCAATCTGCCCTGTAAATGTTTTGCCTTCAAGTATAAATACAATTCCTCTTTGAAAGTTCATATTGAATCTGCTTCCAATGTCCTTTCAGGCAACACATTCCAGATCATGACAACTTGCTGTGTAAAAACGAGACATCTCCCCTCTGGTTTCTTTGCCAATTACCTTAAATTTTTGACCTCTAATTCTGGACTATGATCTAACTGAATGGCAGAGGGGCTGGATAGCCTACCCTTTTTCCGAACCTACTCCCCTGCTCTTCTGAAGGTGCAAGATACTCCCTGGCGAGCAGTCTCCACAAGTATGGGCTACTCTCTGCTGCCCCACCCGCCTGTCCCTTCAGTATGCAAGAGGCAGGACCAGGGTGTGTTTAAGCACGCGTTGCCTGGTGGGAATCACGGAGCAATGGTGGGGAGCAGGATTGTGGCCGATTTCTAACATTGCATTAGCCCAGGATTACTGAGGCCAATGATGACACTCCTTTTACCCATCACTGCTCAAACTGAAATCAGCTAACTCAGCAGAGAACACAGCTATTTCCCTGATCTGTAGGGCTCAGTACTGACCAGGCAATGCATTCACTCGCTGAGTCATTGTGGAGGGAGAATAGGGAGGGGCTTGGGGGGTGGTGGTATGTTGATGACACAGGAACAAGGAAGTTCTCTCTCCTTTTAAATGCTTTCTCTATTTTCATCTACATCACACTACCAAGGGTGCCCAGTTGCCAGGCTCACCCTATATCGAGAAGATGACCAGCCGCCATCTTCCAGAGCTTTGTCATTGTGTTCAACATCTTTTCTTGTGTCACCCAACTAGACCACTCATTAAACAAGTGTCCCTGTATCTACTTCCTCTTCCAAATGAATCTTCAGGTAAGCACAGGTTAGATAGAATAAAGCTCCCTCTATACTCACAGTATCTTTACAATGCAGAAGGGAGCCATTCAGCCCATTGAGTCTGCACTGGCTCTCTGAACGAGCATTCCACCTAGTCCCACTCCTCTGCCTCATCCCCGTAATCTGGCACATTCTCACTTTTTAGGTAGAAATGCAATTCCCTTTTGAATACCTCAATCGAGCTTGCCTCCACCACCCTTTCAGGGAGTTTGTTCCAGACTCCAACCACCCTGAGTGAAAAAATGTTTTCCTCACTTCACATTTACTCCTTTTGCCAATTATTTTGAATCTGTGGCTTCTAGTTCTCGATGCTCTCAAGTGGGAATAGTTTCTCACTATTTACTCTGTCCATACCCTCAGGGTCTTGAATACCTCTATTATGTCTCCTCTCAGCCTTCTTTTCTCCAAGGAAAACAGTTCCAACCTCTCCTATCTATCCTCAAAGCTACAGTTCTTTATCCCAGAATCAATCCTGTGAATCTCCACTGTACTCTCGCCAATGCCTTCACATCCTTCCTTAATTATGGCGCCAGAACTGGAGACAGAACTCCAGATGAGGCCTAACTAATGTCTTCTACAAGTTCAACATGACCTCCTTACTCTTGCACTCAATGCCCCTATTAATAAAGCCTAAGGTGCTATACGCTTTATTAACTGCTCTCTCAACATGCCCTGCCATCTTCAATGACCTGTGTACATATACACTGAGGCCCCTCTGTTCTTGCACCTCCTTTAGAGGCTCTCCCTTTATACTGTCTCACCATATCTTTCCTGCCAAAACGAATCTCCTCTCACTTCTTGCATTGAACTTCATCTGCCACTTGTCTGCCCAATCTACCAATATGTCTATGTCCTTTTGAAGTTCAAGCCTACCCTCATCACAGCTGACAACATTTCCAATTTTCATATCATCTGCAAACAGTTGAACATACTGTTCTAACAATGTGCCTCCACCCCATGGAATAGAACTGTCCGGACTTTTAAATCTCCTGGTGTGCAGCTGGCGCTTCAAAATGCTCCTTAAATTTCTATTTGAACAACAGCCCCAGTGACATGCCCCCATTTAGTGGTCCCAAAGTGAGGTGGGCCCAGGGGCAATAGGAATCAACTACAGGCTGCCCAAACAGGCTGTTCCAGACAGAGAATTACATCCTGGATATGAACACAGCTCCAACAGGCGAAAGGCGAGTGTTGAGCATACTGCTCCACCCAGATGCCGTTACACAGCTATCTCTTACATTTTTAGCAAAGTTTGACACTTCGTATTGAAGGAATCCTGCCTTCCTCAGAATGCTCCTTGCTGCCTGGTACATCTGTGCCATTGCCTCTTGCTCTGGCATTCTCAGAACCTTCTCCTGGACCTGCTTGTAAAGAGCTGTCCCCCTCTCTAATGTCAGCTGATAGAGCGACACATGATGGTCACACAGTGCTAGCAGCTCCTCCAGCTCCTCCTTCCATGATTCCACATTCTGGCCTGGGCGCCCAAATATGATGTCAACAGATGTATGACCGGGAAAGAGTTTGCTGGCCTCCTCCAGGCTCCAAAGGGCTTCTTGGGCCGTGTGGTCTCTTCCCAGAATCTTCAGATCATGGTCACATAAAGCCTATAAGTAAATAAGAGAACAGTGTGCACAATTAGACAGTGAGCTGGGTACTGAGTTACATACTCGCCTTTCATAGGCAGAGGCTAGCTTCAGGTCCAACCTGAGACCATATACTGCATTAAAGGTCCTAAATGAGTGAGTTTCTGCCCAGTTCCTGGACCCCTCGTCTACATCAGTGGAATGTGATCACACTGAGCATGTAGGGATACTCTCCGAAAATCAGGCCAGGGTTTTGTTGGGGTGGAGCAGAGGAAGAGAGTTCAATCAAGATTCAAAAAGAAGCCACATTTACAGAATTGGTCTTACAATGAGTGCTAGTTAAAGTCTTGCATGTAGCTTACACTTCCTGTCGATGTCACACTGAGTTCCCATGACACTCCTGATCTCACATCCTTTGTAAGGCCCCAGTTATAAATTAGGGAATCCTCCCTTGACAGACACATCTGAATCATTTTTAATGTTTACATTTACTGGCTCCAGCTCTGAGGCTCAATCACATTAAATCTGTGTCCTCTGGTTACAACCCCTCTGCCACAAGAAACACTTTCTCTTTATTTACTCTATCAAAGTCATTAATGATTTTGAACATCTCAATCTCCTCTTAACCTTCCTCAACATCTCTAAGATAAAAGCAAAAAACTGTGGATGCTGGAAATCCAAAACAAAAATAAAAATACCTGGAAAAACTCAGCAGGTTTGGCAGCACCTGCGGAGGGGAACACAGTTAACATTTCGAGACCGTATGACTCTCCAACAGAACTAAGTTCTTGTTAGTATTCAGGGATTCCTTCCCTTCTTTGCACTTTACATTGTTACAATCAGAATCTATATTAGGTTAATTAAACTTTCACATTATCACTACTCTGCAGTATTGCACCTTGCTGTAATTTCTCTCAAATTTGCCCCTCCATTTGCTTCCACTGTTTGGAGGCCGATATTAAGCACACAGTACTGTAATAACTCCTCCATTGTTCCATAATTCTAAAGCTGTGTTCACCGCTCTAAACCCCGACACTGTTCACCGCTCTAACCCCCGACACTGTTCACCGCTCTAACCCCTGACAATGTTCACCCTCTTCCTCACCCCGACAGTGTTCACCCTCTTCCTCAACCCGACAGTGTTCACCCCCTTCCTAACCCCCCGACAGTGTTCACCCCCTTCCTCAGCCCCGACAGTGTTCACCCCCCTCCTCATTCCCCGAGTGTTCACCCCATTCCTCACCCCCCGACAGTGTTCACCCCCTTTCTCAGCACCCCACAGTGTTCACCCCCTTCCTCACCCTTGACAGTAATCACAACCTTCCTCACCCCCGAAAGTATTCAACCCCTCCTCACCCCCGACAGTGTACACCCCCTTCCTCACCCCCAACAGTGTTCACACCCTTCCTTACCCCGACTGTTCACCCCCTTCCTCACCCCCAACAGTGTTCACCCCCATCCTTACCCCCGACAGTGTACACCCCCTTCCTCACCCCGACAGTGTTCAACCCCTTCCTCACCCCCAACAGTATTCACCCCCTTCCTCACCCCTGATAGTGTTCGCCCGCTTCCTCACCCGACAGTGTTCACCCCATTGCGCATCCCCAACAGTGTTCATCCCCTTCCTCACCCCCTGACAGTGTTCACCTCATTCCTCACCCCCAACAGTGTTCACCCCCTTCCTCATCCCCCCCACAGTGTTCACCCTCTTCCTCACACCCGACAGTGTTCATCCCCTTCCTCATCACCACGACAGTGTTCATCCCCTTCCTCACCACCGAGTGTTCACCCACTTCCTCACCCCCGTCAGTGTTCACCCCTATCTTTACCACCGACAGTGTTCACCCCCTTCCTCACCCCTGACTGTGTTCACCCCCTTCTTTAAACCCTGACAGTGTTGCCCCTTCCTCACACGCCAGTGTTCACGCCCTTCCTCACCCACCCCACAGTGTTCACCCACTTCCTCAACCCCGACAATGTTCACCCATTTCCTCACTCCTGACAGTGTTCATCCCCTTCCTCAGCCCAGACAGGGCTCACCCACTTCCTCACCCCCCGACGGTGTTCACCCTCTTCCTCACTCCCTACAATGTTCACCCCCCTTCCTCACCCCTGACAGTGTTCACCCCTTTCCTCACCCCCCGACGGTGTTCACCCTCTTCCTCACCCCTGACAGTGTTCACCCCCTTCCTCACCCCTGACAGTGTTCACCCCATTCCTCACCCACCCCACAGTGTTCACCCACTTCCTCACCCCCGACAATGTTCACCCACTTACTCATTCCTGACAGTGTTCATCCCCTTCCTCAGCCCAGACAGGGTTCACCCACTTCCTCACTCCTGACAGTGTTCACCCTCTTCCTCACCCCCCGACGGTGTTCACCCCCTTCCTCACCCCCAACAATGTTCACCCCTTTCCTCACCCCGACAGTGTTCACCCCCTTCCTCAGCCCAGACAGTGTTCACCCTCTTCCTCACCCCCGATTGTTCACCCCTTCCTCACCGCTCGACAGTGTTCATCGTCATCCTCACCCCCGATAGTGTTCACCCCCTTCCTCAACCCCGACAGTGTCTGCCCCCTTCCTCAACCCCCACGGTGTTCACCCCCTTCCTCAGCCCAGACAGGGTTCACCCACTTCTTCACCCCCGACAGCGTTCACTCTCTTCCACACGCCCAACAGTGTTCACCCACTTTCTCACCCACCGACAGTGTTCACCCCATTTCTCACCCCCCGACAGTGGTCACCCTCTTCCTCACCCCCCGACAGTGTTCGCCCCCATTCTCACCCCCGATAGTGTTCACCCCCTTCCTCATCCTCCGACAGTTTCGTCCCCTTCCTCACCCTCCTACAGTGTTCACCCCTTTCCTCACCTCCGACAGCTTTCATCCCCTTCCTCACTCCCGACAGTGTTCACCCACTTCCACACCCCCGACAGTGTTCACGCCCTTCCTCACCCACCAACAGTGTTCACCCACTTCCTCACCCCCGTCAGTGTTCACCCCTATCTTTACCCCCGACAGTGTTCACCCCCTTCCTCACCCCTGACAGTGTTCACCGACTTCCTCACCCGACAGTGTCCACCCCCTTCCTCACCCGACAGTGTTCACCCCATTCCTCACTCCCGACAGTGTTCACCCCCTTCCTCAACCCCGACAATGTTCACCCCATTCCTCACCCTCCGACAGTGTTCAACACCTTCCTCACCCCTCGTCAGTGTTCAACATCTTCCTCACCCCACAACACTGTTCACCCACTTCCTCACCCCCGACTGTATTCATCCTCTTCCTCACCCCCCAACAACGTTCACCCCATTCCTCACACTCGACAGTGTTCATCCCCGTCCTCAACACCACGACAGTGTTCATCCCCTTCCTCACCACCGAGTGTTCACCCACATCCTCACCCCCGACAGTGTTCAACCCCTTCCTCACCCGACAGTGTTCACCCCCTTACTCACACCCGACAGAGTTCATCCCCCCCTCCTCAGCCCAGATATTGTTCACCCCTTCCTCACCACACAACACTGTTCACCCCCTTCCTCACTGGACAGTGTTCACCCCCTCCTCACCCCCTGACAGTGTTCACCACCTTCCTCACCCCTTACAGTGTTCACCCCCTTCCTCACCCGACAGTGTTCACACTCTTCCTCACCTCGAGTGTTGATCCCCTTCCTCACCCCATGACAGTGTTCACCCGTTTCCTCACCCCTTAGTGTTCACCCCCTTCCTCACCCCCAACAGTGTTCACCCCCTTCCTCATCCCCGACAATGTTCACCCCCTTCCTCACCCCTCAACAGTGTTCAACACCTTCCTCACCCCACAACACTGTTCACCCACATCCTCACCCCCGACTATATTCACCCGTTTCCTCACCCCTTAGTGTTCACCCCCTTCCTCACCCCCGACAGTGTTCACCCACTTCCTCACCCCCGACTATATTCACCCTCTTCCTCACCCCGACAGTGTTCACCCTCTTCCTCACCCCGACAGTGTTCACCCCCTTCCTCACCCCGACAGTGTTCACCCCATTCCTCATCCCCCAAACAGTGTTCACCTTCTTCCTCACACCCAACAGTGTTCACCCCCTTTCTCACCCACCGACAGTGTTCACCACCATCCTCACCCCCCGAAAGTGTTCAACCCCTTTCTCACCCCCAACAGTGTTCACCCCCTTCCACACACCCCGAAAGTGTTCACCACCTTCCTCACCCCTTACAGTGTTCACCCCCTTCCTCACCCGACAGTGTTCACACTCTTCCTCACCTCGAGTGTTGATCCCCTTCCTCACCCCATGACAGTGTTCACCCGTTTCCTCACCCCTTAGTGTTCACCCCCTTCCTCACCCCCGACAGTGTTCACCCCCTTCCTCATCCCCGACAATGTTCACCCCCTTCCTCACCCCTCGACAGTGTTCAACACCTTCCTCACCCCACAACACTGTTCACCCACATCCTCACCCCCGACTATATTCACCCGTTTCCTCACCCCTTAGTGTTCACCCCCTTCCTCACCCCCGACAGTGTTCACCCACTTCCTCACCCCCGACTATATTCACCCTCTTCCTCACCCCGACAGTGTTCACCCTCTTCCTCACCCCGACAGTGTTCACCCCCTTCCTCACCCCGACAGTGTTCACCCCATTCCTCATCCCCCCAACAGTGTTCACCTTCTTCCTCACACCTGACAGTGTTCACCCCCTTTCTCACCCACCGACAGTGTTCACCACCTTCCTCACCCCCCGAAAGTGTTCAACCCCTTTCTCACCCCCAACAGTGTTCACCCCCTTCCACACACCCCGAAAGTGTTCACCCACTTCCTCACCCCCCCAACAGTGTTCACCCCCTTCCTTACCCCCCAAAAGTGTTCACCCCCTTCCTCACTACCCGACAGTGTTCACCCACTTCCACAACCCCGACAGTGTTCACCCCCTTTCTCACCACCCGACAGTGTTCACCCACTTCCTCACTCCTGACAGTGTTCACCCCCTTTCTCAGCCCGAGAGAGTTCACCCCCTCCTCAGCCCAGACATTGTTCACCCCTTCCTCACCGCACGACAGTGTTCACCCCCTTCCTCACCCCATACAGTGTTCATCCCCTTCCTCACCCGACAGTGTTCACCCCCTTTCTCACCCCCCGAAAGTGTTCAAACCCTTTCTCACCACCAAGTGTTCACCCACTTCCTCACCCGACACTGTTTAACACCTTCCTCACCACACGACAGTGTTCACCCACTTCCTCACCTCTGACAGTGTTCATCCCTTTCCTCACCCCCCGACAGTGTTCACCCCCTTCCTCACCTTCCTCACCCGACACTGTTCAACACCTTCCTCACCACCCGACAGTGTTCACCCACTTCCTCACCCCCGACAGTGTTCATCCCCTTCCTCACCCCCCGACAGTGTTCACCGCATTCCTCACCCCCCGACAGTGTTCACCCTCTTCCTCACACCCGACAGTGTTCATCCCCGTCCTCACCACCGAGTGTTCACCCACTTCCTCACACCCGACAGTGTTCGCCCCCATTTATACCCCCGACAGTGTTCACCTCCTTCCTCACCCCTGACAGTGTTCACCTCCTTCCTCACCCCTGACAGTGTTCACTCCCTTCCTTAACCCCCGACAGTGTTGCCCCTTCCTCACACGACAGTGTTCACACCCTTCCTCACCCACCCCACAAGGTTCACCCCCTTCCTCACCCCCCGACAGTGTTCATCCCTTTCCTCACTCCCCGACAGTGTTCACCCCCTTCCTCACCTTCCTCACCCGACACTGTTCAACACCTTCCTCACCACCCGACAGTGTTCACCCACTTCCTCACCCCCGACAGTGTTCATCCCCTTCCACACCCCCCGACAGTGTTCACCGCATTCCTCACCCCCCGACAGTGTTCACCCTCTTCCTCACACCCGACAGTGTTCATCCCCGTCCTCACCACCGAGTGTTCACCCACTTCCTCACCCCCGACAGTGTTCACCCCCATTTTTACCCCCGACAGTGTTCACCTCCTTCCTCAGCCCTGACAGTGTTCACTCCCTTCCTTAACCCCCGACAGTGTTGCCCCTTCCTCACACGACAGTGTTCACACCCTTCCTCACCCACCCCACAGGGTTCACCCCCTTCCTCACCACCCGACAGTGTTCATCCCCTTCCTCAGCCCAGACAGGGTTCACCACCTTCCTCACTCCCGACAGCGTTCACCCACTTCCACACCCCCGACAGCGTTCATCCCCTTCCTCACTCCCAACAGTGTTCACCCACTTCCACACCCCCGACAGTGTTCACGCCCTTCCTCACCCACCGACAGTGTTCACCCCCTTCCTCACCCCACGACATTGTTCACCCCCTTCCTCACCCATGAAAGTGTTCACCCACTTCCTCACCCCCGACAGTGTTCACCGCCTTCCTCACCCCCCGACAGTGTTCACCCTCTTCCTCACACCCAACATTGTTCATCCCCGTCCTCACCACCGAGTGTTCACCCACTTCCTCACCCCCGTCAGTGTTCACCCCTATCTTTACCCCCGACAGTGTTCACCCCCTTCCTCAGCCCGAGAGAGTTCACCCCCTCCTCAGCCCAGACATTGTTCACCCCTTCCTCACTGCACGACAGTGTTCACCCCCTTCCTCACCCCATACAGTGTTCATCCCCTTCCTCACCCGACAGTGTTCACCCCCTTCCTCACCCACCCCACAGTGTTCACCCACTTCCTCACCCCCAACAATGTTCACCCACTTCCTCATTCCTGACAGTGTTCATCCCCTTCCTCAGCCCAGACAGGGTTCACCCACTTCCTCACTCCTGACAGTGTTCACCCTCTTCCTCACCCCCCGACGGTGTTCACCCCCTTCCTCACCCCCAACAATGTTCACCCCTTTCCTCACCCCGACAGTGTTCACCCCGTTCCTCAGCCCAGACAGTGTTCACCCTCTTCCTCACCCCCGATTGTTCACCCCTTCCTCACCGCTCGACAGTGTTCATCGTCATCCTCACCCCCGATAGTGTTCACCCCCTTCCTCAACCCCGACAGTGTCTGCCCCCTTCCTCAACCCCCACGGTGTTCACCCCCTTCCTCAGCCCAGACAGGGTTCACCCACTTCTTCACCCCCGACAGCGTTCACTCTCTTCCACACGCCCAACAGTGTTCACCCACTTTCTCACCCACCGACAGTGTTCACCCCATTTCTCACCCCCCGACAGTGGTCACCCTCTTCCTCACCCCCCGACAGTGTTCGCCCCCATTCTCACCCCCGATAGTGTTCACCCCCCTCCTCATCCTCCGACAGTTTCGTCCCCTTCCTCACCCTCCTACAGTGTTCACCCCCTTCCTCACCTCCGACAGTGTTCAACCCCTTCCTCACCCTCCGACAGTGTTCACCCTCTTCCTCACCTCCGACAGTGTTCACCCCCTTCCTCACCCTCCGACAGTGTTCAGCCCCTTCCTCACCCTCCGACAGTGTTCACCCCCTTCCTCAGCCCCCGACAGGGTTCAACCCCTTCCTCATCCTGGACAGTGTTTACCCACTTCCTCACCCCCAACAGTGTTCAACACCTTCCTCACACCCAACAGTATTCACCCCCTTCCTCACCCCTGATAGTGTTCGCCCGCTTCCTCACCCGACAGTGTTCACCCCATTGCGCATCCCCAACAGTGTTCATCCCCTTCCTCACCCCCTGACAGTGTTCACCTCATTCCTCACCCCCAACAGTGTTCACCCCCTTCCTCATCCCCCCCACAGTGTTCACCCTCTTCCTCACACCCGACAGTGTTCATCCCCTTCCTCATCACCACGACAGTGTTCATCCCCTTCCTCACCACCGAGTGTTCACCCACTTCCTCACCCCCGTCAGTGTTCACCCCTATCTTTACCACCGACAGTGTTCACCCCCTTCCTCACCCCTGACTGTGTTCACCCCCTTCTTTAAACCCTGACAGTGTTGCCCCTTCCTCACACGCCAGTGTTCACGCCCTTCCTCACCCACCCCACAGTGTTCACCCACTTCCTCACCCCCGACAATGTTCACCCACTTCCTCAATCCTGACAGTGTTCATCCCCTTCCTCAGCCCAGACAGGGCTCACCCACTTCCTCACCCCCCGACGGTGTTCACCCTCTTCCTCACTCCCTACAATGTTCACCCCCCTTCCTCACCCCTGACAGTGTTCACCCCTTTCCTCACCCCCCGACGGTGTTCACCCTCTTCCTCACCCCTGACAGTGTTCACCCCCTTCCTCACCCCTGACAGTGTTCACCCCCTTCCTCACCCCCCGACGGTGTTCACCCTCTTCCTCACTCCCGACAGTGTTCACCCCCCTTCCTCACACCTGACAGAGTTCAGCCCCTTCCTCAGCCCAGACAGGGTTCACCCACTTCCTCACTCCTAACAGTGTTCACCCCCTTCCTCACCCCCCGACGGTGTTCACCCTCTTCCTCACCCCTGACAGTGTTCACCCCCTTCCTCACCCCTGACAGTGTTCACCCCCTTCCTCACCCCCTGACAGTGTTCACCCTCTTCCTCACCCCCAACAATGTTCACCCCTTTCCTCACCCCCGACAGTGTTCACCCCCTTCCTCAGCCCAGACAGTGTTCACCCTCTTCCTCACCCCCGATTGTTCACCCTTTCCTCACCGCTCGACAGTGTTCATCGTCATCCTCACCCCCGATAGTGTTCACCCCCTTCTTCACCCCTTACAGTGTTCGCCCCCTTCCTCACCCGACAGTGTTCACGCTCTTCCTCACCCTGAGTGTTCATCCCCTTCCTCACCCCATGACAGTGTTCACCCGTTTCCACACCCCATACAGTGTTCACCCCCTTCCTCACCCCCGTCAGTGTTCATCCCCTTCCTCACCCCTGACAGAGTTCACCCCCTTCCTCGCCCCCTGAAAGTATTCACCCCCTTTCTCACCCGACACTGTTCAACACCTTCTTCACCACCCGACAGTGCTCACCCACTTCCACAACCCCGACACTGTTCACCCCCTCTCTCACCCACCGACAGTGTTCACCCACTTCCTCACTCCTGACAGTGTTCACCCCCTTCCGCAGCCCAGACAGGGTTCACCCACTTCCTCACCCCCGACAGCGTTCACCCTCTTCCACACCCCCGACAGTGTTCACCCCCTTCCTCACCCCCCATCAGTGTTCATCACGCTCCTAACCCCCCGACAGTGTTAACCCCCTTCCTCACCCCCCGACAGTGTTCATCCCCTTCCGCAGCCCAGACAGGGTTCACCCACTTCCTCACCCCCGACAGCGTTCACCCTCTTCCACACCCCCGACAGTGTTCACCCCCTTCCTCACCACCCGACAGTGTTCATCCACTTCCTCAGCCCAGACAGTGTTCATCCACTTCCTCACCCCCGACAGCGTTCACCCCCTTTTACACACACCGACAGTGTTCACCCCCTTCCTCACCCGACAATGCTCAAGCCCTCCTCACCCCCTTACAGTGTTCGCCCCCTTCCTCACCCCGACAGTTTTCAAACCCGCCCACATACCCCGACAGTGTTCACCCCCTTCCTCACCCACCGACAGTGTTCACCCCCTTCCTCACCCACCGACAGTGTTCACTCCCTTCCTTAACCCCCGACAGTGTTGCCCCTTCCTCACACGAGTGTTCACACCCTTCCTCACCCACCCCACAGGGTTCACCCCCTTCCTCACCCACCGACAGAGTTCACCCCCCTCCTCAGCCCAGACATTGTTCACCCCTTCCTCACCACACGACAATGTTCACCCCTTCCTCACTCGACAGTGTTCACCCTCCTCCTCACCCCCGTCAGTGTTCATCCCATTCCTCACCCCCCGACAGTGTTCATCCACTTCCTCAGCCCAGACAGGGTTCACCCTCTTCCTCACCCCCGACAGCGTTCATCCACTTCCTCACCCCCGACAATGTTCACCCCCTTCCTCACACCCGACATTGTTCTCCCCTTCCTCACCACACAATGTTCACCCCTTCCTCACTCGACAGTGTTCACCCCCTCCTCACCCCCTGACAGTGTTCACCACCTTCCTCACCCCTTACAGTGTTCGCCGCCTTCCTCACCCGACAGTGTTCACGCTCTTCCTCACCCTGAGTGTTCATCCCCTTCCTCACCCCATGACAGTGTTCACCCGTTTCCACACCCCATACAGTGTTCACCCCCTTCCTCACACCCGTCAGTGTTCATCCCCTTCCTCACGCCCCATCAGTGTTCATCACGCTCCTAACCCCCCGACAGTGTTAACCCCCTTCCTCACCCCCCGACAGTGTTCATCCCCTTCCGCAGCCCAGACAGGGTTCACCCACTTCCTCACCCCCGACAGCGTTCACCCTCTTCCACACCCCCGACAGTGTTCATCCCCTTCCTCACCCCCTGACAGTGTTCACCTCATTCCTCACCCCCAACAGTGTTCACCCCCTTCCTCATCCCCCCCACAGTGTTCACCCTCTTCCTCACACCCGACAGTGTTCATCCCCTTCCTCATCACCACGACAGTGTTCATCCCCTTCCTCACCACCGAGTGTTCACCCACTTCCTCACCCCCGTCAGTGTTCACCCCTATCTTTACCCCCGACAGTGTTCACCCCCTTCCTCACCCCTGACTGTGTTCACCCCCTTCTTTAAACCCTGACAGTGTTGCCCCTTCCTCACAGGCCAGTGTTCACGCCCTTCCTCACCCACCCCACAGTGTTCACCCACTTCCTCACCCCCGACAATGTTCACCAACTTCCTCACTCCTGACAGTGTTCATCCCCTTCCTCAGCCCAGACAGGGCTCACCCACTTCCTCACCCCCCGACGGTGTTCACCCTCTTCCTCACTCCCTACAATGTTCACCCCCCTTCCTCACCCCTGACAGTGTTCACCCCTTTCCTCACCCCCCGACGGTGTTCACCCTCTTCCTCACCCCTGACAGTGTTCACCCCCTTCCTCACCCCTGACAGTGTTCACCCCCTTCCTCACCCCCCGACGGTGTTCACCCTCTTCCTCACTCCCGACAGTGTTCACCCCCCTTCCTCACACCTGACAGAGTTCAGCCCCTTCCTCAGCCCAGACAGGGTTCACCCACTTCCTCACTCCTAACAGTGTTCACCCCCTTCCTCACCCCCCGACGGTGTTCACCCTCTTCCTCACCCCTGACAGTGTTCACCCCCTTCCTCACCCCTGACAGTGTTCACCCCCTTCCTCACCCCCTGACAGTGTTCACCCTCTTCCTCACCCCCAACAATGTTCACCCCTTTCCTCACCCCCGACAGTGTTCACCCCCTTCCTCAGCCCAGACAGTGTTCACCCTCTTCCTCACCCCCGATTGTTCACCCTTTCCTCACCGCTCGACAGTGTTCATCGTCATCCTCACCCCCGATAGTGTTCACCCCCTTCTTCACCCCTTACAGTGTTCGCCCCCTTCCTCACCCGACAGTGTTCACGCTCTTCCTCACCCTGAGTGTTCATCCCCTTCCTCACCCCATGACAGTGTTCACCCGTTTCCACACCCCATACAGTGTTCACCCCCTTCCTCACCCCCGTCAGTGTTCATCCCCTTCCTCACCCCTGACAGAGTTCACCCCCTTCCTCGCCCCCTGAAAGTATTCACCCCCTTTCTCACCCGACACTGTTCAACACCTTCTTCACCACCCGACAGTGCTCACCCACTTCCACAACCCCGACACTGTTCACCCCCTCTCTCACCCACCGACAGTGTTCACCCACTTCCTCACTCCTGACAGTGTTCACCCCCTTCCTCATCCCTTACAGTGTTCGCCCACTTCCTCACACCCGACAGAGTTCACCCCCTCCTCAGCCCAGACATTGTTCACCCCTTCCTCACCGCACGACAGTGTTCACCCCCTTCCTCACCCCTTACAGTGTTCGCCCCCTTCCTCACCCGACAGTGTTCATCCCTTTCCTCACCCCCGACAGTGTTCACCACCTTCCTCACCCCCCGAGTGTTCACCCCATTCCTCATCCCCCCCACAGTGTTCGCCCCCTTCCTCACCCGACAGTGTTCATCCTTTTCCACACCCCCGACAGTGTTCACCGCCTTCCTCATCCCCCGAGTGTTCACCCCATTCCTCAACCCCCCCACAGTGTTCACCCTCTTCCTCACACCCGACAGTGTTCATCCCCTTCCTCATCACCACGACAGTGTTCATCCCCTTCCTCACCACCGAGTGTTCGCCCACTTCCTCACCCCCGACAGTGTTCACCCCCATCTTTACCCCCGACAGTGTTCACCCCCTTACTCACCCACCGACAGAGTTCACCCCCCTCCTCAGCCCAGACATTGTTCACCCCTTCCTCACCACACGACAATGTTCACCCCTTCCTCACTCGACAGTGTTCACCCTCCTCCTCACCCCCGTCAGTGTTCATCCCATTCCTCACCCCCCGACAGTGTTCATCCACTTCCTCAGCCCAGACAGGGTTCACCCTCTTCCTCACCCCCGACAGCGTTCATCCACTTCCTCACCCCCGACAATGTTCACCCCCTTCCTCACACCCGACATTGTTCTCCCCTTCCTCACCACACAATGTTCACCCCTTCCTCACTCGACAGTGTTCACCCCCTCCTCACCCCCTGACAGTGTTCACCACCTTCCTCACCCCTTACAGTGTTCGCCGCCTTCCTCACCCGACAGTGTTCACGCTCTTCCTCACCCTGAGTGTTCATCCCCTTCCTCACCCCATGACAGTGTTCACCCGTTTCCACACCCCATACAGTGTTCACCCCCTTCCTCACACCCGTCAGTGTTCATCCCCTTCCTCACGCCCCATCAGTGTTCATCACGCTCCTAACCCCCCGACAGTGTTAACCCCCTTCCTCACCCCCCGACAGTGTTCATCCCCTTCCGCAGCCCAGACAGGGTTCACCCACTTCCTCACCCCCGACAGCGTTCACCCTCTTCCACACCCCCGACAGTGTTCACCCCCTTCCTCACCACCCGACAGTGTTCATCCACTTCCTCAGCCCAGACAGTGTTCATCCACTTCCTCACCCCCGACAGCGTTCACCCCCTTTTACACACACCGACAGTGTTCACCCCCTTCCTCACCCGACAATGCTCAAGCCCTCCTCACCCCCTTACAGTGTTCGCCCCCTTCCTCACCCCGACAGTTTTCAAACCCGCCCACAAACCCCGACAGTGTTCACCCCCTTCCTCACCCACCGACAGTGTTCACCCCCTTCCTCACCCACCGACAGTGTTCACTCCCTTCCTTAACCCCCGACAGTGTTGCCCCTTCCTCACACGAGTGTTCACACCCTTCCTCACCCACCCCACAGGGTTCACCCCCTTCCTCACCCCCCGACAGTGTTCATCCCCTTCCTCAGCCCAGACAGGGTTCACCACCTTCCTCACTCCCGACAGCGTTCACCCACTTCCACACCCCCGACAGCGTTCATCCCCTTCCTCACTCCCAACAGTGTTCACCCACTTCCACACCCCCGACAGTGTTCACGCCCTTCCTCACCCACCGACAGTGTTCACCCCCTTCCTCACCCCACAACATTGTTCACCCCCTTCCTCACCCATGAAAGTGTTCACCCACTTCCTCACCCCCGACAGTGTTTACCGCCTTCCTCACACCCAACAGTGTTCATCCCCGTCCTCACCACCGAGTGTTCACCCACTTCCTCACCCCCGTCAGTGTTCACCCCTATCTTTACCCCCGACAGTGTTCACCCCCTTCCTCACCCCTGACAGTGTTCACCCCCTTCCTCACCCCTGACAGTGTTCACCCCCTTCTTTAAACCCCGACAGTGTTGCCCCTTCCTCACACGCCAGTGTTCACGCCCTTCCTCACCCACCCCACAGTGTTCACCCACTTCCTCACCCCCAACAATGTTCACCCACTTCCTCATTCCTGACAGTGTTCATCCCCTTCCTCAGCCCAGACAGGGTTCACCCACTTCCTCACTCCTGACAGTGTTCACCCTCTTCCTCACCCCCCGACGGTGTTCACCCCCTTCCTCACCCCCAACAATGTTCACCCCTTTCCTCAGCCCAGACAGGGTTCACCCACTTCTTCACCCCCGACAGCGTTCACTCTCTTCCACACGCCCAACAGTGTTCACCCACTTTCTCACCCACCGACAGCGTTCACCCCATTTCTCACCCCCCGACAGTGGTCACCCTCTTCCTCACCCCCCGACAGTGTTCGCCCCCATTCTCACCCCCAATAGTGTTCACCCCCCTTCCTCATCCTCCGACAGTTTCGTCCCCTTCCTCACCCTCCTACAGTGTTCACCCCTTTCCTCACCTCCGACAGCTTTCATCCCCTTCCTCACTCCCGACAGTGTTCACCCACTTCCACACCCCCGACAGTGTTCACACCCTTCCTCACCCACCAACAGTGTTCACCCACTTCCTCACCCCCGTCAGTGTTCACCCCTATCTTTACCCCCGACAGTGTTCACCCCCTTCCTCACCCCTGACAGTGTTCACCGACTTCCTCACCCGACAGTGTCCACCCCCTTCCTCACCCGACAGTGTTCACCCCATTCCTCACTCCCGACAGTGTTCACCCCCTTCCTCAACCCCGACAATGTTCACCCCATTCCTCACCCTCCGACAGTGTTCAACACCTTCCTCACCCCTCGTCAGTGTTCAACATCTTCCTCACCCCACAACACTGTTCACCCACTTCCTCACCCCCGACTGTATTCATCCTCTTCCTCACCCCCCAACAACGTTCACCCCATTCCTCACACTCGACAGTGTTCATCCCCGTCCTCAACACCACGACAGTGTTCATCCCCTTCCTCACCACCGAGTGTTCACCCACATCCTCACCCCCGACAGTGTTCAACCCCTTCCTCACCCGACAGTGTTCACCCCCTTACTCACACCCGACAGAGTTCATCCCCCCCTCCTCAGCCCAGATATTGTTCACCCCTTCCTCACCACACAACACTGTTCACCCCCTTCCTCACTGGACAGTGTTCACCCCCTCCTCACCCCCTGACAGTGTTCACCACCTTCCTCACCCCTTACAGTGTTCACCCCCTTCCTCACCCGACAGTGTTCACACTCTTCCTCACCTCGAGTGTTGATCCCCTTCCTCACCCCATGACAGTGTTCACCCGTTTCCTCACCCCTTAGTGTTCACCCCCTTCCTCACCCCCGACAGTGTTCACCCCCTTCCTCATCCCCGACAATGTTCACCCCCTTCCTCACCCCTCGACAGTGTTCAACACCTTCCTCACCCCACAACACTGTTCACCCACTTCCTCACCCCCGACTATATTCACCCGTTTCCTCACCCCTTAGTGTTCACCCCCTTCCTCACCCCCGACAGTGTTCACCCACTTCCTCACCCCCGACTATATTCACCCTCTTCCTCACCCCGACAGTGTTCACCCCCTTCCTCACCCCGACAGTGTTCACCCCCTTCCTCACCCCGACAGTGTTCACCCCATTCCTCATCCCCCCAACAGTGTTCACCTTCTTCCTCACACCCGACAGTGTTCACCCCCTTTCTCACCCACCGACAGTGTTCACCACCTTCCTCACCCACCGAAAGTGTTCAACCCCTTTCTCACCCCCAACAGTGTTCACCCCCTTCCACACCCCCCGAAAGTGTTCACCCACTTCCTCACCCCCCCAACAGTGTTCACCCCCTTCCTTACCCCCCAAAAGTGTTCACCCCCTTCCTCACTACCCGACAGTGTTCACCCACTTCCACAACCCCGACAGTGTTCACCCCCTTTCTCACCACCCGACAGTGTTCACCCACTTCCTCACTCCTGACAGTGTTCACCCCCTTTCTCAGCCCGAGAGAGTTCACCCCCTCCTCAGCCCAGACATTGTTCACCCCTTCCTCACCGCACGACAGTGTTCACCCCCTTCCTCACCCCATACAGTGTTCATCCCCTTCCTCACCCGACAGTGTTTACCCCCTTCCTCACCCCCCGAAAGTGTTCAAACCCTTTCTCACCCCCAAGTGTTCACCCACTTCCTCACCCGACACTGTTCAACACCTTCCTCACCACACGACAGTGTTCACCCACTTCCTCACCTCTGACAGTGTTCATCCCTTTCCTCACCCCCCGACAGTGTTCACCCCCTTCCTCAACTTCCTCACCCGACACTGTTCAACACCTTCCTCACCACCCGACAGTGTTCACCCACTTCCTCACCCCCGACAGTGTTCATCCCCTTCCTCACCCCCCGACAGTGTTCACCGCATTCCTCACCCCCCGACAGTGTTCACCCTCTTCCTCACACCCGACAGTGTTCATCCCCGTCCTCACCACCGAGTGTTCACCCACTTCCTCACCCCCGACAGTGTTCACCCCCATTTATACCCCCGACAGTGTTAACCTCCTTCCTCACCCCTAACAGTGTTCACTCCCTTCCTTAACCCCCGACAGTGTTGCCCCTTCCTCACACGACAGTGTTCACACCCTTCCTCACCCACCCCACAGGGTTCACCCACTTCCAAACCCCCCGACAGTGTTCATCCCTTTCCTCACTCCCCGACAGTGTTCACCCCCTTCCTCACCTTCCTCACCCGACACTGTTCAACACCTTCCTCACCACCCGACAGTGTTCACCCACTTCCTCACCCCCGACAGTGTTCATCCCCGTCCTCACCACCGAGTGTTCACCCACTTCCTCACCCCCGACAGTGTTCACCCCCATTTATACCCCCGACAGTGTTAACCTCCTTCCTCACCCCTAACAGTGTTCACTCCCTTCCTTAACCCCCGACAGTGTTGCCCCTTCCTCACACGACAGTGTTCACACCCTTCCTCACCCACCCCACAGGGTTCACCCACTTCCAAACCCCCCGACAGTGTTCATCCCTTTCCTCACTCCCCGACAGTGTTCACCCCCTTCCTCACCTTCCTCACCCGACACTGTTCAACACCTTCCTCACCACCCGACAGTGTTCACCCACTTCCTCACCCCCGACAGTGTTCATCCCCTTCCACACCCCCCGACAGTGTTCACCGCATTCCTCACCCCCCGACAGTGTTCACCCTCTTCCTCACACCCGACAGTGTTCATCCCCGTCCTCACCACCGAGTGTTCACCCACTTCCTCACCCCCGACAGTGTTCACCCCCATTTTTACCCCCGACAGTGTTCACCTCCTTCCTCAGCCCTGACAGTGTTCACTCCCTTCCTTAACCCCCGACAGTGTTGCCCCTTCCTCACACGACAGTGTTCACACCCTTCCTCACCCACCCCACAGGGTTCACCCCCTTCCTCACCCCCCGACAGTGTTCATCCCCTTCCTCAGCCCAGACAGGGTTCACCACCTTCCTCACTCCCGACAGCGTTCACCCACTTCCACACCCCCGACAGCGTTCATCCCCTTCCTCACTCCCAGCAGTGTTCACCCACTTCCACACCCCCGACAGTGTTCACGCCCTTCCTCACCCACCGACAGTGTTCACCCCCTTCCTCACCCCACGACATTGTTCACCCCCTTCCTCACCCATGAAAGAGTTCACCCACTTCCTCACCCCCGACAGTGTTCACCGCCTTCCTCACCCCCCGACAGTGTTCACCCTCTTCCTCACACCCAACAGTGTTCATCCCCGTCCTCACCACCGAGTGTTCACCCACTTCCTCACCCCCGTCAGTGTTCACCCCTATCTTTACCCCCGACAGTGTTCACCCCCTTCCTCAGCCCGAGAGAGTTCACCCCCTCCTCAGCCCAGACATTGTTCACCCCTTCCTCACTGCACGACAGTGTTCACCCCCTTCCTCACCCCATAATGTGTTCATCCCCTTCCTCACCCGACAGTGTTCACCCCCTTCCTCACCCACCCCACAGTGTTCACCCACTTCCTCACCCCCAACAATGTTCACCCACTTCCTCATTCCTGACAGTGTTTATCCCCTTCCTCAGCCCAGACAGGGTTCACCCACTTCCTCACTCCTGACAGTGTTCACCCTCTTACTCACCCCCCGACGGTGTTCACCCCCTTCCTCACCCCCAACAATGTTCACCCCTTTCCTCACCCCGACAGTGTTCACCCCCTTCCTCAGCCCAGACAGTGTTCACCCTCTTCCTCACCCCCAATTGTTCACCCCTTCCTCACCGCTCGACAGTGTTCATCATCATCCTCACCCCCGATAGTGTTCACCCCCCTTCCTCAACCCCGACAGTGTCTGCCCCCTTCCTCAACCCCCACGGTGTTCACCCCCTTCCTCAGCCCAGACAGGGTTCACCCACTTCTTCACCCCCGACAGCGTTCACTCTCTTCCACACGCCCAACAGTGTTCACCCACTTTCTCACCCCCCGACAGTGGTCACCCTCTTCCTCACCCCCCGACAGTGTTCGCCCCCATTCTCACCCCCAATAGTGTTCACCCCCCTTCCTCATCCTCCGACAGTTTCGTCCCCTTCCTCACCCTCCTACAGTGTTCACCCCTTTCCTCACCTCCGACAGCTTTCATCCCCTTCCTCACTCCCGACAGTGTTCACCCACTTCCACACCCCCGACAGTGTTCACGCCCTTCCTCACCCACCAACAGTGTTCACCCACTTCCTCACCCCCGTCAGTGTTCACCCCTATCTTTACCCCCGACAGTGTTCACCCTCTTCCTCACCCCCCGACAGTGTTCGCCCCCATTCTCACCCCCGATAGTGTTCACCCCCCTCCTCATCCTCCGACAGTTTCGTCCCCTTCCTCACCCTCCTACAGTGTTCACCCCCTTCCTCACCTCCGACAGTGTTCAACCCCTTCCTCACCCTCCGACAGTGTTCACCCTCTTCCTCACCTCCGACAGTGTTCAACACCTTCCTCACCCCTCGTCAGTGTTCAACATCTTCCTCACCCCACAACACTGTTCACCCACTTCCTCACCCCCGACTGTATTCATCCTCTTCCTCACCCCCCAACAACGTTCACCCCATTCCTCACACTCGACAGTGTTCATCCCCGTCCTCAACACCACGACAGTGTTCATCCCCTTCCTCACCACCGAGTGTTCACCCACATCCTCACCCCCGACAGTGTTCAACCCCTTCCTCACCCGACAGTGTTCACCCCCTTACTCACACCCGACAGAGTTCATCCCCCCCTCCTCAGCCCAGATATTGTTCACCCCTTCCTCACCACACAACACTGTTCACCCCCTTCCTCACTGGACAGTGTTCACCCCCTCCTCACCCCCTGACAGTGTTCACCACCTTCCTCACCCCTTACAGTGTTCACCCCCTTCCTCACCCGACAGTGTTCACACTCTTCCTCACCTCGAGTGTTGATCCCCTTCCTCACCCCATGACAGTGTTCACCCGTTTCCTCACCCCTTAGTGTTCACCCCCTTCCTCACCCCCGACAGTGTTCACCCCCTTCCTCATCCCCGACAATGTTCACCCCCTTCCTCACCCCTCGACAGTGTTCAACACCTTCCTCACCCCACAACACTGTTCACCCACTTCCTCACCCCCGACTATATTCACCCGTTTCCTCACCCCTTAGTGTTCACCCCCTTCCTCACCCCCGACAGTGTTCACCCACTTCCTCACCCCCGACTATATTCACCCTCTTCCTCACCCCGACAGTGTTCACCCCCTTCCTCACCCCGACAGTGTTCACCCCCTTCCTCACCCCGACAGTGTTCACCCCATTCCTCATCCCCCCAACAGTGTTCACCTTCTTCCTCACACCCGACAGTGTTCACCCCCTTTCTCACCCACCGACAGTGTTCACCACCTTCCTCACCCACCGAAAGTGTTCAACCCCTTTCTCACCCCCAACAGTGTTCACCCCCTTCCACACCCCCCGAAAGTGTTCACCCACTTCCTCACCCCCCCAACAGTGTTCACCCCCTTCCTTACCCCCCAAAAGTGTTCACCCCCTTCCTCACTACCCGACAGTGTTCACCCACTTCCACAACCCCGACAGTGTTCACCCCCTTTCTCACCACCCGACAGTGTTCACCCACTTCCTCACTCCTGACAGTGTTCACCCCCTTTCTCAGCCCGAGAGAGTTCACCCCCTCCTCAGCCCAGACATTGTTCACCCCTTCCTCACCGCACGACAGTGTTCACCCCCTTCCTCACCCCATACAGTGTTCATCCCCTTCCTCACCCGACAGTGTTTACCCCCTTCCTCACCCCCCGAAAGTGTTCAAACCCTTTCTCACCCCCAAGTGTTCACCCACTTCCTCACCCGACACTGTTCAACACCTTCCTCACCACACGACAGTGTTCACCCACTTCCTCACCTCTGACAGTGTTCATCCCTTTCCTCACCCCCCGACAGTGTTCACCCCCTTCCTCACCTTCCTCACCCGACACTGTTCAACACCTTCCTCACCACCCGACAGTGTTCACCCACTTCCTCACCCCCGACAGTGTTCATCCCCTTCCTCACCCCCCGACAGTGTTCACCGCATTCCTCACCCCCCGACAGTGTTCACCCTCTTCCTCACACCCGACAGTGTTCATCCCCGTCCTCACCACCGAGTGTTCACCCACTTCCTCACCCCCGACAGTGTTCACCCCCATTTATACCCCCGACAGTGTTAACCTCCTTCCTCACCCCTGACAGTGTTCACTCCCTTCCTTAACCCCCGACAGTGTTGCCCCTTCCTCACACGACAGTGTTCACACCCTTCCTCACCCACCCCACAGGGTTCACCCACTTCCTCACCCCCCGACAGTGTTCATCCCTTTCCTCACTCCCCGACAGTGTTCACCCCCTTCCTCACCTTCCTCACCCGACACTGTTCAACACCTTCCTCACCACCCGACAGTGTTCACCCACTTCCTCACCCCCGACAGTGTTCATCCCCTTCCACACCCCCCGACAGTGTTCACCGCATTCCTCACCCCCCGACAGTGTTCACCCTCTTCCTCACACCCGACAGTGTTCATCCCCGTCCTCACCACCGAGTGTTCACCCACTTCCTCACCCCCGACAGTGTTCACCCCCATTTTTACCCCCGACAGTGTTCACCTCCTTCCTCAGCCCTGACAGTGTTCACTCCCTTCCTTAACCCCCGACAGTGTTGCCCCTTCCTCACACGACAGTGTTCACACCCTTCCTCACCCACCCCACAGGGTTCACCCCCTTCCTCACCCCCCGACAGTGTTCATCCCCTTCCTCAGCCCAGACAGGGTTCACCACCTTCCTCACTCCCGACAGCGTTCACCCACTTCCACACCCCCGACAGCGTTCATCCCCTTCCTCACTCCCAGCAGTGTTCACCCACTTCCACACCCCCGACAGTGTTCACGCCCTTCCTCACCCACCGACAGTGTTCACCCCCTTCCTCACCCCACGACATTGTTCACCCCCTTCCTCACCCATGAAAGAGTTCACCCACTTCCTCACCCCCGACAGTGTTCACCGCCTTCCTCACCCCCCGACAGTGTTCACCCTCTTCCTCACACCCAACAGTGTTCATCCCCGTCCTCAACACCGAGTGTTCACCCACTTCCTCACCCCCGTCAGTGTTCACCCCTATCTTTACCCCCGACAGTGTTCACCCCCTTCCTCAGCCCGAGAGAGTTCACCCCCTCCTCAGCCCAGACATTGTTCACCCCTTCCTCACTGCACGACAGTGTTCACCCCCTTCCTCACCCCATAATGTGTTCATCCCCTTCCTCACCCGACAGTGTTCACCCCCTTCCTCACCCACCCCACAGTGTTCACCCACTTCCTCACCCCCAACAATGTTCACCCACTTCCTCATTCCTGACAGTGTTCATCCCCTTCCTCAGCCCAGACAGGGTTCACCCACTTCCTCACTCCTGACAGTGTTCACCCTCTTACTCACCCCCCGACGGTGTTCACCCCCTTCCTCACCCCCAACAATGTTCACCCCTTTCCTCACCCCGACAGTGTTCACCCCCTTCCTCAGCCCAGACAGTGTTCACCCTCTTCCTCACCCCCAATTGTTCACCCCTTCCTCACCGCTCGACAGTGTTCATCATCATCCTCACCCCCGATAGTGTTCACCCCCTTCCTCAACCCCGACAGTGTCTGCCCCCTTCCTCAACCCCCACGGTGTTCACCCCCTTCCTCAGCCCAGACAGGGTTCACCCACTTCTTCACCCCCGACAGCGTTCACTCTCTTCCACACGCCCAACAGTGTTCACCCACTTTCTCACCCCCCGACAGTGGTCACCCTCTTCCTCACCCCCCGACAGTGTTCGCCCCCATTCTCACCCCCAATAGTGTTCACCCCCCTTCCTCATCCTCCGACAGTTTCGTCCCCTTCCTCACCCTCCTACAGTGTTCACCCCTTTCCTCACCTCCGACAGCTTTCATCCCCTTCCTCACTCCCGACAGTGTTCACCCACTTCCACACCCCCGACAGTGTTCACGCCCTTCCTCACCCACCAACAGTGTTCACCCACTTCCTCACCCCCGTCAGTGTTCACCCCTATCTTTACCCCCGACAGTGTTCACCCTCTTCCTCACCCCCCGACAGTGTTCGCCCCCATTCTCACCCCCGATAGTGTTCACCCCCCTCCTCATCCTCCGACAGTTTCGTCCCCTTCCTCACCCTCCTACAGTGTTCACCCCCTTCCTCACCTCCGACAGTGTTCAACCCCTTCCTCACCCTCCGACAGTGTTCACCCTCTTCCTCACCTCCGACAGTGTTCACCCCCTTCCTCACCCTCCGACAGTGTTCAGCCCCTTCCTCACCCTCCGACAGTGTTCACCCCCTTCCTCAGCCCACGACAGTGTTCAACCCCTTCCTCATCCTGGACAGTGTTTACCCCCTTCCTCACCCCTGATAGTGTTCGCCCGCTTCCTCACCCGACAGTGTTCACCCCATTGCGCATCCCCAACAGTGTTCATCCCCTTCCTCACCCCCTGACAGTGTTCACCTCATTCCTCACCCCCAACAGTGTTCACCCCCTTCCTCATCCCCCCCACAGTGTTCACCCTCTTCCTCACACCCGACAGTGTTCATCCCCTTCCTCATCACCACGACAGTGTTCATCCCCTTCCTCACCACCGAGTGTTCACCCACTTCCTCACCCCCGTCAGTATTCATCCCCTTCCTCACCACCGAGTCTTCACTCCCTTCCTCACCCCTGACTGTGTTCACCCCCTTCTTTAAACCCTGACAGTGTTGCCCCTTCCTCACAGGCCAGTGTTCACGCCCTTCCTCACCCACCCCACAGTGTTCACCCACTTCCACACCCCCGACAATGTTCACCAACTTCCTCACTCCTGACAGTGTTCATCCCCTTCCTCAGCCCAGACAGGGCTCACCCACTTCCTCACCCCCCGACGGTGTTCACCCTCTTCCTCACTCCCTACAATGTTCACCCCCCTTCCTCACCCCTGACAGTGTTCACCCCTTTCCTCAACCCCCGACGGTGTTCACCCTCTTCCTCACCCCTGACAGTGTTCACCCCCTTCCTCACCCCTGACAGTGTTCACCCCCTTCCTCACCCCCCGACGGTGTTCACCCTCTTCCTCACTCCCGACAGTGTTCACCCCCCTTCCTCACACCTGACAGAGTTCAGCCCCTTCCTCAGCCCAGACAGGGTTCACCCACTTCCTCACTCCTAACAGTGTTCACCCCCTTCCTCACCCCCCGACGGTGTTCACCCTCTTCCTCACCCCTGACAGTGTTCACCCCCTTCCTCACTCCTGACAGTGTTCACCCCCTTCCTCACCCCCTGACAGTGTTCACCCTCTTCCTCACCCCCAACAATGTTCACCCCTTTCCTCACCCCCGACAGTGTTCACCCCCTTCCTCAGCCCAGACAGTGTTCACCCTCTTCCTCACCCCCGATTGTTCACCCTTTCCTCACCGCTCGACAGTGTTCATCGTCATCCTCACCCCCGATAGTGTTCACCCCCTTCTTCACCCCTTACAGTGTTCGCCCCCTTCCTCACCCGACAGTGTTCACGCTCTTCCTCACCCTGAGTGTTCATCCCCTTCCTCACCCCTTAGTGTTCGCCCCCTTCCTCACCCGACAGTGTTCATCCCTTTCCTCACCCCCGACAGTGTTCACCGCCTTCCTCACCCCCCGAGTGTTCACCCCATTCCTCATCCCCCCCACAGTGTTCACCCCCTTCCTCACCCGACAGTGTTCATCCTTTTCCTCACCCCCGACAGTGTTCACCGCCTTCCTCACCCCCCGAGTGTTCACCCCATTCCTCATCCCCCCCACAGTGTTCACCCTCTTCCTCACACACGACAGTGTTCATCCCCTTCCTCATCACCACGACAGTGTTCATCCCCTTCCTCACCACCGAGTGTTCACCCACTTCCTCACCCCCGTCAGTGTTCACCCCTATCTTTACCACCGACAGTGTTCACCCCCTTCCTCACCCCTGACAGTGTTCACCACCTTCTTTAAACCCCGACAGTGTTGCCCCTTCCTCACACGCCAGTGTTCACACCCTTCCTCACCCACCCCACAGTGTTCACCCACTTCCTCACCCCCGACAATGTTCACCAACTTCCTCACTCCTGACAGTGTTCATCCCCTTCCTCAGCCCAGACAGGGCTCACCCACTTCCTCACCCCCCCGACGGTGTTCACCCTCTTCCTCACTCCCTACAATGTTCACCCCCCTTCCTCACCCCTGACAGTGTTCACCCCTTTCCTCACCCCCCGACGGTGTTCACCCTCTTCCTCACCCCTGACAGTGTTCACCCCCTTCCTCACCCCTGACAGTGTTCACCCCCTTCCTCACCCCCCGACAGTGTTCACCCTCTTCCTCACTCCCGACAGTGTTCACCCCCCTTCCTCACACCCGACAGAGTTCAGCCCCTTCCTCAGCCCAGACAGGGTTCACCTACTTCCTCACTCCTAACAGTGTTCACCCCCTTCCTCACCCCCGACGCAGTTCACCCTCTTCCTCACCCCTGACAGTGTTCACCCCCTTCCTCACCCCTGACAGTGTTCACCCTCTTCCTCACCCCCTGACAGTGTTCACCCTCTTCCTCACCCCCAACAATGTTCACCCCTTTCCTCACCCCCGACAGTGTTCACCCCCTTCCTCAGCCCAGTGTTCACCCTCTTCCTCACCCCCGATTGTTCACCCTTTCCTCACCGCTCGGCAGTGTTCATCGTCATCCTCATCCCCGATAGCGTTCACCCCCTTCCTCAACCCCGACAGTGTTCACCCCCTTCCTCACCCCCGACATAGTTCACCTCCATCCTCAGCCCAGACATTGTTCACCCCTTCCTCACCCGACAGT
This sequence comes from Carcharodon carcharias, assembly GCF_017639515.1. Lineage (NCBI taxonomy): Eukaryota > Metazoa > Chordata > Chondrichthyes > Lamniformes > Lamnidae > Carcharodon > Carcharodon carcharias. The sequence goes on along the minus strand of NC_054488.1, from coordinate 30,864,629 downwards.
GTTCACCCGCTCCTCACCCCCTGACAGTGTTCACCACCTTCCTCACCCCTTACAGTGTTCGCCCCTTCCTCACCCGACAGTGTTCGCCCCTTCCTCACCCGACAGTGTTCACCCCTTCCTCACCCCGACAGTGTTCACCCCCTTCCTCACCCCCCGACAGTATTCACCATCTTCCTCACCGCACGGCAGTGTTCACCCCCTCCTCACCCCCGTCAGTGATCACCCCCTTCCTCACCCCCCGACAGTGTTCAACCCTCCTCACCCCCGTCAGTGTTCATCCACTTCCTCACCCCTGACAGTGGTCACCCTCTTCCTCACCCCCCGACAGTGTTCGCCCCCATTCTCACCTCCGATAGTGTTCACCCCCCTCCTCATCCTCCGACAGTTTCGTCCCCTTCCTCACCCTCCTACAGTGTTCACCCCCTTCCTCACCTCCGACAGTGTTCAACCCCTTCCTCACCCTCCGACAGTGTTCACCCTCTTCCTCACCTCCGACAGTGTTCACCCCCTTCCTCACCCTCCGGCAGTGTTCAGCCCCTTCCTCACCCTCCGACAGTGTTCACCCCCTTCCTCAGCCCCCGACAGTGTTCAACCCCTTCCTCATCCTGGACAGTGTTTACCCCCTTCCTCAACCCCAACAGTGTTCAACACCTTCCTCACAACCGACAGTGTTCAACCCCTTCCTCACGCCCGAGAGTGTTCAACCCCTTCCTCACCCCTGACAGTGTTCACCGACTTCCTCACCCGACAGTGTCCACCCCCTTCCTCACCCGACAGTGTCCACCCCATTCCTCACTCCCGACAGTGTTCACACCCTTCCTCAACCCCGACAATGTTCACCCCATTCCTCACCCTCCGACAGTGTTCAACACCTTCCTCACCCCTCGTCAGTGTTCAACATCTTCCTCACCCCACTACACTGTTCACCCACTTCCTCACCCCCGACTGTATTCATCCTCTTCCTCACCCCCCAACAACGTTCACCCCATTCCTCACACTCGACAGTGTTCATCCCCGTCCTCAACACCACGACAGTGTTCATCCCCTTCCTCACCACCGAGTGTTCACCCACATCCTCACCCCCGACAGTGTTCAACCCCTTCCTCACCCGACAGTGTTCACCCCCTTACTCACACCCGACAGAGTTCATCCCCCCCTCCTCAGCCCAGATATTGTTCACCCCTTCCTCACCACACAACACTGTTCACCCCCTTCCTCACTGGACAGCGTTCACCCCCTCCTCACCCCCTGACAGTGTTCACCACCTTCCTCACCCCTTACAGTGTTCACCCCCTTCCTCACCCGACAGTGTTCACACTCTTCCTCACCTCGAGTGTTGATCCCCTTCCTCACCCCATGACAGTGTTCACCCGTTTCCTCACCCCTTAGTGTTCACCCCCTTCCTCACCCCCGACAGTGTTCATCCCCTTCCTCATCCCCGACAATGTTCACCCCCTTCCTCACCCCTCGACAGTGTTCAACACCTTCCTCACCCCACAACACTGTTCACCCACTTCCTCACCCCCGACTATATTCACCCGTTTCCTCACCCCTTAGTGTCCACCCCCTTCCTCAACCCCGACAGTGTTCACCCCCTTCCTCACCCCGACAGTGTTCACCCCATTCCTCATCCCCCCAACAGTGTTCACCTTCTTCCTCACACCCGACAGTGTTCATCCCCGTCCTCAACACCACGATAGTGTTCATCCCCTTCCTCACCACCGAGTGTTCACCCACTTCCTCACCCCCGACAGTGTTCACCCCCATCCTTAACCCCGACAGCGTTCACCCCCTTCCTCACCCCCGACAGTGTTCACCCCCTTCCTTAACCCCCGACAGTTTTGCCCCTTCCTCACACGACAGTGTTCACGCCCTTCCTCACCCACCCCACAGTGTTCACCACCCGACAGTGTTCATCCCCTTCCTAAGCCCAGACAGGGTTCACCCACTTCCACACCCCCGACAGTGTTCACCACCTTCCTCACCCCGACAGTGTTCACCCCCTTCCTTAACCCCCGACAGTTTTGCCCCTTCCTCACACGACAGTGTTCACGCCCTTCCTCACCCACCCCACAGTGTTCACCACCCGACAGTGTTCATCCCCTTCCTCAGCCCAGACAGGGTTCACCCACTTCCACACCCCCGACAGTGTTCACCACCTTCCTCACACCCGACAGAGGTTACCCCCCTCCTCAGCCCAGACAGTGTTCACCCCTTCCTCACCGCACGACAGTGTTCACCACCTTTCTCACACACCGACAGTGTTCACCCAATTCCTCACTCCTGACAGTGTTCACCCTCTTCCTCACCCCCGACAATGTTCACCCCCTTCCTCACACCCGACAGAGGTTACCCCCCTCCTCAGCCCAGACAGTGTTCACCCCTTCCTCACCACACGACAGTGTTCACCCCCTTCCTCACCCCGACAGTGTTCACCACCTTCCTCATCCCTTACAGTGTTCGCCCCCTTCCTCACCCAACAGTGTTCACCCTCCTCCTCACCCCGAGTGTTCATCCCCTTCCTCACCCCATGACAGTGTTCACCCGTTTCCTCACCCCTTACAGTGTTCACCCATTTCCTCGCCCCCGACAGTGTTCATCCCCTTCCTCAACCCCAACGGTGTTCATTCCCTTCCTCAGCCCAGACAGGGTTCACCCACCTCTTCACCCCCGACAGCGTTCACTCTCTTCCACACCCCCGACATTGTTCACCCCCTTTCTCACCCACCGACAGTGTTCACCCTCTTCCTCACCCCTGACAGTGTTCACCACCTTCCTCACCCCTTACAGTGTTCGCCACTTCCTCACCCGACAGTGTTCACCCCTTCCTCACCCCGACAGTGTTCACCCCCTTCCTCACCACCGAGTGTTCACCCACTTCCTCACCCCCGACAGTGTTCACCCCCTTCCTCACCCCACGACATTGTTCACCCCCTTCCTCACCCATGAAATTGTTCACCCACTTCCTCACCCCCGACAGTGTTCACCCACTTCCACACCTCTGACAGTGTTCATCCCCTTCCTCACCCCCCGACAGTGTTCACCGCCTTCCTCACCCCCCGACAGGGTTCACCGCCTTCCTCACCCAACCCACAGTGTTCACCCCATTCCTCATCCCCCCCACAGAGTTCACCCCCTTCCTCACCCCCAACAGTGTGCACCCACTTCCTCAACCCCCGACAGTGTTCACCCCCTTCCTCACCCCCGAGTGTTCACCCCTTTCCTCACCCCCAACAGTTTTCAACCCCTTCACACACCCCAACAGTGTTCACCCCCTTCCTCAACCCCCGACAGTGTTCGCCCCTTCCTCACACGACAGTGTTCACCCCCTTCCTCACCCGACAGTGTTCACCCCCTTCCTCACACGACAGTGTTCAGGCCCTTCCTCACACACCCCACAATGTTAACCCCCTTCCTCACCCGACACTGTTCAACACCTTCCTCACCCGACACTGTTCAACACCTTCCTCACCACCCGACAGTGTTCACCCACTTCCACAACCCCGACAGTGTTCACCCCTTTTCACACCCACCGACGGTGTTCAACCCCTTCCTTACCCCGACAGAGTTCAACCCCTTCTCAGCCCAGACATTGTTCACCCCTTCCTCACCGCACGACAGTGTTCACCCCCGTCCTCACCCCTTACAGTGTTCGCCCCCTTCCTCGCCCGACAGTGTTCAACACCTTCCTCACCCCCTGACAGTGTTCACCCGTTTCCACACCCCTTACAGTGTTCACCCCCTTCCTCACCCCCGACAGTGTTCACCCCCTTCCTCAACCACCGACAATGTTCACCCCCTTCCTCATCCTCGACAGTGTTCACCTCCTTCCTCATCCTCGACAGTGTTCACCCCCTTCTTCACCCCTGACAGTGTTCACCCAATTCCTCAGTGCTGACAGTGTTCAACCTCTTCCTTACCGTCCGACAGTGTTCACACCCTTCTTCACTCCTGACAATGTTCACCCCTTCCTCACCCCCGACTGTGTTCACCCCCTTCCTCACCCCACGACAGTGTTCACCCCCTTCCTCACCACCGAGTGTTCACCCACTTCCTCACCCCCGACAGTGTTCACCACCTTCCTCACCCCACGACATTGTTCACCCCCTTCCTCACCCATGAAAGTGTTCACCCACTTCCTCACCCCCGACAGTGTTCACCCACTTCCACACCTCCGACAGTGTTCATCCCCTTCCTCACCCCCCGACAGTGTTCACCGCCTTCCTCACCCCCCGACAGTGTTCACCGCCTTCCTCACCCAACCCACAGTGTTCACCCCATTCCTCATCCCCCCCACAGAGTTCACCCCCTTCCTCACCCCCAACAGTGTGCACCCACTTCCTCAACCCCCGACAGTGTTCACCCCCTTCCTCACCCCCGAGTGTTCACCCCTTTCCTCACCCCCAACAGTTTTCAACCCCTTCACACACCCCAACAGTGTTCACCCCCTTCCTCAACCCCCGACAGTGTTCGCCCCTTCCTCACACGACAGTGTTCACCCCCTTCCTCACCCGACAGTGTTCACCCCCTTCCTCACACGACAGTGTTCAGGCCCTTCCTCACACACCCCACAATGTTAACCCCCTTCCTCACCCGACACTGTTCAACACCTTCCTCACCCGACACTGTTCAACACCTTCCTCACCACCCGACAGTGTTCACCCACTTCCACAACCCCGACAGTGTTCACCCCTTTTCACACCCACCGACGGTGTTCAACCCCTTCCTTACCCCGACAGAGTTCAACCCCTTCTCAGCCCAGACATTGTTCACCCCTTCCTCACCGCATGACAGTGTTCACCCCCTTCCTCACCCCTTACAGTGTTCGCCCCCTTCCTCGCCCGACAGTGTTCAACACCTTCCTCACCCCCTGACAGTGTTCACCCGTTTCCACACCCCTTACAGTGTTCATCCCCTTCCTCACCCCCGACAGTGTTCACCCCCTTCCTCACCCACCGACAATGTTCACCCCCTTCCTCATCCTCGACAGTGTTCACCTCCTTCCTCATCCTCGACAGTGTTCACCCCCTTCTTCACCCCTGACAGTGTTCACCCAATTCCTCAGTGCTGACAGTGTTCAACCTCTTCCTTACCGTCCGACAGTGTTCACACCCTTCTTCACTCCTGACAATGTTCACCCCTTCCTCACCCCCGACTGTGTTCACCCCCTTCCTCACCCCACGACAGTGTTCACCCCCTTCCTCACTGCTCAACAGTGTTCATCGTCATCCTCATCCCCGATAGTGTTCACCCCCTTCCTCAGCCCCGACAGTGCTCGCCCCCTTCCTCACCCCTGACAGAGTTCACCCCCTTCCTCACCCCCTGAAAGTATTCACCCCCTTCCTCACCCCCGACAGTGTTCACCCCCTTTCTCACCCGACACTGTTCAACACCTTCTTCACCACCCAACAGTGCTCACCCACTTCCACAACCCCGACACTGTTCACCCCCTCTCTCACCCACCGACAGTATTCACCCACTTCCTCACTCCTGACAGTGTTCACCCCCTTCCTCATCCCTTACAGTGTTCGCCCACTTCCTCACACCCGACAGAGTTCACCCCCTCCTCAGCCCAGACATTGTTCACCCCTTCCTCACCGCACGACAGTGTTCACCCCCTTCCTCACCCCTTACAGTGTTCGCCCCCTTCCTCACCCGACAGTGTTCATCCTTATCCTCACCCCCGACAGTGTTCACCGCCTTCCTCACCCCCCGAGTGTTCACCCCATTCATCATCCACCCCACAGTGTTCACCCCCTTCCTCACCCTTGACAGTAATCACAACCTTCCTCACCCCCGAAAGTATTCAACCCCTCCTCACCCCCGATAGTGTACACCCCCTTCCTCACCCCCAACAGTGTTCACACCCTTCCTTACCCCGACTGTTCACCCCCTTCCTCACCCCCAACAGTGTTCACCCCCATCCTTACCCCCAACAGTGTACACCCCCTTCCTCACCCCGACAGTGTTCAACCCCTTCCTCACCCCCAACAGTATTCACCCCCTTCCTCACCCCTGATAGTGTTCGCCCGCTTCCTCACCCGACAGTGTTCACCCCATTGCGCATCCCCAACAGTGTTCATCCCCTTCCTCACCCCGACAGTGTTCACCTCATTCCTCACCCCCAACAGTGTTCACCCCCTTCCTCATCCCCCCCAGTGTTCACCCTCTTCCTCACACCCGACAGTGTTCATCCCCTTCCTCATCACCACGACAGTGTTCATCCCCTTCCTCACCACCGAGTGTTCACCCAATTCCTCACCCCCGTCAGTGTTCACCCCTATCTTTACCCCCGACAGTGTTCACCCCCTTCCTCACCCCTGACAGTGTTCACCCCCTTCTTTAAACCCCGACAGTGTTGCCCCTTCCTCACACGCCAGTGTTCACGCACTTCCTCACCCACCCCACAGTGTTCACCCACTTCCTCACCCCCGACAATGTTCACCCACTTCCTCACTCCTGACAGTGTTCACCCCCTTCCTCACCCCCCGACGGTGTTCACCCTCTTCCTCACCCCTGACAGTGTTCACCCCCTTCCTCACCCCTGACAGTGTTCACCCCCTTCCTCACGCCCTGACAGTGTTCACCCTCTTCCTCACCCCCAACAATGTTCACCCTCTTCCTCACCCCCGATTGTTCACCCTTTCCTCACCGCTCGACAGTGTTCATCATCATCCTCACCCCCGATACTGTTCACCCCCTTCCTCACCCCTTACAGTGTTCGCCCCCTTCCTCACCCGACAGTGTTCACGCTCTTCCTCACCCTGAGTGTTCATCCCCTTCCTCACCCCATGACAGTGTTCACCCGTTTCCACACCCCATACAGTGTTCACCCCCTTCCTCACCCCCGTCAGTGTTCATTCCCTTCCTCACCCCCGACAGTGTTCACCCCCTTTCTCACCCGACACTGTTCAACACCTTCTTCACCACCCGACAGTGCTCACCCACTTCCACAACCCCGACACTGTTCACCCCCTCTCTCACCCACCGACAGTGTTCACCCACTTCCTCAGTCCTGACAGTGTTCACCCCCTCCTCAGCCCAGACATTGTTCACCCCTTCCTCACCGCACGACAGTGTTCACCCCCTTCCTCACCCCTTACAGTGTTCGCCCCCTTCCTCACCCGACAGTGTTCATCCCTTTGCTCACCCCCGACAGTGTTCACCACCTTCCTCACCCCCCGTGTTCACCCCATTCCTCATCCCCCCCACAGTGTTCGCCCCCTTCCTCACCCGACAGTGTTCATCCTTTTCCTCACCCCCGACAGTGTTCACCGCCTTCCTCATCCCCTGAGTGTTCACCCCATTCCTCATCACCACGACAGTGTTCATCCCCTTCCTCACCACCGAGTGTTCGCCCACTTCCTCACCCCCGACAGTGTTCACCCCCATCTTTACCCCCGACAGTGTTCACCCCCTTACTCACCCACCGACAGAGTTCACCCCCCTCCTCAGCCCAGACATTGTTCACCCCTTCCTCACCACATGACAATGTTCACCCCTTCTTCACTCGACAGTGTTCACCCTCCTCCTCACCCCCGTCAGTGTTCATCCCATTCCTCACCCCCCGACAGTATTCATCCACTTTCTCAGCCCAGACAGGGTTCACCCCCTTCCTCACCCTCGACAGCGTTCATCCACTTCCTCACCCCCGACAATGTTCTCCCCCTTCCTCACACCCGACAGTGTTCACCCCCTTCCTCAGCTCAGACATTGTTCTCCCCTTCCTCACCACACGACAATGTTCACCCCTTCCTCACTCGACAGTGTTCACCCCCTCCTCACCCCCTGACAGTGTTCACCACCTTCCTCACCCCTTACAGTGTTCGCCCCCTTCCTCACCCGACAGTGTTCACGCTCTTCCTCACCCTGAGTGTTCATCCCCTTCCTCACCCCATGACAGTGTTCACCCGTTTCCACACCCCATACAGTGTTCACCACCTTCCTCACCCCCGTCAGTGTTCATCCCCTTCCTCACCCCCATCAGTGTTCATCACATTCCTAACCCCCCGACAGTGTTAACCCCCTTCCTCACCTCCCAACAGTGTTCATCCCCTTCCGCAGCCCAGACAGGGTTCACCCACTTCCTCACCCCCGACAGCGTTCACCCCCTTTTTCACACAGCGACAGTGTTCACCCCCTTCCTCACCCAACAATGCTCACGCCCTCCTCACCCCCTTACAGTGTTCGCCCCCTTCCTCACCCCGACAGTTTTCAAACCCGCCCACACACCCCGACAGTGTTCACCCCCTTCCTCACCCACCGACAGTGTTCACCCCCTTCCTCACCCACCGACAGTGTTCACCCACTTCCTCACCCACCAACAATGTTCACCCAATTCCACAACCCCGACAGTGTTCACCCCCTTTCTCACCCACCGACAGTGTTCACCACCTTCCTCACCCCCCGAAAGTGTTCAACCCCTTTCTCACCCCCAACAGTGTTCACCCCCTTCCACACCCCCTGAAAGTGTTCACCCACTTCCTCACCCCCCAACAGTGTTCACCCCCTTCCTTACCCCCCAAAAGTGTTCACCCCCTTCCTCACTACCCGACAGTGTTCACCCACTTCCACAACCCCGACAGTGTTCACCCCCTTTCTCACCACCCGACAGTGTTCACCCCCTTCCTCGCCTTCCTCACCCGACACTGTTCAACACCTTCCTCACCACACGACAGTGTTCACCCACTTCCTCACCTCCGACAGTGTTCATCCCTTTCCTCACCCCCCGACAGTGTTCACCCCCTTCCTCACCTTCCTCACCCGACACTGTTCAACACCTTCCTCACCACCCGACAGTGTTCACCCACTTCCTCACCCCCGACAGTGTTCATCCCCTTCCTCACCCCCCGACAGTGTTCACCGCATTCCTCACCCCCCGACAGTGTTCACCCTCTTCCTCACACCCGACAGTGTTCATCCCCATTTTTACCCCCGACAGTGTTCACCTCCTTCCTCACCCCTGACAGTGTTCACTCCCTTCCTTAACCCCCGACAGTGTTGCCCCTTCCTCACACGACTGTGTTCACACCCTTCCTCACCCACCCCACAGGGTTCTCCCCCTTCCTCACCCCCCGACAGTGTTCATCCCCTTCCTCAGCCCAGACAGGGTTCACCACCTTCCTCACTCCCGACAGCGTTCACCCACTTCCACACCCCCGATAGCGTTCATCCACTTCCTCACTCCCAACAGTGTTCACCCACTTCCACACCCCCGACAGTGTTCACGCCCTTCCTCACCCACCGACAGTGTTCACCCCCTTCCTCACCCCACAACATTGTTCACCCCCTTCCTCACCCATGAAAGTGTTCACCCACTTCCTCACCCCCGACAGTGTTCACCGCCTTCCTCACCCCCGACAGTGTTCACCCACTTCCTCACACCCAACAGTGTTCATCCCCGTCCTCACCACCGAGTGTTCACCCACTTCCTCACCCCCGTCAGTGTTCACCCCTATCTTTACCCCCGACAGTGTTCACCCCCTTCCTCACCCCTGACAGTGTTCACCCCCTTCCTCACCCCTGACAGTGTTCACCCCCTTCTTTAAACCCCGACAGTGTTGCCCCTTCCTCACACGCCAGTGTTCACGCCCTTCCTCACCCACCCCACAGTGTTCACCCACTTCCTCATTCCTGACAGTGTTCATCCCCTTCCTCAGCCCAGACAGGGTTCACCACTTCCTCACTCCTGACAGTGTTCATCCTCTTCCTCACCCCCCGACGGTGTTCACCCCCTTCCTCACCCCCAACAATGTTCACCCCTTTCCTCACCCCGACAGTGTTCACCCCCTTCCTCAGCCCAGACAGTGTTCACCCTCTTCCTCACCCCCAATTGTTCACCCCTTCCTCACCGCTCGACAGTGTTCATCGTCATCCTCACCCCCGATAGTGTTCACCCCCTTCCTCAACCCCGACAGTGTCTGCCCCCTTCCTCAACCCCCACGGTGTTCACCCCCTTCCTCAGCCCAGACAGGGTTCACCCACTTCTTCACCCCCGACAGCGTTCACTCTCTTCCACATGCCCAACAGTGTTCACCCACTTTCTCACCCACCGACAGTGTTCACCCCATTTCTCACCCCCCGACAGTGGTCACCCTCTTCCTCACCCCCCGACAGTGTTCGCCCCCATTCTCACCCCCGATAGTGTTCACCCCCTTCCTCATCCTCCGACAGTTTCGTCCCCTTCCTCACCCTCCTACAGTGTTCACCCCCTTCCTCACCTCCGACAGTGTTCAACCCCTTCCTCACCCTCCGACAGTGTTCACCCTCTTCCTCACCTCCGACAGTGTTCACCCCCTTCCTCACCCTCCGACAGTGTTCAGCCCCTTCCTCACCCTCCGACAGTGTTCACCCCCTTCCTCAGCCCCCGACAGTGTTCACCCCCTTCCTCATCCTGGACAGTGTTTACCCCCTTCCTCACCCCCAACAGTGTTCAACACCTTCCTCACAACCGACAGTGTTCAACCCCTTCCTCACGCCCGAGAGTGTTCAACCCCTTCCTCACCCCTGACAGTGTTCACCGACTTCCTCACCCGACAATGTCCACCCCCTTCCTCACCCGACAGTGTTCACCCCATTCCTCACTCCCGACAGTGTTCACCCCCTTCCTCAACCCCGACAATGTTCACCCCATTCCTCACCCTCCGACAGTGTTCAACACCTTCCTCACCCCTCGTCAGTGTTCAACATCTTCCTCACCCCACAACACTGTTCACCCACTTCCTCACCCCCGACTGTATTCATCCTCTTCCTCACCCCCCAACAACGTTCACCCCATTCCTCACACTCGACAGTGTTCATCCCCGTCCTCAACACCACGACAGTGTTCATCCCCTTCCTCACCACCGAGTGTTCACCCACATCCGCACCCCCGACAGTGTTCAACCCCTTCCTCACCCGACAGTGTTCACCCCCTTACTCACACCCGACAGAGTTCATCCCCCCCTCCTCAGCCCAGATATTGTTCACCCCTTCCTCACCACACAACACTGTTCACCCCCTTCCTCACTGGACAGTGTTCACCCCCTCCTCACCCCCTGACAGTGTTCACCACCTTCCTCACCCCTTACAGTGTTCACCCCCTTCCTCACCCGACAGTGTTCACACTCTTCCTCACCTCGAGTGTTGATCCCCTTCCTCATCCCATGACAGTGTTCACCCGTTTCCTCACCCCTTAGTGTTCACCCCCTTCCTCACCCCCGACAGTGTTCACCCCCTTCCTCATCCCCGACAATGTTCACCCCCTTCCTCACCCCTCGACAGTGTTCAACACCTTCCTCACCCCACAACACTGTTCACCCACTTCCTCACCCCCGACTATATTCACCCGTTTCCTCACCCCTTAGTGTTCACCCCCTTCCTCAACCCCGACAGTGTTCACCCACTTCCTCACCCCCAACTATATTCACCCTCTTCCTCACCCTGACAGTGTTCACCCCCTTCCTCACACCGACAGTGTTCACCCCCTTCCTCACCCCGACAGTGTTCACCCCATTCCTCATCCCCCCAACAGTGTTCACCTTCTTCCTCACACCCGACAGTGTTCATCCCCGTCCTCAACACCACGATAGTGTTCATCCCCTTCCTCACCACCGAGTGTTCACCCACTTCCTCACCCCTGACAGTGTTCACCCCCATCCTTAACCCCGACAGCGTTCACCCCCTTCCTCACCCCCGACAGTGTTCACCCCCTTCCTTAACCCCCAACAGTTTTGCCCCTTCCTCACACGACAGTGTTCACGCCCTTCCTCACCCACCCCACAGTGTTCACCCCCCGACAGTGTTCATCCCCTTCCTCAGCCCAGACAGGGTTCACCCACTTCCACACCCCCGACAGTGTTCACCACCTTCCTCACACCCGACAGAGGTTACCCCCCTCCTCAGCCCAGACAGTGTTCACCCCTTCCTCACCACACGACAGTGTTCACCAGCTTTCTCACACACCGACAGTGTTCACCCAATTCCTCACTCCTGACAGTGTTCACCCTCTTCCTCACCCCCGACAATGTTCACCCCCTTCCTCACACCCGACAGAGGTTACCCCCCTCCTCAGCCCAGACAGTGTTCACCCCTTCCTCACCACACGACAGTGTTCGCCCCCTTCCTCACCCAACAGTGTTCACCCTCCTCCTCACCCCGAGTGTTCATCCCCTTCCTCACCCCATGACAGTGTTCACCCGTTTCCTCACCCCTTACAGTGTTCACCCGTTTCCTCACCCCCGACAGTGTTCATCCCCTTCCTCAACCCCAACGGTGTTCATTCCCTTCCTCAGCCCAGACAGGGTTCACCCACCTCTTCACCCCCGACAGCGTTCACTCTCTTCCACACCCCCGACATTGTTCACCCCCTTTCTCACCTACCGACAGTGTTCACCCTCTTCCTCACCCCTGACAGTGTTCACCACCTTCCTCACCCCTTACAGTGTTCGCCCCTTCCTCACCCGACAGTGTTCACCCCTTCCTCACCCTGACAGTGTTCACCCCCTTCCTCACCACCGAGTGTTCACCCACTTCCTCACCCCCGACAGTGTTCACCACCTTCCTCACCCCACGACATTGTTCACCCCCTTCCTCACCCATGAAAGTGTTCACCCACTTCCTCACCTCCGACAGTGTTCACCCACTTCCACACCTCCGACAGTGTTCATCCCCTTCCTCACCCCCCGACAGTGTTCACCGCCTTCCTCACCCCCCGACAGTGTTCACCGCCTTCCTCACCCAACCCACAGTGTTCACCCCATTCCTCATCCCCCCCACAGAGTTCACCCCCTTCCTCACCCCCAACAGTGTGCACCCACTTCCTCAACCCCCGACAGTGTTCACCCCCTTCCTCACCCCCGAGTGTTCACCCCCTTCCTCACCCCCAACAGTTTTCAACCCCTTCACACACCCCAACAGTGTTCACCCCCTTCCTCAACCCCCGACAGTGTTCGCCCCTTCCTCACACGACAGTGTTCACCCCCTTCCTCACCCGACAGTGTTCACCCCCTTCCTCACCCGACAGTGTTCACCCCCTTCCTCACACGACAGTGTTCAGGCCCTTCCTCACACACCCCACAATATTAACCCCCTTCCTCACCCGACACTGTTCAACACCTTCCTCACCCGACACTGTTCAATACCTTCCTCCCCACCCGACAGTGTGCACCCACTTCCACAACCCCGACAGTGTTCACCCCTTTTCTCACCCACCGACAGTGTTCAACCCCTTCCTTACCCCGACAGAGTTCAAGCCCTTCTCAGCCCAGACATTGTTCACCCCTTCCTCACCGCACGACAGTGTTCACCCCCTTCCTCACCCCTTACAGTGTTCGCCCCCTTCCTCACCCGACAGTGTTCAACACCTTCCTCACCCCCGACAGTGTTCACCCATTTCCACACCCCTTACAGTGTTCACCCCCTTCCTCACCCCCGACAGTGTTCACCCCCTACCTCACCCACCGACAATGTTCACCCCCTTCCTCATCCTCGACAGTGTTCATCTCCTTCCTCATCCTCGACAGTGTTCACCCCCTTCTTCACCCCTCGACAGTGTTCACCCAATTCCTCAGTGCTGACAGTGTTCAACCTCTTCCTTACCGTCCGACAGCGTTCACACCCTTCTTCACTCCTGACAATGTTCACCCCTTCCTCACCCCCGACTGTGTTCAACCCCTTCCTCACCCCACGACAGTGTTCACCCCCTTCCTCACCCCACGACAGTGTTCACCCCCTTCCTCACTGCTCAACAGTGTTCATCGTCATCCTCATCCCCGATAGTGTTCACCCCCTTCCTCACCCCCGACAGTGCTCGCCCCCTTCCTCACCCCTGACAGTGTTCACCCCCTTCCTCACCCCTGACAGAGTTCACCACCTTCCTCACCCCCTGAAAGTATTCACCCCCTTCCTCAGCCCCAACAGCGTTCACCCCCTTTCTCACCCGACACTGTTCAACACCTTCTTCACCACCCGACAGTGCTCACCCACTTCCACAACCCCGACACTGTTCACCCCCTCTCTCACCCACCGACAGTGTTCACCCACTTCCTCACTCCTGACAGTGTTCACCCCCTTCCTCATCCCTTACAGTGTTCGCCCACTTCCTCACACCCGACAGAGTTCACCCCCTCCTCAGCCCAGACATTGTTCACCCCTTCCTCACCGCACGACAGTGTTCACCCCCTTCCTCACCCCTTACAGTGTTCGCCCCCTTCCTCACCCGACAGTGTTCATCCCTTTCCTCACCCCCGACAGTGTTCACCGCCTTCCTCACCCCCCGAGTGTTCACCCCATTCCTCATCCCCCCCACAGTGTTCGCCCCCTTCCTCACCCGAGTGTTCATCCTTTTCCTCACCCCCGACAGTGTTCACCGCCTTCCTCACCCCCCGAGTGTTCACCCCATTCCTCATCCCCCCCACAGTGTTCACCCTCTTCCTCACACACGACAGTGTTCATCCCCTTCCTCATCACCACGACAGTGTTCATCCCCTTCCTCACCACCGAGTGTTCACCCACTTCCTCACCCCCGTCAGTGTTCACCCCTATCTTTACCACCGACAGTGTTCACCCCCTTCCTCACCCCTGACAGTGTTCACCACCTTCTTTAAACCCCGACAGTGTTGCCCCTTCCTCACACGCCAGTGTTCACACCCTTCCTCACCCACCCCACAGTGTTCACCCACTTCCTCACCCCCGACAATGCTCACCAACTTCCTCACTCCTGACAGTGTTCATCCCCTTCCTCAGCCCAGACAGGGCTCACCCACTTCCTCACCCCCCCGACGGTGTTCACCCTCTTCCTCACTCCCTACAATGTTCACCCCCCTTCCTCACCCCTGACAGTGTTCACCCCTTTCCTCACCCCCCGACGGTGTTCACCCTCTTCCTCACCCCTGACAGTGTTCACCCCCTTCCTCACCCCTGACAGTGTTCACCCCCTTCCTCACCCCCCGACGGTGTTCACCCTCTTCCTCACTCCCGACAGTGTTCACCCCCCTTCCTCACACCCGACAGAGTTCAGCCCCTTCCTCAGCCCAGACAGGGTTCACCTACTTCCTCACTCCTAACAGTGTTCACCCCCTTCCTCACCCCCGACGCAGTTCACCCTCTTCCTCACCCCTGACAGTGTTCACCCCCTTCCTCACCCCTGACAGTGTTCACCCCCTTCCTCACCCCCTGACAGTGTTCACCCTCTTCCTCACCCCTAACAATGTTCACCCCTTTCCTCACCCCCGACAGTGTTCACCCCCTTCCTCAGCCCAGTGTTCACCCTCTTCCTCACCCCCGATTGTTCACCCTTTCCTCACCGCTCGACAGTGTTCATCGTCATCCTCATCCCCGATAGTGTTCACCCCCTTCCTCAACCCCGACAGTGTCCGCCCCCTTCCTCAACCCCGACGGTGTTCACCCCCTTCCTCACCCCCGACATAGTTCACCTCCATCCTCAGCCCAGACATTGTTCACCCCTTCCTCACCCGACAGTGTTCACCCGCTCCTCACCCCCTGACAGTGTTCACCACCTTCCTCACCCCTTACAGTGTTCGCCCCTTCCTCACCCGACAGTGTTCGCCCCTTCCTCACCCGACAGTGTTCACCCCTTCCTCACCCCGACAGTGTTCACCCCCTTCCTCACCCCCCGACAGTATTCACCATCTTCCTCACCGCACGGCAGTGTTCACCCCCTCCTCACCCCCGTCAGTGATCACCCCCTTCCTCACCCCCCGACAGTGTTCAACCCTCCTCACCCCCGTCAGTGTTCATCCACTTCCTCACCCCTGACAGTGGTCACCCTCTTCCTCACCCCCCGACAGTGTTCGCCCCCATTCTCACCTCCGATAGTGTTCACCCCCCTCCTCATCCTCCGACAGTTTCGTCCCCTTCCTCACCCTCCTACAGTGTTCACCCCCTTCCTCACCTCCGACAGTGTTCAACCCCTTCCTCACCCTCCGACAGTGTTCACCCTCTTCCTCACCTCCGACAGTGTTCACCCCCTTCCTCACCCTCCGGCAGTGTTCAGCCCCTTCCTCACCCTCCGACAGTGTTCACCCCCTTCCTCAGCCCCCGACAGTGTTCAACCCCTTCCTCATCCTGGACAGTGTTTACCCCCTTCCTCAACCCCAACAGTGTTCAACACCTTCCTCACAACCGACAGTGTTCAACCCCTTCCTCACGCCCGAGAGTGTTCAACCCCTTCCTCACCCCTGACAGTGTTCACCGACTTCCTCACCCGACAGTGTCCACCCCCTTCCTCACCCGACAGTGTCCACCCCATTCCTCACTCCCGACAGAGTTCACACCCTTCCTCAACCCCGACAATGTTCACCCCATTCCTCACCCTCCGACAGTGTTCAACACCTTCCTCACCCCTCGTCAGTGTTCAACATCTTCCTCACCCCACAACACTGTTCACCCACTTCCTCACCCCCGACTGTATTCATCCTCTTCCTCACCCCCCAACAACGTTCACCCCATTCCTCACACTCGACAGTGTTCATCCCCGTCCTCAACACCACGACAGTGTTCATCCCCTTCCTCACCACCGAGTGTTCACCCACATCCGCACCCCCGACAGTGTTCAACCCCTTCCTCACCCGACAGTGTTCACCCCCTTACTCACACCCGACAGAGTTCATCCCCCCCGCCGCAGCCCAGATATTGTTCACCCCTTCCTCACCACACAACACTGTTCACCCCCTTCCTCACTGGACAGTGTTCACCCCCTCCTCACCCCCTGACAGTGTTCACCACCTTCCTCACCCCTTACAGTGTTCACCCCCTTCCTCACCCGACAGTGTTCACACTCTTCCTCACCTCGAGTGTTGATCCCCTTCCTCACCCCATGACAGTGTTCACCCGTTTCCTCACCCCTTAGCGTTCACCCCCTTCCTCACCCCCGACAGTGTTCATCCCCTTACTCATCCCCGACAATGTTCACCCCCTTCCTCACCCCTCGACAGTGTTCAACACCTTCCTCACCCCACAACACTGTTCACCCACCTCCTCACCCCCGACTATATTCACCCGTTTCCTCACCCCTTAGTGTCCACCCCCTTCCTCAACCCCGACAGTGTTCACCCACTTCCTCACCCCCAACTATATTCACCCTCTTCCTCACCCTGACAGTGTTCACCCCCTTCGTCACCCCGACAGTGTTCACCCCCTTCCTCACCCCGACAGTGTTCACCCCATTCCTCATCCCCCCAACAGTGTTCACCTTCTTCCTCACACCCGACAGTGTTCATCCCCGTCCTCAACACCACGATAGTGTTCATCCCCTTCCTCACCCCCGACTGTGTTCACCCCCTTCCTCACCCCACGACAGTGTTCACCCCCTTCCTCACTGCTCAACAGTGTTCATCGTCATCCTCATCCCCGATAGTGTTCACCCCCTTCCTCACCCCCGACAGTGCTCGCCCCCTTCCTCACCCCTGAGTGTTCACCCCCTTCCTCACCCCTGACAGAGTTCACCACCTTCCTCACCCCCTGAAAGTATTCACCCCCTTCCTCACCCCCGACAGTGTTCACCCCCTTTCTCACCCGACACTGTTCAACACCTTCTTCACCACCCGACAGTGCTCACCCACTTCCACAACCCCGACACTGTTCACCCCCTCTCTCACCCACCGACAGTGTTCACCCACTTCCTCACTCCTGACAGTGTTCACCCCCTTCCTCATCCCTTGCAGTGTTCGCCCACTTCCTCACACCCGACAGAGTTCACCCCCTCCTCAGCCCAGACATTGTTCACCCCTTCCTCACCGCACGACAGTGTTCACCCCCTTCCTCACCCCTTACAGTGTTCACCCCCTTCCTCACCCGACAGTGTTCATCCCTTTCCTCACCCCCGACAGTGTTCACCGCCTTCCTCACCCCCCGTGTTCACCCCATTCCTCATCCCCCCCACAGTGTTCGCCCCCTTCCTCACCCGACAGTGTTCATCCTTTTCCTCACCCCCGACAGTGTTCACCGCCTTCCTCACCCCCCCAGTGTTCACCCCATTCCTCATCCCCCCCACAGTGTTCACCCTCTTCCTCACACACGACAGTGTTCATCCCCTTCCTCATCACCACGACAGTGTTCATCCCCTTCCTCACCACCGAGTGTTCACCCACTTCCTCACCCCCGTCAGTGTTCACCCCTATCTTTACCACCGACAGTGTTCACCCCCTTCCTCACCCCTGACAGTGTTCACCCCCTTCTTTAAACCCCGACAGTGTTGCCCCTTCCTCACACGCCAGTGTTCACACCCTTCCTCACCCACCCCACAGTGTTCACCCACTTCCTCACCCCCGACAATGTTCACCCACTTCCTCACTCCTGACAGTGTTCATCCCCTTCCTCAGCCCAGACAGGGCTCACCCACTTCCTCACCCCCCCGACGGTGTTCACCCTCTTCCTCACTCCCTACAATGTTCACCCCCCTTCCTCACCCCTGACAGTGTTCACCCCTTTCCTCACCCCCCGACGGTGTTCACCCTCTTCCTCACCCCTGACAGTGTTCACCCCCTTCCTCACCCCTGACAGTGTTCACCCCCTTCCTCACCCCCCGACGGTGTTCACCCTCTTCCTCACTCCCGACAGTGTTCACCCCCCTTCCTCACACCCGACAGAGTTCAGCCCCTTCCTCAGCCCAGACAGGGTTCACCTACTTCCTCACTCCTAACAGTGTTCACCCCCTTCCTCACCCCCGACGCAGTTCACCCTCTTCCTCACCCCTGACAGTGTTCACCCCCTTCCTCACTCCTGACAGTGTTCACCCCCTTCCTCACCCCCGACAGTGTTCACCCTCTTCCTCACCCCCAACAATGTTCACCCCTTTCCTCACCCCCGACAGTGTTCACCCCCCTCCTCAGCCCAAACAGTGTTCACCCTCTTCCTCACCCCCGATTGTTCACCTTTTCCTCACCGCTCGACAGTGTTCATCGTCATCCTCACCCCCGATAGTGTTCACCCCCTTCCTCAACCCCGACAGTGTCCGCCCCCTTCCTCAACCCCGATGGTGTTCACCCCCTTCCTCACCCCCGACATAGTTCACCTCCATCCTCAGCCCAGACATTGTTCACCCCTTCCTCACCCGACAGTGTTCACCCGCTCCTCACCCCCTGACAGTGTTCACCACCTTCCTCACCCCTTACAGTGTTCGCCCCTTCCTCACCAGACAGTGTTCGCCCCTTCCTCACCCGACAGTGTTCACCCCTTCCTCACCCCGACAGTGTTCACCCCCTTCCTCACCCCCCGACAGTATTCACCATCTTCCTCACCGCACGACAGTGTTCACCCCCTCCTCACCCCCGTCAGTGTTCACCCCCTTCCTCACCCCCCGACAGTGTTCAACCCTCCTCACCCCCGTCAGTGTTCATCCACTTCCTCACCCCTGACAGTGTTCACCCCCTTCCTCACCCCTGACAGTGTTCACCCCCTTCCTCACCCCCGACAGTGTTCACCCCTTCCACACCCCCGACAGTGTTCACCCCCTTCCTCACCCTCTTCCTCACCACCCGACAGTGTTTAACCCCTTCCTCAACCCCCGACAGTGTTCACCCCCTTCCTCATCCCCGACAGCGTTAAAGCCCTTCCTCACCCCCCCAACAGCGTTCACCGACTTCCTCACACCCCCTTACAGTGTTCAACCCCTTCCTCACCCCTTACAGTGTTCACCCCCTTCCTCAACCCCGACAATGTTCACCCGCTTCCACAGCCTTGACAGTGTTCACTCCCTTCCTCACTCCCGACAGTGTTCACCTGTTTCCTCACCCCTTAGTGTTCACCCCCTTCCTCACCCCCGACAGTGTTCACCCGTTTCCTCACCCCTTAGTGTTCACCCCCTTCCTCACCCCCGACAGTGTTCACCCCCTTCCTCACTCCCGACAATGTTCACCCACTTCCTCATCCACGACAATGTTCACCCCCTTCCTCATGCCTCGACAGTGTTCAACACCTTCCTCACCCCACAACACTGTTCACCCACTTCCTCACCCCCGACTGCATTCACCCCCTTCCTCACCCCCGACTGTATTCACCCTCTTCCTCACCCCCCGACAGTGTTCATCCCCTTCCTCAGCCCAGACAATGTTCACCCACTTCCTCACCCCCGACAGCGTTCACCCACTTCCTCACCCCCGACAATGTTCCCCCCTTCCTCACACCCGACAGAGTTCACCCCCCTCCTCAGCCCAGACAGTGTTCACCACTTCCTCACCCTTTACAGTGTTCGCCCCTTTCCTCACCCGACAGTGTTCACCCTCCTCCTCACCCCGAGTGTTCATCCCCTCCTCACCCCATGACATTGTTTACCCGCTTCCTCACCCCTTACAGTGTTCACCCCCTTCCTCACCCCCGTCAGTGTTCATCCCCTTCCTCACCCCCGACAGTGTTCACCCCCTTCCTCACGACCCGACACTGTTCACCCCCTTCCTCACTCCCCGACGGTGTTCATCCCCTTCCTCAGCCCAGACAGGGTTCACCCACTTCTTCACCCCCGACAGCGTTCACTCTCTTCCACACGCCCGACAGTGTTCACCCCCTTTCTCAGCCCCCGACAGTGTTCACCCCCTTCCTCACCCCCCGACAGTGTTCACCGCCTTCCTCACCCCCCGACAGTGTTCACCATTTTCCTCATCCCCCCAACAGTGTTCACCCTCTTCCTCACCCCCAACAGTGTTCACCCCCTTCCTCACCCCCCGACAGTGTTCACCCTCTTCCTCACCCCCCGACAGTGTTCACCCTCTTCCTCAGACTCGACAGTGTTCGCCCCCTTCCTCAACCCTGACAGTGTTCACCCTCTTCTTCAACCCACGTCAGCGTTCATCACCTTCCTCAACCCCGACAGTGTTCACCCTCTTCCTCATGCCCCGACAGTGTTCACCCTCTTCTTCACCCCACGTCAGTGTTCACCAACTTCGTCACAACCCGACAGTGTTCATCACCTTCCTCACCCCCGACAGTGTTCACCCTCTTCTTCAACCCCGACAGTGTTCACCCACTTCTTCACTCCCGACAGTGTTCACCCTCTTCCTCACCCCTGACAGTGTTCACCCTCTTCTTCACCCCCGACAGTGTTCACCCCCTTCCTCACGACCCGACAGTGTTCACCCCCTTCCTCACCCCCCAACAGGGTTCACCCTCTTCCTCACCCCCCGACTGTTCACCCCCTTCCTCATTCCCCCAACAGTGTTCGCCCCCATCCTCACCCCCCGACAGTGTTCAACCCCTTCCTCACCCCTGACAGTGTTCACCCCCTTCCTCACCCCTGACAGTGTTCACCTCCTTCCTCACCCGACAGTGTTCACCCCCTTCCTCACTCCCTACAGTGTTCAGCCCCTTCCTCACCCCTGACAGTGTTCACCCCCTTCCTCACCCCTAACAGTGTTCACCCCCTTCCTCACCCCTAACAGTGTTCACCCCCTTCCTCACCCGACAGTGTTCACCCCCTTCCACACCCCCGACAGAGTTCACCACATTCCTCACCCCCCAACAGTGCTCACCCTTCCTCACCCTGGACAGTGTTCACCCCCTTCCCCATCCCCGACAATGTTCAACCCCTTCCTCACCCCACGACAGTGGTCAGCCCCTTCCTTAACCCCCGACAGGGTTCACCCTCTTCCTCCCCCCTGACAGTGTTCACCCTCTTCCTCACCCCTAACAGTGTTCACCCCCTTCCTCACCCGACAGTGTTCACCCCCTTCCTCACCCCCGACAGAGTTCACCACATTCCTCACCCCCCGACAGTGTTCATCCCCTTCCTCAGCCCAGACAGGGTTCACCCACTTCTTCACCCCCGACAGTGTTCACCCCCTTACTCACCCACCGACAGTGTTCACCCACTTCCTCACTCCTGACAGTGTTCACCCTCTTCCTCACCCCTGACAGTGTTCACCCCGGACATAGTTCACCCCCCTCCTCAGCCCAGACATTGCTCACCCCTTCCTCACCCGACAGTGTTCACCCCCTCCTCAGCCCAGACAGTGTTCACCCACTTCATCCGCCCCGACAGTTTTCAAGCCTTTCCTCACCCCCGAAATTGTTCAACGCCTTCCTCGCCCCCGACATTGTTCACCACATTCCTCACCCCCGACAGAGTTCACCACATTCCTCACCCCCCAACAGTGCTCACCCTTCCTCACCCTGGACAGTGTTCACCCCCTTCTTCATCCCCGACAATGTTCAACCCCTTCCTCACCCCACGACAGTGGTCACCCCCTTCCTTAACCCCCGACAGGGTTCACCCTCTTCCTCGCCACCGACAGTGTTCACCCACTTCCTCAGATCCGACAGTGTTCACCCCCTTCCTCACCCCTGACAGTGTTCACCCTCTTCTTCACCCCACATCAGCGTTCATCACCTTCCTCACCCCCGACAGTGTTCACCATCTTCTTCACCCCCGACAATGTTCACCCCCTTCCTCACCACCCGACAGTGTTCACCCTCTTCATCAACCCCCGACAGGGTTCACCCTCTTCCTCACCCCTCGACAGTGTTCACCCCCTTCCTCACCCTCGACAGTGTTCACCCTCTTCTTCACCCCCGACAGTGTTCACCCCTTTCCTCACCACCCGACAGTGTTCACCCTCTTCTTCACCCCCGACAGTGTTCACCCCCTTCCTCACCACCCGACAGTATTCACCCTCTTCCTCACCCTACGACAGCGTTCACCCCCTTCCTCACCCTCGACAGTGTTCACCCTCTTCTTCACCCCCGACAGTGTTCGCCCCCTTCCTCAACCCTGACAGTGTTCACCCTCTTCTTCAACCCATGTCAGCGTTCATCACATTCCTCACCCCCGACAGTGTTCACCCTCTTCCTCATGCCCCGACAGTGTTCACCCTCTTCTTCACCCCACGTCAGTGTTCACCAACTTCGTCACAACCCGACAGTTTTCATCACCTTCCTCACCCCCGACAGTGTTCACCCACTTCTTCACTCCTGACAGTGTTCACCCTCTTCCTCACACCCGACAGTGTTCACCCTCTTCTTCACCCCCGACAGTGTTCATCCCCTTCCTCACCACCCGACAGTGCTCACCCCCATCCTCACCACCCGACAGGGTTCACCCTCTTCCTCACCCCCCCCGACAGTGTTCACCCTCTTCTTCAACCCCGACAGTGTTCACCCACTTCTTCACCCCCGACAGTGTTCACCCCCTTCCTCACGACCCGACAGTGTTCACCCCCTTCCTCACCCCCCGACAGGGTTCACCCTCTTCCTCACCGCCCGACTGTGTTCACCCCCTTCCTCATCCCCCAACAGTGTTCACCCCCATCTTCACCCCCCGACAGTGTTCAACCCATTCCTCACCCCTGACAGTGTTCACCCCCTTCCTCACCCCTGACAGTGTTCACCCCCTTCCTCACTCCCGACAGTGTTCAGCCCCTTCCTCACTCCCGACAGTGTTCACCCACTTCTTCACTCCTGACAGTGTTCACCCTCTTCCTCACACCCGACAGTGTTCACCCTCTTCTTCACCCCCGACAGTGTTCATCCCCTTCCTCACCACCCGACAGTGCTCACCCCCATCCTCACCACCCGACAGGGTTCACCCTCTTCCTCACCCCCCCCGACAGTGTTCACCCTCTTCTTCAACCCCGACAGTGTTCACCCACTTCTTCACCCCCGACAGTGTTCACCCCCTTCCTCACGACCCGACAGTGTTCACCCCCTTCCTCACCCCCCGACAGGGTTCACCCTCTTCCTCACCGCCCGACTGTGTTCACCCCCTTCCTCATCCCCCAACAGTGTTCACCCCCATCTTCACCCCCCGACAGTGTTCAACCCATTCCTCACCCATGACAGTGTTCACCCCCTTCCTCACCCCTGACAGTGTTCACCCCCTTCCTCACTCCCGACAGTGTTCAGCCCCTTCCTCACTCCCGACAGTGTTCAACCCCTTCCTCACCCCTGACAGTGTTCACCCCCTTCCTCACTCTCGACAGTGTTCAACCCCTTCCTCACCCAACAGTGTTCACCTCCTTCCTCACTCCCGACAGTGTTCAGCCCCTTCCTCACTCCTGACAGTGTTCACCCTCTTCCTCAACCCCGACAATGTTCAACCCCTTCCACACATTTGACAGTGTTCACCCCCTTCCTCACCCCACAACACTGTTCACCCCCTTCCTCATCCCCGACTGTATTCACCCCCTTCCTCAGCCCCCGACAGTGTTCACCCTCTTCCTCACCTCTGAGAGTGTTCACCCCCTTCCTCAGCCCCCAACAGTGTTCACCCCCTTCCTCACGCCCGACAGTGTTCACCCCCTTCATCACCCCCGACAGTTTTCAACCACTTCCTGACTGTGTTCACCCATTTTCTCAACCCTGAGAGTGTTCACCCCCTTCCTCAGCCTCTAACAGTGTTCACCCCCTTCATCACCCCGAGAGTGTTCACACCCTTCCTCAACCCCCGACAGTGTTCACCGCCTTCCTCACCCCCCGAGTGTTCACCCCATTCCTCATCCCCCCCACAGTGTTCGCCCCCTTCCTCACCCGACAGTGTTCATCCTTTTCCTCACCCCCGACAGTGTTCACCGCCTTCCTCACCCCCCGAGTGTTCACCCCATTCCTCATCCCCCCCACAGTGTTCACCCTCTTCCTCACACACGACAGTGTTCATCCCCTTCCTCATCACCACGACAGTGTTCATCCCCTTCCTCACCACCGAGTGTTCACCCACTTCCTCACCCCCGTCAGTGTTCACCCCTATCTTTACCACCGACAGTGTTCACCCCCTTCCTCACCCCTGACAGTGTTCACCCCCTTCTTTAAACCCCGACAGTGTTGCCCCTTCCTCACATGCCAGTGTTCACACCCTTCCTCACCCACCCCACAGTGTTCACCCACTTCCTCACCCCCGACAATGTTCACCCACTTCCTCACTCCTGACAGTGTTCATCCCCTTCCTCAGCCCAGACAGGGCTCACCCACTTCCTCACCCCCCGACGGTGTTCACCCTCTTCCTCACTCCCTACAATGTTCACCCCCCTTCCTCACCCCTGACAGTGTTCACCCCCTTCCTCACCCCCGACATAGTTCACCCACTCCTCAGCCCAGACATTATTCACCCCTTCCTCACCCGACAGTGTTCACCCCCTCCTCACCCCCTGACAGTGTTGACCACCTTCCTCACCCTTTACATTGTTCGCCCCTTCCTCACCCCGACAGTGTTCACCCCCTTCCTCACCCCACAACGGTATTCACCACCTTCCTCACCGCACGACAGTGTTCACCCCCTGACAGTGTTCACCACCTTCCTCACCCTTTACAGTGTTCGCCCCTTCCTCACCCCGACAGTGTTCACCCCCTTCCTCACCCCACAACGGTATTCACCACCTTCCTCACCGCACGACAGTGTTCACACCCTCCTCACCCCCGTCAGTGTTCATCCACTTCCTCACTCCCCGATAGCGTTCACCGACTTCCTCACACCCCGACAGTGTTCACCCACTTCCACAACCCCGACAGTGTTCACCCCCTTTCTCACCCACCGACAGTGTTCACACCCTTCCTCACTCCTGGCAGCGTTCATCCACTTCCTCACCCCCCGACAGCGTTCACCCCCTTCCTTACCCTCCGACAGTGTTCACCCACTTCCACAACCCCGACAGTGTTCACCCACTTTCTCACCCACCGACAGTTTTTACCCCCTTCCTCACTCCTGACAGTGTTCACCCTCTTCCTCACCCCCGACAGTGTTCACCCCCTTCCTCACTGCACGACAGCGTTCACTCCCTTCCTCACCCCTTACAGTGGTTCGCCCCCTTCCTCACCCGACAGTGTTCACCCCCTTCCTCACCCCCCGACAGGGTTCACCCTCTTCCTCAGCCCCCGACAGTGTTCACCCCTTTCCTCAACCCCCGACGGTGTTCACCCTCTTCCTCACCCCTGACAGTGTTCACCCCCTTCCTCACCCCTGACAGTGTTCACCCCCTTCCTCACCCGACAGTGTTCACCCCCTTCCTCACTCCCTACAGTGTTCAGCCCCTTCCTCACCCCGACAGTGTTCACCCCCTTCCTCACCCCTAACAGTGTTCACCCCCTTCCTCACCCGACAGTGTTCACCCCCTTCCTCACCCCCGACAGAGTTCACCACGTTCCTCACCCCCCGACAGTGTTCATCCCCTTCCTCAGCCCAGACAGGGTTCACGCACTTCTTCACCCCCGACAGTGTTCTCCCCCTTTCTCACCCACCGACAGTGTTCGCCCCCTTACTCACCCACCGACAGTGTTCACCCACTTCCTCACTCCTGACAGTGTTCACCCTCTTCCTCACCCCTGACAGTGTTCACCCCGGACATAGTTCACCCCCCTCCTCAGCCCAGACATTGTTCACCCCCTTTCTCACCCACCGACAGTGTTCACCCCCTTACTCACCCACCGACAGTTTTAACCCACTTCCTCACTCCTGACAGTGTTCACCCTCTTCCTCACCCCTGACAGTATTCACCCCGGACATAGTTCACCCCCCTCCTCAGCCCAGACATTGTTCACCCCTTCCTCACCCGACAGTGTTCACCCCCTCCTCAGCCCAGACAGTGTTCACCACATTCCTCACCCCCCAAGGGTGCTCACCCTTCCTCACCCTGGACAGTGTTCACCCCCTTCCTCATCCCCGACAATGTTCAACCCCTTCCTCACCCCACGACAGTGGTCACCCCCTTCCTCACCCCTGACAGTGTTCACCCTCTTCTTCACCCCACGTCAGCGTTCATCACCTTCCTCACCCCCGACAGTGTTCACCATCTTCTTCATCCCCGACAATGTTCACCCCCTTCCTCACCACCCGACAGTGTTCACCCCCTTCATCACCCCCGACAGGGTTCACCCTCTTCCTCACCCCTCGACAGTGTTCACCCCCTTCCTCACCCTCGACAGTGTTCACCCTCTTCTTCACCCCCGACAGTGTTCACCCCCTTCCTCACCACCCGACAGTGTTCACCCTCTTCTTCACCCCCGACAGTGTTCACCCCCTTCCTCACCACCCGACAGTGTTCACACTCTTCCTCACCCCTCGACAGCGTTCACCCCCTTCCTCACCCTCGACAGTGTTCACCCTCTTCTTCACCCCCGACAGTGTTCGCCCCCATCCTCAACCCTGACAGTGTTCACCCCCTTCCTCACCCCCGACAGTGTTCACCCCCCTCCTCAGCCCAGACATTATTCACCCCTTCCTCACCCAACAGTGTTCACCCCCTCCTCACCCCCTGACAGTGTTCACCACCTTCCTCACCCTTTACAGTGTTCGCCCCTTCCTCACCCCGACAGTGTTCACCCTCTCTCATGCCCCGACAGTGTTCACCCTCTTCTTCACCCCCGTCAGTGTTCACCAACTTCGTCACAACCCGACAGTGTTCATCACCTTCCTCACCCCCGACAGTGTTCACCCACTTCTTCACCCCTGACTGTGTTCAACACCTTCCTCACACCCGACAGTGTTCACCCTCTTCTTCACCCACGACAGTGTTCATCCCCTTCCTCACCACCCGACAGTGTTCACCCCCTTCCTCACCCCCCAACAGGGTTCACCCTCTTCCTCACCCCCCGACTGTTCACCCCCTTCCTCATCCCCCAACAGTGTTCGCCCCCATCCTCACCCCCCGACAGTGTTCAACCCCTTCCTCACCCCTGACAGTGTTCACCCCCTTCCTCACCCCTGACAGTGTTCACCTCCTTCCTCACCCGACAGTGTTCACCCCCTTCCTCACTCCCTACAGTGTTCAGCCCCTTCCTCACCCCTGACAGTGTTCACCTCCTTCCTCACCCCTAACAGTGTTCACCCCCTTCCTCACCCCTAACAGTGTTCACCCCCTTCCTCACCCGACAGTGTTCACACCCTTCCTCACCCCCGACAGAGTTCACCACATTCCTCACCCCCCAACAGTGGTCACCCTTCCTCACCCTGGACAGTGTTCACCCCCTTCCCCATCCCCGACAATGTTCAACTCCTTCCTCACCCCACGACAGTGGTCACCCCCTTCCTTAACCCCCGACAGGGTTCACCCTCTTCCTCCCCCCTGACAGTGTTCACCCTCTTCCTCACCCCTAACAGTGTTCACCCCCTTCCTCACCCGACAGTGTTCACCCCCTTCCTCACCCCCGACAGAGTTCACCACATTCCTCACCCCCCGACAGTGTTCATCCCCTTCCTCAGCCCAGACAGGGTTCATCCACTTCTTCACCCCCGACAGCGTTCACTCTCTTCCACACACCCGACAGTGTTCACCCCCTTTCTCACCCACAGACAGTGTTCGCCCACTTCCACACCCCTGACAGTGTTCACCCCCTTCCTCACCCCCGACAGTGTTCACCCCCCTCCTCAGCCCAGACATTATTCACCCCTTCCTCACCCAACAGTGTTCACCCCCTCCTCACCCCCTGACAGTGTTCACCACCTTCCTCACCCTTTACAGTGTTCGCCCCTTCCTCACCCCGACAGTGTTCACCCCCTTCCTCACCCCACAACGGTATTCACCACCTTCCTCACCGCACGACAGTGTTCCCACCCTCCTCACCCCCGTCAGTGTTCATTCACTTCCTCACCCCTCGACAGCGTTCACCGACTTCCTCACACCCCCGACAGTGTTCACCCACTTCCACAACCCCGACAGTGTTCACCCCCTTTCTCACCCACCAACAGTGTTCACACCCTTCCTCACTCCTGACAGCGCTCATCCACTTCCTCACCCCCCGACAGCGTTCACCCCCTTCCTTACCCTCCGACAGTGTTCACCCACTTCCACAACCCCGACAGTGTTCACCCCCTTTCTCACCCACCGACAGTTTTCACCCCCTTCCTCACTCCTGACAGTGTTCACCATTTTCCTCACCCCCGACAGTGTTCACCCCCTTCCTCACTGCACGACAGCGTTCACTCCCTTCCTCACCCCTTACAGTGGTTCGCCCGCTTCCTCACCCGACAGTGTTCACCCCCTTCCTCACCCCCCCGACAGGGTTCACCCTACTCCTCAGCCCCCGACAGTGTTCACCCCCTTCCTCACCCCCCGACAGTGTTCACCGCCTTCCTCACCCCCCGACAGTGTTCACCCTATTCCTCATCCCCCCAACAGTGTTCACCCTCTTCCTCACCCCCAACAGTGTTCACCCCCTTCCTCACCCCCCGACAGTGTTCACCCTCTTCCTCACCCCCCGACAGTGTTCACCCTCTTCCTCAGACTCGACAGTGTTCGCCCCCTTCCTCAACCCTGACAGTGTTCACCGTCTTCTTCAACCCACGTCAGCGTTCATCACCTTCCTCAACCCCGACAGTGTTCACCCTCTTCCTCATGCCCCGACAGTGTTCACCCTCTTCTTCACCCCACGTCAGTGTTCACCAACTTCGTCACAACCCGACAGTGTTCATCACCTTCCTCACCCCCGACAGTGTTCACCCACTTCTTCACCCCTGACTGTGTTCAACACCTTCCTCACACCCGACAGTGTTCACCCTCTTCTTCACCCACGACAGTGTTCATCCCCTTCCTCACCACCCGACAGTGTTCACCGCCTTCCTCACCCCCCGACAGGGTTCACCCTCTTCCTCACCCCCCCGACAGTGTTCACCCTCTTCTTCAACCCCGACAGTGTTCACCCACTTCTTCACTCCCGACAGTGTTCACCCTCTTCCTCACCCCTGACAGTGTTCACCCTCTTCTTCACCCCCGACAGTGTTCACCCCCTTCCTCACGACCTGACAGTGTTCACCCCCTTCCTCACCCCCCAACAGGGTTCACCCTCTTCCTCACCCCCCGACTGTTCACCCCCTTCCTCATCCCCCAACAGTGTTCGCCCCCATCCTCACCCCCCGACAGTGTTCAACCCCTTCCTCACCCCTGACAGTGTTCACCCCCTTCCTCACTCCTGACAGTGTTCACCTCCTTCCTCACCCGACAGTGTTCACCCCCTTCCTCACTCCCTACAATGTTCAACCCCTTCCTCACCCCACGACAGTGGTCACCCCCTTCCTTAACCCCCGACAGGGTTCACCCTCTTCCTCCCCCCTGACAGTGTTCACCCTCTTCCTCACCCCTAACAGTGTTCACCCCCTTCGTCACCCGACAGTGTTCACCCCCTTCCTCACCCCCGACAGAGTTCACCACATTCCTCACCCCCCGACAGTGTTCATCCCCTTCCTCAGCCCAGACAGGGTTCACCCACTTCTTCACCCCCGACAGTGTTCACCCCCTTACTCACCCACCGACAGTGTTCACCCACTTCCTCACTCCTGACAGTGTTCACCCTCTTCCTCACCCCTGACAGTGTTCACCCCGGACATAGTTCACCCCCCTCCTCAGCCCAGACATTGTTCACCCCTTCCTCACCCGACAGTGTTCACCCCCTCCTTAGCCCAGACAGTGTTCACCCACTTCATCCGCCCCGACAGTTTTCAAGCCTTTCCTCACCCCCGAAATTGTTCAACGTCTTCCTCGCCCCCGACATTGTTCACCACATTCCTCACCCCCGACAGAGTTCACCACATTCCTCACCCCCCAACAGTGCTCACCCTTCCTCACCCTGGACAGTGTTCACCCCCTTCCTCATCCCCGACAATGTTCAACCCCTTCCTCACCCCACGACAGTGGTCACCCCCTTCCTTAACCCCCGACAGGGTTCACCCTCTTCCTCGCCACCGACAGTGTTCACCCACTTCCTCAGATCCGACAGTGTTCACCCCCTTCCTCACCCCTGACAGTGTTCACCCTCTTCTTCACCCCACATCAGCGTTCATCACCTTCCTCACCCCCGACAGTGTTCACCATCTTCTTCACCCCCGACAATGTTCACCCCCTTCCTCACCACCCGACAGTGTTCACCCTCTTCATCAACCCCCGACAGGGTTCACCCTCTTCCTCACCCCTCGACAGTGTTCACCCCCTTCCTCACCCCCGACAGTGTTCACCATCTTCTTCACCCCCGACAATGTTCACCCCCTTCCTCACCACCCGACAGTGTTCACCCTCTTCATCAACCCCCGACAGGGTTCACCCTCTTCCTCACCCCTCGACAGTGTTCACCCCCTTCCTCACCCTCGACAGTGTTCACCCTCTTCTTCACCCCCGACAGTGTTCACCCCCTTCCTCACCACCCGACAGTGTTCACCCTCTTCTTCACCCCCGACAGTGTTCACCCCCTTCCTCACCACCCGACAGTGTTCACCCTCTTCCTCACCCTTCGACAGCGTTCACCCCCTTCCTCACCCTCGACAGTGTTCACCCTCTTCTTCACCCCCGACAGTGTTCGCCCCCTTCCTCAACCCTGACAGTGTTCACCCTCTTCTTCAACCCATGTCAGCGTTCATCACATTCCTCACCCCCGACAGTGTTCACCCTCTTCCTCATGCCCCGACAGTGTTCACCCTCTTCTTCACCCCACGTCAGTGTTCACCAACTTCGTCACAACCCGACAGTTTTCATCACCTTCCTCACCCCCGACAGTTTTCATCACCTTCCTCACCCCCGACAGTGTTCACCCACTTCTTCACTCCTGACAGTGTTCACCCTCTTCCTCACACCCGACAGTGTTCACCCTCTTCTTCACCCCCGACAGTGTTCATCCCCTTCCTCACCACCCGACAGTGCTCACCCCCATCCTCACCACCCGACAGGGTTCACCCTCTTCCTCACCCCCCCCGACAGTGTTCACCCTCTTCTTCAACCCCGACAGTGTTCACCCACTTCTTCACCCCCGACAGTGTTCACCCCCTTCCTCACGACCCGACAGTGTTCACCCCCTTCCTCACCCCCCGACAGGGTTCACCCTCTTCCTCACCGCCTGACTGTGTTCACCCCCTTCCTCATCCCCCAACAGTGTTCACCCCCATCTTCACCCCCCGACAGTGTTCAACCCATTCCTCACCCCTGACAGTGTTCACCCCCTTCCTCACCCCTGACAGTGTTCACCCCCTTCCTCACTCCCGACAGTGTTCAGCCCCTTCCTCACTCCCGACAGTGTTCAACCCCTTCCTCACCCCTGACAGTGTTCACCCCCTTCCTCACTCCCGACAGTGTTCAACCCCTTCCTCACCCAACAGTGTTCACCTCCTTCCTCACTCCCAACAGTGTTCAGCCCCTTCCTCACTCCTGACAGTGTTCACCCCCTTCCTCACCCCACAACACTGTTCACCCCCTTCCTCATCCCCGACTGTATTCACCCCCTTCCTCAGCCCCCGACAGTGTTCACCCTCTTCCTCACATCTGAGAGTGTTCACACCCTTCCTCAACCCCCGACAGTGTTCACCCCCTTCCTCACCCCCCGACAGTGTTCACCCCATTCCTCATCCCCCCCACAGTGTTCACCCACTTCCTCAACCCCCGACAGTGTTCACCCCCTTCCTCACCCCCTGACAGTGTTCACCCCATTCCTCACCCCCCGACAGTGTTCACCTCCTTCCTCACTCCCCGACAGTGTTCACCCCATTCCTCATCCCCCCCACAGTGTTCACCCCCTTCCTCACCCCCCGACAGTGTTCACCCCCTTCCTCACCCCCTGACAGTGATCATCCTCTTCCCCAACCCCCGACAGTGTTTACCCCCTTCCTCATTCCCGACAGTGTTCACCTCCTTCCTCAGCCCCGACAGTGATCACCCCCTTCCTCACCCCCCGACAGTGTACACCCCCTTCCTCATCCCCGACAGTGTTCACCTCCTTCCTCACCCCCGGCAGTGTTCACCCCCTTCCTCACCCGACAGTGTTCATCCACTTCCTCATCCCCGACTGTATTCACCCCCTTCCTCAGCCCCCGACAGTGTTCACCCTCTTCCTCACATCTGAGAGTGTTCACACCCTTCCTCAACCCCCGACAGTGTTCACCCCCTTCCTCACCCACCGACAGTGTTCACCCCATTCCTCATCCCCCCCACAGTGTTCACCCACTTCCTCAACCCCCGACAGTGTTCACCCCCTTCCTCACCCCCTGACAGTGTTCACCCCATTCCTCACCCCGCCCACAGTGTTCACCCCCTTCCTCACTCCCCGACAGTGTTCACCCCATTCCTCATCCCCCCCACAGTGTTCACCCCCTTCCTCACGCCCCGACAGTGTTCACCCCCTTCCTCACCCCCTGACAGTGATCATCCTCTTCCCCAACCCCCGACAGTGTTTACCCCCTTCCTCATTCCCGACAGTGTTCACCTCCTTCCTCAGCCCCGACAGTGATCACCCCCTTCCTCACCCCCCGACAGTGTACACCCCCTTCCTCATCCCCGACAGTGTTCACCTCCTTCCTCACCCCCGGCAGTGTTCACCCCCTTCCTCACCCGACAGTGTTCATCCACTTCCTCACCCCGACAGTGTTCACCCCCTCCTCACCTCCTGACAGTATTCACCACCTTCCTCACCGCACGACAGTGTTCACCCCCTTCCTCATCCCCGACAGTGTTCACCCCCTTCCTCATCCCCGACAATGTTCAACCCCTTCCTCACCCCACGACAGTGGTCACCCCCTTCCTTAACCCCCGACAGGTTTCACCCTCTTCCTCGCCACCGACAGTGTTCACACCCTTCCTCAGACCCGACAGTGTTCACCCCCTTGCTCACCCCTGACAGTGTTCACCCTCTTCTTCACCCCACGTCAGCGTTCATCACCTTCTTCACCCCCCACAATGTTCACCCCCGTCCTCACCACCCGACAGTGTTCACCCCCTTCATCACCCCCCGACAGGGTTCACCCTCTTCCTCACCCCTCGACAGTGTTCACTCCCTTCCTCACCCTCGACAGTGTTCACCCTCTTCTTCACCCCCGACAGTGTTCACCCCCTTCCTCACCACCCGACAGTGTTCACCCTCTTCTTCACCCCCGACAGTGTTCACCCCCTTCCTCAATACCCGACAGTGTTCACCCTCTTCCTCACCCCTTGACAGTGTTCACCCCCTTCCTCACCCTCGACAGTGTTCACCCTCTTCTTCACCCCCGACAGTGTTCGCCCCCATCCTCAACCCTGACAGTGTTCACCCTCTTCTTCAACCCATGTCAGCGTTCATCACCTTCCTCACCCCCGACAGTGTTCACCCTCTTCCTCATGCCCCGACAGTGTTCACCCTCTTCTTCACCCCACGTCAGTGTTCACCAACTTCATCACAACCCGACAGTTTTCATCACCTTCCTTACCACTCGACAGTGTTCACCCTCTTCCTCAGCCTCCGACAGTGTTCACCAACTTCCTCACCCCCCGACAGTGTTCACCCCCTTCCTCAGCCCCCAACAGTGTTCGCCCTCTTCCTCACCTCTGAGAGTGTTCACCCCCTTCCTCAGCCCCCAAGTGTTCACCTCCTTCCTCACGCCCGACAGTGTTCACCCCCTTCCTCATCCCCGACAGTGTTCACCTCCTTCCTCACCCCCGACAGTGTTAAACCCCTTCCTCACCCCCCGACAGTGTTCACCCCCTTCCTCACCCGACAGTGTTCATGCCCTTCCTCACCCCGACAGTGTTCACCCCCTCCTCACCCCCCGACAGTGTTCACCCCCTTCCTCACCCCCTGACAGTGATCATCCTCTTCCCCAACCCCCGACAGTGTTCACCCCCTTCCTCATTCCCGACAGTGTTCACCTCCTTCCTCACCCCCTGACAGTGTTCACCCCCTTCCTCACCCCCGACAGTGTTCACCCCCTTGCTCATCCCCGACAGTGTTCACCTCCTTCCTCACCCCCGACAGTGTTCACCCCCTTCCTCACCCCTGACAGTGTTCACCCCCTTCCTCACCGCGACAGTGTTCACCCCCTTCCTCACTCCCGACAGTGTTCATCCCCCTTCCTCACCCCTGACAGTGTTCACCCCCTTCCTCACCCAACAGTGTTCACCCCCTTCCTCACTCCCGACAGCGTTCAGCCCCTTCCTCACTCCCAACAGTGTTCACCCCCTTCCTCACTCCCGACAGCGTTCAGCCCCTTTCTCACTCCCGACAGTGTTCAACCCCTTCCTCAACCCTGACAGTGTTCAGCCCCTTCCTCACTCCCGACAGTGTTCAACCCCTTCCTCACCCGACAGTGTTCACCTCCTTCCTCACTCCCGACAGTGTTCAGCCCCTTCCTCACTCCTGACAGTGTTCACCCTCTTCCTCAACCCCGACAATGTTCAACCCCTTCCACACACTTGACAGTGTTCACCCCCTTCCTCACCCCACAACACTGTTCACCCCCTTCCTCATCCCCGACTGTATTCACCCCCTTCCTCAGCCCCCGACAGTGTTCACCCTCTTCCTCACCTCTGAGAGTGTTCACCCTCTTCCTCAGCCCCCAACAGTGTTCACCCTCTTCCTCACCTCTGAGAGTGTTCACCCCCTTCCTCAGCCCCCAACAGTGTTCACCCCCTTCCTCACGCCCGACAGTGTTCACCCCCTTCATCACCCCCGACAGTTTTCAACCACTTCCTGACTGTGTTCACCCATTTTCTCAACACTGAGAGTGTTCACCCCCTTCCTCAGCCTCTAACAGCGTTCACCCCCTTCATCACCCCGAGAGTGTTCACACCCTTCCTCAACCCCCGACAGTGTTCACCACCTTCCTCACCCCCCGACAGTGTTCACCCCATTCCTCATCCCCCGACAGTGTTCACCCCATTCCTCATCCCCCCCACAGTGTTCACCCCCTTCCTCACCTCCCGACAGTGTTCACCCCCTTCCTCATCCCCCCCACAGTGTTCACCCCATTCCTCACCCCGCCCACAGTGTTCACCCCCTTCCTCACTCCCTGACAGTGTTCACCCCATTCCTCATCCCCCCCACAGTGTTCACCCCCTTCCTCACCCCCCGACAGTGTTCACCCCCTTCCTCACTCCCTGACAGTGATCATCCTCTTCCCCAACCCCCAACAGAGTTCACCCCCTTCCTCATTCCCGACAGTGTTCACCTCCTTCCTCAGCCCCTGACAGTGTTCACCCCCTTCCTCACCCCCGACAGTGTTCACCCCCTTCCTCATCCCCGACAGTGTTCACCTCCTTCCTCACCCCCGACAGTGTTAAACCACTTCCTCACCCCCCAACAGTGTTCACCCCCTTCCTCACCCGACAGTGTTCATCCCCTTCCTCAACCCAACAGTGTTCACCCCCTCCTCACCCACTGACAGTATTCACCACCTTCCTCACCGCACGACAGTGTTCAGCCCCTTCCTCATCTCCGGCAGTGTTCACCTCCTTCCTCACCCCCGTCAGTGTTAAACCCCTTCCTCACCCCCCGACAGTGTTCACCCCCTTCCTCACCCGACAGTGTTCATCCCCTTCCTCACCCTGACAGTGTTCACCCCCTCCTCACCCCCTGACAGTATTCACCACCTTCCTCACCGCACGACAGTGTTCATCACCTTCCTCACCCCCTTACAATGTTCATCCCCTTCCTCACCCCCCGACAGCGTTCACGGACTTCCTCACACCCCCTTACAGTGTTCACCCCCTTCCTCAACCCCGTCAGTGTTCATCCCCTTCCTCACCCCCCGACAGCGTTCACCGACTTCCTCACCCCCCGACAGTGTTCACCCCCATCCTCACCCGTTGACAGTGTTCATCCTCTTCCTCACCCCCCGACAGTGTTCACCCCCTTCCTCACCCCCCGACAGTGTTCACTGCCTTCCTCACCCCTGACAGTGTTCACCCCCTTCCTCACCCGACAGTGTTCACCCCCTTCCTCACCCGACAGTGTTCACCCCCTTACCCGCTCCCGACAGTGTTCACCCCCTTCCTCAACCCCTACAATGTTTAACCCCTTCCACACACTTGACAGTGTTCACCCCCTTCCTCAGCCGACAGTGTTCACCCCCTTCCTCATCCCCGACAGTGTTCACCTCCTTCCTCACCCCCGACAGTGTTCACCCCCTTCCTCACCCCTGACAGTGTTCACCCCCTTCCTCACCCGACAGTGTTCACCCCCTTCCTCACTCCCGACAGTGTTCACCCCCTTCCTCACCCCTGACAGTGTTCACCCCCTTCCTCACCCAACAGTGTTCACCCCCTTCCTCACTCCCGACAGCGTTCAGCCCCTTCCTCACTCCCAACAGTGTTCACCCCCTTCCTCACTCCCGACAGCGTTCAGCCCCTTTCTCACTCCCGACAGTGTTCAACCCCTTCCTCACCCCTGACAGTGTTCAGCCCCTTCCTCACTCCCGACAGTGTTCAACCCCTTCCTCACCCGACAGTGTTCACCTCCTTCCTCACTCCCGACAGTGTTCAGCCCCTTCCTCACTCCTGACAGTGTTCACCCTCTTCCTCAACCCCGACAATGTTCAACCCCTTCCACACTCTTGACAGTGTTCACCCCCTTCCTCACCCCACAACACTGTTCACCCCCTTCCTCATCCCCGACTGTATTCACCCCCTTCCTCAGCCCCCGACAGTGTTCACCCTCTTCCTCACCTCTGAGAGTGTTCACCCTCTTCCTCAGCCCCCAACAGTGTTCACCCTCTTCCTCACCTCTGAGAGTGTTCACCCCCTTCCTCAGCCCCCAACAGTGTTCACCCCCTTCCTCACGCCCGACAGTGTTCACCCCCTTCATCACCCCCGACAGTTTTCAACCACTTCCTGACTGTGTTCACCCATTTTCTCAACCCTGAGAGTGTTCACCCCCTTCCTCAGCCTCTAACAGTGTTCACCCCCTTCATCACCCCGAAAGTGTTCACACCCTTCCTCAACCCCCGACAGTGTTCACCACCTTCCTCACCCCCGACAGTGTTCACCCCATTCCTCATCCCCCGACAGTGTTCACCCCATTCCTCATCCCCCCCACAGTGTTCACCCCCTTCCTCACCCCCCGACAGTGTTCACCCCCTTCCTCACCCCCTGACAGTGTTCACCCCATTCCTCACCCCCGCCCACAGTGTTCACCCCCTTCCTCACTCCCCGACAGTGTTCACCCCATTCCTCATCCCCCCCACAGTGTTCACCCCCTTCCTCACCACCCGACAGTGTTCACCCCCTTCCACATCCCCTGACAGTGATCATCCTCTTCCCCAACCCCCGACAGTGTTCACCCCCTTCCTCATTACCGACAGTGTTCACCTCCTTCCTCACCCACTGACAGTGTTCACCCCCTTCCTCACCCCCGACAGTGTTCACCCCCTTCCTCATCCCCGACAGTGTTCACCTCCTTCCTCACCCCCGACAGTGTTAAACCACTTCCTCACCCCCCAACAGTGTTCACCCCCTTCCTCACCCGACAGTGTTCATCCCCTTCCTCACCCCGACAGTGTTCACCCCCTCCTCACCTCCTGACAGTATTCACCACCTTCCTCACCGCACGACAGTGTTCACCCCCTTCCTCATCCCCGACAGTTCACCTCCTTCCTCACCCCCGACAGTGTTAAACCGCTTCCTCACCCCCCGACAGTGTTCACCCCCTTCCTCACCCGACAGTGTTCATCCCCTTCCTCACCCTGACAGTGTTCACCCCCTCCTCACCCCCTGACAGTATTCACCACCTTCCTCACCGCACGACAGTGTTCATCACCTTCCTCACCCCCTTACAATGTTCATCCCCTTCCTCACCCCCCGACAGCGTTCACGGACTTCCTCAAACCCCCTTACAGTGTTCACCCCCTTCCTCAACCCCGTCAGTGTTCATCCCCTTCCTCACCCCCCGACAGCGTTCACCGACTTCCTCACCCCCCGACAGTGTTCACCCCCATCCTCACCCGTTGACAGTGTTCATCCTCTTCCTCACCCCCCGACAGTGTTCACCCCCTTCCTCACCCCCCGACAGTGTTCACTGCCTTCCTCACCCCTGACAGTGTTCACCCCCTTCCTCACCCGACAGTGTTCACCCCCTTCCTCACCCGACAGTGTTCACCCCCTTACCCGCTCCCGACAGTGTTCACCCCCTTCCTCAACCCCTACAATGTTTAACCCCTTCCACACACTTGACAGTGTTCACCCCCTTCCTCAGCCGACAGTGTTCACCCCCTTCCTCACCCCTGACAGTGTTCACCCCCTTCCTCACCCGACAGTGTTCACCCCCTTCCTCACCTGACAGTGTTCACCCCCTTCCTCACTCCCGACAGTGTTCACCCCCTTCCTCACCCTCCGACAGTGTTCAGCCCCTTCCTCACCCCTGACAGTGTTCACCTCCTTCCTCACCCGACAGTGTTCACCCCCTCCCTCACCCTCCGACAGTGTTCACCCACTTCCTCATCACCAACAATGTTCACCCCCTTCCTCACCCCCGACTGTATTCACCATCTTCCTTACCCCCCGACAGTGTTCACCCCCTTCCTCACCCGACAGTGTTCACCCCCTTCCTCACTCCCGACAGTGTTCAGCCCCTTCCTCACCCCTGACAGTGTTCACCCCCTTCCTCACCCCTGACAGTGTTCACCCCCTTCCTCACCCAAGTGTTCACCCCCTTCCTCACTCCCGACAGTGTTCAGCCCCTTCCTCACTCCCGACAGTGTTCACCCCCTTCCTCACCCCTGATAGTGTTCAACCCCTTCCTCACCCCTGACAGTGTCCACCCCCTTCCTCACCCGACAGTGTTCACCTCCTTCCTCACTCCCGACAGTGTTCAGCCCCTTCCTCACTCCTGACAGCGTTCACCCACTTACTCAACCCCGACAATGTTCACCCCCTTCCTCACCCCACAACACTGTTCAACCCCTTCCTCATCCCCGACTGTATTCACCATCTTCCTTACCCCCCGACAGTGTTCACCCCCTTCCTCACCCGACAGTGTTCACCCCCTTCCTCATTCCCGACAGTGTTCAGCCCCTTCCTCACCCCTGACAGTGTTCACCCCCTTCCTCACCCCGACAGTGTTCACCCCCTTCCTCACCCAACAGTGTTCAGCCCCTTCCTCACTCCCGACAGTGTTCAGCCCCTTCCTCACTCCCGACAGTGTTCACCCCCTTCCTCACCCCTGACAGTGTTAAACCCCTTCCTCACCCCTAACAGTGTTCACCCCCTTCCTCACCCGACAGTGTTCACCTCCTTCCTCACTCCCGACAGTGTTCAGCCCCTTCCTCACTCCTGACAGCGTTCACCCACTTCCTCAACCCCGACAATGTTCACCCCCTTCCTCACCCCACAACACTGTTCAACCCCTTCCTCATCCCCGACTGTATTCACCATCTTCCTTACCCCCCGACAGTGTTCACCCCCTTCCTCACCCGACAGTGTTCACCCCCTTCCTCATTCCCGACAGTGTTCAGCCCCTTCCTCACCCCTGACAGTGTTCACCCCCTTCCTCACCCCGACAGTGTTCACCCCCTTCCTCACCCAACAGTGTTCAGCCCCTTCCTCACTCCCGACAGTGTTCAGCCCCTTCCTCACTCCCGACAGTGTTCACCCCCTTCCTCACCCCTGACAGTGTTCACCCCCTTCCTCACCCGACAGTGTTCACCTCCTTCCTCACTCCCGACAGTGTTCAGCCCCTTCCTCACTCCTGACAGCGTTCACCCACTTCCTCAACCCCGACAATGTTCACCCCCTTCCTCACCCCACAACACTGTTCAACCCCTTCCTCATCCCCGACTGTATTCACCATCTTCCTTACCACCCGACAGTGTTCACCCTCTTCCTCAGCCTCCGATAGTGTTCACCAACTTCCTCACCCCCAGACAGTGTTCACCCCCTTCCTCAGCCCCCAACAGTGTTCACCCCGTTCCTCAGCCCCCAAGTGTTCACCTCCTTCCTCACGCCCGACAGTGTTCACCCCCTTCCTCATCCCCGACAGTGTTCATCTCCTTCCTCACCCCCGACAGTGTTAAACCCCTTCCTCACCCCCCGACAGTGTACACCCCCTTCCTCACCCGACAGTGTTCACCCCCTTCCTCACCCGACAGTGTTCACCTCCTTCCTCACTCCAGACAGTGTTCAGCCCCTTCCTCACTCCTGACAGCGTTCACCCACTTCCTCAACCCCGACAATGTTCACCCCCTTCCTCACCCCACAACACTGTTCAACCCCTTCCTCATCCCCGACTGTATTCACCATCTTCCTTACCCCCCGACAGTGTTCACCCCCTTCCTCACCCGACAGTGTTCACCCCCTTCCTCATTCCCGACAGTGTTCAGCCCCTTCCTCACCCCCCGACAGTGTTCACCCCCTTCCTCACCCCCTGACAGTGTTCAACCCATTCCTCACCCCGCCCACAGTGTTCACCCCCTTCCTCACTCCCCGACAGTGTTCACCCCATTCCTCATCCCCCCCACAGTGTTCACCCCCTTCCTCACCCCCCGACAGTGTTCACCCCCTTCCTCACCCCCTGACAGTGATCATCCTCTTCCCCAACCCCCGACAGTGTTCACCCCCTTCCTCATTCCCGACAGTGTTCACCTCCTTCCTCACCCCCTGACAGTGTTCACCCCCTTCCTCACCCCCGACAGTGTTCACCCCCTTCCTCATCCCCGACAGTGTTCACCTCCTTCCTCACCCCCGACAGTGTTCAACCCCTTCCTCACCCCTGACAGTGTTCACCCCCTTCCTCACCCGACAGTGTTCACCCCCTTCCTCACTCCCGACAGTGTTCACCCCCTTCCTCACCCCTGACAGTGTTCACCCCCTTCCTCACCCAACAGTGTTCACCCCCTTCCTCACTCCCGACAGCGTTCAGCCCCTTCCTCACTCCCAACAGTGTTCACCCCCTTCCTCACTCCCGACAGCGTTCAGCCCCTTTCTCACTCCCGACAGTGTTCAACCCCTTCCTCACCCCTGACAGTGTTCAGCCCCTTCCTCACTCCCGACAGTGTTCAACCCCTTCCTCACCCGACAGTGTTCACCTCCTTCCTCACTCCCGACAGTGTTCAGCCCCTTCCTCACTCCTGACAGTGTTCACCCTCTTCCTCAACCCCGACAATGTTCAACCCCTTCCACACACTTGACAGTGTTCACCCCCTTCCTCACCCCACAACACTGTTCACCCCCTTCCTCATCCCCGACTGTATTCACCCCCTTCCTCAGCCCTCGACAGTGTTCACCCTCTTCCTCACCTCTGAGAGTGTTCACCCCCTTCCTCAGCCCCCAACAGTGTTCACCCTCTTCCTCACCTCTGAGAGTGTTCACCCCCTTCCTCAGCCCCCAACAGTGTTCACACCCTTCCTCATGCCCGACAGTGTTCACCCCCTTCATCACCCCCGACAGTTTTCAACCACTTCCTGACTGTGTTCACCCATTTTCTCAACCCTGAGAGTGTTCACCCCCTTCCTCAGCCTCTAACAGTGTTCACCCCCTTCATCACCCCGAGAGTGTTCACACCCTTCCTCAACCCCCGACAGTGTTCACCACCTTCCTCACCCCCCGACAGTGTTCACCCCATTCCTCATCCCCCGACAGTGTTCACACCATTCCTCATCCCCCCCACAGTGTTCACCCCCTTCCTCACCCCCCGACAGTGTTCACCCCCTTCCTCACCCCCTGACAGTGTTCACCCCATTCCTCACCCCGCCCACAGTGTTCACCCCCTTCCTCACTCCCCGACAGTGTTCACCCCATTCCTCATCCCCCCCACAGTGTTCACCCCCTTCCTCACCCCCCGACAGTGTTCACCCCCTTCCTCACCCCCTGACAGTGATCATCCTCTTCCCCAACCCCCGACAGTGTTCACCCCCTTCCTCATTCCCGACAGTGTTCACCTCCTTCCTCACCCCCTGACAGTGTTCACCCCCTTCCTCACCCCCGACAGTGTTCACCCCCTTCCTCATCCCCGACAGTGTTCACCTCCTTCCTCACCCCCGACAGTGTTAAACCACTTCCTCACCCCCCAACAGTGTTCACCCCCTTCCTCACCCGACAGTGTTCATCCCCTTCCTCACCCCGACAGTGTTCACCCCCTCCTCACCTCCTGACAGTATTCACCACCTTCCTCACCGCACGACAGTGTACACCCCCTTCCTCATCCCCGACAGTGTTCACCTCCTTCCTCACCCCCGACAGTGTTAAACCCCTTCCTCACCCCCCGACAGTGTTCACCCCCTTCCTCACCCGACAGTGTTCATCCCCTTCCTCACCCTGACAGTGTTCACCCCCTCCTCACCCCCTGACAGTATTCACCACCTTCCTCACCGCACGACAGTGTTCATCACCTTCCTCACCCCCTTACAATGTTCATCCCCTTCCTCACCCCCCGACAGCGTTCACGGACTTCCTCAAACCCCCTTACAGTGTTCACCCCCTTCCTCAACCCCGTCAGTGTTCATCCCCTTCCTCACCCCCCGACAGCGTTCACCGACTTCCGACTTCCTCACCCCCCGACAGTGTTCACCCCCATCCTCACCCGTTGACAGTGTTCATCCTCTTCCTCACCCCCCGACAGTGTTCACCCCCTTCCTCACCCCCCGACAGTGTTCACTGCCTTCCTCACCCCTGACAGTGTTCACCCCCTTCCTCACCGACAGTGTTCACCCCCTTCCTCACCCGACAGTGTTCACCCCCTTACCCGCTCCCGACAGTGTTCACCCCCTTCCTCAAC
This sequence comes from Carcharodon carcharias, assembly GCF_017639515.1. Classification (NCBI taxonomy): domain Eukaryota; kingdom Metazoa; phylum Chordata; class Chondrichthyes; order Lamniformes; family Lamnidae; genus Carcharodon; species Carcharodon carcharias. The sequence goes on along the minus strand of NC_054488.1, from coordinate 30,821,291 downwards.
CCCTACAATGTTTAACCCCTTCCACACACTTGACAGTGTTCACCCCCTTCCTCAGCCGACAGTGTTCACCCCCTTCCTCACCCCTGACAGTGTTCACCCCCTTCCTCACCCGACAGTGTTCACCCCCTTCCTCACCTGACAGTGTTCACCCCCTTCCTCACTCCCGACAGTGTTCACCCCCTTCCTCACCCTCCGACAGTGTTCAGCCCCTTCCTCACCCCTGACAGTGTTCACCTCCTTCCTCACCCGACAGTGTTCACCCCCTCCCTCACCCTCCGACAGTGTTCACCCACTTCCTCATCACCAACAATGTTCACCCCCTTCCTCACCCCCGACTGTATTCACCATCTTCCTTACCCCCCGACAGTGTTCACCCCCTTCCTCACCCGACAGTGTTCACCCCCTTCCTCATTCCCGACAGTGTTCAGCCCCTTCCTCACCCCTGACAGTGTTCACCCCCTTCCTCACCCCTGACAGTGTTCACCCCCTTCCTCACCCAAGTGTTCACCCCCTTCCTCACTCCCGACAGTGTTCAGCCCCTTCCTCACTACCGACAGTGTTCACCCCCTTCCTCACCCCTGACAGTGTTCAACCCCTTCCTCACCCCTGACAGTGTCCACCCCCTTCCTCACCCGACAGTGTTCACCTCCTTCCTCACTCCCGACAGTGTTCAGCCCCTTCCTCACTCCTGACAGCGTTCACCCACTTCCTCAACCCCGACAATGTTCACCCCCTTCCTCACCCCACAACACTGTTCAACCCCTTCCTCATCCCCGACTGTATTCACCATCTTCCTTACCCCCCGACAGTGTTCACCCCCTTCCTCACCCGACAGTGTTCACCCCCTTCCTCACCCAACAGTGTTCAGCCCCTTCCTCACTCCCGACAGTGTTCAGCCCCTTCCTCACTCCCGACAGTGTTCACCCCCTTCCTCACCCCTGACAGTGTTCAACCCCTTCCTCACCCCTGACAGTGTTCACCCCCTTCCTCACCCGACAGTGTTCACCTCCTTCCTCACTCCCGACAGTGTTCAGCCCCTTCCTCACTCCTGACAGCGTTCACCCACTTCCTCAACCCCGACAATGTTCACCCCCTTCCTCACCCCACAACACTGTTCAACCCCTTCCTCATCCCCGACTGTATTCACCATCTTCCTTACCACCCGACAGTGTTCACCCTCTTCCTCAGCCTCCGATAGTGTTCACCAACTTCCTCACCCCCCGACAGTGTTCACCCCGTTCCTCAGCCCCCAAGTGTTCACCTCCTTCCTCACGCCCGACAGTGTTCACCCCCTTCCTCATCCCCGACAGTGTTCATCTCCTTCCTCACCCCCGACAGTGTTAAACCCCTTCCTCACCCCCCGACAGTGTACACCCCCTTCCTCACCCGACAGTGTTCACCCCCTTCCTCACCCGACAGTGTTCACCTCCTTCCTCACTCCCGACAGTGTTCAGCCCCTTCCTCACTCCTGACAGCGTTCACCCACTTCCTCAACCCCGACAATGTTCACCCCCTTCCTCACCCCACAACACTGGTCAACCCCTTCCTCATCCCCGACTGTATTCACCATCTTCCTTACCCCCCGACAGTGTTCACCCCCTTCCTCACCCGACAGTGTTCACCCCCTTCCTCATTCCCGACAGTGTTCAGCCCCTTCCTCACCCCCCGACAGTGTTCAACCCCTTCCTCATCCCCGACTGTATTCACCATCTTCCTTACCCCCCGACAGTGTTCACCCCCTTCCTCACCCGACAGTGTTCACCCCCTTCCTCATTCCCGACAGTGTTCAGCCCCTTCCTCACCCCCCGACAGTGTTCAGCCCCTTCCTCACCCCCCGACAGTGTTCACCCCCTTCCTCACTCCCGACAGTGTTCAGCCCCTTCCTCACTCCCGACAGTGTTCAACCCCTTCCTCACCCCTGACAGTGTTCACTCCCTTCCTCACTCCCGACAGTGTTCAGCCCCTTCCTCACTCCCGACAGTGTTCAGCCCCTTCCTCACTCCCGACAGTGTTCAGCCCCTTCCTCACTCCCGACAGTGTTCAACCCCTTCCTCACCCGACAGTGTTCACCTCCTTCCTCACTCCGGACAGTGTTCAGCCCCTTCCTCACTCCTGACAGTGTTCACCCTCTTCCTCAACCCCGACAATGTTCAACCCCTTCCACACACTTGACAGTGTTCAACCCCTTCCACACACTTGACAGTGTTCACCCCCTTCCTCACCCCACAACACTGTTCACCCCCTTCCTCATCCCCGACTGTATTCACCCCCTTCCTCAGCCCTCGACAGTGTTCACCCTCTTCCTCACCTCTGAGAGTGTTCACCCCCTTCCTCAGCCCCCAACAGTGTTCACCCTCTTCCTCACCTCTGAGAGTGTTCACCCCCTTCCTCAGGCCCCCAACAGTGTTCACCCCCTTCCTCACGCCCGACAGTGTTCATCCCCTTCATCACCCCCGACAGTTTTCAACCACTTCCTGACTGTGTTCACCCATTTTCTCAACCCTGAGAGTGTTCACCCCCTTCCTCAGCCTCTAACAGTGTTCACCCCCTTCATCACCCCAAGAGTGTTCACACCCTTCCTCAACCCCCGACAGTGTTCACCACCTTCCTCACCCCCCGACAGTGTTCACTCCCTTCCTCACCCCCTGACAGTGTTCACCCCCTTCCTCACCCCCCGACAGTGTTCACCCCCTTCCTCACCCCCTTACAACGTTCATCCCCTTCCTCACCCCCCAACAGCATTCACGGACTTCCTCACACCCCCTTACAGTGTTCACCCCCTTCCTCACCCCCGACAGTGTTAAACCCCTTCCTCACCCCCCGACAGTGTTCACCCCCTTCCTCACCCCCGACAGTGTTAAACCCCTTCCTCACCCTGACAGTGTTCACCCCCTCCTCACCCCCTGACAGTATTCACCACCTTCCTCACCGCACGACAGTGTTCATCCCCTTCCTCACCCCCTTACAATGTTCATCCCCTTCCTCACCCCCGACAGCGTTCACCGACTTCCTCACACCCCCTTACAGTGTTCACCCCCTTCCTCACCCCTTACAGTGTTCACCCCCTTCCTCACCCCCGTCAGTGTTCATCCCCTTCCTCACCCCCCGATAGCGTTCACCGACTTCCTCACCCCCGACAGTGTTCACCCCCATCCTCACCCGCTGACAGTGTTGACCACCTTCCTCACCCCCTGAGTGTTCATCCTCTTCCTCAACCCCCGACAGTGTTCACCCCCTACCTCACTACCCGACAGTGTTCACTGCCTTCCTCACCCCCGACAGTGTCCACCCCCTACCTCACCCCTAACAGTGTTCACCCCCTTCCTCACCCGACAGTGTTCACCCCCTTCCTCGCTCCCGACAGTGTTCACCCCCTTCCTCAACCCCTACAATGTTCAACCCCTTCCACACACTTGACAGTGTTCACCCCCTTCCTCACCCCTGACAGTGTTCACCCCCTTCCACACCCGACAGTGTTCACCCCCTTCCTCACCCGACAGCGTTCACCCCCTTCCTCACTCCCGACAGTGTTCACCCCCTTCCTTCCCCTCCGACAGTGTTCACCCCCTTCCTCACCCGACAGTGTTCACCCCCTTCCTCACTCCCCACAGTGATCAGCCCCTTCCTCACCCCTGACAGTGTTCACCCCCTTCCTCACCCCTGACAGTGTTCACCCCCTTCCTCACCCAACAGTGTTCACCCCCTTCCTCACTCCCGACAGTGTTCAGCCCCGTCCTCACTCCCGACAGTGTTCAACCCCTTCCTCACCCCTGACAGTGTTCACCCCCTTCCTCACCCGACAGTGTTCAGCCCCTTCCTCACCCGACAGTGTTCACCTCCTTCCTCACTCCCGACAGTGTTCAGCCCCTTCCTCACTCCTGACAGTGTTCACCCACTTCCTCAACCCCGACAATGTTCAACCCCTTCCACACACTTGACAGTGTTCACCCCCTTCCTCACCCCACAACACTGTTCACCCCCTTCCTCATCCCCGACTGTATTCACCATCTTCCTTACCACCCGACAGTGTTCACCCTCTTCCTCAGCCCCCGACAGCGTTCACCAACTTCCTCACCCCCGACAGTGTTCATTCCCTTCCTCAGCCCCCAAGTGTTCACCCTCTTCCTCACCTCTGAGAGTGTTCACCCCCTTCCTCAGCCCCCAACAGTGTTCACCCCTTTCCTCACGCCCGACAGTGTTCACCCCCTTCCTCAGCCCCCAACAGTGTTCACCCCCTTCCTCATCCCCGACAGTGTTCACCTCCTTCCTCACCCCCGACAGTGTTAAACCCCTTCCTCACCCCCCGACAGTGTTCACCCCCTCCTCACCTCCTGATAGTATTCACCACCTTCCTCACCGCACGACAGTGTTCACCCCCTCCCTCATCCCCGACAGTGTTCACCTCCTTCCTCACCCCCGACAGTGTTAAACCCCTTCCTCACCCCCCGACAGTGTTCACCCCCTTCCTCACCCCCTGAGTGTTCATCCTCTTCCTCAACCCCCGACAGTGTCCACCCCCTACCTCACCACCCGACAGTGTTAAACCCCTTCCTCACCCCCCCGACAGTGTTCACCCCCTTCCTCACCCGACAGTGTTCATCCCCTTCCTCACACTGACAGTGTTCACCCCCTCCTCACCCCCTGACAGTATTCACCACCTTCCTCACCGCACGACAGTGTTCATCCCCTTCCTCACCCCCTTACAATGTTCATCCCCTTCCTCACCCCCCGACAGCGTTCACGGACTTCCTCACACCCCCTTACAGTGTTCACCCCCTTCCTCACCCCTTACAGTGTTCACCCCCTTCCTCGCCCCCGTCAGTGTTCATCCCCTTCCTCACCCCCCGACAGCGTTCACCGACTTCCTCATCCCTGACAGTGTTCACCCCCATCCTCACCCGCTGACAGTGTTCACCCCCTTCCTCACCCCCTGAGTGTTCATCCTCTTCCTCAACCCCGACAGTGTCCACCCCCTACCTCACCACCCGACAGTGTTCACTGCCTTCCTCACCCCTGACAGTGTTCAACCCCTTCCTCACCCGACAGTGTTCACCCCCTTCCTCGCTCCCGACAGTGTTCACCCCCTTCCTCACCCCCGACAGTGTTCACCCCCTTCCTCACCACCGAGTGTTCACCCACTTCCGCACCCCCGACAGTGTTCATCCCATTCCTCACCCCCCCGACAGCGTTCACCCGTTTCCTCACCCCCGACAGAGTTCACCCGTTTCCTCACCCCTTACAGTGTTCACCCCCTTCCTCACCCTCGACAGTGTTCACCCCCTTCCTCACCCCCGACAGTGTTCACCCGTTTCCTCACCCCCGACAGTATTCATCCCTTTCCTCACCCCCCCGTCAGTGATCAACCCCTTCCTCACGCCCGAGAGTGTTCAACCCCTTCTTCACCACTGACAGTGTTCACCCCCTTCCTCACTCCCGACAGTGTGCACCCCCTTCCTCAATCCCGACAATGTTCACCCCCTTCCTCACCCTCCGACAGTGTTCAACACCTTCCTCACCACTCGACAGTGTTCAACACCTTCCTCACCCCACAACACTGTTCACCCACTTCCTCAACCCCGACAGTATTCACCATCTTCCTTACCCCCCGACAGTGTTCACCCCCTTCCTCACCCTTGACAGTGTTTAGCCCCGTCCTCATTCCTGACAGTGTTCGCCCCCTTCCTCACACCCAACAGTGTTCATCCCCTTCCTCACCCCCGACAGTGTTCACCCCCTTCCTCACCGCCGACCGAGTTCACCATCTTCCACAGCCCAGACATTGCTCACCCCCTTCATCTGCCCCGACAGTTTTCAACACCTTCCTTACCCCCGACATTGTTCACCCACTTCCTCATCCCCGACAGTGTTCATCCTCTTCCTCACCCCTGACAGTGTTCACCCCCTTCCTCACCCCTGAGAGTGTTCACCCCCTTCCTCACCCCTGAGAGTGTTCACCCCCTTCCTCAGCCCCCGACAGTGTTCACCCCCTTCATCACCCCAGACAGTTTTCAACCACTTCCTCACACCCCGACTGTGTACACCCATCTTCTCAACCCTGACAGTGTTCACCCCCTTCCTCACCCCCGAAAGTGTTCAAAGCCATCCTCACCCCCCGACAGTGTTCACCACCTTCCTCACCCCCCGACAGTGTTCACCCCATTCCTCATCCCCCCCACAGTGTTCACCCCCTTCCTCGCCCCCGACAGTGTTCAACCCCATCCTCACCCCCCGACAGTGTTCACCACCTTCCTCACCCCCCGACAGTGTTCACCACCTTCCTCACCCCCCGACAGTGTTCACCACCTTCCTCACCCCCCGACAGTGTTCACCACCTTCCTCACCCCCCGACAGTGTTCACCCCCTTCCTCATCCCCCCGACAGTGTTTACCTTCTTCCTCACACCCGAGTGTTCATCGCCGTCCTCAACACCACGACAGTGTTCATTCCATTCCTCACCACCGAGTGTTCACCCACTTCCTCAACCCCGACAGTGTTCATACCATTCCTCACACCCCTGACAGTGTTCACCCACTTCCTCACCCCCGACAGTGTTCACCCCATTCCTCACCCCCCCCGACAGTGTTCACCTCCTTCATCAGCACCGACAATTTCAAACCCCTTCCTCACCCATGACAGTGTTCACCCCCTTTCACACTCTCTACAGAGTTCACCACGTTCCTCATCCCCGACAGAGTTCACCACATTCCTCACCCCCCGACAGTGTTCACCCTTCCTCATCCTGGACAGTGTTCACCCTCTTCCTCACCCCCAACAGTATTCAGCCTCTTCCTCACCCCACGACAGTGTTCACCACCTTCCTTATCCCGACAGTGTTCAGCCCCTTCCTCATCCCCAACAGTGTTCACCCCCTTCCTCACCCCCGACAGTGTTCACCCCCTTCCTCACCCCCGACAGTGTTCACGCCTCACCCCCGACAGTGTTCACGCCCTTCCTCATCCCCGACAGTGTTCACCCCCTTCCTCATCCCCGACAGTGTTCACCCCCTTCCTCACCCCCGACAGTGTTCATGCCCTTCCTCACCCCCAACTGTGTTCGCCCGCCTTCCTCACCCCCAACAGTGTTCATCCACTTCCTCACCACCCAACAACATTCAGCCCCTTCCTCAGCCCCGACAATGTGCAACCCCTTCCTCACAACCGACAGTGTTCACCCCCTTCCTCACCCCCCGACAGTGTTCACCCCCTTCCTCACCTCCCGACAGTGTCCATTACCTTCCTCATCCCGACAGTGTTCACCCCCTTCCTCACCTCCCGACCGTGTTCAATCCCATCCTCAACCCCCGACCGTGTTCACCACCTTCCTCACCCCTAGACAGTGTTCACCCCCTTCCTCACCCCCCGACAGCGTTCACCCCATTCCTCACCCCCCAACAGTGTTCACCCCCTTCCGCACCTCCAGACCGTGTTCAACCCCATCCTCAACCCCCGACCGTGTTCACCACCTTCCTCACCCCCCGACAGTGTTCACCCCATTCCTCACCCCCCGAGTGTTCACCCCATTCCTCATCCCCCCCACAGTGTTCCCCTCTTCCTCACACCCGACAGTGTTCATCCACATCCTCAACACCACGATAGTGTTCATCCCTTTCCTCACCACCGAGTGTTCACCCACTTCCTCACCCCCGACAGTGTTCACCCCCTTCCTCATCCCCCCCACAGTGTTCAGCCTCTTCCTCACCCCCGACAGTGTTCATCCCCGTCCTCAAGAACACGACAGTGTTCATCCCCTTCCTCACCACCGAGTGTTCACCCACTTCCTCACCCCCGACAGTGTTCATCCCATTCCTCACCCCCTACAGTGTTCACCCCCTTCATCAGCCCCGACAGTTTTCAACCCCTTCCTCACCCCGACAGTGTTCACCCCCTTCATCACACCCGACTGTGTTCACCCCTTTCCTAATCCCCCCAACAGCGTTCACCCTCTTCCGCAGTCCAGACAGTGTTCAACCCCTTCCTAACCCCTGACAGTGTTCACCCCCTTTCACACCCCCGACAGAGTTCACCACGTTCCTCAGCCCAGACAGTGTTCACCCACTTCATCCGCCCCGACAGTTTTCAAGCCCTTCCTCACCCCCGAAATTGTTCAACGCCTTCCTCGCCCCCGACATTGTTCACCACATTCCTCACCCCCCGACGGTGTTCATCCCCTTCCTCATCCTGGACAGTGTCCACCCACTTCCTCACCCACCGACAGTGTTCACCCCCTTTCTCACCCACCGACAGTGTTCACCCCCTTTCTCACCCACCGACAGTGTTCACCCCCTTTCTCACCCACCGACAGTGTTCACCCCCTTTCTCACCCACCGACAGTGTTCACCCCCTTTCTCACCCACCGACAGTGTTCACCCCCTTTCTCACCCACCGACAGTGTTCACCCCCTTTCTCACCCACCGACAGGGTTCATCCCCTTCCTCAACCCAGACAGGGTTCACCCACTTCTTCACCCCCGACAGCGTTCACCCCCTTTCTCACCCACCGACAGTGTTCACCCCCTTTCTCACCCACCGACAGTGTTCACCCCCTTTCTCACCCACCGACAGTGTTCACCCACTTCCTCACTCCTGACAGTGTTCACCCTCTTCCTCACCCCTGACAGTGTTCACCCGGACATAGTTCACCCCCCTCCTCAGCCCAGACATTGTTCACCCCTTCCTCAGCCCAGACAGTGTTCACCCAGCCCTTCCTCACCCCCGAAATTGTTCAACGTCTTCCTCGCCCCCGACATTGTTCACCACATTCCTCACCCCCGACAGAGTTCACCACATTCCTCACCCCCGACAGAGTTCACCACATTCCTCACACCCCAACAGTGCTCACCCTTCCTCACCCTGGACAGTGTTCACCCCCTTCCTCATCCCCAACAATGTTCAACCCCTTCCTCACCCCACGACAGTGTTCACCCCCTTCCTTAACCCCAGACAGTGTTCACCCACTTCCTTAACCCCTGACAGGGTTCACCCTCTTCCTCGCCCCCGACAGTGTTCACCCCCTTCCTTACCCCCGACAGTGTTCGCCCCCTTCCTCACCCCTGACAGTGTTTACCCCCTTCCTCAGACCTGAGAGTGTTCGCCCCCTTCCTCACCCCACGTCAGCGTTCACCCCCTCCTCACCCCCAACAGTGTTCACCAACTTCCTCACCACCCGACAGTGTTCACCCCCTTCCTCACCCCCCGACAGGGTTCACCCTCTTCCTCACCCCACGAGTGTTCACCCTCTTCCTCACCCCACGAGTGTTCACCCACTTCCTCACCCCGACAAAGTTCACCCCCTCCTCAGCCCAGACATTGTTCACCCCTTCCTCACCCCTTACAGTGTTCACCCGTTTCCTCACCCCCGACAGTGATCAACCCCTTCCTCACTCCTGACAGTGTTCAACCCCTTCCTCACCCCTGACAATGTTCACCCCCTTCCTCAGCCCTGACAATGTTCAACCCCTTCCACACACTTGACAGTGTTCACCGCCTTCCTCACTCCCGACAGTGTTCACCCCCTTCCTCAAAACCGACAATGTTCAACCCCTTCCACACACTTGACAGTGTTCATCCCCTTCCTCACCCTCCGACAGTGTGCATGCCTTCCTCACCCCTGACAGTGTTCACCCCCTTCCTCACCCGACAGTGTTCACCCCCTTCCTCACCCGACAGTGTTCACCCCCATCCTCACTCCCGACAGTGTTCACCCCCTTCCTCACCCTCCGACAGTGTTCAACACCTTCCTCACCCCTCGACAGAGTTCAACACCTTCCTCACCCCACAACACTGTTCACCCACTTCCACACCCCCGACTGTATTCACCATCTTCCTTACCCACTGAGTGTTCACCCCCTTCCTCACCCTTGACAGTGTTTAGCCCCTTCCTCATTCCTGACACTGTTCGCCCCCTTCCTCACCCCTGACAGTGTTCATCCCCTTCCTCACCCCCGACAGTGTTCACCCCCTTCCTCACCGCCAACCGAGTTCACCATCTTCCACAGCCCAGACATTGCTCACCCCCTTCATCTGCCCCGACAGTTTTCAACACCTTCCTTACCCCCGACATTGTTCACCCACTTCCTCACCCCCGACAGTGTTCACCCACTTCCTCATCCCGGACAGTGTTCAGCCCCTTCCTTACCACCCGACAGCGTTCACCCACTTCCTCATCCCGGACAGTGTTCAGCCCCTTCCTTACCCCCCGACAGTGTTCAGCCCCTTCCTCACCCCCCCGACAGTGTTCACCCCCTTCCTCACCCCTGAGAGTGTTCACACCCTTCCTCAGCCCCCGACAGTGTTCACCCCCTTCCTCAGCCCCCGACAGTGTTCACCCCCTTCATCACCCCCGACAGTTTTCAACCACTTCCTCACACCCCGACTGTGTTCACCCATTTTCTCAACCCTGACAGTGTTCACCCCCTTCCTCACCCCCGACAGTGTTCACACCATTCCTCATCCCCCCCACAGTGTTCACCCACTTCCTCACACCCGACAATGTTCATCCCCTTCCTCACCTCCCGACCGTGTTCAACCTCTTCCTCAATACCACGACAATGTTCACCCCCTTCCTCACCACCGAGTGTTCACCCACTTCCGCACCCCCGACAGTGTTCATCCCATTCCTCACCCCGCCGACAATGTTCACCCGTTTCCTCACCCCCGACAGTGTTCACCCGTTTCCTCACCCCTTACAGTGTTCACCCCCTTCCTCACCCCTTACAGTGTTCACCCCCTTCCTCACCCCCGACAGTGTTCACCCGTTTCCTCACCCCCGACAGTATTCATCCCTTTCCTCACCCCCCCGTCAGTGATCAACCCCTTCCTCACGCCCGAGAGTGTTCAACCCCTTCTTCACCACTGACAGTGTTCACCCCCTTCCTCACTCCCGACAGTGTGCACCCCCTTCCTCAACCCCAACAATGTTCACCCCCTGCCTCACCCTCCGACAGTGTTCAACCCCTTCCTCATCCCCGACAATGTTCACCCTCTTCCTCACCCTCCGACAGTGTTCAACACCTTCCTCACCACTCGACAGTGTTCAACACCTTCCTCACCCCACAACACTGTTCACCCACTTCCTCAACCCCGACAGTATTCACCATCTTCCTTACCCCCCGACAGTGTTCACCCCCTTGACAGTGTTTAGCCCCGTCCTCATTCTGACAGTGTTCGCCCCCTTCCTCACACCCAACAGTGTTCATCCCCTTCCTCACCCCCGACAGTGTTCACCCCCTTCCTCACCGCCGACCGAGTTCACCATCTTCCACAGCCCAGACATTGCTCACCCCCTTCATCTGCCCCGACAGTTTTCAACACCTTCCTTACCCCCGACATTGTTCACCCACTTCCTCATCCCCGACAGTGTTCATCCTCTTCCTCACCCCTGACAGTGTTCACCCCCTTCCTCACCCCTGAGAGTGTTCACCCCCTTCCTCACCCCTGAGAGTGTTCACCACCTTCCTCAGCCCCCGACAGTGTTCACCCCCTTCATCACCCCAGACAGTTTTCAACCACTTCCTCACACCCCGACTGTGTTCACCCATTTTCTCAACCCTGACAGTGTTCACCCCCTCCCTCACCCCCGACAGTGTTCAAACCCATCCTCACCCCCCGACAGTGTTCACCACCTTCCTCACCCCCCGACAGTGTTCAACCCCATCCTCACCCCCCGACAGTGTTCACCACCTTCCTCACCCTCCAACAGTGTTCACCACCTTCCTCACCCCCCGACAGTGTTCACCACCTTCCTCACCCCCCGACAGTGTTCACCACCTTCCTCACCCCCAGACAGTGTTCACCACCTTCCTCACCCCCCGACAGTGTTCACCCCCTTCCTCATCCCCCCCACAGTGTTTACCTTCTTCCTCACACCCCGACTGTGTTCACCCATTTTCTCAACCCTGACAGTGTTCACCCCCTCCCTCACCCCCGACAGTGTTCAAACCCATCCTCACCCCCCGACAGTGTTCACCACCTTCCTCACCCCCCGACAGTGTTCAACACCTTCCTCACCCCACAACACTGTTCACCCACTTCCACACCCCCGACTGTATTCACCATCTTCCTTACCCACTGAGTGTTCACCCCCTTCCTCACCCTTGACAGTGTTTAGCCCCTTCCTCATTCCTGACACTGTTCGCCCCCTTCCTCACCCCTGACAGTGTTCATCCCCTTCCTCACCCCCGACAGTGTTCACCCCCTTCCTCACCGCCAACCGAGTTCACCATCTTCCACAGCCCAGACATTGCTCACCCCCTTCATCTGCCCCGACAGTTTTCAACACCTTCCTTACCCCCGACATTGTTCACCCACTTCCTCACCCCCGACAGTGTTCACCCACTTCCTCATCCCGGACAGTGTTCAGCCCCTTCCTTACCACCCGACAGCGTTCACCCACTTCCTCATCCCAGACAGTGTTCAGCCCCTTCCTTACCCCCCGACAGTGTTCAGCCCCTTCCTCACCCCCCCGACAGTGTTCACCCCCTTCCTCACCCCTGAGAGTGTTCACACCCTTCCTCAGCCCCCGACAGTGTTCACCCCCTTCCTCAGCCCCCGACAGTGTTCACCCCCTTCATCACCCCCGACAGTTTTCAACCACTTCCTCACACCCCGACTGTGTTCACCCATTTTCTCAACCCTGACAGTGTTCACCCCCTTCCTCACCCCCGACAGTGTTCACACCATTCCTCATCCCCCCCACAGTGTTCACCCACTTCCTCACACCCGACAATGTTCATCCCCTTCCTCACCTCCCGACCGTGTTCAACCTCTTCCTCAATACCACGACAATGTTCACCCCCTTCCTCACCACCGAGTGTTCACCCACTTCCGCACCCCCGACAGTGTTCATCCGTTTCCTCACCCCTTACAGTGTTCACCCCCTTCCTCACCCCTTACAGTGTTCACCCCCTTCCTCACCCCCGACAGTGTTCACCCGTTTCCTCACCCCCGACAGTATTCATCCCTTTCCTCACCCCCCCGTCAGTGATCAACCCCTTCCTCACGCCCGAGAGTGTTCAACCCCTTCTTCACCACTGACAGTGTTCACCCCCTTCCTCACTCCCGACAGTGTGCACCCCCTTCCTCAACCCCAACAATGTTCACCCCCTGCCTCACCCTCCGACAGTGTTCAACCCCTTCCTCATCCCCGACAATGTTCACCCTCTTCCTCACCCTCCGACAGTGTTCAACACCTTCCTCACCACTCGACAGTGTTCAACACCTTCCTCACCCCACAACACTGTTCACCCACTTCCTCAACCCCGACAGTATTCACCATCTTCCTTACCCCCCGACAGTGTTCACCCCCTTGACAGTGTTTAGCCCCGTCCTCATTCTGACAGTGTTCGCCCCCTTCCTCACACCCAACAGTGTTCATCCCCTTCCTCACCCCCGACAGTGTTCACCCCCTTCCTCACCGCCGACCGAGTTCACCATCTTCCACAGCCCAGACATTGCTCACCCCCTTCATCTGCCCCGACAGTTTTCAACACCTTCCTTACCCCCGACATTGTTCACCCACTTCCTCATCCCCGACAGTGTTCATCCTCTTCCTCACCCCTGACAGTGTTCACCCCCTTCCTCACCCCTGAGAGTGTTCACCCCCTTCCTCACCCCTGAGAGTGTTCACCACCTTCCTCAGCCCCCGACAGTGTTCACCCCCTTCATCACCCCAGACAGTTTTCAACCACTTCCTCACACCCCGACTGTGTTCACCCATTTTCTCAACCCTGACAGTGTTCACCTCCTCCCTCACCCCCGACAGTGTTCAAACCCATCCTCACCCCCCGACAGTGTTCACCACCTTCCTCACCCCCCGACAGTGTTCAACCCCATCCTCACCCCCCGACAGTGTTCACCACCTTCCTCACCCCCCAACAGTGTTCACCACCTTCCTCACCCCCCGACAGTGTTCACCACCTTCCTCACCCCCCGACAGTGTTCACCACCTTCCTCACCCCCAGACAGTGTTCACCACCTTCCTCACCCCCCGACAGTGTTCACCCCCTTCCTCATCCCCCCCACAGTGTTTACCTTCTTCCTCACACCCCGACTGTGTTCACCCATTTTCTCAACCCTGACAGTGTTCACCCCCTTCCTCACCCCCGACAGTGTTCAAACCCATCCTCACCCCCCGACAGTGTTCACCACCTTCCTCACCCCCCGACAGTGTTCAACCCCATCCTCACCCCCCGACAGTGTTCACCACCTTCCTCACCCCCCGACAGTGTTCACCACCTTCCTCACCCCCCGACAGTGTTCACCACCTTCCTCACCCCCAGACAGTGTTCACCACCTTCCTCACCCCCCGACAGTGTTCACCCCCTTCCTCATCCCCCCCACAGTGTTTACCTTCTTCCTCACACCCGAGTGTTCATCGCCGTCCTCAACACCACGACAGTGTTCATCCCATTCCTCACCCCCCCGACAGTGTTCACCCACTTCCTCACCCCCAACAATGTTCACCCCATTCCTCACCCCCCCCGACAGTGTTCACCTCCTTCATCAGCACCGACAATTTTCAACCCCTTCCTCACCCATGACAGTGTTCACCCCCTTTCACACTCTCGACAGAGTTCACCACGTTCCTCATCCCCGACAGAGTTCACCACGTTCCTCACCCCCCGACAGTGTTCACCCTTCCTCATCCTGGACAGTGTTCACCCCCTTCCTCACCCCCAACAGTATTCAGCCTCTTCCTCACCCCACGACAGTGTTCACCACCTTCCTTAGCCCGACAGTGTTCAGCCCCTTCCTCATCCCCAACAGTGTTCACGCACTTCCTCACTCCCGACAGTGTTCACGCCCTTCCTCATCCCCGACAGTGTTCACCCCCTTCCTCACCCCCGACAGTGTTCACCCCCTTCCTCACCCCCGACAGTGTTCACCCCATTCCTCACCCCCGACAGTGTTCACGCCCTTCCTCATCCCCGACAGTGTTCACCCCCTTCCTCACCCCCGACAGTGTTCGCCCGCCTTCCTCACCCCCGACAGTGTTCATCCCCTTCCTCACCCCCCAACAACATTCAGCCCCTTCCTCAACCCCCAACAACATTCAGCCCCTTCCTCAGCCCCGACAATGTGCACCCCCTTCCTCACAACTGACAGTGTTCACCCCCTTCCTCACCCCCCGACAGTGTTCACCCCATTCCTCACCCCCAGACAGTGTTCACCCCCTTCCTCAACTCCCGACCGTGTTCAACCCCATCCTCAACCCCCGACCGTGTTCACCACCTTCCTCACCCCTAGACAGTGTTCACCCCCTTCCTCACCCCCCGACAGCGTTCACCCCATTCCTCACCCCCCGACAGTGTTCACCCCCTTCCGCACCTCCAGACCGTGTTCAACCCCATCCTCACCCCCCGACCGTGTTCACCACCTTCCTCACCCCCCGACAGTGTTCACCCCATTCCTCACCCCCCGACAGTGTTCACCCCATTCCTCATCCCCCCCACAGTGTTCACCCTCTTCCTCACACCCGACAGTGTTCATTACCATCCTCAACACCACGATAGTGTTCATCCCTTTCCTCACCACCGAGTGTTCACCCACTTCCTCACCCCCGACAGTGTTCACCCCCTTCCTCACCCCCGACAGTGTTCACCCCATTCCTCATCCCCCCCACAGTGTTCACCCTCTTCCTCACCCCCGACAGTGTTCATCCCCGTCCTCAAGAACACGACAGTGTTCATACCCTTCCTCACCACCGAGTGTTCACCCACTTCCTCACCCCCATCAGTGTTCACTCCCTTCATCAGCCCCGACAGTTTTCAACCCCTTCCTCACCCCGATAGTGTTCACCCCTTTCATCACACCCGACAGTGTTCACCCCTTTCCTCTTCCCCCCAACAGTGTTCGCCCTCGTCCACAGTCCAGACAGTGTTCGACCCCTTCCTAACCCCTGACAGTGTTCACCCCCTTTCACACCCCCGACAGAGTTCACCACGTTCCTCAGCCCTGACAGTGTTCACCCACTTCATCCACCCCGACACTTTTCAAGCCCTTCCTCACCCCCGAAATTATTCAACGCCTTCCTCGCCCCCGACATTGTTTACCACATTCCTCACCCCAGACAGTGTTCATCCCCTTCCTCATCCTGGACAGTGTCCGCCCACTTCCTCACCCCCAACAGTGTTCACTCCCATCTTCATCTCCCGACAGTGTTCACCCCCTTCCTCACCCCGACAGAGTTCACCCCCTCCTCAGCCCAGACATTGTTCACCCCTTCCTCACCGCACGACAGTGTTCACCCCCTTCCTCACCCGACAGTGTTCATCCCCTTCCTCACCCGACAGTGTTCATCCCCTTCCTCACCCCCCGACAGTGTTCATCCCTTTCCTCACCCCCCGGCAGTGATCAACCCCTTCCTCACGCCCAAGAGTGTTCAACCGCTTCCTCACCCCTGACAGTGTTCGCCCCCTTCCTCACCCCCGACAGTGTTCATCCCCTTCCTCACCCCCCGACAGTGTTCATCCCCTTCCTCACTCCCGACAGTGTTCACCCCCTTCCTCAACCCCGACAATGTTCAACCCCTTCCACACACTTGACAGTGTTCACCCCCTTCCTCATCCCCAACAATGTTCACCCCCTTCCTCATCCCCAACAATGTTCACCCACTTCCTCACCCCCGACTGTATTCACTATTTTCCTTACCCCCCGACAGTGTTCACCCCCTTCCTCACCCTTGACAGTGTTTAGTCCCTTCCTCATTCCTGACAGTGTTCGCCCCCTTCCTAACCCCTGACAGTGTTCACCCCCTTTCACACCCCCGACAGAGTTCACCACGTTCCTCAGCCTTGACAGTGTTCACCCACTTCATCCACCCCGACAGTTTTCAAGCCCTTCCTCACCCCCAAAATTGTTCAACGCCTTCCTCGCCCCCGACATTGTTTACCACATTCCTCACCCCAGACAGTGTTCAAGTCCTTCCTCATCCTGGACAGTGTCCACCCACTTCCTCACCCCCAAAAGTGTTCACTCCCATCTTCATCTCCCGACAGTGTTCACCCCCTTCCTCACCCCGACAGAGTTCACCCCCTCCTCAGCCCAGACATTGTTCACCCCTTCCTCACCGCACGACAGTGTTCACTCCCTTCCTCACCCGACAGTGTTCATCCCCTTCCTCACCCGACAGTGTTCATCCCCTTCCTCACCCCCCGACAGTGTTCATCCACTTCCTCACTCCCGACAGTGTTCACACCCTTCCTCAACACCCGACAGTGTTCGCCCCCTTCCTCACCCCCGAGGGTGTCCACCCCCTTCCTCACCCCCCGACAGTGTTCACCCCCATCCTCACCCGCTGACAGTGTTCACCCCCTTCCTCACCACCTGACAGTGTTCATCCTCTTCCTCAAACCCCGACAGTGTTCACACCCTTCCTCACCAACCGACAGTGTTCACCTTCTTCCTCACCCCCCAACAGCGTTCACCCCCTTCCGCACCCCCCGACAGTGTTCACCCACTTCCACAACCCCGACAGTGTTCACCCCCTTTCTCACCCACCGACAGTGTTCACCCCCTTCCTCACTCCTGACAGTGTTCACCCTCTTCCTCACCCCGACAGAGTTCAACCCCTCCTCAGCCCAGAAATTGTTCACCCCTTCCTCACCGCACGACAGTGTTCACCCCCTTCCTCACCCGACAGTGTTCATCCTCTTCCTCACCCCCTGACAGTGTTCACCCCCTTCCTCACCCCCGACAGTGTTCATCCCTTTCCTCACCCCTGACAGTGTTCACCCTTTCCTCACCCCCGACAGTGTTCATCCCTTTCCTCACCCCTGACAGTTTTCACCGCCTTCCTCACCCCTGACAGTGTTCACCCCCTTCCTCACCCGACAGTGTTCACCCCCTTCCTCACTCCTGACAGTGTTCACCCCCTTCCTCAACCCCGACAATGTTCAGCCCCTTCCTCACCCTCTGACAGTGTTCAACACCTTCCTCACCCCTCGACAGTGTTCACCCCCTTCCTCACCCCAGACAGTGTTCGCCCCCTTCCTCACCCCCGACAGTGTTCGACCCCTTCCTCACCCCCGACAGTGTTCACCCCCTTCCTCAACACCCAAGTGTTCACCCCGTTCCTCACCCCCGAGGGTGTCCACCCCCTTCCTCACCCCCCGACAGTGTTCACCCCCTTCCTTACCCCCGACAATGTTCACACCCTTCCTCACCCCCCGACAGTGTTCACCACCTTCCTCACCCCACAACACTGTTCACCTACTTCCTCACCCCCGACTGTATTCACCCTCTTCCTCACCCCCCGACAGTGTTCACCCTCTTCATCACCCCCCGACAGAGTTCACACTCTTCCTCACCGCCTGACAGTGTTCATCCTCTTCCTCAAACCCCGACAGTGTTCACCCCCTACCTCACCACCCGACAGCGTTCACACCCTTCCTCATCCGCGACAATGTTCAACCCCTTCTTCACCCTCCGACAGTGTTCACCCCCTTCCTCATCCCCGACAGTGTTCAACCCCTTCCACACCCTTGGTAGTGGTCACCCCCTTCCTCACCCCACGACAGTGTTCACCCCCTTCCTCATCCCCGACAATGTTCAACCCCTTCCACACGCTTGGCAGTGGGCACCCCCTTCCTCACCCCCCGACAGTGTTCACCCACTTCCTCACCGCCTGACAGTGTTCACCTCCTTCCTCACCACTCAACAGTGTTCACCTCCTTCCTCATCCCCGACATGTTCACCCCCTTCCTCACCCGCCGACAGTGTTCACCCCCTTCCTTACCCTCCGACAGTGTTCACCCCCTTCCTCACCCCCCGACAGTGTTCACCCCCTTCCTCAGCCCCCGACAGTGTTCACCCCTTTCCTTACCCCCCGACACGGTTCCACACCTTCCTCACCACCCGACAGTGTTCACCCACTTCCACAACCCCGACAGTGTTCACCCCCTTTCTCACCCACTGACAGTGTTCACCCTCTTCCTCACCCCGACAGAGTTCAACCCCTCAACAGCCCAGAAATTGTTCACCCCTTCCTCACCGCACGACAGTGTTCACCCCCTTCCTCACCCGACAGTGTTCATCCCCTTCCTTACCCCCTGACAGTGTTCACCCGTTTCCTCACCCCTTACAGCGTTCACCGCCTTCCTCACCCGTGACAGTGTTCACCCCCTTCCTCACTCCCGACAGTGTTCACCCCCTTCCTCACCGTCCGACAGTGTTCACCCCCTTCCTCAACACCCAACAGTGTTCACCCCCTTCCTCACCCCCGAGGGTGTCCACCCCCTTCCTCACCCCCCGACAATGGTCACCCCCTTCCTCACCACCCGACAGTGTTCACCCCCTTCCTCACTCCTCGACAGTGTTCAACACCTTCCTCACCCCACAACACTGTTCACCTACTTCCTCACCGCCGACTGTATTCACCCCCTTCCTCACCCCCGACTGTATTCACCCTCTTTCTCACCCACCGACAGTGTTCACCCCCTTCCTCACTCCTGACAGTGTTCACCCTCTTCCTCACCCCGACAGAGTTCAACCCCTCCTCAGCCCAGAAATTGTTCACCCCTTCCTCACCGCACGACAGTGTTCACCCCCTTCCTCACCCGACAGTGTTCATCCTCTTCCTCACCCCCTGACAGTGTTCACCCCCTTCCTCACCCCCGACAGTGTTCATCCCTTTCCTCACCCCTGACAGTGTTCACCCCTTCCTCACCCCCGACAGTGTTCATCCCTTTCCTCACCCCTGACAGTTTTCACCGCCTTCCTCACCCCTGACAGTGTTCAGCCCCTTCCTCACCCGACAGTGTTCACCCCCTTCCTCACTCCTGACAGTGTTCACCCCCTTCCTCACTCCCGACAGTGTTCACGCCCTTCCTCATCCCCGACAGTGTTCACCCCCTTCCTCACCCCCGACAGTGTTCACCCCCTTCCTCACCCCCGACAGTGTTCACCCCATTCCTCACCCCCGACAGTGTTCACGCCCTTCCTCATCCCCGACAGTGTTCACCCCCTTCCTCACCCCCGACAGTGTTCGACCGCCTTCCTCACCCCCGACAGTGTTCATCCCCTTCCTCACCCCCCAACAACATTCAGCCCCTTCCTCAACCCCCAACAACATTCAGCCCCTTCCTCAGCCCCGACAATGTGCACCCCCTTCCTCACAACTGACAGTGTTCACCCCCTTCCTCAGCCCCCGACAGTGTTCACCCCATTCCTCACCCCCAGACAGTGTTCACCCCCTTCCTCAACTCCCGACCGTGTTCAACCCCATCCTCAACCCCCGACCGTGTTCACCACCTTCCTCACCCCTAGACAGTGTTCACCCCCTTCCTCACCCCCCGACAGCGTTCACCCCATTCCTCACCCCCCGACAGTGTTCACCCCCTTCCGCACCTCCAGACCGTGTTCAACCCCATCCTCAACCCCCGACCGTGTTCACCACCTTCCTCACCCCCCGACAGTGTTCACCCCATTCCTCACCCCCCGACAGTGTTCACCCCATTCCTCATCCCCCACACAGTGTTCACCCTCTTCCTCACACCCGACAGTGTTCATTACCATCCTCAACACCACGATAGTGTTCATCCCTTTCCTCACCACCGAGTGTTCACCCACTTCCTCACCCCCGACAGTGTTCACCCCCTTCCTCACCCCCGACAGTGTTAACCCCATTCCTCATCCCCCCCACAGTGTTCACCCTCTTCCTCACCCCCGACAGTGTTCATCCCCGTCCTCAAGAACACGACAGTGTTCATACCCTTCCTCACCACCGAGTGTTCACCCACTTCCTCACCCCCATCAGTGTTCACTCCCTTCATCAGCCCCGACAGTTTTCAACCCCTTCCTCACCCCGATAGTGTTCACCCCCTTCATCACACCCGACAGTGTTCACCCCTTTCCTCTTCCCCCCAACAGTGTTCGCCCTCGTCCGCAGTCCAGACAGTGTTCGACCCCTTCCTAACCCCTGACAGTGTTCACCCCCTTTCACACCCCCGACAGAGTTCACCACGTTCCTCAGCCCTGACAGTGTTCACCCACTTCATCCACCCCGACACTTTTCAAGCCCTTCCTCACCCCCGAAATTATTCAACGCCTTCCTCGCCCCCGACATTGTTTACCACATTCCTCACCCCAGACAGTGTTCATCCCCTTCCTCATCCTGGACAGTGTCCGCCCACTTCCTCACCCCCAACAGTGTTCACTCCCATCTTCATCTCCCGACAGTGTTCACCCCCTTCCTCACCCCGACAGAGTTCACCCCCTCCTCAGCCCAGACATTGTTCACCCCTTCCTCACCGCACGACAGTGTTCACCCCCTTCCTCACCCGACAGTGTTCATCCCCTTCCTCACCCGACAGTGTTCATCCCCTTCCTCACCCCCCGACAGTGTTCATCCCTTTCCTCACCCCCCGGCAGTGATCAACCCCTTCCTCACGCCCAAGAGTGTTCAACCGCTTCCTCACCCCTGACAGTGTTCGCCCCCTTCCTCACCCCCGACAGTGTTCATCCCCTTCCTCACCCCCCGACAGTGTTCATCCCCTTCCTCACTCCCGACAGTGTTCACCCCCTTCCTCAACCCCGACAATGTTCAACCCCTTCCACACACTTGACAGTGTTCACCCCCTTCCTCATCCCCAACAATGTTCACCCCCTTCCTCATCCCCAACAATGTTCACCCACTTCCTCACCCCCGACTGTATTCACTATTTTCCTTACCCCCCGACAGTGTTCACCCCCTTCCTCACCCTTGACAGTGTTTAGTCCCTTCCTCATTCCTGACAGTGTTCGCCCCCTTCCTAACCCCTGACAGTGTTCACCCCCTTTCACACCCCCGACAGAGTTCACCACGTTCCTCAGCCATGACAGTGTTCACCCACTTCATCCACCCCGACAGTTTTCAAGCCCTTCCTCACCCCCAAAATTGTTCAACGCCTTCCTCGCCCCCGACATTGTTTACCACATTCCTCACCCCAGACAGTGTTCAAGTCCTTCCTCATCCTGGACAGTGTCCACCCACTTCCTCACCCCCAAAAGTGTTCACTCCCATCTTCATCTCCCGACAGTGTTCACCCCCTTCCTCACCCCGACAGAGTTCACCCCCTCCTCAGCCCAGACATTGTTCACCCCTTCCTCACCGCACGACAGTGTTCACTCCCTTCCTCACCCGACAGTGTTCATCCCCTTCCTCACCCGACAGTGTTCATCCCCTTCCTCACCCCCCGACAGTGTTCATCCCCTTCCTCACTCCCGACAGTGTTCACACCCTTCCTCAACACCCGACAGTGTTCGCCCCCTTCCTCACCCCCGAGGGTGTCCACCCCCTTCCTCACCCCCCGACAGTGTTCACCCCCATCCTCACCCGCTGACAGTGTTCACCCCCTTCCTCACCACCTGACAGTGTTCATCCTCTTCCTCAAACCCCGACAGTGTTCACCCCCTACCTCACCACCCGACAGTGTTCACACCCTTCCTCACCAACCGACAGTGTTCACCTTCTTCCTCACCCCCCAACAGCGTTCACCCCCTTCCGCACCCCCCGACAGTGTTCACCCACTTCCACAACCCCGACAGTGTTCACCCCCTTTCTCACCCACCGACAGTGTTCACCCCCTTCCTCACTCCTGACAGTGTTCACCCTCTTCCTCACCCCGACAGAGTTCAACCCCTCCTCAGCCCAGAAATTGTTCACCCCTTCCTCACCGCACGACAGTGTTCACCCCCTTCCTCACCCGACAGTGTTCATCCTCTTCCTCACCCCCTGACAGTGTTCACCCCCTTCCTCACCCCTGACAGTGTTCATCCCTTTCCTCACCCCTGACAGTGTTCACCCCTTCCTCACCCCCGACAGTGTTCATCCCTTTCCTCACCCCTGACAGTTTTCACCGCCTTCCTCACCCCTGACAGTGTTCACCCCCTTCCTCACCCGACAGTGTTCACCCCCTTCCTCACTCCTGACAGTGTTCGCCCCCTTCCTCACCCCCGACAGTGTTCGACCCCTTCCTCACCCCCGACAGTGTTCACCCCCTTCCTCAACACCCAAGTGTTCACCCCGTTCCTCACCCCCGAGGGTGTCCACCCCCTTCCTCACCCCCCGACAGTGTTCACCCCCTTCCTTACCCCCGACAATGTTCACACCCTTCCTCACCCCCCGACAGTGTTCACCACCTTCCTCACCCCACAACACTGTTCACCTACTTCCTCACCCCCGACTGTATTCACCCTCTTCCTCACCCCCCGACAGTGTTCACCCTCTTCATCACCCCCCGACAGAGTTCACACTCTTCCTCACCGCCTGACAGTGTTCATCCTCTTCCTCAAACCCCGACAGTGTTCACCCCCTACCTCACCACCCGACAGCGTTCACACCCTTCCTCATCCGCGACAATGTTCAACCCCTTCTTCACCCTCCGACAGCGTTCACCCCCTTCCTCATCCCCGACAGTGTTCAACCCCTTCCACACCCTTGGTAGTGGTCACCCCCTTCCTCACCCCACGACAGTGTTCACCCCCTTCCTCATCCCCGACAATGTTCAA
This sequence comes from Carcharodon carcharias, assembly GCF_017639515.1. Lineage (NCBI taxonomy): Eukaryota > Metazoa > Chordata > Chondrichthyes > Lamniformes > Lamnidae > Carcharodon > Carcharodon carcharias. The sequence continues at coordinate 30,797,809 of NC_054488.1, read as the reverse complement.
CCCCTTCCACACGCTTGGCAGTGGGCACCCCCTTCCTCACCACCCGACAGTGTTCACACCCTTCCTCACCAACCGACAGTGTTCACCTTCTTCCTCACCCCCCAACAGCGTTCACCCCCTTCCGCACCCCCCGGCAGTGTTCACCCACTTCCACAACCCCGACAGTGTTCACCCCCTTTCTCACCCACCGACAGTGTTCACCCCCTTCCTCACTCCTGACAGTGTTCACCCTCTTCCTCACCCCGACAGAGTTCAACCCCTCCTCAGCCCAGAAATTGTTCACCCCTTCCTCACCGCACGACAGTGTTCACCCCCTTCCTCACCCGACAGTGTTCATCCTCTTCCTCACCCCCTGACAGTGTTCACCCCCTTCCTCACCCCCGACAGTGTTCATCCCTTTCCTCACCCCTGACAGTGTTCACCCCTTCCTCACCCCCGACAGTGTTCATCCCTTTCCTCACCCCTGACAGTTTTCACCGCCTTCCTCACCCCTGACAGTGTTCACCCCCTTCCTCAGCCCCCGACAGTGTTCACCCCTTTCCTTACCCCCCGACACGGTTCCACACCTTCCTCACCACCCGACAGTGTTCACCCACTTCCACAACCCCGACAGTGTTCACCCCCTTTCTCACCCACTGACAGTGTTCACCCTCTTCCTCACCCCGACAGAGTTCAACCCCTCAACAGCCCAGAAATTGTTCACCCCTTCCTCACCGCACGACAGTGTTCACCCCCTTCCTCACCCGACAGTGTTCATCCCCTTCCTTACCCCCTGACAGTGTTCACCCGTTTCCTCACCCCTTACAGCGTTCACCGCCTTCCTCACCCGTGACAGTGTTCACCCCCTTCCTCACTCCCGACAGTGTTCACCCCCTTCCTCACCGTCCGACAGTGTTCACCCCCTTCCTCAACACCCAACAGTGTTCACCCCCTTCCTCACCCCCGAGGGTGTCCACCCCCTTCCTCACCCCCCGACAATGGTCACCCCCTTCCTCACCACCCGACAGTGTTCACCCCCTTCCTCACTCCTCGACAGTGTTCAACACCTTCCTCACCCCACAACACTGTTCACCTACTTCCTCACCGCCGACTGTATTCACCCCCTTCCTCACCCCCGACTGTATTCACCCTCTTCCTCACCCCCCGACAGTGTTCACCCTCTTCATCACCCCCCAACAGTGTTCACACTCTTCCTCACCACCGACAGTGTTCACCCCCTTCCTCACCGCCTGACAGTGTTCATCCTCTTCCTCAAACCCCGACAGTGTTCACTCCCTACCTCACCACCTGACAGCGTTCACACTCTTCCTCACCCCACGAAAGTGTTCACCCCCTTCCTCATCCCCGACAATGTTCAACCCCTTCCTCACCCTCCGACAGTGTTCACCCCCTTCCTCATCCCCGACAGTGTTCACCCCCTTCCTCATCCCCGACAATGTTCAACCCCTTCCTCACCCTCCGACAGTGTTCACCCCCTTCCTCATCCCCGACAATATTCAACCCCTTCCGCACCCTTGGTAGTGGTCACCCCCTTCCTCACCCCACGACAGTGTTCACCCCCTTCCTCATCCCCGACAATGTTCAACCCCTTCCACACCCTTGGCAGTGGTCACCCCCTTCCTCACCACCCGACATTGTTCACCCACTTCCTCACCCCCGACTGTATTCACTCTCTTCATTACCCCCCGACAGTGTTCACCCCCTTCCTCACCGCCTGACAGTGTTCATCCTCTTCCTCAAACCCCGACAGTGTTCACCCCCTACCTTACCCCCCCGACAGTGTTCACCCCCTTCCTTACCCCCCGACACTGTTCCACACCTTCCTCACCACCCGACAGTGTTCACCTCCTTTCTCACCCACCGACAGTGTTCACCCCCTTCCTCACCCAAGTGTTCACCCCGTTCCTCATCCCCGACAATGTTCAATCCCTTCCGCACCCTTGACAGTGTTCACCCCCTTCCTCGACAGTGTTCACCACCTTCCTCACCCCACAACACTGTTCACCCACTTCCTCAACGCCGACAGCATTCAGCCTCTTCCTCACCCTCCGACAGTGTTCACCCCTTTCATCACCACCGACAGTGTTCACCCCCTTCCTTAACCCCCGACAATGTTCACCCGCTTCCTCAGCCCCGACACTGTTCACCTCCTTCCTCACACCCTTCTTCATCGCCGACAGTGTTCAACCACTTCCTCAGCCCCGACAGTGTTCACCACCTTCCTCACCCCCCAACACTGCTCACTCTCTTCCTCACCCCCGAGTGTTCATCCTCTTCCACAAACCCCGACAGTGTTCACCCCTTTCCTCACCTCCCGACCGTGTTCAACCCCATCCTCAAACCCCGACAGTGTACACCACATTCCTCACCCCCTGACAGTGTTCACCCCCTTCCTCAACCCCAACAGAGTTCACCCCCTTCCTCAACCCCCGACAGTGTTCACCCGCTTTCTCAGCCCCCGACAGTGTTCATCCCCTTCCTCACCCCCGACAGTGTTCACCCCCTTCCTCACACCCCGACAGTTTTCAACACCTTCCTCACCCCCGACATTGTTCGCCCCCTTCCTCACTCCCGACAGTGTTCACCCCCTTCCTCACCGGCGACCGAGTTCACCATCTTCCTCAGCCCAGACATTATTCACCCCCTTAATCTACCCCGACAGCTTTCAACACCTTCCTTACCCCCGACGTTGTTCACCCCCTTCCTCACTCCCCGGCAGTGTTCATCCTCTTCCTCACTCCCGAGTGTTCAACCCCTTGCTCACCCCCCTGACAGTGTTCACCCCCTTCCTCAGCCCCCGACAGTGTTCACCCCTTTCCTCACACCCCGACGGTGTTCACCCATTTTCTCAACCCTGACAGTGTTCACCCCCTTCCTCACCCCCCGACAGTGTTCAAACCCATCCTCACCTCCCGACCGTGTTCAACCCCATCCTCAAACCCCGACAGTGTACACCACATTCCTCACCCCCTGACAGTGTTCACCCCATTCGTCACCCCCCGACAGTGTTCACCCCATTCCTCACCCCCCGACAGTGTTCAGCCCCTTCCTCAGCCCCGACAGTGTTCACCCTCTTCCTCAGCCCCGACAGTGTTCACCCCCTTCCTCACGCCTGACAGTGTTCACCCCCTTCATCACCCCCGACAGAGTTCACCCTGTTCCTCATGCCTGACAATATTCACCCCGTTCCTTACCCTACAACAGTGTTCACCCCCTTCCCCACGCCTGACAGAGTTCACCCCCTTCCTTAAGCCTGACAGTGTTCACCCCCTTCCTCACGCCTGACAGTGTTCACCCCCTTCCTTACCCTCCAAGTGTTCGCCCCTGTCCTCACCCCACGACAGTGTTCACCCCTTCCTCACCCGCCGACAGAGTTCACCCACTGCCTCAAACCCCGACAGTGTTCATCCCCTTTCTCAGCCCCCGACAGTGTTCATCCCCTTCCTCACCCCCGACAGTGTTCATCCCCTTTCTCAGCCCCCGACAGTGTTCATCCCCTTCCTCACCCCCGACTGTGCTCATCCCCTTCCTCACCCCCGACAGTGTTCGCCCCCTTCCTCACCCCCGACAGTGTTCACCCCCTTCCTCACCTCCCGACAGTGTTCCCCCTCTTCCTCACCCCCGACAGTGTTCACCCTCTTCCTCACCTCCCGACAGTGTTCACCCTCTTCTTCACCCCCGACAGTGTTCACCCCCTTCCTCACGACCCGACAGTGTTCGCCCCCTTCCTCACCCCCGACAGTGTTCACCCCCTTCCTCACCTCCCGACAGTGTTCACCCTCTTCTTCACCCCCGACAGTGTTCACCCCCTTCCTCAGCTCCCGACAGTGTTCACCCCCTTCTTCACCCACCGACAGTGTTCATCTTTCTTCCTTACCCCCGACAGTGTTCGCCCCCTTCCTCACCCCCGACAGTGTTCACCCCCTTCCTCACCCCCGACAGTGTTCACCCCCTTCCTCACCCCCGACAGTGTTCGCCCCCTTCCTCACCCCCGACATTGTTCACCCACTTCCTCACTCCTGACAGTGTTCACCCCCTTCCTCACCGCCGACCGAGTTCACCATCTTCCACAGCCCAGACATTACTCACCCCCTTCATCTGCCCCGACAGTTTTCAACACCTTCCTCACCGCCGACATTGTTCACCCACTTCCCCTCATCCCCGACAGTGTTCACCCACTTCCTCATCCCGGACAGTGCTCACCCCCTTCCTCACCCCCCAACAGTGTTCACCCCCTTCCTCACCCCTGACTGTGTTCACCACCTTCATCAGCCCCGACAGTTTTCAACCCCTTCCTCACCACTGAGTGTTCACCCCTTTCCTCATCCCCCCAACAGTGTTCGCCCTCTTACGCAGTCCAGACAGTGTTCAACCCCTTCCTAACCCCTGACAGTGTTCACCCACTTTCACACCCCCGACAGAGTTCACCACGTTCCTCAGCCCAGACAGTGTTCACCCACTTCATCCACCCCGACAGTTTTCAAGCCCTTCCTCACCCCCGAAATTGTTCACCCCCTTCCTCACCCCCGACAGAGTTCACCACATTCCTCACCTCCCAACAGTGTTCACCCTTCCTCATCCTGGACAGTGTTCACCCCCTTCCTCACGCCCGAGAGTGTTCAACCCCTTCCTGACCCTCGACAGTGTTCATCCCCTTCCTCACCCCCGACAGTGTTCACCCCCTTCCTCACCCCGACAGTGTTCACCCCCTTCCTCACCCGACAGTGTTCACCCCGTTCCTCATCCCCGACAATGTTCAATCCCTTCCGCACCCTTGACAGTGTTCACCCCCTTCCTCAACCCTCGACAGCGTTCACCACCTTCCTCACCCCACAACACTGTTCACTAACTTCCTCAACCCCGACAGCATTCAGCCTCTTCCTCACCCCCCGACAGTGTTCACCCTTTCCTCAGCCCCCGACAGTGTTCACCCCCTTCATCACCACCGACAGTGTTCACCCCCTTCCTTAACCCCCGACAATGTTCACCGCCTTCCTCACCCACGACAGTGTTCACCCCCTTCCTCACCCCCCGACAATGTTCACCCCATTCCTCACCCACAACAGTGTTCACCACCATCCTCACCCCACGACAGTGTTCACCACCTTCCTCACCCCTCGACAGTGTTCACCCCCTTCCTCACCCCCCGACAGTGTTCACCCCCTTCCTCACCCTGCGACAGTGTTCACCCCCTTCCTCACCCACGACAGTGTTCACCCTCTTCCTTACCCCACGACAGTGATCAACCCCTTCCTTAACCACCGACAATGTTCACCGCCTTCCTCACCCACGACAGTGTTCAGCCCCTTCCTCACCCACGACAGTGTTCACCCTCTTCCTCACCCCCCGACAATGTTCACCCCCTTCCTCACCCCCCGACAATGTTCACCCCCTTCCTCACCCACGACAGTGTTCACCACCTTCCTCACCCCCGACAGTGTTCACCCTCTTCCTCACCCCCCGACAATGTTCACTCCCTTCCTCACCCACGACAGTGTTCACCACCTTCCTCACCCCCCGACAATGTTCACCACCTTCCTCACCCCCCGACAATGTTCACCCCCTTCCTCACCCACGACAGTGTTCACCCCCTTCCTCACCCCCCGACAATGTTCACCCCATTCCTCACCCACGACAGTGTTCACCACCATCCTCACCCCACGACAGTGTTCACCACCTTCCTCACCCCTCGACAGTGTTCACCCCTTCCTCACCCCCCGACAGTGTTCACCCCCTTCCTCACCCTGCGACAGTGTTCACCCCCTTCCTCACCCACGACAGTGTTCACCCTCTTCCTTACCCCACGACAGTGATCAACCCCTTCCTTAACCACCGACAATGTTCACCGCCTTCCTCACCCACGACAGTGTTCAGCCCCTTCCTCACCCACGACAGTGTTCACCCTCTTCCTCACCCCCCGACAATGTTCACCCCCTTCCTCACCCCCCGACAATGTTCACCCCCTTCCTCACCCACGACAGTGTTCACCACCTTCCTCACCCCCGACAGTGTTCACCCTCTTCCTCACCCCCCGACAATGTTCACTCCCTTCCTCACCCACGACAGTGTTCACCACCTTCCTCACCCCCCGACAATGTTCACCACCTTCCTCACCCCCCGACAATGTTCACCCCCTTCCTCACCCACGACAGTGTTCACCCCCTTCCTCACCCCCCGACAATGTTCACCCCATTCCTCACCCACGACAGTGTTCACCACCATCCTCACCCCACGACAGTGTTCACCACCTCCCTCACCCCTCGACAGTGTTCACCCCCTTCCTCACCACCCGACAGTGTTCACCCCCTTCCTCACCCCGCGACAGTGTTCACCCCCTTCCTCACCCACGACAGTGTTCACCCTCTTCCTTACCCCACGACAGTGATCAACCCCTTCCTTAACCACCGACAATGTTCACCGCCTTCCTCACCCACGACAGTGTTCACCCCCTTCCTCACCCACGACAGTGTTCACCCTCTTCCTCACCCCCCGACAATGTTCACCCCCTTCCTCACCCCCCGACAATGTTCACCCCCTTCCTCACCCACGACAGTGTTCACCACCTTCCTCACCCCCGACAGTGTTCACCCTCTTCCTCACCCCCCCGACAATGTTCACTCCCTTCCTCACCCACGACAGTGTTCACCCCCTTCCTCACCCCCCGACAATGTTCACTCCCTTCCTCACCCACAACAGTGTTCACCACATTCCTCACCCCCCGACAATGTTCAGCCCCTTCCTCACCCCTCGACAGTGTTCACCCCCTTCCTCACCCCCCGACAGTGTTCACCCACTTCCTCACCCCCCGACAGTGTTCACCCCCTTCCTCACCCCCGACAGTGTTCACCCCCTTCCTCACCCCCGACAGTGTTCACCCCCTTCCTCACCCCCCGACAGTGTTCATCCTCTTCCTCAGCACCGACACTGTTCACCACCTTCCTTACCCCCCGTGTTTATCCTCTTCCTCAGCCCCGACACTGTTCACCTCCTTCCTCACCCCCTTCCTCACGCCTGACAGTGTTCGCCCCCTTCATCACCCCCGACGGAGTTCACCCCGTTCCTTACCCTCCGACAATGTTCACCCCCTTCCTCACGCCTGACAGTGTTCACCCCCTTCCTCGCACCCGACAGTGTTCACCCCCTTCCTCACCCCTGACAGTGTTCACCCCCTTCCTCACCCCTGACAGCGTTCACCCCCTTTCTCAGCCCCCGACAGTGTTCATCCCCTTCCTCACCCCCGACAGTGTTCACCCAATTCCTCACCCCCGACAGTGTTCACCCTCTTCCTCACCTCCCGACAGTGTTCACCCTCTTCCTCACCTCCCGACAGTGTTCACCCCCTTACTCACCCCCCGACAGTGTTCACCACCTTCCTCACCCGACAGCGTTCACCCCTTCCTCACCCCCCGACAGTGTTCATCCTCTTCCTCGCCCCCGAGTGTTCACCCCCTTCCTCAGCCCCGACAGTGTTCACCCCCTTCCTCACCGCCGACCGAGTTCACCACCTTCCTCAGCCCAGACATTACTCACCCCCGTCATCTGCCCTGACAGTTTTCAACACCTTCCTTACCCCCGACATTGTTCACCACCTTCCTCACCCCCCGACAATGTTCACCACCTTCCTCACCCCCCGACAATGTTCACCCCCTTCCTCACCCACGACAGTGTTCACCCCCTTCCTCACCCCCCGACAATGTTCACCCCCTTCCTCACCCCCGACAGTGTTCACCCCCTTCCTCACCGCCTGACAGTGTTCATCCTCTTCCTCAAACCCCGACAGTGTTCACCCCCTACCTTACCCCCCCGACAGTGTTCACCCCCTTCCTTACCCCCCGACACTGTTCCACACCTTCCTCACCACCCGACAGTGTTCACCTCCTTTCTCACCCACCGACAGTGTTCACCCCCTTCCTCACCCAAGTGTTCACCCCGTTCCTCATCCCCGACAATGTTCAATCCCTTCCGCACCCTTGACAGTGTTCACCCCCTTCCTCGACAGTGTTCACCACCTTCCTCACCCCACAACACTGTTCACCCACTTCCTCAACGCCGACAGCATTCAGCCTCTTCCTCACCCTCCGACAGTGTTCACCCCTTTCATCACCACCGACAGTGTTCACCCCCTTCCTTAACCCCCGACAATGTTCACCCGCTTCCTCAGCCCCGACACTGTTCACCTCCTTCCTCACACCCTTCTTCATCGCCGACAGTGTTCAACCACTTCCTCAGCCCCGACAGTGTTCACCACCTTCCTCACCCCCCAACACTGCTCACTCTCTTCCTCACCCCCGAGTGTTCATCCTCTTCCACAAACCCCGACAGTGTTCACCCCTTTCCTCACCTCCCGACCGTGTTCAACCCCATCCTCAAACCCCGACAGTGTACACCACATTCCTCACCCCCTGACAGTGTTCACCCCCTTCCTCAACCCCAACAGAGTTCACCCCCTTCCTCAACCCCCGACAGTGTTCACCCGCTTTCTCAGCCCCCGACAGTGTTCATCCCCTTCCTCACCCCCGACAGTGTTCACCCCCTTCCTCACACCCCGACAGTTTTCAACACCTTCCTCACCCCCGACATTGTTCGCCCCCTTCCTCACTCCCGACAGTGTTCACCCCCTTCCTCACCGGCGACCGAGTTCACCATCTTCCTCAGCCCAGACATTATTCACCCCCTTAATCTACCCCGACAGCTTTCAACACCTTCCTTACCCCCGACGTTGTTCACCCCCTTCCTCACTCCCCGGCAGTGTTCATCCTCTTCCTCACTCCCGAGTGTTCAACCCCTTGCTCACCCCCCTGACAGTGTTCACCCCCTTCCTCAGCCCCCGACAGTGTTCACCCCTTTCCTCACACCCCGACGGTGTTCACCCATTTTCTCAACCCTGACAGTGTTCACCCCCTTCCTCACCCCCCGACAGTGTTCAAACCCATCCTCACCTCCCGACCGTGTTCAACCCCATCCTCAAACCCCGACAGTGTACACCACATTCCTCACCCCCTGACAGTGTTCACCCCATTCGTCACCCCCCGACAGTGTTCACCCCATTCCTCACCCCCCGACAGTGTTCAGCCCCTTCCTCAGCCCCGACAGTGTTCACCCTCTTCCTCAGCCCCGACAGTGTTCACCCCCTTCCTCACGCCTGACAGTGTTCACCCCCTTCATCACCCCCGACAGAGTTCACCCTGTTCCTCATGCCTGACAATATTCACCCCGTTCCTTACCCTACAACAGTGTTCACCCCCTTCCCCACGCCTGACAGAGTTCACCCCCTTCCTTAAGCCTGACAGTGTTCACCCCCTTCCTCACGCCTGACAGTGTTCACCCCCTTCCTTACCCTCCAAGTGTTCGCCCCTGTCCTCACCCCACGACAGTGTTCACCCCTTCCTCACCCGCCGACAGAGTTCACCCACTGCCTCAAACCCCGACAGTGTTCATCCCCTTTCTCAGCCCCCGACAGTGTTCATCCCCTTCCTCACCCCCGACAGTGTTCATCCCCTTTCTCAGCCCCCGACAGTGTTCATCCCCTTCCTCACCCCCGACTGTGCTCATCCCCTTCCTCACCCCCGACAGTGTTCGCCCCCTTCCTCACCCCCGACAGTGTTCACCCCCTTCCTCACCTCCCGACAGTGTTCCCCCTCTTCCTCACCCCCGACAGTGTTCACCCTCTTCCTCACCTCCCGACAGTGTTCACCCTCTTCTTCACCCCCGACAGTGTTCACCCCCTTCCTCACGACCCGACAGTGTTCGCCCCCTTCCTCACCCCCGACAGTGTTCACCCCCTTCCTCACCTCCCGACAGTGTTCACCCTCTTCTTCACCCCCGACAGTGTTCACCCCCTTCCTCAGCTCCCGACAGTGTTCACCCCCTTCTTCACCCACCGACAGTGTTCATCTTTCTTCCTTACCCCCGACAGTGTTCGCCCCCTTCCTCACCCCCGACAGTGTTCACCCCCTTCCTCACCCCCGACAGTGTTCACCCCCTTCCTCACCCCCGACAGTGTTCGCCCCCTTCCTCACCCCCGACATTGTTCACCCACTTCCTCACTCCTGACAGTGTTCACCCCCTTCCTCACCGCCGACCGAGTTCACCATCTTCCACAGCCCAGACATTACTCACCCCCTTCATCTGCCCCGACAGTTTTCAACACCTTCCTCACCGCCGACATTGTTCACCCACTTCCCCTCATCCCCGACAGTGTTCACCCACTTCCTCATCCCGGACAGTGCTCACCCCCTTCCTCACCCCCCAACAGTGTTCACCCCCTTCCTCACCCCTGACTGTGTTCACCACCTTCATCAGCCCCGACAGTTTTCAACCCCTTCCTCACCACTGAGTGTTCACCCCTTTCCTCATCCCCCCAACAGTGTTCGCCCTCTTACGCAGTCCAGACAGTGTTCAACCCCTTCCTAACCCCTGACAGTGTTCACCCACTTTCACACCCCCGACAGAGTTCACCACGTTCCTCAGCCCAGACAGTGTTCACCCACTTCATCCACCCCGACAGTTTTCAAGCCCTTCCTCACCCCCGAAATTGTTCACCCCCTTCCTCACCCCCGACAGAGTTCACCACATTCCTCACCTCCCAACAGTGTTCACCCTTCCTCATCCTGGACAGTGTTCACCCCCTTCCTCACGCCCGAGAGTGTTCAACCCCTTCCTGACCCTCGACAGTGTTCATCCCCTTCCTCACCCCCGACAGTGTTCACCCCCTTCCTCACCCCGACAGTGTTCACCCCCTTCCTCACCCGACAGTGTTCACCCCGTTCCTCATCCCCGACAATGTTCAATCCCTTCCGCACCCTTGACAGTGTTCACCCCCTTCCTCAACCCTCGACAGCGTTCACCACCTTCCTCACCCCACAACACTGTTCACTAACTTCCTCAACCCCGACAGCATTCAGCCTCTTCCTCACCCCCCGACAGTGTTCACCCTTTCCTCAGCCCCCGACAGTGTTCACCCCCTTCATCACCACCGACAGTGTTCACCCCCTTCCTTAACCCCCGACAATGTTCACCGCCTTCCTCACCCACGACAGTGTTCACCCCCTTCCTCACCCCCCGACAATGTTCACCCCATTCCTCACCCACAACAGTGTTCACCACCATCCTCACCCCACGACAGTGTTCACCACCTTCCTCACCCCTCGACAGTGTTCACCCCCTTCCTCACCCCCCGACAGTGTTCACCCCCTTCCTCACCCTGCGACAGTGTTCACCCCCTTCCTCACCCACGACAGTGTTCACCCTCTTCCTTACCCCACGACAGTGATCAACCCCTTCCTTAACCACCGACAATGTTCACCGCCTTCCTCACCCACGACAGTGTTCAGCCCCTTCCTCACCCACGACAGTGTTCACCCTCTTCCTCACCCCCCGACAATGTTCACCCCCTTCCTCACCCCCCGACAATGTTCACCCCCTTCCTCACCCACGACAGTGTTCACCACCTTCCTCACCCCCGACAGTGTTCACCCTCTTCCTCACCCCCCGACAATGTTCACTCCCTTCCTCACCCACGACAGTGTTCACCACCTTCCTCACCCCCCGACAATGTTCACCACCTTCCTCACCCCCCGACAATGTTCACCCCCTTCCTCACCCACGACAGTGTTCACCCCCTTCCTCACCCCCCGACAATGTTCACCCCATTCCTCACCCACGACAGTGTTCACCACCATCCTCACCCCACGACAGTGTTCACCACCTTCCTCACCCCTCGACAGTGTTCACCCCTTCCTCACCCCCCGACAGTGTTCACCCCCTTCCTCACCCTGCGACAGTGTTCACCCCCTTCCTCACCCACGACAGTGTTCACCCTCTTCCTTACCCCACGACAGTGATCAACCCCTTCCTTAACCACCGACAATGTTCACCGCCTTCCTCACCCACGACAGTGTTCAGCCCCTTCCTCACCCACGACAGTGTTCACCCTCTTCCTCACCCCCCGACAATGTTCACCCCCTTCCTCACCCCCCGACAATGTTCACCCCCTTCCTCACCCACGACAGTGTTCACCACCTTCCTCACCCCCGACAGTGTTCACCCTCTTCCTCACCCCCCGACAATGTTCACTCCCTTCCTCACCCACGACAGTGTTCACCACCTTCCTCACCCCCCGACAATGTTCACCACCTTCCTCACCCCCCGACAATGTTCACCCCCTTCCTCACCCACGACAGTGTTCACCCCCTTCCTCACCCCCCGACAATGTTCACCCCATTCCTCACCCACGACAGTGTTCACCACCATCCTCACCCCACGACAGTGTTCACCACCTCCCTCACCCCTCGACAGTGTTCACCCCCTTCCTCACCACCCGACAGTGTTCACCCCCTTCCTCACCCCGCGACAGTGTTCACCCCCTTCCTCACCCACGACAGTGTTCACCCTCTTCCTTACCCCACGACAGTGATCAACCCCTTCCTTAACCACCGACAATGTTCACCGCCTTCCTCACCCACGACAGTGTTCACCCCCTTCCTCACCCACGACAGTGTTCACCCTCTTCCTCACCCCCCGACAATGTTCACCCCCTTCCTCACCCCCCGACAATGTTCACCCCCTTCCTCACCCACGACAGTGTTCACCACCTTCCTCACCCCCGACAGTGTTCACCCTCTTCCTCACCCCCCCGACAATGTTCACTCCCTTCCTCACCCACGACAGTGTTCACCCCCTTCCTCACCCCCCGACAATGTTCACTCCCTTCCTCACCCACAACAGTGTTCACCACATTCCTCACCCCCCGACAATGTTCAGCCCCTTCCTCACCCCTCGACAGTGTTCACCCCCTTCCTCACCCCCCGACAGTGTTCACCCCCTTCCTCACCCCCGACAGTGTTCACCCCCTTCCTCACCCCCCGACAGTGTTCATCCTCTTCCTCAGCACCGACACTGTTCACCACCTTCCTTACCCCCCGTGTTTATCCTCTTCCTCAGCCCCGACACTGTTCACCTCCTTCCTCACCCCCTTCCTCACGCCTGACAGTGTTCGCCCCCTTCATCACCCCCGACGGAGTTCACCCCGTTCCTTACCCTCCGACAATGTTCACCCCCTTCCTCACGCCTGACAGTGTTCACCCCCTTCCTCGCACCCGACAGTGTTCACCCCCTTCCTCACCCCTGACAGTGTTCACCCCCTTCCTCACCCCTGACAGCGTTCACCCCCTTTCTCAGCCCCCGACAGTGTTCATCCCCTTCCTCACCCCCGACAGTGTTCACCCAATTCCTCACCCCCGACAGTGTTCACCCTCTTCCTCACCTCCCGACAGTGTTCACCCTCTTCCTCACCTCCCGACAGTGTTCACCCCCTTACTCACCCCCCGACAGTGTTCACCACCTTCCTCACCCGACAGCGTTCACCCCTTCCTCACCCCCCGACAGTGTTCATCCTCTTCCTCGCCCCCGAGTGTTCACCCCCTTCCTCAGCCCCGACAGTGTTCACCCCCTTCCTCACCGCCGACCGAGTTCACCACCTTCCTCAGCCCAGACATTACTCACCCCCGTCATCTGCCCTGACAGTTTTCAACACCTTCCTTACCCCCGACATTGTTCACCACCTTCCTCACCCCCCGACAATGTTCACCACCTTCCTCACCCCCCGACAATGTTCACCCCCTTCCTCACCCACGACAGTGTTCACCCCCTTCCTCACCCCCCGACAATGTTCACCCCATTCCTCACCCACGACAGTGTTCACCACCATCCTCACCCCACGACAGTGTTCACCCCCTTCCTCACCTCCCGACAGTGTTCACCCCCTTCCTCACCCTGCGACAGTGTTCACCCCCTTCCTCACCCACGACAGTGTTCACCCTCTTCCTTACCCCACGACAGTGATCAACCCCTTCCTTAACCACCGACAATGTTCACCGCCTTCCTCACCCACGACAGTGTTCAGCCCCTTCCTCACCCACGACAGTGTTCACCCTCTTCCTCACCCCCCGACAATGTTCACCCCCTTCCTCACCCCCCGACAATGTTCACCCCCTTCCTCACCCACGACAGTGTTCACCACCTTCCTCACCCCCGACAGTGTTCACCCTCTTCCTCACCCCCCGACAATGTTCACTCCCTTCCTCACCCACGACAGTGTTCACCACCTTCCTCACCCCCCGACAATGTTCACCACCTTCCTCACCCCCCGACAATGTTCACCCCCTTCCTCACCCACGACAGTGTTCACCCCCTTCCTCACCCCCCGACAATGTTCACCCCATTCCTCACCCACGACAGTGTTCACCACCATCCTCACCCCACGACAGTGTTCACCACCTTCCTCACCCCTCGACAGTGTTCACCCCCTTCCTCACCCCCCGACAGTGTTCACCCCCTTCCTCACCCCGCGACAGTGTTCACCCCCTTCCTCACCCACGACAGTGTTCACCCTCTTCCTTACCCCACGACAGTGATCAACCCCTTCCTTAACCACCGACAATGTTCACCGCCTTCCTCACCCACGACAGTGTTCACCCCCTTCCTCACCCACGACAGTGTTCACCCTCTTCCTCACCCCCCGACAATGTTCACCCCCTTCCTCACCCCCCGACAATGTTCACCCCCTTCCTCACCCACGACAGTGTTCACCACCTTCCTCACCCCCGACAGTGTTCACCCTCTTCCTCACCCCCCGACAATGTTCACTCCCTTCCTCAACCACGACAGTGTTCACCACCTTCCTCACCCCCCGACAATGCTCAGCCCCTTCCTCACCCCTCGACAGTGTTCACCCCCTTCCTTAACCCCCGACAATGTTCACCCCCTTCCTTAACCCCTGACAATGTTCACCGCTGTCCTCACCCACGACAGTGTTCACCCCCTTCCTCACCCCCCGACAATGTTCACTCCCTTCCTCACCCACGACAGTGTTCACCACCTTCCTCACCCCCCGACAATGTTCAGCCCCTTCCTCACCCCTCGACAGTGTTCACCCCCTTCCTCACCCCCCGACAGTGTTCACCCACTTCCTCACCCCCCGACAGTGTTCACCCCCTTCTTCACCCCCGACAGTGTTCACCCCCTTCCTCACCCCCGACAGTGTTCACCCCCTTCCTCACCCCCCGACAGTGTTCATCCTCTTCCTCAGCACCGACACTGTTCACCACCTTCCTTACCCCCCGTGTTTATCCTCTTCCTCAGCCCCGACACTGTTCACCTCCTTCCTCACCCCCTTCCTCACGCCTGACAGTGTTCGCCCCCTTCATCACCCCCGACGGAGTTCACCCCGTTCCTTACCCTCCGACAATGTTCACCCCCTTCCTCACGCCTGACAGTGTTCACCCCCTTCCTCGCACCCGACAGTGTTCACCCCCTTCCTCACCCCTGACAGTGTTCACCCCCTTCCTCACCCCTGACAGCGTTCACCCCCTTTCTCAGCCCCCGACAGTGTTCACCCCCTTCCTCACCCCCGAGTGTTCACCCCCTTCCTCAGCCCCGACAGTGTTCACCCCCTTCCTCACCGCCGACCGAGTTCACCACCTTCCTCAGCCCAGACATTACTCACCCCCGTCATCTGCCCTGACAGTTTTCAACACCTTCCTTACCCCCGACATTGTTCACCCCCTTCCTCACCCCTGACAGTGTTCACCCTGTTCCTCACCCCCAAGAGTGTTCACCCCCTTCCTCAGACCCCAACACTGTTCACCCCCTTCCTCACCCCCGACAGTGTTCACCCACTTCCTCACCCCCGACAGTGTTCACCCCCATCCTCACCCCCGACAGTGTTCACCCACTCCCTCACCCCCGACAGTGT
Organism: Carcharodon carcharias; assembly: GCF_017639515.1. Taxonomy (NCBI): domain Eukaryota; kingdom Metazoa; phylum Chordata; class Chondrichthyes; order Lamniformes; family Lamnidae; genus Carcharodon; species Carcharodon carcharias. The sequence continues at coordinate 30,782,055 of NC_054488.1, read as the reverse complement.
TCACCCCCTTCCTCACCCCCGACAGCGTTCACCCCCTTCCTCACCCCCCGACAATGTGCACCCCGTTCCTCACACCGGACAGTGTTCACCCCCTTCCTCACCTCCTGACCGTGTTCAACCCCATCCTCAACCCCCGACAGTGTTCACCCCCTTCCTCACCCCCCGAAAGTTTTCACCCCATTCCTCATTCCCCCCCGCATTGTTCACCCACTTCCTCACCCCGACAGTGTCCACCTCCTTTCTCACCCCGACAGTGTTCACCCACTTCCTCACCCCGAAACTGTTCACCTCATTTCTCACCCCCGACAGTGTTCACCCCCTTCCTCAACGCCCGACAGTGTTCACCCCCTTCCTCAACACCCGACAGTGTTCACCCACTTCCTCACCCCAAGAGTGTTCTCCCCATTCCTCACCCCTGACAGTGTTCACCCCCTTCCTCACTACCAACAGTGTTCATCCACTTCCTCACCACGAAACTGTTCACCCCCTTCCTCACCCCCGAGAGTGTTAACCCGCTTCCTCGTCCCCAACAGTGTTCACCCCCTTCCTCACCCCCCGACAGTGTCCACCCCCTTCCTCAGCCCCGACAGTTTTCAACCCCTTCTTCACCCCTGACAGTGTTCACCCTCTTTCTCACACCCCGACAATGTTCACCCCCTTCCTCAACCCCGACAGTGTTCACCCCCTTCCTCAACCCCGACAGTGTTCACCCCCTTCCTCACCCCCCGACAGTGTTCACCGCCTTCCTCACTCCTGACAGTGTTCAGCCCTTTCCTCACCCCCCCGACACTGTTCATCCTCTTTCTCACCCCCGACGGTGTTCACCCTCTTCCGCACCCTCGACAATGTTCACTCCCTTCCTCACCCACCGACGGTGTTCACCCTCTTCCGCACCCCCGAGGATGTTCACCCCCTTCCTCAGCCCCCGACAGTATTCACTCCCTTCCTCACCCACGACAGTGTTCACCCCCGACAGTGATCAACCCCTTACTCACACCCCCGACGGTGTTCACCCCCTTCCTCAGCCCCGACGGTGTTCACCCCCTTCCTCACCCCCAACAGTGTTCACCGCCTTCCTCACCCACCGATGGTGTTCACCCACTTCCTCACCCCTGACAATCTTCACCCGCTTCCTCACCACCAGACAGTGTTCACCCCCTTCCTCAGCCCCTACAGTGTTCACCCCCTTCCTCACCCCCGACAGTGTTCACCCTCTACCTCACCCCCCAACAGAGTTCACCCTCTTCTTCACCCCACGTCAGTGTTCACCACCTTCCTCAACTCCCGACAGTGTTCACCCCCTTCAACCCCCGACAGTGTTCACCCCCTTCCTCACCACCCGACAGTGTTCGCCCCCTTCCTCACCCCCAAACAGTGTTCACCCCCTTCCTCATCCCCCGACATTGTTCACCCCCTTCCTCATCCCCGACAGTGTTCACACCCTTCCTCATCAACGAAAGTGTTCACCCCCTTAAGCACCCCCCGACAGTCTTCATCCTCTTCCTCAAGCGTGACAGTGTTCACCCCCTTCCTCACCCCCCACAGTGTTCACCCCTTTCCTCTCTCCTCGACAGTGTTCACCCCCTTCCTCACCCCCCACAGTGTTCACCCCTTTCCTCTCTCCCCGACAGTGTTCACCCTTTCCTCATCCCCCGACAGTGTTCATCCCCTTCCTCAGCCCCTTCCTCACACCCGATAGTGCTCACCCCCAACAGTGTTCACCCCCTTCCTCAACCCCCGACAGTGTTCAACACCTTCCTCACCCTCCGACAGTGTTCACCCCCTTCCTCACCCTCCGACAGTGTTCAACACCTTCCTCACCCTCCGACAGTGTTCACCCCCTTCCTCACCCTCGGACAGTGTTCACCCCCTTCCTCACCCTCCGACAGTGTTCACCCCCTTCCTCACCCTCCGACAGTGTTCAACCCCTTCCTCACCCTCCGACAGTGTTCACCCCCTTCCTCACCCTCCGACAGTGTTCAACCCCTTCCTCACTCTCCGACAGTGTTCACCCCCTTCCTCACCCACCGACAGTGTTCACCCCCTTCCTCATCCTGACAGCGTTCACCCACTTCCTCACCCTCCGACAGTGTTCAACCCCTTCCTCACTCCTGACTGTGTTCAACCCCTTCCTCACCCTCCGACAGTGTTCACCCCCCACCTCCCTTTCCCCCCTTCCCCCTCCCACCCTCCCCCTTCAGTGTTCCCCCCTCCTCCTCCTCCTCCCCCCGACCCCAGTGTTCCTCCTCCCCGTTCTTCCCTCACCCTCCTCCCTCCCCTCACCTCTCCTCCCACCCTCCCTCACCCCTACCTCCTCCTCACCCTCTCCTCACCTCCCGTCACCCCTCCTCCTTCCCCACCCCTCCTCCTTCCCCTCCACCTGTGTATTCACCTTCCACCCCTTCCTCACCCCCCCCTTCCCCTCCCACAACCCCTTCCTCACCCCCCACTGTTCCTCCCCCCCTCCCCCCGTTCACCCCCCCCCCTCCTCCTCCACCTCCTCCCCTTCCACAGTTTCCCCCACCCCTTCCTCACCCTCCCATCCCACCACTCCTCCCCCGACCCACGACTTCCCCACCTCCTCATGTGGTTCACCCACCCCTTCCTCACCCTCCTCCGACAGCCCTTCCTCACCCACCGACAGTGTTCACCCCCTTCCTCACCCCCGACAGTGTTGACCCCCTTCCTCACTAATGACAGTGTTCACCCCCTTCCTCAATCCTGACAGTGTTCACCACCTTCCTCACCCTCCGACAGTGTTCACCCCCTTCCTCACTCCTGACAGTGTTCACCCCCTTCCTCACCCCCGACACTGTTCATCCTCGTCCTCACCCCCGACAGTGTTTACCCTCTTCCGCACCCCCGACAGTGTTCATCTCCTTCCTCAACCCCTTCCTCCTCCCCGATAGTGCTCACCCCCTTCCTCACCCCCAACAGTATTCACACCCTTCCTCAACCCGCGACAGTGTTCAACCCCTTCCTCACCCTCCGACAGTGTTCACCCCCTTCCTCACTACTGACAGTGTTCAGCCCCTTTCTCACCCTCCGACAGTGTTCACCCCCTTCCTCACCCCCGACAATGTTCACCCCCCTCCTCACCCCCCGACACTGTTCACCCCCTTCCTCACCCCCGACGGTGTTTACCCTCTTCCGCACCCCCGAGGGTGTTCACCCCCTTCCTCAGCCCCGACAGTGTTCACTCCCTTCCTCACCCACCGACGGTTTTCACCCACTTCCTCACCCCCAAGAGTGTTAACCCGCTTCCTCATCCCCCGACAGTATTCACTCCCTTCCTCATCCATGACAGTGTTCACCCCCGACAGTGATCAACCCCTTACTCACACCCACGACAGTGTTCACCCCCTGCCTCACCCCCGACAGTGTTCACCGCCTTCCTCACTACCGACAGTGTTCATCCACTTCCTCACCCTGAAACTGTTCACCCCCTTCCTCACCCCCGAGAGTGTTAACCCGCTTCCTCGTCCCCAACAGTGTTCACCCCCTTCCTCACCCCCGAGAGTGTTAACCCGCTTCCTCGTCCCCAACAGTGTCCACCCCCTTCCTCAGCCCCGACAGTTTTCAACCCCTTCCTCACCCCTGACAGTGTTCACCCTCTTTCTCACACCCCGACAATGTTCACCCCCTTCCTCAACCCCGACAGTGTTCACCCCCTTCCTCACCGCCGACAGTGTTCACCCCCTTCCTCAACCTCCGACATTGTTCACCCACTTCCTCACCCCGAAACTGTTCACCTCATTTCTCACCCCCAACAGTGTTCATCCCCTTCCACAACCCCCGACAGTGTTCACCCACTTCCTCACCCCGACAGTGTTCACCCCATTCCTCACCCCCGACAGTGTTCACCCCCTTCCTCACCCCCGAGAGTGTTAACCCGCTTCCTCGTCCCCAACAGTGTTCACCCCCTTCCTCACCCCCCGACAGTGTCCACCCCCTTCCTCAGCCCCGACAGTTTTCAACCCCTTCCTCACCTCTGACAGTGTTCACCCTCTTTCTCACACCCCGACAATGTTCACCCCCTTCCTCACCCCCGACAGTGTTCACCCCCTTCCTACACCCCGACAATGTTCACCCCCTTCCTCGGCCCCCAACACTGTTCACCTCCTTCCTCACTACCGACAGTGTTCACCCACTTCCTCACCCCGACAGTGTTCACCTCCTTTCTCACCCCCGACAGTGCTCACCCCCTTCCTCACCCCCGAGTGTTAACCCGCTTCATCGTCCCCAACAGTGTTCACCCCCTTCCTCACACCCGACAGTGTTCACCCCCATCCTCACCCCCGACAGTGTTCACCCCCTTCCTCACCCCCGACAGTGTTCACCCCCTTCCTCACCCCCGACAGTGTCCACCCCCTTCCTCAGCCCCGACAGTTTTCAACCCCTTCCTCACCCCTGACAGTGTTCACCCTCTTTCTCACACCCCGACAGAGTTCAACCCCTTCCTCACTCCCCGACAGTGTTCACCCCCTTCCTCACCCCCGAATATTTTCAACCCCTTCCTCACCCCCGTCAATTTTCAACCCCTACCTCACCCCCGAGTGTTCACCCACTTCCTCACCCCGGACACTGTTCACTCCCATCCTCATTCCCCGAACGTGTTCAACCCCTTCCTCACTCCAAAGAATGTTCAACCCCTTCCTCACCCTCGACAGTGTTCACCCCCTTCCTCAGCCCCGACAGTTTTCAACCCCTTCCTCACCCCTGACAGAGTTCACCCTCTTCCTCACACCCCGACAGTTTTCAGCCCTTTCCTCAACCCTGACAGTGTTCACCTTCTTCCTCACCCCCAAAAGTGTTCACCCCCTTCCTCACCCCCGACAGTGTTCACCCCCTTCCTCACCCCCGACAATGTTCACACCCTTCCTCAACCCCGACAATGTTCACCCCCTTCCTCAAACCCGACAGTGTTCACCCCCTTCCTCAACCCCGACAATGTTCACCCCCTTCCTCAACCCCGACAATGTTCACCCCCTTCCTCAACCCCGACAGTGTTCACCCCCTTCCTCACCCCACAACAGTGTTCACCAACTTACTCACCCCCCGACAGTGTTCACCCACTTCCTCACCCCCCGACAGTGTTCACCCCCTTCCTCACCCTCCGACAGTGTTCAACACCTTCCTCACCCACCGACAGTGTTCACCCCCTTCCTCACCCTCCGACAGTGTTCACCCCCTTCTTCATCCTCCGACAGTGTTCACCCCCTTCCTCATTCTCCGACAGTGTTCAACCCCTTCCTCACCCTCCGACAGTGTTCACCCCCTTCCTCACTAATGACAGTGTTCACCCCCTTCCTCAATCCTGACAGTGTTCACCCCCTTCCTCACCCGCCGACAGTGTTCACCCCCTTCCTCACTCCTGACAGTGCTCACCCCCTTCCTCACCCCCGACACTGTTCATCCTCGTCCTCACCCCCGACAGTGTTTACCCTCTTCCGCACCCCCGACAGTGTTCATCTCCTTCCTCAACCCCTTCCTCATCCCCGATAGTGCTCACCCCCTTCCCCACCCCCAACAGTGTTCACACCCTTCCTCAACCCCCGACAGTGTTCAGCCCCTTCCTCACCCCCCGACAGTGTTCACCCCCTTCCTCAGCCCCGACAGTTTTCAGCCTCTTCCTCACCCCCGGCAGTGTTCACCCCCTTCCTCACCCCCGACACTGTTCACCCCCTTCCTCACCCCCGACGGTGTTTACCCTCTTCCGCACCCCCGAGGGTGTTCACCCCCTTCCTCAGCCCCGAAAGTGTTCACCCCCTTCCTCAGCCCCGACAATATTCACCCACTTCCTCACCCCCAAGAGTGTTAACCCGCTTCCTCATCCCCCGACAGTATTCACTCCCTTCCTCACCCACGACAGTGTTCACCCCCGACAGTGATCAACCTCTTACTCACACCCCCGACAGTGTTCACCCCCTTCCTCACCCCCGACACTGTTCACCTCCTTCCTCACCCCCGACAGTGTTCACCTCCTTCCTCACCCACGACAGTGTTCACCCCCCTCCTCACTACCGACAGCGTTCATCCACTTCCTCACCACGAAACTGTTCACCCCCTTCCTCACCCCCGAGAGTGTTAACCCGCTTCCTCGTCCCCAACAGTGTTCACCCCCTTCCTCACCCCTCAACCTCCGACATTGTTCACCCACTTCCTCACCCCTAAACTGTTCACCTCATTTCTCACCCCCAACAGTGTTCATCCCCTTCCTCAACCCCCGAAAGTGTTCACCCACTTCCTCACCCCGACAGTTTTCACCCCAT